>NC_142243.1:132159363-133518738 GCF_052056855.1 Sturnus vulgaris
ATGTATTTTGAATGTGGAAACAAACGGAGAGCAAGTGTTACTAATCTTATATGCCTATTTTAAACTTCCCTTTGACATAGAACCAAGTGAAGGGGCATCCACTGCTGTCAGGTAGGGGTTTGTGAAGATGCAAGCAAAGATTGTGATGTCACCCCTCAGCCTTAGTGCTAAACAGTGCTGTCAGTCTCTGCTCCAAATGAAATCAATGGCAACTGCAGCTGCTCAGAACAGATGTAAATTAGAGCATCACAATAGCATCTTCCCCAGTACATTCAATTATGGCTGAAGGAAATACATGGGATACAAAAATGTCTGGCAGAGAGAAGACTTCACTGGGAGGAAAAAGAATCCTGGGCCAGATTTCACAGTTTGCATGTAAAAGGGCAGCCCAAGTTGACAGACATAGGTAAGAAAGAGCTGAAATTTTCATTAAGCCATACTCTCACATAGAGACAACCTTATCAATAAAGCAACTTAGGAAGCAGCAGTGCCTCATTGGGTTAATAATTGTTTGGTCCAATGATACTGAGAAAGGGTTTTGCACTGCATAACTGCAGTCCAAATATACTCAGCTCTCCCTTTTAACCATTGGCACTATATATATTGGGCTCTCTCCTTTCCCCATCCAACTAAACTAGGCAAGTCAAACCATATTTTACTACATCACAGGATTCAAGGTACGTCTGCATTAGGGGTACTGCCAGTATGGAATGAAAACCCTCTCACCCCATTACACCATAACAATATACTGGCAAAACCAGTCAAGGCTATACTTAGTAGAGAATAGCTGCCACTTGTGGGAAGCTAGTCAGGCTACTCATGTAAGCTCTTTCAGCAAGAGCTGGAGCTTCACTCTTGCATGTTTGGTATCCCTGAAGTACAATGAATGCAGTGCATGTGACCCCTCATTTATAAAATAAACACATCAAGCAAGGAAGAGGGAAAAGAGCAGAAAAAATACTTGCTTACCACAAGTCCTAGCACAAGGGTACGCACTCTCTCCCCAATCTCTGGTGAAATGTCATTGCCAAACTGCTGTAAGGTTGTAAGAAATCTCTTCAGTTTGCTGAGCTGCCTAGCTCCACAAGCTGGCGGTAACTGCTGGTTAGCCAGAGAAGAGGAAGAGGAAGAGGATGGCCCATTGCTAAAGCCATTAGGAGGAGACGGAGCTCCATTTAACGCTGTTGGTGAATGGCTAGTGCCATTGGTTACTGAAAGAAAAAGAGACAGAGGATAAAATAAAGATTGGGGTTGGGGAAGAGATAGAGAGAAAAGGAGACAGGGGAAAATCCATCAGCTTATGTTTTCTGCACTTGACCTCAGAATTAATTAAGTTGCACAATCAAAGATAATTAGCCTTTAGATAGAGCGACAGTCTGCAGTTTATATCTATTTCCCAGTAGCTGGTGCTGAATGTTGTAAGGATTGGAAATAATAGCAGCTGCCTCTCACACAGCCCCTTCAAAATGCTCCTGGACCTGAAAAGCATAATTTGAATACCAGCCCTTTGTCAGAGGATTTTAAAAAGAGAGAGAGGGAAATGGATAGATAAAAACCATGAGTGCATGTATGTTTGAAGACCAAAAAAAAAAAAAAATTGCTCTTTGGGGTAGAAAAAAACCTGGAGACATATTTCATGAAGCCTCAGTTTATCTCTGAATATTTTTACTTGTGTTTTGTACACACAACTGACAGCTGTGTTTATAAAACAGGACTTTCACGTTTTAACCTTACACCACCCAATGAGAAGGTTATTTTTTCCAATACAGATTTCCTAGCTGCTAACATATGGAGCACGCAAAGTTGTCTGTGCAGGTACAAATGCTGCCAATGCTCCCTATGTCCTGAAGCCTCGCAGCAAGGGCACGAAGCTCGACTTCAGAAGACTTCTCAGAGACCATGAGCAAATCTCTCTGCTTTCACGTGCCAGCATCTTATCTCTAAAAAGGATAAGAAAGCATTTCCCTCTTTCCTCACAGCAAGGTTGCTGTGAAAATAACTATATGAAGTACTAAGCATTGAAAATTTATGGCAACGAGATGCATGCAGACATACTGAAGACAATAAAGAGTTTTTGGCAGCAATTTCAGTTTGGTTCTTATCCATACTCTAGAAGAGAGCAGAGAATCAAACTGAGGACATCCTTTTCCACTCAGATTAGTTGGAGAGCAACACTCAAAACACATGCTGTTGAGGTTGAGTCTGATTTGCTAAAATGACAGCAAACAGCGAGAAAAAGGATGGCTCCCTAGAAATACAAGTGTACCAGTGCATTGGCAGGTGTGGGCATGCAGCATGTGACTGTACCCAGCAGCAGCTGCACTCAATGGCCCAAAATGTCTGATTTTTTCTTTGGGAATCACTCAGAACCCCTCCAAAAAAACCATAAAAAATCAGGAACTTGTCTACAATCAAAAATGCATAGGAATATTAGTTTAACTTGTTTCCTATTTAAAAGCAAAACCAGGGCAAGCTAGAAACTTTAAATACTTTAAATATTTTAAATGCTTTCAATGCTTCTCAATGACCAGCCTCTCTGAAGCCAAATATCCCATTCTCATCTCATTTTCTTCATCAATTGTCCTTATCTTTAACCAGAAGTCCTTTTTCAGGGTGGACACCTACTACTAGATATAAACCACTATCCTATTACTATATTTAAATCACGGCCACAAACCTTTGAAGTTTTTGTTGCCCTAGTCACTGCCTTCCAGAGGCACTACAGAAAAAGCTATGTAAATTGTTATCCAGCCTCTGTTTGTGTTTTATCCTAGGTTTTGATTGCCTGTTCTGGCTGCATGGGCTAGTGAGAACAAGAATTGGAAAAAGCAGAAATGGAAAGGAGCTGGCCTCAACAAGTTCAGCTCCCCGTGGGGCTCCAGGCCATGCTCTGAGTGCTGCAGTGGGGTGAGGTATTTGAGTAAACAAATTCGTTGTGATTGCAAGAAGCTCACATAGCCAAAAGTCATCCAACCAGGAACTTAGTAAATGGGGGCTGGGGAGAATAGCAACATATCCTGCTGATCTACCCTGACCCCACCCAACAACTCTGTCACCCGTAAGGGGCTGCTCTAGGCAGAGGGTGTTGGGGCTATGATGAAGAAAGCAGAGAAGTGTGGAGTTCCTTACTAGGATAGATACAGGGAGAAGAAAGGCTGGTAAAGATTCCTCCCACAACAAAACAAGTACAGAAATAGTCCCATGATTTCAGTGCTTTCCTTATAATATCTGAATTTGCCAATTGGCAAAGTTGTGCATAATTTCTGAAACAAAACCATGTTGCTAATCCAAAAGAATTTAGCATTTAAAATTTCAAACTACAACACGTCAAAAATTTTTAATCATCTAAACCAAAGAAAACAAAGATATTCTAGACCAGAAAACAAGTCAGATCTTTCTGGCCTGCAGGCATTCCTGCTGTAGCAATAATAAATGTAACAGAAACTCTGACAAAAGTGACTGTTTATTGCACAAACTGGAACAGTTAAGGCCAAACTCCAAAATGTGACAGGGTAAAATCAGGGGTTTTTTTTACTTTTAGTCTTCAAATATGGAGTCCCAATAATCAAGCTGTGGTTCAAACACCTTCCAAAGTGCTGAACTCAATCAAATAAACAAACATCCAGAAGCCTTGTGAGGACTGTAAGTGTGATTAAAGAACATTGCCATATTCCTTTTATGATTGCCAAAGATCATCTTGAATTTTTGGCAGGGCATCACACTGGAAAGCTTAATCTGCAAGAACCAGATCCTGCAAAAACCTAGAAACAATTTAACTTCAGACTGAAGCAGCTCCAGTGTGAAGCTCCATCCAGGATGATTCAGGTGCTGGAGTTAAGCAAAACAGACAAATCTTCGCAGGATCAGGGTCACTGGGTTAAAAGTGAGTTTATGTGAATAGCTGGCACAAACCCTCCTCACTGTTTAAGTTCGACATAAATTGTCAGGACAGGGCTCCCTGGGATAAGTAGTACAAAGGCCTCCAGCTGGCCTTCTGCATAGAGGTGCATTTTAAATAAGGCATTTAACAGAGAGAAAGGGACTAAAACAGACATAGGCAAGACAAATAGAAGATGCAGTCTTCATTCTGTTTAGGCATATGTATTCTACTGTTCTAAAAATGTTTTATTTAAAACGTGAAATGTAAACACATTCTCATGTTTATACTATTACAAGGCAGTATAAAAGAGACAAAAAAATTTGCAGCTAAATCTTAGTATGAGAAATGTGTATCATTTCATGGCTGTGAAAAGAATAGTCCAGACAACGTGCCAGATTCAAATCTCAGTTACGCTGATATGAATGCAGCATACATCAAGAATAGTAGACTTTGTTACATGTTTACATCAATAAGCTGAAAGAGAGATGCAGTTCTAAGTGATTTAGAGAAGTGGTAACAGACTAGAAACCTCTAGATAAAAATTATGAAAGGACTTTAATTTTGGTTTTATACCAATATTAACTAGACATTATATAGCACTGAAACCAGAATTCTTCACTGAAACATTAGCAGGAGGAAGATTAGTATTTTATCATTATGAATTATCTCCACTTTAAAAACAAAAAACAAACTGCCTGAAGTTTCTATACAAAAGAGAATGGGATCATTTAAACAACATAATGGCATGTAAGAGAAGAAGGTTTTCTGTCCTTCTCACAAGAGGGCTAACCTGAGCATTAAGCACATGGGAAGCCAATGCTCACTGCTCTTTGATACTCTCTGATACTTTCATTGACCAAATGGTCAATGAAATAACAACACAACCCTGAGCTGAATATCTTAATACCTTAATATCTTAATAAAGATGCATTAATCTGTTGTGAACTTTGTTTTGTTTAATTAGTTTAACCCAATACAATCAAATGACGCTCCTGCCACTTCATGCAGATTTCCCTCCACCTATTTTGGTTTCTGACACACCAAACAGAAAGAATAGAAAGAAGATGGAAGAAAAGGAAGAAAATAAGACTAATTACACGTTGTGGGCGTAAATGAACTGGTTCTTGGAGCTCCTTGGGTAGTGGGAGGAGGTGGCATGGTTGGAGGCGTCAGCCTGGATTGTGTCTTCACATCCACAGGTGAGTCTGGCATTGTGGAATGCTTCTCAGTGCGATCTGCAACACACACCACAGGAACACACTGGTTTATTTCCCCGAGCACACCCCCTCTGACAAAAACTTAAAAGCTAATGCAAGAAGTGAGTCATTTCAGCATCTGCTGTGAAAGATTACACCTGATCATCTACTCAGTGTGCTCTTCCCAAATTGCATCATCTAAACCTTACTTAAGAAGGTGCAACACAGATGGTAAGACCTCATTTGTAGCAGTGCTGCATTATCTTTTGTTTTTATTTCTAGCATGTGCAGATGCTACCTCCCAAGCACTCCTGGAGCTGCAATAATGCCACCTCCCTTCAAGGCTCTCATGTTAGCCAGGAAGAAAAAACAGATGAAGGGACAGGAAGATAATAAATCCCCTTATGACATCTCTTCCACCTGAAGTTCTTTAGTACAGGTGAGATATTGGGTGGAATATCAGTTGAAGCCAGCTCTCTTCATGTCTCTTCTTTGTATCACCTGCTGCCTTCTCCATTGCTTCTTTTTGTAATCTTATGTTAAACTTCGGTTAAATACACACACCCCCTGGATCACTTTACCACAGTGCCCCTGGTTATTTTCGTATTCACCAGAAAAATAAACACAACATGCCAAAATTGTATGTCAATCATCTCATATACATACAATTATTTTCAAATATGCATGCACGTTTGTACCTTCACATATAAAGAACAACTTTTAATGCTCAAAACCTGCAAGATAAGCAGGAACATATCTCCCCAAGAAAACAAAACAAACATAAGGCAAAACCAGAAAGAAAACTTAACACTTCTCTTGCAACTGAAGATCTAAATATACAACACACATGATATAAAAGCTACAGAAGTGCACTCATCTTTCTGAATGACACTACCTTAAGTTGTTTTTTTTAAACCATCCAAGCCCATATGTTTCATTTATTAAGGATGAGCAAAACACAGCAAAATTTACCAGCTGAAGGCAAAATTAAGACTTTCTCACTCATGCCAGGAGTTTAGCAAGCCATCTTGAAAAAAGTTAAGTATGATGATATTTAGCTTTTAATGGGAATAAGTCAAATTCTTCAGTCCTTCCTTGGGGAGTCAGGGCTATTTATTGATACACAGCCCAACAGAAGTCTTCCTGAGCTCCACAAAACTATTCTGTACAGCAAGTAAGTGTCACTGCTAATGGGCAAGCACGTAAGACTGAGGTTTTAATTCAAGACATGTCACATTCTATAAATTCTGTCACTTCACTTTGTGACACAATTCCTTGTTCTTATTAGCAACATACTAACTTCAATGAAATAATCATATCTGAAATTTACTCTGAGAGACAATAACAGAAACTCAATGCAATGCATAAATTTAACAAAAAACATGTTTAAAAGAGCCTCAAAACACTTAATTATCAGAAAAGTTAAATATAAGAAAGTTATTTAAAAAAAAAATAGGGAAGGGGGAGCTAGGGGGAGGAGGAAAAACCAGCCCCCACGTTCCCCAAAAAAGTTAACAACACATAACAGATAGCAATCTTTCTCTGTCTGAAATTGAAGAAACTGAGGAAGTAAGTAGTAAGTCCCAGAGGTGCAGCATGTCAGGTACTTCAATTACAAAAGCCATCTTCTACCTTTGTTGAAATGCCTACAGGCAATGTTTCAGCTCTCAGGGAAAGGGAGTAATTTCATATAGAATTTAGAGACAAGTTTGGGGAAGACGAGCAGTGAAACACTCCCAGAATAGGATGAGGGGAATAGAGATACAATTTTGTAGGATTTGTGGTGTTGATTTAAGGTTAGTAAACCTCAGCTGTGGAGGGAAGAGTAATCACAATGATTACCTTAAATATTAAGGTTGTTACATAGGTAAGTGAGGTATGATTTTCAAATCAAGCAACAATAAATTATTACACGCTGGAAAACAAAAAGAGGTTTCTAAACAAATTCTATACGTATTTCCTTTCCATATCACTATACTAAAACAGTTAAATCTCTATCTTCAATAAGCCATTAATTTCTTATCAAGAACTATGAAAACTCATCTTGAAATGTTAATTGCTTCCTTAATAGCCGAATCCATCTTGCACTCACCTCAACCAACCTCAGCAACAAGGGAATAAATAGCTTTCAGCTCATGTTGCAACAGAGGGAAAGAGGCACAGCAGTGAGCCCAAGCCCTCCTAAATAAAGGCAAATATTTCTCCCATGCCAAGAAAGGAGAGAGAAAGGGAGGCTTGCCAGAGCTGGTGGGGAGATAACAGTGGGAACTGCTGGTCCATCTGGTTTTCATTCTGCTAACACTCACATTGAACTGTTAAGGAAGGCAGTCCAGGTACACAGATTTGAAGCATGTGGGAACGCAGACACAGGCACAGAGGAGATGGAGGTGGGTGGAAGAAGGAGTGAGAGAAATCGAGCTCCTCTAACAGACTGCTGCTCGCTGCAAGCAGGCACAGCCTGTATCCTCCAATTCAGCTGGTGATAACTGAAAGCGATCCTGAGCTGTAACCAACCGCACTGCTCCTGCTCCCTCCCTTCCTTCACTGCATTTCAAAGTTCAGGTTTGATCAGAAACCTCAGATCAGAGGAGGGAGACTTTCCCAAAAAGCTGGCAGTGTTTTGCTACTTAAATTGAACACGGTAGTGGGAAATGGCGTGTTGGTTTTGCCCTCGAGTTTCAGGTTGCCACTCTATTATGATCCAAAAGGTTTTTACTACCTCCAACAGTTTGCCACCCAGTCTGCAGATTGCTGAACTTATCCATAGACTCCTGTACTTCTCATCTAAATCTAATAACATTAGGTTTGATTTTCCCAATTACCTTTCTTTGGACCTCTTAGGGATTAACACAAACGCACTTAACATACCACTCACCTTTTCATTACCTCTCTCTCTCCCTTGCAAAGCCCTAAACCTACTCTCCTATTGTATGATTGCAGGCAGGCAGATTTTCTCTCTGTCTGTAAGTTCCCTAGTCCTGCCTTCTTTGAGGTACTAAGGCTCCTTTCAAGCACACCCCAAAACATTTCTTACCAGAGTACAGGATTATTTTGTCAGAACAGAGATTCTCCATGGGGGTGGGGAAAAACGGCTTTTGAAGAAGTACAATGCAAAATGCAAAGCTCTTCCACATGCTTGCATGACACCATCACACCACCCAGCCTTTACAATTCTCTATTCCACCCTCTTAAATAACAAAATCCCTGTGGGAGTCATTCTGCTCTTACTGCTACTGTTTACCTGTTCCTTGCCTTTTCATACAGCTTCCTGAACTCTGAGGGAATGATGGGACTGGGACAACCTGTCTACAGCACCTACCACTGTCCCACCACCCACAAATCAGAGCCACCAGTGATAAATGCATTAACAGTTCTCCTAATCTGAACTCCTGAAGCTTTTCGTGTCTAACACTTGGCCTACAACTCCAGCTTCTACAAATCACTGTTTACTTTTTAATTAACATAAACAATAAACCTAACAACCAACACTTTTTACTGTAATGGTTGAAAAACAGCCTGATGATATGAAAGCTAAGGACAAATGGTATTTCAATCATATTCACAAGCCAATTTCCTCCAAGATATGATATTTCACAAGGCTTTTAATGTATAGACATTTCATACAAACTCTCAGTGGATATTCTGCTATTTGTACATTCAGAGGTAATGAGGGTTTGGTAGGGGAAGAAAAAATCCCTCAAGAGGAAAAACTCTAATTTTAACATATCAAAACCTGCCTGTGTAAGATTTCACGTACATTTCTCCAGTTTTACAATACAGAGAGACATATACATTGAATTTCGCCTGAAATTCACAAGAATTTTCACCATGTCTTAAAATTGCTCAATTTCTTGAATTCAAAAACATGTTTATCCTCTTGAGTCAAATCAAACTCCCCACTTGCAAAGCTAGTTCCAGCTATCTTTTTCTTCAGATGGACCCTGACATTTCAAACAAGAATCCTGAATTAGGAGGGACACACCAGAAAGTTTCATACAGGCAGCATCCCACGTTTAAAAGCACAGCCCGTACATACAGAGGGAGTAAATTCTTTCAGGTGCAACAATTTCTTCCACTGAATCCCTTTAAACAATGACAGACCTCTTCTCCTTAGCCCAGTTCAGATCAAATGCGACTGAAACCAGAGGTCCTCCAAACTGGAAGGAAAAGGAGACATCTGCAACTCATTCTGTAGTGTTTGCTGCAATCAGTTCAGGATGGAGAAAGATGGTGAAATAATGGTCTAGTCCTAATCCATACACACAACCCTCTGGAGCAGCGAGAGACTTAGAATAAATTCAGAAAACATGTTTCAAGTATGCAGAGATCTATTGCATTTGCTTTGGATTATATTTTTTTATTTAAAAACAAACCCAAGCAAAACATTTTGAAATACACATTCTTGAATCTACTTTACAGCATAGAGTGGAGAACTGTGATTTAACCACAGAAGTATTTTGCTTCATTTAAAATTAGAGAATGTTGTAAAACCAACTTTAAATTATGGTATTTCTTTTGTGGATTTCTTGGTTCATGGAACTATACCGTTCTTGTCATTCATTCAGTTTTTACGGAAGAGGTTATTTTTATCACTATATTTAGCTGCTAGGTGAACACTGATATTTACTGTAAGCACAGTCAGCTTCTGAACCAAACAAGGAAGAGACAAAGAATGCAGGAGCTGGGGCAGAGAGAGATGTGCCTGCATTCAAACTGATTTACTTTGCTTCCTGTACCCTACAAAATTTAGTCAATTTTTAAAACAAGGCGGTCTTTCATAAATGGCAACATTTCAGCGCACATGGCACACTTCCAAGTCTAACGCATCAAGGAAAGCTGATGTATGGAACAAAATATGGAATATATAAATACTTTACTGATACCATTTCAATAGCCAATTCAATGTCAAGCATTTCTAGGAGTGGTGTGTTTTCAATTTCCTTTTTTAAATGAAAAAAAATTGTGGTATAATACGCTGTGGCATTTATTTTACTTTTAGTTAGTGCAAACAGTTCCAGATGTATACTCAGGCATGAAAGATTCTTAAAAGATGCTTGATATTGATTGTACAGTACTTTCTACTTTGGTGCCAACATTGAAAAAATAAAAATAAAACTTGCTAAAGTAAAAGAGTCCATTGTCTTGTTTCCTTTAAACTCATACAAAAAGCAAGCCCCTCATATGACACAAGGGATTAGAACCTGCCTCCACCACCCAGGTTACAGGAATCGAGACCTGAATCTGAAGGATTTAATACTGATGGTTTCTTAGACACGTTGGACTAATTTTCATTATTTTGAGAGGGGTGGCAGGGAATTTGCAAGCAGGTAACCACAGACTGTGAATCACAGTGGTGATGAACCTGAAGTCAGACAACCACAAGTCAAACCTAGGGGGACAAATCCCATAGTTCTTCCATCCATAATGCTATCATGTTGCAGCCAGTAAGAACTTCTCCTTCAGATGTGGCCAAGCCAAACAGCACCATTAGTAATGGGCAGTGTTTGAGGAGACCCACAACTCATGACCCTCAAACCCGCTGCTACACCAAGCAGAGCAATATTACAAGGTTGTCTTGGTTGAAAAGAACTCATTTGAGAATGTATGGTATAAGCCTACATATCTGGTAAATCCCACCCACTCCATGCACTGAACCCCTGGGGAAACCTGCAAGTCATACAATGCAGCCATAAAACATGACATGACAGCACCACTGCAGACCCTCTCCCTGCCAAGCATGCCTGGGATTTGTTTGAGTCTTCATTCCATTCACCTCTCGGTCCTTTTGTCTTCTTCTTGATAAATAAATAAGGATCTGAACCCAATGGATACACAGTGATCTCAAACAGGCATAATACAGACAATAACTTTCTCTCAGCACCAGATGCAGTCACGTTATTGCCTAGAAAGGAAACATCACTGGGTTTCCAGTTCCCCAGTAGAGAACTTTTACTTCCAGGTGATTTGCAGGAATGCAGTATCAGAGATCAGCTCAGACTGTGTCTTTTGTCACAGAACATTACCTCTGCAAGATTTATTTACCAGGAATCAGAATCTGCATGAAGTGACTGATGGATATGAACAGCAAAGTTTTCAGATGACATAACATTTCAATGCTTCTTTAGCATGCTGGGTATGAAGCTCACATATTGAAGATGACCCTTTTGCATGAGCAATATCGCAATTTTGTTGCAGTCTTATCTTCGTTCTCCTCTGCTCAGATAGTTGAACAATTCATATCACCAGCTATTCTTCAGAATAAATGAAAGCACACTCAATTTACCCATTTATGCTCATTTAATATGCAATAGCTAGAAGAAATTCTGTATCCTGGGAGTTCACTGAAGTTATCTGAGGCCAAGTTATAAGAGTTTTCTTCAGCTGTGCTAAAATAAGCTTGAGCATAATATAATCTTCTCTGTCTCCCAAAAGCTGAAAGGGATTTTTGTGCTACTGTCTCCTAGTTTTCGTAGAGCTTGTGGATGATATAAAGCACAACAATCATGACAATGAACCACAAATGCAGAAGCATTCTATCTGATTTCAGTCCTCTATGGTGAGAGGTTCTGACTGGCAAAAAACTTCGTCCCACACTCCTGGCTGAGCAGCTGAAGGCCAGATAATTACACATATTATAAAATAAGCAATGCATGAGTTCAATCTCAGAATTAAGACAAAAAGGTCATGGCTTGCTTTGCTTGGAGAGATTATTTTTTCCTGAAAGAAATAAACTTGTCTTACCATATAATTTCCTTTTTAAAGAGGGGGGGAAATAGAAAAATAAACTTTTCCCTCTCATTTAACAATCTGACATGTTTTGACAGTTTCAAAACTATCATAAATTCACTTTCAGTTATGTAATAAAAACTGGCTCATGTCAGAATTGCACCTTTCTTTAAATGCCTCCTTTCTCCTTCACCTTTTCTGGCTTTGCAAACTTTACTATGTATAATTGCTTGAATGCAGGAATGCAGGGAAGAACGCATCCTAAATCTAGATCTGCTACCACTGTAACAGTTTATGAAATACTTAGCAAGAACAGACAAGCAAAATAAGGGCCGAACTGTGGCAGCTGCCCTGAGTTTCCATAAGCCCCCAGAAAACAAAGTCTACAAGTTTCTTTGTCATGGATGAATACACAACAGTTGGCCTGTAATGAAGCTGAATACCATGTGGATTTCTTCTAAATATCCCAACAAACATCACGAAAATTCCTCTATATATTAACTAATGCAGTTAATAAGCAACAGTCCTATAATCAGTATTGAAATACTATTTTCCCATTTGCATTGTTTCCTAGATCTTATTGTTGACAAGCTATCCAACTAAGAACTGTGTGTTTTCAGGGGTTCTCTCGTGTTTCATGTCACAGGAAGTATTACTGCTATTCCAAACCCAGCTCACTGAACACTGAGCCTCAAGTGAAGTGACAAAGTGGCACTCTCTGCCTCTGGCATGAAGAACTGAAGAACAACCAGAGCAGCCACTGGCCAAACTCACGCCCCAGCTCCCTGACAAGCTACAGAGGTGACCACCTCTCCACATTAGCAATCAATCCCTTTACTTGTACAGAGGGAATCTTCAGCACGCTTTCAGATGTACTTTCCCAAAGGCTCCCTGACCACTAACTTGTTTCCTTTCTGCACCATCATCCCTGGAAGGTCTACCCTGTCAGGTTTACACACTATTTGACAAACTACAGATGAAGGCAGACTGATATCTAAGAAACACAAATGCCATCAGAATCTAATTGGTATTGTTTACATGCTCTTATATATTTAACCACACACAGCACAGATCCTTCCCACCAGAAAGAAGATTTTTCTCTCACAGCATCAATTGAAATTTCATAACTTGGTCTCCAGAAGTATATTTATGTTTTTAATCCAAACTTTGTCCAGTCCTAAATTAACAGTAAATAACAGAATCATAGAAAGACTTGGGTTGGAAGGGGACCTTCAAGATCATCCTCTTCCAGCCCCCACCCTTGCATCAACAGGGACACCTTTTTACTAAACCAGGTTGCTCAGAGCCTCATCCAACCTGGCCTTGAACACTTCCAGGGATGAGGCACCCACAGACTCTCTGGGCAACCTGTTCCCATCATGCCTCATCGTTCTCATAGTAAAGAACTTTTTCCTAATAACCAGTCTAAACATACTCTCAGTTTGAAACCACAGTTTGTTACACAATGCTGAAAGTCTGAAACAAAATAATTATAAACTTCTTTATTTTTAATGCACTTATACAAAGTGTAAAGGATAGCTGTACTCATTATAGAAAAGTCCTAAGAGAATACTGATACTATATTTCAGTAGATTTAGCTGGAACTGAAGTCTCCAATATAGACTACACAAAGTAATCGAAAGCAACTTATTTAAATTCAGGTAAGTTTAGGGAATTAATTCCTCTGCCAAAAAACAAAAAAATTACTACAGCTGTACTTTTAAGAGGCATTGTTTATATTTGTATAACAAGCCAGAAGTCCTTTAGGCTCAAAAAGAATAAAATATGAGTGTAGGAGGTGATATTTTCCATGGTTGTATATCTGAAAAAATGACACAGGGACTACCAAGAAGGTAATGGATATACTTTTGGCTTTGCTTGATTTTAAAATGTGGAATTTGTCATGGACAAGTCAAGATCCTGTAAGGTGTAAAGTGGTGGTGGCCAGCCTGGGACAGGCTGCTCCCCACTTTGTGGATCAAGATCCCAAATCCCTGCTCTACCAGACTGCACCATTTTATCCATCCAAAACCCCAGTTCCTCCAAGTGATATTTCAAACAGTCTGTTCCATTAGACCAGATGTGCAGGTCTAGGGAGCAAGATGCTACCCATAATACTGAATGCAAAGGGAGCCAAATTCCCTCACTACCAAGTATCAGAACAGTCTGAGGAGGTCTGCTTGTTCCATCTAACACAGACAGCTAAATTAGCAGACTAAATGTCCCATATAATCACTAAAGACTTAGAGTCTCTAATTTTTAAATCTCTATGGCTGCTAAATCAGGCATAAATGTTCCCATATAGGTCTGGGTTTTTTGCCTCATGAGAACCAGAAGTATTCAGACTGCTCTCTCAGTGTGGCTGCTGTACACAACAATCAGTGGTCCTCAGTGACCAGGCATAATAACTCCTTGGCTTCTACTCAGCCACTTAAGACAGGTGGTTTGAAAATATACACCAACAAAAACATATAATGAAGCGTATTTCCCCCAGAAACCCTTGCTCAGGTGCTGGCACTGTTAGTTACTTACTGCCACTACAAGCAAGACAAAAGTGAAACTATAGGCTTTCCCCCATCTCAGTATTATATACTGACAATTTTCAATAGTGCAATTTATTATACTCATCAGTAATTCGGTATTTGTAGAAATACACACTTTGGAAGACATTTCATATCATCAGATGATGCTATTAAAGATACCTTTTATTTACATGACTCACTGTCTAGACAGAGTGTGAGAAAATACTCATTATTAGTTACAAGTCAGCTCCTCCTCAGTGCCACATGTCAAACCAAATGTCTTTTATTTGGGCACTGGATCACACCTGAATGAAGCAGTGGAGAGGTGAGAAGCGGGAAAGAGAGCCTCAAAAACTTCACAAGAAATGAAGACCCAAATATCTTCTTAGATGAGGCAATACTACTTATTGACAAATAAGCTCCCAAGCAAAGCAAATAGTACCGTTAGCAAATCCAAAACTATGTTTTGAATCATCTGGCCTAACACATTACATGCACTCTTAAAAGTGAACGTGAAATAGTATAAACATATAAAGGAAGAAGGAAAGGAAGAAATTTGTGTATGTCGTTTAAGACTAACAAGTATAAAAGCAGATTAAACCTCTTTCTGAAGCCAGCAAATTCACACAAATTCATATTGGCACAGAAATCTCCAGTGATCTCACCCAGAAAGAGAGATGCTGGGTTAGCCTTGCAGGCACACTCCAGCTCCAGAAACACTCAGGAATATGTGTTTAACTGTAGACACTGAAAACAGTTGTAGGTAAACTAATGAGACCACTCACAGGGTATACAATTACACACAACACTTCTAGACCTTAAAGCAGCACAGCAGTCTTAGTCTTGCACAATAAAGCTTAAAACTTCCTTCTTTTGAAGCATCTTCCCTATGTTTTGAATTTTAAATAGCAAACCCCAGCTGAAGCCTGAATTGAAAGAAAAATCAGCAATTATTACAGAATCCACAGAAAATACACGCAAATTTTTAAAACTATTTTAGGTATCATAGCATTGCCATGATTGATGGCATACTTCATTTCAAGCCCAGTAGATTCTAATCAAATGTTTAGGGTTTTTTTCCCCCAACAAATACATTTAAAAAGTTTTTATATTTATAGAACAGCATTTTCATCAAGCCACCTAAACTATTACTCCAACATGGCAATATTGATCTTTGTGCGTTAGTGTGGCTTCTGTGGCTTTCTTCTGTATGTGCAGATATGTGTGCCCATGTGTGTATGAGCACACACACTTCTACACATAAGTGACCAAGTTTAACTTACTTGGTTTTGTGTATAAAAGTACTTACTGTGATTATTTTATTTTTTTTTAACATTCAAATTTAGAAAACTGCAAGAGGGAAAGAGCCTTCAATTACACTGAAGGGAGTGTTAAATGGAGGGGAAACTTCAGGGCGAGAAGTCAGACACGAAAGAGAAACTACTCAATGATACGAATGCAAGCGAAATATTGACAAAGTAAGGAAGTCTGATGCATTTGAACTCTGAAAGTTCAATGTGGATGCACTTAACCCTTTCTGATATGGTTACATTCTCTTGTATATAATAAAATCTTATGAAATGTAGCTTTAGCTCTCTCGGTGCTGTGGAAACACCATAGATTTGGCTTTGGCCCTACTTGGGCATATACATTTTGTGCCCCTGAGAGGTGGATTCAGCAGAAGAGAGGCCATTTCTACGAGAAAAAGCAGACTATTCCCAGCAGGATGGAAACCCTGCGGCGAGGCAGAAGGGGCTGCGAGAGCACCGGGAAGAGCCCAGGCGCCACCGGGAATGGCCACGGGCGAGTGAGACCACTAGAGGGAGCCGGCATTGTGCCGCGGCACCGGAAAAAATCCCTGCCCGCACCGAATAATCAAAATAAATGGCAAGCTGCTCAGAAAGCCAAAGGGACACGCTTTAAGAACAGTTCTTCCCAGTATCTTCAAACACGTGATATAAAGGAGGGCTTATGATACTCTGTGTGTGTACACATCAGCATGTACTATTCTCTGCCCACAGTACCAACAGAATATTAAGTAATTGCCCTTAAAATTCAGTTATAATTTCTTTCTCAAAAGAGCAAACAGACAGCCCTGGCTGCGACAAAAGACCTTTTTCAGTGCCTCTATTGTTGTCTCTCACACCAGCCAAACAAGTTAGATGTTCCCCCCTTGCCCCCAACTACACTCCCCCTCCATCTTCCCCTTCTTCCATGATAGCTTTCTATGTGAAATATTCCAAAAGTGGAATTGCACAAGCAACACAGTAGGCAGTGTCATGCCTACAACTCACACTGTATCTAGTCATGAAACCTGGATTGTGCACACACAACTACAACCATGTGACGATGGCATGAACTTGAACATACCCCAACAAAATATAACACCGTTTCTTTTTTGCACCAAAACACAGGGAACCAAACAAAACCTGGTATTTCCCTCACACCTATAATCAGTCAGAGAGATCAAATAGCAAACATGGAAGAAATAAAGACTCACACAGATCTTTATAAATATCCTTTCAGCACCACATATGTGCTAAGAAAGCTAAATCCCAAGGGCAGATAAAATTCAAAAGCACAGAGGGATAGCGACTGCACTGGCATCTCCTGTGAAAAAATATTTCTTTATGGTTTTCTTGGAATAGAAGATGTAAAGCACATCAGTACTTGTCTGGTAAGCTCTAAACTGCTTGGATATGAAGAAATGAAGAACTGCTGAACTGCAACAACTATTCATGGCAAACTGAGATTATGAAAGGAAAATTTAAAAATGGGGAAATAGGTGTACCTGGATGAAATACTAAACAGTTAACAAGAATAACTGTCCCCAAATGAGTTCCTAGCCATTATCTTTTCCATAATTATTGCAAGTAGCTTCAGTAACTGTGCATACAAATGACCCATTAGAAACTTAACAGGTCATTTCCAAAGGTGATTATGAGCCCTGACTTACAGAGCTACTTGGGTTTTTACACAATTCTGTTCAATGCCAACAATCTGCACAAAATTAAGATAAAATGTGTTTCCAAAACACCAAGTGGAAATAAACTTTCAGAAACTAAAAGAAGGTATTAGGTGGTGAACACTGATGAATCAAATGCAGTCAGCTTCATAAATGAAATGTTAAAAAATTTGCTTTTGTCTGTGCTCTGGTGTCAGGAGAATGGAAAGGAGGCAGCAATCATACGTTAGAGGCCTTACAATGCCCCATATACTACAATAAATAATGATGAGTGTAACATGATGATGAGTGAAAAGTCTAAGGCTAGGCAGGTGAGATAAAAATCATAGTAGGCTATCAGAGTGGACATCTGCTATAGAACACAGTATGGAGAGTAGAAACATGTCAGTAGATAAAGATGAACCCAAATGAACTCCTTAACAACAGGATGCTCTTCACCTGAATGGTCCTTCTCGGCCCTGTTTCTTAATGGGTAGCTGTGCTATTGCAACAAATGGACAAGCAATAGGTTTTGGTTTAGAAAATATTAGAAAATTATTCAAAAGCATCATTTAAGGAGAGCAATAAAGGAGTATAGACGTGCAGCTTCCTCAGTTGCTGATGTTGTTAAAGAAACAGCAGGAGGCACAAAAACAGATCCTGGCACTCCCACTGTGAAAGGCTTGGGCAGGTTGTAAAAAAATTAACTGAGCAAAACCAGAATAGATTCACTTAAATTGTTCAGGGAAATAAGGGTAAGAGGAAGCATCCTAAGCTATAGCAACCATAAGAAACAAAAGACATTGTCAGTTTTCATTCATATAAAATAAATAAGAAAACAAAACTATAAAAAACTTTGATCTTAACTGAAACGGAACAAAGATATTGACAACTAACAAATATTGACCTAGCTTACGTTTAAATCTGTCTCAACAACTGAGAAAGAAATGGGCAAGGAGGGAACCAAACTTGGACCAAAAAAAACCTTGATTCTGGAATAATATATGTGATTTTTTTACAAGAAGGAGTGAAATAGAAAATGGGACTCTGATACTGCTTGTTCTTCTCTTTCTCTTCTAAAAGAGAGAAGAAGTAAAACAAACACATTGAAATACTACTGCATTGTTCAGCCAGGCCTGGGATCGTGGGAGATTCTCAACAGACCTTTCCTTTTCTCCAGAAATCCCAAACTCTTGCAAGAACGAGTACAAGAAGCTGTATGGCCTCACTGGTTCTGCAGGGAATCAGCAGTGTTCTGTCTATTGCTCCCCTCTAATATTTAAAACAATCTATCTTTGTCTTTTCTTTTTTTAAAACCATCTCAAATGTAGGCTTTAAACACATGCTCTACATCATGTTATGTCATACTGGAACAAACAGCTCCTCGAAAGGCTGAACTTCTATTTGTGATTATTTATCTAAAAGCTGTGTTTTCTTTTAAACTGTATATATTTTGTTGGACTGCATCTACTGACAGCTAAATTCCCAAGCCTTCAACCTGCCATCTCAAAGAAGCAGATTTGAAAGAGTCCAAGTGCTGTCAGTCTGTAATGAGAGTAAAATTATAAATCTCTGTACCAAAAGACATCTGCTTCATTCTTAACTCTGATCCCCCCCTTTTCTTTTGCATTCTAGCTAGCATACAGCTGCAATAAATGTGGCTCTTCTCACAAGCCATGCAGATGTTAACAGTTCTGTAGGACATCAAGAAACATTTCAAGAATCTTGTAAGTGCTGGCTAAACTTGCTTGAATAACCCACACTATCTCCTCCACATTCCTATTCAGTAACATTAGTCTTCCTGAATATATTAAGGAAAAAAAACTTACCATTTAAGCTAAGGCTTTAATGTCTAGGTCTAAATGCACTATCAATAAACAAGGAATGTTCTTAAGCCATCAGACAACAGATATTCAGATAGTAAAGCAAAGGGAGTCAATTTATTCTTTGCCACGATGAGTAATGCATTTTTTTGTTTCTTATCTATGCAAGAGTAGTAAAATGAATGTCTGAAAAGATATATTTATAAAAATCATGGCTGTATGTATTTGAAAGAATGGATCAGAACTAGAGCAAGATCTTTTCTTTTCTAGTAATCAAACGGATTAATACTAAATTAGAGCGAAGGAGTTCAAAGTGCTACCTAGTACATTTTTATTAAAGTTGTATTAGCATGACAGTCATATGCATTAAAGATTAAGCTAAAGCCTCAAACCACAGTCAGCAGCAGCAAGAGTCCAGCTGTGCAGGTAGAAGACTAGATACGAAATGCATTAATTAAGTGGGTTTATACTAGAGATGCTGTTTTAATATTCTTCCCTGTTCAAGCAGTGTGCTGGGGTAGCCAATTTTCTTCTTAGCAGCTAATGTAGGGCTGTGTTTTGGATTTGTGCTGGAAACAGTGTTGGTAACAGGAAAGTTTTGACTACAACTGAGTGGGGCTTACACAGAGTCAGGGCCTTTTTGCTTCTCACCCCTCCCAGCAGCGAGCAGGCTGGGGGTGCACAAGGAGTTGGGAGGGGGGACACAGCTGGGACAGCTGACCCCAACTGACCCAAGAGACATCCCACACCATGTGATGTCATGCTTAGCAATAAAACTGGGAGGAAGGTTGGCTAGGAGGCTGCTGCTTGAGTTCTGGCTGGGTATCAGTCAGTTGGTGGTGAGCAATTGTATCAACTAACTTTCTTGGGTTTTATTTCTCTCTCTTTGCTATTTTACCTTTTATTACATTTATCACTATTATTATTACAATTAATATTACTATTTTATTTCAATTATTAAACTGTTCTTATCTCAACCCATAAAAGTGACTGTTCTCACTTTTACCCTTTCAATTCTCTTCCCCTTGTCCTGCTGGTGGGGAGTAAGCAAGCAGCTCTGTGGGACTTGGTTGCAAGTTGGGGTTAAACTACAACAAGCAGCAAGTTTAGTCTCTTTTTTGGGGTAGGACGTTCAAAACACATGAAGCAGTTTAAGAAGCTCAGTCATCAACAAAGCCAATAAGACTCACACTCATGTGTTACTCCAGACACTTGAAAATCCCACATCAAATACCCTACCCTGTGTATAAACTTCACACTTTGAAAACCCACTGGAAGGAGGGCTGCAGAGTGATTCACAGCACTGAGCCATAAAGAGATCACAATCTTTGACAAGTACAGAAACAAAATGTGCAGTCAAGAGTGTCTATGGTGGAGTTTTGAGATTGTCTCCAGTCAAGTGTCAATCTCAGCAGAGTTTCAAAGAGGACAGGGTAGGGAGAAATAAAACGAACATATCAGTACATTTCCTGCAAGGAATCGATAAAAAGACCTCACTCCTACAAAGGCTTACATACCTGCTCAACTTCAGATACTTATCCTACTATGTAGCACACTTGAAGTGAAAATCAAGTCTTTGAAGACACAGGGCACAAATAATTTACCATGAAATGTGGAATTAGGGGTATTGTTTGTTCTTTGATTTAGTAATACAGGAAATCTGAATATAAAGCAGAATTGGAATGTGCTATTTTCTAAATGCTTCATGACACTGCTTTTAGAGTAATTTCATCAAAATGCCATAAAAAGACATTTAAGCATTTTGAAATAAGCAAAAAGACAATAGACTACAACCTTAAAAAGAAGTCAATGTAATATTAACAGAAGCTCTGTAATTAGCTAGTCTAAAAACCTCAAGCCGTCTCAGGCTTCCCCAAACAAAACAAATTGGAAGGAGAGTGCAGGAAGAAAAGAACTAAAAAAAAAAAGGAGAAAAATAAAGAAAGAGGAAAGAAAAGCCACATGAGCCAGAGTCCCTCACTGCTGTTATTTCTCCACAAGCGGAAATGCTCCGTTCAGTCATGGCTTAGGAGGCATAAACATCATTGAAATTCAAAAGCAGCTCTGAGAAAGAGGACGCCTCAATTGGTATGCAAGTGGTGTTTTCTCGCTCTGAATACATTATGAACTTGCAGCATGCTAATATGCCATGCTATCATAAGCACCAGATGGAACAGTAGGCAGTGTATGTCCCATCAAACCTCAGGAAGATGTATTAATGTTCCTGCTCTTTTTTTTTCTTCCCCTCCCATCCCCCTTCCCCTACTACAACCCCTCAGCTGTGTCCCCAGACTGGCACATTTCGTAGCATCAGTCACCTGCTCCCGAAGCACAGTTCTCCAGGGTTGCCTCATCTTCACCAGGTGGTGCCAAGCATCTTTTCAATCTTTTTTATCGCAGAAGGTAAAGGCCACAAGACGTGTCAGGCTGTGCTTACTGAAGGGTACCGAGTACAAAAGATAACATCATGAGATAAATGATAGATGAGAAAGACTTTGGGTTTAAAGCTAGCACAATAGTTTTAAATTATGTATAAACGGCACAGCACAAATTTCCCCCTCAGTATTATTGGTGAATGAAGAATTGGGGAACAGCAGCACAGGGAAAGGTTTTTCAAGTAATCAAATAAAACAGAGGAAACTGGATTAAAGATCTTTAAACTTAATTCCTTTTTCCACCACACTGGAAACCTTTCCACAGATGTACACAGTTTAGCATCCATTTATAGGGTAGGGGCAGGCTTTAATTTTAAATCAGACTAAGAAAATGGCACACAGGCAAATTAGCTTATAGGATTTTGATTTTTTTTTAAATATATATTATTCTAATAACATTCCTTGGCTTTTGTGACTAACAAATTGCTTGAAGCTGTATGTATGATTCAAAAGACATGGAGAATTTTAATACTGCTTCGCATCATTTATTAATTCAGTCTCAAGCAGGTTTTATATTACTAAAGAGAAATGTGATCTAGTGCTCTGTATGAAAGTATGTGCATAGGCATACAAAATGAAAGCACATATTTTCTGGTATCACCTGAACTTTTCTTATCTATTCATAGAAAGAAACTTCCTATTGAAATATACGGTTTGCAAGAAAATTATTTTCTTTTTCTTTTCCTGTTACTGTGCTCTTCAGAATGCAAAATAAGATCCTAAAGACTGAAAATTAAGAGCCTGTGAATTCAAAACACAAGTAAGAAAGACCAGAGATGGCTGGAGAAGAAAAGTAAATCAGCTTTAAGCATTTGGAATGTTAAAGTATTTTTAAACAGGTTTGTTTTTCAGAGAGAAATCACATCAGTAAACATTTTGCCATTTTCTGATATTTTAGAAACCACCTGCTGATTTACAAACAGCTCTCACTATGTATGTAAATTTATTATTTTCCTAAAAACATTAGCCTTCTCATAAATACAGTCTTATTCTACAAGATGCTGACTATTCACAACTCACACGAACTTTTCTGGGGATTAACATTGCTCAAAACTTTGTAAGAGCTAGATACAGGAATTATCTGTTGCATGTATTAGAAGCTTTTTCCCAACTATTAAAGGTCTGATTGACAGAGATTTCTGACCACATATCCAATCCTAACTAAAACAAAAGAATAATTACCTTTTCCTTTCAAACAAAGCATGTTATGACTGTTATTCAGAAATAACAGGCATTATTCTAGCATCTGTTGAGTCCAGAAATGCTTTAATGTCTTAAAGATGTCTTAAGGACTGAGTTGGAAATCAGATCAATTTTTTTTCCTCTTTCTTTTCCTACTGAATATTGGGGAGCTTGTTTTGTTTCTTAATATATAGCCTTTAAGAGTAATTTGCAAAACTATGATTTGCAATGTGCAAATAAGTCTATTTAAGTCCATTATCTTGTGTTATAAAGTAATTTCTGACACCTTAACAGCACTCAATTTAATTACAACACTGAACTATTACTGAAACAGTAGAGCTAACTCCCAGAGGAACCAGTTTGGATCAGAAGATGATGATATATGCTAGCTGCGATCAGCTTTCAGCATCAGATCCACCATCAGCTGTTTTCAAGAACAATATCAGAACATCTGCATCATCATAGTATTTTGTGGCAAAAAGCCCTCCAAAAGCTTGCAGTTGCATGCAACAATGTGCACATACCCACACCTGTAAGCAGACATATTTAAAAACCAGCAGCTTTACTGTAATAAAGGAGACCAACAAAACAAATAAAAAACCCAACCAAAACAAAACAAACAATGTCCCCAAAAACCAAAACCAACCAAACAAACAAAACCCCAAAACAAAGGAAAGAAATCGCAAAGAAAGCCTTTTGATTCTGATTCAATAAGCATCAATTTCTGCACCAGAATCCCTATTGGGTAATCCATCAAGGCATCTATTCTATATCTAGTGTGGCAAGATAGTGAAAACACTTACAACCTCCAAAAAGAAAAACACTTGTGACAAAACTATTAAGCATTCCTGGTGATTAAGCAATAGACACTCATTATTTCAAGACTGTCTTGAGCCAATGCTTCAGATAAAACCATGCAATCATATCTGCTGCTGTCAGAGTGAAATCAAGGCATCATGATTTTCTGTATTCCTTCAAGAAAACACAAGTTACTCAGCAGCATCCACAAAGCTCTTTCTGAGAGAATACAGAAGTTATCTAAGGAAAGAGTATATAATTTCTTTTGTGGCTCTACAGAGAGCTGCAGGTTGATACCTTAAATTTAATAGTATTTTTACTTTTGGAGTTTTTACAGACACAAAAGCAGTTTGAAGCAAAACCTTTAAGGCAGCATAAATGAAAGGATTCTGTTTCTGCTGGTGTCTGAAGATTAAATACCATTACTTGCCTTGATCAAAATGAAAGGAATTGGAAATTAGTACTCTACCAATTGACATGTCACAGTAAGAAAACTAGCTAGAGTTAGCTGGCAAGCAACCATGAAAATCAAACCCAAAATGTGGTTCTGTCTATGTAGAGGAGTCTGAAAAGGGCAAAGAAAGGCTGCAACACTGGAATTCCAGGCAGAGAACTTGCTATACATGTTCTGTAGACTGCTTTCACATCAGTCTCTCAATCAAGTTTCATGCACAGATTCATCTCTTGTGCAGCAGTAAATGCAGAAAACCAAAACACATTTGCTTTTGTAACCGGAGAATAATGTAAAGAGACATGCAAATAAATTAACAAAACAAGCATTCTTCAAAATACTTTAAAAATTTAACATGATAAACACAGATAATATTCTCAAAGAAGCCACGACATCACTTCTCCATTTTCAAGGAGACAATGAAGTCCTCACATTAGCTAATAGGAATTCAGAAAAGAAAGATATACACTCCTTACTGCACAGACCCCCTTTAAAAATTGCAAAGGACTTTGCTTTTATTTCTGAAGATGTACTGCAGTGAAATTATGAGCTCGGTGTAAAATAATCAAATATTGATTTTAATGAAGTAATTTACGTTACTTTTAAGATCTAATATGGATGAGATTGACAGAAGCTCTCTCTCAGGATCTTAGTTAGGATATCCTACAGTGCCATGGAAGGATGAACTCAAGCAGTGTGGACCACTTGAACTCTAGAAACTTAGTTGTCCTCCCTCTGTTAGTGGAAAAATGAAAACTAAAAATGCCAGTTCTAAGAGTAAACTCTGTTACAAACCAATTTCCAAGAAGATGACTGATGACTTTCAAAGCTATTAAATGACAGTGCCATCTGACCTTGCTGGATATCTAATTACACCTATTCTTTTACAAACATAACCACAGTTGCTTTAATGAGCATCTTTCCGCTTTCTTTACTGTGTTACAAGGTGCCTGTGTTTCACTCAGGATTTCACTTCCAAAACTGACAGAAATCCCAGTGGTCTCAAAAAAATATATATTATTGCATATCCCTGTTTTTAAAAGACCATTTTCGTACACTGCAGTGTTTATCGTCTAAAATGTCCAAAACAGCATTATCTAGTATGGTTCCCGGCAAAAAATACCCTAGTAACAGTAACACTGTCACAGAAAATGACCTCTTTTAAATTTCAGTTAGACAAACTTTCTCCTAAAGAGAATACAAATAAGTGTGTGCAAATCTAGCAGATATAATTACGCAATCAACAATTATGCGGTGAAATGGACTGGAAAAATAAAATTAAAACAATAAATGCTAATTTGTATTTGCTAACCACAAAAGATGTGGCTGGTGCTCTGCAAGGCGCAAAATCTCTTTTTAAAAGTCTCTTAAAAATTCAAGGAATTATATGAGGAAGTCACATATAGGAAAGTCTATGTCGATGGCATTCATTTGGATTATAAAACAGCTACAATGAAAATTCAAGACTGTGTACACATGCTTAATGCTCTGGCTTAAACGAGCCACCAGAATATATTTGGAATGCACAGTTTAGAAGCAAGAATCAAATTATGGCTGCATTTTCCAAACTGCAATCTTGTGGCAGGAAGAGTATTTGAGTCATGTGTGCTTGCATGACTCACGAAATACAAATTAAGGAGAGATCTGAAAGAAGGAAGGGGAAAGGCCCTGTATCCCTAACTGGGAGATTACTCCTTTAGCAGGATGTGGTTTCAAACAGGAGGACAGTAAGACATTGAACCCAGCATCGCCAGAAGAATCAGAGAAAACAGGGAACTACGAGAATCTGCACTCGAGATACATAGGAAAGCTCCCAGGGCTTGGAGAAGAGGATTATAAGCATATAAAGAAAACTCCAATTAAGCATTAGAACCGAAGGAGTACCAAATTAAATTTTAGATATGCTTTCCAAATTACTTAAGACAGAGTAGTGCCTTAAACCCCAGAAAAGATGTATTGATAAGCTAGAAAGGGCAATGGACTTTGAAAGGTAAAACATGTTCCTGCTTCTTGAATCATCATTTCAAACTTCACTGAAGTTAATTAAGCATATGCAAATGCTACTTACTCAAATCTCAGTTTAATACAGCAACCTCCATTTTTAAATGAAGAATTATATTGGCCTGACCCTACTGCAGATCTGCCTAAATTTGCAGTGCGCTTGAAGGGTTACCAAAATACATTTTTCTTCCTTTTTCCTCAGCTTCTCCTCCAGAAGGTGATCAATAACAATTCCTTTCACTCTTCTATTTCCACATTTCGTTTGGTCTTTGTCAGCTCAGTATTGTCAACGTGCAAAAATAACAGCAGAGCTTGTTACAGTCTGCTTCCAAAGGGATGTCCATAAGGAATGAGAACCATATGAGCAGTACTCTTAATAACTGTGTCCACTGGTGATGGTATTTCCTTGTGAACTTCAGAAAGATTTCCTGTCATCTTTGACTTACACTTTCTGCCTGTTTAAAAGCACAGTTACATTGCAGGCATAGCTCCAGAATATTTGTCCACACTAATACCTAAATATCTGGCTGGATAATTTTAATAGATTCAGATGTGTGGGCCCTACCACATTTTTCCTCTTGAAAATTTCACAAGATTACCAGCTACCAAGAGCAAGAAGAAGCAGAAATAAATCTACAATTCATTATGCAACATAATGGAAAAGCTCAAGTAAGGCTCTAGCTTCATGCCATAGGAATTTGAGGAGGAGACTTTTAGAATTTGGATGGGTTCAGTGTCTCTTCTTTAAACCAGCTGCAGGAACATTACTAACAGGTGGTGTGCTGCAGCACAGGGACAAAACTAAGAGGTCTGTGAACCTTCAGTTGAAGTGTCTCCTCTCAAATCCCAAAGTCTCCAGCAACTTGTCTCAAGTTCTGCAATTAAAGCTCACAATGAGCCTCTTTCTCCACACTCTGCCTACAACTTGAAGTAAAAAAGAAACTACTAGTAGAGAAAAAATAAAACAATAATAATAATAAAAAAAAACAGCACAGAGAAATAAATTCAGTTTTGGTATAAGGAAGCACAGCTCCATGAGCAGCCAGAGGAAGTAGGTGCATTGAGCTTGACAATTCTGCACTTCTACTGGCACACAAAGTCCATTCACAAAGCTATGGATCAAATAATAGTTTCAGAGCAGAATCAGTGAATCCCTTTAGGTGTTTGAAGCCCAACACTGCTGAAATTTCCCCTGAAACACAACAAAGAAGCCAGTACTAGAAGCTGCCCTGCTCTCCTCTACAGAACACGGGTCTGAAGCACCTCAGACTGGGTGTCCAGAACAGTTAACAGATCCAGAAGAACAAAGAGTCATTATGCAAGCTGAAGTGACCTCAGGAGATGAGACAGTCTATGCCTTTCTGTCTTAAAGCATGTAAAGTTTAGATCAAGATGCCAAGGGTTTGTCCAATACAGGATCTTCAATAATGAAAATATCATTACCTCTCTGAAAAAGCAGTTTTAATGTTTGACCATCATTTTGGTGAATGATTTTTTTTCCTGGTATCTACTTAGGTTTTATCACGGTCTATTACTTGTGCCTTTTGCCTCTCCTCTTTACCACTATGCACCTTGGGAAGAATTTGGCTTCATTCATCTCCTCTACACCCTCCCATTAGGTAGTTGTAGACAGCTCATGACAAAAAGATTATATAAAGTTAATTATACTTAACTAGCAACTGCCTACAGCTCAGCAACAGGAAATTTCCTGCCTTTCAAGGGCCTCAACAATTTGAAGACCTGGAATCCACAGCATTACCCTCTCCTACAGAAAAGTTGTCCATATCCTTCAGAAGATTGGCAAGTAGAACTGGTTTGTATAAGACACAGCTAAGCGAGATGGAAGAGTGAGCTTTGAAATTTTTTGGCAAGATTTTGGAGTGGAAGCCTCACTCTGGAAGTGAAACACACAAATTCAAATCCTCCTTCTGCTTGCTCACACTCGGGTCTGGAACATATGCCCTTAACAGAGGGGAAAGCTACTGCCCACTAGCAGTTTATGGGAGTAATCTCCAACACTCTTGTCCTACCCAAGAATTGAATGAGAAACATATCAGGCGGGAACGTGGCTCAAGATCAACAGCAGCAAGGGGAAAGTGGCTCCTGCACTGGTCCTGCTCCTCATCTGGTGACTCTCATGTACATGAGGCAGAAAGAACAAAGAAAAAGAACATCACAAAAATGCAACTTGGTGCAGAGATGGCTGAGCTGCTAGAGAGTTGAGCCAGTGAATATAGATAGAATGGTACAATGTGGCAAGGACTTCACCAGCTTCACAGAGGAGCTGCGTGAACATGGAGTTAGCAGGATATTGAAAGAAATAAGCCTTGCCAAGTGGGCCAATATGGCTAGACTGTGTCTGTGTGTAAGTGAAAATCCAAGCACTGCTGTGCCCTATGTTTTTCCCAATTTAATCTCTACTTGCCTTAGCATTGCTGGCTCTATGCTCCATTTTACACCATACACATTTCTGGGAACAAAATGTAAGCCTACACTTGTGAAGAGACCAACATTTCTAAATATGCACTGGGCTTCCTCTGAGATTACCTACCAGATCCAACTGTGTGAACAACTCAAGACACAGAAATCCTTTAGCTCCAAAAAGATATTGCTGTGATCTCAGTACTGGGCTGCTTAACCCTATCAATACTAAGGGAGACCCTGCCATGCACAGATGCAGCTTGATATGCTCAGGAAACTTTAAAGCTGTAACATGATGCACCTGGGAGTGAGCAGAGTTAGAGGCACTTTGGATTTGGAAGGCAGCTACTGCTTCAAGTGCACAAGTTGTTTTGTGACCTGGAAACAAAATACCAGGCTTCAGCTGATTTTTTATAATGTTATGCTTGATGTACACACTTGAAAAAAACAAGAATGAAGCAAACAAACCAGAAAACTGGTAGAGGTATACGTACATATCCTGAAAAGGACCAGGTATCATGTCCTCTACTCTTAAATACATCCATTTCTCTGTATAGGCTTTAAACTGGCATATCATATAATATAATTTTATGCAAAATTCAAGTTGTCTTTTCAGATTGATTATTCACAGATCACACTGATTTGCAACCTATGACGATCATACCTTATATATGTGGTGTGGAGTCCAAAATCTTTAAATCAAGAGGTGATTGGTGCTAAACACCAAGGAAGTACCTGTCCTGAGAAGCTAACTTGGCTGTTCTTCTCTAGCTAAGGGCCTGAGCTACAGAGCCTTCAGATTTCTCAGGAACAGAGTGTTTGGGATCCTGATGAATATATATATATATATATATTCATTCCTGCAGCATGATCTGCATTCCATGATGTGTTAGTTACTTTCCATGCATGTGTAGCATGAGGCAGTTCAGAGCCTCATGGGTTGAAAATAAGAGCAATAATGTTATGCAGACTTTGGAATTTATTACTACCATAAAAGACAAAGAAACTTTAATACCGTGAAAAGCAAGACATCACATGTCATATCCCAACCCTATCATACATATCTGAGGAACCCAGTGACCCACGGTCCTCTTAGGAAAAGAGCTTTTCACTCGTAGCTGAATCCTGAAGATAAAGTCATTATGTAGGATGATTGGAATAATGATGCAAAGTTAACACTCAGACTTAAGTATTTCCAGACACATTTTCCTTATTTGGCAGGAAACTTGTTTTGTAAGACACACAGTCCTCCTAATATAACAGCATAGCAACTGCAACTTAGAACAGAACAAGTCAGTTAATGGACTGCTAGGACACTTTTGCTGTGTAACACCACTTAGCTGCATGTATTTAAAAAACAGGTGGATAATCCAAATGTTCAGTTACTAGGACACTAACAGTTATGTCCATGGCAATTTTGTTTCTGTTCTTTAAACAAATCATCACTTGCAAGCACTAATGTTAAAACCAGAAAGCCACTCTAGTACACAGTGGCTATAAATGCCAAATCAATTTTCAGCAGATAATAAAGTCCATGTTTTACAATCAGCAATACACTGTTTTACTACCCAAAATGTAAGCTAATAATATATAGCTCTGCTAAATGGAAAATGCAGATATGCTGTTAAGAAATGGGCTGGCTGTGAGATGATGGATCATTTCTGCCGGGACCTTCTTAAAGCTATGTGCAAATGTTTTGAAAATATCACATGATGTGGCCATGTGTTAAAAATTACAGCCAGTTAAGTTCTCTGCTAAGAAAAATATGTGGGCAATTTATGAAATGCACTCCAGGATGGAGATATCTTAAGTAAAACCAGATTTTGAAAACAAACCCATTTTTTTGAAACATGAACTTAAAAAAAAAATAGTTGCAGCCACATCTGGAGAGCAGAAGTAAAGAAAGGGTGGTCTGACCTAATACCAGGCCATCTTCTGAAAGAGCAGCATTATTTCTGGGCTACAATGACTGTGATCACTGATTGTCCTTTTAAGGAAACCATGCTGAATACTGCCATGGGCAATAATAAAGCATTTTGCAGGCCAACATCTGTTCTTTGAAAGTACTATAAAATGACTGATAAATTTGTAATGTTTCATAAATAAAGTCCGGAATAAACAGTACCAAAAAAAAAAAAAAAAAGAAAAAAAGAAAAAAAAGAAACCAACCACCACATTCACAGTAATCAGAGAAACTGGTGTATGGTATTAGATTTGAACACTGTTCCCCCAGGAACAATTACTTAGAGATAAACGCTTCCTAGAGTTCGCTACACAGAATGACAAAATGGTTAACTTGGTTACGGCAAGCTGCATGTTAACGGGATTATCTTTCTAGGGACTTTTCTCAGAGTTGCAGCAGTGCCTTCACAGAAGTCTGAATGGCTTTTACAGTGCTTCATTAGCCAGCCCCGCTGCTGTTGCTTTGCCCTGACAGCAGAGCGAGGAGGTGAGGGCCCAGTTGCAATTATAACAGTACGAGCAATTCGTCTTTGAAGGGCAAATTTGGTTTGTGTAATTGTTATCACCACACATAAACCAGAACCCGTCTTTATTACTTCCTGTTCTTTCCCCAAAAGAAGGACTTCAGATGTCAGAATCACTAAAGGGATGGTTCTGAAATCAAGACTTCACACATACACAAAAGGCACTGACATAATATCAGATTACATAAAAATACACATCCTTTTAATCTCCTGTACATAATGTGCTTACTTTTAAAATACAAAATCTGCCCCAGATGGCTAATAATGCCCATTTGAAAAAACACAACACCACAATATTAAAGGGCTAAAATATGCTGTGAACAGATTGAGAGGCAGTTCATCCTAGAGGAGAGTAAAAAAGTGCAGATGGGTGTCAAAAATAGCCAAGTGTCAGATCTGTTCAAGTATCTCCATTCTGGCACATGCTCCCAGTCACAGCTGTTAGTGTATTCTCTGTATCCAAGTGCAAGGTTTTCTAACACTCAGAGCTGACATTAAAACACACTTCTTGCTTGCTACTGCTTTAAGAGAATGCTGCAAATAAAAGATTTACTTCACGGTAAAGCTTAACGAGTGTTGATAAAGGTACACATACTTGAGTGTGGCACGTGCCATTTTGATTTAAGATGCATGAAATTTTAACCAGCAGGTAGATTAAGTAATTTAAATAGCAAAGGCTTAATAGGTTTTCAAAAACGTCCACTTTAGGCATTCCAACAGTTTGCCAAAAGCCCTGAATAATACACAAAAGGATCAAAACTGATAAGATTGTGTCATTTTAATATACTTAAATATCTTGATAAAGCACAGAAATAGTAAACCACATGAGAAGATGAGTTTCATACAAACATAAGGGAAACATCAGTGGATGAAAATGATGCACAGTGCAGTTTTCCTAATTAATGAATTACCATGTATTTCTAATGAAGACCACATTCCCAGGAATGCAATGCATGCAAATCAAATTTGATGTTTAAAGGGTTAAATTGACCTTTCATAGTCCTCAGTTGTTATCTATGCAAATTAATTTGCCCATATTTCAACCATATAAATCCTCTTAACCTTGTGCTTTGAGCAAACAGAGCCCACTTTCTTGTTACAATCACAGGATCAGCAAACATACCAGCAGTAGGGTATGACCGTATACAACAATCCTAAAAGGAAAACATTCTTCCAACAACTGGCAATACCTACATGCAACTGTGGCTGCAGTAAACTGGCAGATACTGTTTCAAAACACCATCTGCGAGGTGTACAGACTCTCTGTGATCAAGCATAGCCTCTTCTGCCTGTCCTACCCAAATAATCCACAAGAACCAGCCAGCTGTAGGATCTCTAGCCCTGTCTTTTTTTTTATCCAGAACACAAGCTGTTATAATCAGGCACATGGCTTTCTCCAGTCCTTACCAAAGGGGAAAAAAAAACACAAACAAAACACACGAAATTCAATCTACTCAGTCCTGGTCAAGCGTCTCACAAAACCCCTCAGACAAATCACCCTGCATTAGAAGCATTTTTATTAGCAATAACACTTATCAATATGACAAGTGAACATAAGATCTAAGGGCAATATTTTCCTGAGGAAACCGACCTATTATAACTCCCAGCTCCACAGCAATTCCTCTAATTCAGCAGATTTTTTTATTGTTTTAGTTTGAATCAACATATTTCGGTGATTTGCCTGGTGACGGTGAAGGACTATGATTCAGGACAAGGCTGGAATAATCTGTTTTATAAATCTCCCTCACTTCTCCAACATAAACAGCTTTTCACGGAGATAATTTCAGCTGATGGGTAAATGCTGTGAATGATCTCCAACGATCAAATGTTTGCAGATTCAAGGTGCAGCTGACAGTCATGAAAGCCAGCCCGAAGCTGTATTTCTCTTTACTAAAAATGATCCCCCGTGCAGAGACCTGCACCCACAAAGCTGGTGACTTTCTGTTATTTCTATCCCTTTTCATTGAAACATCCAGTCCTGCTGTAAGTATCTAGCAGTTCACTTGCACAAATTCCCCTCCCCCAAACACATACACAACAGAATTAGCATCCGCGATCGCTCTGTACCCGTATCAGCTTGCAAATCACCCTCTATATTAAAAGAGAAAAGAAAAAAAACAGAGAGAGAAAATATACTATCAAAAAACCGATTAGCGTTTCCTCATTTAGAACCGAAAGAGCTGCAATAATTTCGACTCACCAGGCATCCTTGGATAAAATATACCACACTGTAAATGGCTCTCTCCTAAAAGCAAGCTTATTTAGGGCTCAGTGCCTCCTGTTCTGGAATGAACAGAGAGAAGCGAGGAGGGCCATCAGAACTGGCTGTGGCAGCGTAGCTGGAGGCAGGATGCTGGGCGCGTGCGTTTGCCAGGCAAAGACAGATGGAGAGCTGACACTCTGTATTGCACTTGGAGCAGAAATGTGAATGATGACAGGAGCACATGTGGCCTTGAACCCAGCCCTGTCTCTTCAGGCAGAACAATGACAGGGATGTGTGTGCAAATTATCACAACCCCGGCTCCCCTCAGCTGACTCCTTTTACTCTACCTTTCACACCAAGTTCCAGATGACCAAAGAATAGAAACTAAAATGCAGAGTGATAAGCCAAACACTGAATTATTCATTTTTTCTTTAAAAGTTAACCCTTTGCTGACAACAATTAAAGGAAAAGCATCACTTTGACTCAGATTTCCTCCAAATGTGGAAAAAAATCATTTGTTATTTTAACAGCCATAATTTTGCACTCCATAAGACTACGTTTGTTTATTTAGCCAGAAATTCAAAACGTGCACAAGAACATAGAAGAGAATCCCCCCCCTTCCCACACTTATATCATTATTATTCCCCTTTACTATAGGGAACAGAGTATCAAAATCACTCCCTCTCTCAGATCCACAGTAGTATGTGTAAAATAGAACACACTTAGAAAGCAGACCACTTACATTTTACTGTGGTGCTTTTAACCCCCTGGGATTCTTCCATTGATATGTTCCAAACATTTGCAGCTTACTCTCCTTTACCTTGCATAGTGATCCATGGGGGATGAAAACAAAATCTTCCCTGTAAAGCTTTTTCAAAAGCTAAACAATCATGTCCTCCCGATTTCTGATTTTGTGAACCCCTTATAAGTTTATCCTTCACATGAATAAGGTATGCCTGGCTAGGTTCAATTCACTCTTCCCTATTAAGCTTTAATGGACACCATGATACATAAAACTACAAGTCTTTGTTATAGTGCTTTATCTAAAGCTGGCTATTTTCTTCTCAGCAGTCCCTCTTTAGTCCTTTGTAAAACATCTTTGCCTCTTAGAAGAAGCATACGCTTGACTCGCATGCCTTCTGTAGCACATACAGCTTTGCACAAAATACTAGGCACAAGAAAAAATACTGTCCTTTTTAAAACTCTCTTCCCATTCAGCACTTGCAAAGTGCTTTAGTAACAAGCCATTTCTCCAGCAACTAGCATGTAGGTCCTGGTTCTGATTTTACCTTTGCATTATACATTCAAACCTTTATGGAAAGGCAGCAATTCTCTCTCAGATCTTCTCAGTGTAAGGTCTGTCCTTGTGTACTTATTTATATACCCCCGATTTTGCGTTGTGCCATCTTCTGCCTCTATTATGCAGAAACAGCTCTGCTTTTAGGCCTTCCTCTTCCTTCCTCTAGCTACCACAGAGCCTGATAAAGATCTCTTTAGGAAAAGGACGCACATGCAAAATTAAGCAGAAAATAACAGTCCCTCCTAATGTCCGGACTGAACTCATGAATACTTCTCACTTAAAGAAAATAAATAATTTCATTTACTGATATTTCTGTAATATCTTTTTAACACAATCTAAGTAGCACCCTTAAGTTTCATTTAAATAGTAGAGAAATTCCAAGCACAGAACTGGCAAAACCAAGGCTATCAACATGAGAAGGAGCAGCTCCCCTGCCCCAATAAACCGCCCAGCACTAACAACCTAACGTGTCTACTACTTGAGGCAGGTCTTTTCTTCATCTTCAGACATCTATCATAATCAAGTTCTCTATAATGGATTTTTGAGTGTCAGAGAGCCCAAGAGAAACACCAAAACATGAAAACATTTTAGTGACCACTTTCATGAAGGGGGAAAAGCAGAGGGGCAAAGGGAGAGAAGCAAGGGAAATGGAGACAAGTGAAGTCTGCGCCAACAAGGCCTTTAAAGACTTTACTGTCCTTCTGGTTTTATTATTTGATGCACTATTTAAAACCAGTCAGTTAGTATTGTATTTGCTACGTTGTTTTTCTTTTGTAATGCTGTACTCTACATGAAAGGAAAAACATTTTCACAGTTGGAAATGCAACCTTTCATCAACATAGATGCAGCCTGAATCAGCTTCAGAGTAGAAAGTAACGTGTCAACGGTATGACGCATTTTAATAAAACCAAACAATATTCACTCTTAAAAGAAGGTCTTAATATCAGTACATTGTAAATCCACAGACCATGGCTCACGAAATTGAACTTCCATATGCTGTGCGATTATGCATCTTTTTTCTGTGTGTAAAAAGCCTTTTTAAGCTGTTATCTGACTACAGTAATTGCCACTTAAATTGATCCACGTCAACAAAACCTGGATCCCTGGAGATTCTCACCTAGAAGTCTGCTCATGGAAGGGGCTAACAGAATGCCTGTGCATCTGAGACTACTTCAGCATTTTCTCAAGCAGCCAGCTGCATGAATAGTTTTCCCCTCTCATTATTTAATACACTGAGGCAGGCTGCAACCCATTTGGCAGTCCTCCCTGAAGAAGTATCTGTGGAAAATTATGTGCTTTCCCCACCCCCATTTTTAATGCAATCACCTAAAGCTTGCCCTAGAAGTTTTTGCACCAGGTCTAAAATTTTAGCAGGCCAAGCAAAAGTGGACAGCCCATTCTGTAAAATGGTTTCATTCTCCACAAAGAAAGGAAAGACAGTGGTTTTAACACAGAACAGTTCTGCTGCATCACAAGAGTCAGAGTACTCCAAAATGAAAGGGATATAAAGAAAGTGAAAAATCCAGAAGAAAATCTAGGGCCAGTTTCTTTATGATGCACATGACGTTATACCATCCTGGGTGGGCACCATCTCCTTCTCTGAAAATTACTCAAAATGCTTTACAAAATAATTTTAAGTCATCTTCTAGGGGACCTTAGTTTGAAAATGGGTAGAGAAGACAAACCAGTCTCCATAGTCTTGTATTTGAAGGGGAAGAAAAAAGATTTTTATGCAGCAGATGATATAAGGTAGCCAAGACATGGATCTGATGGAAAAGGGAAATTCCTAATGACCATCATTTAAAGTACAGAGATTGCCTTTTGTGCAAACCCAGCTTAATAACAGGGACTGGAAGTCCACTGAAACACATCTGTAGTTAATGAAAGCTCTCTATTAACAGTGAAGGAAGAATTTAACTCAAAGCTTTTCTGTAGGACTTCTCAACTTCCCGCTCTACTTATAGCAGACTGTTGTGATACATTGTGACTTCACACAGTGGGTATTAAGTGAGTTAATTCAAAGGAGCTGAAACCTCATTGATCCTAATTGAAAGCAATACACCCAACCAAATAGTTTTCTACCCCATCTGCTCTGGCCTGCCACCAGCTATTCAATACAAGAGAATTAATAGTTTCAGATATTCTAACAGACCCAATAAAAGCACTCATTTAAGCAGGACTGCATTAACAAAGTGAAAAACCAAGGGCAAAATGGGTTCAAATGGAGCATTTTACTCCTAGTTGGCTTTAACAAAGCTGAATAATGCTTATTCTGACTTTTTATGTGCAAGACTTGATAAACTGAATGAGAAGGCACTCAATGATCAGTCAACGAGCATTGATGAATGGTCATTAGGACCCCCCCAATCTCAGGGAAGGCCATTCCACAAAGTGGCACACCAGCTTGAAAGGGCGGACTCACTAATGTCCAGATTTCCCCGCTTGCTTGTTCCACTTTCAGACCACTGGCCACCAAATGAGGCTGACATATTGGAAAATAATCTTTTATGGGCGACTGGTAAATAAAAATGGAGGCATTAGCTGGGCTTTCAAATTCAAATCTACTAGTTTTGTCAGCCCCAAAACGTTTTGATTTTCCACCCAGCTGGAAGCTATTAGTGTTTTCTTAAGGCATCCCACTGATAGGGCAAACCCACCTAATGTGTGAGCTGTGGAGGACAGGGGACAACCACTGATGCAGGAGACAGGGGACAACCACTTCTGGATGCTTTCTTAACTTTATTTAGTTGACCACAGTACAGTAAAGGCAACACCTTCAGGAGAAGCTAATTTCTTGCTGCCCAAGTATCTCTGATTGCCTGGTGCAATGGCAGCCCACCTAAGCCTGTAATGGGACCCTCAGTGCAACATTTTCTGTGACATTGTACCTAGCCTCCCTCCCTTGGTTTTACTGCACTACCACAGAAGGCTCAAGCTACCCAAGAAAGGCACTTCTTTATAACTTCTAATTCTTTGCTTGGAAATGGAATTTAAATATTCCAATAAGATATGTACTTATCTTTTAACAGCAGCTCTTTAGTATGCAACACAAAACATTTGCCAGATAACACTAAACATTTCCCTAAGCATTTCCTTATTGGCAAGGCTTTCTGGACTTCTGAAAAAAGACAAATGAGACATTTAAAACATACATTGCCTCTGTGAAACACAGACTAATTGAAATTACCTACACAAATCAAACACTGAGCAGTTGAAAGGTAGTCACCAAGGTGCGAAGAAAATATTCTTTGTTCTCCAAGACAAACAGTTCATGAAGTTACCTCAAGTACTGGATTAAATTCATTGGAATTGAGAAAGCATTCATGTCTTTTCAGTTAAGAAAACTTGTAAGTTATATCCATGTTTCAGCAATACTCCAAAGAGTATTTTAAATCATCTGTTAAGAAAAGGCAGCCTTGACAATGCATTAGACTTAACAACCTAGACTGCCTATTGCTTTTTGATAAAAAAAAAAATTAATTCTTGTTGAACACACAGAAATTCCAGTGACATGGTGGGTGCATTTCAGGTTTTAAAACAATGAAAATATACATTAAGACATAACATCAAAGAATAGTTCTACAAGAAATTAACTGACTCAGAATGGGAGGGACAACATTCGGGCCTTAAAGAATGCATGCTCTTTTGCTTTCTATATACATTTTAGTAAGAACATTCACATGGACAACTCACATATAAGTGTACCTGTCTTGGAGTCCATTTCTTCCACTAGATCTAGGCTAATGAAGTTTTGCCTCACATTTTTATTAAATACTATATTTTCTGTAATATGGGTAAAGTAGATTAGAATTGACTGCTAATTTCTATCATCATTTGACTTCAAAGAAAATTACCACACCATCTGTGCACAGACACCACTCATGCACTTCAGAAAATTTGATATTGATTTGAAAATATTTCTGAAAGAAAATACCAATGATGCTGTCTCACTAACAGAGAAAGAACACATTCAGTGTGACCTGGAGAAGCCTGGAAGAGAATATCTGCTCCTGCTGAACTATGGCAATATTTTAAGACACAAAAAGAAGGGGAGAGGGGGGCAGTGAAGGAAAAAAGGGTTTCAAGCTATCAGTTGCTTTTTTGACTTGAAGCTCGAGGTGTTTGTTCATTTAACATGGGTAGGGAAACTCCTCCTGCTGTAGCATATTAACCCAAGTTTTGACCTCTAATCGATGTCTTTTCAATGTATAGGATCTTCATAATAAAGATAATGTAGAGCATATTTGTGTGAAAGCGTTATCTACCACTAGCCATAAATTTGAGCCTTGCATTTTTCTCTGTAACATGTCAATATTTGTGACACTAACTAAACATATTTTATTCATTTGACAAGGATTGTTACATTATATTGAAAACTTTTGTTTCAATGTCACCACCTCCCCGTTTTGACTGATGGCGAGTTAGTTTTGTTAAAATGCATGGGGTGATAGCGTATGCTCCAGTGAACTTTCCCTCCTCTCAGCACCAGAGACAAAAACCTGCAGCTCTGCTCTGTGCTGGCAGCCATCTGGCCAGCTTTCTCTCAATGCCTGCCCCACACCACACTGCAGGCAAAATTTCAGGGCTCTAGAGCTCTGTGGAGCTATTCATGACATACCAATTTCACATTTTCTGCTTGTATGCTTGCAACAATAAATGCTAATGAGGACTATGAATGACATTTTTAAAGACAATAAAAAGGTCTCCAAATCCCTTGCATATGGAGACACTATTTTCTAAACTTCACCTTCTGTTAGGGAGCCATTACACTCTAAAGGAAAAAAATAACCTAAGGAGAACAATGAGATGATCAAAGCATAACCGAGTCCTTAAGAATTCCAAAGAAAACAATGTTTGCAAAGCTAGCTTAATGACAGACAGATTTTATGCTGATGTACAGCACTAACACTTAAGCATAGTAACTCTCTTTTTCGATAACACTGCTACTTCTCATGGAGGGGCTCAGAACTGGGGGGCGAGGGGGAGGGAGAAGTCATAGCAAATCCTCCCTTTCACTGATCACATATAACTCTACAAGCCACAGACTTGGACTCAGCAATTACTAATCCCTAGATGAGTCCAAGAATACTCTAAATAAGCCCCAGAATAAACTGTAATTACTAATGGATTTGGAATGCTACGCTTTCATAGAGATCTCTATGCTGACAAAGTGTGGCCAAGACAAATATTAAATTATATTTTCTTTCCACAAATCTGCCTATTGCAATGCTATTGCTAAGAGAAAGAAATGAGAAAAGGGAGAAAGAAAGCGAGAAAGCGAGAAAGCGAGAAAGCAAGAAAGCAAGAAAGCAAGAAAGAAAGAAAGAAAGAAAGAAAGAAAGAAAGAAAGAAAGAGAAAGAAAGAAAGAAAGAAAGCAAGAAAGCAAGAAAGCAAGAAAGCAAGAAAGAAAGAAAGAAAGAAAGAAAGAAAAGAAACAATGAAAGAATGAAAGAATGTAAGAATGAAAGGATGAAGTTGCCTTTACTCTGAGAAATGTCTTTTATAGTAAAGGCAACTTCCCTTTATTAGGATGATTAAAAACACTTCCAGGAAAATCCACCAGGTGGAGCAAATACACAGCAATACAAAACATTTATTTATGCTCGTACTGCCATTTTCAACAGGGGGAAAATGGTTTTATATGCAAATATTTTTACCTATTGACCTCCCTTCTTCATCCTTTTGTCATACATTAATCAACTTGTATTTATTTATTACATTTATAATGGTACAAAAACTTTGTTCAAAGGGGCCTTCACCCAAAGTTATTGTTCCTGATGAGCTCAATATGAATTTGCAAACCACAACAGTTATCAGAAATATAAGGGAAATTAAAGAATTGCATTAATCAACATATATATATAATTTTTTTTCCAACAATATTAGGTATGGTTGCACTAGTAAAACCGACTGACAAGTATTCAGAAAATAAAGCATCAGGTAGCAAAATCTTTGCACTGGCCTCCACTGTAATGGGCTGGAAACCTGGCCGTTCTGCAGGTCTGTCTGGTTCTGTTTTTATACACATAGTAGTGCCCATAACATCACAGCAATGCCATTGAACAGCATGTTGGTGTTTATTATTAATGCTTTATTTTAGTATGACATCTCTCAACTACTGATTAATTTCAAGAGGGCAAGTGAATGAGGACTGTAAATAAATATTTCAGCATATCTAGGACAGCTAAGTATTATTTCTTAATTTAAATTATTTGCTTTCCAGAGCCAGGTGAGGAACTCACCTCATCATCAAGTATTTTCTGTTTCCTTGATACATTAGAAGGACTAATGGAACAAAGGCAAGGGGGCAGAAGAGAAGAGAAATGAAGAGAACTAAGTCCAAACAGAACAGTCATTCTTTTATGGATGAGTTTTCTCACAGTTGTAATAGGACGAACCACTGGCAGACCTTGTAATTGCTAAAATGCCAAGCAGTATTACCAAATGAACTGCTCTAATGCAGTTCAGCATCTGGAAACACAGCAGAATCAGTATGCAGACTCATTCGACCCTTGATGATAGAAAAACATTATTGTTTTTAAGTGACAAAAGGAAGGTGCTGATTTTAGTAAAATCTTTTTCTTTCTATTGTTTCCTTAGTTATACCTTCCATCACATTTTTCTCTCACTTTTCCAATCACTTGTTTTCTCTCTGCCATCACATCTACTCCTAAATTCATGAATCAGGGGCCACCTTCTCTCTTCTCCAACTCACTACATGACCTGCCTCTGCTCCAGCTGCTTTGGACATTTATCTTCTCCCACCTCCACCAACCTTGACAGCTAAAAGAAGTTCCAGAATTTCAAGGTGTGAGTACTACCATAAACTATTACCCACAATTAGCACATAAATCAAATAGCAACAACCAGCACTCTAACACTGAGGGAGAATCATCATGCCAGTTAGGTTTCCATTATTACAAAACTAAGCCAGAATAGTGTTCACTTAAAGCGCTACTGAAGAAGCACATCAACCTCCCTGGAAGGACCACGTGTTGACCTAATCTCTGCTTCTAGTCTGACCCAGATGAATCCCATCACAGCTAAGGAAAACTAAAATACAAAATCTTTGTTTCTTTAACAACTGGGAGGAGCCTTAAAGAACACAGATCTGTAAATATAACTTCACTTTATCTAATAGTGTTGTGCTCCACATGGTGCTTCATTGTAGCCATTCAGAAGAGAAGCAGAAAAATGCTGAGGTGATTATGAAGTGGAAATTCATACCAAGAGCAAATTACCCCACTTTACACTAGAAGAATATCTGCAAAGAGAAGCAGTAAATGTTTGGGCACAATGCAAGGTGCCAGTTTTAATAAAGCCCAAACCATCTTGGGAACTATTATCCGCAAGAACTTTCCTTAAGCAAGATTATCACAGCAGAGGCTTGTGGAGATGGCCAAGATATTTTTTTAAGAGAATGCTGATTTAAAACCATTATCACCACGGAATTTTTGAGTGACAACCCTGGTATAAAGGCTATCTGTTATTTGTTATTTTCAAGGAGGCTCTAGAAAGCCAATGGGTAGGAGGAAAGATAATGTGGTGGTTGTTGTCACCACACGTCCATGGAGAACTTTTCATTTAATGGACTACTGGCTGAGGTGGGCAGTGGTTGGCTAGAGGTCATGGACAGTTCATTGGATTATGAATTCTGGAAAAAAAAAAAAAAAAAAGGCAACTAAAACACTGGAAAGGAGGGACACAACTTGTATGACCTGTAAAGGTTAAACTAACAGACAGTGCTTTCATACAGACACATAATTTCCATCATATGTACAAACTCTGTACATATGTCATGTTCCATTCAGGAACATGAGACTGACCACAATGCATAAACCATCTTTTTTTTTTTCCATCCTACGGATAAAAGTAATGCTTATTTAAATTATGGCTTCTTTACAATATGACAGGACAGACATTTAAAACTACATGTCTAAGTAACTACTTACTACTTACTGTCTAACTTTTACTTAAAGGCACCCTTACACCAGAGTAACCTAGGGAGTTTATACTGAAGGTGCCTGATTCTAAAGATGAAGGACTATCGTATATATTTAAGAGTTCATTAGATCACAATTATCAATCTGATAACACTGTAACAGCTCTTTGTTGCACCATCCCCTGAAAATCCTTTTCAGATGGCGGATTAGTGTCACAATTGATGACAATGACTCTTTGGGCAGTCTGCTCTGTAGGTGACTCCTGTCTGTGACTGCATATGCATATGCACGCTGAAGGGTACCTCTCTCACTTTGGGACTTTTGAGTCCCCAGAATCCTTACCTGGCAATGTCTGCATTCAAGAAGAAAAGTATGCCCCTACATCTGTATTGCAAATTTCTAATTAAATATTAGCAGGGAAAATCTAACTAACTGTTTGAAAGATTTCAAACTCACCTACGAAGCACCCAAAATCTCTAGCACATGAATATGGTTTGCTGAGCCTGTGGACATAACTCTACAGGCTGGACCAAAAGCCTTCAGCATGAAAGGAAATGAAACCTTAGTTAATTTTCAGCTCTCCTTCTCTCCTCCTGCAACCACAAATATCTTTCTTGGACCAGCTTCTGCCCACAACAATAAAAGGCAACAGTCACATGCTACACTCCGTTTTGCTGGAAGGCCTTATTAATTATGTTCCCTCCCTCCACTACTTGTACCTGGTGATGTTAAATTCTGCCAGTACAACTATTTACACCACTATGTTATAAACTCAAGTATTGAAATTGTACAAATAACTGTAATATTCTTCACTTATCATTCAAACAGGAAGTCATATTTTAATTCCTCACACACACATATAAAAAATCAAAGCAAAAGAAAACCAAAAACAAACTAACAAATTAACAAAACAAAACCAGACAAAAATAAAACAAATAAAACCCCAAAACAAAATAAACAAACAAAAACCAAAACAACCAAACACCTGTCCAAGGCCTTTGCCTGTGTAAACATACAGTTTCTTTCAGCTATAGGCAGGAGCTTTATATCCCAATGAACTCTATCCATCTATGGACCCAAACCTGAACACTGCCTTAACGTTGTGACCCCAACAAACAGCAGCTATGAGGAGCAAAGACTATAACTGACCTATTCCAGCACTTTAAAACTGAACACCAAACTGGACATCTAAGAAAATCACATGAGTAATGAGAATGGAAGCACTGATATCTGCCATTACTGCTTTAATGGGCCAGAAACAAATACTAGCTTGGTTTGAATCCAGGGGACAAAGAAAAATAATGATGCCAAGCACACTTAAAAAGACAAAGTTAATATGCCAAGTATGATGATTATATAAATTATAACTACAAAAAAAATACTATTTTCAAATGTTTAACTGTTGCATAGAACAAAATCCACCTCAAATAATTTGCTCCTCAGAAGATTTGATTTCTGAAAATAAGAGGTCAAGCAAGAAACAAATAAAAGAAAAAAGATGCGAATTCAGAAGCAAAAGGGTTAATGTTTTGTTTCAGTCGGTGTTATACCAATGCCAGAATTACAAGGGAAAGGCTAAAATGAGCCAATTTTTTTCTTTATTATTATTATTATTCTTTAAAAGAAAAAAATCATGCCTATCTGTCACAGGGTTGTCCGGACTGGAAGAACCGGCAGGAACCTCAAATTCCTGACCAAACCCTCTTCCACACAATGCCTCGTGAATGGAAGGAACCGAGGCCCGGCAGAGATAGCCCCCTGTCAGGAACCAGCCCTGACGTTTGCGGACAGACGGGGCTGGCCTCGCAGGATGTCAGAGCAGCAAACTGCTGTTCGAGATACTGGGTTTTCACACACTCCCAGCCTGGATGTTTTGCTCTTCAGGTAATTAAACAAGGAAACGGGGCTGCTGTGTACGAGTCTGACCCCTGCGCGGCGGCTCCGCGGTTCTGCACATCGGCTTCCGCACAGCCGCCCCCGGCACCCGCAGAGCCTTCGACTGCTGCTCCTGCCTCTCCTGCGCCCGGCTCCACAACAAACCCTCCTGGAAATATCTGCTGCTATTCCCTCCCTCCCCCACACCCACTTTACACCAAGGGCTGCATTATTTGCTCTGTTCCACACACCTCGATTTCTCATAAAAAGAAGGGAAAAATGAAAGAAATGAGTGGGTGCAGCTCATTCAGCCAGTCATTCAAAATGTTAAATTTATTGGGGGGAGGGGATGAACAGACAGAAAGATGAGGCAAGGGATTCCCAAATTAATGTTTAGTTTAAGGTCATTACTCAAAAATATCTTGAAACATATTGCCAATTTGTCCAGCCAACAGCCAGACATTCACAAATTTAGAAATAAAATTATTCTGATTTAAGCATTATTGAAGAGTCTTTGTCTTTAAAAAGGACAGAAATCATAGACCTAGGCATTAGAAAAATAGACCAGTGTTTTCTCTCTCTGTTTTCCCAAATTTCAGAAATGGGAAAGGGCAGGTGTTACCACCTATACTTGGCAGAAATCCTTATACAGGGCTGCTCTGTGACTGACCTAGTTTCTACGCTCTTTAAAGGCTATTTAAACAAAAATTATTTTTTAAAAAGGTAACACATTCCTACTTCTTTCTGAAAAATCCACAGAATAGAATATTGGCTGAAAAGAGAAGAGCCCAGAAGAAAGAGGAGTACAAAAGCATGCCTGCTTGTCTGTGTTCGACACAAAGAACATTAAATGAAAACAACTGGCACGCTGCCAAATTCCTATACAGGCAAAGAGATTCAAATAAATTGATTTCACGCATCACACTGACCTGGGATCAGTGAGCAGTGGTACAATACACTTGCTGCTCCATGTGGGGCAAAGCCCATTAACGTTATCAGAGACATATTACATTGAGGGGGAACAGGGAGGGGGGCACAGAGAAGGAACCTAAACTCTGCAAATTCAGAGAAAAAAACTAACTTTGAAAAACGAACTTGAACTGGAGCTTCGTTTCAGTTTACCAATAAATATATCATAATGCAAGAGCTTGTCCTCTGCTCACCTCAAAGGTTTCAAAGATCGTATTTTCAAATTAAAATAAATACTAATGTCAAACACACACACTCCCCTTACATTCTACTTTTAACACAGCTGTTCTCAAACTCACTTATTCTGTAAATTTCCTCCCTTCCCCATCCGCTAGCGTTCTATATAGATTATGGGTTATTTTCTTTGTACTTCAAAAGCTGGATTCCTGCCCAGGATACTCTTACTGACTCAGAAAGCAAGCTGGAGAAATCGGCCATTGCTCTCAACTGGCCCAAATCAACCTGACCTAGAGAGAAAAATGCTTTATTTGCAAGGTAGCAGAAAGCAGGACACCAGTATCCTTTGCAGAGTCATTCATACATGCTCCCACATACCAGGGAGCTGTCTCCAAACCAGTATTTCGAATTTCACTTTCTTACTAATGTGAAATAACCCATATTTGCTGTGGAGTCTCTCCTTGTCATCCTGGCTTTGTTTTTCATTATGCTCTCTCACACTCCAATCAAGAGCAATGCCAGCAAGCCACAGGTGTGCACCACATGAACAGACGAAATTGTGATTGGAAGGACAACTCACTGTCTATAATACACTTGCTTACTCTTTTGCATCTGTGGTATGTTTGAAGGGGACTTTAGTATTTTCACTGTAATCCTTAAGATACATTGGTAAGCAAACAATTGTTTTGAAGATTAGAAAGGAAGCCAAGAGAAGATGACTTTGCAATAGCAAAACAAAGATGAGGATGCTTGAAAGGGGTGACATCAGCAGAAGTAGTCATTGCTGCAAGAGGCCATTGCTTCAAGGGGGCAATAGACTCAAAACACCTTTTGTTTGTCTTTTACTTCATTTAGGTTTCAAATAGCAAGTCAAATCTTGGGCACAGACAAGGCCATATTAAGTTAAGCTCAAACAGTGTTGGCTTCATCTCTAATTACTCAGTGAAATTTAAAACAAAATAAACACTGAAAATGTGGAGCTTCTTGTCCATTTAAGAGCAAAATTTTTATGCATGTCACAAATATATTCAGATGTAGACACCTTACCCAGTCACCTCAATTCAAGTAAATGTGAAAACAGGAATGGCCAAAGATCTAAGAACTGTTAACCACCACTGATCACTCTAAGAGCTACAAAGCAGTTTTGAATTCTTCATTACCAAGGTGAAAACGACGCAATATTGTTAACTCTGTAAGAGGTGTCACAGAGAGATGTGTTTATTTAGGGATAAGCTACAACTGATAGAACTGCACAGGGAAAGGAATCATGCAGTACACAGCAACTTCTCCATGGCAGAGTTATGCCTGCACCCAGGCAATACAGGGAGCACAACCTGCGCAACAGTGAATAAGAGGGATAGGGTGCTGTTCCCTCCCTTTTATGTATACTTCAGCAACCATCAGATCAGCTGGACTTTATAGAAATGAAGCAAATTTTAGTCATATTAATTCCCTTTCTTTAAATTAATGGTATTAGAAAATAAGCCTTTCTCCCAAGTTGTAGGAAATTTCCATTATCTTGCATGTGCTCTGACAGCAATAAAACACAATAAACTTCCCATTAGTCTGCCAGCACTTCATGCTTCAGGCATGACATCTTTACTTTTGCATTTCTTTATTTTTTTAATCCTTTATGAAGACCCATATGGCAAGAGAAACCAACAACCAACCACCTGTACAGGGCACATTTGCACTTTGAAAAACAAGACTGTAGATAGTAAAAAAGAAAAAATAGTCAGAAGCTATACACTGCTAAATAAGCAAAATCAAAACACAAGAAGAAACCCTGCTAAGATTATTCATTCTCTTCCAATGCTGCCTGAGTACATGACGGTCCCACAAAAGCACTTATTTGTTTTAAACTGAGCTAGGAACTCAAGTTAGAATGCAAAATCATTTTTATTAGGATTTAATTTTTTTAAAATATGTTCACACTGGTGCACAAAACAGGCTTGGCCCTTGCCACAAGGTGATGTGCAGAGGCTCCCACTGGCTCTCTCAGATATTCTCCATCTCTCCACACCCCACAGGCAGAGCAGCATGGGCCGTGGTGTCTCAGGTGGGAAAACAAGTAATATGATCAAGGCTGAGCTGCCTTTAAAACTATCCAGGGCAAAGCCAAGAGTACTAAGACACTATTCATCTTATTTTGGTACCATACTCTATCAAAGTTATGTCAGGCAATAGGGTGCAACACTGAGAAAGAAAGTTATCCAAGTGTTGGAAAGCACTTAAAACCAGTTTAGCAGTTTCTTGCCATCCAGACACACACCATTTTAGAAGAAAAAATGCAGTTACAGTAAAGACAGGAACAACTGTCACAGGTTATCTAGAAACTTTTTCCAGCAATAGCAGATTTACTTTTCTAGTAAAAATCTTTGCGCACAAGAAGCAGAAATATTCGGTCCCACTATCATCTCAATCAAATTTATCACAGATTCCCAGTTTGATGCAATGAGTTTACCAGAGGATTCCACTAAATTACAAACAACTGTTTTGCCAATGTGATTACAACTGTCTCTTAACCTGGTTGCAAATACTATTCCAATTCACAGTTCTGAAAACTGAACATCACTATTTCCACAACTCAGCCAAGTAATACTGACATGACACATAAAAAGCGACTATATAAAATACAAAAAGAACCCCAAAGTCAAAAATTTCACATATATTTATTTAAGATTTTAGAAAAGTCATGACTGATGTATTTTATTAGCATTGCAGTACTCCTCACTGGTATTAAACAAAGACAGCACCTTCATTGATTTAGGCAGACTCTTTGGAGCTAAAGGGAAAGATTTCTTTTTTAATTACAGTTTACAAGGCAAGGTACAGTCATTATATACACACGAATAACTTCTAAAAGGTATATTCACATTATAAAATCAAATATTTTTCTGTTCCTTACCTTGGCAAAATTCAAAGTTCCCTTTTTTCCGGCAGTCACCTATCACTAAACTCAGTGCTCTCCAAGTGTTTCTTTTGACAGATATCATTCTCCACCAACCGCTCTGCTAATTTCCTCTTTCCTTTTCTGACTGGGACAGATATTATGTTCACCAGCCCAGAGATCAATCTTTTCTATTGACAACAACAAATGAAAAAAAAAAAAAAAAAAAAAAAAGCATATATCACAGCCAGTTTGAAGCAGCAGACCCCTTCATTTGCATGATAATAGTAGTCTTTAAAAAGGGAAGACAGAAACATTATTCTAAACCAAGTAACCACATTTTCTTAGCTAATATAAGGTAGTACTTTAAAATTTTATTAATTCTTCAACAAAGGTTGTTTCTTAACTTGCTCAGTTAAAACAGCTGACATGTAGAAGGCAACAAATTAAGGGTAGTCTATATTCTACCTATTAGTTAATTCTGTAAAAATGCTTGGGTTTAAATACATTCATATAATATAAAATATGACATACTTTACCTGGTTCAACAGAAGCTCTAGAGAATCATTTATTAAATCAAAATGTTTACTAAAAATAGAGATCTTCCAATTTATACATCGCTATACTAAATTGGACTTGTAAATCATAACAGCAAACACATTTGAGCAAAGGCAGATCAAAAAGCTATTGATATATTTACAAATAATCTTCCCACTTTTGAAAAGGCAATTTCCCTCCCACTCCAACACCTAAAAAACCTGTTTATTTGGGTTACACAAATACTCTGCCATTTGTGTAAGAGTCTGTATCACAGTTGTCAGTTTTTCCAAGGCATTAATATGCTTTTCAGAGGTTCATAATTATGTCAAGACAGAAAGTTTTTCAGAGCCAAGCACACACATTTACGTACATGCTTCAATCTGCAATCACTATTCAAGTACTTCGGGACATAAAGTTAAGCATGCACAAGGATCCGGCCACAGCTCATGCATCTAACCCAGAATCCAGCCCCAACCCTCTCCTGGACCAGATCTTTCTCCAAAAAAAATGCATTGCCCAAGGGCATTTGCAAAAGATCACATTTGTGTTTGTGCTAGAAATTTCAATCTTTCCCACAAACAAGCACCCTTCTCAAATCAAAACAAACCTTCCCAAGTTAGGTTACAGAACAAAGGAGTTCACCAAAGTCCCTCCTTTCTTTCCAGTGGTCTTGGTCGGACATTTCCCCACAGTCCTGAGAGAAGCCAAAATTCCACTGATTTCAGTGAAAACAAGTGGTAAGGACTGCAGGGCTCTACTCGGAACTTGGCAACTGTGGAGCTCTTAAAGTGACACAACTGCCTCTGGCATTTGGAAAATAAACTCCAAAATGTGGTTAGGACTCCACAACTTGGTACAATAACTACTTTTATAAAATTATTTTTATTTTCTATGTAATTCTCTAGTTGTCACAATGTTCTTACATAGGCAATAAATTTACCTTTCAGTTGTGCCCTAGCATGAATTGTGTACTTTTCAATTGCCTAGACTTTTAATTTCCATAAATGCATACAGCATTCTCTGAATTGTTGTTTGATCTGATTTTTACAGTCATAAGCCCACGCCTCTACCAAAACTTAAAAATTCTCCACTGACCAAGTGGCCCAATAAATTTCACTGAGATAATTTAAACATTAAGTTTTCTACCAAGTGACAATAGCACAATCTGGCTAAAATACTGTCTTATAGTGGAATATTAAATTAGCATCCTATCTTGGATTCAGTGTTACACAGCAGAGATCTGTAATGATATATGCGTGTTTTTCTAACCTTTTCTAATTTGGCCACTAGAAACAATTATGGTCAAATACGTTAAACTATGTAATATATAAAAATTCAATATTTCTGTCTGCCAAATAGCATACTCCTTTTTCATGGCTGGTAAAAGATTTTAAACATCTTACCGTAAAAATGTTCTTATTTAAAAAAAAAAAAATCTGTCATCCACTTTACAATGAAGACATCACCTCAATTTACTACTCTCCCTTTGTTTCAGGCCCACATTCATTTTTTCTATATGCCACATTTTCCAAAGTGACGGATGAATTTTGCTATACCCATTCTACACTAATCTCCTTCTTTAAATGTATTTTTGCTTCCTGAATTGTAAACTGCTGCTGTTGTTCAAATGTGCATACAAAATTGTCTAATGTCTGAACTTCACTGAAAGCAGAATGCCTCAAACAATTTGTAGTCTTACATGAGTATTATAAAAAAGGATCAACATGTTGCATTACCATGGAAATTTTGAAAAACATACTTTCCCAAACAAATATTACTTTTTCTCAATGGTATGAAGTAATGAAAACCACATGTGTAAATCTGCGATCCGTGCAGTAGTTCAAGCTGCAGCTAATAGAAAATACAGAGAGTGAACTCTGCCATATAAAGGATTCTTGTTACAGAAATATAATGTGAAAACCAGATGCAGACAGAAAACCTTAATCACAGATGGGAATGTAATCACTGGCATACAGAATACTTTTTTGATCAACCTCAACCATATGAGAAATGTATTTATTTTCTAAGGAATGCAATAACTCTAGAGAGTCTTCTATTTGAATTCAGTTAACCTCATATTCACAGTGCTTTTATCTTGTATGTGTAGAGAAGGGGGATACAACCTGAGCCAAGACTTTTAGAAGAGCCGTTGGCTCTGGCAAATCATTCTTGTATCAGCTTATCTTTCAAGGAATTAATAGGATGTAAAGACTACAAATATCAGGATCAGCCTCAAATGAAACCAACCATTATTGTACTTCCTAGTTACTGCCAGAAATCCCTTCATCACCTAAGCACTTCCCCAGTTAAATCCTCCCTTTAATATGTGGTTCTTCAGAAATACAATGGTAAGAGCAAGCACGCTGTCGCACTCAAGTTCAGCGAATCAGAACTGGAGTCCTACAGCAAAGAATTTCCCTTTATAAAAGCTGAAGAGTCATCAGTTCAAAAACAAGTTTACCTGGGGCTTCCTTCTAACTGCTGAAAGTCCCTGTGAACGCCCTCCACCCACACAGCTCCCGGGAGTTAGCAGGAAACAAAGGACCACAGCTCAGGGCACCTATCCAGCTACATCAAGAGTCTGAACTGCCGACTGCCTTCTACCTACTATCCAGACCAAGGTAACTCCTGACAGTTTTCACTGCTGGTGACACCACTGCTACAGCAGTAGTAAATGCATCATGTAAAATAGGGACTGATCAACAAACTGCAATATATATTAAAAAAAATAACAAAAAAAAAAAAACAACTCAACTTGTACTAGGAAATAAAACTTAAGAAAGAACAGACATTCACAGAGGAAGCTTCCAGGGTCTTAGGTACCAGCAGTGGCAGTTTTACTTCCTGGCAGGCCCCAATCCCTGCTGCACCCACCTCCTGGATGTACCCAGTCTACCCAAGAGTACACAGCACTGCCTGACTGTCACAGTTCACAACTGAGCTTATTAAGGTAACCTAAAGTTGGTATAAACTTATTTTAATAGTATAATTAAGTAACACAAACCATAAGGATTTTCGTAGCTGGTACACCAGGGCAGAAAGGGGATGACAGAAACCTTATGACAGGCACAGACTAGGCAGATTCTTCCTCTCTCACACAGCCTCTAAGTCCATTGCCATCATCTCATTCTAGGTGCCTGCAGTAAGAGGACACAGTCACTTCAGTATCCTACTACAGGGCTCCCAGAAATAGCACATCACAGGTGTCCATCAGACTAACTGCTAAAGTTCCTGTAAAGATGCTTTCCTAATTGAATGCCTGTAATGTTAGGTGAATTTTAAAATCTGCTACTTGGTTTTTTCCTCCCATGTTAATAACTACCAAATCATTTGATAAAAATACTTTGATTCCACAACTGCAACAAAACAATTCTTAAAGCATCTTGTCTCTTCTGAGACTTAACTTCAAATTTCTGAGACTGCAGCAATAATAGATATTGAAGTTAAGATTTAATGCTGAAGTAATATGGGCTGGATATGCTTGTCTTATTTCTAAACAAGCATGCCTAGATTAATAATAAACTTTGGCCAGATACATATTTTCATTTGCATGTTTTTCATATAGCATCATCATCGTGTGTGTGTAGAGTGCTAAAAATGGAATGAAATCTTCCAGCTGAAAACAGTTCCACGTGACAAAACAGAGAAGGATCCTGAAAACTCCTGCTTCATGTCATGTGCGAGTGTGTGTGCCTGTGTCTTTTCTTTTTTCCTCTCATCTAATTTCATCTGCGAGAGACTGTCCCTAGAGGACAAGACAAGAGAGAACCAATTATATCCAGCGGTTGGTTTCTCCAAAATGAAGGCATCTGTTCCATGCCAACGACTTCCACATGGAAGAAAAACAGAACTTTGAAGGCATCTGCGTTCATGGTTGACAGTTGCAGATCTTAGGGTCTACTGTAATTGCCCAGCTGCAAACATGATTTGGTTGCTGCTGTTGTCAGCTGATCTCCTTGCATTGAAAAGAAGGGAGCTTAAATAGCAAATAGCTGGATAAAAATCAGATATTCTTCCACAATACTGACACCTTTTCCCTTCTGAAGGAGGTATTTTTCCTGGTACAATGGGTTTGATGGAAGTAAATTGCAAAGTGGTTCTTAAACTAACATTTTACAAAATACTCTATTTTAAAATGCTATTCTTTAAATAATGTACCAGTCCAAGCACAATGTGTTCATTATCTGCTAGCATTTCAGGCTGGTATTTTCTGAGAGTAATTCAGAAACCAGTGTGATTCACCAGCCACACAATCCTGCAGCCCACCTTATTTAGCCAAGTAGTCTTAGTAATATCAAGAGTACACCTGAGCAGAAGCTCAAGAGCTTTCACCCCAAATGCATATGGCAGATAAATAACTAGTATGTTTATTACTCAACTAACATCACTTCCAATGTGAGTGAACACTTTACAAAAGACACTTTATAAAAACATTACTGGTAATTCAAAATCTGGCTTTACAGCACTGGGTGCCACATTTGCAGTGAGATACTCAGCAATGCTGTGCACCTTCACTGCTAAAAACATCGAGCAAGTTGTTAACAAGAAGCTCATATAAAGAGGCAAAACACTAACTGATTTTCCAAAGCACAGGACTGAGTGCCATTTAGAGATCCATGAGTACTGATGGTGCAGTTGCAACAAAGACAATTAAAACTGGCCTAAGCAGAAAATACACTGACATTCTCCATACTCAACCCACCAGATAAAAGTGGATCAGAGTTTCCAGAAATATTTCATGCACCTCTTGAGTTTTTGTAGTTTGCTTACCTAGGACTTTTTATTAATATCTTGAAAGAAGGGAAACAGTATATGATAGGGAGATACTTTTTTTTTAATGGAATTCTTTGTTATTTTGCTGGATTCCAGCTGCAATCTCAAACATGCTCTGCAGCAACAGCATTCAGCCCTCCCAGCCAGGTACCCACTCAGCTTAAAAACGACAGTAAGGATTCCCAGACAGTCTCCCTTGCCTGGCACATACCTCAAATTATTATGAATGCCTGAAGCAGTGAGCCTGGGGGGACACAGGCCTGTGCAGTAGGCTTGACACTTCCTGACCACTTCTAAATTCCCTCCAGGAAGGACAAGAGTTGGGAGTGAGGACAATTAACACAGCCACCTGTTTCCTGTGACCTCCTAAGGGGGAGACACGGCCACTGATGATTTGCTCTGGCAATGTCACTGAGGTCCTGCCCATCCTTCTCTTCCCAGAGAAGCCATGGAATAATAAAAACAATAACGGCCAGTAATAGCTCTGTAAGAGATAGTGAAATTTAGGTCTGGACTTAAAAACAAATGAACAAACAAAAAAGAAAATTAACATCAGAAGTTCCCCATGTGAAGAAGGTGGGACCAATAAATCCCAGAATGTGGAAGGAAAATTATACATTGATCCCCTCCTTCCAACTACTGTAGCTGGTATTTACTGTAGCTGTGCACTTCTCTGGAAAAAGTCAGGAGCAGGCAGCTGGCTTAAACACAATTTAAAACAGATCTTGGGATACACAAGTTGAAAATCATGGCCCAATGGACTCACTATGAATCTGCAAGTATTATTATGGAAGGAATAGGCTTTTTCTCTCCTTTATTTGGAAGTCTTGTAAGGTAAGTCTATGATTCAAAAAGAATGCCCTTGCTTTACACTGCGACCTGAGCTAGACTGTTTTATTAGGGAGAGATCTAGATCTGAGAACTGATCCAAAAACCTATTGTCAAGATCACAGACGTGAGATGGGAGCACAGAAAGCTTGAAGGTCCAGCTCCTCAGACTGGCATTTAAACGAAAGAAACAGTGTCTTCAGTAAGAACTGGGCATGGGAGTACGACAGAAGATCTGAGCTCCAGCGTTTTAATTCAATGTTTACAAGCTCTGCTGATCCATGGAGTTGCATTAATTTATCATGGTGCACATGAAATGTGTACAACGTCCAGAAACTACCTTGGGTTATTCAGTTCAGTAGGGTGGTTTCCTTGTCCACCTGTAGCACGCTTTAATACAGGTTGCAGCCTGCTTTTCCAGCATTAAGTGGTTTGCCATCAAGCTTTAAAATAATAAATAGTAGAGTCATGAAACAGGTTTTGCTTAATGGTTCCTGGAACTCAGTGACTTCACTCACTAAAACACTTTCTATAACATTACCCTTAAATACTTTTAGCAATGTCACCATTAAAATAAAATAAAAAAATCATCCTGGCAGTACCATCCATTGACAGCACACCCATAGGTGCCATTATTCCCACATCTGTTGGCAGCTTTTTCTGGCACCATTATGCTTTAATGGCTTTGGCAACAAACCTCACCTGGATTTCACTGGAAGTGCTCCTTTGGAGCACTCTTCCCAAATATCCCTTGCAGCATTCAGTCTCCTGTGTTGCACCCTAATCATCCCATTTTCTGGCAATAGCCTTACCCTCTCACTGTCAAAGCCTGAGCTGGTCTTGGGAGTTCTCTTCCTAAACTTGTCTAATGCATGTGTGATTCAATGTTGGGATGACCATCCCAAGAGGATTTCAGGACAATATCTTAGCTGCTCAGGCTAGATGTTCACTCACATCCCAGCTTTAAAATTCATTATATTACATCCCAGTAGCACAGAGTGACCAAACCAATGGGACAGTAAAGCACAGGTACAAAATCTATACAATCTGATGCTTCATCAGAGAGTTTGTTAAACCTTGTGACTCCCAGAAAGCACACACAGCTTTACTCCACATGCCACACAACCTGTCATGGTAACATGCAGAACCAACATTCTGATACTGCTATTACCAAAGTAGAAGAAGCAAAAGCTGAAAAATTCTGAAAAATAAGCAACTGTGGGGAAAAAGTGGTGATTTTTGGGGGGCTGAATTGCTGATAGTTTTTTCTTCCTCCATGCTATTTAAAATGACACCTGGGCCACAAGCAAAAGGGGCACCTGTGAGGTTCACCGTCAGAAATCAAAAAATATAGACAGCAGATCTCCAAATAAAAGGCACCGTGAAAGAAAAAGGCTAGTGGTAATGCCTACTACTTATGCAAACAGCGTATGAACAATCAACATGGCAGACATACACAAGCCTCCTAGAGCTCCAAAAGTAACTGCAGCCTGGTACAATCTGTAATGGTCATACAACCATTGCCTGAGATCATTGCCTTGTCTGAATTCTGGGCTTTACTCTCTGTAGAACCTTGGCTCTCCAGAAATGATACCTATTTTATTACACACCGCTGCCTACCACCATGTGCATATTAATTCCACTCCACTAGGTGGAGTCTTCTGTCTTTCCAGACTGCAACCTAATTTCCAAAAGAACCTATTATCTATCCTCCATGAACTTTGCACATTTACTTTACTGTAAGCGCCAGAGTATACCTGTCTTGATCGACATAAAAATGGCAATGAATCAAATGCCTTCCAAAATGATTAAAGAAATTGTGAGCTATCCCATAAGGATCTCAAATCAGCATGTTACAATGTGGGATCATGCAGGAATATTGTTACTGTGCAACACAACTGTACTTTCACAAACACTACATTCAATAAATAATACTTAGTATAAAAACAGATCCCTTAAATAAGTCACCATATCACACATGCCCAAAAACTACATATAAATAAACCCAAGTTTCAGAACTTCTATTAAAGTCTTTTTGTGCATTCTGAAATGCTTTTGAGTATCTAGGATGCCTTCCCTTTCTAGGCATCCCAAAATGTGTTACAGAAAATGAGAAGGAACATTAAAGTATTCACATTTCCATTCACGATCAGTGGAGTTAAACATGGCAACTATTCAACAGGAACAGCAAAACTGTATGCAGCATTTCTGGCAACGATTAAGAAAACAGAGCACTCCCATGAATGTGTTCAGAACATGTAGATAAGAAAATCTGGACACCCTGCATCCAGCTATAATCTTTCTTTTGGGGCTGGGCTCCACCCCAACCCCTGTGCGAAGTACCAGAAAATCCCATGACCGAAGCAAAAAGCTCCTTGGTTTCAAAACTCTTCAGGTAGGCAGTCTCAGCTCTCAGACACTGCGCCAGAGCATCTGCTCAGCAGTATCTGCGAGCAGAAAGCCCCACGCAGGCACGGAGCAGGAACGCGAGGCTCCCCAAGGCTCTCACATCCCGGGTCAGCCGAGGTAGGGCCTCCTCAGCGCCGCTCCTGCTGTTGGCAGATATCACGAGCTATTTAAGGCTACAGACATTTTGCCCCAATCGGCCATGTTTTCTGTAATATTTACTTCTCGTACATATGTCTATAACTATGTATACATCCCACAGAAGGTGAGGTTTAACAGGGTTAGCTTTGTTGGGGAAAAGAAGGTTTGGAGGAAAGGAAACAACTTTCATGTTGAGAAGATTTGAATCTAGTGACTGTCACGGGATGTAAACACTCTTCTGGGGAGGGAGGCTTTTTGTTATGTTTCAGGAGAGCACAGAGTTTTGGATAAAATCTGTATAAATAATTATCCCTCTGTCATTCAACATAAATTTATGCACATGTGTGCACACAGTTATGCTGGGGAATACAAACTATAAAGTAGACATGCCACAGACTTCTAGACAACCTACCACAAGCACGGATCTCACACAGAATCCATTCTATATTTAAATTTCAGTTTATTGAATTTTAATTATTTCTGATCTATAGATCACTTTGACAAAAATCCCCCCAAGGTCAAAAGCTTACAAATCCAATTGCAAAACCAAACAGAAGCATCAGCAAGAACCTTTCCCATGCAGACACCTACCAAAAAAAATTAGTTCCTGACTACTAGATTAGATTAGAATTCAACAGCTAAAACTCATTCTAATATTAAAACCAGGTAATTCTCTATGTTGAAATAAGAGAAATATTGAAATAAAGCAATAAAAACTCTCATTCTATTCTGAATGTTTACTCATGTTATGTACACAGAGCTCCATAGATGAAACAGTGAATTATCCCTTCTTCGTTTAGATCCTTATTTATAAAATTAACAAACACATATCCTTTCCATTAAGTTATTGTTGGGTTGTTTTGGTTTTTTTTTAATTAAAAATCAACCGTGTTATGTTCTCCAGAGATGCTTATGATATAAAATGTATGCTCTACCAATACTATGCTTTCCAACTCACAGAACTCACTTGGATTAGCAGCTCCACAACAGTGAATATTTTTGTATATATGCATTCAAATATGACTTAGTCATTTCATTTACCATGGAAAAAGTTACTTCAAAATCCCCATTAACTAAAATGTCCTTGATGAGCCTAAATTTAAGATTTGCAGGTATATCAGGAATGAAACAAGCCAAAGAATGTTCTGTCATATACTGAACATCCTTTACATTGCTCAAGGTCCTCAGTAATAAGTAAAACTGTATTGCTGCAATGGGGAAACAGCCACATGTCATTTTAAGATACAATCATAGTTTATTAATAAAATTATTTTTAAAGTACAAGTTAAATCCTTTTACCAACATAGTGACATTCAGCTATCCAGTGTCATTTTTCCAGTTCAAAGAGATATGGTACTAATTGCATAATGCCATTTTATCTGCTGAAGATAAAAGTGCCGATAAACAAAAATGCACATTAGGCAGGAGATTTTTCAGAATAGATTTTTTTTTTCAAATAACCCACTTGCATTAACAAAAGATTGCAATGGCTTCCAAATTATAGGGTGTTATTTTTAGTGGAAGTAGTTCAATATTCATATTGGAGCAGATGTAGCAGTTTAACAAAACAGCTCTTCAAATCCTGCACAAATTGAAAACAGGAAAACTGATTGCATTTTCTCTTATCACTTTCCTTTTCTGAATTGACACTTTTGGCCTTCTGAAAATTTACACATGGCTTTCATCTCAACAGCACCTGCTGATCAAACAGAAACCTAACATTTTCAGGAAAATGGTATAAAGGACTAGTTTTCTTTTTACCATCTTAAAGGGCATCGGCAGTCCACTTGATGGCAACAATTGCTGACTAGATGGCACACAAAATACATTTTATATTTTCGTTCCACTTACTTTTAAAAATTAGTTAAATCGTAACGGCTCTTCTGTATTTGCTCTTTGTCTGCTTTAAATTAATTTTTAGTCTCTATCTCTGCATTACCCTGATGGGTTTCATTCTACAGTCAGCTAGATTTTAAAGATGATGTGAAAGCCTCTGAAATAATAAACACACTGCATGCTCTGCAGACAGGGGTCTTCTTTATATAGGCATTTATATGCAATCATATAAACTGATATATACATTCATGTGCACATATTGCACATGCATTTCTTTTTATGGTGCTTATACCAAGGAAAAAATGTGTGTGTGTATATACAGATACACATATATGCATGTATGTTTCATTCCGCTGTAGTCTCACTGCATTGATTTCCCCAAGCACTGTCGTTTGAACAGGTTGAGGGGAGAGAAATTCAAAGGGCATTTATTTATTTCAGAGTTGTTCTTTGTTTCCTTTGCAGTCTTCAGACTGGGAGAAGGTCTAGCAGATGCTCTGGAACTTGAGCATCAAGACTGGGTTGAGATGCTGCCATTGCTGAACATGGCAAGCATGCAAACAGCACAACCAGAAATCCTTGGGCTCCTGTAAAAGTTAAAGGTATCAAGTCATGTATTAAAAAAATGAAACATAAGTACCTTGTTATCCCGTCTGCTTCTGAGCCTGTAAACTCTGAAGCGCAGCAGCAGGTAACAAGGACCATCTTCCTTTGTACATAATTCTAGGTGTAATTAAAGATATTCCTGAAACCTTCTATGTGTCAGCTTCTTAACTGATAGAGCCCTCACCCCCCTGAAGTACTCTGCTGCCATCCATTACCATTCTGCTTCAGTGATAAGGTAACCTGAAGGCAGAGACGACATACAGTAATATATGTGCCACTCCAGACAGTTGGTTCATGAATTTCAGTGTTTCATCATGCTCACTGAGGCAGTCGCAAACCTGAAATGTCAATATGTTCAGTCAATGGAAGTAAAATAATGGGGCTCTATTGTCTTACCCTATCGATCTGCTGCTGTCAACAAGAATACATGCCCCCCTGGCTTTAAACAAATTTTAATTAGGCTTTTAGTTACCAGATCATATCTATATATCTATCTGTGCAAACACTTGACAAAGTGAAACGGCAGTATAAATATTTCAAACTTTTAAATATAAACGTAATTGTTTAATGTTGCTTTAAGATATGACCACTGATAAAGCCGTTTGCTAAAGCATCGTGCGTGCACACACTGAGCATGCAAGTCATCTTAATCTGGGAAAGAACTTAAAAAGCACCACCAAAAGTCCATCCGAAACAACAAAAAAGAAAGAGCAAAGAGGCCACTTTTCCTAAAGCCCGGTGTCATCCTCCGCGGGGATTTTGGAAGTTAGGAGCCTTCACTGAAACCACCCCAGGAGTGAGCGATGGGTGCCCGGGCTGTCACATCCCCTCAGCCCCGCCACCACCCCAGGCCGGGGCTCCTGCACCCCATCCCTCCGGACACCCAGACATGGCACTCTCTGCTCCCCTGGGCTGTGTTTAAAGTGGGGTCCCTCAGTCACCACCTTTGTTCTGCGGCCACCTCCTCCCTCCTCGAGGCCAGCCCGGCAGGCGAGGCCCTCTCCCCTCCCCTCGGCGCTGCCCAGGGGCAGGGGGGAGGCAGCACAACAAAAGGCAGATAGCCCCTCTCCCCGCCGGCTAATCTCTGCCCGTAAATCCCCCGCCCGCTCCGGAGGCAGATAATAAGTGGTTACATCTTCACTTCTCCCCGTGCCCATCGACTTGTGCAGCGCCGAGGGAGCCGGGCCGGGCCGGGCCGGGCCGGGCGGTGTGAGGCAGCGAGGGGTGTCCCCCCGCCCGCCTCTCCGCCTCTCCCGCCCGCGGGTGGAGATTTTACCTTCCGGCGGCGGGAGGGACGAGGAGGCGCCGGCGCGGCCCGGGCTTTGTGCGCCTCACGCGCCTCGCAGCTTATCTGCGGCGCAAGGACGGAGCATAGCGGCTCCGCGGCCCCGCCGGCGCGGGGGGAGCGGCACGGCGGCGTGCATCGGGGCGATTACGGTATCAGTGCGGCCCAGATGGCGGCCGGAGGATGTGCGAGGCAGCGGAGCCGGCAGTGGGGCTGGGGCCGGACCGCGGTCCCCGGGGGGGCCGCGCCCGGCACGAGGAGAGGCGCCACCTCCGCGCCGCCCACCGGGGGAGAAGGCGGCGGTGCCCAGGTCTGCGTGTGCTTGCTCTCTGGCCCTGCAAGCTGCCCGACACCTCTCCGGGATAAGGACCCTGCCGGGGGTCGCGCAGCGCTGGCTCCCCAAGGTCGGAGGTCGCCACCACCCCACCAAGACGATCGTCCCTGTGACTGCCTCCACCTCGGCTCCCCCCTACATCCCACACGAGGCACGGCGGTTGCTGGCCCAGTGCAGTCACAGACTGTACCCGCTCCCGGTTTGCCCAAGTCCCTACCTAACCAACTCAGCCTGCTCATTGTCACCATTGGCATAAGAGCCCGAACACAGCACTGCTGCTACAAAGTGGTAGCATCATTCGCCAGAGGATGAGCGATAAGCAGAAGTAGGTCCCTACACTTCACAACTCAGGTTCTGTGAAAACTGAGGGGCTGTTTTGTCAGAATTCATCAAAGAGGACAGCGTTAGCGTGAGATATGGAAAGGGAAGACAGCAAAGCAGCCTGGCCTGCCTGCCATGGGCACAGCCAGCCAGCAGAATAGCTATGCCAGCACCAGGCACTCTATGCACTCGGGTTTTAAAGTTTCTAAAATGCTTCTCCCTGGGAATCAACACTTATTTGTTCGGAAACGCATTTCCCTTGCACGTCAGCCGAGGAGCACCATGAAGGAGGGAGGAGGACAATGACAGCATGCTGAAGTGAGACTGGCATTGTTCAGTGCAAAACTCCTTCCAAAATCACTCGTCCACGATAGTAGTTTATTCCACAAGAAAAGGAATAAAGGGAATTTGACACATAATACAAAGTGAAAACCAGAACCTAGATGGGGGAAGGGCATGTGTGTGAAAATCGTGTCACCGCAATGAATGTCAGATAAAAAAGGGTCTGTCACAAATCCTCCGCTAATCCAATAATGTGAAAACCTCTTGGTATCACTGAGACATAGCACAAGGTATTTTTTTTTTTATTTTTCATAAAGCACTCTATATGTTTGGCCTTCGAAAGACAGCAGTTGGCCAAATGTTCCTATCTCAAAACCAGGACCTTGATTTTTCAATGAAGGCAAACTGATTTTCACGTGTCAAATTTACTATGCATTCCTCAGCCAGTATTTTTACCCTGAAGAAGGGCCACTTCTCCCTCAACTTCTTCCAGTTGTCAGCTGTGTGACAACCATATTTGGAGGTAATCAGACAGGTCATATTACAAAAGTTAGTCAACTTGTTTGAAACCTTAGCTCCTAAACTTAGTGGTATGTTCTACACATTTCAAAAGAAGAGTAACTTATAGGTTAATTCAACCTGCAAGGTAATACAGAGATTTCTTTCTGTATATGTTATTTCAAGCTATTACACACAAATTAGACAGTGCTCTTTTTTGGTATTTCTGTTACAGAGCTTTTCCTTGAAATACATATATATCATGCCATGAACTAATTTAGGATCTGCCAGATTCTCATCTTGCAGGGCCATCGTGTGCATCTTATATCTATGTCGACCATACTTTTATTACTCAAATCACAAACCTCTAAAGAAAAACTAATCCAGGATCCTTCCTAATGTAAGCAGTTTGCTGTGAAAACACATTTAAAAATAAAACAATATGTATTAATGGGATAAATACAATCAGAATACAAATGTGTAACAGAAGTGGCGTTCCATAAGCACAGCTGTCTCAAAGTCCAAGCTGCAGGCTAGAAATCTTAATTTCAACTGACTCTCTTGTAATAATGGGTTACCTTCCTCTAAAGCGGAAAGTCCATCTGCCCCAGGCAGATAAGTTTTGAAGCATTAAAATAGATAAAAATCTAACATTTTCTTTCTTGCATTGAATATGTGAATTCTAGTGTGCTATAATGTGAGAATTCCAACATATGACTATTATAGCATAATATCTCATAGCTCAGCTTGTCATTACCTCACTTGTAATTCTTATGTTAATTATGTTCATAATTACTATAAACAGATGTGGTAGAAATTTATGTGACCTTTTACTTCAGAATGCATTTCTCACTCTTTCCACTTTATTTTAATAATATAGTTTATACCAGAGTAAAGTATTTCTGACACACTCTGCATGTATGTGTGTACATATTTAACATGAAACCATTTCTGCCTCATATTTCAAGCAGAGGACCACCTACATGACAGTACATTGACATGAAAGTGATGATAACTGAAAAGTCTACCCTGAAACATACCCCTAAATAACTGTGCCTACAGTGAACCTTTTCGATTAAGCATAGCTAGAGACATCACTGAAGCCTAAGACTTAAATGGAGCACTGCATTTTTATTCAGGACCTTTGTTAATGCAGCAGTATCCTGCTTTACAACTACAAGTACATAACAGCCATACAGCAATTTATTTTACTCACAAACTATCACCGTCTGTACACAAAACACATTTACAATAAAATCACTATGGATTTCATTAAGAGAAAGGCTACTCGAATTTCATTTCTTTGGACCTAATCTATAATTAGTGTGGACAGACAGGTGCAAACCCTTCTCCTCTACAGATGGCTACTGAAAATGGTGCAAAATAGCTCCTTCTGTTTAAACAACACACAGATAACCTGCTCTGCTCTTATCACTTACAATTACCTCCATTATGCTGAACTAATGTTTACTTTAATAAAATGTCCACTGTTGTCTAAACGTTATTTGGAAACTTTCATATCAATATCAGAAAAAAAAAATGGAAGTCAATGTCTTTCAGATGAAAATTTGGAGGGAAGGAAATAAAAAAAAAGCTTTTAAAGAACAGGATACTTTGACTTTGATTTTATGTCTGCTGTTCATTTTTCTCTATCCACAAAACCACACAGTCTGCTACTTCCTGATGTATTTGTGCTACTATATATTAAACTAATAAAGTTTCTAGTAAGAACAGGATAGGTGCATTTTTAAAGCAGTTCTTTAAAAAGGAAAATCTATGTGGAAAACCAAGACCCATTGCCTTAAAAATTCAGTTTTTAAACCAACTGTTTTAGATCTCTGTTGTGAAACAACGTAAAGACAATGTAACCTGGAAGTCAATGTTTTAAGGATTTAGACTTTCATTCCTTACACTAAATTCAGTGTCAGTTTCAACTTTTTTAATGTTATAGGTTGTTTTTAAAGGCTGTATGTAAAAGAGGAGGCTGCTACTAACTACATGGATCAAGGTTTTTTAATGTGTTCAGATTAAAATAATTATCTTTTCACATTCTTTAGCCAAGCCACGAGAAATAGCTCCTTCAGAACACCAAATCCATGTTTTATTTCAGCTATTAAGTCTTCTTGATCTCTGCATGTCAACTTAAGTTTCTACAGAACAAAGAACAAGACATTTTCTTCTATCCCCCAATCTAAAAAGTCTGAAGCTCCTGCAATAGCAACATACTGATATCCTTATTCAATTAGCTAAAGATTTAACAGTAATGGACTGTGGCAAGTGGATTTGAAAGTTGAAAATGACAATTGCAAGCCCTTTCTCCCATCACCCCCAATGCAAACACTGCAGATGCCTATTTCACCCAAAGCGTCTGGCAATGAGGAGTTTGCAGTCTGCACAGTACCTCAGTGAGGCGAGCTTCGCATTCAACGCCTGTCGTCTGAAGTTCGTTTCAGAGAAGTGAGAAACAGGATTTGACAGGGAAGAATGTCCTGAACTGACTATCCACTGACCAGCACTCCAGGTGGAGCTATTTTTCTCTCCCATTATTCCAAAAACAATACTCCCAGTATAAAACTCCATGTGCACACAAGCATACATAGTGTTAAGCGTACACAGATGAGAGATACCGTGTGATGTTTTACTAGTCCATTATTTAGGCACAAAACAAGTTAACGTTAAGGTGGTCAAAAATGGTAGAAGGCAGTGTTTTACTTAAAAAGATTTTGGAAACTATTTAAAAGCTCAAAGCCTTTGAAGAAAAACAACTTGTGCAGCAGTTGCCAGGAAGCAGTGACCTAACACTGCTGTCTGCATTCCATTACAAACAGAATGGTTCTTGTCTCCCTACAGCATGCTCATGGCTCAAGAACCCAGCCGCTCACCCTCCTACAAGCACAGGACAGAAAGAAGTCCTGCTATCATCTCTTGTACGCCTTGCCTGGCACCAGCTTGCCAGAGACATGAATGGATTTAAGTCTGATGGATTTTTGGTGGAGTTTGGTGTTTTCTTGCACTGATGCATGGTTGAGCTTCCCATGACAGCGAAGGAAAATGGCTCATTAATTGAAAATAGCAGCAGTTATACTGAAGGTTCAGATACGGTGAAACTGATGTTAAGAAAGTTATCAATTATCAAACATAGTTATTATAAGTTCCTAATTAAAAACCTTTACAGCAAATCTGCAGTGAATCTCACACCTAACAAAGCCTTTGCCAGCTTCATATTTTCACAGATTGTGCAGTTATGAATGAGCTATACTCGTGTCTTTTCCTATTATCTTCCTATTGATGGGGAGCCACACAAACACCTAGTGCTAAAACCAGAATGCATAAACAAGGTGGAGTAACTTTTTTATCATTCAGCCAAGCTGAAGGAAATTCCCTGATCATATTGGATTTCCTAAGGAAATCAGCCCAGAATAAACTGAATGAGGTTTTCAGACTTCCCATGGAAAGGTCAGGCATCAGCTTTAACAACCATTAGAAACCAGTTTCAATCCTCTCGGCTATCCAGATTCACTAAGCCGTTAACAGAAAAGCTGAACAGAAATCTGGACAATAGAATTCAACTCTAAAAACGGCTTTCACATATTGCCTCAAACTGCGGTTAACAAAGTTGGTTATTTAAACTTTCCATTGCATCTGTCAGGATGCAGAAATTGAGATAGAAATGTAAGGCTTCAAGGATATAGTTGAATAAATTATACTCACCCTTAGCCCTAACATATTGTGTTTACAAATACAATAATTATGTTTCTAGCTACATGTCAATGGAAAATATTTTCTAAGTCCCTCAAAAAGCATGCAAGCATTACTGCAAGTAGGAAATAAGTCAAAACAGATTAGTAGACCAAAAATGGGGAGGGGAAAAAAATCCTGCTTTGGTCAGCAACTCGGACCACCATCAGGGGACAAATCAATTTGCAGCAGCTGTGGACAGCCATTTAAGTCTGGGGCCTGAACAGATTAATTAGGAGAAGCGATGTTAAAAGTTAAAGGGGTCAGCGTTACATTAAGCACAGGAGTACTTGCTGTAGCAAACGCTTGGCTGTACATACCAAGACTCACAAGACATTCTTCTAGTTAGCCAACAGCCAAGTGCTTGGCACTTGCTGCTTTCCCAGAGACAGCACGGCAGCTCCCGCAGGTTGATTTTGAGAGGCATATACCCATTCTTGCCCGGCCCTTGCCGCGCTGTGCTGTGCCCTCACCGCGTTCACCATTGCCCGCACAGGCGGGCGCGCAGCCGTGCACAGCGCACCTTGGGGCCGCACTGGCAAGCGAAAGCAGGCGCTTCCCGCCCGGCTGCGATTGTCACTAGAAAACTTGGGCAGTTCTTTCGGTCCGACTTGCTGCTGCGGACTCGGCAGATCGCAGCCCGTTCCCGAGCTATCTGCGAGGCAGGAGCTGCCGGCTCCGGGCGTCACGGCCGGGCGGCTGCGAGTGACTGATCCTCTCCGTGCCGTGATTTAGGGCACGACAGAGGTAGGAGGGGGTGACGGACAGAGCCTGCTGCGGATCGGAAGATGGAGGGCCGCTCTCCCAGAGAAACCCGAGCAGCTTCGAGGCGTCTGTTCCCCACAGCGGCGGTGCCGGAGAGCCCCTGGCTGCGGTCGGGCAGGGCAGTCCCGCCGCGCCCGGCTCTGGCTGCAACCTGGAGGGCAGGAGGGGGAGGCTGCTTCAGCTCCCCATAACCTCGCCCTCCCTCCTTTAAACTTATCAGTGAACTGAAGGAAGTAACATTTTAGCTCCTGGTTGGAGCATGAACAATTTAAGAGCTGCGTCCAATTAGTTACTTTCGGTTTCTCTCTAACATCTAGGGGAGCAGAGTACAGGAACGACAGCTAGTTCGCTATTAATTAACCCTGAAACGGAGTCACGGGTGTTCCTGCTAGGGTGGCAAATCCTTCCCTGCGCTAAACCAAATTTCTCAACTTTGGCACTAACAAAAGGAGTCGAACTCGGCAAAAGTCAAAGGCTTGTCTAAATGGCCGGGAATGTGATTTTCATCCTTCGAATCTCCCTTGTCAATTGCGAATTTATGGAATCGAACCCTTCAGCATAGCCAGACGAGATGACACAGTTGCATTGTATGGCAGTTTTGGAAATGCAATCTCTAACGTTATCCTGTCGTTTCAGGAAACAAGCTATTTGCAAGACCGCGGTGCAGCTAAAGGCAACGTATACCGCCTAAAGTATTTCCTTCAAAATACTCCGAAAAGATGTTGCCAGCGCTCCACAGACCTATGATTGCAGTGAAACAAGCAAGCGAAACAAAACAATCCCATCAGAAATATTTCAGCCACTCTAACTCACACTGGCCAGCGCTAGAGCCTAGAGAAAGGGGAGGCAGGAAAGAAAAATGCAAGTCCTAAATCCAGACAGAAATCTGACGCTTTGTTATAATATATGCTTGGGAGGGTTATTTTCTGCAAAACTGGGTTATTTGGTGTCTGAGCTCTTGAGCAGTATCCGGGGTGCTAGTTTGTAAGCCGGGTAAAGAGCGTGTAAGGCTGCATGCAGCGCTAACGTGGGCCGGGCACAGCAGCAGCCCCGGTCCGCCTGGGTTAGTTACAGCCACGGGAGCCCCTCAGAGCCTGGGGAGCCCTGCGGGAGAGGAGAAAGGAAAGAAAAGGGTCTCGGGCTCCCCCCGCCTCGGCGCGCCCTGCCCAGCCCTGCCCGCGCCCGTACTCACACTGCAGAGGACCGGAGATGCCCACCATTCGCCACGGGCTGCGAGCTGCAAATAAAAGTTCCCGTCCTGCTCGGGGGAGAGACGGCAGCCCAGGCTGCTGGAGGGGCGAGGGGCTGGGAAAGGGGAGAGCAGCGCCGCGCGGCTTCCCTTCCCAGTCCAGATGATCCACGTCCACAAAAGTCAAAACGAGCTGAGGAGAAACTCCAGCTGCTCTTCCCCCCCACCACCCTCTCTCGCTCTTTTTTTTTTTTTTAAAGGAGGATCAGCTCGAGAGAGACTACTGGTTCCACGGGAAAGGACAAGAACCAAAAATAAAGCAAAGTCTCCAAGTCGAGATAGTTAATGCCCAGGTCCTTCTCCTTGCTGCTGCCGCCGCCGCCGCCTCAGACAAACGTGATGTGGAGCGCAGGGAGCGGTCGCTGTCAGTGGCGGGGTCTCTGCCTGTCCCCGAGCAGCCGACGCATAGCTGAGGCCGCGGCGAGCCCGAGCCGGGGGTGCGGTGCGGTGCGGTGCGGTGCGGTGCGGTGCGGTGCGGTGCGGTGCGGTGCGGTGCGGTGCGGTGCGGTGCGGTGCGGTGCGGTGCCGAGCCGAGCCCGCCCGAGGCTGCGCCGCCGCCGCCGCCGCCGCTCCGCTGCGCCCGGCTCCCGCTAGCAGGCAGCGCGCGAGGCAGGCAGCATACTGCCGGCAGCCGGGCCGGCCCCGCTACCCAGGTGCAGGGGGGGAGGGCTTAAAGCAGTGGGAGGTGATAGAGGTAGGAGACATCTGTGTCGTGAAGAGGTTAGTGGGGGTCAAGTATATGTTAACAATAGGCGAGCGTGGTCTCTCTCGGGCAGCCTGCCTACTCTTTCTTTCTTTCGCTCGCTTTTACTGGGTGGACATCTAACTTGCTCCCTAATGATGCCTCCCCGGCTTTAAGAGTCCAGACTGCCCTGCAGTAACCCAAGACAAACACTTTCTCTAGCCATCTGGAGAGCTCCTGGCTGCTCTGCCTGTGTCTCATCACTGTGTGAAGAGACAGCAGTGCTAGAAATCAAGCCACTCTCAGATCTACTCTCTAATCCCCTTCTGTTAGCTGATTTCCAGTCAGACTGTTTGCTTTTGCATTAGATAATAGCCTTAGAGAAAACAATTATCATTTTCTTTTTCCCTTTGTTTTTTTCCCCTTTCTAAAGTACAGTATCGAGGAAGGCCTTCGTCTCTTATTTTAAAAGAAATTTATAGTCTTTCATGGCTTGAAGAACCCAGATGCAATTTCACACTTTCCTGGAAGGGGATTCTGGATTCTTCTGAAAGCAGCGACACGATCACAACTGCAGTGAAAATTAATTACTATCATCTACAATTAATAGAAGCATGCCACCGTTTGACTTTGTGTTTCATTACATAATCATTTTGGTAGGCATCCATATATTTTCCGATTCATCAGTTATTCCCCTCTACATGTTGCAGAGAATATTATTGTCAGTCACACAATCTACAGCAAACTGGTATCTCTGCTATCATGTTGTCACTATATAAAGAAGGCGTCTCCACAAAAAAAAAAAAAAAAAAAAAAAAAAGAAAAAAAAACTTCTTACATGTGCTTCAGAGTAAAAAAGTGCATAGTTTTTTCGGATTACAGATAATGGATTGGAACTGTCAGAAATGCTGGGACATTTAGCTTCATTTTTTCCCAGTGTCAGATGTTAAGTAAAAGAGTGAGCATGGAATAGAACTTCTAATCAAGATGCGTTCTTTATTCCTGTACGTACACATACAGGCACGCACAAACACATACACTATAGGCCTGATCTTGCAAATTTACAAATACTTAATTTTAAACACATAAGTAGCCCTATTGAATGCAAAGTAGTATTCTATGTTTTTATTATAAAGATATACACATTTCCAATAGGAAGGAAGCATTTTTATGTATATTTATATGCATATTTATAACAATATTTGCCTCTGGTGCTGGCTTGGAAATTTTGGTTGATTTTGAAAATATGTTTTAAATATATTTTATTATCTGGATAAAACTACCTTTTCTGCGGACATTTCAGGATATGGAGCTTTAATGAACTGGTCAGTATCTTATAATATACGGTCGAATTTACACTGGAGTAAATTCAGCTCCACAGATCATAAATCAGGACACGTTTTGGTTTACTGTGATTTCAGTTTAAAAATATGATGAGCAGCCACAAGTCTGGCATTGATTTCTAATTTAAAAACTATCTGTTTTACAGAAATCTATTTCAAGGTCAAAATTGTGGGAGAATCTTTTAAAAAGTATCTTCAAATATTTAAAAATAATCTAAAGATAGCAAATTTTACAAGGCTTCTTTTTTCTTCAGCACATATAAAAACTTTAGTTTGAAAATCTTTGTGGCGTGATACTTTCATTCCAATTGTTCTATGTGTAAGGTGAAAAATAAAGAAGAGGTTTGCCAGCAGTCTCAGGCCATGTTTTGATGAAGTGTCAGGGACTGAACACTGACTCCTAATTCTCAGTTTACAGCTTTAAAAAAAAACCCTTCCTCTTTAGTGTGTACATTCACTCCAGAAGATCAATCAACTTTCTAGACATTACTGTTCAAATTCGTGGAGGAGCATCAGCTTAGATTTAGAAACTCTGGAAAATCGAATCTGAACTATTAGCAATTTAATATCCATGAAGTTTATAGACTTCTGTGGTCTCATTTCATAATGAGAAAAATACGGAAATCACCTATTAAACTCCCAGCCCTGGCTCATCTTATAGGACATTTCCCACTGTTCCCAGTAAGGACAAAACCTTCTCAGATAATGGAGTGTAGTAGAAAGCGTTAAATGCCAACTACTTCATGGTAACTGTATTTTCTTAGACACGCTAGGAGAATTGACATGATTTCTAAATAATAGAAGATTGTAACCACCAAGTCTTATCATTATATTGCAAAGCTGATGATTGAAGCCTTGCTTATTGCAAACTTTTCTTATTCATACCTTTTTCTTTTCTCTGTTTATTTCCTGGATAAAGTAGATGTGTTTTTTGTGTGAAAAAGGAAGAATAAACACGTTCTTTGGAAGATGAATTCATGTTTCAGGAAGGAAAAAAAATGCAGCCTCACAGTAGACCTCACAAATACTTGGTAACTTTACACCCTGCAGATTTTTTCTGCAGACTGTAGATGCCATGTCTGATTTGACATATGAAGGATTTACACTGTGTATCACTGTGTGACATTGTGTGAGGGGAAGGCTGGTAAAAGTATAGTTGCACATAGAAGTCAGAAATATCCTGCTAGGCTGTCCAAATCTGACTATATTTTGATTGTACAGAGACCGATCAAATGTTCAGAGCTGAAACATGGCTCAGTCTTTACTGTGAATAATTATACTATGGGCAGTCATCTGCACTGAAATTCTTGGAAGAGAACTTAAATATCAACTCACCTCATTGCTGTTTAAAAATAGAGACAAGTATGTCCCTCTTAATTGTCACTGCCTCGCAGCTCAGAGTGTTACATATTGTCACATGTTCCCATCCAGAGCTCATGCTCCTCAAACACTTTTCCAGTCAAACTGCAGACTTTAGGTCCATCCTTGCTTTTTCGGGGCTGTTTCTCTATAAATGTGTCTTCCACTTGCAAAAGCTTGCTTTCACAATCCGTGAAGTGCACAAGGATCTCTCTGCTTGCTTCTGCTGAAGCTGGATTGGGCCTTGGCATCCGGATCAGGGCTGTAGATAGCTGCTACAGCATTCACTTGAGAAGCTCTCATTTGGATGGAGTGACGCAGTAAATATTTGTGTAAAACTAAACTGTCAGATAGAATGCTAAGCTGGATCATTGATAGCTTTAACTCACAAACCTGTGCCTTAACCATATCTTTCCAATTTTCCCTCTAATTTGCAAGTATATTTTACATATTCGTGTGGGCCACGCTTCATTTTCCCCTCAGTCTGTTTGCACACATTTTGTAGGCTATGCAGTGCAGAGGAATGCAGCAGGATGGAGTCTGCTGCAAGATTACACCAAAGTTGCATACACTTTCTTCAGAAAATCATTTTTGGTTTAGCTGGGATTGCAGGCTAAATCCTGCTTTGACCCCTGCACAGAAATGCAGCAAAGACATAAGAAGTGCTGTGTTGCTGCGTGCTGCCCCCTTTCCAGGGCTTGGCAAGGGCTGGGACAGGTGAGCTACAAGTTGCTGGGTGTGCTTTGTAGCTCCACGTACGTGGAAAACACGCTCCAGGACTAACACTTGATACCGTTAGCAGAAAATATGCAGTAGCAGGATAGATCCCCACCCTTTAGTATGCAAAGCATGTCCACTAGGTGATGTACATGCTGCAAGAGCTGACATATTACCTGCCTTTCTTTCTGTGCACACTATTGTTTACCCTTTGGTAGAGAGGAAAATGTAGTAAGTTCTTTCCAAATAATAAAAAAAAGACAGGTTATCTGCTTTCAGGAGGTTATAAATTCCATTGATGTACATTTTGATATCTTCTCCTTTTCTAATGGGTTAGATTTTAGCATTGCTTCATGTATATTTATTCAGGATATTCCTTAATTAAATTATATGCTAAAGATACTTTTCGCGTTCTTGTTTGCCTTTTGGCATCGTCAGGAGTCCGAAGGCCGCTTTAATTTTGCAGCATTCTGAAGCACTTTGCTGAAGAATATATGCACAGTGACAGAAAAAGGGGAACTGGGTTATTTTGGAAAGATCACGTAAACAAAAATAATATATTGGCAGTCATTTGCGGGAATGCCAGCTTTGTCACTCATTTTCACTGAAATATGGCTTCTTATTAAAATCCAGATCTTTTCAAGAAAAAAAATTCTACTGGTTAAATAAAGCATACCAAGCAAAAAGAGAGAAAAAATTATTTGAAAAGTTTATGTTTTACAGAAGCAAATAGTTTATCTCGTCTGAATCCATTGTCTATGTTTTAGTTATGCAAATAAATAGGTATTGACTATTCATCAAATTAATATTTAAATGTATTTTTAAATATAAAATATTTCTTTTTAGTGCTGAAATATTTTTATCTGTGCTGAAACCGAGAGAATAGATAGTGCTGAAATAATACAGGCTTAGTGCTTCTTCTATAACAAGCACAAAAACACCAAAATGGAAATAATAAATTTGTTTTTCATCAATGTCAAAGTGCAGGAAACATTTTGCTGTTGAGGTTCCTGGAAGGAATAAGTGCTGTATTAACTGTCACACAGCACACACACACACTCACACACGGGGTACCTCGCCTAACAAGGGGAAACCGTTGCCCTAACACACACACATACAGTTCCTTAACTTCCCACCTGCCGGGCAGCCACCTGCAATAAACAATAGTGGTCTAATATCAGACAGTAATAAAATAAGCAGCCGTGAAGCCATTTACCTAAACACCACTAGAAGTCCCTCAAAATTTGAGCTGCTGGCTGAGGGACCCCTTCCTCCAAGGTGGAGGGGAGACTTCTCTTAGGACAACCTCTTTGGCCAGCACGATTCCTTTTTAAATATACCTACTGTTTAACTAGAGACAGCAACCATCTGTAATGTACATAATGGTGCACAGCTACTATGAGGTAATGGATCCAAGGTGCATGATCTGTTCCAGGTTTCCTTTTGTGTATACATAGTCCCTCAGTGCTACGTCTCCTAAAAAGTACATTGACATTTTGTATATGGAAGGCTAACGACATAAGCCTCTTATCTTTTTCACTGACATGTTGACAGTACATTATTCCACTTACATACATGCTTAAATTGTGAATAAAACTGCATTTCCCTGCTGGCTGTAACTAACCAATATATACCAATCGTGCTCCTGTATTGACAATCTGTCCTGTTCAGATTTCATAAAGAGAGGTGAAGTTCCTGTCTTGGTATATCAGATCTCCATGTCTCCAGCTGTAAATAAAAACAAACTGGTCTAAGCTGGGAACTCTATTAATATCATGACCTCAGTATGATGTAACTGAAACCGCATTTTCCACATCCCCCTAACCACTGTTTATATTTGCATCAAAGTAAGTTAAACAAAGGTAGGATTTAAAGCTGCTGTCTTGAAAAAAAAAGAAAAATTCTCTTACTGAAGACAACTTTTGTTGTAGTGATTGCCTTAAAGTCCATATGTCTCCATAACCTGAAATACTCCTTACAGAAGTCCAGAAATACTCTACAGGCCACCTAGATATGTTGGTATTCTAGTTCCCTTTTCATTGTGTTTACACTGTATTGTATCTAAGTGCTCATATGTGAATCAAAAGCTTGCTCAAATATAGTCTTTCCATGGCTATGTTCGAATTCACAAGACAACAATCAAAAAATCAAGTACTAACAAGGATGTAGTTCACCACTTAAGGTGAAAAATGCATCTGAAGATAAAGTAGATATTTTATTTTAAAAAAAACCCTAACAATCAAGTATCATAGTGAACAAAGATGGTATTTCAATGTTTCAAACTGCTATGAAAAAACTCAGCTAGATAATTGAGTCTGATATTACTGCATTTGTTGGACTCTATTTAAAGCCTGGTTTATTTTTAGAAAGAAAGTGATGAAATCTGTTTTTTTCAGGAATTGTTATTTGCAGATCAATAGCAACTTAAAATGTTGTCTCACATGCACATCATTACAGGGAAGATGCTTTGATACATCAGTCACTTATTTTTCCTTTCAGACAAACAGGAAAAGTAGAAGTAATGAAAAAATGATGTCTTACAAAAGAGAATAGTATTTTTCCCCTTTCAGTGGCAAAAGCTTTCTCTTTAAAAACTTTTAAGGATGCAAGTTAAGGGGACATACAAAGTAAATAAACTGTAATTCAGAAATATCCAGAAAGCACAAAGCACAGTATGAGACACAACATTGGTAGAAAAATGAGGAAATAAACATAACACTTTTAACACTACACAGTGCAATGTGCAAAATTGCCTTTTAAAAGGAAAGTAGCAATGAGAATGTCTAAGAAAATCCACAAGTTGTACAGTTAAAGACCTAAATTCAGCCGCCTTTAGTTGAATTCTGGTGTATGCTGCATCAGTTTGCTGGAACTTTTCTTGAAATCAGGTGCTGCTGCATGTGTCAAAACCTCATGTGACGTGCCATAATAATTTATTGCCCGTCAGCAGAAACAACCTGATTCTGTCTTGCTGAAATAACTGACATGTTTGGCCACTGATTTCTTAGGAAAGGAGCCGAACTAGAACACTCACAAACCTTATTACTAAAAATGCTGTTCTTTTCAAGTAATGGTTTTTTTAGCTCAAATTTATTTTCTTCTTGCGAAAATACTTTTATTTTAACAATGGGCAACCTCCCCCAAACCGTATTGTATTTGATAGTTGTGTCCTACATAACAGAAACCAGGTAAGTCAAATTTAGAAGGCATCTTGAAAAATTTCAAAATTGGAAACTATCTCGTGTCTGCAATACATAAACATGTTAAAATATAGAAAGAAGTACTTTTCCTGGTTTGATTTGTGTTTTTTTTTCTCTGCCAGCAGTGACACAGCTTATAAACCGTGTCTCTAAATCACCCAAGAGACCCAAGAAACTGTGACTTCAGAGCTGCGTTCACCATCTACAGGATGTGGTGCTGCAAAAGGTCCAGCTTACAGCAGCTTACAGCCACTTTCCAAGCATCTGAACAATAAAATAAGCTTTTTGAGAGGTCTCCTGTCAGAAATGAGCACTTCTGGTTAAATATCTTCATTTCTGATATCACTGTGGTGTCGGTGAGTTTGGGGAAGGGTACTGATATCTGTGTTGTACAGAGCTATGTACGTGGTGGCTGGCTCTCATCTGCTCTCGTCTCTCATCTCAGGCTGTGACATCTTCCCTGGGTTAGCAGCCAAAGGAAGAACTTAGAGTTGGTTCTGTTCTTCCACTCTGATGTAGCTATTCTGAAAGGAAAATTTTAAAAAAGTTTCAGATGTTAAATTAGAGTTAATGAAGCATTTGTATTTCTTACTTGATGATGTGGCATGAGCTTCCACTTTGTCCTTTTAAGATTTCTGTGGTTTGTATAATGAAAAGGTTTTTATACTGACCAGATTACTGTGAGAAGGTAAATAAATATTTCCCTCTTCTCACAGTGGGTAATTATTCAAACTTTACTTAATAAAGGCCTATTTCTCTTTGTAATATTTTTTTGCCTGGAAGCTTTCCAGTTTTGTTTGTTTCTTTGCTGGTATAGTTTTGAGGAAGCAGTGTACATCTCCCCAAGCCCCCCTTTACCTTCTCGATCCATAAACAATCTTCTAGTGAAATTTGTTACATGACAGCAAATTACACTTCCTGATGAATTGTAGGCTTCAGTGATTTCAACATGAAGTCAGTTTTTCTCTTTTCTGTGACTTCTGTGAAATTGATTCCTTCAGATTTCCAGTTTCAAAGCTAGAGATTTCTGTTTATTAAATTTAGCATTCTTCAACAAAATTATCTCCTTAGTGGTATAACTATCTCTTGATCAGCATTTCAGAGGTGAAGCAGGCAGTGAAAAAACTGAGGAAGTCTAATATACTTGCTCATTCAGATATATCAGAACAAGGTTTCCTAATGAGTTTGCATAAACTTTGGGATTTGTTCCAATAGTTAAAGAAGAAATTTTGAGGATTCCTAGAGTTAACATCTGTTCATCTGAAGGCCTTTAAGCAGAGCCATATAAAATGGCAGGTTTTCATCAGGTTGGTTGTTGTGTATTGGGGGTTATTCCACATCACAAAAGCTATTGAATTAGGTCTCATGGGCTTTGTATATCTCACAGAGTATCTAGCTCACATATGTATATATATATATATATTTATTTATATATGTATATATATATATATATATATATATATATGTGGATATATGTATGTATATATGTGTATATATATGTGTGTATATATATATATATATATATATATATATATAAACTTTTCTGTGTTTTACTTCTGTGTGGAATGAGTGAGTGAGAAGCAGGAAAGCCACACAAAATAAATTTTAAAAACCCCCCAAAAACAGAAAGAAAATAAAAACAAGAAACCTCAAACAAACAACCAGACATTTTTTTACTTCAGATGCTGCTTTCATTATTTTTTCCTAAAGTCTCCCATTAAATGTTGTGTATGAGATTTCTCTGATTTTTTCCCCCTGGGTATCACAAGACTTCTGATTTTATTCCCAAGGTTTTGGAGCTACTTACTTGTAACTCTTGTACTTATATACTGCTCTTCAACTGAGTAAATATCAGGGTCGCTAATGTTTCTTTTGTAATAACTTCATTTCTAAAGGGCAGACTACAATTCTTAGAAAAGAGGTGCAGGAAACCTGAAGAGTTGTTAATTACAAACAAGTAGTCTTGGACTTCGTCTGTCTCTGCCTGCTGAAGCCATGGATGGTCACTGATAAAGGCCTGAGCTAGCAGGGTTAGATCACTGAAACCTGTGTAGCAATAGTGCAAAAGCCACATGTGATTAGTTCAACACATCTGGTTTCTGCAGTGATGCCAGTGCATCAAAAGGACACCAACTTACACTTTGGTGTTGATGACCACTTCTAATGACAAGGTGATCTCCATAAGTTTCCAGATGAGCTTAATTGAGCAGATTTTACTGTAGGGGAGTTTGTCTGTATTTCAAATGCATGAATGATCTCTACAGTCTAAAGAGTACCTTATTAATAAAATGGGAATCATGGGGCTGTCATTAGACATTATCAAGACCAAGAACATGCTATATCATTCTTTTTGTGCCCATATGGTTGCCCAATATTCTCTCTCTATTGGACTGTGCTTGGTTTTGGCATCTGAAAGCTATCTGGAACAATAAGCTACAGGTTTCCAATCATGTCCATGTAATTGGAGTAGCACCATACCAAGACCATAGCTGCTGGCATCTGCTGAAACAGCTGTAGACTGAGAAATATCATAAAATGCCAGAACTGGGAATGTAGTCAATAGAGCCTTTAAACTCTCAAAAGCACACTCCTGTTCTTTATCCTGTTTATTTTCAGTGTCTGTTCTAAGCAGTTAATAAAAAAGATTGGCCTTTTAAATGAGAGCTTAAGTATGAACTTGCTTCAAATTTTATAATGCTGGTGAACCACACTAGTTCTGATATATTTTTATATGGTGGTATTTCAAATATAGTATTGATTTTTTTTTTCTACCTCCATTTTACTTCTGTCTGTCTGTCACATATCCTGATTGCCACAGTCCGTATTTCCTGCTGGTTTAGTCCAGCAGCTTACATAACTTCGCAATTTATGTTTACTTTAATGTTGCAATGTTTCTCAAGCTCCCAATAGCCTATTACTATAATTATATATTCTCTTTAGGGCTCATAGGAAGTTCTTTGGAATAGTTCTGAGATATGAGAGTGATGCCAGTCTGATAATCAGAGCAGTGTTTGTGAATGATGTCACTGTTTCAGCACTATCATGATGAAGTAGACCTTGTCTGAGTTTCTACCTGCATCTTGTAAGATTTTTGGCATATGGTTGATTGTGAATCAGATCTTCCTGCTGACAAGAAAAGAGTAGAAAAAGACATTTTAAGTCTACTTGTGTGGTATTTTGACCACAATTGATGTCAAAAAAGAAACAGTTCAGGTCTGAGATCTAATCTGTAGCTCATCCTAAAACTATTTCTTTTAAAATGTAGAAAATAAAACTTCATGCAATACTTGGCATGAGAGAAACATACACCACTTTAACTGGGTTAAACAACTTTTTCCTGAATTTGATAGATTTCACCAAACTGGCTTTATCTCCTCTGTTCATTGTGGAAAACCTCTTTGAAAGGTTTACCTTTAGTGACATTATTAGAGGGGGAAAATCACCAGAATAGAATCTTTGTCTGGACAACAGCAGGAGGTGTTGATTCAGTGTGTGATATGCCTCCATCCAACTGGGCTTTTGACCACTACTGTGGGGTTCTTCAGTGTAGCTTTGGATATGTAGACTTATATAGAAAGAAAAATCAAACAAAAAAGCAAAGGGAGAGGATTTATTTTCCATTCTTCTTAATGAAGACATAAGGAATACTTTCCAGATTGCTTCCACATTTCTCCTTGGCTGCGCTGTAAATAATTTCAAATTGTTCGTGTCCCAGACCTGTCTCACCTTTTTGCTGCTTAAAGCCAAAGAGCCAAACTGAAACTCCCAGGACCAGCCTGATCCCTTGCCACCAAAGCAGAGTGGAAACTACAGTCACTGTCCTTAGGGAAGTCAGGACAAGGAAACCAAAACTGGGCTTGGCAGCACTGGCTTCTTTATATTTCATACTCAGGTTACTTCATACTGGTTTCCTAATCCACAGTAAAGGTAAAGCACGACTTAAAATAGGAGGTGCCTGAGAGCATTAAATCCTTCTGCACACTTGTGGGTGAGAGCTGTCATCTTCCTTCATCTGTGTGGATACACTGTCACCCTGGGATCTCTGGTTTGTGTATGTGCTGGTTCTGTCCCATTTCCTTGATAAGGGGTGATCAAGCCTGCCTTCCTTCCTGCCTTCCTTCCTTCCTTCCTTCCTTCCTTCCTTCCTTCCTTCCTTCCTTCCTTCCTTCCTTCCTTCCTTCCTTCCCTCCCTCCCTCCCTCCCTCCCTGCCTCCCTTTCTCTCACCAAAGCTATCATTTTTCATAAGTTATTATTGCTGTGCCACTTATCCTACATTTTTTTAAATTTACCTTGGCTTTCAACTGTAAGATTTCTGTGAGTCATATTTGTCAGTTCTTTACAATTCTACATATCAGGCGCTCTCTGATGTGTTCGTTCTTGTTGGTATCAAAGCTGCAAGGATCTCTGTATTCATTTTGAGTCTATCTGAAGACTTAAATCACATCAGAATGTGCTTATCAAACATGTTAAGGGCAACATCTTAGCATCACCTTCCTTTAAAAAGACAAATGATTTATAAATAATTTCCGCTTGACTTCACATTGGATAAATTGATGTGCTAACATGTACATCACCACTCTTCACGTTGGAGTGTACTTCATCACTCCTTGTGCTAAGTTTTCTGTACTATTAATTTCACACATGCCATTTGATTAAATTCACATCTGGAAATCCAAAGACCATTGCATTTGGTTAAATAATAAATTTCTGATATGATGTTGTAAAACAGTACAAAAAGGGAGAGTGCCACTCTGTTCCACTGGTGTAACTTCTAGAGGCCGGTGGCTATGATGGGGACAATGTTCAGTGTGTCATGCTGGTATTTCTTTAAAAATCTATCATGTGGCTTACATCTCTGCCCATAATCATATTCATACTTCTGGCCTTGTGAATTAGGAAATTAAACTTGCTTCATTGTATTTGCAAGTGCTTCTCCATATTACCAAGCACTTATATTTCCCATGAGAGTCAGAGTAACAGAGAATACAAGATTTGGGGAAAGAGAAAAAGTGTCTCTTGTCAGTCATCAAAGTCATGGTTGTATTTTAATCAGAAATATGAAATCTGCTCCAGTTCATATGCCAAGATATTGGTTAGAGACTACTAGATTCTCAGTGTCAAGGTCATAGGGATTTCAGAACAAACCTACGTGCCAAAAATCTTGATTTCCTATGTCGGCCAGGAATACTCAGGAGTGACCCCACTGCTCTCACAGAAATGTCCTTCCAAGGACACTCTAGTGTGAATCCACTCAGAGCAGATGGGGCTTTTCAGGTCTGCAGTCCAGTCAGATGGGATGGAGCCCAGTGCCATTGCTACCACTGCTATCACTGCTGGTTGGGAGATCCTGCTCCTTGACAGGAGTCACACCTTTATTGAGGCTCAAAAAGGCCATTGCCACCTCTGCTGTGCCTGGTGGTACTCTTTTCTTTGTGGGCCCTCACTCCACCAGTTTTGCTAAGGCCAAAATGGTGCCCTCAGTCCTTCCAACAATAATCTTGGTTCCCTGCTGAGGGCCAGACTTCAACACCCAAGCGAATCCAATTTGTCATAACTGGATCAACACCACCCATAGCACTCACCATGCAGCAGCACCTGCAGTCACACAGAAATAGGGCACTGATAGCAACACAGGATCAGTTGTGCATGTTGAAATATGACCCAATTACAAAAAAAAAAACAACAAAAAACCGCCCAAAAAACCCCAAAAATCTTCAGAGTAAGCAACAGTAAGCGCATGCACAAAAATACAAGGAACGATGTCCAGAATGGGTCTTCTGCTTCTACCCAGTAGAGGGAGTTGGGAGTTCCCTTCATTTCCCTCCATCGTTTCCTCTGCTCATGTTGTGCACGTATGGAACTTAAAATTACAGCAAGAGAGAAGAAAAACTCTGTCGCCTCTTTTATTTCTGTACATATTTGCTTCCTACACAGGGTGGGTCATTCTTCCAGACTAACTCAATGTCTTTCTTGGAAAACTGGTTTCACTATTTGGATAACATTATGCAACACTATAGGACGGTTATCTGTAGCAAAAATACCACAGATCATTGCAAAGGTTTCTCACACTATCAAATATACTATTTTTGAGTCGTGTGCTTTTTTCAACCACTCAGCAGAATTGGCAAGCATAGTTTCTTTAAAAAGGAATCAAGAATAGATCTCTTTTTGTGGTCACTGTAGTTCTTGGTAAGGAAGAAAATGAGGGGAAATTATTCACAGGCTTTCAGGCAAGAACAAAGTGTTTATGGTGGTACCATGTCATAAAGTGCATGATCATGATATTTAACACTACAAATATTTTCTCAGATTCTCTAGTGATTATCATAGTTCTCTACTCTTACCTGGTGATTTTCACCAGTGTTGTTCATATTAAATAAAAAGATCCAAGTGATAAGACAGCAGCACAGTGTGACCAAGAGCCACCCAGAAGGTGGCCAGCATGGGATCAGCCTCGGACCAGTGCAGTGCTCTCGGCCCCGGGCAGCATAGCTGACCTCCCACCCCATCCCCACCCAACAAATGCAGTCTAATGATAGCTCCCAAGGAAGAATCACAGAGGAGGAATCCAGTTCTTCTCTCAGTGACAGACTTTAATAGTCACAAGCTACCAGCTCTTCTTCCCAATGAAAGAAGATCTCAGCAAAGCTGCATACCTTCTGTAACTCCCAGTAAATCAAAACCTACTCTGCAACATGTGTGCAAGTTCATCATTGTAAGGAAAGGGCATCAACACCAGCCAGAAACCCAAAGGGATCACTGGCTGCTAGGTGGAAGCACATTTTCCTTCAGATTGAGCCTATCCTACTGTAAAATGATCAACATTGGGAAACCTCTCCAAACCTCTTCATGAGCTTAGGAATTGCAGCATCACAGAAATTAAAATAATCACATGCACTAGGCAGAAATGGTTTCTTTCCAGGATATTAATCAGTCAGCCTTAAAAAATTTTTAAATGAACCTCTTATTAATTCGGGCTGTGGTAAATTTTAGAGTAATGCTAATTGCTTGATATTAAAAGCCAAGAAAAGTACAGTGGTTCACATTGCTAGGTTTGTTGGTTGTTTGTTTTTTTTTTTTCCCAAGAAAAAATACTATGACATCTATTTTTATCAACTTCCTTTTGAAGTTTTTATTAACCTGGGACACAAAGGTGCATCGTAGAGTGCTCATAGCTGTTAGTATAAAAGCATGTTGAATGTGGTCTGACACAAATACTGAAGCTTGTTACCATTAGAAGCCCCAGCTCTTTTGGCTCATAAAGGGAAACAGCAGTATTCCTTAGAAGGGTGTTATCCCAACCTCTCCCCAGGATCCATTAGACACTTACAACATGGCAGCACAGCCTCCTACTGCTTTTTTGATTTTTGTATTTTGTTCTAAGCAACACTACACAAGCGTAGAAAGATAGTCTGGTCCTGACATGCAAAATAGTAACTACCTTTCTGCTTTCTCAGATTAGCTTTTCCTGCTACATTTGATGAGATTTAAGTTGATCTCAGACTATTGATGGCCTGCCCTTAATTTCTCCTGGTTAATTTTTTTTTTTTTTTGCCTATTTCACAGTTAATATAGTACGAAGAGAAACACAAAAAACAGTTCACCAAACCACATTCCATACAAGTCCTATGAGTTGCTCTGGTCAGGGTCTGTCAGGCTCAAGAAACAAGCAGAGATTACCAATAAGGGATTTTTTGGCTGGTTCAGCACATGCCTGGGCTGATAGTGATGTGATAGGTGCTTTTCACTTCTGACATTCTCCTAGCAAGTCCAGGCCAGTCTAACCTTGCCAGTCAGTTCATAACCTGTCATCTATTTTTGCGGCAACAAATTTTGTATCACTTTCAATTTGGGTTTCTCTGGCTTTTTCCTCTTGACTGCCACTGGTTTCTTGATAATGCATCTTTTTCCTTGATGCGTTTTCTTCCCTGCAGTTTCATTTCATGGCACTGTTTTGAAACAGATGCTCTGGCTACTTGCACAGTCAGTCCTGCCAGCTTCATGATTCTTCCTTGCTGTTTTTGACTGTAACCCTCAATTTACTAAGGCCTAATTGTAGGAGATAATGGGAAAAAAGACCAAGTAGGCAAAACATAAAATGTAATTTAAGACTTTCGAGCATACATTTTCTACACTATATTTGATTTTTCAGTAATAAGAATTTCTGGTTCCATGCTTTTTATTCTGGATGTAATGAAAACATGTTCTTTATGTAACTTAGTTGAAATAAAAGAGCTATCTAGTAAGACAGAACCTCTGGGAAGGGAATTGGAGAATAATCTTTTGTTCCTCATCTTCCCCCTGCTAAAGTTTTTACTTATTTCAGTAGGTTCATCATGTTTGTTTAAAGCTACATAAAATAGTTTTAAAGGTACATAAATCTGTATTTTAAAAAATCCAAACTTGCTTGCTTTATGTATAAAATTTATGCATAACATCAATATTACTTCAGTGAGGACTCCATAGTTAGGATCTCTGAGTACCCAGATATTAATGAGGTATCACAGTATGTCATAAGTATCTAATACTAGGCTTCTAGTTTTGACATATAAATATTAATGTTAATTTTTAATTCACATGAAATTTTCCCATAAATACCACAGAAAAACAAGAAGTTATCTATGGAAATTTAATATGTGAAAGTCCTTAGATTTCAGCATTTGTTACTGAGGTTTTTTTACTGTAAGGAGCCAGTGCATTTGGATGTAAAATGAGATATGATTTCCTAGAAGTGTAGTGGATTATCAAGCTTTTAGCAAAAACTGTCCGCTTCATATTTCTCCTTCTGTGATTTCCCTCTGTCTTTTAAGGAGAAGAAATTAGCTCTCTACACAACACTTCATTCAGTGATTTCCAGGAAAACAGAATGTTATGCCAGAGAACATCTTTGCTCAACAGTTTGCACGGGCCATTGGAATTTATGGTCCTTAATGTTAAAGACTGTTCATTGGGTATAAGACCATTTTTTGGTCATAAGGTCAGTCAGTGGTCACAAGGCCATTACATACAGAGCCATGAGCGTGTTTCTGTCAATTTATTATAGAGAAGGTGTACTTAACCTTAATGATTAGAGATAACATTACCAAAAGTCTCAAATGAAGAGATAAACCTCATATTAATTACCCTGGAATTAGCTTTCATGACAATATTTGTGCTAATACAGCAAAAGCAGGAAAATGAGAGGAAGGCAGACTTATTTTTTTAGTGAGAATTCCAAAGTTTGAGGTAGGAAGAAGGCATGAATTGGTTCTATTGGTTTTAAACTATTGAGGTCCAAATCTGAATATTGCTGGGAATGTTTGTTAAGACAAAATCGTTGATGTGGTGAAATAAAACCAGAGATAGCACCCAAGTTCACATACTATTCAAAAATTCCTGCACAAATATAAATTTTTTAAATGCTGTCTGGTAGGAAAAGTCCTGTGAAATAAGGAAATACATGTATATTTGTGAAATGTCATTTGTAACCCTCAGTATGTCAAACTCCTGTAAGTTTTGTTATGGTGGGTCAATTTTTCAGCAAGTCAGGAGAGATTTAAGACTGCAAGAGTTTCATACTATAAGGTTATGTGTGTTCTAATAATTCAAGTAAGATGGATAGTTAGACAGGTTGGATGGTTTTGACCTCAAACTAAGAAAGTTGTTCTTCTTTTCACTGAGTTTCAGATTTCATTCACAGCTGAAACTCATGGCAAAACTCCAGGGTCCTGCTTTGTGTTTTCTTGACCTTAGGCCTAATGTGTTAAAATGTCATGTGACAGAGCAGTCTGAATGGGTTAACCTCTCAGCGTTCTACATCAGTTCCTGATGGTAGCCAAATTACAGTGAAGAGCATTACCACCCACTCATCCCAAAGTGAGGTTAGGGAAGCCCTTTTTGGTGGCCAATGCCTAGCACAGGCTATGTTGTATTTAAGAACACGGCACAAAAAATTACTCCAATAAATGGAAGGATCCAAGCTAAAGAGGGCAAATCTGTGTACATGAATAACAAACGAAAATTTTACACAAAGACTTGGTGAGTATAACCAGTTGCAATGTTTTGCTTAACTTTACTGTGAAACACACATTCCTGTGAGAGGAAAACAGACTCAAGAGCTTCTTCATGGGTGCAGACTACAGAATCAAGAGCGATTGATTCTGCAAGTGAGCTTGGACAGTGCTGAATGCTTTACCATGAACAGGTCACAGTTTGTCACATTATTCATGCCATTGAGAGTCATTGAAATTTTAAAATGGACTATATTTTACTTTGAAATCTTAAACAATAGAAAATGTCAGGTGCAGTTATGTGCTCTCAGATTTGAGTTGTAAATGGCCTTTTATAACCACAGACAGTGTTTTGATAGAGTCTGTAAAACGCACATACAATATGAAATATGAAGAGAGGAAAGCATAATGTCACACAATTGTACTCTGCACTCTTGCTGAAATTTCAGCTTCTCACAGAACACCCACCATCAAACATCTAAAGATTTCTTTGGAGTCTCACAAAGGGTTAAGGCAGCTTGTTTGGCATTAGATATTTGTATAATGAGCTTTTACTGAAGTAATTAAAATTTGTTTATAATTAATACAGATGAATTGGTTTCTGCACAATAATAGTTAGGAGATTAACAAAGGCCACATTTTGGCAACAGGACTACATTCTTTTCCAAGTGCTGTGGGACTTTATCCAATGAATGTCTGTCCAATCCGGCTGATTCTTCAGAGATGCCATATGGCACTGCTATGCATTACAATTTTTTTTCTAAAAGGCAGCCATATGACATAACTGATCTTCAAAACGTTGTCAGAAGGCATTACCTAGGTAGGCTGCGAGCTGCTTTCCAAAAACTTAGCAAGCACAGGGGCTATTAATTATGAGCAAAAGAAATGTGCACACACACGCTGGAAAGTTGGCATCCTTTCCTCTCTAGTCACAGCTGAGCATCTCTTAAACTGCTCAAGCTAGGAAAGTGAAGATGGATTTATCTTTTTTTAACTTTACACATCTTCTTCTAAAATTTTAATGCAGCAATTTCACAATCAACTTATCTCAGAAGTGTCAGCACATCTGACCCTCAATGCCCATGAACATCTTATTTTACCAGCAGCATGTGCTCTAATACTAACTCAACTGCTTTCTCTAGCACATTTTCTTAGATCAAGAAATTGTTGCCTTTCCACACCCTCTCAAATCAAGATGATGCACACCATCCTTGAAGTCAGTCATATTATATATAGATACATATAGATATATAGATAGATTCACCTGTTACATGTGACATCATTTGCCTTCCTGGAAATGGGACTAAAGGCCCCCATGTCTTTCATATGTTCATCCATATATAGATGACACCTAAACACTGATTTTGGTCATTCTTGCAACGCATGAACTGCAGTATCACCATGGGTGGGTTCATATTTATTTTCCATTCTCTTTGTCATCCCAATAGGCATAGCCATGTTCATTCTCTCTGGGGACCTTTGTGTTCATTCTCAGGTCAGAAAAGTTCTACAGACCTGGGGAACATTCTATGGGTTGGTCTGCAGTGTGACCCTATTGTGACACCTCTTCCAATCTGCTTTCCTATGTAGGCAAACTTTTTGACTAAAGAAGGAAGAATTATTCATGTAATTATTTAGGAGCTGGAATTGCATCTAGGCATCTCTTATCCATGTGTGCAGTCCCCCTCTTTTGGTCAGTGAGACATTTGGGCATAGATGCAGTTTTGTGATTTTCTGATGTATCTGAAATATGTAGATTGTTAATGCTGAAGTACTCTGGTAGCAGTTCACATACTGCATCACTATTGTCCCCCCTGTCATATGACAGCTGCTTAGCTTCGAGATATTTTAGTGGATGTACTCTGAATTCCAATTATAGTTCCTGTATATTTGGAATCAAATTAAATTATTGTTATTTTTCTCTCATACTTTCATTCCCTTCAGGTATTGTGTAGCCGTGTAAACTAGTATGTTTTCTTCTGGTGATTAGTGAGAAGAGGCTTCTGCAAGGATATCAAAAAGGGATTGCAGAGGTGAGATATGATCTTGAAAACTGGTGGCTAATGTCAAAAATCACACACAGAAATTGTTTTGAGGTGGCTCATGCACATCAGTCAGTGTCAGAGGGTTGATGTGGCTGGTGTTGTACATCTGGTGACAGAAGCATTGAGTGCCACAGTGCTCTTTTCTAACAGGTTCCTGGAGCAGCAAATGTCTCACATGGAAACTATTCACATTGCTACAGCTATCTGAGAGCTTGATATTTCTCATAGCTCAGTATGTGGGGAGGAATTCAATGCAGGTAGAACAGTTTGTGACACTGATGTAAAGGATTCAGTGAGACAATGCTGAACTGAAAGACAGGAAACCACGCAGAAGACTTTGAATAACATTTCATTATTTGGTTTCCTAAAATGTTCCCTGACAATTCATCAGTTATCTATGTCTCATTTTGCTCTTCACACCACATTTGTGAATTCATAAATGGGAAGAGTTCCTTCTTTGCAGTGTTTGAAAGCCAGGATGATGATTGCTTGGAGACACCAACCATATTGATAGGAACTGCTCTAAAGTTCATCATTTATAATTTACTGGATATTTTCTGCAATAAGAAATTAAAACGTTTTTCCCCTGGTCCATAGGTGTATTGCTCTTCACTCAACTTTTGTGGAAGATGTGCTTTCCTTAGAGATGATTTTCCCGGTCACCTCAATGGGACGCTAAACTCCTGAAATATCTGTAAAATAATGTAATGTGCACTTAGATGACTGGTGGATAAAGACTGACTTTTAACCTGAATTTGCTAGATTTGCTAGCCTGAAAGAAGATACCTGCTCAAGTCAGTTGCCACTTAGAAACATGGAGTAAGACATTTGCCAGCCTTCAGACTGGAAGCCGGTGAAATTTCTGAGCACTATGTGTTTTAAAGTTTTCCTCATGATTGCAGCACATTAAAATAATGTGCAATTGTTATAATCCATGAACCTATTAATGCTTCTTGTGTGAGTTTTAGTGTGATGTAACATGTGTGTGTATTCAAAAGTGTATGTTTGGACTTTAATTCCATGCTTTCTGAGGTCCAGGGAAAGCTGTGTGTTTAATTTTGTGAAAATAAGAGTAGAGTAGGTGGGCATTTCTACTGATTAAAGAATATTCAATAAATAATGAGTGCACACATAATTCAGAAAGTTGTGAAGTAGCAGAAAAATATAAGTGTTTTTCAGGAAAACAGAACTGTTAAAGTTAAAAACATGCCTATATTCTCTGAATAGAGAGTTGAGGAGAATTTGCTACAATCAGAATTTTCTTTCTTTTGTGAAACAACTTCCTTACAAAGCGATTTCTTTAGGGGTGATGCAGCAAATTGTGTTTTAAAGAATGCATATGCTTCAGAGATAAAAGCCTGAAGGGGACATGAGGATGACAGGAGAGCCAGAGATGAGAGAGCCAACAGCTGCTGTGTTCTCCAGACTCTCTGGTCGTCCAGCCCAGCCACTTTGCCTGGGAGAACAGACTGCTCTGCTGTGTCGCCTTGTTTGCTCCTTGTTCTGCTTGATGTGTTTTTCTGAATCAGGTTACATCATGACTTTTAAACAGGGAGTTGTTATAACACAAAAAAAATATTGACTGTAACAGCTGTTTCATAAGTGTTAAAAGTTTACCATGAAAGCATGAATTAGGGCAGATTTATGAATATGTTATTTTTAACATTTCTTTGGGATAAAAATGTATTTAGAATATATGCAGCAAAACCCCTCATGAAAAGTAGTTATTTGACATGTAGAAGACACACTCTCCAAAGTTTAAGAACTTGTTATTTTTCATAATACAGAAAGCAATTAGAATACATTATGAACTAATGTCAAACTATATCCTTGAGCTGAAGAGATGCTGATTCACAGAAATTTTAAATATGTCTTGAAGTGATAAACTTTCCATTTATTTATACAATTGAAAGACATTTAAAACAACCAAGCCATATCATTCTTAACTTCAATGTTTTAGAATTTTTTTTTACTGGTGCCAGGTTTCATCTTGGAGGGAACTTTTCTAGCTGATTTAAAACACCGTAAAAGAGGATTTATAATGGCAATCTCTACCCTTGCTGTAACAGCATTAGCAGGTACCAGCCTCTAACAAAAGTCCATACTCTGCCATGATGTACTGAAAGTGATGTGAATAGAATGCCATTATTTGAAGTGAGAGGAAATGAAATTCAATTCATCCACCTTAATAGAATAGTCTTATATTTAAGAGATAATGTCAGCAGAATAGAACATTGTCACAGGAAAATTAACTGCTGCTCTTGCTATATGAACACCAGGGCAAAGCTGAGGTACTTAAAATAAATATGGGGCTAAGCTGATGGTTACTTTTGAAATAGGAAATCCTGATCCTGTGACAATGTCCTGCTATACAGATGTCTTGTTTATCCTGAAGCATGGCAGAACCACAGGATCAGGAATGCTTCTTCGGGGAGAAGCTTGCAAGGTTTCCTTCCACCCCTCCCATTCCAAGTGTTTGCTCTCTCTCCTGCTGTAATGTTCACTCCTTTCTTGGCAGTCCGTTGGTGGAGATCAGTGCTTTGATCCTGTGTTAAAAAGTGCCTCGATTCCTCAATATGGGGTGTTTTAAGAGAAATAATTTCCTTTTGCAAATTTCTAGGTCTGCCTTTTTCCCAAATTACTGTCTTAGCATAACAGCCAGGGTAGCCCACTGTGGGATGGAGAAATGGGTCTAGTAGGGACACAAAAGCCTTCAGTCATTAGCATTGCTTCCAAAGTCAGCAGTGACAAAGTGACAGCCCCACTGACAGATGCACACAGGATCGCCCCACCTGGCAGTGTCTGTTGTGGCAATGATGCTGTCTTAGCTGCTGACCTCTCATTTCTGTTTGCACACACGAGTACTCTGAAAGGCAGTGCAGGAAACAGTCCCAGGTGTGTTCCCTCAGCTCCTCTTCATATGAGAATCGAGAACTGAAGCCAGGTGCAAAACTTTTCAGCCAGGTGTTGAATTCTGTCTTGGGACATTTAATCATAGTCTGAACAGCACTGGGATTTGGAGGCATATAAGCAATGTCGGTGTGATTTTAATTCTCCCACTGGTTGCCACTGTGCTGTCCCTGAGGAGGATGGAGAAAGATGCTGTGGGCACTGATTCCTGTTGGGGGGGGGCAGAGGTTTTCCATTCCTGCCCTCCTGGATCTGTTGTGCTCCTCACAAGAGTGTTTTGAGCTTTATGGATACTGGCCAAAGAGGGAAGAAAAGCCTTTTTTACCTTGATATTTCGTGTATTTATTATCCTATGTATGTATAAGTAAGCCATCAAGTTGTTTCAAATAGTATATTATCTCATTATTCAAACCCCTTTTGCACTACATTCATCAACATGGGTCTGAATCTTTCCCAGTGCACAGAATGGTGAACAATTTTCCTGAAATACATGACTCTCACCATGCATAGAATGACAAAATTCAGCTGATTATGATTAACCTGAATAAAAACAGTTTTATATTATAGTTCCCATTTATTTTAAGGCCAGAAAATACCATCAGGTTAATCTAATCTAGTTTCTTGCATGACACACGTACCAGAACTTCACTAAATAATTGCTGCATATATAGTTCAGTAAGTTGTAGTTGAGCCAAACTATATTATTTCTCTTAAGACATGCAGACCAGGTCTCACATGATGATAACTTGCCACAAAACTGAGCAATTTCTGCCAATATTCAATTAAACTCAAGTAAAATTGAACTCAAGCAAGGTGATATTTTCTAACCTGATATATAGGTATTCCTGATTGTTACCTTCAGCATTATGGACTCTGACAAAAATTACTTCTGTCTGTAATAACAGAAAGTTTGAACACAAATGACAGATACTTAGAGAAAGCTTTATTAATCCATACTAAGCCACAGTTGTTGAATATAAAATGCTTTTAATATGCTATGTTTCCTCTGTCATGCTGCTAACAATTAATGACTTTTTTTTATATTTTTGAACAAAGAGCTTTATATCTTGATAACTACAGCAGTTACAAACATTGCAAATAGTCTGCTATTGTTTTATTTTCCCTGATTCCTAACACTGGTTTCAAATATTCCCTGATTCAGATAGGATATATTGTGAGGGGCAGTAATGGAGGCATTACATTAATTATCAAGTTGAAAGCAAATTAATGAATATGGTCTTACATACAATTTATGTCCAAATTGTAGAATTTCAGATCACAGAAGAATGTGAAAACATCACATTCATCCATGCCTGATGCATTAAAAAACTGATCGTAAAATATTTAATAAAGTACTATACCTGCATCTCAAAATGCACTTGAGATACAGATATTTGGAGGCCAGGAACATATCCTAAAAAGATATCACTGCATTCGCCATGGGTTTTTTTCACTTCTTCAAGTAACTGTTGGTGCTTAGCTTATTCTCAGGATCTGGCTGGGTAGGATGTAGTTTTGTTCTGAACTGATAAAGCAATTGTTATTTTCTTTATTCAGACCTGAATTGTTCCACTTGACCCACCGTGCAGTACATCTAAGAGTAAATCAAAGTTATGAAGAACAAAAAATAGAAGAATTTAAATGTTCTGCCTGGTAAGCTTTCACAGATCTCACTACTCTGAACTATGCATTTTTAGAAGTGTGGTTTATTTTCAGTCTAACCTTTCAGACCCACTATCAAAGTGAGAATTGCCATAAATACATCACCACGTGTAAAACAATTGGCCCTCAATCAGTTGTCAAAAACTTGAAATTACAGCTAGATCATATCTTCCTTTATCTGAGAAGCCTCATAGATCTGTAATTCAGAGACCGGCAATTACTAGTCTACAGGACAAGAACAGTTACAAAGTTAATTACCTGTGATTATCTTACAAAAGGTGGTGATTATGTAGCTGAATGACAAAAGAAGAGTGCTCATGGAGACAAAAACAGGCGGTACCGTAAACTGATAAAAACAGGACCACCCGTTGTTCAATTAGAAATCGCCCACTTTAGTTTATGTTGCTATTACAGTAACACCTTCCCCATTCTCCTCAATCTCCGTGCTTTTTCTCAAAGGAAATACTAACCTCATGAAAGACCTACAATTCTTCCCTTTCTTAAGGCTGTTCTCTGTCTTTAAAGTTTCACGGTGAATGTTAAAGAGTATTTCGAGCGGACACGAGGTACGGCGTGGAAAGGGGCGCCAGCGCTGTGCCATCTCCTGCCCCAGGTGTTTGCTCATTTACCCTAATCTAGACTTTGTCATGTCTCCTTGACTCATCCTTTAGCCCGCTGAATAAAAACAATGAGCTCCAGCTGCTGAATAGCAGATCTGGACCCCGTTCACAGTCCCAGCTCCTCGACACGTATGGGGCCAGTGGTGGAAATAGGAATGCAGCAACATCTCTTAAGAATTTCTTTCCCAAAAGAACCCCCATGATCACGGAGTCACACACATGTGTTCCGTGTCTACAGAAAATCTAATTTATGCAAGAGCCCACCTTTCTTGAGACAAATTTCCTTTAAAGTCTCACAAACGTTTTGCTTTCCTTGGGATTTTTGCTTCAGTCCAGGAATCAGTTTTTTTCTCTCCACAACGTTTATCATTTTGGTAGTCACAGCTTCATGTGTTGAAGGTGTTAGCTGTTGTCTAGTGGGGAAAATTATCCATAAAGCATCGAGGTGAGTCAGGACTTGCACACACTGTGTTAGCATTCCTTCGGGTTTCTTTAACATGTGTGTGAATGAAGGTTTTATTATACAAATATTAATAGGATTCCAAATGCATGTCTGTAATTTGATGGTCTTCACAGCGTCCTTGGGACTTCTCAGAAAGATGCCCATGGTGTTGCAATTAGGAAGAGCAGTGGAAGCTGTGTTCCTAATATTCAAGTAAAAAGATTTTATAAATACACTTAAATGTAGCCAACTTGTGACTCTCTTGTACTTAAGTTCTGAAAATATTCCAGCCGGAGTCTGTGCACAGGGAATTAAATAAGGCAATATAATTAGGCCATACAATTCAAGATAAGACTGTGTAAGTGTAAGTATGCAGGCTGCAGCCATGTTTGAAAGCCTGTGATGGGAAAAAATAATTTGAAATACAATTTTAGCTCTTAAATAAGTGTCATAACTTTGAACTTTTCTGTCAACATGAGTAACTGAACATAAAGGAGGTAAATGAAGGATCCTTTCCCTTCTGGCCCAGTTTCCAGAGTACAGACAGCTCACTGTTGGAGGTATTGGCTGCATTGCTCCATGGTGAAGACAGTGACTGTGCAAAGCTCCCAACCTGTGGATGTAAATACCCTACAAAATCAGCACTCAGATTGTTTAAACTGCTCTAGTCTACCCGCTGTGCCCTCACTGCCGTGCTGCTGTGCCTGATACATTTCATTTTAGTGGATGAGGATCGGAACAAATTCTTAGGGAAGCTAGTCCTTAGAACTGCAGAACATGTGGCACAGCTTTTGGCCCAGCATCTCCCAAAAAGCAGCACTTTGTGTATGCTGGGAACACCTGGTGCGTGGGGAAGGAAGCATCACTTGACACTGCTGCTCCACGCTTGCCCAGTGTACCACCTTCCTGGCTGGGAACCAAAGGGACACGATGGGAGCTTCATAATCAGCCAGGGAAAGGAACAGGCTGAGCCAAAGCTGACACCAGCCCTGCTACACCGTGCTCCTGCTGACTGCAGTGGGTGTTGGATGTGCATTTTTGAAGGGCAAATTTACCTCCAGCTTAATAAGCACGATAAGTCATAGATTTGCTGGGAGTAGGAGTGGAAGCCCTCCCGCATCTGTTAGCACATTATTAGCACAGCTTGTTACGGAGCCTCACGTGATGCAGCCCTGGTGCAGGACGCAATTACACATGAATTCCTGCTTTGCCTCCCCCACTGACTCAGCATCACAGCTGGAGCCAGCCACAGCCACATTGCAGGAGGCGAAAGGTACTCTGAATTATAGATTGCCTTTGACCTTTTTTTGGTTTAAATTAAGGATATCATCCAGGAAAGTGCCTCCAGCCAGGACACTGCTTAAACATATGCTTAACTTCCACCAGGGGCTGGTGCTCATCAATGGAGATGAAACGCTTGCTCGCAGTACAGTGTGTACATAGACACTACCCTGATGGTGATTAAATACCTTTCCAAAGAGGAGCGTAAATGACAGTTTCCTATATAAATGGTAACCAGCATAGCTCCAGAAATCCAGAAACACCCTCAAATTCATGAAAATATTCACTTAAAATTCAGGGCAGATATTGAATTTCAGCCATGGAGTATAGATACATTAAAAGGGAATACTATTAAATTTATGCATATTTCAAAAGGTAAAAGAAACAAATACTGTTAATCAATAAAATAAAAACTAGATATTAGTATGCCATCGCAAAGGGATATCAATCTGAACAAACAAACTGCCTTACAAACCCCATAAGTGGGAATTAAGGTCAACTTAGTGTCTTTTCATCAGAGTGTTTTCTATGATAACTTTGTAAGTGCTCTTAATATATAACAAATAATCTCAGGGCAAAGATCTGTTTGAAGGAGATATGATTGATGACCTATCATCCCTAATTCACTGTTTATACTCGTAGTGAGCCTATTGGGAAAATACCTCATTCATCAGGGTATTAGTGAATTCAACCAACGTATGGCACCTTCATTTTAACAAACTAAAGGAGAAAAGCTAAATGGGGGAAAATTGACAACCATCTCTGATTCTATGATAATGCAATTAGGCTGCTCCTCTCCAGAGCTTTGCTAATTCACAAAACAGCTTCAGTCGGCAGGTCATAAATATATGATCATTTTTCACACTTTGAAAAGTAATGATGCCTTGACACGAATCAATAAATCTTGCTGAAGTCATTTATACTTTTGTGTTGTGCATACAAATCAGTTTAAAAACAACTATATATTATTTTTACTCTTACTTAAAAAAAAAATAATTTCACAGAGGCTTCTGTGTTCCTTGTGTACCCAAAACTCAAAAATCTGCCTGTTTTCAGGATCCAGCAATCCTTGACCAGGTCTTATGGCTGTTAAAATCTCATAAAGTCTGATGAAGTTGTAAAAGGAAAGGGAATGAGGTAAAATAGCATCTCTTTCCCGTCTCATTTGGCTTTGAACTTCCTTCTGAAAATATATGGAGGGTTTCCCACTAAATATGGAGATTCCCATTGTTAATTCATGCAAGTTCTCACTCTGTACCTTCAGCCATCTCCAGGGAAAAGCAAGTGTTAGGCTTGTCATTATGCACTGCAATGTGGCTACAAGGAAGAAAAGTACAGACGTAGTACAATAATAAAGGATATCAGAGCACCAAAACTTGTCTTTGGTCTCAGGAGAGATGCAAGAAGAACCACACCTGATGGCTGCATAACAACTGAACCTTGCCACCTGCTCAGTTGATGGAAATTTTAAATTCCAATGATCTTCTCAATGCAGTCTGTCTTCTCATAGGATTATGACATATTAGATAGTTAAGGTAAGTACAATAAACCCCCAAATATGTATGTATGCCAATAGGAACAATACATGTCACTGTTTGTGACATATAAGAGTTATCTACTTCTGCCTCCTCCTTTTTGTGGTTAACAACTGAAAAAAACCCAAATACATTCCTTATGTCATGAGGATGATAGAATTTTACCTGAGGCTGATATATGCTAAGATAACCAATAAAACTGAAATGCTAGCCACTGATTCAGTGATAGAACTGCATTGCACAACTTAGCAAAATGTAAACCATGTTGTACAGTCTCTCTATACATCCAGGAGAATACAAATTCACGAAAGCATACTATGGTACACAAAGGAATCATCAGAAGTGATCCACAGTAAATGTAAAGATGCACAGGCTGATAAATACATCAGGTAGCTGCTGATGTTTGCCTTGTTGTTAAAATACCTACATGTTGTTTTTGTACTTGCTGTGCATTCTGCCCTGTCTCAATTATTTGATCTCTATTATGATAAGTAGCCAGTTTGTAATGCACTGTGCAACTAAGCCAAGCACATACAGCACATAGATGAAAATTTCACAGTGAATTAAAGTGCAAGCTCCTGTGTCTATGTAATTTATATTTCACATACTTAAGTAATAAAATAATAATATTTTAAACAAAGACAGGATGTATTTTTTTTGAGTAGACATTAAATACCACATTATGAAATGGTACTTCAGTAGTAATTTTAAACAGTGTTAGTTTTCAATCATATATTCTATAATGAGTATTTTAATAAGATACTGATGACTTGGTCTCAAGCTGATGGCAATTAATATGGCTTTGCTGAAGTTAGAGGGAATTTGTCACATGCTCTAAGTGTATGTGATTTTCTGAATCAGAGCCAGCAGAGAATCTAGGCATTATATCTCCCCTTGATTTCTGATGCTCAGCCCCATGATTTTTGAATTTCAAGGGAGAAAGAAAAAGTGCCTCAATAATTGTGTCACTGGCCTGCTCACCAGAGTCATCTATAACAGACCTGCCCAGCATCTATAACTGCATCATCTTCTGTCAACTTAATCTGGTTTCCAACACTACTGAAGGTGTGGTATGCATTTTGTGAAGGTTTTTACAAGGAAAATATTTGGATTAATGATATAATTTAGTGGCAATTTAGTGACAGTAGGTCTCAGTAGAGTGACAATAGGATTGAAAAAGTAAACCAGTGGGATATACTTGATTGTGGCTGTTGGGCCGGCAGCAGGGAAGCTGCAGGGGTCACACTGATTGGCATTGTCACTTTCCCCATTCATCAAGCAAGGCCAGACTTCCCAAATCATTTACCAGATGGGGCAGCTCGTCAGTTTAAACACCTGATATGAAGCCATCCGTCATCTGATAACATGATCGTTGGGCTGCAGCTGGCTCGGTGCTCTGCAGCCTGAGTGCACATGTGATGGACTGGAGCCAGGGAAGCAGGCTTAGCAGTGCTGCACTCCCCTGATAGGATTTGCAGCCCTCCACTGGACCATGGAACAGGTGGAGACGGAGAGAGAATGAAAAAATTACCATGTGTTGCAGGGATTAGAGAGCACACACTTACCACTCCACTTGAATACCAATCAAAGGACAACCTTGAGCCAGACAAATTTAAGGCCATCCATGATGTAATATGGAGAATATAGATTCTTGCATATATTGACATATCTTCATTTTCCTACAGGGTTTTGAAGGTATACTTGGCAATACTGTAATTTGCCTTTTGTTTTCTAATGTGGGAGAGAACAGATATTTGGAAATACAGCCTTTTTCTACTTTTTTTCAAAGGACATTTAAAACCAGGAAATCTCTTTAAAAAAAAAAGTGTATTTCTACAAACTGACCACAGATCCTATTAGTTTTTCTCAGCAAGACAACAGTCTGACAAGACAGAGAGGAAGTGCTATAAATTCAAAATACGATGATGCTTACTGTAAGCCAGTCCCGTTGTTCAAATCCCCCCGGTTATTGAAATGCTCAGATCTTCCTGATTTCAAAGGAGTTAGGTGCCTAAATGGCTCTGAGGGTCTGTCTTTTAGTGCCTCTGGAGTAATACTGCAACTCCTTTCTCAGACATCAGGTACCTTGGCTTTGATCTCGGGTAAATCCCTCCTGGGAGAGACACTCTGGGGGAGATTCTCTGCTGCAGTGTTACCAGGTACTGTAAATGGCTTTAATATGTAAGAGTAACTCCCAGAAAGTGATCTGGTTTTCTGCCCAAACAGAATATTCACCAGCCTCCCTGGGGGCATCACAACAATAGGATTTCTTTCACAGAATCATAGAATCATAGAATGGTTTGGTTAGGAAGGGACTTTAAAGATCATCTAGTTGCAACTCTCCTGCCATAGGCAGGAACACTTTCAACTAGACCAGGTTGCTCAGAGCCCCATCCAACCTGGTCTTGAACACCTCCAGGGATGGGGCTTCCACAGCTTCTCTGGGCAACCGGTTCCTGTTCCTCACACCTTTCTTTGCAAAAGTGTGTATCAGTTGATCCCATTTTGGTGCACACATCCTTGGGCCATTCCTTCTCCTCAGAGCACATACCTCTGCACTCCTCCTCCTCCTCACAGCCCGATCTCACAGCTGCACCACAGCTCTGCTGGCTGTGGAGGACCAGAGTCAGTGCTGTGGTGAAGAAACTGGCACCCTCCTGCTGCAAGCTGTGGGTTGAGCTGGGCTCCTCTGCTCCAAGGCAGCTCTCTCTCCATGCACCTCAAATTATAGCAATAGGGAAACCACGTCCTTCCCCTAATGATCCAAAGACAAATGTCTTTGAGTGCCCCTTGGTCTTCAGGATCTAGTGTGCTTCATCCAAGGAATAACAACTCAACCTGCTTGAGGTGTCAGAGCTGCTGTTGGTTATTTCAGGATGGAGGCGAGGGAACTCACCCCTCTAGAGGATACATATGGTCAAGGACAGGACGCAAGATGTGTATTATCAGTGTATATATGTCTTTTCCCTCAAAAACAATTGCTTATGCAAAATTCTTCCCTTGACTGTGCCTTTTCCTTCCTGAAAATTGTTGCCAGTGAAAGATCTGCTTCTGTGCGAAGATTTATTTCCTTCAGTTCTGATCAGCTATTAAGACATGCCCTTGATGCAGTTTTTGTGTTGAATTATTCCTTTTTTTTTTTTGTAATTTCATTTTAGGCTTTGTTACAGTTATGTGAACTAAATTAATTAGAAGTTTAAGGTTTGAGGTGTTGGTCTTTTGTTTGTTTTCTTTTTTTGGGGGGTGGGGGGAGCTGGGTTGTTTGTTTGTTTGTGTGTGGGGGTTGTTGTTTCTTTTTCAAACAGTCAAAGGAGACATTCCCACTTCTTAAAAGGTTTCGTATCCCCATGGGAATTAACCTGCAATTGCAGTATGAAATGTTTAAGTTCTTTTGTGAGAAGGGGACACTATTTTGTCAAAAACCCATTACCCAGCTGTAGACAGTTAAAAGCATCAGAGATACTATAAATTATGTTTGATACAAATGGAATAAGCTATAAAGTGTTTACTGAAAGGCAAGTTAAAAGACTGTCATTTGTTTATTAGGCACCTTTTGTCTTACTTTGATTTTTATATATATACTCAATACTATTTTCTATTAGATAAATTCTGCTTCTTTTTCTATTTCAATGAATGTCTTTTTCCAAGATTGATAGTAGGGGACTAATCTCAGATATAAGGAAAGCTTAGAAGACATGCAAAAATTGTATTTAGAGATACAGTATTAAAAAGGTGAAAACTCGTGAAAGGGTCATAGGAATTAATGTAATTTTGAGAACTAGTCAGATATCTGCAGACATACAAAAAGATCCTTCCTTCCTTCCTTCCTTCCTTCCTTGATAGCAGAAAAATTCAGCAGAAACCTGAGAATGAATTACTGAAAAAAATGCCCCATGGTTTATTAGCACAAACGATTCATGATACTTTAGTGATGAAACAGAAGTCTTTATGCTGGCAATATACCTTTAAATCTGTTTCTGTCGACAACTGCTTTTATCTATTTATAGAATAATAATTAGCAACTTCAAACAATAACAAGGCTATTTTATGAGAGGAAACATGACTTTATTTCCAGCATAAAAATGCAGAAGCTGAGACAGATGAAGTGACTTTATATCCCTGTGAAGAATAAGTGATGGTCAGAACTTAGGTTTAGTTTTAAGCCGTAAGAAAGTTTTGGTTTTGGTGTTGTTTTTCTCCCTCCCTTTTAATATAGCAGGTAAATAATACACCCAGGTGTACACATGATTTGTGAAGAACATAAAAAGCAGAAAAATAAGATAGAAATTAGAGAAAGTGGTAGACGGTAACAGAGGGTTATTTTCCATCTAAATTTGTACAAGTATTTAAAAGAGCATCATCTTAGTTTTTCAATTTGGTGTATGGGTATCTCTAGGTGCTTTAATTGCCTAAGTATGGTGTTACATTTATTTAGAAGCAAATAGGTGAATTAATTTCATTTCAATCTTCTTTATTTTAATTTGTTATTGATAAATAATAAAAAAATCTCCCCAAAACCATCAGGTATTGAAATTAAAATCCAAATTTAAGAAGTAGGCAAAGCAGGAAAAACATGTAAGCTTGTAACTAGATGTCTCTAAACACAAGACATCCCAGGTTTTCAAATTCATTTCTCACATCTTGCAAATCTTCAACCACCTCCCACTGAAATAAATTATTTTTTTCTCCTTGAATCCTGAAGCTCAATTGAGTTCTTTCTATACAGCACCATGGGGAAAATACAATAATAAAATCCAATAATAATAATACCAGTTGTCATGGATGTACAGAAAAATTTGTAGAAGACACCCTGAACACTTAAAATTACATATTTACATGTCTTCTCTGCATCTTTAACACAGAAGTAAAATTCATGTCTTGCTGATAACCTTGGTGCCAGAATGTCACATTCTCTTTTTATTCTCCTTTCTTTTGCAGTTGGGAGAAAAAAAAAAAAAAAAGCATATTACAATCCTCATATGTAAATTCTATAAGCTTTACTGTTCTCCTCAGGTGTGCATGCCAAGTTTTCATTATGAAGGCTCCCCGCTGTGAAAAAAAGGTACATTTTCACTTTCATGTGTCTGTTCCTTTGTGGTAGAAAGGCTTGAAACATTAATGAGTAAACTAAACTAAAACTGTACAGACATTCCTGCAGGAAATTGGGTAAGTTTCTGATTCTGAGGGGAAGAAATTCAACTAGGTCAATAAAATCGTGTGATTTTGACATTGTGAAGTCGGTTGTCACTAAGGAGTTACCTGTGCTATTTTTATTCATGTTAATGGCATTTTTATGCCCTGGTGTTTTGTTTTGAAGATTTTATCCCACTGAACCAGAAGACACAAAAAGAAAAGAAAGAATATTTTTTAAAAAGGGGAAAGAAATGGAAAAGAAAAATCATTTCTTCACAAGTTGAAGGCTGATATCTATGATGGCTTTTTTCTTTCTCAAATGATTTTATAAAGTCATCATTTCATACCACCTTGAGTTATGTTAGATGCGACATTAGTGACGAGTGTGGTATCTTAATTAAATAATCATTATTTACGGCTATAAACCATTGTACAATAGGTTAAATGGGTATATCAGTGACAATATATCTTTAAGTCCAGTGTACTCTTAGATATATAAATTAAAACTATTTTTGAGCTTGTTTGCTCAATAAATGTTAATATTTTTTAATTAAAAAAAGAAAAATTATCCTTTCATATAGGTAGGATGTTGATATGGCAGAGTTCACTGGAAATCTTAGAGTAAAACAGATTTAATTGATAATAGGGTATTTAAATTTTAAATTGATAAATAAATAATTTGATAAACTGATAATTAAAAAAACCCACAACAACAAAACAACAAGTCTTCCTAAAAATTGTGGTTGTTTGTTGAGGAAATTGCTTTGACATGAACAGCCAATGGAAAAATAAAAAATAATTTTTCTCTTGCAGGAAGAGTAAACATTTATTTTTCAATTTCATTAAGTAACCAACAGCTTTTTTCCCAGCTAGATCTAGGTTTTTAATTTTCCCAAGGATGAAGCAGAGATCCAGGCAGAGATTCAAGTAAGGAACTTGCTGTAGACTGTTCAGTCTCACGGAGCCTATCTCAGGAGAGTATCATAAATTTATTCCAAAACAACCTTGGAAACTGAGATTCTTCACTCAGAATGAACAATAGACATTGTGTCTCTTAGACAATGAACTCTTGTCTAAGAGAGGGAAAAAAAAATTGGAAACTACTGCATCAGGTACCTCAGATACTTAAATCTTAAATGCCAATGAAAGTAGGTTTTATTTGTTTCTTAGAAAAGGAGAAATTCAATACAATATTCAATTTTTGGGACCTAATAGGAAGTCAACCATCACTCTGTTATTCTGGCTGGTTCTGGTAGCTAGATGTGTAATAGAAATAGAAGAATGGTGGACTTTTTAAGGCGAATGGTGGTTTTTGAGCTCAATGAACTGATAAGCAGCTGGGAGGTGTCCTCCTACCACACACCCTGCTCAGTCTGCCCAAAAGCTGGGGGCTCACACCCAGCCCTCAGGCCAGCTCTTGCTGGTACCCACCAATGGCAGGATTTCCTTCACTGCAGCATCCTGCTGCCAGTCTCATAGGGCAGAAAATGCTGTTGGCCTTGCCCTCCATTTCCCTTAATCAGGTAAGTATCTTTGATCAGAAGGGATTTAGACCAAACTTTCTTGCTGGTCTTTCAACTGCATGCAAGTTTCCCAGTTTCTGTGTATCTCATGCACAACCTGTTTCTGAGAGGAGGTGTACGTGGTCACAGATAAGCAAGAATCTCTCTGATAACACTGTATTCTGTAATGTCATAGAATCACATCTGCTAAGTATTGCAATAGTACAATTTTTGATCTCAAAGTGCTTGACAAACATTTCTTAATTACTCTCCATACTACCATAGGACAGCTAAGTTTAATTTTGCATATTTCACAGATGGGGAAAGTGAAATGTAAGTGTGTTAAAGGACTTGACCAGAAACCAAGTAACTCAAGGAGCTGGCAATACAGGCCCTGATACAGGAAACTACTGGAGCAGATGCTTAACTTCCAGTATTGAAGCATTCAATACAAGACAAACATTTTAACAGAAGAGCAAAATACTGCATGGAAAATTCTCCAGTCATTCCACTCTTCAGCTACTGCAACAAAGGAGTATTAGCCTTAACTTGCCATATAACAGCTTGCAAATAGTCCCTGATATACCATATAAAAACATTGTACTCTATTGTCTGCTCACTTCCCCCAGATAATATTGATTCAAGCTCTGGAGCACTGCTGAATCTGGTGTGGTGGGAAAAAGAGAGCAGACTTTGATTTTTTAAAGATTTATATCTCAGTGCTTGCTAAGGGAGGAGTCCACCCTTAGGCAGGTGTACTGCAAGAAGAATGAAAGAGCCAACAGAATAAAAAATCAGGCAATGTCATTAGGTGTCCTGTGAGTGATAGGTTGTGCCTGGTTCCTGCTCTGCCTACTTGTGTGGGCTGCTTTGCTGGTGGACAGCAGTTTTATCAGCACTCAAGATTCAGTTGGGATAAGCATTCTGACTTTATCAAAATCTGGACAGCAAATCTCCTCAGGAGAGGTTTTCATCAGGTCTCTGACAGTGTTGGCTGGTCAGAAATACCTGAGATTAGCTTCTTGATTTTCTCTGCCTTTGGCAAGAAATGATAAATATATTAACATTTAATAAGTGTAACTCAGACTTCTCAGTAATTAAGATTCAATTCAGTCCCTGTTTGATCATCCATTTTGACCCTTGCTGTAACTCCAAATTTTAACTCAATAAATATGTCAGTACCACATCTATAAATCAAAATTTTTGAACCTGAGAATCTTTGGCTTGGAATCCTTGCATCTAGGGTTCACTTTCTGAGCATGTAAATACTGAAGCACATTCCTCTGTAAATTCCTGGGACTTGATTCATCCCTTCCAGCAGGGGTATGGAAAAGGAAATTGCCTATTTTAATCACAAAGTATGCATTGCTCTAGAGCATCTTTCTGCCAGAGACCACCTCCACAATCTGTCATCTCTTACCAGCTTCAGTTTTGTTTTTCAGGAAAGAAGCCACCATGGGGCATTTACCTGGGGGAGCCCCACTCTCCCCAGCCAGTACTGCTGGTATTTTGGATTATGTCCATCAAGGATGGCAGGATGGTGTGAGAACCGTGGCCAGTTTGCAGCACTTCAGCTCCCCCTTAATTTCTTTTTCTTCTACAGCCTCTCAGGATTCAATCCACAGATACAGGAGTCTGCATAAACAACAGCCAAATCTTCTCAAGCAGTGTGCCTAGAAAGAAATGTTCCTTTCTGATATTTGTATCTGCACATGAATCTAGGCACTATTCAGAGCCAGACAAAATGAAGCAAGCTAAAACAACGTGTGAAAGTGGGCAAAAAGAAATATATGTACAAAAAGAAGATTTGACCATTTCCTTTCTATACTACTTACTAAACACTCGGTACTGTATTCAGTCATGTTAAAACTTATTTTTGAAGTTGGGTACATTGAGATGGTCTCCTGAGTCCATCAGTAGTTTAATACCAACACAAATTACTGGGGCCAGTGAAGCATTAGGATCAAGGATAACCTCTTATTACTTGCCTTTTGGTGGCTGTTATTACAAGACCGGGTCCCTTGACGTGGAATGCTGTGTCCCAGAAGTTGAAAGTGTTGAGAGAATACAGAGGAGAGAATAGATATGTCAGCAGTAAGATCACAAGCTGATAAAGTGACTAACTTTGTAAAAATAAACCAATACTAAATATTAAAAATTAATAAATAAATATTTCTCTTTTTCCAATAGGTAGCATGGAGAACAATTCTGACTACACATAATTTCAATACATTGTATTTAATATAAGGGTTTTAAAAAAAGCCAAACGCTGAATAAAGGGGATATGGGATTGTACCAAAAGCATTGTTCCTTGTCACCCCCACCAAGATGTTAGAATTAGTAGGCTGCTTTGGTCAAGAGAATATTTTCTTTTCTGAAATGCGGTTTTAAGTAACACATGTGCTACTTTCTATGATCTTGATGTATGTTGGAAAACAGTAACTACAACATACTTATTTTTAGATGATAAAGTAATTTTAGGAGGCAAATATTATTAATACTGTGCAACGTGTACTTTAACAATAAATGTGACTTGTTTGAGACTATTTTCTAATAGCAGAACACAGTATTTGAGCAAATTTAGTTCTTCCTTGGGAAAAAATTCAGGCAATACGAGCTAAAAAGCATTTTTCTTGCACTTGCTTTAGAAAAGAAGAATTGTAAAGTGTTAAACTTTTTCAATCTACACGTGTAAAAAAGTCTTTCCCCTATAATAAAGAACCATCTCATCCTAGTTCTGCTCATGTAATGTATGAGTTTGAGTAGAGGAACATGCAGAATAACACACTTTATTCACTCCATCTACTTAACTGTATTCTTCTCTCTAACAGCTGAAAAGTGAGTCTAATTTGCTGATGAATATAATTAGAAGCAAATGATCCATTACATTAACTTTAATGAGCTGCAGCAGGTCACTTGGTTATGGATGGCACCGTGCAAAGGTTAGAGTTCAGGGCGATACTAAATTTCTGACGGTCACCCACAAAGCTTTTATGCAGAAAACACAACAAACATTTACCAAGTGCTGGTCACAGAAGGAACTAGATTTCATAGCCCACTGCTATCTGCTGAAGCTTTAGTTCTGCAGTTTAACAATTCATAATTATCTCATTTAACTGACAGCCACGTAATGAAGGGCAGCAACTTAGTAGTCTTGTAGTATCAGGGTGTGAGAGCAGGCTTTTCACAACTAGCATATTTTCTTAGACAAGGGTCAAAGAACTTATCCCAAATTTACATTTGTTTCTCACACAGGGGAAAAAAATAAAAAGGTACAGTAACATACAGTCTCATCTGTATTCTCAAAAGGAGTTCAGCTTACAGAAGGAATCTTAATTTCATAATATTAATATTGATAAAACTCTAGAAGGTACAAATAGCCAAATGAATGACTTAGATTATTGCTATTAGATAGTGATGATTTTGCTTATGATGCTTCCTTTGAAGAAAGGTGTCTTGCACCTCTAAAATTGTGTTACTGGGAGAAGCCAATCCTGTATTCACCTCTAGATAAACACTTCAATCTAGGTATTCTAGACATCCACTTTATTTTAGGGATTCAAATGGCAACAATCAGAAAACTACTTATGAAGTCAGTCTGAGCTCTGACAGAAGCTATCCGAGTGCATGGCAGGAGCCGAGCTGAGCCAGCCGAGCACGATCCGCCTGCCAGGGGCTCCGGGCCATGAGCTGGGTCTGGAGCAGGTCTGGGGTCACAGCTGGATCGCAGCTGGATCTGACCTGACCTGGCTGCAGTGAGCGCTCGCTCGGGGTCGGGCAGGCTCGGGCGATTCATTCTGCACTCAGCCCCAGCAGAACAGCAGGAAATTGGCATCTGCTGAACCAGCACAGCTGTTGGCGAGCTCCGGTCAGCAGCAGCTCTTCTCTGCGCTGGGGATTCCTTTTCAGCCCCACTAAATGCGCTGCTCTCCGGACTGATTGCAGATAGGTTTAGGGGAATACTCATTCATGCATTGTCCTTTTTTTTTCCTCTGTTATCTACAAGTTGCCTTTACTGTGAAAAGGTTACATTTAATAGATGGTTAACTATTTTTAGACCGTGATGAACTGCCTAATTTGACTGCTTGTTACTCTTATTTTTGATTTGTATTTGATCACCTAGGTCATGCACCTTGAGTGGACAACAAACACTTCAAAAAGGAGAATAATGGTAGAGAAGCACAAATAACCAATGGTGAATAAGGAACATTCTTGTTCACACACAAATGCCCTTGTTTGCACATGAATATGGGGGTTTGTATGAAAAAGACCCATTCGCCAAACATCCATGTGAAGGGAAGCCCATTCAGCATGAATGTTTGTGAACACTGAATAACAAGTGGATGAACAGGCGTGAATCAAACAGCCGTTCAGACTTTGAACCAATGTTCGCAAACACTGGTTTGCATTATTCACCCAGGCCTGTGAGCAGCCATCTGTTCGATAACTGATAATGGGGATGCAAGTTGGGTTGTTGGGTAGATATGGCTCATCAGGGACAAAATGGCTATCTATTCGCAGGATTTCTGCTTAGTCTTGCAGGCGTAGCCTCTGTTCTTCTCGACCTGTGATACAAGTTTATCTTCTCCCTCTTCTGCCAAAATGAGATTTTGCTTCATATATGATATGAAAAAAAATTGTGTATGCAAATATACATTGCCACAAACATAATTACACATACAAATGTATGTATATATACCATTACTGGCTTTTACTTAGTATTTAAAGTATATGTTAAATCTAGGCACTTGAGTGTCTTTGTGACTAGAGTGCTTAGCAAGTATTTAAGACCTAGATATACAAAGATAAATACTTGGGCAGTGTAAAAATCTGGTTTAAGTGTCTTTAGATTTAAACCCAAACCAATTAACATTTTCCAGAGTTATAGCCATCTGCATATAGTAGAAAATAATCGGCACTTTGCTTATGATTTTATAATTACAATACCAAAATCAGTATTTTCAGGTATCAGGACAGACTTTGAAATAAAATATTTGCATCGTGAGTCTCAAACGCTTCCTCACCACTATAAACTCTTTTCACTTCCTCACTAATATGAACTCTTCTTATGCAAGAGATGTTAACTTTGCTTCACCTTTTAAAAATTGCTTTTATGTGAGAATAATTAAGACAACTTGTCAGGATTGGTTGGTCACTTCAGTATATTTGTTCCAGGTATTTCAATGAATAATGTATATGGTTAGATATATAGAGAAGTGATAATTACTTTTGTTCTTATGGCAGGCTGATAGCTATATTTCTTTGCAACTGATTTAGTATAATTTGTCTTAAACTCTGAAACCTTTCCAAGTGCTTCTACTGCTTCTCTAACCCCTACATAAAATATTTCTTTGGGTTAGAAAGCATCAAAATAATGTTTGCGTAAAGTGCTATTTTCTATTTTTTATTTCTGACCTCAACCTCCTGTAGTCTTCAGAGTGTCCTTTATCATTCTTGGGAACAGTTGATTCTGTTTCAGGGCAAGTAGCAAAGGTAGAGAAAGTCTGGTATAATTCCAGCCAATGTGAGTATTTATGAACTATGTTTTAGCACTTGTTTAGAATGTAACTTTTTAGTTTTATCTTTGCTATGTCCACCCTGAAGATTTCTTAAAGCTAAAAAAGCCTAAGTGTACCACTCAGAAGAATGGAAATAATTAAAAAAAACAAAAATCTAATAAACTAATATAAGAGCTGCACCTCGTTCCCAAACTGTAGTTTTCTAGTTTTTTGAAAGTTCACTTTGTCAACATAGGTATAGGCTAATTTTACCCACATAGGATTCAATATTTGCTCATTTCCAAGAGCAAAGGGAATCAGGTCTCTCTGCACAAACTTTGTTCTAACATAGCAATGCTATTTGCAAACCAATCGCTCCATTCTTATCTATGAATTACAACCTGAGCATGTATGTATCATCACAACCCAAATAGACAAAGGAGAAACAATTAATTAAGAATTTAAATTAAAAAACCCTGAGCCTAATTTTTATTTCATTTTAAAACCCCATATCTAAAACGCATATGCACGTTTTCATAGTGACAATTTTAATAACAAATTAACGACTCGAGTTAAGATTAGAGTTGTAGCATGGGGTGATTTTTTTTAATGCTGTTGATTAAAACATATACAAAGTAGTAAGAAGCAGAGTCTGAGCGTGTTCATTTTAAATTGCAATGGTTTTGCAGTGGACCTGAGTATGTAAGTAAGTCAGTAAGTAATGATTACCTCCCTTTTAAAATGTGTCTTGCAGAAGAGATAGGACTAATAGCAGCCCTGAAGCAGTCAATCAACTGGTGGGAAGAAGAAATAGCTTGATTTAGGAAAACAAACACAATGCAAAGGTAATGGTTGGAGCTATTACCCAGCTGATGGGTGATAAAGCAAGACAGAAACAACACTGATCACGAGGAGATTCCGTTTTCAGCAGACCATTTAAGAGGTCCTCTTTTTGTAGGTGTTTTAACAAATATTTAGTATTTTTTATAAGAAGTAGATTTTTTTGGTGCTCAGCTACTAAAAAAAGGGCTGATTTGCTTTAGTTTTCCCAGTAAAACCTGAAAACTGTCAAGGAAACACACCTACCTATGAAAAACGTTTATTTTCCACAATCCCTTTTTTCAAGAATATTTTTTTGTGTTTATCTTTGTAGCTAAGGCTTAAAGCATTTTGTGAACACATTACTACAGAAGCCCCCTAGGCCCTGCTGTTTTGCCAAAAGCAACGAGGGACCAGTGATACCACCCTGTGCTGTGTGAGTGAGTACAGTTATAGAATCATGAAGGCTGGAAAAGACCTCTGTGATCATTGAATCCAACATCAACCCAGAACCACCATGTCCACCACTACACCGTGTCTCCACATGGAGTGCCATATCCACATGCTTGCTGAACATTTCCAGGGATTGTGATTCCACCACTTCCCTGGGCAGCCTGTTCCAATATTTGGCCACCCTTTCAGTGGAGAAAAAAAATCCTGTTAGCCAATCTAAAGTCCTCTGGCAAATATGAGGCCATTTCCTCTTGTTCTATTGCTTGTTACCTGGGAGAAGAGAACAACCTCACACTCTGACTATCAACTCAGTTTCCTTTCAAAAGAGCAGGGGTCTACAAAGAAAAGATTAGATGTTTGTGATTTCATCTCTTGATAACTGCTGCATTTTCGGGGAAAGTAGAAAAGTCCCTTCCTAGATAAAAACATGGATCTTTTCCTTTAGTATTGAGCCTGAGTGTTTCCTGTGTTTTTGTCAACTAAGAGGATTTAAAATCCATGCATCAAGTAATAGTTTGTTTACTCCTACTCCTGTAGTATTATACTTACACAGTCTTTAAGACAAGCAATTATGAACAAGTAGGTGTTTTCCAAAGTTTACAAAGAAAAGCTTTGAATAGCCAACCTTTTGATTCCTTTATATAGAGTAAGGGGGAGCATGGGGTATTTCTCTTGTGTGTCCTGTTCACAGAGCTGCCCCACCCTGGCTGGCAGAGCAGTGCCTGTCCCCAGCTGATCCGGGTCATGCTGCCTGGCCAACACGAGGGCTCTGGTGTGGCAGAGAGCATCCCCGGCCAGCCCCGGGGCCAGGACACCTGCTGAGGATTTGCAATGTTCTCTCTGCACTACACTTGGGCTTAGTGACAGTGCTAAATAACCGCTTTGCTGACTTTTCATTGACTGCCTGGCTTTTGTGGTTTTGCTCAAGGGCCACAGCTCCTTTCTGGGATACTTTTCCATACCTGGCACTGGGATAATAATATTGCCTTTGATTATGGCTTTGGCTGCTCTCCAGCTCATACCTTGGAGTACATTATAAGGCTGTCTGAACCCTGCAGAGCTCGGTTCACAAAGAGGCTTATGAATGGAGGCACATATACTCGAGGCTGGCTGAAAATCCACAAGAGCAAGGTGCCTTTGGTGGGATCTGCTACCCACTGCAGCCCTCCCCAGTACCACCCAGGGCATCTTCCTCCTCTCCTCGAGTTTTACCCAAGTGAAGGAGTGAGAAACTAGTGCTCCCTACCACCAAATACCCTTTGAGGTAAATATTCAATGCATATTATCTTTGGTTTTTAATTGGAGAAAACTGAACCCCTAACCCTTCTCTAAGTAGAGGTAAACTTTATAGCCATTTGGTTCTTGTAGCCATCACCCCAACGTTAGTCTTACCAGGACAACACAATGTTGTTATAACTATGGCTATGAGCTACTTTAAGAATTACCATACTTTTTAACTCCTTCTAGTAAAACTCCTTAGTAAGAAAAAAATACAGTGAATTATTAGATATTTATCCTTACTATATTTATGTCTATGTTCCTATGTTTAAGAATATAGATTGCCTCGGTTGTCACAGTTTCTTGCATAAAGACTGTGTTAATCAACAAGTAATTGCTAGTTATGTCTTTTATTTAGGATTGAGAAGTAGGATTGGAGTGACTCTTTGGCACCCACAATGTAAAATAAATAATAACTTTGTTTTTTTCTTTTACTTGCAGGTTTGTCAAGCTCAAATATGCTAGAACCACTGGCAGTTGTACCTTAATGGGTAGTGAAAGAGGCCATAAAGACTCATATCCACACAATAGTTGGGGAAAAAAAAAAAACAAGGCTAAATTGCTTGTGAAGTCACTCAGACCAAGGATAAAATCAGAGCAAGTTTTCCTTGGGTTTAATTTTTCTATTTCTACAATAAAATATTTTCTTTTTTATTTAGGAAGTTTGTTATTAAAGAATTACTAGAAGCACAGATGCAAAAGGAGTGCCAAACAGATATTTTATGATTGATCGTTAAAATATAAAATGTGTTTTTGTCTTTTTATAACAAATACACAACTAACACTAAAGTTATATGTTCTTATTTCTGTGGCTAGAATCTGATTTTATTTTTTTGCCTTCGCTTCTAAGATTCAAAACTCAAATGTATTTATTTATCAGAAATTTGCTTAATACCAGGAACATGTAGCTAGGTATGAAAATCTCATTTAATCTAATCATCATTATGAGATCTTGCCATAAAACTCCTGTTTTTAATAAACAAAAAATGTGTTTATAGATACATGTGTACGATATTATGCATGCATGTATATGTATAGGTGTATATCTACAGATATATTTATATTATATATGTATATATACAGGATAAAAAATAAGCACGTACAAAACGAATTAATTTCAAAGAACATGAACAATTCAAACAGCTGTTGGCATTATTCCCCTGTTTTCTTCAACACAGAACACTTTCTTTGTGAATCTGAAATTCGTCTGTACCATTCAATAAAGTTTCTAGGATGTGCAGCTGCTGTGTCATCTATGCAACATTTATTGCAAACATAAGGCAGAAAATCTTTGGGAGAAACTGCTCTAAAACAGCTCTCCCTTTACAATTATGTGTGGCTTGTCAGTCTCATAAAAGTCTGGTCAAAATCACAGGGAATGATCTAAAGCTGTTGCTATCTCCCAGTAGGAGAGGAGAATGGGTGTACCTCTTATGTGCAGAGGATAAGTTTTGTCTATGAAATTCCAGAGTCCCATACTCTCAGGAGGAAAATGCTGACCCAAAAGACATATATGCTTTTTATACCTGTCAGGTCTTCCTAGCTGGTTGTCTCCTACTCTCCTTCCTCTCCTTTCCATACATCCAAGGGCATTACAATGAGCATTCCTCCTGACTTCTTCTGTGTCATTTTGTCTTCTCTAAAAAAGTCTGTTTTTTCTGATTCCCTTGTTTCCTTTTCCCAGCTGCTTATAGGACATGCATGAGTGTTGTTAACACATCCTGAGTGGGCTCATTTCTTTGAATCCTCAATGAAAGCTGAGGGGAAAGCTCCTACTACTCCCACCTTTTTGCCATCTTTTTTTTTTTTTTTTGGATGAAGAAGTCTTAAGTCTTAGCCCTTGAGAATAAAAATAAACAGCCCCTATTTTGCTTAGCTTAATTCTCCCCAATTCCCTCTCATTGATACAGACAGACTTGTTTGACTGGCCAAGAAAGCAGCTGCTCATAGTGTTGGAAGAAGATTTATGTTGTGTATCAAACTTCTGCCCTTCTACAATAAAAAATTTAGTCTGCTGTGGGCATTATTACCTGTGCATGCTCAAATTCTGAATCGTCTTCACTCTTAACCTATCTATAAGTAAAGTTTTATGTCAGTGTTAATGTCAGTTAAAATACAGTTTTTACTCATTCTTACTATAATCTTTTGAAGAAAAACTGCTTTTACTTTGGCTTTAGTAAAGTTTCTTAAAATAAAATGTAGGCAGCAGTATGATTCAACAGTGAAATACGTGTATCCTTCAGGAAGCTTGTCCTCTCTACACTTAAGAGTTTATTTTGCTCTGCCCTCCTGATAACATATTTGGCTGTAGTGAGGAACATGATCAGTTCAAAGTTAGTCCAGCAAAATCAATTTTTCTCACTTGGACAAATGCACTATACGAAAGAGTGAGAAAAATAAAGACAGTGTAATAAATTCCAGAATTGACAGACTGTGCAACAAAAGCCCTTGACAGACCCCGAGCAGTGTGTGATGCCGTGTGCCTGTGGTCCCACAGCTCCACAGTGTAGGTGTGACTGCAGAGCCAGCGGCTGCTCGGCTGCGGGGTTTATCTCAGCAGGAGTCACTGAATGATGAGCGCCAGGGAAAAGTAGAAGAGAGTCTTTGGTGCTGACACTTGAATTGAAGAGCCTAGCACTGTAAAAATAATTTTGTGCAATTTTGGCTGCTGCTTGTAGATCTCGACCTCTGCAATTTCTCATTATGCTGATTTCCATGAGATAATATAGAAAAAAAATTAATTTTGACCTATTTTAAAAGGTCGTTATGTAATGTTGATTTGCTTTATCAATATTTTTGTTCTACATTTCATTTTTTTTATCATTATAATGTTAGTAATGGCTTAATAGATTGGGTCTGTCTGCTTTTTGTAACTCGGGACTTCTGAATAAGTTGGGTATAGGGGATGAAAGAGCATTAAAGCAAACCAGCTCCACAAAAGACTCAAATAAAAAAACTGACCTAAATCTAGTAATAAAATAGCCTAAAATCTAATACCAGGCAGGGCATTTAAGAGATCTTAAGCACTGTATGGTTGTCTGAGGAATCAATGGTTCATTTGTAGTTGCACTTACAGTTGATATTTCATTTAGGATTTAATTGTATATCCCCCCTGTGCTTATAAATAGTTAGTGCCTTATTAAAGCAGATTCTGAACATTTTCCCTTGTCATCCTCCCCTCTGAACAATTTCCTGTCACTGGTATGGACTGTCATCCAGTGCTACCAGCTCAGACTCAAACTATTCAATTTCAAAGCTTCTTTGTGAATTGGAGAGTGATGATACCCATCTAACACGTAGATGAAACCTGAAGCCCAATGGCCAGGTGCATCACTTAGCCCAGTCACAAGAGGAGTTTTCTGCACAGGAGTTGAGCCAGAGGGTTGCAGTGGGCATGGATCTTCTCCTCCTGAGGTCTGATGCTCTTTGCCCCTGCCAATTAATGCTCACTCTTCAGTATAACACAGGCAATGGCTTAACTGGTCTCAGAGGTTTACAACCACATGGAATTAATGCATTTTCAGCAACCTTAGTGCCACACTTAGAGAATTAAATTATATAGTGATTAACTGGCTGGCCAAAGTGTAGCTCTTGAAACTCCTACCTGCGAGTGCCCCACTCCCCAACAATTTAAACCATTGCAGGAGCTGCCTTAGACTACACCTGACTTTGCCTAAGGCTGTGGAAATGCATAACTGCATAACAAATGTGCTTCCTTCCCTCTGTGTAGTCCCTACCTCTTATTTGTCTGCATTTAGGAGCTGATGTGGGGGATGTGCCCACCTTCTTCACACATCAGCACCCACCAAAGTGTGCAGGGCTGTGCTAACAATGAGCCTTGTGCTGATTCCTGCTGCTAACACTGACCTCAGAGAAATAGTTCCTGATTTCTCGGCATCAAGTGGAGAGCTACCCCCCTTTCACAGGAGGGGACCTGGAGAAAATATGAGATGCTGAAAACACAGTTAGAGGGAAATCTGCAGCTTTACACCCAGATATTGGTCAAATCCAAGGCTGAGAGGTGCTTTCCAAACCTTCCTGAACAATGAGAAAAATCCTGCCAGGCGGCCATGGGTGTCTGCAGTCAGGCATGTGCAGAACTGTGGAGTTTCTGCCTGCACTTCCTTTGCTTTGTGTTTCCTATCTGGCAATACAGTGCTCTAGTCGAGGAGTTTTGGCTGTACTCAGCAGAATATCCAGCACCACAACCTTTTAATGACACTTCTTTCTTATTTACATTAATATTTGTTCTTTGTTCATGGTTATTTCAGACTCTTGGTTCCTATTTAAATGTTTAGGAGGTTTTTTTTAATATGCTTAATGAAACACGGAAATCTTATTTCTATTGCAGTGCTGCTGGTACAACACGGAGGGAGGAAGAAGGGAGACTTTAGCTAAATTTCTTCTAATTCAAAGTCCAGCATCTTCCAGAAGAACAAACCTCACAGGCTACCAAACATATTTGATAAACGTATTAAACTACATAACTGATTCTGGTCATTTCAGTTCGAACAACTTCAAGATCTAAGAAATACTGGAAGAATAAATAACATGATCTACAAAATATAGGACACACTTGGGATAGAATATTGCTATTATAGCAGTGCACTGCTGCCACTGCTGTCATCCCAAATTGATGGGGAACATCTATCTGCAGCAGTAAGCACAACCATTAGTTGTCCAAAACAATTCACAGGTATTTTGGGGATGTGGTATGCCTTCATTTCTGGAAGAGACCATGACATTGAAATAAGATTGAAATAAGTTTGATTTTTCTGATTGTGTTAAAAGTAAGCTTCAAATATTTGAAGCTGCTGTCTGCTAACTTCCAGAGATCAAACTATTCAAACCCCAGTCAGGCTGAGTTAGTGCTTTGTAATGATTTTACCTTTTCAAAGTCTATTTAAGGTCTATTTATTTCACCAGTTTGATGCTATGGGGGAATATTATTACGAAGAGGGTGTAGTGCTGAAGGACAAAGAAGTGCTTTCTCTTTTATTATCCCGTTCTTTCTAGTTATCTTTTTTAATGTAATGTTTTACATAATAAAACGTTTAGCTGTTTGTTCGTTTGTTGTTCTGTTGTTTTGGTTTTGTTTTTTTTTTTTCCCAGGAAACAAAAGAGTTATTTTCAAAGAAGGCTGCTACCACAAAGGCCTTAAAATAATCTTGGCCATTGCTAAGATATCCCAGGCAAACACTAATAAGAGCAGGCAAAATCATATGAAGAAAGAATGGAGAGGACACAAGTTCTGCCAAAGCAAACAGTCAGAAAAGGAAAAACAAACACCCTCCCTCTCCGTCTCCACACATGTAAATTCAATTGCATTTACAAATAAATTTGCTTTGGTTATGCTTACACCTTTACATGTGTGCTTTGCATGAGCGACTGTCAACATTTACTTATGTAAATACTGAAGACCTGCGATTTTGATCTTTGTATATGCAAATATTTACACTGGAATTCTTGTAGTAGGATATCACACCTCTGGAACCACCAGCTGACAGTGTTCCCTCCCACCACGTGTCACAGCCTTGGCAGAGGAAGGACAAAACCAGCCAAAGAAATACTTGACTGTAGGCTTTGAATGCAGGTCAGGGCAGGCACTTCAACCCATCTGGCTTCTGTGATGCCAGAGCTGGAAAATTGCACAGCAGGAAATTTGATGATACCCTTGGAAGAGTTTATCTGAGATGGAGAGCTCAGAGCTTCCCTAAATTCTTTGCTGGAATAAAATACATGTGACAGATAACATTGTAGTGGGAATCCTTCATTCAGCTGTGCAAACTGCCAGGGGAGAATCACATTTGAATTCCTCACTTTGCCCAGGTTTTTATTGAAAGTGATTTTTAGGAAAGATGTGTCTAGCTCAAAGAAAGGAAACTGTATCACCATTCATAGCAAATTCTAGGAGCCCTCTGCATTTGTCATATAATCAAGAAAATCAAAATTGCAGGGAACTTATCTAGATCAGTGTACCTCAGATTTAGTTTACACAAAATAGGCAAGTATTTTGAGTTCTTTCAGACAATAGAAGAAAATGCACCAAAAAAAAGTAATAAATAGTTTGCTGCTGCAATCAAGTGAAGGCGATTTCAGTCTTTTCACATGTAAGTCCAAAAGCAGGGATGGTACACTGCGTCACTGGCTGCTTCAGAATTATTTGCTCAACATCTCAATCTGATTTCATGTATAAAATGTTCTGTCTCACAAATTAATTTGCTCTTTTATCATATGTTGTCATGTCTTCTGTTTGCAACCATGAAAATAAAATAATATGCCAAAAAATTTGTATAGGCCAAAAGACTAGGAAGCAAACAAGGGTCATGAGATCCACAGAGGATAACGGAGAACACAAAAAGTTCTTCATTTCAGCAGTTCTTCTCCGCTGCAAATTTGGTTTGCAGTCTTCTGAAAGTCTCCTCTTATTCACATTCATTTATCTACTCCTTGTCCTGGCAGTAAGCTTCATTCTTCATCCTCCCCAGGTTGGATGCCTTTCCTTTTTAACCTGGAAATTGAGTCTGATATCTTATACTGACATTTTCCTAAAGGCACAATCAACTTCCACTATCGTGTTGTCTATTTTGTGTTAATAATAGTAGAAATAATAATTGCAATAATAATAATAATAATAATAATAATAATAATAATAATAATAATAATAATGTTTGTATCTACAATATTTATCCCAGATTATATTATCTCTTCAGTCCTGCAGTAATATCCTTTCATGTTAAGAATGCATTTTCAGGTACAGTGTTGCTATTTCCGCCATCGTTTCCAGGATATTTTAAGGCAGGTTTTGAAGAACATCACAGAAACTGCTAACCTGCAATGGTATCTCAGGCAATAGCCATTTTTTCCAGGCTTCTAAACAGATGGTAGCCAATCCAAATTCAGCAGTGCTAGCAAGCAACACTCAATAAAACTGTAATTGATGCATATGGTACCTGCTAGGCTGTTTAAAAACTGACTCTGTGGCATTTAAAGGAAATTGTTTAAAACTCCTGATAGAACTGCACCTGATTTTTGGGGTAAATCTATTGGAGATGAAATCTGCACTTCATGCCTTTAACCTCTCAAGAACCCCTCTGGTTTTATGTTACAGCAGCACAACTTCTTTCAGCTGAATTGGAGACAAAGGAGCATAACATGTTTTTCCATTCTGATGAAGTTCCATGCCTGGTGTTTCACAGAAAAGACCCCGTTCAGCAGTTTGCTCTCTCTGTAACACAACACTCTGTCACAGGTTGACTTGTTTGTCTGTTGCATAAGGAAGAGGAAAGGAAAAATCACAAGCACTCAGCAAGCACTCAGCTCTGCGTGATTCTCTGATTAGCCCACAGAACGACCTGGGGGAAGGAGTGCTTCACCACATTATGAACCACAGTGAGATTTTAATGGAGAATGGTGAAATCCAAGCTCACTTGTTAATTTACACAATAGGATGTGACACTGAAAGTATTCCTAATTTATGTCTGCTAAAGAAATAGGGATAATTGCAGTTGTCTTTTAATAGGTCATTTTAATAGATATTCTAGCAATTTGACTTCTACTCAGAAAATAAGCAGCAATCAGGCATCAGGGAACTGACAGATGTGTGCCAGCCACCAGAAAATACTATTTTTCAAATTCATCAAAACAAGAGTTCTTCTTCCACAAAGAAAATGAATGAGATTCTTTAGTACTTAAGCTGAGCAAAAACCTATAGGAAAGTGTTGTTCAAAGACATGCTTGCTCTGCATAGACCCGTGTTGTACAGGGATCCTAGCACCAACTCTGAGTGACACCCAGCAGGGTAAACCAGCCAGACTCGGCACGTTTTGCTGCTTCTGAATTGGGCTTGTCTATAGAGTAGCTGAGGCTCGTTGTAGTGCACTTGTAATGCGGGCAGGCACACACACAGATCATGAGAGGCATGTGAATGGGCACAGAGAGACCGAGGCTGCCTCACCAGAATTCCTTAGAGGAAAACCCCACGTGTAAGGGCAGTCCAAACCCTCATTCTTTAAGCACTCGAGTTTCCGAAAATAGGGTGAGTGGACTGAGAAGGAAATTGAGAACTGGAGTGGAAGAATGATTGTTTATAGTCCTCCTTGAGAAGAAAATGAGACAATAGTGGCAACATGAGCAGCCCAGCAGTATTTGACCATTATGACAAAAGACTGTTACAGGGCAAGGATCTGAAGGAAAACACTGAGCAGAAATGTACAGTGACCCTCTTTTGGATGTGAGGGACAATATGGGAAAATGGATGACAATGCTTTTTTACATATTGGAGAAGTGACAGAAATAAAACTGAGCTGAATGTGGGTGGAAGCTGGCATCATCACAATTACACCATGAGAAACTATAGGCAGAGATGAGCTATGGTGATTTTGTGGTAAAAGTAAGATGATATTGGAGTGGTTTCTAGAAGAGATCATGAAATCCAAATAATGAATTGGGAAAATTTTCTGAACAACCGAGTACCATTGGGACTATGTCTCATTTACCAGGGGAAAAAAATAAGAAAAAAAAAGAAAGAATGTGCAAAATTATGAGAGACCTAAAGGATTTTTCTCTCATAGAGAGATTAGAGAAGCCAAGGCTTAGGGAATATCCTCCAGATAATGTGAATGAAAGACATGCCTAGCCCAAGCTGTAGGGTCCAGAAAATAATCCAAGCTGAACTGGACACCTAAATTGCAGACAAGTGCTAAGTGTCCAAGGCAATGAAAAAAAGCATGTAGAAGGTGGGCTTGGTAGAAGTATTGAAATCTCTGGTTTAGCCAGCCTGAGCTGGAAGTGACAGCCAGAGATTTGTGAAAAAGTTTCTAAGAAACAGACCAAGGTTTTAATTTGGGATAGGGCTAAGATAGAAAGGTGTCTCTATCCACAAAGGTGTCAGGGTCTGGTGTGGAAGATTTGTCAGTGATCTTAAAGCAAGGGCTCAGTGTGAGTTGGCCAATGAAATTAGTGAAGCCCTGTGGAGTTAAGAAGAAAAGAAGAGAGAACTGAGTCAAGATCTTGGTGACATCTTTATGGATCCAGAGGGTGGATCTCCACTACTTTTAGAAAAAAAATCTCCACTGCCATAGAGCCTCCACTGACTGCATGTGAGGACCACTGAGAAGAAGAGTGGATTTGAGGAATGCCATTATCTCAAGCTTTCAGGGGAGCAGGAGGAACTGGGGCATGGAGGCATTGGGTGAAGGTGGTGGGAGGTGCCACCAGAGGTCCTGTATCAGGTGCACAGCAAACTCAGATGTTGAACAGAAAAGAGTCTGGATGTACAACTGAAAAAGCTTATAGGCCTAGGGATGGGTATGTCAGTTTGGTTTTGTTTTAAGATGGGAAAGACTGAAATGGGTTTGCCTTGTGAGAGAAAAGAACCTTTACCAGAGAGGTAAAGGGCAATTTAGGAGCCAGTTTATTCTAGCATGTACTCAAAAAGATTATTTTATGCTGCCTAGAGCAAACTCTTTGTATCTTTGGTTTAAAAAGCAAGAGTTAACTACAGCATCTCTTGATGACTACCCTAGTGCTGGAAATGCATGGTGTTTTGAGGGTACAACTGTTTCAGCAAATGCTAGAAATGAAAACCTTTGCCTGAGACACTGCTTTGTTTACACCCATGTGTGATAGACGGTAGGAAAAAAAAAATATAACCTCTGGATATAAAGATCAGGTGTGAGCAAAGAAAGATAAAACTTTTGGCAGAAATACAGAGGGTTCATAACCTCTTCTATGGTCTTACTGGTTCTAGCCTTTTGGCAGACTACACTCCACTAGCAGCACCCAACCAAGTGTCATAATTATAGTGTAAATCTCAAGAAATGTCGTGCTTTTCCTAAAGTGCTCAGTTCCATACTCTACAATATCAGCTTTCATTTAAAAAAATCTAGTCCTCAGACTTACAAAAAAACCCCCAAACAAACAAACAAAAACCAACCAAACAAAAAAACTTGAAAAACATTCGCAAAAGACTCACAAAAACAGAATTAAAAGAGAATCACAGATGTACTGCTTTCTAATATCTTGTGATCTTACCTCGTGATTTCTTGCACACTGTGTTGGCAATTTATAATGGGAACTGAGCTAAGAGACCTCCAGGGTTTGGCTTACTCTTTAAATGGAGTTTAAAATCATTGTGAAATACGTGCTAAGGCAGTGGCTCCCAAAATGCTGATCACCCATCAGATAATGGCAGAGTGCTGCATGGCTTTACACTGTAGTTTTCACGTTGTTTTCACAACATATTTAACTAAAAGGTGGAAGATAAACCCGCCCAATGATGTGTGAAGATGTGCCGGCCCTTAGGAAACTTTGAGGGTCCAAAGGCTTTGCCCATCGCTGTTGCAAGGGTGTAATTTCGCTGCAGTTGCCCTCAGTTGTGTTTTCATGGGCACACGCTGAGGCTGCGGCTCCGTGCCATCCGTGCCCAAAATACGGTGAGCGCTCTCACAGCACAACCCTGGTGCTTACCAACACCTACAGTGCGCTTGCCTTGCACCCCCCTGCCAGCAGATTCTCAGGATTCCTTTGTTCGTGGCTCAAGAGCTCTTGGCTCTGGCTTTGAACGCAGATGGGAGCAGCTGGAGCCCTGGAGGGTCCTGCACGGAGCTGTCTGCAGTGATGCTGTGTTAGCACAGGGTAAAGCACCACCACACTCGGGATCAGGGCTCTCCAGGCAGGCAGGACGTGAAGCAAGGCTTGGGTCGCTGCTCACACGTGGCTGGAGTCAGTCTCATTCCATGATACCATGGAGGTATCTTCAGAAGCAAGAAAATATTCCAAGTGACCAAAACAGTCATACCTGTCACTGGACCAATTAGCTCAGTTATTTCTGCTGCTCGGGGCACCTGTAGCATTAGATGGAGACTGATTAAAAGGTTCTGCCTACCATATTTGTATTTTTGCTTCCCAGTCCCTGCACAGGACTAAAGACCTACAAAGGACTTGGGAAGCCCCAGAAGCACTGATCCAGGTGAGAGCAAACCCAAACACATGGGCCAGAACGTGAGCAGCCACCATGTCTATCCTTCCAAGTCTGGTGGATAGAACATCATTCAGAAGTTGTTTTATCCAGGCCAGAACGCTGCAGGAAACCAACACAGGCAGTGGTGCAGAGATCAAGGACAGGACAAGGGGCACATGTGAGATGTGTAGTGAGAACAAGCAGAGAGACAGGCCGGGTACCTTGGCTAACTGCAGACTCTGACCTACTGACTGTACACGGCTTTAAAGACAGTGATGTGAAGATCTGACTTAAAAGAGCATTTTCAGCAGCAGTCTTTGCCTTTGAAAATATAGATTTACTGAAATGGAAATAGTTGATAACCATATTCCTGTTTTCACAAAAGCTTTCCACGGAATGAAGAAAAAATATAAATAAAATGTTCTATGTGATTTCTTAGTTTGGGGGTTTTATTGGCTACTTACTTAAATGACTTCCCTGGGGTTTTGCCAGCTCAATCTGTTGAGGTTCCTAAAGAGTACAGAGTTGTAAGTCCCATAGCTTTCAGATAAATCAGTATTCTACTATATTGAATTTAAAATGTTTAATAGACTGAATTTCTGTATGAGAGGAAACTAGCTTTTCGTCTTGTTTCAGGTCGACCAATTTTTCCAAATCCCAAGACTTTTCACAAAAGTGAAATAAAGCCAATTTTGTCTTAATAAATCACCTGAATGCTGACCTGTGTGGCTTCAGCTGCACCTGCATTCACAGGTAGCAGAAGAATCAGAAAAAGTGATTTATCTTCACTGGTACGTAACTAAGACCAAGGAAGGCATCCTGGACCTTTCCCAGCAGAGTGTGGGGTGGACTGCCCTACAGCCAGCAGGTGAACAGCACAAAGCAGAGGTGGCTGGGGAAATCCTGGTGTGTCTCCACATGCAGGCACGTGTGTGCTACTGAGTGTCCGTGCCTCCAAAGAATCCTTGCAGGGAGAAAGTGAGGGGGAAATCTTTGTGATTTATCATTCACGTTTATCTTGTACTGACAAATAATAAATAACAATGTATGTCTGACAAAGGAGTTCAGCTTAACAGCAACCTTCTGCAGACTTGTTGGTCGGGAGGAAAAATGACTGGTATTTTAACTATAGAATCACTGCTACCTGATGGACAGTTAGCATGATGAATTCAATAAGAAATAAATTTTAAAAAGCACCTACTAAGGAAGACAATTTCGAGAGACATTAAACAAAAAGAAGGAAAGCAGCTTGCTCTCTTATAGGGTGAGCACTTATTTAAAGCATTATTTTCTGCTCAATTCGAAGCAGAGAACCCACAAATGCGCTTCCCAGACACGCTATTGATTTCTGACCTAGAAATTACTCTCCTTCAAGGAGGGTTGATGTGGAGCACAGACAGTGGGGGAAGAGGGCTGGAGTAGACAGGGTACTTCTCAGCTGCAATCTGCATAATGTTTAGTATTCAGTGAGTTAAAGCATGCAATGAAAGGGAACTGTCAGCGCAATCTAGAAGATATAAAGAAATGAAGGGGTGAAAAAAAGCCGTATGCTAATAATCCACTCAGTAATTAAGTGAAGATCGCTGCCAAGCGCCACTGCCACTTTCAAAGGGTAATTTGTACAGGAAATCATAGAGTCATTGTCAAATCATTTCAGGATAAAAGGAAAGTCATCAACTAAGATAAGATAAATGCTGGGTGTCTGGCAGCATGTGCCCTAGGAAATGCCTTTGCTTTTTTATATTGGAAAAAAAAATTTGCAAAAGTGGGGCTAGAAAAACTTGACATGTTGAAATGCACATTTACTATTAATAATAGAGGTGATATATGCATAGATTCTTTATTAAATAGGTAACTGGAACAAAAAAAAATCATCTAGTGAGCCAGCTAAAGGGGAATTAACTTTCAACAATCTAATGTGACTTTTAACATGAACCTTCGGTAAATTAGAGCACACTTCATCCCACCCCCAAAAGAGTCTTTTGCAATGAATACACTTTAATATTCCTTTCTTCCAAATATGGGATAACCTGCGGGAGAGCCAGTTTCCCGCAAAAAAAGATTTTTCCACAGGAAAAGATTTGCGGCTTTACAACAGTTAGCCTCTCAGGGACCCCTTTCAACATTGCCCTGTCTCAGTGCCACACGCCACAGCCCTCGGGCTGCGGGCAGAGCCGGGCGGAGCGGCGCTGTCGGGGCGCGACTGCTGCGGGAAGGAGATTTTGGGCTGCACACCCCGCTCCTCTGCCAGCGGCCGTGATTTTCCGCTTGCTGAGATGAGGGTTTAAAAGTTTCCCGGGGTGGCACTGAGTTTCCAAGTGTGTCCTTTGAGTGGGGTGCCTTTGCAGGGCTGTGCCCGGGATGGGTACGGGCTGCTGCGCTCGGCAGCGCCGGATGCTCCCGAGGGGATTCGGGGGAAGAGGCGCGGAGGGGCTGGACTCGGGACAGCGGTGGTGAGCTCCCAGAGGAGACAGAGATTGCCCCGGGAACAGGAATTCACCCTCAGCATCAGCCTGGGGGTGAATGTGAAATCTGCCCAGGATGCTGGGAAATAAAATTTGGGATGAATGTGAAATCTGCCCAGGATGCTGGCAGAAATCTGCCGTCATAGAATGAAAACAAGAAATGCAAGCACTTTGTCACGCCATTTATTATTTTTTTTTTTCAAATCTCAAACTAATGAAATGTACGGAGCATATCTCATGAGTAACCATATTTATTTCACATGTATTTAATGATACATGGACTTAAGCTTTTATAGCATTGTATAAGTGATTTTGGCTATATGATTTTCTTTCACCACATCTTGAAATTACACAGTAAAATTAGACTAATTTCTAATGTATATAATTAACTTTGATGTAATGATATTTGAATTTTATTAAGTGCATATTCTGGCCTGCACTTGACCTATCACAGGTGTACAATTACATAGCTGATTTTATGAATCACAAGAAGGTTTGTGTTTTTTCCCAAGAAATAGTGTTTACCAGACATGGAAAAAACCCCTAATTTCATGTATTTTTTCAGATATACTAGCTAATCTTATAAAAATGTGAGCAGGAGGCTCTTCAGATGTACACTCCATTTTATTTCATGCCAATTATTTTGCACCTAATTCAGCAATCCAAACACAGAACCCAGATCTGAGAAACAACACAGACTCGTCTCGGTATTTAGCACAGAAGTCTTAACACTCAAACAGCATGAGGGCTTCTTACGTTTTGGAGAGAGTTCTGATTTTTTTTTAAAACACTGATAACGTTTCAGCCATCCAGATTTTTTCATCCATGACAGATACAGTATAGATCAAACAGTTCAGATCATAAATAATTCAAGTCTAATTCAATAAAAGTTAATGATCTACAATAGAAATTGCTTTATTTCTACTTTTAACTGTTTCACAACGCTGTCTGAGAATGAAATAAAAAGCAGGCTGGAAATGGACTAAAAAATATGCAACCCCATATGAATTTTTTAGCATGCTACCTTACTCAAAGAATAAATTTCAGAGTGCTTGCAAAGTGATGGTTTAAGACTTTATCCAAAGAGGCTGAGAAGAGTAAAACAGTCACATGAAGAACAAAAAGAAAACAAAAAATCCCGTGTCCTTAGATATACAGTTCCTTCATTTTATTTTCCTCCTCCCAGACTGGGACACTATTACTCTATTTTTATTCCTTTATATTTTATCTTGTCTAATGTGAAATTAGATTTTTGAACATTTTTATGCTTAGAAAATATCCTTTTATTGGAAGGTGAAAGTGTTTCTGAGTTATCTCACATTACATTTCAAAGCAAGCCTCAATAAAGGGACCTCCAGAATATTAATTTACTATTACATGATAAGGGGTGATCAAAAATTTGCCTTAAAATATATTATTTCATACAGTGCTGTATAAACCACAAAAATAAAAGCCTCTTTACCTTTCTATTTCAGGGCTATGCATATTTTGATCTGAATAGAGATAGAGGAGGGTCATATCTGTACTCAGCACAGAACAGTTAATCTCTAGGTATTAAAAAAGAGAAAGAAAGAGGCCTGTTAGTGTTCCTCTTGCTAACCAAAAGTGGTCTAAAATACACGGCAGTGCACTCACTGTATTCAACATGGTTTCTGAAGGAGATGATGGCTATTAATCAGACTTTTCTTTCTTCATTTATTTTTTTCCTAATAGTTCATGTGAAGGATTAATTTAGGTGAAATCTTATCCTGTGTATCTAGGCATGGAGGACCTCAAAAAAACAGTTTAGGCAGTTGGATGGTTGTGTTTTCCTGTACCAACAGGTGCCCATCTACCACCACTTGGATCAGGAGCTGATTTGTGAATAAGGACCAGGAGTGTGAAAACACAAACACGGTGTAAGTAGCATTTCAGTGGGAAAAAAGCCCCTGAATTAGTCTGTACAAATTCACAGACCTTAGTATTTAAAAGTAGTTCCAGGTTCAACTGGAAATTTGGCTCCAATTGTATTTTACCAATAGGGAAAATTTAGCTGAAAGTTTATGAGGTGAAATGTTGCATTTCCTGCAATAACAACGATGACTAATTTGTGATTGTATGGCGTATCCTAACAGCTGTGATATATGTTGCTTTGAATTCATTTAGCTGTAACAATATTTGTTAATTTTCCCCTTCAGATGCCTGTTGTTGATATTTTCTAAATAAAGCCAAGGAAAAGAAAACGCCAGCATTTTGAAACGTAAAGCAATCTGTAAAATTAAAAAAGCTCTGGTACCCCCCCTTCCCCAAATGCATACCATATGCCAAAGCTACTCCTTAACTCCGAGCGACTGTTGTTCCTGTAGTAATCAGTCTATGTCAGAGCAATTACTGCCAGCCATCCGTCCTGCTGCTTCTGCAGGGCTGCGCCCCTCCGAGAGCTGGGGCAGCCCTGGGCAGGCTCTGCAGCAGCCTGGGCACCAGGAGCCACGCTGGGCACGGCTGCTCTGCGCTGCTGGGAGAGCTCAGACCCACACGGGCAGCTGATGCTGGGCACCGAGGAGGAAAATAAAACGCCAATGACACTCATAAAAACTGCCAAAAATCATCCGATGCTGGGGAACCTGGTAATGCTGAATACCTGCTTTCAAATCCTTTAGTAGACACCTTCCCTTGAAAACAATTTGCTCTTGTTCCTGCCCTTAAGAACAAGCTTATGCAGCAGGAAAAAAGAGGCCCCCAAGCCTGCATCATTGTCTCTAACCATCCTGAGATCTTTTATTTTTCACTACCCACAGAGAGATTTTCAAACACTTGCTCACATTTCATTTTATTAACAAATAAGCTCTGTTAGAGGGGAAAGCCACGCAGAATCAATTGGTAATTGAAAGGAGATGTACACATTGATTTGTACATCAATGATATACTGCACTGATTGCTGCACATTATATAACGTGTACCGATTAGAGTTGTTATACATTTATTGTTCCTTTCTTACTTTTTATTATTATTATATTATTATTGCAAATTATCTTTTAGAGTAGAAGGAGACACATGATGTGTTGTGGAGTTACAAAAGCAGCTCGCAGACATTTGCAGAGAAAAAAGCACAGGGCTTATACAGAAGACAGTAAGTCTGAAACTTCAAATCTTTGAAGCTTTTCTGTGACAAGAAAACAAAAAACTCAAACCCAGAAAGCAGCAATAAAGCATTCAGAAACTATGTTATTTTTGAATTCTCAGTAAGGGTTTTCTGCTCTGTTAATTACTTTTACAATACCTGGTGAGATGGCACCATGACTGGAGTGTTTAGGATACTGCAGTTGAAATAATAAATAATCACCTGACATTTCTTAAAAGGCTTGCTTCTTTCTGAGTAGTGCTGTCTTTTATCAGCCTGCCTCATGCCTTTATCACGTTTGTTCTCATTCAGATCAGTGAAGGCTTTCATTTCCTCAACAGTCCCCAAAGCCAGGATTTGTAGCCTGTATTCAGATTCATTTAAAATCAATGCAGTACAAAATAATTAGAGAGACAAAAAAGGTGTTGCAGGTTCTTTCGTTGCCTTAGATCTTTTGACCACAAAATGATGACTGTTTTTGTCAGAGCAGCATTTTAAAATAGATAGTGATTGCATGTGTTACCTTGCATGCATCCTAGCTGTACTGTATTTGCAGAATTCTGAACTTTAATACAAAGAAATACATGTTGTTTTTTTTCTCAGCAACAGAAGCATCAATAAAAAAAGCCAATTAGAAGAGATGAATTTTTATTACATGCTGATGATTAAATCTACATTAATCATAAACATCCGCAGGCCACCAACAGGGCTTGTTTAATCATTTTCAACCATTTGTGTCTCTCTCTAGCTTCTATTCTGTTAGATTTTTCTACATTGCTTCCATATTTGGTATTGGCATGTTGGAAAGTGCAAGTGTACTCCTGGGTAATCAGGATTTCAGGCAATATGACTCAAAAAGACATTCACAAAGAAATCTCCTGGAAGAGAGAAGGTTTCTAAACCCATGATTTCATGGACTATACAGTTACATGACATTGTTTGTGGGGCTATTGTGTCAAATAGGGCACCCACTGTATGCACAGGGGTATTTCAAGTATTAGACAAGTTTGAATTGGCTATAGAGATAACTGTATAATTGATATAGATATAAAAGATACAATGGAGAGCAAAAGATCAAGAAAACCTCAGGTACAATGACGTGACAATGACTCTACTATGAACAGGAGAATTTTAAATTAAATTTTTTTGAGCAACAACCATAAAAAACCCCAAAAAACACAAAAAAAGGAACATAGCGTGTTGTCTTATTGCTAGACGCAAGTAAATAATGCTACAGAAGAGTTCAGACCTAATTGGAAGTTGGAATAATTATAGATGATGATAAGCCAGCCACCAGAGAAATACAATATTCAAGATGTGTGGTAACAAAAACATTGATTAACATAAGTCAGGACAAGAACGAAAACAGCTTAGAAATACAGCATATAATTTATGACCATGGGAAAAAATCAATATCAACAATAGATATGAAGAGAAAGAAAAAATATTTAGAATTCCCCTGTCTCAATTTTTTTTTCATTTCACAGTGATTTCGTAAAGAGCATTTAGTGAATAATTTCTCTTTGAAGTATGAATTACATTGAAATTGAATGCAGCCTCCCCCCTATACCCTTCCTGAACACTCACAGAAATTTCACAACAGTTTTTAGGGATACTGATGAGTTTTACCACATGAAATCATATTCAAAGTTGTCTGGTGCTGATCTTCCTTTTTTTTTTTTTCTTTTATTTTTATAATCAGACTTGACTTTTGTGAAAAAAGGGGAGGTGAGGAGAAGGTAAGCAGAAGCCATTTTAGTTTTCTCTTAGATAAATTAAGCCAGCAAAGACGCTCTTGGGAGATTTCTGATAAGAAAAAAATAACAGTTTCTGGGCTCTTATTCTTAAGCTGTTTTTCATTCCCAACAGCTTGACAAAAGGCATATCTGTGTTTCACAGTTCCATGGAATTGTGTATTTCTTCCTTGCTTTGGAAGGGTTTGGAGAATGCAGAGCCAGTGAGGATATCCCAATGGTCTGTTCTGGCCTGGGGCTGCACTCTGTCCCACAGCTGGAGCCTGCCTGGGGAGCTGCATGTCCTTGTGGCATGACTGGGGAACAACCAGGCAGCAACTCCCCCATCCCATCACCTGGAGCTTCATTCCTACTGTGTTGCCCTAAGGAATGAAAAGGAGATGGGGAGCAACGACAGCTCCTTAACCAAAAAACTGTAATTTCTTTGGATAGACAAGATAATTCTTTGAATATTGTAGGATTTTACAGAAGTGTATGTCTGTGTAATGTTTGTTTCTCTGGGAACATGGGTCAGACTTCAGCATAAAGAATCAGATATATAGTGGCTTTTGAGTGAGCTGATGTGATCACACCACCAGGAATCTCTCTTATGTTTCCCAGATGCAAAAACGAACCTCCAGTGTGCAGATTTGTAGTGGCAGAGGAGGTGTTCTCTGTTCTAATTTTAAAATGCCACCCTCATCAGTATGTATTCCATCAGCAGAATATGCTAGGCTGAAATCAGTCAGTGGGAAACTATGGGCTTATATTGCTGAAGCTGCCAGTTCAGCAACGTTCTGTGCTCCAGACTGGTCATCTCTGAATTTCCCGAGTACCTCTGTGCACGTATATCATCAAAATATTAACTGAAAACACTGTTAAAAGCAACATGGCTCATTGACCACATACCATGGCATTGCTGTCAAACAGTTATTTGTGGACCATACTTTGAGAACCACTCACTGAACCTGTCTAAAATGAAGTGTGGAAAACACTGTAAGAAACAAAGTCAAGGAAATAATATATTGGCAAGGAAATGGAATCTGGCCTGATCTTTTTCTGTCTCAAAATCGCAGAGATATATGATAGCTCTATCAATTGCAATGCCAGTCTGTCAGAATATATGGTCAAGCCCAAAGAAATAATTAGGAAACTGTCACAGCAGGCAAAAAGAACGTATAAGGAATAGTAAATGAAGCTAAGCTGAGATAGATTTAAAATGTCGAGAGCCATGAGAAAAGTGAAAGATGAAAGGTAGCAGCCAGTCCAACAACATGAATATGATGTAAAGCAGAACAGCTTTTAGTTAAGGTAGATCTCAGTTTCTTAACATTCTGTGAGGAAAGATTTGCAAAAGAATGGAGCAATGTGTGAAAATAAGAAACAGAAGGAGCAGAAGGAAGACAATATGGTAACACATGGTTACAGTTCCAAGACTTGAGAATATATTTCTTGTACTATATCCCTTTATGTTAAAATGCATTCTGTTTATTCTGGCTCAATGGCTCAGCTGGTATCATAGTGTAACACCCCACCACATGGTAGACCCGAGCTCAGGAGCAAGCTTGGGCCAACAGAGCTTGGGACTGTCACAGAGGTGATGCTGTTATCTTCAGCATTGGATAATGCTGCCCAGGGAAGGGATAGAGCTGTGCATTTCTCTGAGAACAGCAAGAAGAAAGGAAAACAATAAGCAAAATAGGATAAAATGCATCCCACAGAAATAAATAGACAAAAATATAGACCTCACGTACATTGTGCTTTCTGAATGAAGTAAAAGCATCTTCTTTTCTCCTGGTGTTCTGCAGGACTGATACAAGATGCTCACTTCTGTACTGCAAGTGTTACTCTTCAAAACAAATTTTGTTTTCTTCCCAAATATTTCTTGTATTAGTATAGCTGTAAGAAGTGGACTGAGATGAGCAGCAAAATTTTGGAGCTAGAATGATAGTTAAAAGAAAACAAATGCTGTATATAAAGATGTTATAGATTCCTTTCTAACCTACACATGATAAAATATCAGGACTGCACTCTCAGATGGATCTTCCCTGCCTTTGAAGTTTTAGCAGAAGTTGGAAGGAAGCATAAAAGATAAATTGACTCATTTCAGACATCCTGGCATTTGCTTGCAGAAATCACACTTGAAGCATTTTCTGTTTTATGAAGTCAAAAAGTGTGATTTATCTAACCTCAGAGATTTATTGATTTATCAGTTATTATCACTTTATCACTTATTTTAGATACTGGCTCCAGAATGAGGCCTCTCTCTCCTTTCAAACAGAAAAGCCAGTGAAATTAAAACAGATATGTGATTTGCTGGTGATTATTCTCAGATGAGGTGGAGCCTTCCCCTGGAAAACAAAATGGAACAGTTCTTAACTGCATGTATTTGATGCCACCTGCCTTCACGTCTCTCAAGTATACCAAATATTGTAGTCAGAAAGAAATCGAACTGATTTATTCTGGCTCTCTCAATATCAATGACACATTGATAATGAAGAACAAGTGGTTTCCCTCTGTAAAATTAATTCCTAAGTCTGTACTGTAGTGCTTCAACCCGATGAATATTTTGCAACAAATCTCACTTGGACAGAATGGTTCTGAATTGTAAATTGCTCTTTTAAAATCAGCTCAGTACCTTGCACATTGGTCAATAGCTTTTGATTTGTTCTCTGAGTGGTTTGGACTCAGCGTTCACACATATAAATACATATTATTAAAAAATACTTCTTATCACAGCAGTGAGATCGCAGGAACAATTCTCCTGAAGAAATAATAATGCAAAACATTGCCTTTTGAAAGCAAACTGTAACTATTTCAGAAATTGCTTCTTCGTTCCCCCCCTCCCACTTAAAAATACCGAGCAAGTATCTCTGAGTTATTCCTGAAGACAGTCTCTGTAAAACATATTTAAATAACAAAAGCAAATGCAAGGTCATAAGAAAAAGAAATTGAGAACAAAGTTATAATTATGAACTATTTAAATTCTACACACAATTAAGTTTGATCTGAACAGGGAAATAGGTACCTTTAGCCTGACAAAGATGGGTACATTTGCTTTGCCAGATCTAGGACAATGCATCTTTAAGATATTGTGTCATTTCTTTTAAGCATTACTTCAAAAATGTGGGAGGAGGGAGCATCTAAAGCAAAATTGCAAATGCAACTTTTGATTGTTATGATTTATTTTTAATTATCCTTTTCTCCTTTTGTCTTAATTGGACAGAGCCAGTCTAAACTTGTTCTGTGCAATTAAGAGCAGTTACATGCATAGAAAATTGAGACTTATTTTAAATCTCATTTGGACTGACTCATAGTTCAGCTTGCTACTGGAAAATTAGAGCAAGAAAATATATTTAAAAATCTAATGAGCTTTAGTAAAAATATTCTCCACAAAATGATGTGCTGGGAAGTTTTACACATTCACTTCAAATCATATCAGACAGCAGATAAGGGGAAAAACATTTTACTCTTACTAGGCTTCCACAGGAGACATCTAGGAGCATGTTATCGAATTCTCTTAAAAATCTGTTCTGAAGTTTGAGCTATTTATTTCCAAGGCAACTAAACAAATATTTTCCAAATAACTCATACATGCAGCTCAGATGGGGGCTAATTCTGTACTTGGTAATTTCCTACCTCTTGCAAACACAATTGGCACCCAGTGTACACAGCAATGCACTTTCCAATAGTTAAGGTAACAAAAACCCTGTAAGGTGAAGGCAGTGCTAAAGCACCTGCATAATGCCCATTAGTGTTAATAGGGGCTTGGGAGAACATATCCAATACCTCCATAAAAGGCCTCATGCAGCTTGGAATAAATGTGCAAAACAATAATAAATTAGTGAACCAGTATGAGAATAATAGTTTGAAATGAACCCAAATCCAAATATTGGAAATTTCTGGGGTTTCACGTTACACATGGGCCTCATTTCTTAGATCCTTTGGCTAAGATGCTTGGGAGGGGGAAAAAGTGCCTGAAGAAATCCCATCTTCCCTCCTTGTTGCTTGATTGCAGCTGGTGGTTCAGGACATGGAGGAAGTTGCATGTATGAGGAGCCATCATTGTGCCTGCTTGGAATAAAATACATCTTCTTGCTCTCCTGGCCACTGTCTGCTCTCCCCTTCCCTGCTTCAGGTGCTGCATAAACCAATGTAAAGCAGACAAAACTGCTCAGAACCATGTGTGTGCTTGAAGGCTGAACCACATGCTTTGTGAGAAAGTCCCTTTGTTAGCAGTTCCTATAGATCCTTTCCAGAGACTTAAAAAAACTTGAATACAGTTATTCTGTTTTTTAGACATTATTTTTTATTGATGAGCATCCTTGTGTTCTGTATTCCCCAGTGAGAAGCAGCAGTAGGAACACATAACAAATTGAGATTTATTATTTGTCCATAAAAATAGAAAATTTCAAATACAAGACTCTTCAAAAGAAACTTGAATCTGCTTGATAAAACGTTTGTTCATTGTAAGTCCTTTCTCGTTTCTAAGATCTCCTTTGCTTTATGGCTTTTTTTTGCCAAAGTCCTATGACAAGGTTCAGTTGATAGAACAACCTTGTTCATAAAGTGTGAATTTCCATCAAGTCAGATAAAATGTGAACTTGAACAATGGAGAGTTGGCTTCTCTCCAGTCCTAAATATAGCTGTGTGAGAACTCTGTGAAACCTGCCAAGCAGTCGGCCACACTCTTAAAGAAAAGAAAGCCCCGAAATACTTAGGGTCCTTCAGTTTGCCTCATTCATTTCATGTCTTCCCACAGTTTTGAAGGTCCCTGTGAACAGTCAGGCCACGACTCAGTGGAGTTTAGAGCCATTTTTTCACATTTAGTGTTGTGGATATCTTCAGGGTGTCTTCCCTTCTTAAACAGGGGCTTCATTGTGCCCTGCATTGCATTGGCACTGGAATGAAATTTCAAGTGAGTGGTCCAATAGTAGGTAGGCAGAGCTGCTAGATCTTGGTGATGTAGAAGTCCCCTGGGACATGCTGGCTAGTAACCAGCCAGCTCCAGTAAGGAGTATCAGAGCCCCAGGTGGGGAGATCCAAAATAGCTGAGGTGTCAGCAGTGTTCAGGGAGCCATCGGGCTGCAGTGATGGGCTTGAGCTCCTCACCTGGGTTTGGCTGGATCTGCACCTCTGAACCTATGGCTGGATCTCTGAGAAAGGCTGTCAATGCTAGAGGAGCCTCCAGGTGGTCACCACTGGTCTTGGTGGCCAAAGGGCTGTTGTGTCACTTCTGAAGATTGTACCAGGGAGAAATTGTACCTTGGCAGTGGCAGATAGCCCCAAACACGGAGCAGGGCTGTGATTTGTCCCAGTTAAGCGAAGTCTGAGTGTGCAGAGTCAAGAGATGGTGAGTGGTCCATGCTTGACTTCTGCCAGGGAACATGGAAGTCAATCATTAGTGCTTTTTGAACCTCCTGCCAGATATCTTTCTTCAGCTTTTAGCTTCTCTGGCTTTTCCTCAAGACTGGAAGAGATTTAATAAAGAATCCCCTAGAGTTATTTTTGGTCTTCCTTTTAACCTGTTCAATGCCTTTTAGCATTGTTTTTGCTTGGGCTATCCTCTGCCCTCCCTTTGGAGAGTTTACAATGTGATGCAAACATGGTCTTCCTGCTAGCAGAAGTTCCACACTACCAACATGTTTAGGATTTAAATTTCAGGCAAAGATTTCAGTAGAGCTCTCCTTCTAGTTAGTGAGATAATTAAAAACGTTTCTGTTTTCATGCAGAAACATACAGAAGTTGACTCCTGCAGACAGATTATTAATAAAAGAAAAGCATTGTGACATTGAAGATTTTAAAGGCCCTTACGAAAAAATATCTCATGAATAGCTTTCAAAATGAAAAAAGTTATTCAGACAGTTGGCCATGCATTTCTTGGGACCAGTGATGGATTATACAGGATAAGAAAATGAGAGCTGCAGGAGGTGAGGAGCTGCAGCTCCTGGAGCTGTCCTCTTGGCTTTTGTAGAGCCAGGGTGTGAGGGGAGAGGACCGTGAGTGTCCCCAGCAGCCTGCCTTGCCATCCTGCTGCCACCCCACACGGGCTCTGGGCAGACATTGCATATTCATGTCTCACATCTAAGAGTACCAAGAAAGGTAAGGAAGGAAAGAAAAATGGACAGAACAAAATGAGATACAGCTCCAGTTCTTCTCAGGCTCCAGGACACATAGTGTCTATGCAGAAGAATTCATTCTTATGTACTACTAACAGAAGGAAAGCACATTTTGGTGCATTTGCTGTAAAGGGAACACTTCTGATGTGGAACTCAGATTCTCGAGGTGAAAAAAAATGACATTTTGCTTTGAAACTAAGTATCTTTCTTCTCAATTAATTTAAATTCTTCATTTATATTCCAACCCTAATTATTTGGATTAACCAGGTTGTTTCAGACCTGGGAGATTAATACACAAAAAGGCTTTGGTTTGAAGTCAACAAATAGATAATAACACAGTGTTGGCATTGCCAGGGATTTTACTTGGGGCTGATGTTGGATGCAACCTCTGGATCTTAATGGTTAAAGGGTTAATTAAGCTGTTATTGTAGTAAGTCCAAAATTTTAGGAACAAGGGAATTTAAGACTGCGTAACTGAATAGACACTTCTGCCAAACTCGCATAAACTGAACAACTGCACCTTAAAATTTATCGGTATTTTCCTGATCTTATTTCCCATGAAAAGCTGTTCCAGAAGCTCGTTGGTTTTATGGTTTGAATTTTTCCTGTTTGCAGTCTAAATTTATCCTTGGCCTAGTACTGTCCTTTCTTTAAATAGTTCTTATTGCTGCCTGATATTTATTCCATGTAAATAGCACTTACATATCCTTTCAGGCTGTGCTTTGATAGGATGACAAACAAAATATTTTAATTTATCTTCTTTGAGATAGGCTTTTTTTTCTCCCACTACCCCCATAACAGTTTTCTGAAGCAGTTCCAGCCAGAGCACATCAATCTTGCACATGGATGGCCACTATGGGTGTGCTGTATTTCAGATGAGGTCTTGCTGGTGCCTTGCTCAAGGGCACAAAAACTTTCCTAGTGCCAGCTGAAATACTTCATCTGACACATATAGGATCTCATTTGCCTTTTTCCCTAACTGCAGCATCTTTCTGGCTCAGAAAAGCGGTTTCATCTCATTCATCCCTGTTTGCTTCAACTGATGAACTCAAGATTGTAGCAGGAAAACTAATTAGGTTGGGATTGCATAACCTTACCCTGAAATTAAAAATGAACTCTTTCATCTTTTTTAACTTCTTGCTTCTTTGGGAAATTATGTGATTTTCTTTTTTGGACAGATACCCCTGGTGCAGTACTGTCTACAAAATCATCTTCAGATGATACCCAAATGTTGCTAGATTTTGAAGAGGCCATTTCTAGGCATAGTCCACTTGAGCTTTTTCTGTCAAAATTTCAGATTGCCTCACTTGCTGCTGATCTGAGCAAGAGCAATCAACGGGCAAGAACTTATTAAATTTTCTCATCAATTTATCTAACCAGATAGTATTTTTTGTATGGGATGTAAGCTGGTAAGGGCAGAAATCAAACCTTTTATTATGAGATTTTGCTGTGGGTCACAAAGCAGTGCTCTGATCCATTGTTGGAGTCACACAAAACACCTTGTAGAACCCAAATGAGAGCCATGACAGTTTTTGAAGATAATAATAAAATCCCAATATAGAGTTGAATTTTGAACATTAATCAGTATTAAATTAAGTCAGACATCTTTAGCCAATTTGAACTTAAAACATACTCAATTTAAACACTAATTTTGAAGCAGGGATCTGATGTGGGACAGTATCCAGTAAAGAACATCTTCTAGTTTTAAGAAAGTACATGGTTTACTAAAAAATGCTTTCTGCAATGAAGGTGCCTTCCCTGAACTGAGATGCGAATTGCATGTGTGGTTTCACCCAAGATCCAAAATGCTGGTGCCTTTGTTCTGAAAAGTGGGATTAATTTTTTAAAACCACTAGCTACACATTTTAAAAACCTCTGAAGAATGTTAACAAAATGGATTTAACGTTTCCATTTCTTTGAGAAATTCAGATCTGTTTAATTCTTCATACTTTCTTAGTAAGTTCTTAAATTTTCAGTATCTTGAATTGATTTTCTGTGGCCCTTGAATCCTGAAGCTGACTGTACATGTGCTCTATAAGGCAGCTACGGTGGAAATTTTGAGACATCCTGAGCACTGAAGCATCTCAGTGGCACTGTGACATGGTGAACCTGTTTGAAGTACAGACTTTCTCCCCTGTAAACACAAAGCCAGCATCAAATTCTGGTTTCTGAATACAAAAAATACCAGCAGCAGAGAACTGTGCTCTCTGTTAGCAAGGGACTTCTTATAATAATTCTACTAAAGCAAGGGTTTTTTTCTTCAGGTTAAGTATATTCCCAGCACTTACTTTAATGAAAGATGGAAGACGTCAGTTTCAGGAACAAAGATCATTATTTTTCCTCCAAAAATTACTCCAGTCCAAACCAAAGATATAATTATGTTGTATTGGGGGCTTCTACCTCTGCCAAGCTATGCAGGCAATAGCAAAAGATATTTCAGCCTTACTTACACATCTACCAGAGGAGATGAATATTTAACTGAGAGACAAGAAAGCTATTTCATTGCATTACTTAGGGGTAAAAAGACAAAGAATTTACTGTAAAGACAACAAGCTTTAGCTGCAGAGGCTGACACAGAGTGTACAATTGCACTGAAAACACTGTGGCAACACTTTTAAATTATGGTTAATGGTTTTAGAGAATGTCACAAACAAAAAAGTGGAGCACAGAGTAAAAATAAGCCTGTGCACATTCGCTCTGGCTACCCTAAGAGCACATGAATTTGGTACCACACAGGGCAAAATGCTGAGAGATCAACTAATGAAGAAATCTATTCTGTGTATTTGGGAACAATTGGTGTTTAAAAGAAAAAACTACAGTAGCCCCATATAGATGACTGGAAATTTCTCACAGCCCATGGTCAAAGCTGGGAAAGGTTATAGGACAGGAAGATTTACCTCAGCATTTTGCACAGGTACTTTTGCTCTTTGCTAGCACCAGTCCACCAAAGAACTACACTATTCAATGTTTTTGTTTTCAGCCAGGATGACAGGAACATATTTGCAGTTTACAGCAGGTGCCCAGCTAAGTCAACAAAGTGCAAGGTATGCAGTAAAAAATAATATATAAAAAAGGTCACTTTGCCTGAGTATGCCACTCCAGCAAGTTTCACTGCCTTACAGGGGGAATGTCTGAATTCAGTGACTGCAGTGATACTCTGCTCACCACACCATCAGTAAAAGTGTTGTGTTGTCCCCTGTTTAATGCACGCAGAGACTTTTCAGATGCTTGTCAGCTCTTGTCCTGAAAATCATTACTACACCTGTTTCTTTGAAAGAGAAAAAAATCCCAGGCTATTCATTCACAACCTCCCGTGGTCACCTTTGTGCTTGTAGCAGAAAGTCATTCTTCCTGGCAGGCTTTCCCAAACCAGACCCCTAATGTCATGTCACTTCACTGAAGGGTCTCACAACACATGCCCACCTGGCCCTCCGGCATTGATGGGGACCTGACTCCATGCCCCTCCGATGACCATGACTTCCATATCTTCCTACTGAGCATGAAGGAGGTAGAATTACATATGCAATAATTAACTGCAGATGATACTGCACAAGAAAAACAGCACTGGTTAAACTTGTGATTTGAACAGCAATGTAAATGCTTCTCTCAGGTGCTCAGTACATTAATAGTTCTTAATTGCCTATTGTCTTTGCAGCTTTACTTGGGACCTCACCACACCCTTTGCTGTGGCCTCTGGGTCTCCCCTCCTGTGTGCACTCAGGTATAGGGATCAAGGAGCTCATCCAATTAAAGACTAACTGGGGTGGGAAACATTACTTCTCAGCTGAATGAAACTCCATTCTTTGCACACTGCTGACAGAATAAGGAAAGAGGCTCAACTGTGCAGTCTTGGGAAGGATGAGAGCAGCCACTTCCTTTGCTTCCTTAGCACATGACAGCCTACTATTTACCTCCTGATCTCTTCTGATGCAGAATCTGGAAGGAGGATCAGCGGCAGCTTCTTAACATGAGAGACCCATAAAGGCTTTCAGTATTTGGGTTAAAGAGTTCACCCATTTTTAGCTTGCCACACAAACATCAGCAGAAGTGTAAAAAGAAAAAAAGCCATACTGTGACTTTTTATGTTTTCTGTAAGAAAAAAAATTCTGAGAGTAATTTTGCTTACCTTTTTATGAGTGTGGTTTATCATATGAGGAAACTAGAACGGTGCCCACATTAGAAGGAATCCTATAAAGGTATTTTCTTTCATGTGGTATTATCAGTGCTCGTTACTTCTGCATAATGTGTGTAGACATTAAACTCTAGGAAAAACAGACGTGGACAAGACTGTGGTTCTTAAAAAGCATCCCACTGAATCAAACTCGGACTTTATAGGAATTGGAGCTCCCACTAAAGATGGCCTCAGTAGAACATCCAGATTTATGGAAGAGGGGAAAAGATTTTCCTTTATAGGGTATGTGTTCATCCCAGTGGAGGAAGAAAGAGACAGCACTAGAGAAGAGGCATTTGGTCTCATGCCAGACTTTGCTGTTAATCCATTCTCAGATGGATTTCCTAACAAATGTCATTTATGGAGTCATACTCTGTGTGTGTCTGCCTTCCTAACTCCCGGCTCCACTGACTCAATTTCAGACAAATTTAATAAATGGCTAAGGGTCTCAAGTACAGTAAGAATTTACAAGTTTCATTAAAACTTTTATATATGTATGTAGTTCAGATATAAAGTTGCAAAAGTAATTAGATTGAATAAAAAGGACATATCAGCACCACTGCTAGGGAAAAGTTGTATGGTGAACTCCGTATCAAAGAATTTACATGGAGATATTATAAAACTGAGGAGAAACTTAAACTGGTTTTTGTGTCCTAGTAAATACCAAGTGAACACAAGCCCTAGAAAGCAGGTTCACAAGTTTGACATCTCCTGGGGATTCCTTCTGTACAGTAAATTTCTGTCACACCAGGGTTCTTTAAGGCACTGAACTACTGAGAAACTGGATGGGTGAGTGTTTCTCTGGTGAGTAATTTCTAAACTTCTGCAGATGCCTCTGGATGAAATAAGTAACCAGTTGCCTAAACAGGGAGATTGAATGATAAACAGCTGAGACACTGCTGTGCGCTTCAACCTCTCGTAAATAGCCCCAGTAAAAATGAATACCCAAGAAGGGAGTAGTCTTAGTAGTCATATGTAAAAGGCCAGACAGAGCAAAGCTAGAAAAGGACAAGATGCTGATAAACCAGAAGGTAGATAAGAAGGAGAATTTCCTCTCTAAGTATAAATGTTTGTTCAACATGGCAAATGAGGGTCAAGTGGAAGTGAGAAAACCAAAGTCTTTGCCTTAGGAGCAATGCAACATGCAAAACAATTACTAGAATCCCAGGGCCTGAAATCCCATCAGAGTCCTATTTGCTGGCCTTTCTGTGCTCAGAACAGATTGATCTGCACAAGGCCTGTGCTGATAGAGACAGGCAGTGTTACTTCCCTGGCCACAAGCCCTCCACAGCCCTCAGGGCTGGCAATTCAGTCTCCAATTCTTTCCTGCAAATGCCGTGGGCCATCTCAGACTGGCATAACCTATCACTGCAAAACTGCTTTCTCCAGGGTCAATCTGAAGTTCCTCTACTCACTAAGCTTTACAATGTGCCCTGAAGGTCAACTGACTCAGACTTCATTGGAATGGAAATGAGGAAGGGATTTCAGGATGGACATTCAGTAAGGCGTTGATTGCTGCAGCACCCAGGTATTTCAATTGATGCTTGAGTAGTTCAGGTAGACTAAACAGCTCACAAAAGGTAAGAAAACAAAAGCACTTCACTCACGACAAGCAGCTGCTTTGCTTGCTAAGACAGTTTGAGACAAATTTTAACTATTTTTTTTTAAATTTATTTCTCCAGATTTTAAATTGTATTTGTGCCTCTTGGAAGAAAAGGTAGAAAAAATAACGGAGACATTAAGTTTTTTGTTTTTTTTTTTCATTAATCATCTGGGACTACGGAACTATGAAAAAACTAAGAAAAATTCTGATATAAAAAAGATGGGTTTTGTACCCCTGGTAAAAATGTTTCCTTTGAGGATGAAGGACCAGAGTCCATTTAAAGCTAGAGGACTCATGGGCTCTTGGATTTGTGTCTCAATACCACATTTTCCAAGATATGCAGGTATGAGGCATGTTTAGACTTCTGACAACTTTCAGTAGTGTGTTGCTTGATGAACTTAATCTGTCAAAAGTCTAGGCTACATACATGTTTTCCATACAGTGCCAAGTCTTCTAGCACTTTGTTGCCCCACTGATTTCCTGGTGCTTGTATTTCAGTGGCAAGGTCACCCAAATTGACATCAATGCAAATGTCTGCTAGCAGTGACAGTCCCACCATTTGTAGTGGCGCTTGGGCACCTATTTTCAAAGGGGATAAATTGCTCCTGGAGCAATCTCCTATTTTTCCATCCTTTGAACTGTAGAGAAAATATAGATAACTGTCTTACAGTGATGCCATTGAGGGATCAATGGGCCAAGGCCAAAGCCAGCTGTATGAGGTTCACCAAGACAAAGTGCAGGGTTCTGCACTTGGGTCACAACAACCCCTGCAGTGCTACAGGCTGGGGGAAGAGTGGCTGAGAAGCTGCCCCGTGGGGATGGACCTGGGTGCTGGCTGACAGTGGCTGGATATGATCCAGTTCATGCCCAGATGGCCAAAGAGGCCAGTGGCATCCTGGCCTGGATCAGCAATAGTGTGGCCAGCAGGACCAGGGCAGTGACTCTCCCCCTGTACTAGGCACTGGTTAGGGTACACATCAACTACTGCATCCAGTTCTGGGCCCCTCAGTACAGGAAGGACATTGAGGAGCTGCAGCTTGTCCAGAGAAGGGCAGTGGAGCTGGGGAAGGGGCTGGAGAAAAAGTCCTATGAGCAGCAGCTGAGGCATGTGGGTTTTTTTAGTCTGGAGAAAAGAAGTCTGAGGGGGATGTTAGCTCTCTCCACAATTGCCTGAAAGGAAGTGTAGCCAGGAGGAAGTCACTCCTTTCTTCCAAGTTAACAAGTTACAGGACAAGAAGAATTGGCCTCAAGTTATGCCAGGAGAGGTTTAGGTTGGATATCATGAAAAATTTCTTCATTGAAAGGGTGGTCAGGCATTGGAACAGGCTTCCCAGGGAAGTGGGAGAGTCATCCTGCCTGAAAGGGCTCAAAAACCATGTAGGTATGGTGCTAGGGACGCACCTAATGTAGTGGTGGATCTGACAGTCTTAGGATAATGGTTGAACTTGATGGCTGTAGAGGTCTTTTCCAGTCTTACTGATTCTATGAGTATATAATTCCCACATAGACACTTCTTGAGGGGCCTGGTTAAGGAATGGGGTAGCTCTAAATAACTGTTTTTCTGTCACTATTGTGGAATAATCTGTCCCTTAAAACTGGAAGCTAAATAGAAATAACATTTATTGAAAATGTTGAACTTGTTGATTAATATTTTCAGCCTTTTCTTTAACATGTGCTAGGATGCTCATACTAGGAACTTAGCAACTGGGCAAGGAAATGTGCTTTTAACAACAACTTTTATTGTTCCTAATTTTAATATTTGCCGAGGACCCTTCAACTGCACAAACTTTTGAAAAGAGTTAGGTTTCCTCATTATCAGCAGATATTTCACAGCTTATATTTCAACAGCTGAAATGCCAGTCCAATTGCTCCTGTCCGGGGTGAAAACACCCTTTTCTGCATCTCATCTCTGGGCTGTGTCATGTTGAGTTTGACTCTGGAGAGGTAACAATGGCAAGTTGATTGTCCTTCCATTGCTGGTCCTCCTTCTCTGGTGCCAACTGGAGAGCAGTGTTATTGCCTCAGTCAAATTTAAAGAAGACAAACTACATCTTGTCTTGATGTGTGAAGAAATGCAGATTAGGACATGATAGGGGATGCTGAAGTGGGGCAGAAAGATCTGAAGATGAGGAGTGTATTTAAAGAAACTGAAACAAGGAGTGGGCTGGGGCAGCAAAGAGGAGGCTGAGATGAAATGCAGCTAGCTGGCAAGTGGAGAACATGGAGTGGGGTAGGAGAAGAAAGCTGAGTCTAGTTGCTGAAAAAAGAAGGCATATGGGGGCTGAGAGTTATTAAGGCTGAGGTTTTGGAGGGGAAAGAGTACATGAAACCCAACTAAAAAAGAGTGCTAAGTAGAATGAAAATTCAACGAAAATTCAATTGGCTAAGTGTGTGGATTATGGGAAGATGAGGAGCAAGATCTGAGAATGAGAAAGAGCTGATGGGTAAAACTAGAGCTCACAGGGAGACACATTTGACTCAAATGTCTGTGGTGAGAACCTGGGAAAAAAATGATGAAAGTGGAAGTGGAAAAAGAGCCGGGAGGAGGGAAAAGAGCTAAGTGGAGCCAGAGACAAACTGGAGGTTTTGGCTGAGCATAAAGAAGTGATAGGAGCATAAAGGGGAGTTGGGAGTGTTTGTATAGGGTCTCCGTGTTTTTGAGCAGACTCCTTTCTAAAGCCCCAAGCAGAAGACAAGAGTCCAGACTCTCACTATTTGTCTGCCACCAGTATCAGTGAAACCCACTGGCCAAGGGGTGTCCACCCAGCAGTACAGTTTCTGAGACACCTGTTGTGACTGTAAGATACTCCCTTGATACAGAGCTTGGTGATATTCCCAGTCCTGGAATGCAGCAGAGCAGAGGATGATAGGCTGTATGTCAGAAACAGGAGTTCTAATGCACTTAGTTACAAACCTCAGCAATTATGCAACATATATTCAAATTGATCTTAAAAATGAAACTTAAATTTGAAAACACATAAATGAAACACATGAACTTCAAGCCGTCTTCTTGAAGTCTCTGGTTTATTCGCTAAACATATTTATGCTCCAGATAAGTCAAGGTATCTATTAAAAATAATTACCATTGCAGCTGATGTCTCTCCAGCATATTGTCTATCCCGAGTGCTGAATAAGGCAGGGGTTCAGCAGAAAAAAAAAATTGCAGTAAGAACATATCATGTAGGACTGTATCACATTCAAGTGCAGGCATGCTTTAAACAAGAATTGAAAATACGCTATAAAATGAAGGAAGTCTCCCAGTATTTTTCCCAAGGAAAATTCAGTCCTGGAGATTGATTTTTTCCCTTCTAAATATTTATAACAGTCTGTGAATGACTTCTCTCTTGGTCTTTTCCACCTTATAGGTTTATATTGAACTTTAAAAAACCCAACACAACAAAATAACAGAAAAAAGTAATTGGGAGATTATTCTGACTTATATGCACATTCCCATAATAACAAAAATGTGAGAATTTCAAGTTCTTCCTAGTTTAATATTCATATGCTTTATTTTTCCAGCAGAAACAATGCACACATCACAGGATTCTGCAGTATTTTCTGATACTGGCTAGTAATTTAGTCATGAGAATCACCCCACTATAGACACCGTGATTGTTCACATAAGTGTTCCTTAGGAAAAGGAGGGCACAGTTGGAGCCTCCTAGGGTCCAGTTCCATGTAGTTATAAAATCAAACATATGAAGAATATATGGGAGTGGGAATGGAGAAAGTAGAATGAGTCTGTGACTTGGAAAAAAGAGCATGTTTGATTACCTTAGGTCTCCTGTGAGCCTTCCTTCCATATCTGCAGCAGAGAGAATATTCTCTGGCAACTATCATTTATTATTTATTTTTTATGCTTTAATTATTTGTGGAAATCCTTGGCTTCTGCTTGTTCAACCAGCTCCTCTGACAGTAAAGTTTACATGTTAAGATGTGGGAGGTGAAGCTGTGGTTCAGAGGAAGGAAGGAAGGAAGGAAGGAATATTGCTTTGACTGCTGGTGATGTAATATTGACCATCTGCAACTTTTATACATTAATCTGGTCCTATATGTTTTTCAAAACAAAAACCCACAGAGATATTGACTGCTTTCTTATCTAGCTGTTTTCATTACTTTCTGAGCTGTCTTATCGGAGTCTTCATGCTACTGGTATGGCTTCTTTATGTTTAAATTTAAAGTTTGAGTTAGAGCCAAAGTATTTGACTTATCCAAACTACTCTCATTATTTTCTAAATCTTTGTATTTCTCATTTGTCCCATTCCCTTCTCATCTCCATATTTCTCATTTTCTTCTTCCCTGCTTTGCTGCCAGACAGCTCTTTTTTTTCCTAGGCTACCATCTGAGTTTTCTTGGATACATCTACTTTTTCCACCTGGCAATCCTGTCTGGGTGGAGTTCAGAGATTTTGGACAATTGTCAGGGATTTGTGGACATCTGGCAATCCACTTGAAACAGGACGGGAAATGTTATACGTGTCTCTGCCCACATGCAGATGATGCCTCCAGCACATGTAGAGGCTATTGCACAGATCCCAGGAGCACTGGCCTGCAGAGTGTGTTCTACACAGGTGGTCTTGAGGAGAATATTTCCAGCCTGTTTGAGAGCACTGGAGTCACAGTGACTCTGCTGGGCAGTGAATGTGCACTGGTGCTGCCACGGGGCTGATTTCATGCACATATGCAGAGCTGCCCGTCCCAAACAAAGTAGGCTATTGCACAAACAACCCAATTTCTTCCACTCACTAAATTTCTGGGCTTGTCAGTGCTCTGCCCTTTACTCAGTTCTCACACCGCTTTCTGCCTGGGATGACAGAAGATTGGGGAATCCAGACTCTTTCTGATACTCTTGGAATGAATTTGTTGTGGGAAGGTAAGAGCTCAGAAACTCCTGCCACAGCCCTCCAAACCTGGGGAGAGGCATGGTGTTGAGTGATGTGTGGGCTAATTGTGTCTCTTGATTCCTCTCAGAATCGGTGGGTCTCATATGATAATCATTATTAGTAATAACTCCTAGGCCTTGGTGCCAAAAGGATTTTAGGTGATATTCAAACCAACTGAGCATTAAATACCTACAAGAAATATGGGCTCTTGGCTCTAGTGTTTATGATCCCCTGGTCTCCAATGGGTTTACAAGTGAGGTAAGCTTTATTCACAATTCAAGCATTGGGAAAGAGGAGTAGTCCAGATGAAATTCTTTCACAGGTATCACATAACTGGACAAAGCCTCCATAATAGCATCCAAAGTGCCATATATTTGACCATACTCTTACTGTTTCTCATGCTTCCTCTGTTCCAAAATCTTTTTTCTGAAGGAGAGCCCTTTATCCTTGTGTGTTGGAAATCTCTGCTGATAGATCCCTGGCAGTGTCTCTTCCACAGCTAACCTTAAAATCAGACCTCCTTCATAAATGCAAGGAACATCAGAGTGAAACATAAAGCATTTTCTTAGAAATTCTGGATAAAGCACACAGGTCAGGATTCTGGGAAAGCAACCTCTGTTTTCATGTGATACAGTTGATGCCTAAAAACTCAAACCAAATGACTTAAATAAATTTCACAGACACTGCCAGGAAGTGTTCTAGATACAGTAATGGTACATGGAAAATCAATATTTATTATCATTTTAACTGAAAAATTAAAAAGACTTGCCATAAAATACAAGTGCTTTGCAGCATTTTGCATGTTCAGAGCATGTCCTCTAGGGTGCTATTAATATAGTTTGTCAAGTGAATGATGCATTGTTTATGCAATTATAGAGATGTAGCCAAATCTTTTTTCTCTCCCTCTTTTCCTCCTCTCAAGTGGCAGCAGCAGGTAGCTAGAACTGATGGATCATTTTTAGGCCTCTGTGGTGCAGAATATATATTTTCAGAAGTAATCTACTAATTGGTTATGCAGACCATCTCCCAGCTGTGTCTCAGTGCCTAAGTGCAGGGAAATCCAAGCTCTCAGGTCTGGAAAGGGTAATGCAATAAAAACCTGTTATCATGTAGTAATTGAGGTCCAAGGTTTACAGCAGCATCATCAACACGATGCATTCAAATGCAAAAGGCCAGAGTGACTCAGGCTTAGGCAGGAGAATCAGAAGTTTATTAGTACTCTATGGCCTGGTACACTTGCTCACTCAATGCATGTTGAATTTGAAAAGGTGCAAATGCAGGTTTTATATAACTTTTCACAGTTTATTTTCCTTTAGTGTGCATGTTTACTGCTGTGATTTGCTGGGTTTCACCCCGTGCTTGTTTTCTGTGAACATGGCAAATTCTTCCATGAACTTTTGACTTCCTGTTTCACTTGAAAGCCAAGAACTGAAACTGGAGCAGTCACAATGTAGGACCACTTACACACTTGGCACTTCAGCCAAGTTTTCCATATTTTCCTTTAAAATAATAAAGGTCTGGATTCAGGCATTTAGCTGGTGACCTATTAACTGATGGGAATTCTCCTAAGGCGTCTTGCAATAAAGATGGTCGGAAACTAATCTTGTTTTTTCATTATAAATGTTGTGAAAGGATTCCATTATTATTCAGACAAATATCTAAAAGGACAAAAAACAAAACAAAAAACTTTTGAAAGACTCAAACACCGAAGACTTTAATTAATAACACATGAAAAAAGCCAGAAGAACTTTGAATTGACTCTAGTGTTATTGTGGGTTAATTGGGCAAAATACCATAACACCTGGGCTCTTCAAAAAGCATACAGATAAAGCTCACAATGTAGCAATTTTTCTGTGATAAAACCAGGGATATTAGCCTGATACCTTCTGGTGTTCCAAGATAAAACTGAGAAATTACACAGGAGAGATTTTTCAAACCTTTTTGAGCCAAACTGCAGACAAGGCTCACAATTTTTCATGTACTGTAGTTATTTCTGCAGATTTGTAGCAAATAATAGACTCGTGACAAACAAGTGAAAATCTGACTCTAATTAGTTCTGCTAGAGATGTTGTAGAGCAGAGATATCTCTTTCCGACTCTTGCAGAGTAGTCTATAGTTTAAATTATGAAAAATTTAATTGGTCCAGAACTGATTACAGTTATAAATATTTGAATCAGCAAGTCCATGGACTTTCACAAGTTACTTCTGATTTGGTATAGAAGGGAGGAAGACAATAAATCAGATTCATGTTTTAACTTTATCCAGTATTTTTTTCTTCTATGAAGGAAGGAAGGCAGTTGCTGTATTTCATTAAGTTTTTGTTCAGTGAATACATACCACGGCCCCCTGAAGACAGTATTTTGTCTTGTACTAAAACTGGTGCTTGTATCAGCTGAAAGGTGTTTAAAGGATTGTACAGCATCCTCTACTGAGCTAAAGGATATATGTGAATTAGGAGAGATGATGATGAGAATTGCCAAAGGAGATGCCAATTTCCATAACAGTAGCAATACCTCCATCCCTTCAAATTATGCTCAATAATAATAATTTTAGAGTTGCTCTGTTGTTCACAGCACACACCTAATATTTTTAAATTATGTCCACCTTAGCCTTTTTAGTGTTGTATCTTGAAACCCACTTTACCCAGATGAAGATACAATCAGCAGTAATAACAAGAAAGGATCAAGATTTATAAAATATGACAACTCTGTGAGAAATGTCTACAAATGCCAAGTGTGTGGAGCTCTAGGTCTCTGGCTACTTATACCTTTTAATAAAATAAAGCAAGAATCTTGCAAGACTTAAAGAATAGCTTGCTTTTAATCCTTTGAAAAACTTTTTACTTTTCTGTTTTTCTTTTTCCACTGGGATCTAGCTATTTTCTTCAATCCTAAGTCTTTTGAAATGGTTTTTTTGCTTTTCTTACACTCCCTTTAAAAGGAAGACACCACTGGGAAAACTGTATGCCTTCTGCTGAAAGTCTCGTAGCAGATGATTAATATCTGTTACTTTGATAGGGAACCTGAAACTTCAAAACCCAGGAGTTCAAGCATTTTGCTGCCAGCAGTTTGCTCTGCTCTGAAACCAGTGCCCAGGACCAGCTGAAAGACTACCCATCATCAGCATATGCTGCAGGTTGCCTACTGATTGAGTTCTGAGTAAAGAGAGGGGAGACTAAAGCATGTAGGCACACAGGGGAGAGAGCTTTAAAAGCAGAGAGACAATAACACTGCACATAGAACGTGAGGAAAAGGGGGTGTCCTCCCCCAGTCCCCACTCACTTCTTTATTCTCCCTTCCTCTGTCTGCTGTCTCGTGGAGAATAACAGAGAGGAAAGACAATCTTCATTTCAAAGAAAGGACAAAATGGAGCACAGGACCTGGATTGGATGAGTTTTGTTCCTTTCCCAATTAATCTAACCAGCATGCTCTCCTGGAGTCACTGCAGCCTTTTGTTTAAAGAAAGGTCTGTCTGCTACATACATGGCAAACTATCACGGCACGAAGGAGATGGCAAAAAGGAGTGAACAGTGAATAAAAGGAAGAGAAGAACCAGAAGCTAAAGCTCAAGGAGACTTTCTTCTCTGGGTGTTCAATGTGACCGTTCTCATTATTAATATGTGAATTGCCTTCCTGACAATTGCATGTTTGTTTGACAAAAATAGGTTATTTTCCAGATACTTGATACAATCTTCAGCTCATACCCACACCACCAAAATAATGTATTGGTTGTATTTTGACTGATGCTTTGACACACAGGGAATCATCCCCTATTTAATGGCCAAGAAAACTTGAAATCTGAGTTACAATTGTCTACATTAGGTAAAGTGTACAAATAAACACAGGCCACTGTTACCTAAGATTGCTGGTAGAACTCTATTTCCAGCTCCCAAACACTTGAGCCCTACAATGATACTGCAGTTTAATAACATGGGGGCAAGAGAGTATTCAATGATGTGACAGCTGAGATCAGCATGAGCTAAATGCCTGATTGCCAATTTCAACTGGACAGTTGCCATATTTTTGCCAAGATTTTAACAATATTTAGCAGGCATACTGCTTATGCACAAGATCTGCTGTTATCTCAGCCTTTGTAGCTGCTGTTTGTTACCAGAAAACAAGCAGGTGTGAGAGAGGTTGGTTTCTTCAAGGTGTGTTTTCTATCTTCACTTTGTACCAAAGTTACTAGAATTATGGTTTCTAGAGTTGGGAGAGTTAAATAACTGCATTAACAGTGTGGTATGTGGTGATGTAGTGTGACTTTGGTTATTTTTGTGTCATGACAGATTGTCTATTTAAGAATTATTATTCAAGGGACAGAGAAACAATATTAAAACATGTTTTGTTTAGCTAGTTCTTGAAACTGTGAGCTGCCCAGAATCCTCATCCTTACATTAATTTCAGTCTAAGTGTGTTGAGGTCCTTCATGAAGGGAAGTAAAAGGCAAAAAAAACCCCCAAACAAACAAAAAATAGCCTTTAAAACTGCTATAAATACCTTATTTATTTTCTTTTTCTTAGTAAGGCATGAAGAGCACAGTTTGCAGCTTTCCTGATGCAGACCAGCCTCCAAGATCAGCCTGCTGATTTGCAATACTGGATTCTATCCAGCATAATAAAAACAGGGAGACTATTTCTGTCTTTTTGTTTGGTTTTATTTGTTTTTTCTGTTTGAATGCAATTACTAGTGTCTTTTATTAGACTTAATTTTATTACATGTTTCCAGCTCTGGCTCTAGACCTAATTACCACTTCTGGAAAGATACAACTGCACATACTACACATCATATTCTTCACACCTCTGTGATTTGCTGTTCACTGAAAATTTCTAAATATTCAAGTCTCTGTCCAATCCAGACCACAATAAAATAGTAGTTGCCCCCTCTTCTGCCCTTAACTTCATACACAAACAAGACCAGCCAGCCCCTAATTTATTCCTGTGAAAGGGGAACTCCACTTGTTGGCCAGATCTGCAGTTGTTTCCTGGAGTGCTACTGTGGCCTGTGTATTAAAGGTGTCACTACATAAACTGTTCAATTTAAATAAGCTAAAGAGAGTTAAATGATTGTACTATGGTGTAGAAAAAAGTTACAGACTTTGAAATTTGTCTCAAGAATAACCAACAGTTTTAGAAGAGTTTTTATTTATTTCCAAAATGTTTTTAAGGAGTGTGATTGCAAGACAAGTCCATAAAAGCCTGAAGAGGCTCTGAGGTGCTTTGCAGAATGCAGTTTGCACCATATCCTCTTACCCCTGAGGAGATCCACTTCTGGGTGGGATACAAAGTTATTCCCTTTCTTATGCCCCCAAATTGTATAAATGTACTTATATATTTATATCCTGTGCTGTTGTTCTACCACCTTATTATCCAGGTGTATAATTAGCCTCAAATTAGGTGCATTTGAGGTGGCCATTCAGGTTCCTATTTCTTGCTTGAAGCAGAGAAGTCTTTAAGACTCTGCACTTCAGTGGTTTCAGTACCCATCTCAAATACTTTTTAATACTTTGTGAAAGATTACAAAGTGTGTCCAACCCAGGAAATTTTTATACGGCTAAATTTGGAGATGGTGTTCAGCCACTGGCATTTAGGATGTCTTTTAGGATTAGGTACACAGGCCCTGAGCTTCCACAGGGTCTCCAGTCTCCCATCACAGCCAGGGGAGATCCCTCCTGTGCAGTCACCAGAATCTGGAGTGGTACTTCTGGTTCCTCATCTCAGCTGAGCTTCTGGCTGGTTATCTGAACAGCTCTCTAGGTCTCCTTGATGATGCTGACTAGATACCTGTGGAGCTTAATGGGACTTTAGACCCTTAGATAGATGAGAGAGAATTTAACCTTATTCTCCAGCGAAGTCTATCTTTATTCTTCAACTTCACAAGCTGGAGTCTCTTATGGACAAGCAAATGTCTTTCTCTAGTCCATTAATTAAAATGTTAGCAGTGAAACTTACTGCAACATTTGCGGTCTGACACTTATTTAAAAAAAAAAAAAGGAGTTACACATTTCCTACTTGTGTTACTTGGCTCAGAATGGACCTGAAGGACATGTTCAAGCCGTTTGTGATTATACTTTTTTTGCTAATAGAAAATTTTCTATTTGTCTTTGTATAAAATACTGTATGTCCTCACATATTTGCTGTCAACTCAAAGATTATACTTTTTTCATCAGGTCTGGTCCACTAACACGTATATATAGCCACTTTCTGTGGGTGTTAAATATGGATATTTATGCTGAAGTAGCTAAATTTACGTAGTCATTAGGCAAAAAAAAGCCCCAACAATGACCAAATACAAACCAAATAGATTTACTTGTGCAACTTGTCTATATTTTTTGGCAATAAAATTTTCACAGTAGTGTGGACAAGTCTTTCACTTGTACCTCAGTGAAATTTATCTACAAAGTGATCCTCTATTGCCCAGCACTCATCTCAGAGTTCATTTTCAGGAATTCTATTTGCCATTCCTGTGGCAGACACACATGAAAGATCAGACACAGTCAATGGCACTTTCAGTTTATTCCACCCTAACATCAAACATCTCTGTCACAGTGACACTAGGATCATAGTTGAGTACTTATTAAAATATAGAAAATCAGCTCAACACTGTGTTACTCCAATACAGATTACAGAGCCTTTGGTTGTTAAGTTTCTTGTAAATGCTAATCAATCCCAGCCTTTTAATTCTTCATCCTGGACATTTTGTAGCCGTGTGCCTGTGTATAACTGCTGTGCTTTGGGCTGAAGTAGGAGCAGCAACCTTTTTATGGGTCTGTTGTTAAAACTCTAACATTATGAGATTCATCAAACTAAGTAACACTGCTAATGTAAGAGTCTCTTCTTGCCCAATGAATGATTTATAACAAAAGAATAGACTTCTTTATTAAAAGGTTCTCATGCTCTAGAGGCTCTTGTGCTCATACAGATAAGAGCTGCCACTGTTCTGTTAGAAGAAATATGCTTTTCACTGTGACAAAGGAAGCAGGGAAAGTGCATCAGTCATTGGTCTTCCATGATTTTCTTTTTCTTCTCTTCTCTTCCTTGGAGATTAGTTTGCACAAAACTATATTCATAGTTCTACCAGTAAAGTTTTTGAATTTGGTATTTATCATTTGTTATAGAAAATATAAAGGCTGCATTTTGTTATAAAACGTAGTGGGGTACATTTTTAACACTATCTGATGACCTGAGCTTTCAGCTTCCAGTCCAAATCTTGTGTAGCTCAGTACTTCCAGACATTTTGAGGAATAAAACACAAATATTTCTAAGTGCAAATTGATTGGGTCCTGTGCTGAAAAATTCAGACCGTGGGCACACAGTTTTTGCCTGCAAAAATTCTGAACTTATGTAGGAAAATTTTTCTCAGTTTGTTCTCATGAAAGGAGACCCTTACACTGTTTGTGCAGAGAGTCTATCAGCTGCTATCAGTTGCTAACAGTCTATCAGCTGCTGAGCCCACTGACTTCCTAAGCTGCAGCACAGCTAACTACAACCAGCTGCTAAATATGGTCTCAATACAGCAAACCACTTTGGCATGTGCTCAGTTTTGGCAGGGTGAGCACTCCGATTAAAGTCACTGAGGCTTTCCATATACCTAAAGTTCATGTGTTAGTGTCAGTGTGGATCGGGCCTTTCACACATTTTCCTTCATACCCACACATTGGTATTGCTGATATATGCCTTAATATGCCAGTGCACTCAGTGTACATAAGCATTCTGTTTCTGCACAAACCCAAAATTAATCGGAACAGAAGAAATTCCTAGAGAACTCTTAAAAATTATGCGGATGTTTGTGCAGTTTTCTAGGAAAAAAAAAGGAAAGTTATTGGTGTGCTCATTTATTTATGTTTTTAGTATGTAATTGTAACAGAGTCTCATAAAATAGATTCCTGGTGATGATGGATGGGTTCATCAGCAGTCTTCCAAGCTGCATAGGACATTTATAGATGGATTTGTGCTGGTTATTATTATGTAGCAAAACTTATACAGTAAATAATAACTGGAATGCCATACACTAGGTACAATTCAGAAATGTTTCCCATATAATTGCAGGCATTGTCATGTTGCATAAAGACCACTCTGATGGTTATCTGATGCTTCTTCTGGGAAACGTGTAGATCTGTGCAGCTCTAAATGGAGTCTGTGCTATAGTGCTTAGGTAATATTCACCCTGATACCCCTTCTTGTTTAGTGTAGAAGTGTCACAGCATAACAGGGAGACATTCCAGGTTTAACAATGCTCAATCTTTCTTAGCTAATAACCATGAAAATTGTCAAGAGAGCACACTGTGTCCCTGCAGCCACCTTTCCCACCTTGTGTCCCAGCACTGATTGCAAGACTAAGATGAGCATGAGGAAGGAGAGCCTGTTCATCCCCAGCCTAGCTCAGTTATGCTCCCTCTGTAGAGACTGCTGTGAGAGTGTTTTATTCATTTCTCGTTATATTCTATCATATCTGTCAAGTGGCTGTCACAGAAATCCATGGGACATTTTCTAGTGGAGTCCTCCCTCTCCAGGGATGAAGGCTTGAGGGCAGAAAGAAAAAGACCTGGGAAGCAGAGGCCCTCAAAGGATTTAAAGTGGAATTAAGGAGTGAGGAGCATGGAAGTGAAAAGGCTTTCCTGGGAAGAGTGTGGCAACTTGGAAAAATAGAGACGCAGTGCATAATCTGGCTTAGGAAACAAAAGGATAATAAACACTCAGAATTGTGCCCTCGTGTTTTATTTTTCTTGGATTCCTCTCCCAATTATTCAATACCGCTCAAACTTTGACATGAACAAAGCATTTTCTCATAAGGTGTCGTGATAGTGACAGCTTAGTACAGCATAGAAGGATGTGAAAGAGACAAGAAGTGCATGTTGACACACTTCTCTTACATAAAATTTATAGGAGGAATTTCTGTAGGAGATTACTGTTTTGGAAAATCTACCCAGAGCTCATCATTAATACTTTGGGTCCCCTGCATGGAGGTGCAGGCAGCAGGTTTTATGTATTTTACTTCTCTTCTAGACACTGTGATAAAAGTGGGAGTTCATACAGCACACAAATGTAATTCTGAAATGGGCACCTCTCAAGCTGCACATTTTCTCTGTGACTGACAGTACAATTGGGACACATTTACTGCACAAAGGAAAAGTGTGAGGAGTTCTCTTTCTGGCTAAGCTCACAGATTCATTATTATGTTCAGTGGTGTTTATAGGCAAGACTCAAAGTGCCAAAGTGCACAGAAACATACTTGAAGTGCTACTCCTCAGAATCTGCAGTAATCACATTCTGTGAAAGTCAGAGATTAGGGGAGTCATCTGAACAATCAGCAGTGCATCTGTCTCACATATTATATGCAGTTTGAAGTATCCCTCAATTTTTTTTTTCTGTAAAACTAACATCAGTGTTTACCTATAAACAGACCCAGAAGTCATTTCTGACTATACTCTGCTTTGTATACAATGCTATTATATAAAGAGCTCGAGCAGCACGTCTGCCTGCCTAGATGTGTGTGTGTGTTCCTCTACTCCAGCTGCCAACAACCTAAATTATTCAGCAAGCCCTGATCATGCCAAGTTTTTAGTCAACAATGAAGATCCTGCCAAAGAGCTAATAATGTTTAAAAAAAAAGGAAGCAATGTTTGTGACAATTAACAGAGCCTGCAGCCTGCAAAGAGAGTTGGACTCATTTGTAAAGGAAAATTTAAATGATATGCTTCATTATAAATGGTCCCATGCAACACATTGCTAATCAACCAGAGCAGCTTCTTTTTTTTTCTCCTCCCTTCCTATCAGATAAACCAAACAGCAGCATGAGCCAAAGTTCTTGGCCAGTGCTTGCTATAGCTGTAAATGTGGTGTGGTTATCTATCAGTATCATAATCGGCTCAGATCAAACTGAATAATTAGCACTAAAGTGGATGAATAGAGCCCCAGCCTCTTATCTTGTCTATTAATAATAAGTATAACTTCACAGCCAAATCAAGAGGTATGTTATTGTACCCCTGAGAGCCTGTTTGGGTAAAACCCCATGCGACCTCACCACCATAAGCAGTGCAGATGGGACAGTGTGTGCCTGTAATGATGAGCTGCCAGCTGCCAGCTCCCCCCTCCAACCCCACAGCTCAAAGTGGAGGCAAGAGAAGATAAACAAACCACAGGCAAACATGAGACCCGTTTGTAGGGACTCCTTCCTCCCCCCATCTTCCTTAATCACACCACCTCAATTAATAAAAGTTTCCTTTTATGTAGCAGAACTTTGCAGAGAAGCAGTTAAGAATAGTTACCCAAGTCACCCAAGTCCACTACAAAATTTTAATCATGTTTTAACGTGGCAGTGGTATGAGTACAAATTGCTAAAATCTTAGCAATAACATCCAGACACACCACTCTTCTTATGTTTAAACCATGGTACATATCATATAATTATTGTGTAGTGTCCAATTATCATTATACTCGCTACTACATTACAATATTATCCTCATTTTAGGATATCTAAGAGTTTTAAACCACATTTATCTAATTAGCTTAAATTCAATTTTGTTTACTTCAATGACTATAGAAGTTAACTCAAAGGAAGGTTTTCAAGTTTTGCAAGGGAATTAAGTGCTTTTACTCACTGTTTGGGAAATGCTTACAGCAGCCAATCTGCAGTTTACTATTCACATTCACTTCGGTTTTATTGACAGAGATGACTGTAAGATGCATTGCTGTAAGCAGCCTGATTATTCAGCTCACATCAATCACAGAAGCAGAGTTTCATTTATCTGAATACTTTTTGTAATGTTTTCTCTGCATGGTTTGTATCTGAACTGGGATGAACCTAAACCAGGCGATCACTGATGGGATTTGCTTTTGTGTGTTCCAGAGGCTCAAGCTGTGCTTTCCCTTGTGATGCTTTTCCGTGAGACTTAGGTTATGAAAGGAGATTTGGCTTGCCCCGTTACTAGAAGTGGCTGAGGCAGGCAAGTGAAGAAGGAGAGATTACATGTCTTCCCCCTGCAGAAAAGCTGTCAGTGGACCTTGCAGCACTGTCTGGTGAGGGAAGAAGGCTTTTTGCCTTTTATTAGAAGCAGATGAATGTTGCCTGCTGTTGTGATCTGGAACACAGCAAGAAGAGTAGAGAGAAGTCTGGATTCATTAGAAAGCACTAGCATTAGTGCTACCATGTATAATGAGATTAAATGTGGTTTAGGGATCTTTTTCCCCTTTTTCCTCTGTTTTTGGTTGTAGTTTCTGGTTTTGGTTTTGTTTTTTTGTTGTTGTTGTTTTGGTTTTAATTAGGTATTAAACACTTGGTAATGAAATTAATTTTTAATAATAATTTATGATTAAAGAAAAAAGACAAAAAATATCCCCAAATGCCAAACTCACCATAGAGGACACAGATACCTGCATTTAACCATGGTAAATGGATTGTACAATTCTTTACAGACTCAAGCAGTTACCTGTGTACTACCAAAGAAGTCCAGCCACAGTGGTTTCAGAGGAGCAACTCCCAACAGGAACACTTCCAGGCTGCATTAAGGCCACATTTGGGCAAACACCTGTGTATTTTTGGTGGCAAATAGCAGGAAGATATAAAGCCAAAATTTGAGTCCTTAACAAACTGTCCAGGTCCAGCTCCATCCTGATTTTACCTCAAATAAGTCAATTGAAAACTTTTATTGGCTTCAGAGAATGTCTGACCAAACCAGTGTTGTAGCTAGACTAAAATGCCAATATATAGTTTTATATCAAAATGGCTTTACACCAAGTTGCCATATTCACATGGGCTTGTGGGAGGTGTAATCACTTTGAATTGATGAAGCCAGTTTCCCAAAGATGGGTTGTTAGAAGAAAGCCAGGAATACTAAGCAATCAGATTTAAAATTGATTGTTTGATGTCCTTTTCATGTGTACAAAAAAAATGTCTCTCATTGACATCAATGGCTTATAGTAAATATTTTTTAAAATTAAAGAAAACCAGAGAGTTCTGAGGTGTGAAGGCAGGACTTGTGGTGGAAGCCTGAGCCCTGAACCATGATGCTCCACCTCTCATGACTGGCAGCAGGATTAAGCTGAAATCATCCCTTTTCAGCTTGTTGTTTTTTTGAACTGCCTTCTTTTGTGGCTTTATAACCCAAAATGAAACGCTTAGTAAAGGAAATCAAACTTGGATTTGCATGTATGCCATCCAGCTTTGTTCTAATCTTTTTCATTGTATTCAGAATGAGAAAAGTCTGTTATTTCACTTAATTCAGCCAGTCATATCTCTGGAAAGTGGAAGCTTGAGTGCATCCAAACGATGACCAGAGACGTGTGCCAGGGAAACTCTCCACCTCTTGTCACCCCTGAGACAGCAGCCTGAGATTCACCACTCTCCCATTTTGCTCCTTGCTGTTCAGCTTACTTCTTTCTGAACATCCATCTGGCATTATTGTGCTTGCTTAGCAAAATTCAGGACAAATAAAAAAAAGGAAGATAATTTCTCCAAATTCTAAAGTAGCTGTTAAGCTACATCTGCCCATTCAATTCAACCACCAGCAAAGACTCTGCCTCTGCCAGACATGCAGCTGTACTTGCAGCCGTGATTCAAGTCTGGAAATTCATTTCCAGACTCACTAAAAATCTACTGGAGAGACACACAATGAGTAATATTTTCTGTTTTGTGTATGTATGGATTTAATATAGACAGAAACTTGGCAAAAGAACCTGCTACACATTTCCAACAGCCTATCCCTGTAGACTAAGTGTTAAAATATATATGTATACACTCACAGGCATACATTTATACATACTGAGATACACAGGCTGTCATACATGTGTGTATATATGTGTGTATACATATATATATGCACATGCAATCCCTTCTAATCAGCTGGGCAGTTAGTAACATCAATTCTCTCAAAACAGGAGAAGAGAAAATTATTGGGAGATTTTTAGAGTATGTTACCTACCTACAAGTGCAGACCCGTGTTTAGTAATCATGCTTTTGTTGCACACAGAATGTAAAATATTTATGGAGACAATGTGATTTGGGTCAAGGCATTAAATAAAGTAAAAGTTGCTTTATTCAATATGTGATGAATGGTATTCCATATTAAAAACCAGAGGGAAAAGTGTTCAAATGAAAAAATATGCTTAAAACAAATTCATCTGTTCGAAGTTCATAAATGTTTTAAGAAATGCAGAAAAACAAGTCTTGAAATCCATATTTACTGTACACAACTGAAAAAAATAATAGCATTTATTTAATCCAGAGGGAGAAGTGACTAAACATTTAGTATTTCATGATCAACAAAAAAAAAATTATCCTTTGAAATTACCATATTATTTATTGTCAGGCAAGTTACAATAGAGTTATAGCTCTTCTCTTGATAAATTAATAAAGCTATTAGGTCAACATTGATCTATAAAGAAAATATTTCCTCCAAGTCTGAGAGTATTTTTGAAGCTTCAATTCTACAATATTTCTGCATTAAAATATGTGGAGAATGCAAAGTGAATTTACTTGGCTGTGAGACTTCTGCTTTTTAAATAATAAAGATTTCAGAAAGATCTAATCCCATAAAAACTTAAGCACAGGCTTGACTTTATGCATGTACAAGGTCAAACTTGCCCTTCAAGTAGTGAGTTTCTAAAAGAAAAGCAACTTAAATGGCCAAAGATATCAAACCCTGCTGATCTGCAGACACTTAGTCCATGTAAAATATGTATAGAATACAGTATACAGATATGTGACTGTGCAATTCTTGCCTAATTGAGACTGAAAATAAACCATTATTAGGCTTTCCTATTAAATGAATGCCAGAGAAAATCTACCCAGCCTTTAAGGCCTCACCAGCCCAGGGACTTCCTCCCTACCATTTTTCTCTTTCATCATGTACGCCTTAATATTCAGTTTTTTACTTCTCCTACTGGCTTAGTCTGTGAGTCTGTCACCTTCTCTTTCTGAAGCTGAATTTCACTGTCCCTTATACAACTGGCTCATAGAACCCCATAGAACCCCAGATCTGCCTCTTTGTTTTGTTTTTTCCTTTCAAAACTTTATGATGCCACCGTGCTTAAAATAGCAGCTGGGTAATAACGACTCAGAAAAGAGTTGTCAAGGCTGGGAGGTGCTTCCACCGTGCCAGAGGTGTGCTGGGCCCATGTCATGATGCTCACACTCCAGGTGTGATGTCACATATGCTGTGAGTTACCAGTGCAGTCAGGTACCATTAGTTAGTTGTTGTTTTATTTGCTGTAATCTCTAAAAATTAAAGACAAAAGAACCATGCCTTTTGTGACTTTTAAGCACTGTCAAGCGGGTCTCAACATTAATTGGAACTTAATAACTAATCACAACAATTTATACAATCTGAAGGCTATTTCTGTTCATTTATACTTTGAATTCATTTGTTTGGGTTATTTTGCACTGCTTATGTCTTCCTCTCTGCTCATTCTTAACACATCTGACACGCTGCTGCATAAGTAGAAGCAAAAATACCATTGAACCCTCACAAAAGTCTTTGAAATAAATAGATATGTGTTACAGAAGAAAGTAATATATCATTAAGGAATTCAGTCGCTGTCTTGTGCAAAAAGCCAGTTAAAGACATCAAACTCAATGCCCATTTGACTTTACAATACTCCCCCAGAGAGTCACTGTCACAGACAGGGTTTTCTTGTGGCAGTTCTGGCTTTTCCCTCTGACAAAAATCTCTTTGGTGACTTTCAAGCCTGGATAAAGGAATGGGGCACATCTTGGTGAACCTTTACCAGTTACCTCCATGTAGGCAATATGACCTGTGAAGGGATGTACTGACCCCACTAAAGAACCGTCAGCACTAAGTGATAAAGTGGGAGAAGCAGTATTTGATTTAGCCACCATTGAAATAATTTATAATTTTACTTTTGCTTTAGTCCAAATTCTTTCTTGGTTAATGCTGTGGAAACAGTGTCTCAATATCTTCAAAATCAGTCAACTCCTTTTGCTTGATTCCTGGCTATTACAAAATACAGTTATATTGTCACATTTATTTCCATAAAAACTGTGCTGTCATGAGAAAGGGAGTACTCGAAAAAGTCTATCACAAAATAAATCCTCCACATTTTACTTTTAAAATATCCTGAGTTTATAAGTCATATATACACTCTGTAGACTAAAACTATAACACTAAGTAAATAATTTCTATAACTGTAGCTAAATCCCATAGAAACAGACTGGCTATGCTATATTGGCTATAATATTTTTGCAACAAATGGAAGAAATGGAGGAGGAAACATACTGAAAATAAGAATGCCTACCTAAGGAGAGTCTCCCAGGTACTTTTGGGACACAAACTCCTGTCTAAATTCAAGATAGGCAGCAGAAATGAGTTGCTACCATGCAGAGAAGAAAGCCAGTTTCTTCTTTTCCCTTTCTTGTTGTAGAATGACCCTCAGACACAAAATTCAGTAGAGTAGCCTTCCTTCTGTGTAACAGATATAAACTGTGATGTCACTTGCTTGGATCACAGCAGATCATTCTGCTTTCAATTTCTGTGTATCACAGACCTTGCAGCAAAATATCCTTTTTTATATGTTTAGATTAAAATTTCTGGAAAAGTATCAAGATTCCCTTAACAATGCTCTTTTCCTCAGTTTGTAAACAAAACCAAAGCCCAGACTCCTTTTCTCCATATCCCTGAAGCCTGCTTGAAGATTGACGGTTCTATTCTTCCTCAGGACCTGAAGCACCTCCAATGCAAACCCCACAAAGACTTCAGACATGGTGGTGATGCCTCTGAGTTGGCTACCACACATCCAACAGGTTCAGATGGATGGGACAATTCAGCAAAACTGAGAGAGCTTTGACACATGTTATCAAAAAACATTGTCATATCTTTTTGAACTTGTGATAGTTGTAATTCATCATTATCCATTTTGCTGGAAACTATGGTGGTTTGACAATTTGTGTCAAGAGCTATCCTTCACATCAGTTACTGTGAGTAACCTACACAAGATCTGGAAGCAACCTGTCCCCTGAAAGGTTAACATATAATGGTAAACAGCCATCCATCAGTGTCCTTTATGTTCATGTCTGGGGATAGTGGGGATTTCACCAACTGCATATATTTCTTTTGATCTTGGTGCTGCTGATAATTGCTGTTCTTTGTATCTGTGCTGGGTTTCATATGGATGCCAGTGGTACATGTACTTCCACTATATTTATTAGCTCACCCTATGCTACCTGCTCCTGTATAAAGCTGGTACTCTCTGGCTGTCAGATTTAAAGTCTAGGATGACTAATGACTTCCCACAGCTAACTGTTAGAAAGACAGAAGCGTTTTTAATTGGGGCTTCCTGTCAGCTAAAACAAATGTCTCCTCTTCACTCTCTACTGGAAGGATGTCATCCTGAACTCACTCATCCTATGAACAGTCCTGTCATCTTTATTGATTCAGGACAAGTTTGATCCTTGTGGTGGCTGGGTTTCTGTGTAGGCAGTGTATAATGCTTGACTTTCAGGATACCAACATGGCACATCACGACTACTGTACAGATTCAGATGTATTTTCCTTTCTTTCTTCAAGAGCATAGAAACAGTGTTTTTTCTGGCCTTCTTAAATAATCTGGTAAAAAGTATAGTTCTTGCAAATTTCATTCTCCACTTTCTTATTTTTTCCCTTTTAAGATACAAGAAAATCTAAAATTTTCACTTATACATCAAATCTAAAACTTCCAGGTGTTAAGTCACTAAAAACCTAACATATAATATGAATCCCATCTAAATATATTTCCTAAAAAACCTAAAATACAATATGAATCCAACTAAACACATATTTCGTGCCCTCTACACAGTGATTTTGGCTGAGTCACCATTGCAATAGTGGCACCAAAGATATGGACCAATGCCAGACAAAGTCAATGACTTTGTTTTTCAGTGTTAATAAGGAGCAGTCACTTTGCACTTTTGCCTCTGCAAAATCAAGTCAGAAAGGCAGGGCCATATAGATTTGTATGATGATGCATATTCAAGGCACAGGCAAGGAACAGCAATACCTGTGACTTCATTGCTATCTGCAAAATCAAAGAATTTATTTCAATTATATTTTTTAAATTGTATTTTTAAATTATATTTCTTTACTTCTTATCTATTGATTTTCCACATGATTATATCATTTCAATCACACCCTTAAAACATGCACAGTTTAAAATATTTTTCCTCTAAAAATAAAAGCATACAAGAAATATAAGAATACAACTAAATTCATGTATCATGACAAAGCCATATGAAGTACATGCACTTGAATTGTAATACTGCATGGTCTAACTCAAAGAGGACACATAGGCTTTATATTACAAAGGGAGCTGAGCTGAAGACTTAAACCACTTATTTCAAAAGACTGAAAGAGTCTGTCCCCTGAGAACCTTAGATACCTCTTTCACCTTATGTACTAAATCTTGTTTTATATTCTGTAGATGCCAGGCTTCTCTCTATGTCTGTGTACTGATGTTCGGCCCTGCGGGTGTGCTCCTTCAGGTTTTACTTTTTACTGGGATTTGGGAACCATATTCTAAAGTTCAGAAGTGTTACTGTAACCTTGGCCATATTTGTGTTTAAACTGTTTCAATGCTGCTTTTTCTGAGAGTGGACTTGTGTGAAGTAATTTTACCCAAGTAACATCTTGCCAGTTACTCAAAGCAGATAATGCCCTTACTTGAATTATCGGGGTGAGGATCATGAATGCAGGAGAAACTATAAAGAATGTGTTAACTGGATCAAGTTAACAGGTAATCAAATAATATAGTAAAAATTATCTAATTTCAATTAAATCAGTGTACAGGTACAAAGGGAAAACAGGTTTGTTTAAACACAATGAGTAATTTAAAACATCAATACTTAAAAAAAGCTATTGTGATCAGTTACAAAGTTGCGGTAGTGAAATTTAGTGCTTAAATATCAGTGGGATAAAATGTTCTAATAGATATACTCTTTCAGTACCGATTTGATGTGAACCCTGTCTACTGGGATGAGAGCAGTGCAAATTCAGTATCTGACAGACAGAGGAACTGCCACATTAAAACATCTGATGGCATGTGCCTTAAAATTTGGGGGCTCAGATGCATCAAACAGCTTTCTGGTTCTTTCTCAGTAAGGTGGGGAGAACTCGATCCTCTAGTCATGAAGCAGTTCTGTGGGGATGGCAATGAGGTACTGATGGCACTCAGGTGGCTCAGCATATATTCTCCCTAATATTCACAGTTCATGCACTCAAGACAGTCTCACTTACTTGCAGCTCCAGGTGCCCCTATTGCATGGGATGAAATCAGTGTCAAGCTGGGATGACAAACCCTGGTGTGCAGACATGAGGACTGGGGGCAGGATGCAAATACCTGTCTGAGTTAATTGGCATAAAGGCACACACCAGCCAGCACAGCCCACTTTCTGCTGATCATCTTTGTGTGCTTTCCAGCCCAATCTCATTCACACAACTCCTAAAAAGACCAGCTGATCTACAGCCAAACAGAAATAAAGCCTCTACATGAGAGCACTTGTGCTGTCTCAATACTAGACTAAACAATCTGACACCCAGTTGCAGTGTGTGAGTGACAGAGTCAGGAAAATAAACCAAAGAGAAAAAATAGGGTCTTTGCCTCAAGCGTTGTTAGAAGGGTAGATTATTGTTTTGCATCCAGTGCCAAAGATGTGAGTATATATCTTATTTTTTAAATATTACACAGCAATTCCTCTCCTTTCCCTAAAAATCTGCCTGCTGGTTAATTTCATAGATATCAACTGAAAGGCAGAGTTGCCAGCTCCATGTAACCCACCCCAAACCTAACAGCTGTACTTGTGCACATGCAGCATCGAGCCATCTGTGCAATGTAGCACAAAGCACTTCCTTGACTTAGTAAAGGACACGAGAGAAAGGCTTTAGAACTGTTAAGAACCCTTTCTTCTGAGGAGTGTTTTGGCCAACTGATGCCTGGTTTCCTGGGCAGCGTGCAGAAGCGGGTGTCTTGGAAGAGCCGCGAGGAAGTCTGGCTGAGCGGAATCGCGCTCCTTCTGTGGGCTTGCGGTGTGTGCACACCACTGTTGGTGGAACAAATGGTAGCCATATGCTTCCTCCTGCTAGCTAGCTAGGCATATGTGACCACTGCCCTCCTTCTACCAGCTCCTCTGTGCTACCACTCAAAAATCCAGCACCCCAGGAAGGACCGATCGTGTTGATGTGATCTTTGCCAGGACCCATACCTAGGAGCAAGGAAGATGTGGCAAAAGCATATTCCCTCTCTTTTAGTGGCTGACTTCAATCTGGCTAATTTGCCTTTGTAAGAGGAATGAATGGGGGGTTGTTCTTTTTCTTCTTCCCTGGTGTCTGTGGATTGGAATGGAGACAGAGAATGATTCAGCAATCACTAGGGTGACAGTCAAGTTTGATGGATATATTAACGCTTTCATTTAATTCGGCTTTTTTGTTGCTTGTTGGGCTTTTTTTTAAAGAAATAATGCAGCTCAAACACCTGACTTTCCAAAAACATGCTCATTTTACTTTATTATGCTTTGTACTGGCACATCTCTTGACTTCCATTTGGTTAGTTACCTGTGGTGATACTGAAAAATGAGAACAGTACCCAGACTGTAGTGTCACTAATTCACTCTGGATATGGGACATGACAGTTCATATCCTGTGCAAAGTGTCAGTTTCAAATACCTTGAAATGAAATTAATAAAATTATTCAAAGAATTAATTGCCCAAGAAGCTTGGGCTCAAGTTGTGCTTCCATCAAGTTTTTGAATGGTGTGCTCTACAAGCTGGGAAAGAAAGTAGGATCTCAATTCAGCCAATTCTGGATTCCTTCTCTAAATAGAAATCACCTGTAGCAGTGAAATCTGGACTGCTTTTAACAACATCTTAAGTATTTGAGACTATTTGCTTCATTCAGGATCAATTCTAATTAAAACATGCATATAGCCCTGGGCTAACAATTCATTAAAAGCATTTTGCATTTGAGTCTTTCAAAAACAATCAATGTCTTTGAAAAGAGTGAAGTAAGTCTCATTTATAAAAATACCTGTGGCCCCACCCCTGAAAACAGGTATTGCAGAAATATTCCATTTCTAATCACATGACAGTGGAAGCAAAGCTTGCTGGATGTCATCAAACTACTTACAGAAACTGGCAACATATTTTTTAGCTACAGGGAAGAAGTGAATCAATAAAGTATATTTCAAACTGCAACTGAGACGTACACAGATGCTCTCTCTCAGCTGGTATTTTTGTTGGTGGAGTAAAAGCTTGATAGGATTAACAGAAAAATAAAACACAAGTCATTTTAAAATGAGTTCAAATAGATATATGTAAGAAAATAAAATCCATGGTGGATGTCTCTCATTGAAGCCTGAATGAACATTGTAGACTGTAATATTTTATGTATTTTTTCAGTAAATTAACTAAAACCCCTTAAGTAGAGTGGAGTTTCAGTCACAAGGAACTCTTGATTTGCTTTTGCTTTTGCTTTTCAGTGGAGCCTGTCCTGCAAGGCAGTTACTGCTTGGGTTGTTATTAAAGTCACAGTTCATAAACCATGAAGATAGGCATAAATGCTCCCATCACTGAAATGCATAAATCAGCTTGAATTTTCTCTGAAGTCAGATGCAGTTCAGATGTTGAACAGCTATTTCAATGGGAAGGAGAGTTTTAATTTCTTCAATAAATTAAATTAAGAGATCTAATACTTGATTGGCAAGTGTGTAGGTGGATCTGATGACTAAAAAGTAGGAACCTCTCTTGAACAGAGAGGAGAAATGTGGGAAATGATACTTCAAAATATTTTGGCATTAGAGACAGTTAGAGATTACTCTCTAATATGGATTTCATATGTGAAATTATGGGGCTGATGAAAAGTAGTCTTCTCATACTTTATGCAAATAGTTTTTACAGTGTACAACAATCTGGGAATATTTTGATAAATTTTCAAACCTGTGGAATGGGCTTATTTATACTTATTTTACATAACTCCCAGAGGACTATTGAAGGAACGCGTTTATGTTCATCACACAGTGCAAACTAATAAGAAAACTACATGTTTCAGGGTAGGTATAGTCTAGGTGTATCTAAATGAGTACATAAACAGGATGGAGCAAAAAAATAAAGGAGGAATAAGGGAATTTGGAGATTTGATTGGAATTACACTATGTTGGAAAGCAAAACAGCAGTTAGTGTTAATGGGAATTCTGAAGGTGGCTGGAGCAGAGCATACAGATGGATTCAGCTGGACATGAGGATTGCAGCAATGATATAACAGACATTAATGTCTCCCATATTCAGGTGGAACTGAAGATGAGATTTCACTGCTATGAACTTCTAGTTCGAATTAAACTCTTATCACATTATCTTTTGAACTCTTGAAAAGAGTACAGCTACTTTCTCATCAGAGACTTAAGACCACACTTTTATTTGAGGGTTTCTGGAAAAAAACAGGTATTTTCCCTGGCATCTTGTCCAGTTTTGTCTCCATGTGACTGAACAGACTAAACTTCTACGTTGCAATCAACAAAACATGCCAGACAATTAGTAGATATTTATTTTATTTGGAATTATACACATTTTCTCTTGTAGAATAGTTTGTGCTTCCTATAATCAGACAAATATTTGGCTTAAAAGGAAAACAGCAGCAATCTTCTGCTTTAATAGGAGAGAAAGAAAGGCTGAGAATTAATTTTGAATCAGTCTCACATGAAATGTTGGGTTGTGCTTTTCCTAAGTAGAAAATCTGAAATGTTTTGCTAGAACTGATTTTTTTTTTTTTTTTTTTAGGAAACAGTCCTATGAATATTTTATTTTATGCTGGAAAAGCATTAATACAAAAAAAATTACCAGACAGCTCTGCCATAATTCTTGCTAGATTTAGAAGTATTTGTATTTTATTTTGTTAGGTAAATACACAAGCCTTTGTAGATCTTGTCTTTTATAACCTTTACAGCTACATTTTAACAGTGAAAGTTAGAAACAGAAGATAAAGTATCTGTTCAGTACATTGAATTTCATATACATTATATGTGGAAACTAGCATGTTCCAAGAATTATCTCTCTTCTCTTTTCTCAGCTTTTGAAAATCGTCTGAAAACATCTGAGGCTCTATCTTTCTGCCATTCCTAGGAGGAATGAGAGCTAATACAAATGGACTGATCTTGAGAGCAAAGTTAGAAGATTAACAAAACAGATAGCAGACTTAGCCAACCCCTCTCTTTGCCTTAAGAAGGCACTTTGCCTCAAGCAGCCACTTTACAGACCATTGCAAACTCACTCATAATCTATAAAATGCAGATATCCATCACTTTTACTAGGTTGTGTCTGTACCAATAGCTGGCATAAAATGAGATTACGTGTTGGTTGCTGATTTCTCACTTTAAGTCCACAGCCATAAGAGCAGTTAGAGGAGCTCTGTGGGCTAAAACATTCACACACAGACCCACGAGACCTTATTAAACTTAATAATTCAGAAATGCTCTGAGCAGTTATATGAAAAATTAGAGCCTGGCATCATGCACAGATGAACAGATATTTCTTTATTCTTTCAACTTCTCTCTCTGATCTGCATGGGAGATGGAAGGTTTCTCGAATCTCCCTGAAGTTATGAAAGAAAGGGAGAAAAGATGAACTAATTAAAAATCTACCCTAAGGGAAAGTTCTTGGCCCTGGTCGTTTAAAGAAGATTTCTATAAAACCTTTCTTTTAGCCTTTTTCATACCTTTACTTGACATGCTCTTTCCCTTGAGGGATTCAGGTGCATTCATTTCTGCCACTCCTGTTGCACACACTTAATTGTACAGATTACAGAAATGACATCTCTTATAAAGTGATCTTATTCATCCATGATGATAACAAACCTGTAAAAAAGTTTGAGCTTGGTCAATAAATACATGAGGTAAGAAGAGATGATCTTAACCAGTGTTGATTTTCACAATTAGCTGTGCTGAGCACTGCATTCCCAGCTGGTGGATGCCTTATTGCACTTATCAGAGCCTGCAGTGGTTTGAGCTGGAGAAAAGGAGACTCAGGGAAAACTGTATCACTCTCTACAACTACCTGAAAGGAGGATGTAGCAAGATGGGGTATGCCTCTTCTCCCAGGCAACAAGAGAGAAGAGGAAAGGACTCAAGCTGCTCAAGGGGAGATTTAAGTTGGATACTAGGAGGAATTTCTTCATGGAATGGGTTGTGAAATACTGGAATGGATTGTCTAGGGAGGTGGTGGAGTCACCATCCCTGCAGGGGTTCACAAAATGACTGGATGTGGCTCTTAGTGCTGTGGTTTTGTGGACATCAGTCAAAGGTCAGACTCAACGATCTCAGAGGTCTTTTCCAACCAAATTGATTCTGTGATTTTGTGATTCTGAGCTCATTGTTTGCTCTGGGAACCATGGCTGGTAGGAACATTGCCTCTTCAGTGCTGAAATAAGTAAGTGTATTATTCCTCTTCAAGGAAAGCTATGTCAGCTCAATTACAGTGATGCAGTAGTGTAAGAAGAATGACAGCACCCAAAAGTATCCAGTTTTTAGTACTTTAGGAATCAGATGAGGACTTTAATACATCCAAAGTCTGAGGGAAACCTTAGACCTTCCAATTTATGCAAGGAAGAATGCACTTGATATTTTATGTTATTTAAATCCTAGGATCTATTTTCCTAAGAACAGTTTTATGTTGTAATGATTTTAATTTTACAGACTCACTGGAAAAGTGATTTTGCATTTTTCAGCTTCTATTTGTCTTCTCAATCATACGTTTTACAGATTAAAATAAGAACAGGAGACTGATATTTGTGCAGGCAGGGAATATTACAAGATCCTTCTTTACACAAATAGATTAGGACAAATCTTAAAAGCTCAGTCAACTCTACTAGCAATATTAATTCTCTTCCTAATAGCTTATGATAAATACTTCTGGAAAATTAACTCCAATGTACTTCATCTGAGTGTTCCAGAATTTGGAGATCTTAGTGTCAGATACTAAAGAAGGTCCATAAAACTACATTTATGAAACAAGTAAAGTATGTAAGTGAGGTCTTTGCAAGATAAAAGCACTGCAGCTTTGACATATGGAAAGTGAGATTTCTAGTAAGTGCTGTTTGGAGAGATGATCCTATTAGCAAGCCCATAGCTTTACAACAAGCAAGTTATATGGTATGAAAAGTCACACTTCACTAAATCAGACAGTTTGCACTTGTTTGCTTTTATTCAGTTTGTGAGGAGTTTGCAGTCTCTGTATTAACTGTGTAAATTAGGGAACGCTACAGCAGTGCTTGAACAGAAAATTTTCAGGATTTTCCAAGGTGCATTTATTACCTCAATTAACAGTAGTCATGTGTCCTTGCATTGTGCTCTGACAGATATTCCTATTGAATGTGCTACTTTGCTGATAAAACGGGAATTTTATTTTAGAAAATAAATTTTAACAGAAGGTACCATGTAGTACTAATGTACTAATGACTTAACTATCCAAAACCACATCCAGTTTGGCTAATATATTTGCTGCTTAGTTAAAGTTAACCTATGTTTATAATTAGATTCACTGGGATACTCTAGTGGAACAACTTGAGGTCAGTTGGAATTATATAAATTTATACCAGTTGAGGATCTGGCTCGATACTTTTCTTCACTTCTTGCCTTAGGATCTCACTAGGGAAGTTATTAATAGAATGGCAACATCACAAGGGAAAGGAAATGGGGAAAAGGGAAATTGGATAAGTCTTTAAAAATAAATTTAATCCAATCAAGACTACAGACAGTGTCAGAAATAAAATTCTAGTCATGCAGTTACTGCATACACTCACCACAGGACAAAGTTCTTCATTTTTCACAGTAGCACTTTCTGTACTCAGCTTTTCCCTTTGTTTCTGGCAGTTGGTGTATTATGCTTTCAGTGCATCGTTCAGGTAAATTCTTTCCCATTATTTTTATGTATTCGTTTTCCCATCCATCTGGATTGATCTGCATCCCCTCTTAGAGTCTGGGCCAGGACTCCAGGAAGCTCATTCAGCCCTATGCCTGGGTGGCAGCAAGTGAACACAGTATGGGACAGGGCACGACAAGAAAAGCCTCAGCAATGTCCATTGGTGCTTAGGGCAGACCCTGCTGCACTGGGGCTGTTTCACCTCCTGCTGAAAACCCATCAGAGCCTTCCAGGCCCTACTGCTGGAGCAGGAGAGAAGAACATGGTGAGGCCTGGGGGACTTTCCCTCTCTTTAGGATTGTCTCACTCTATTCTGTCCTTGAATGCACACCCATGTATGCATGCACACACAAACTCAAATTGTACTTGAATTCTCTGAATTCTTTGAAAAGGCATTTGGAAACAATGGAAGATGATTTTAGTTGTTGCCTGCTTGCTTGAAGCAGGTCTCAGACCTGTTATTATATTGGCTTCCTCCAAGTCTGCAATGGTTCATGGGGAAGGACAGTGGGCACTCCCAGTGATGCCTTGGGTTTTAACTTTCATATTTTAGCTTGATTTTCAGCTTTTCAAAAGTGCCAGCACACCTTGTTCAAAAGCATGCCTTGATGTCTCATGTACATAAATGTAAAGTGTTTGTTTTTTCTGTTTGCCAAAGTCCAAATAATAACATTGATTCTAAGGACAATAAAGTTTAATAAATCCTTTTTTTCTGTGCCAATATCAGCATAATACTTAAATGAGTTAATTTAAGTGCATTTACTATATAATTTATTTTCAGTAAAAAAAATATCTACAGAGAGAAGACATTGTATGGCTTTCATTTGCATTTATTTTATATTTGCAGTATTTGACATCAAATATAAATCCATGCACATATGCTGGTAAATACTGTCATCACTTTTTGAAAGGGGAAATCTTTACAGGCGTGTACTTAAACACACAGTTTTTGTATCACATCTTCAATTAAAGCTACGGACACTAATACTGCTTTTAGGATGACTTCTTTGTTTGCACTATATATAATTTTCATGCATTGTGATGTGGCAACGGGCATGATGTTAATGACAATATACTTTCCATTAGGCAAGCAGTATGGTTGGATCCAGCCTGATTTATAAAACAACAACACAACAACACTAGTTAGGGCATTGTATTCTACTTGCCAGATGGTTAACTCCCATGGGTTAATGAGTATACCCAAATTCTAGATGATTTAAGATGTCCTGCGGATATTTCCTTGGGTACGAGGATTGCTGGCTGTTAATTTACATGTGTACTGTATTTTTCCCTCTCTCTATTGGTCTCTTGAGGATTCTGAATTTCTTTTTCTCCATAAAATGCTAATAAGCCATATTTAACACCTTCCCCTTTTGCTGCTCTGACCATCAAAACATTGTTTTCAGATTTCAAACACTTCATCTATTAGACCAAATTAGTTCCTCACAAAGGAACTGGAAATTTGTATATTTATACAGATATATTCTCTCACTCTCAAACACATACATATATGAATACATGTATATACATATAGATAATACATACATACACACACTCTTACCTTCTCAGCTCGTGCATACTATTTTCATAAGTGTGTTTTGCTGGAATTTCTCATTACTCCAACACAAGAAAATAGTTGAGTATATTAACAAATTTCTAGCAAACTCTAAAAGTCTAAACTATTGATTAATCTGGAATAAATCTGCCCTTTGTTTTATACCAAAGAAAAAGTCTATATTTGTGTGTCACAGGGGGTTGTTTTCATTCTTGACAGCTGAAACCTCTGAAAAGAATTTCTCTATAGTAGTGTTACCTCTAACTCTGCCTAACTGGCACACATTGAGAGAAAGGAGTCTTAGAAACAACATGAAAGGCATTCATCTAGAGGGAAAAGAGATGACTTAAGGACAGTTGTTTTATTCTTGCTCATGGCGAAAAAAAAGGTGAGTGGAAATTGCAAGGAGGTATGTCAGAATTTCAATGTTAACTGAAATAGAGATAGGGCAAGTTATTTTATCAACATAGCTGGCCATCACCCTTGTCCTGGTTTAGAGCCCTTCTGTATTATCAGGTCACCTTGTACCCCTCATGTATATTCAAAAAATACAGAGGATTAGGTACTAGGAAAGCTGAGGAGGGATTGTTGGCAAATGAAAAGAGAGAGCAGGGAATGAGGAACAGCTTTTTTGTACAGAAGTATAGGTGCTGATGTCATGAAATAACTCACAATTTTGTTCCTGCTGGCATCAGTTGCTGGCATCATTTTGTGGAAGATACAATAAGATTTTGTGGAAGATTCTCTAATGGAAAATTACTGATTCTCTTTTACCCATGTAAGGGATACATGTTCCCTTTTACCGACATAGAATTTGAATCTTCATTTTAAAAAATCCTATTAAACTCTTAAGATAAACAATATCCTGAGGCAACAAGTTGCACAAGGTCAGCACATATATTGCATAAATCATTTTTTTGGTTTAGATAAAATGCATTTTCTCTACAATTTTTTTTAGTTATTTTCTCATTTTTTGGTGCAATGGTATTTTAATTTACTTTTTACTTTTCAATTCACTCCTCAGAGCATTTTGTCTTTTTTAATCTGCTCATTTTCTATACATAGCTCATAATCTTCTCTGTATTTCTCCTCAGACCTGAGTGTTCATGCATTGCATGTTATTTCTGTTTCTACTCCAAGCAGCAACAACTCTGGTATTTACAGAAGACTCCCCACCCTCTTAGAGATATTCACTGGCTCCTGCATTCTTTCTATCACTTCCACTTAGAATAGCAAAAGTTCAAAATGAGATTTAATATGAGATAAAGCCATCATAACTGCAAAGAAAAAAACTCCTATTTTGTGGTATTTTATCTGCATATTCTCCTCATTTTTTTTCTACTACAACTCTACTAAACCAGAAAGTTTTCCTAGAACTATTCATTTAAACTTTTTCCCCCTTTGAGTCACCACAGTTAATTTCAAAACCAGTATCGTGAATGAGGTAGATGATTTCTTCCCATCAGCATCACTTGATGAGAATTCTGTTTCCGTACAGTAAAACAGAGATACCTGGAAATACCATCCAAGTATTTCAACAGCACATAAACCAAAAGTGTAGGGCCATTAGAAAATGAGAAATACAGCAGGTTTATACACCATTTCTTACGGAGCAAGTTTGAATTCACTGCTAGAGTGACTGGTTGACGTTCAGAAAATCTGTCATCATATCTTAGTGCTCCAACTTGGTTTTCAAGCTGGGATAATGTGACAGGGACCCAGTGTGTGCCCTGCCCTGCTCAAGGGAGGAAGGGGCTGGCAGGGTAATTTGCCATTCCATCCTCTCCACCTCCTGAAGCATATCAGTAATCTGAGTCAAAGACAAGGAGTGTTGAAGATAGAGGAAGTGGAGGCACTTGTGCCCTGTTGCCTGTGACAATCTGTGAGCAGAATGCCAGCATGCAAGAGGTACTGAGCCACCACAGTGCACTGAGTGCCTCCATCCACACCAGCCTGGGCCAGAAATCTGCAAGACACCTTTTGTCTGGCTCCTACCCCAGTTTAAAGAAACCTGCTTCTCTGACTGTGAAAGCCTTTTTTCTAGACCTGGGTAAAGTGATCAGAATCCTTGAAGACTTACTTGGACCTCTGCAGCTAATCTGTACCATGAAAATACACTCCATGGAAAGCCCTTTTGAGGCTGGAGATCAGCCTCAGATAACTGCACAGACCTCTAGAAGAGTGCTGAGCCAGGTAAACACTGTTCACTCTGCAGGTTTGTGCACTTCACTTTTACCAGTTTCCTTGACTCATTGCTTCATTAGGAGCACTGCCCTCTTCTTCAAAGCACACATTTAAATGGCAGCTCATGCTCCATGTACCTCTTTGGAGACCTAGAAGCCTGGATGCTGCAAACAAATCTGATGTCATGGACTGAGGCCACAGTTACCGTGACCAACCACACAGTTATGGGACAGCATCAAAGCAGAAATACACAGCTACATTGTCAGCAAAATGCCCGAGGGGCCACAGTGACAAGCCACCACCACTACAGGGACTTTGTTACCAACCCTGCCCCTTCTGCCCCAGCTTTTTACATAGCCACAAGTGCTGCCAGGTCTGATCCCAGGGAAGTAACTCTCTCGAGATTGTGGTGGGAGGTAACTGTGGCTACGGTATTACATCTTCTCTGAGAACAAAGAGGCTGAATGTTGTTGGTTCCTAATAAGGAACATCCTGACTGGTTTCTTACTGACAGGACAGCTGGCAACAGGAAGATGGCAAAGCCTGCTCAGGACTCCTTGATTCACAGACTCAGAGAAGACATGAAAGTGTAAATTTTATATGTAGCCTATTTTCTGCTCATTGAGTCAGTTTTCAAGCTTAATCTCTTAACACCAAAATCATAAAAAAATCCTGACAAGAATCTCATTACAAAAGCACCTAATTCTCTTCTCGTGTACAAAATCTAATGATAATACAGTTAATAAACCTATAGTATAGTGGGCAAAGAAACAAGCAGCAAACAAGGAAAGTATAGACTAAGTGAGCCAATACATGGAAAGAGTTACAGGCTGGATGCCCATCAATGGAAATCTAATCAGCATGGACTGAATACGACTCTGCCACCCAAACAGAGCATTATAAGATGCCAGCTGCATCTGCTTCTCCTCCTAGTTATTCCTATTTTTGAGCATAAACCAAGCTCTTAGGGAGTAACTTGTAATAGCATACCCAAATAAGCAATGCTGTCAGAAGTGTTGTAAACCTTTAAATTGCCATTAACTAATCAAAATCATTGTTCAGTGACCATTATATTTTATTAAATGACCACTGAATCAGAATGTTCTTACTGATTTTCAATTACAATGTAGAATAATTTCCAAGACTCAATAGCACCCATTAGCAGCACTAGGACCACTGAAACCTCTGGTACCAGGAGGAAATTCAGTGCTTAAGATGCTAAGTTAATTTATTCTTGTAGATGATTATTTCTAGCCAGGCATATTTCAAAAAAGGGTTTCCTAGAAGTAACTAATGTAGTCACATACAAGGGTGTGGCCCTGCTCTTTACTTTAGAAAAGTCCCATCCCTTCTGTTTGAGAAGGGGTAAAGGGGAGCAGCAGAAAACACGTACATGGAAGGACAGAACTTCTTCCTCCATGAGTGGTAATGCCAGAGCCATGGAGGATTACAACACCTCCCACCTTGAAGTGGATGCTTCCCTGGCACAGGAGCGCCTCAAGAAATAAAATACTTTCAGAAAGGTTGAGCCATGACATATCAAATCTGCTATGTTATGTGAAAATGCCTTTCAACTTCTGTAATTAATAATGTAACAGTAGCAAACATTTGTGAGTCCTTCCTGCAGCGGTAGAGGAGAAGTATTTAGTGATTAACATAACTATGGGGAGCATCTTTACAGAAGAGTAAAACACATTCCATGTGTATGTGTGCTCCTGCAGAGAAATCTCTTTTCACCTTGTGTATTGGTGAAGTTAAAACAATGAACAGCCAGGTAGGAAAGAGTTAACTCTCCCAAAGGAAACAGAAGCACGTAGTTAAATACTACATCACAAATTACCATTTTTATGTCACCACCTCACCATGACTTTAGCACTAACCTATCTCTATCTTCATCCTCTCATTAGCTTATAATGCATATTCATGGTCCTGATTATATAGCCACTTTCTTGACTTGTTTTAATTGTGCATAAAGACATTGTGACAGGAGACCTGACCTTTTCAAGATCATTTTCTCTCCATTACTTTTCACAAAGCTATTAACTTGTCGCCTTCCATAAGATTGCAATAATTTATTTCCCATTAATAAAAAATTCCTGGTGCCATGCAAATTAAAATTTATTCAGCAAATAGAATTCTTAGGATTATTTTCTAATGGCTTTATATACTTCCAGTTTAGGAAGAAAAATAATATTAATGGATACAGGCTGAGTGGATAATTGCATACATTGGAGAAAAATGAATATACAACTGGTACTGTGGCTTACTGCACACAAATTACCCAGAAGAGTTCCTTTACTCCCTTTTTCAATAAATATATTAAATAATTTATTAGAGATATCATTGTAATCTTGAAATTATTCCCATTGTATAAAGGGCTTGGCAATCTGATGCACAAACAACAAATGTTGGTGTTAGAAAATCCACACTAAGTAAAAGTATTTGTAAGTGTAAATTTAACTAAGGGAGGAGTAACTTTGACAAAGTTGCAACAGAATTGCAATAGAATTAGAGAAGGGTTTCATGGCGAAGAGGTAGACAGAGTTTGTATTTCTCAACATTTTCCAATAGGAATGAATTATGCTGAAATTGCATAACATGTTAATGACACAAAGGCTTTGGTTTTCTGAGAACTTTTCAGTCTTGTGCATTTGATAAAAAACTTAATATAATAGGAAAACCAGAGCATCATAATTCAGCAGTATTTATTTCCCTTTTATTACAGCTGAAAGTATGATACGCCAATAAACTTATTTACATAAGTTCCTATTGGGGAAAATAGCTCACGTACATTTCAAGCTGTGTATTAGTGATATACAGCAACTACTGCACAAACAGATATTTCAGTGTTTAGAAAACTGGCACGAAAACTGCAAATCATGTAATAGCAGCCAGTTCAAGTCCCTGACCATCTACATGGGAGTGATGATAAAACTCAGTGACATCTTGTTGGAATGTTTCAAGGCTGCAGAAAAAAGAAACCATTAAACTTTCTACTACAAAGTCACAGAGAAGTGAGCTGAAAGAGGAACCCCTGGTTACCTGCTCCCTCTGCCAAACAACTCAAAGTAGCTCCCACTCCACCTCAGTGCAACTGCAAACACTTGCTTAGAAATTTTTTTATAACTGCCATATATGCTATGCATTGAATAGTTTGGCCAAATGTAGGACAGCAAGGTGTTTAGTTCATGAGCCAGTTGGATTCTAATAGGGAAATTGGGAAGACACGCAAGGAGAAAGGAGGAATGGTTGGGGAAAGAAAGGCTAGAGTACAAACCACTGCAAGAATAAGCCCTGGAAGAAAGAGCTTTAAATGCCCTTTTAAACCCTCTTTTGCCTGCACGTTCATGGCAAGGATTAAGTGATTAAACTATGCAACGTTCCCTGTCCTTTAAATATGTAAAATTAGTTGCCATGTGGACCCCACCTTAAGTGCTGCTTTAAAAGAATCAAATTGCAAATGATTACAAAAATCTGTTTTAATTTCGTAGTTTATCCCAATGCAAGGAAAAAGAAACAGAAAATTTGATATTTTTTTCAGTTGGCTTATACTTGTTCAAATCCCACATTCTTTTCCTATCTTAATGTAACTAAATGAGTTTGTTAGCCCAAACCCATGGTTTATCCCAGAGCATAGGTGTTCTGACACACTTTAAATTCACAGTCAGAATTAATTTAGACATTTTATACTTCTATAAATCTCCTAAGAAAGTGCTCATATTATAACACGAATGGCAAACATTCAGTAATAGAAAAAGCATTCAAATCTATTCCTTTCCTCACACAGATTACATTCACAAGTCCACAGTGGTCATTACTGATCCCTGAATACTTACCAACAGTAATCACAGTGATGTGCATAAGCACTGAAGAAAATTAATTACAGCTTGTCTTTCATAGGATTGATGCCTCTTTTCTATTAGTAGGATATCAGTACCTTTTACTTTAGAAGGTGAGAAAGAATGGTTTAAATGTGCAAACTATTGAAAGTTGAATAATAGGACAAGGTAATTTCTCATTAAAAAGTTATTATAGCCTTCTTTGTTAATAAGTCTTTGCTAATAAGGACCAGATTTGTACAGATGCTGAAGGCATCTAAAAGATTTGGCATTTCCTTGTGCAATTGCTTGCATGTACCTGTAAGATCTATCATGAAACAGTTATATTAGGGATTTCAGTGGGAGTTGGAATAATTTAATTGGCAATTTAGGCTGTGTTTGTATTTGAAAAATTACAGATTTAGGACTCTAGGAGAAAGTGCTGGCCACGAAATGATGTTTTCCTTCATGAAAAAAGATGAGTGAACATGAACATTTTTGTTTGCTTTCACAAAACACTGTAAGGGATTCTCAAAAAGCCTTAAATCAAACATTGAAATATTTGTTTCAGTGAAAAAAAATTCCAAACCAACAAAAATCCCAAAATCAAACCTCAATCTGTTTACACTGAGGATTCCATTTCACTTTTGTAGGAAAACCAGCAATTTTTCCAAAAGCATTTGTTAGAGGGCTTTATATCATACACCACTCTCCACTGACCCATGCTGTCCTCTGCTAAAATTTAAAGAAGCAAAACACTCTGGACCACATTTGTATTTGGGTCAACTTTGCAGCAGTGTTGAAATAAACAGAGATACACCGGGGGATTAACTTGGTCTGGTTTGCCAGCCACAAACCCAACAGCTTAATTTTTCAGCAGTATTCTACATTTATTAAAAAAATTTAGCTCTTACTAAATCATTGCACCACTTGCACTTCCCCTCACTGATGCTCAGTTACCACTAAACTGAGCTTTGCAGCATTGCAAAGATCTTCATCCCTTGGCCTAATTCAATGGTCTAAGCAAACGTGACAAGTACCAATTTCACAAGGCAATATGATGTAATGGTGGGGCTTTGCTCCCCTTTACTTTGCAGATGGGGATATTCTGCACGCCTCCCACACATCTCCATCCAAATGCACAATATGGATGTTTTATCTTTCACAACAGGAGCCTTCTGTTCACAGATATGTCAACATTCCTGAGAATATTTCTGAATTTTGCGGGATGGGACCTTACCTGAATACTAGATAGGTTGTCCTGTGACCGTGATACAATACAGAGAGGAAACTCAGCTCTCCCCAAAGCCCTAATATTCTATATGGTTATCAAATCTAAGAACTTAGGAATCATTGATGCTTATTAACATGAGTATGAGTTTCAGCTTTTTGCTTTCACCAAGACAAGATTAATTCAAGTTTTGATATTTCAGCAAATAATTTATATTAATATTTCACATCTAGCTATATAGCAAGCTATGGCATCTTACATACAAAGCTGATGTTATTTTCTCATTGGGATGAGGTTTATATCTGTAAATGATAATATGCCACATTTTTAAAGTTGCCTCTCTTCAATTTTTGCAAAAAATACAAATATGCACTTAAAAAAAATGTGGCACAACTAGGAGGATACACATAGATGTAGAACTGATGCAGACAATATCTTTCATAATGTTCTGATGCACCATATCAAAGATTTGTCATTAAAGGCAAGCATACTATGAAGTGAGAAAGTAGACTTACATTGCAATTATTTTCCTATTAGCTGCTGCCCATTGCTCCTGACAGGTATAAATTAGATCTCGCCAGGTTGCCTACAGATTAATGAGTTCCAAAACTGGCATTTAATTGTTTGGGAGTAAGAGGCAGGAAAGGAAGGTATCTGCAAAAAAGTCTTTATCCACCTGTGATTAGAAGATATTCTCCTTTCTTTCTGCTTTTCCTTTCTCCCCTGGCATCGCTTGGGTGATAACTGACACTTCTATCAGAGGATTCCTTTCGACGCAGCAGAAACTTGCAGCTGAGGCAAGGCCAGAATTAATAATCTGCGTGAGCAAACACACAGCTGCTGTTTGTGGAGAGAGATTCTATTAACGAACAGTGAATTCTCATAATTAGCTGAGCGGTTTCTGCAGCTGCCTGCCTGACCCCAGACTACACAAATTGTGGGTGGTGTTCAGCCTCTAAATCAATCTTACCTAATTACTATAAGCATGTTCCTCCAGTCCTAATGACTGAGGGGGGGGGAGGGTACGGGGAGGAATAGACATTTCCTTACCCATTCAAATGTTCCTCTTATTAGATTCTCCTTTGTGCCTAAATTCGTATTTTTTCTATTAGCATTTCTAAGGGTATACAGGTGTGGTTACAAATCAGAAGCACAGAAGTATAATTCATGTCCTACAACCATGTGCCAGTGTGTGTCTGCTTTGCAAACAGTAGCAAAATGTGTGCTTGTTGGAAGCATCTGCCTTGCTTCAATTCACAAAACATAATTTAAAACACACATGTCTGTCTGGATTCAAAGCCTTTTCTCTGCCCTACTTCCCCTCCCCCCCACAAATTAATGTGACAAAAAATGGAAAATCATGAATGGTTGTGCCTTCGTCTGGTCTGAAGCGCAGTTACTACTGTCTCATCACGTGGCGCCCGAGAAGACAAGCGCATTTGTCACTGGGGGAGAAAAGGGATGACTTTCCTGACAGCCCCAGCTCAGCCAGGGGCTTCGCCTTCCCGAGCCGGGGTGGAGCAGGGAGGCGAAGGCAGGGGCTCACCTGCACGGCGGTGGGCAAAGCCGAGCACCTCCACCTGTGGCCGTGCGTCAGGGATGCAGCTGCTGCCCGGGTCCCTGCACGGCACCGCTCCGCAGCCCAGCATCCAGGCGGCACACACACTCCTCGGCAGCTTTTATTGCTGGCTGGAAACGATAGTTAGTGCTCCTAACTAAATTAGATACCTGTGTTATGACCTATTCTCCCTAAAGTATCAGTCTGGAGTGGAATGTCGGATTTGGCTTTACAAACAAGCTGTGGATCTGCTGGTAGATAAGGCTAGTGCTGAGAGATAAAAGAAACAATGGGATGGATTCCACTGATCGATGAATGGAAAAATATATTTGCCTTTACAAATAAACTGTAAGTTTGCGATAAATGAAATTGGATATTGAAAGATGAAAGAAGCAATGGGGACAAACTATGAATTCTATAAGAATTAAAAATTAAAAGGGAGGGTTATACATTAGAGGGGAATCTTAGGTACCAGGCGTTCCGGGAAGTCTGTGCCTCTCAAGTACCTCAGCCAATGGGGAAAGAGAGAGGGAAATGCGGCCGAGAAAACATAAAAAGGAGGCAGAGTCCCCCAAAAATTTGAGAGATCCCAGGAGAATGTCCCATGGCCTCTCCCTTTATTCGAATAAAGCAAAAAGGACTCCTCTATCTCCTTTTTGGACATAAACCTCTGTGTTGGTGGATTAATTTTCCTCACAGTCTCCAGAACAAAATCCCTCACCCATCCTTTGTCTGATTGTGTACCCTCATAAGCAAAGGCTCCCTTTGTCACTTGTCTGACGTCGCTGGGCTTGCATCAGCTCCTCCCTGATGGTGAAATACACTGCTGATGTCTGCAGCTCCTCCCTTCTTGGGAGACCCAGGTCTTCAGCTTCTCCTTTGATGTCCTTTTGAGGATTTCACTTGGTATCTGTTTCTTCCATCAGAACTGGCAGCACCCAGAAGATCCGAGTTCTGGGCTCCTTTTTTATTTTAGCTCAAAACTGGATCCAGGGCAAGTCGTTAAGGACCTGAGAATGAGCTAGCTGAGTCTGACTCAGTGTTGACCTAGGCATTAATTGGATATGGTTAATGTGAGATCAGACATTTGCTGTAATTTTGAGATTAATTAATTTAGGAATGAATGCACAGAAAGCAACTTTGATTGAAGCTTTAAGAATGACTGGAAATACTAACTCTCAGGAGTTTCACGGAGAGATCCAAATACTACAGAATTACCAGCTTGCTTAGAAAAATTTTTAAGAGGGAAACATTTCCCAAGTTATTTTATACATATTTAAGATTATATCTTTGCTATGATTATAAATCTCACAGGTTTGTTTGTTAATGACCAGATTTTCACCTGCTGGTCAGTGACAACCTTGCTGTCAAGGGCAAAACTCAAACAACAACATTATGCCAATGCAAAATTCAGATTCATGAAAACCAGCAGGGGGGGGCAAGAGGGAGGGACAGCTTGTAGGGCAACCAAATTATGTAAAAATATAAGAAAAATACATTTTTTTCCAGCACTACCACTTGCGATCATTAAATATTTGTCAATCAACAAAATCTCAAATGCATTCATTACTCACATTGTTTATAAATTGCTTTATAAAATATTTTTCCTTATAAACAGTTAGTAAATTTGACAACATCCAGTAATTTTAATTTGAGATTTAAATTTAATTTTTCACTTCCACGATTATTTTTGTTTCTTTACTGATTGATTCCTCTTAGAACTGGCAGCCCGAATTTCAAATATTTCAATGTTAAGATCCAGAACATTAGTGGAAATTAATTTGTCTGAAGCAATTCAAAGCTGTGGTGTATAATTTCATCTTCCCAAGTTCATGTCATGACTAGTAAAACTTCTGAACGTTTATACAAAGTGGAAGCTATAGGGCCACAATAACATCAAAGCTATTTCACAGAATGACTTGTATTTCCAAGAATATTTTCTAAGGAAGGAATGATTAAAATAATTTCCTATGACACATCATGTAAAGAATTAAAACGTGTTACATTGTCAACATGTCTTCTCCAGATAAAGGGAATAAACTGATTTTTATATGTAGAATATTTCTTGGCATCAATGTGAAAAAAAGCACTTTTTGCCCAGTCAAATACAACGTTTCGGGTTCTCCATATTCATAATAGGAAATTTCATGTCACATAACTTAATTAGTTCTTCAGTGCCACTTGTATGAGGTAATACTACACTAGAACTCCAAAATAAAATACCTCTGGGCCCTAAGTTAGAAGATTAACAACATAAAGACCAATCTGTATCCTGCACAGCAACAGCCCAGCTGGATTTGGCCCTTAGGTCACCTTGCATACAACAAACTCCATTGACAATCGTGCCTTGGTCTTTCAAGAACAGCCTCAAACACAAAATTTGGTTGTAATGGTTTACAGAGGTGTTAGGAGGCAGCTTCAGTAGGCAAAAAAATAAATGGAGACATGATGCCAGTATGTTTTTTGCTGCATGTTAATAATGCACCACAGAAGTTATTTCTGTCTGTTTAACATATAGGCTTCTTATTAACAATAAAGCACTGCCTGAAATGTTCTGAAGATGCACATCTATTGAAACCTATTGCATTTACAGAATGCAGTCTCCACAATAAATCTTGTTAAAAAAGAACATGTTGATCCAAATAAGCAAGCAAGAACACATGTTCTAACAGGGAAAAGAACAATCTTTTTCCATTAAATTTCCATTTAAATGTGTAATAAATACATTGCATTTCCTATGTCAGTCAAGAGAAAGTCACAATGTATTTTGATCCTGCCTTATAACAAAAACTAGGAACAAAACAGTCTTTCAGAACTCCTCCAACAATTTATTTTCATAGGCAAGGTACTGCAGGGCACTCTCATGATAAAATCCACCCAGTAAATAAGAATTTGCAGCAGCAATAAGCAACTTGTTCTGTATCTGCAGTCAATAAATATATTGAATATACAAAATAAAACAGGTATGGATACAAAAAAAAAAAAAAAAAAGACAATAAAAATCATCTGACTAGGTATATGGCATTAACTAAAGCACCTGAAAATTGCTAATCTCTTCTTACCTTTGCCAAGGGGGAAGCTCTTATGCTCTCCACATAGAATCTTGTCCAGTATCCTCTCAAGTCATTGACCATCTTTTAATCTAGAGGCCCACACGCTCATAGATACCAAAAGGTCTTGTTTTCTTTTAAGCTTTTAAAACTTTACTCTCTTCAGAAGGAAACCCAGACAACAACAAAACAAACAGTGTCTCTTCCAAAGAGAGCTGTCCTTGAGCCAGGGTCCAAAGGAAAGCGATAGCTGTGCACAAGGGCAGAGTGACATGACACAAGCACACCTCCATCCCCAGAAATAACAATTCCAGCTCATCAACAAATCTGCTCAAGTTTTATAAAGCCATGGATGCTGCAGTCTTTATTATATTTTCTTTAAAGAATGGGAAAGATTTTCCAACTTTTTCTTTTCTTTGATCAAAGCTAGCCTAGGACCCAGCTGTGTGAAGGAGATTATGCCAAACTGTCGCAGGTCGGCTGATGGCAGAAGCCCAGCACAGATTCATGCCAAAGGATATTTTTGGCTTTCAAGCCTTCTTCACAATTCAGTGGTGGGGGATTGCTAATGGTCCTGAGGAAAGCACCCCAGAGGAGTGAAGAGGCAGATTTTACAGAAGGGTTGTGCAGGGAGATGGGAGTTGTCACAAAGCTGAGGACAGCCTGGAAGGGAGAAGAAAGAGCAAGGAGACAACATGTTACCAGCACTGTGTGCTTTAATACAAGGCAGCCATAAATGAGCAAAAGGATTAAATTAACTCACGTCTGCTTGTCTACACTTCCACCTGTCTGAGGAAGACCATTTTGAGCCATGCAGTAATTTATCAGCCTGGGAACAGTACTTAAATGGGCCTATGGAGAAACATGGGTTCAGACCCACAACCCTCTACAGCTGGTTCACATCAAATTATCAGTGTCTTATTGCATTTATTTACAAAGTTGTGCTTAGTTTTTCATCTATTCTGAGCAAAAGTATGCCTCCTTTACAAAAATCCAGTGCAATCAGTAGACCTTAAGAAAATCACTGGGGGGGAACAGACCAGTGCTCCTCTTCTAAAGATGCACAGTCTGAAAATCTGGGAAAACAAAAACAACAAAGCAGAATAATTTCTAGACAATAGAATAATGCACTGGCTACATGTTATGCTTTATGTTATTCTCATCCTATAGACAGAACCAGAAGTGGTGCTCAGAGCCCTAGGAGTTCCTTAGCAGGCAGACAAGGACTCAGGTAGCAACAGCTGCTCATTTTTCTGAAGTGAGCCTTACTACTGAACCTGAAGTCCACTATTGTGTGAAATGAACTTTTTCTCCAAAGGTGCCTGCCTTTCAATCAGAGTGTTTGAAAATAAAGCTGAATCTTCTCCTGGTAATATCCAATTTGAGAATATATTAACTTCATGCAAATTGTTTTAAACAGAATGTTATGAACAATATGCCCATGGGGCTAGAAATACCAAAACCATTAGATTTTTGTATTGGGGAATATTTTCAACATTTGCTTTTCAATTTACCTTACTTGTTAGTATGGTCATATTTTGTCTAAGGTGTAACTGAAACAACACAAATTCCACTCTCTCTCTAAATGTCTTGTTATGAATTTTTGCTATTTAAAGTGTGCAATTATTGACGTTTTAAACATTAATTAATAATTAATTAATACTGAACTGTACATATATGCTGTACTTTATTCATCCAGCTATGGCTGGATAACAAGGTTGCTACTGCCACCCAAACAAATAACAGTGGGAATGTCTGTAATTTTGAATTCCTCATAGAGGATCAATCATGTCTTAGAGCACCTCAGAGAGGCAAGGAATTCTCTGATGTTTTAATCATACTTTCCTCTGTCTTTGCCAGAGAAACTTGGGAGATTGCAGGTCCGACCTCAAATCCTGAAATTGTGAATCAGCCTTGGATTTTTCTGCATTCTTTGCTGCTTCATGATTCCACTGGTATGTTCCCTTTCTGCAGGCAGCTCACCTCCTTCAAAATGAGTTTATGAATGAGTCTCCCAACAGTCAACCAGACTAATATTTCAAAGCAGATATAGCTGTACACATTTATATTCTTGTCCCTGCTCTTAAGAGAAATTGAAATATGTTCAATTCAAACTGCATGTGTAGTAGGTATGTTTGAACTCTTAATAACCTGCCCCTAAACCTCCAGTACAGCAAAGTCTCAACACATACTTGACTCTAAAAGGTAAAAGGAGATATTTTTCTATAGGATTCATATTTGAGCACTTTGTTGGTCTGGGGTTCAGTCCTGTAAAAGGCTGCACGTGTGACACTCAGAGAATAAGATACAGACACAGTAGGTGGGACACATTGTTGTGCCAGTGCACAGAGACAGAAATGTACAGTGCCAAAGCAAGGTGTGGCTGGAAGGGACCTCAAAACTTGCTCTGTCACTCACTCAGTCCCAAGGCAGGAGCAGCTCTACTTAGAGCATCCCTGGAAGGTGTTTTACATAACCTACCCCAAAAAACTGCACCAGTCTCTGCAGGCACCTCTGCTAGTTCTAGCATTAGAAAACTCTTCCCAATGTCTAATCTGGATCTTCAGTGTCGTTTTTCTAACTCTTGTCCTAACTGTCTCTGTCCCATATGTGAGTACCAGAATTTCCCTCAAACTGCCCCCAGTAAAAATAACACAAATCTTTTCAGCCTTTCCTCCCAAGTAATTATTTTCCAAAGATTTTATAATTTTCTTCTAACTCCTACAGCAAGATGCCTAAAATTAGCCACACTCCTCTAGCAAGGGAATGGACAGACCACTTCAGCTGTCTTCCCATACTTACACTCTTATTTGCAAAACTCAGTAAGATATGTTTGTTTTTTCTGCAGTAGTTGAACATCCTTGACTCACATTGTTTGTAAGCCATCCCCAGAGCATTTCCTGCAGAACTACTGCAAATCAGGTGTTCCTGACAAAGCCACACTGACACTTTCCTGTACTTCTGTTTTTTCTGTAGTCTGCAAAACAAATAATTTTGTGAGATGAATCTAGCGTTTTGTAAGAACTGAAGTTGAGATGATGGTTTACATATAAAAACAGGCACCAGCTACCCCCATTTGCTGCTATTTTGACAATACCCCTGTTTCTAAAGCTACAAGCAGAGCTTATGTTTTTTCGTCTAGATTTTTAAGTATCCTAGTGTGAAGCCCATCAGACTCAGCTTATCTGAAAGCGTGTAATGAGTAGTCTCATCAACTCCAATGAGATGCATGTGCAAAGTTAAGCCTGTACTCAAGTGCTTTCCTGGATTAGGGCCAGAAAGCTCAGCACTTTACAGGCCCAAGCTGCTTTAAGTTTTCATGATTTCCAGTGGAAATACAGGACTGCCTAAAAAGGATGTGCCCACACCTTGCATGACTCAGGCACAGTGTAAGAACACAAAGGTTATAGAGCAGTGCATTGTATTTCCCTAAGGGAAAATGTGAATTTGTTTTCACGTTTTCAAGATCAAGAGGAATGCCCAGACCCACCATGCTTGGAACAAAAAAGAAGTCTCTACGTGACCTATTAGCCCATAATTACTACTGATATAGCAGCCTTTTCATGCATCTCCAGTGTGCAAAGACCCCGTTAAAAATGAAAGAAAACAATCTAGCATAACAGCACTTTTCTGCAACAATTTGAGCAAAAAAACGAGTAAAAGAATTGTGGTTTTGAAAGGACTGCTCTTTGTGGAAAGTCCTCAGATTTCTGGACCACTTAATTCAAGACCCATACTTGCTGCAAAGGTAACAGAATCCAAGTGTAAATTTTAATAATTGCAGCAGTGATTACTTTTGGTTCTTGGCAGTTCATTACTGACTGCACAATTCCAGAGGCTCTCGTTAAATGGTCCATGGAATGAATCAGGCATGGAATTAACCTATTTTGAGTTCCCTGAAGCTTATGTCCCATGAAGGAGTATTCACATCCCTCTCTTGGGGCCAATCCCGAAAGCCCTTCCTCATACGAGTAATCCTTACCCACACCAGACTGCTCTTGACTCCAGTGCCAGCATTTGTGCTAGCAGAGGCTGTGCCTGTGAGTAATCATTTGCAGGACTGGGTGCGTGGTTTTCATGTTCCATTTGACAAAAGCAAATTACTTGCGGGCACAGTCCCAAGTCTACATGAAAAATTACCCTTACATGCTTAAAAAGAAACAGCATTTCTGTTACATTCTTCCTTCCTTTCTAATTGCAAGCACATTTGTGCTCTGTCCTGACAGAGGCAAATGCCGGCGAGATTGGGAGCAGTGGTTGTGAATCATTATTAACTGCACGGCGCTGCTCTGATGCCAGCTGTGATGATCCGTGGTCTGTCTGCTAGAATTCCCCAGGGAAAAAACATCTGGGAAAGGGTAAAGCTAAGCAGAGGGCTAATAACTATCGAGAATCCCTTTCTCTTTTTTAAAGCTTTCCTTTTCAGATGTTTCGCTTATAAACAAAAAAATCAAAAAGAAAATCCATTCCCCCCCCCCCCCCCATCCCCCCATATTGTTTCTTTTAGTCTAAAGCCTGCAAAGATGCAGAGTCCTGCGGTGTTTCATCTTCCTTTCTGGCCAAAGTCAGTGACAGACTCAGGAGGAATTAGTGTGCTGTCACCTGGTGTTGTCCCAGTGCTGTCCACACCTTTATAGGCTGCTCATGGCATTGCTCGCAGGCAGTGAGCGCTGCAAACTGCACAATGGGCACGGACACGCTGTCTTCAGTACAAAGAGCTTCCGAGCTGAGCCACTGTAGCCAAAATCAAAAGAGATCTTAACATGCACTGTCTGAACAGGCTCCTCTGCGCTGCTGTGAATAATCTGCATGTGTCTTCTTAACACTTTTAATGCACGACCTTTGGAAGCCAATCTTCAAACTGTGACAGGAATATTGTACAGTAGTATTATCTCTATGAAGAATAAAGCCAATGCTTTAAAGATAAGCTGCTTGGTTATTTTTTCTTTCTATACCTGTTTTGGTCAACACCTGATTAAGACCTGACAAAATTCTCAGATTTTTCTTATATGAATAATATAAAAAACCCTCCTCTATTTCTGTCAGATGAATGGATTAGCTAGAGTCAATGAAAGTTTTGAGTAATTTAAAGTAAACTGTAGTCTATTCAGACAGTGGAGTCCTCATCTCTTTTCTTTTCTTTTCTTTTCTTTTCTTTTCTTTTCTTTTCTTTTCTTTTCTTTTCTTTTCTTTTCTTTTCTTTTCTTTTCTTTTCTTTTCTTTTCTTTTCTTTTCTTTTCTTTTCTTTTCTTTTCTTTTCTTTTCTTTTCTTTTCTTTTCTTTTCTTTTCTTCCTATGGTATATGGACAGGTGTGGAGTTAAAATAGAAACCAGCTGGTGTTATCCTAAACTGCTTCTCCTAATCCTTCAACAGTAACTGGTCTGGGACAGCAGTGTCTCCAGTTTATCTTAGTGGAAACATCATGCTGAGCCAGATACTGTAAAGAGTATTTTCTGGAAAACTATGACTCAGATGAGACTGGAAAATTCATTTTCATAATTTAAATTTAGATCTCCAAAAAAGAAAAGATCAGGGGCTAATCTTTCAAGGCCTCTCTCCCATGCTTAGTCCTTAGCCCTGAGTGTAGAAAAGCATTACTCAAGACTTGCAGACCCAGTTATTTCACTTGGATATCTGAGGTGACATGAGGATTTTGAAGAACATGACAACAAAGGTATTAAATTAGTGAAACCTTTGCATAGGCAATACCAAAGTGAAGCCTTTGCTCCACTTCTGGGATACACAATTCAATTTCCTGCTGACACTGAAGATGTGGCATTGACTGACTGCTGGCAAGCCCAGCAGAGAAGCTGCCACTTATCTTTCTGTAGTAAACCTTATCAGAGATTTTTTTTGGAACACTTAATTTTTGTAAAGCTTTTAAAACACTTCAGGCTTTTGAGGACTCACAGCATGTAAAGCATAGGAAAAAAAACTGTCATGAAAGTAGAATAGTGCAAGATTAGCTGCACAGAATTACATGTGTCTTCCCAAATGCATGAAACCAGAGCAAAGGGACCTCCTGGTCATTGTTCCAGGTGTTGTATCAGCAAAGGTGCTTTATAACCCCTTCAGAAACTTGTAAGGTTCATCCTGGCATCGGCAGGTATTTCCTCACTCAGACTCTGAATGAAGGGCTGTCCCAGGCTCCACTGTTTTTGTTAGCTGGAATTTATGCATATGCTTCTTCTCTCATGGACATGTAGATAGTATTCATGTCATAAATAACTAGAAAGCAGGCGCAAAATCAATATGTGGAAAGCTGAGGCTTAAAATGTGGTGCAATGTTTTAATGACCCCATGTAGGGCAATAAAGAGCTCTGGCACTGAACCGGGGACAAGGTAACCAGAAACTTGGCTCCTCCAAAAGAGCAAGGTGCTCAAAACAACTGACACTGAAGCAGAAGACAATCAAAACCAGATTGAGATTCACTGAGATGCAGCAATAGATCTGTCAAGCCCAGTCATGCACACAGCCAGCCCCCTGAACAACCTCTGGGTATCATTTTTGTTGGAGTGCAGCCACCAGCTGTTCCGAGCCAACAGCGACCCCACTGCGAGGCTCCGCTGCTGACCTCCAATGCTTTAATTCCTCTGCATGCATATTTTAACATTATTACAAAAGGTTTCATTTACAATTCACAGGCTGAGCAACAATGAGTACATTTCATGGAGGTCAGCCTCAACCATTCCTCCTAGTGATGGAATTATAGTTTAAACAGCTGGAGCATGGTCCCAGGAGGGACACTGGGATATGGTTCCTTTACAGCAGAATAAATCCATCAGGCATATTTCATGTGTCCGATAACATTAATAGATATCAGGGTCTTTTAATATTTAATGAACTCACTTCGAGGTTGTTTACTAGAGAAGGAGCAGTCAGAAAGGTGATCACAGTCTTTTGATCTCTAATGACAACAGCAAAACCCAAATCTCAGCCAATGGAGTCAGCCTCCCTCTCTCCCCATGCCCTCCTGTGAGCCCTATCAGAAGAAGCTACCTCATTCACGACCTGTTTCAGCTTCAGAATGTGCAAGGGTGTTTTAAGTTTTGTGGTTCAAAAGTTAATAATTTCCATGTTTCCCACAATTTAATAGAGATGCCAGAAGCTGTCAAATAGCTTTCAGTTTAGTGATGGAGAAAACGGGAAAGGAAAGACAACTTGCAGAGGCATAAAGCAAAGAGTGTAGTGCTAAGAGGAGCCAGAATGAGCCTGGGTGTGCTAATGAATGTTATGTCCATTAGCTCAGAGATATCACTGAATGTGAGCTTTGGCAGTGACTCTCTTTACTAATGGCCTTTGGTCTTAATATTGCCATCATATGTTTCCTTTTTAATTTTGCCATAATACCCAGTTTATTAGAGATTAGAGGATTTCAGCTGAATAGCAGCTTGATTTTCTTTCTTCCGTCTATTTCATGTCCTTATTTTTAACATACTTTATCCAATTTGATTAGATTTGGGACTGTGTATAGAGGAGATGTTCAGTGACATCTACCTCTTATTCAGAGGTTTCAGACACATCTTCTGTGGCTGAGGATTTTTGTGAGCATTTAGGATTAATTTTCTTTTTATCACAGCAAGTGTGAAGTCACAGACTTTGGCAGGTGAAAGATGTGCAACCTGCTTCTCAGCAGGATAGCCCCAGCCAGTGTGAAGAGAAGCATAAGAGACATGGTTGTGTTCCTAGAGAATAAGAAATACGAGCTGGAGCTCATCTATTCTGGAACCACTGGAGTAGGGTGAGCATTCGAGTTTTCACAGGCAGATTGATGACCTATACCCACTTAAATGAGTCATCCCAGGGACATCCCTGGCCTTGGCCAAGGTGAATAGGAAGAACTTAGACCTGGTGTGTTGAGGTAAGATATGGAAAGAGCAGCTACCTCCACATGAGATATCAGGAGGACCCATGTCTCCCTGTGATCACCAGCGTGCAGCGGACTTGAATTCAAACTGAACAGGTGCAGGGCATTAGTAGGATGTACAAAGCCTGCTGTATGGGGGGAAACAATTTTCTTCCCCTTTCTTATAATCTGAAAAACAAAAACCTCAGGGGAACAGGACTGCTTTCTGCATTCTTGGAGGTGAGAGAAGGACAGTGAGGATGCAGAAAAAATGTTTTCAGCTGGAAGATACTGTTGAATGCTGAATAGAGACTCCATGAATTAATAGATTTGATGAATAAATTAAATGAAGATTAGAGGTTAAAAGCATGTAAAGGAGTCAGGAGCTGGAATAAGAAGAAGTAAGAGTGAAATCATAACTTGCTTTCAGATGGACATTGATACATTTATATCACTTATACAAGTAATTGTATCATTGCCTGTAGTAAAAGCTTGGATTTCATAGTCTTAGAGATGTCTTTCAATCTTGTCCTTGTGAACAATCATAGATTTGGGAGCTGTGTCCATGTTCCCTTCATCTTGCCTCCCTTCACTCAAAATCTTTATTAATAACTACATCTGAGTTACAAACGAGTCAGCCCAGGGTGGAAGACTTCATTCATAATTTTTTTTACTTCATTTGTCAGCATTCATCAGAACAGGTTTCAGCTCTGGGTGAAAAACTTTTAGCAGATAACCTAGGGTTACCAGTTTAGAAGAATGAGTTGCTGTGAAAATTGGTGAACTATGCAGAGAAACACATTGCATGTGAAATCCATTAGGATTGTTCACTTGCAGGTTTTGCGTGTTTCCCCCCCCCCCCTTCCTGTTACTGTTTAGTTTTCAGATTTTCTGTTCTTTAAAATAGTGGAGAAGTAAGCAGATGGTGGATTTCCTGAGAGCCAGGGATGCTCTACTGATGAAGTGCTGTCATTCTTAGTGAGAAAATCACCACCAGCCTTCACCTTTTAAAAGAAATCATTTTCAGGTAGAAGCACATTTAAAATAATTTCAATCAAAGCACTAAACCAGAAGCAGATGTTCAGATATGACTTAGGAATATTTAACTACTTTGGCAATGAATACACACAGATTGTTTTTAACAGACACTGAGTACCTCTCCATGCCTGTCCCCTTTTCCTTTTGCCTGTTAATGACAAATGGTTAAATAAAAAGCTCAGCTGCAGTTTCATTAAATGACAAATACAAAGAACAGGTAAAAATGTCTGCTTGGTAGAAGAAATTATTTAGATTTCTAAGAGGATCTCATGTCAGATGCTGATATTTGAGATGTGCCTGCAAAGGAGCTTCCATTGAAGCTGTACAGAAAATTGATGGCAAGAAAAAATCAAGTTGTTAATTTTTGTTTCTCCTCCCTTTCCCACCCCCACCTAAACATTCTAATTAATATGCTTCGGAACTACCAAAAAAAAAAATCCTGAAGGACAAAGGACTGAAGACCTCTCTTTGGAAACAGAATCTACTCTGGAACAAAAATTGAAAGCAATAAAAGCTGAAACTAATTTCCAGATGGAATAAATTGGTTCCAGGGTTTCTTGAGATTTTGGCCAACATATTGCACAGCTGAAGCTGAAGTTGCTAATTTTACCAAGGGAAAATGTCTCAACAGGGACACACTTCCCTTGAGACTCTGTCTGCTGCTTGTGCAGTTCTGTTTGGACTCAGCTATCTGTTTCTCCCTGTCTCCAAAGGCAGGGCACACATTTCACCCAGACTGTCACTGCCACCCTCTTGGGATTACTGCCTGGCAAGTCTTGACTTCCCTGCCTCACTTCAGACTCACCTAAACAGCCCCTGAACCCTGTCAGCCTGCAAGGCTGGGCAGCCAGGCAAGTTTTATCTGATTGGAGCAGGGTGGGTCTGGTTTATTTATTGTTTAATTAAGTGTAATATCCTTGACAAGGTGCCTTATTGACATTGCAGCAAATTAAAGACCTTATTATGCGACAAGCACTGTCATCACTCAAGCAAAACTTAGTTCAGAGGGGAATTTTGTTAGAGAAAGGACCACAGTGTTTGAACTCACTGAATATATCCATGGCAGCATATGGAAAAGTATTCTGGGGTTTAAATATGAGATTTGTCTCACATTTTACCTGCTGCCCCTTTGCTGAGATTGCCAACACTGACTGTCCTTATGAGACATCTCCAGAAGAGACATCTCTTCTTTTTCTCAAGGCCAAGTGTTCAGACATGGTGGTGCATGGCTGTATCTATGTTTGAATCTGTGATATATAAGATATGGAAGATTCTGGTTATCCAGTCAATGCAGAGTACTTATTTTTAAAAGAAAAAGCCCTCAATAAAGTACAGCAATATTTCCATCCCATGGAACTACAGACCTTTCTCCTTTCCAAGAAAAGAGGGGGAAAAGGCCTTCTTAAAACTTTTAAAAACAATAAAAACTGTTTGTTTAATAAGTGCTCTTTTGCAAGCTTGCCAACAGCACAAACCATATTATCCAGAACAGTCATCTGTTTAGGGTTTCCAACGTTAAATAAAACCTCAACCAAGCACAAATGTGAGAATAGGCTGAAAACACTGCACTCACGGGCAGCTTATTCTCCAGCACACAGGGCTGGAGCTCAAGGATCGTTTACTGTATAACCTGGAAGGCCTCTATCAGCCATCACTAGCCTTCAGTTCCTGCTTGTATGTACCATCCATGATTTGTTTTACATGGTATACTGAAAATGAAGGGGAAATGTACTCGTTTCTAGCCAAAGCATCTACCTATGTTATTTGCAATCACTGTATCCCAGGTTTTGAGGTTTGGCTAATACAAAAGTTCAAGGAAAGATATGTGTTAGGCAGTGAGGGAGTACAGGCTCCCTAATTCCCTATAGGCCTGTAGAATCACAAGTGGATTTACAAAGGTTTGGCCTATGCTGAAGAAAGGTTAGAGAGTGACAGGTTGTGTCTTGGGAATTTTGCATGTACTATAGCTCTGGGTAATTTATAGAGCAATCTATCTCTGTGGATAATATTCTTCTTGGCTCAGAGCAAGTGCTTCTCATGCCACTCTAGAGTATGGCCAGTTAGAGCTGAGACTATCCACCAGTGAGCATCTCTTGCTATTCCTGGCTTTGCATATTTTTGAAATTCAACTGAAAACTGCCTTTTAAATATCTTTATCATATCCCACTGGAGATAATTTTAATTCATCCTCTGCACAGCAATGAAAACCAGAGGTGATATTCTTTTTATCTTGATGAAGTATCCCCCGCTCACACTGTAGCCATATCACCGTGGCAGAGCAGCCCTCCCAGAGCACAGAAGGGCTCTCACTCCACAGTGCTGGCGTGTCTACTCATGCATTATTTCTTGCTGGGGTAGAAGGAGGATTTCTGTCTCCTGAGACCCTCTTGCCTCTGCTAGTCCTACCTGCAGACTCCATCACAGAGCAGTTCCTGGGGAGAGGCATACCAGTCAGCCGGGGAGAAACACTGCATGCTATCCTCATCTTCCTCACATGCCAAGAGATACTGAATAGGAAGGATTCTGCCTCTGACAGCATCTGACAGCCCTGATCAATAGCTATTGTTTAAAAAGTAAACTAATGAAATTATAACTTTATTGTAACAATGCTGCTTCCCCAAACAAGGACCTGCAGAATAAGATCCCATCTGCAGCCCCCTTTCCCTTGTAAAACAAAGAAAGAAGGGAGCTTTGGATGCTTTGTATTCTTAGAGGACCAAATATCACACCATTCTGGAATAAGCCATAAAAGCTGTGAGGTTTAGTCACCCGCAAAAGCCATTATTTTCCAAACAGAATGGCACATGTTAGGGCAATCTACAAGTCATGAGGAAGCAAGAAGCTTGTTTACCTTGCTGAATATAGAATTGTTCCCAGTTTAATGGGTTTGTGTTAAAATGTTACCCACAATACATATTTTTTTTTATTTTCTCCCATCAACCACATTACGGACTGATTTTTTTTTCCACTGGTGAGTGCAAAGGTGATACAATGATCCACAATTTTCCCTCGAACATGCCATCCATATTTTATTAACCAAGTAAATTATTTAAACACGTTCACTAACACACATGCCTCCTCTTATACACATGCCACACATTCCTGCCAGTGCAGCCTACCTAGATGTAATGAGATGCTCTTCTCAGGATCTTTTTGCCCAATCAGACTGTAATTAAGCCTATGAAGATGCAGGTAAATGTGCAAGATGCCTGTTTAATTAAAAACGAAAATGAGGGTTTAAGTATCAATTTGTGTTCTATTCAATTACCTGAAAGATTCGTAAAGCAACTTTACCTTTCAGTACCTTTTAATTAAAAAAAAAAAAAAAAAGAAAAAAAGAAAAAAAGAAAAAAAGAAAAGCAGAACAAAACTGAAAGTAAGCCACCCTAAATTCAGACTTCCATATTGCATGGCTACTTCTACATGCAGAAGAAACGAAGAAGAAGGAGAAAAGAAAAGAGAGAAGGAGAAAAGAAAATCCCATTTAAAAAAAAAAGTTTTCATCAAACCATGGAGGGAAAAAACCTAACCAAAACAAAACACATTGCTGTCAGAACACAGCAGACTGAGTCAATGTATAGCTTGCATATGGAAACAATGACATGATTGTTTACTCACTGGTTTAATGATATTCACTTTCTCCTAATGGCAATGTTGAAAATGTGAATGCCAGATGTTAAGCCTACAGCGCAGAAGCGATGAACACTGTAAAGTCTATAGAAAGGAATTTATCCTGACATCAAAATATAGTGTAACTCTTCAGTTTATTAATGCTGTGAGTGTTTTTTTTTTTTTAATTTATAAAAAGAAATAGTTTCATGTTTGCCATTTAAATTTCCATATTTTATAACACTTCAGCAACAAATTTACATATTTCCTGGAATCTGCAGATATAAAAGCGGTAAAACACTCCAGGCATTATTAGATAGTAGATTATAACCCATTACTATTGTTTCAATTAGCAATGTAAAAGTGACCTGCAGTGTTCAGATGACCCACTAATGGATTTAAATGCTTTCAAATATTAATGCAGGTTTTCTAAAGATGAATCCCAAACCCATTATTCCTGGAATAACCGTGAGCTGAAAAGCTGGCAATGATTGTGCATTATGTGGAAAGGCTCATGGTTAATTAAATGAATACCTAGCATTACACTGTTCACTTTAGTGCTACAAAATTATTTCTCATTGATTTTTACATTCTGAGCCTGTGATTCAATTTACTTCTGCAATTTGTGTTGTTGTGTCAATAAAACAGAACTGCTTGAAGATGGAAGCATTAGAGAGGGATACATACATTAAGGCCCAATGAAAACCATAGTTTTCCTATTTTTTTGCCCTGCTGAAATATCACTTGTAGGCATCACTTTGTTATGTATTATTAATACAATTTTTGTTTGTTTCCATCTGCTCTTTCTTCATTTTTATATTCAGGAGCTGGAATGTTAGTGATTACTTAAGGGTGAGTAGCTAATTTTTCAGTAACAAGTTCTCCTACTATCAAGAACAAAAGCACCATGAACACAAGTCTGTTATTTCATGTTAAATGGACTAGAAGGATTCAATTCATCAAAGCAATCATGCTGGAGATCCAGGGAGTTTTTAATTTGGCAAATACATGAAGCTGAATTTTTAAGTTCTTAAAATTGATAATTCTGAGAATTGAATGCAGAAGCAGAATCATTCTTTCATGGGTTTTGGGAAATGCTCATTCTCTTTGGTGTACAAAACTGCCTGGAAGAAGGTGTCCAAAGTCTCTCCATGGAGGTGCCCACTGAGGAAAAATTATGTTAGTAAGATCTTTTGTGGGCTGTAGCACTTCTCTGCTAGTTTTCTGGATAATTTTATTGTCTAAAGAGGGGTTTGTGTGTTCTACACATTTTCTATGATTGAGTTGATAAGTTTCTCAAGGATCTTTGGTTTTGGCCACCTGTGAGTATTTGTAGAACATATGCATTTTATAGTATCTTAAAATGTTTTAAATTAATCCCTTTTACTCTTTTCTTGTGCTATGTATGACGTGAATGCAGTAACATTTTCCTTACCTTTCTCTTGGGACTTCAAGTAAATTTGTTGTCCAGAGTCAGAAAGAATTGATAATGAGCACTGCATGTCAAATTCTAAGTCCTCTGCAACCCTAGTCCTATAAGGATCAGACTCCACAATGAGTTTGGCTAATAGCAAGATTTTCACAGAAATGCACTTATAGATCTACTTCTGTTGCATTGTACCTAAATGACTCAACATTCATTTGCGGTTATTATTATTATTATTATTATTATTATTATTATTATTATTATTATTATTATTATTATTATTATTATTATTATTATTAAGGTTTTTTGAGTGGGTGTGTGGATCTCAATTTTCTTACATTAGGAAAAATGAAGAGTAATTCCATTAGAGCCAGTGTAACTGTAATGATGCAAAACCAGTGTAGGTGAGAAGGTAATCAGGCCCACACCGTTCATTGTGTGACACAGTCCTGTAATCACTTACTTGCATGAGTAATGCTGTCTTCAGGAAGTTCACCGAGTTCAATTGGATTATTTGCATGAGTAAGTATCCCCTCATGTGTGTGCACCCTATTTTCATATGTTTAATGCTTCCAAAAGGGAAACTAACTATAAACCATCATTGTAAAGAAACATAAGATATAAACCACTATTAAAAATGTGTAAAAATGGAATTGAATTAAAAATATTTAAAAATGCACAAAAAAAAAAATCAAAGAGAACCAACTTGGCTTTGCTTCAGGGCACTGCTTTTCAGAAACCAGAAGGAGTGGCAGAAAATCCTATTCGAAGTTAGGATCATTATAATCTCAGATAATTAAATGGCTAGGGAGCTGTTTTGTGTTCACCAACTAGGACAATACATTCTGAACTAAAACGCACTTATGTGCAGCCTCACTTAGAGCATTAGCCATTACTTGAACCTTGACCATGAGCACTCAGTGTGACAGTAACCAGTTTTGCATCCAGAGCCAGCTAAATGAGGATGCATGTTTGTGATGTGGATTAGACAGTTTTTATGATGGCTGGAAAAAACAGAAGGTTTGCAACTGGCTTAACTGGAAAAAGATCTGGCTTTCATTACTAAAGGTAAGCAGTCCTGAACATAATGAAAGGTTTCCTGCAAAATGGGATCATTCTGCCAGGATTCTTACAAAGGAAGAATTTCATGCTATGCTATGCTATGATCTGTAGGTAAATACTATTTATGTACATTGTATTTTTAGTGGATGAAAATATCACTTATTCATTAAAATGTAAAAAAAAAAAAAAAAAAAAATCTCCTAGCCATTCTATTCCTGTAATGAATTCATCCTCATTTTATCGCTCTCTGGAATGCCATTTCCTTTTCCTTCCACTTAGCAGAAAAAATGTAAATACGATTATTTTCCCCTTGATATGCCGTCCATTATGCTATAAAATACAGTGAACAAGCCCCAACAGTTTGGCTTGTAGAGAGTCGCTTCCTGAACCTGAAGTGAGGAAAGCCAGCTGTGCTGCAGTAGCACATCTCTCAGCTGTAAGGAGTGGTGGTGGATGGGAGATGCTGTTTCAGAAACTTTCATGGCACAGAAACTACCATCCCTTCACAGATAGGATCATGAAGACAAAAGTCTCATTAATATCTCTTTTAGTATCTCTTTTCCCTAAGTGAGTAGTACAGGGCTTGGATTCAGCAAACGTGGATTGAGAGGCCTGACCACAACTGATAAAAGTACCAAAAACCATATCAGAGTTCAGGCACCTAGGCAGTGTCAAGTGGAAGTATATGAGAAACCCATCACAGTTTCCCAACTCCCAGGCTGGTAAAGTACCTGCTGTTGTGCAGGTAAACGCTCTTACAGTCATGGCTTTTCTTATCTGGACCTTATTTTGAGTCAAGGAAATTTTTGTTCCTTTCTATGAGTGGTTTAGCTTCAGCAAATAGGACCTCAAACCTAGGTCACCTACTCCTCAAGCTGGCATTCTGAGCATCAGGCTCCCCCTCTGGAGTCCTCCTTTTGCCAACATTTGCACAGGACTGTGCCACAGTCTGCCCTGGAAGAGTGACCGAGACACTTTTCCTGGAGGGGATTTTAGGTCTTTAATGTGTCTTAATTAGATACGTAAAAAAAGACTAAAATGAAGCATCTGACTCAAAAAAGTAAACAGTATTTTAGATGTCTCTCTCTCTCTCTGAAGCATTTTCTCTTGTCTGAGATATTCCACCCTTGCTGTGTACTCCTCATGGATCTAACACTCCAGCTGCTGAGTGGGGACCTGGGGCCAGTATCTGTGTGCCTGGTTCTGGACTTCACTGGATACCACAAGTCAGTAGAGATGATGCACACCCATTGCCCTCCAGCCTGGATAGGATATAGGGAGGGAAGAGGATTTTTTCTCTTCTGGCTGTGTATACAGAGATGTCTCCCAACCTGCCTTCTTTGGTGTTGCTATTAGCAGAGAGAGATGTGAACACCAAAATCCTGTGCAGGTTCATTCACTCCTGCTTTGTAGATGCTGTAGTCTCTGTTCAGACTCTGTGCAACCTCACCTTACTCATGTCTCCAACACTGAATTTCACAAAGTTGGAAAGATTGATCTAACTATAAGAACTTAAAACTGACCATCTTTCTTGGCTCTCCTTTTTTTTTTTTTTTTTAGGGGGGAGGGGAGGAGAGTGTTAGATGTTTGTTTGTTTAGCAGTAGATATTCCTTCTGATATTCCTTCACAAATTCCTGTATTTCCTACTCATTGTTTTAAAAAGAGGATTTTACTAAGGCGAGACAACAGAATTTGGTCCCTTTTAGATAAGCATGTGCTGTGATTACAAGCATTCAAGATTAAATTACACGAACAGAAAAACAAATATCCTGTGTAAAAGCTATTCTGTAAAAGCTATATAGTCTAATTAGAAAGACAGAGACAAAAATCATTATGGCAATAAAGAATTAGAACACAATAAAGAATGTAGATTTTAGAAATTTATTGTGGAGTACCAACACCATGTATGGATTTTACAGCTGTGAGAAAGTAATTTGGAGAAATATTTACTTACCAATACACTAAGTGTAACTGTTTAAGAGTATCCTTTACAATTCTGTATTAAAAAAAAAATAAAGAGAAGTCTATTGTTTGGACAGAGGACATAGGGAAATTTGCACATTAGGAAAATCAGATAGCAGTTATATGTCCAAGATTTATTATTAAGTTGGAAAAATGTAACTGAATTTGGAAGAAATTCTGGAAAAAAAAGGAAGGGTACAGGATGAAAGCTTTTTTATACTAAGATAAAAAAAATATGAAACGGCATTTTATGCAAAGCTTGAAGCAAATTCAGATCCTTTGTTATGGTTCATGTATTTTCAGCTTCCCACATTTAATCATAACAGGCTCCTTGTGGTTTAATTATGATCAGAGTTCTGAAGATGATTCAACCACTTGCACTGAGAATTTGACTTGCATTGATCAGAAAAAAAAATCTCCAAGTCTTAATTAACCATTTAACTGAAAAACATTCCTTTCCTGAGACACTGCTTTATGCTGTGATAAACTAAAGATGTGTAAACTCTGAATCATAACCTGGGAAATACATATAATAGCTGCTTATGGGCTGTAAATAAGATTGCAATTAAATATGTTGTTATGAATTTAACCCCTTTGTACACAAGGTTTTATGTGGGTTTCATTTGAGACTGAATCAGATTTGGGGAAGAAGTAATGAATACATTCTGCACACGTTTACTAGACCTCAGATGTAGATATTTGCAATAGGGCAGTAGTCCCTGTGAAAATAAGTGTGGGTTTTTCAGAAAGGCTCATGGTGAACTGGATTCTGTGGGTCCAGAGGGATGTAGTTGCTGAATTCTTGTGAAAATCCCATTCCCTGTCCATGAAATATATTGACCACAGCATCAGTGGGAATGCAAACTCTCTAGGTATTCTAATCTGCCCTCAGGATTTCAGCCTAAAAGGAAGACTGTCTTTTAGCGGGGACAAATTTCACAGTTACACGAACAGATCCTAAGACTGCTTACACTTCTAGCTCAATGACCAGTTTTAGTGACCTGACAGAAACAAGTGCACCTAAATTTTGCCTTTGAAAGAAAATTAAAAAGATTTTTTTTTTCCCCCACTTATAATAAAAAAAGAGTCAAGGTTACTGAATCTATTTCTAAGATCATCACTCGCATTGAAAAACCTTATTGAACAGATTACTTGAAAAGTGAGGGTATTTATATTTCTATACATATATATATATAACCAACAAAAAATGCATAAAACTCTTCTATTTGACAATTAAATTCTAGTTCACTTGATAGTTTCAGTTTTAAATCAGACTAGATTAGGAAATAATAAAAGCATACCTGCTTACTCACATGAGGAAATTCAGGAAATAAAAGCAAGTAATTTACATAAACATTGGATGAGCTCACACATGCATTGACCCAAACATCATATTAAATAGAACTGCAGATAGATGCACAGTACAGAAGTATAAAACTGAAAAATCTGTTCTTATTTGTATGCTATTAGAAGGAAGCTTTTAAAAAAAGCTTGCTGCTTCTGCCAGTCCCTAAACCTTAACAATACTGGACAAGAATTCTCCTGTACGCTAAGATCTGTTCTTTGTTAACCTTTAATTTCTTCAATTTTCAGTCATGTTAGAGATTGTCCAACAGAACTAATCCAGAGTATTTTGTACTCGGAAGTAGCTGCTGGACATCATCACAAATTCCCACCTCTGTGGATCTCTCAAGGTGTCAAGTTGTAACGACTTAATCAAGGACAGATCTTGAAATCCTAAAAATTCATGCATGCCTTTGAAAGAAGACTTAGAAATATACATTTAGGAAGAAAATGCAAAATTTGACACAATTCCAGAAAATATTTTTTAACTTAAAAATGAAATAAAAGTCAGCTGAAAATTTGCATTGAAATTAGTGTGCAGCAACCTTGTTTGAGATAAGATTAAACTGCTGCAATGCTGAAATTTGTTGTTGATAAGGAAGCTTAAATGTATTACACTATGCTGTATTTTGCCTCCCTTTCACTCAGAAAGTGTATTCATTATAATAAATTCACACTTTACTATGTAAAATTCATTCGTATAGCCAGAAGCTTATAAAAAGAATATAGACTAAAGAGCAAGTTGCATAATGAGATCTAATCTATGTAAAATAAGTCCCAGAAGAAATGTCCTTTACTTTGATCATATCCCTTGAAACAAGATCCCCTGCTGGAAACCACAATAAAATGAGAGCTTGGGAAACTCGCCTGGCAAGCAAGTTAGGTTTTTAAAAACAAAAGCTCGCCAAGCCCACCGACCTCATGATCCCAGACAAAACGTAATTAAGGCTAATAAAATCTTTCAGACTCCCTGAGGCTTAATGGGAGAATAAAGATTTTTTGGGGCTCACGGTAGGAATCCTGAGCTCTCCTCTCTGCCTCTGTGCAACTGAAAACCTCAGCTGGCTGCCATATGCAGGAAAAGACCCAAAGTCCATCCGGAGGCAGCTGGCCATGGGGAGATCCCTGCTCAGCACACACGTGTGCACAGACACACACACACACTCTCATCAGAGGACTCAGCAGCCCTTCTGGGTCAAACAGTATATTAGTGCTGGCTGATGTTTCTGATGCATAGGGACAATTTCCGAGTTTTCTTTGCCACCGGCACGATGGGTGAATCACCACAGCTGGGAGATTATAAAAAAAAAATAGGTTTTTTACGTGCTTTTTTCTTGCAAGATGAAAGGTGTTGTGCAAATATAAAACATCTTTATCATGAGCTAAGAACTTAGAGAGGCACATTGTAGTGGCCATCAGGGTAAACTAACAGCAAAACCTGTGCCTGAAGGGGAAATGCAAAGAAAACCAGTCATTTCTTCAGCAACTGTATTTCCTTTATATTTTACTTCAGTCCTTAAGAGTAAGAATCACTTTAGTCGTGAAACAAGATATATAAATCATTGCTTATAAGGGAAGCACTAACATCTTTAAAAGGAAATTAAATCATTAATGTAGAAATGTATTATTTTCTTCCTGATGTGGCAGGCAGCCTGAGAGTGTTATTATTACAGAAACACACTACTTGAGCACCCTCAGTGCATCCTCTAAGGGAATCACAGATGCTGGATGTGCAGGACAAGGGGGTGAAGATGGGGGGCCTCTATGTCAGAACTAAAGGTGTTGGAAACAAAGGACTTACTTTCCTGCACATGGAGAAGAGTGCAATCAATTTATTTTGTTTTCTGTAGGAATGGAGAGCTGAATTACTTTCCAGTCACCTGTCTGCTGTGCCCTGCACTCAGGACAGATCTGAGGGAAGTGATTTGTCCTGCTGTCCTGGTTAGGCTGAACTGGTCAAATTTCCTGCTGTTTTCTCACTGTGGTGTCCCAGCATGCTTGGATAAACCCTATTCAAAAGCTGAGCACAGCAGTAGTTTTATTCTGTCTCTCTTCTTCCTCTGCCCATCAGGAGCTCTGTGTGCAGTGAAGGTGTTTTGCAGCAGTGAATAAGCCACTGCCCAAGCTCACAGTGAAGCTTGAGCTTGCTGGCATGCCAGGAAACTGGTGCAGGTGCTGCCTAAAACGTGCCCCAAGCCCCGAGGACATCAGGGATGACAACCAGCTTCTGGAGCCAGCTGGAGTCAGGGAATGCAGAAGCTGGGGAAGTCACCTCGGCTTGGCCCGCAAAACTTTCATAATTATTTATGAGTAAAATTTCGCAATGCTTGCCCCTTGTTTTGGTCTATTTTGGGGCAGCTGCTCTCTGGTCAGCAGCTGACCACCCACAGAAACATCTGATGGTGTTGGAAGGTGGCTGGCAGCACCTCCTGTGTCCTGCTGGGATCAGCACCAGAGTATGTGGTGCTGGGGCATGAGACCCACTGGCCCCACCACTCCCCACCCTTCCCCAGAATTACCTCCCACCATCCCCAAGGGACCAGCCTTGTATCACCAACCTTTCAATAAGCCAGCCTGACCCTGTCTTTTCCCTGCCCTTTCCCTATCCCCTTAGAGCAGAGGAGCAGGGTAGCCACAAGAGAACAGAGGAAAGGTCTTTGCCATCTCTGCCACCAGTACACATGACAACATGTTCTGTCCATTGGTATTGAGATGATGAAAAGTAATAATTGCTTCAGTATTTCTCTAATAGCTCTTTTTCCCATTTGGCTTCATTTCACATATACACTAACCAGTTTACAAATATTACTATCAAGATTGAGTTAAGAAAAGTTTATCCAATGTAAGACTTGCTTTAAAGACTGTTAGAAGAATCGCTTCTGCATAATAAAACCTCAGGAATACACAAGTGATCTTAAGAAATACAGTATGACTGCTGTGTGGTTTCCCATTGCCTTTGTAGTTTCTGAGACACTATAACATTATTTAATTAGCTAAAATTTCCTCTCTCTTGAGGATGGAAACTCAATGAAATGTCAACAATGCTGTCAATGCTTCGGGCTAAACTCATTACACAAAGGCTCTCGATAAAAATAGTCCAAGACAGATTATTTTGTTGCAAAACATAGGCCCACACAACTTATACTTCAGAAAACAGATGTGGAATTCACACCAGTGCTGCATTTTGAGGGTTAATGGGACTGTTAAGTTCCACCAGGCAATTACAGATGTTATGTGCTTTCATTGTTCTATATTCGACCAGTAAAAAGAAAAAGACTAAATCCTGCCAATGATTTCATAAAGACTGATGAGGGATATTCTTACATCGGTCAAATGCTGATATGAAATCTATACCTTTGCTTTAAAAATTCACCTTTTCCCATCACCGAGACAGTGAGCAGAAATTGCATTTTAAGAAAAACCTGACGAGGAGCAAAGAAAAAAAATTGTTTCATTTAATCTGAATTATAATTGATATTTCAGAATACATGTGCTCATTACTAAGCATAATAAAATTTGGCATTTTCTATTGTCAGAGGATTTATAAAGGCTAAATTTCTTGATTTATTTAAATAGACAGATAGGAAAGAGCAAACTACAAAAACAAGTGCTATATACTGAAGGCATGTGAATTACCTCCTTCCCAAGGATAATGCAAATTAGAAGTATGTAAAGCTTTGTCTGCACCTGGGATCTTTAATGAGGATAAAGAAAAATCAGACGGAGATTCTCCTGGGAAAAGAGAGGATCGTTATTTGAATAACCTGCAGTGAATTCTAATCAATGCAACGTGACTTTGAAAATGAATATGGTTTTTCAACCCGCTGTACATGAGCCATAATATTAATCATAACTTCATGGTACAGTAAAGCCCATGACAAATGGTTATTCAGTGGACTAACAAAAAGACCATTCATAGTGGGAGGAAGGTAAGGGCAGATATAATTTATTTTTGTTTTGTTTGCAAAAGCATCTGTCTAAGTATACACATATACCTACACATATATGTGAACATACACCTGCATGTGTGTGCCCCAGCTGAGCACATATGTATGACATAGGTTCATTTTCCTTCAGGAGTGACATGAACAAGCATTGTCTGATCTTGCTCTTCTTCAAAGAGTATTATTTAGTATTACAGTAGTTAGCACAAAACCTGAGATAATTTTTTTGAAACAGGGTTTTCTGGATGTTTCAATCATGTATCTTCCAGTGTTTGAAGCCTCTACTGTGCCTCTAAAAGGCTGGAGGTAATTTGTGTCTTCTTTCCACTACTAAGCTTTGTTCACTCTCCTGTATGTGTAGGAAGGTAACATAAAGCATGGTTCACTGGCTGCAATGTAGAAACACCATGCTCATTTATTTACCTAGAGCACAGAACAGAACTTTTATGTATTTTTTCCATCTCGAGAATTAAAATCAATAAACTTTCTGACATTTTCACTATTAACATGTTTATATCAGTGAAACAAGCTGTGTCAAAAATTAGACTTTCAAAGAAACCCCTCTGAGGGAAATCAGAGGCATTTTGCAATGCTTTTTAAAGGGTGAGTGCATATTTTAGCCAGAGGGTTATTTTTGTGGGATACAGTGAAGTAAATATATCTTGTTCTGATGTGATGTGGTGAGGATGTTCATATAAAAGCAGTAAAATGTGACAAGCCGTGCCATAAAATGCTATGCACCAATGTGTGACGAGATGCCTTTTCTTCCTCACTGTATCTATCTCCCACTTGCAAGTGGAATTTGTCACCTTTGCCTGTGTGTAGATGCTCACTTGAGTTCTGGGCAGGCAGGGAGCTCCAGTGGGGTGACCCAGCCAGCACCATGGAGGGGTTGGGGTTGTGTGGGGATGGTGGCTGTGTCTGTACAACACGTGTGTAACCACATCAATAGATTCACATATATTCTAAAGTACAACGGCTGCCTGCAGCAGCCCTCAGGCAAAAGCCCAAGAAGAGCGTAAGGGTCTTGAAGGTTAAGCTCAGGATCTGTCAGTCTGGGGTGAGAAGCAGACTGTAGAGCTAAAGGCCTTCCACTTACAACACCTTACCACCCAACCCTGGACACTCAGACTGATAGCACACACCTTTCATGTATCAGTGATCCGGGACAAGAGAGGCTGTCTTTCCTACCTAAAATATCAGTGGCACAAAACCCCCCCCAAAATAAGAGCAGATCTATGAAAGAGGGAGTCATTGTGGCTATCTAGCTGAGCACGTGCTCAGAGTGCAGAAAAACGAACAAAATCCCTGGATGGAAATACTAGGAACACCTAGCAAATGCAGCATCATAACATTTGTCTTTGTAGTGCTATTTCTTTTGTCATATCATATTTTTAAAAACCCCAAAACAAACAAGGAGCTACAAGGTAATTTGGATCTGTTGGAGGCAAGTGGTGGTTGCAGAGCAACTCAACCTGGCTAGCTTCCCAAAGCAAAGGGTAAGGAGTGATTTGATCAGAGTGTGTAAATATCTTTTTGGGCAGGAGATTACTTGAAGAACAAGGGTGCTTAACTTAAGAAAACAGTTGAATTTTTGCCACTTCAAAATTTTAAAAGAAGACTGGATAGCTTCTTCGAGAAGATGCCAGAGTTCCTTTGAACAGTGCGTGTGTGATATAAGAAATGTTTGGTGAAATTTTATATTCTGTGTTAATGACTTATTCAAAACTATGCACAGGTTCTTTTAGGACTGTTTCTGCCTTTGCCCATTAATACTGGCCAGTTTGATGCATATTCTGCTTTAAGAAATATCATGGTGTTCCCATAGATTCGGTCTTTCCAGAAGATTTTTGATGAAGGATGATGAAACATGAGAGTAAGTCATTCAGTGGTTGCAGACGAGGTACCATCACCAGAATCACCCAGTACTCCTCTTGCCATTATCCTTGGTCTTACCTGGTTTGAACCTGAAGCTAAGCTGTTATGGCTTACTGCAGCATCTGGGAAGACAAGGTTTAGGTGTTGCTGTGCTTTATTTTACAAGGTTCCTGATTTAATTTAATTTAATGCTGTGAACTTAAACCGTTGGTTTTCTGATGCTTATTTTTTCTTATGTAAGACTGTCTATAAGGAGAGAATAAATAGCTGAAGTGGTGGAATAAGCTGCTCTCACACTCCTCTTGAAGAAGCTTGATGCAGCAATAAGTCAGACTGTCTTCTTGCTATGAGCATAGTCCCAAGACTGTCCTAAGCTAGCCATATCTGAAACCTGAAATCGCTAAGACTTAACATTCACTGCTGGAGCTCAAATTGACTGTCCCATTTTCATATTCCCTGTTTTGGGAAGAAAAGTTTGGATATCATAACAGTTCTAACTATAACAAGTGTACTAACTAACGCCATTAAAAGACTCTAAGATGATCAAACTCTGATGCTCACAAACTTGGATCTATCTAAGCCTAAATAACTGAAAGGTTGATTTAAATTCTTTTTGTTTTTAACTATGCCATATCATTGTATGCTTACAGTACCCATAAAAACATCTGATCTTTGGTTATATGTGTCTTCAAATATATAACCATATAACTAAAGCTGTCTTGTTTCTTACTGTTAGTTTAACCTAAAAACCATTAGGAATCATTGAGAATTGGGATTTCATTGGGAATTAGACTTGGGTTGTTGAAAATTACCTGATATTTAGAAGAAAGAATAGAAAGAGCTGTGCATATCTATCAATACTATCTATCAATATTAATTTGTGCTAGTGGATTTATTTTCCATAAATCAAAGAATTTCATGGAAGAAGTTTATTTTCAAAGCAGTTTTAAATGCATCAGTTTAGGACTGATCCCAGGAAGTGCTTCCTGTGTAACTGCTCATGTCCATCTTAAAAACATGAATCAGCACTGAATGAAAATTAATTCAACAAAGACGAAACATTTGAGCCCAGTGAAGTCATAGATGGATAGTTTAGACACTGAATTTAGTGGAGTCAGCATCACCCATGAGTTTTGTTTGCATTTTCATGCTCTTTGAATGTCATAGGAGATGCAGAAGTTACACAAAGAGAAGAAGGAGTACAATCAGTAACCATAACGGAGGGGGCAAAGAGGAAAGAAATGTCACCTCCATCCACCAGACAAAAGAGACATACTTTAAACTTCTTTTGCTCCTACTTCATGCTGCTTTAAAATGCATAAATATTTTTCAAGTTCCTTGAAGAATTTGAAGAACCTTGAAGAGGTGTCATTATAGATTCATCGAATAACAGAATCACAGGACTGTTGAACTTGTCTGGAGGTTACCTGGTCCAGTCCTTAAGAACAATCACCTAGAACTAGTGGCCCAAAACCACTACTAAAAGTATTCAGCCTCTACTGGATTCACCATATTCAGCCTAGTTAGCAACTACCCTTCAGATTCAGAGGGAAAAAAAATCCTGAACAGCTTTAGAAGGCAGAGATGATCTAGTGCCTTTTCTCCAATCCACTCTACATTCTAACTTGGTAGTTTCTTTGAACTCATTTCAGATGCTCTTCCTTCTTTCACCACTGCAACAGATCTGCAGCTTCTGTTTCTGGCACTCAGATTTGGTAACAGAAAACCAGACATCAGTGCAGAGGTAATAGTAACCAAAGTCCTACTTAGCACTGCTCAAGCTTCAGCCCTGCAACTGTTCTCTGGTACTGCTTTTAACTTTGTCAATTTGAAGATGCCATGGTGAGTGTGTGCTCCAAAAAACTTTCATAAAAGTGGAGGAAAACTGTGATACCTATTTTTTTTGTTTCTCCTCCATGAAACACTGTTAGTTTAGGCACAGAAGCAAACATAGAAATGATTATGGCAATAGGATGTCACATGGAAGTAGGCTGATAATCTACATCCTGGTAAATTGAGAATACCTTGGGTGTTCCCAGTTTCTCCTTCTGTTAAAAGAAGTGGCTTGTCATAAACTTTGTTCAGATATCTTAATAATTGCAGCATGAAATGGAAAACAAACTGCCTTTGATAAGAGATATGATCCTGTTCCTGTTAAGGACAGAAAACTGTCAGGATCAGGCCCACAAGAAAGAGTAATACAAAGATTGTATGTCTGATTTCAGTCACATAGAAGGATTATTGATTTATCCGAGGGTTACTGAAATGAAGATCTGGCTCATGGTTCAGGTGAGGATGGGAGGAAAGTGATTACTGCTTTATTACAGGCCTTCCCTGTAGATATGGGGTGTGGAAATAATCAGGGCTGATCTTACAGGGAGTGCAGCAGATGCACAGCATCTGCTCTCTGGTCTCCAAGGCTACATCTATACTAGTAAACCAAACAGGCTTAGGACATGTTTAAGCACTGCTCCATGAGATCTATACTGTTTAACCCTTCCCCCTGTCTCTGGAGTCTGGCTCTTGCCAAGCAGCACTATGCAGGTGCACAGATCAGCAACTGCTCCCCAAACACAGTGGGGACAAACCCCCTTTGTTCCAGGGGAGAAGAGGGTGAGACAGGAGCAGGGTGAGACAGGAGCAGCATGAGCTAAGCTGAGCTGAGCTGAGCAGTACAGGGCTTGAGGTCAGAGGATGTGCCATCATTCATTCCATTTATTTCAGAAAGAGTCTCCTGACAACTACTTTCTGACCATGCTTAAGGCATCTCTTCACTTTCTCATTTTCTCTTGAAACAAAATACAGAGCCAAAGTATTTTTCCCAAAGAAAGAAACACAAACAATTTCCCACTCTCCTTCTAATTATATGAATGAAGACCAATTTTCATCCCAGCTCTGGTCTCTGTATGTCTAAGAAAACTCCTGTCTACAGCTAAAGCCCTATAGCCAGAAGGCAAATTCATTCAAGTCTGGCATTTAGCCAGCTGGTAACAAATTTCCCTGCATCCAGTGCCTAACATGGACTTGGCCACCATTTGTTCCCTCATACACAGTCCTGGGACAATACAAGTTTTCCTCTGAAATGTGTAGCGAATTCGTGCTCTGACTTCAATGGGCCAGACCTCACCACTGGCCTCCTGAAATCCAAATTTATAACTCTGGGGGTGGGTGGGCTTACCTTTTTATTATTATATCATAGAATCTGGTCTTGTTATATTTCACTGTAGTCTCCAAGCATCTCCCATGTTGAATAGACTAGTAAAAGGGAAGTCCCTTGTGGGATTCTTAGATTTTTTTGTCTCTTTTTCTTTTTGGGGTTAATTTAATCAATTTTTAAAAGAGATAATTAGATTTTTACAACTTTTTTACAGAGGCAAAAATTTAAACCTATTCACACTTTGAAGAAATTTGGAAGGTACCCAAGATTTCCTTTCAAAGTAACATCATCAAATAATTTTCTTGTGTATCTGAGATTTAACATTTCAGATTCTGTCCCTTGCACCTTTTATTGTTCCTATTTACAGTGCACCTGAAACACATTGTGTAATTGGCAGAGAGCCCAGATTTTCCATTTAAGAACAGTTTGATGATTTCACTTTTTCTTTCTCTCTCTTTTTCTTTTTTTTTTTTGAAAACAGCAGGTGCTCTACATTGTAAACAATGCCAGTCACCATAATATTATTAGCTTTTGCATTTTTATTACATTTTTGCCTCCCTACATATTTTAAACTTCATTGCAAGGCATTTTTGGCACCAACTCAGAAAGCTTCTTATTTCATAAGGAAGATGGATACTAGTGAACATAGTGCTTTGTTGTCATTTATAATTAGAAAGTGTAAGATTTACTTAATCATTAAAGCACCCGATATTTGTGGGTTTGTTTTTCATTTTCTGTGTGATACATCCACATCTGTCCCAGGCAGCACATTAATTCCCTTTTCTGTAATATGGATTTTTCAAACATTTAACCCTTCTCTTTGTATGGCATCAAAGTAATCTTTTATAACATTGCTTTTCTCCTCCCTGTCACCTTGCCTAAGATTCTGTAAACTGCATTTCAGATTTTTCACAGTTTGATGGGTCAATAGCCAGAACTGACATAGCCCAGTGGTTCTGCAATTACTCTTGTTGTGTACTGAGAGTTTATATTCCATTGGTTATTAAAAATGTGTGCAAACAAATGGAGTTGAAGAAAAACAAATCAGAAATTCATTTTAAAGAAATCTTGAAAAAAAAAACAGCACAAGGAGCAGATGAATACTCTAGAAATGCAAATAACACAATGCAAAGAATTGTCTTTGTGTACAGGTTTTTTTTTAATGTGTGTTTTTACATGATTTCTAGATAGAGAACATATCACTTGAAAACAGATTTAAGCTAATGTCATATGCAATAAATATTTATTGTTAGAACTATTTGTGGTTTCAACGAGGTCTTCATTAGCAAACAAAGGAAAAAAAATCAAGCTATTTTCATGTTTATACAGCAAGGATGTCTTTTGCTAAACTGCATTTTGAGCTATATTTTTTTTCCAGATCAATTCAATAAGAGAAAGCCCAACAGAGAACAGATGCAATATAAGAGCAATAAAGGGAAGTAAAAAAAATTAAAAATCCTTTGTTCTCCCTGCAGTACATCCGTAAATCTATTAGTGTTATTTTCCTTTCTTCTCTTTTTTGCATCCCAAGCCAGATCTCAAGTTCTCTGAAGCAATCCTTAATCAAGCTCCCCAAAGGCCTACGACTGCATGCAGCAATTTCTCCCCTGCTCTCAGCACAGATGTTTCGAGCACATTCCATTACACCTACATGCCATTACAGCTAATGGCTTATTCTGATGAAGAAAGCTGCTTTCTGCTCAGTGCAGCAAAGGGGAAAATAGCCTCCTGTACAGTTCGTACACTGCAACAATGAAATGTGGGGGCAGGTGGTACAACAGAACTCTCTAATGTTAATTACATACTGTATTACCCCCAAATTTGGCTGGTCATTAATTATGCTAATTTACCTTCCTGAAAATTAGCACCACTCATGTGAACATTTGAGCAGTTTTTAGCAAAATGAACTACGGAATAGTGGTTTGTAAACTTAAACCTTCTGAACCACCCGAATGCAGGATCACAGGGGCTGCCAGACGTGGCGTGGAAGGGGGACCCAGCTGGTGGGCAAGGGACCTGCCAGCCACAGTGGCCCTGTCACCCTCTGCTCTACGACCCCGAGTGCATTGTGCCTCTCTGCTCCCTGCCTCAGTTTCTCTCTGTGAAAAATTACACTCACGTCTCTCACAGGCTAAATCTCCTCATGTTTGAAGAGCAGCATTTGATTCATGGACACCTAAAGGACGATGATCTTTACTGCTGCAGAGCACCAAGCATCAGATTCCTGGGAAAGCTGGAGATGTCAGAAAAATGATCTGAATGTTTTGCTCAGGCAAAGAATATTTATCCATTTTTAATTATAATAGCCCCTCAAACCAGTCAAAACCTTCCTTTGGAATAGAGAGGGAAAATGAAACAGTTAAAGATTTCTGTGAATCTTTAGTGAATGTAGATAAACTCCATGACCTGCTAGAGAGGATGGTGCAGCAACTGGAAAGCTTAAAGAGAAAAAAATTTCTTCTAACTACTTAAAACTGTCCAGGCAACTCTCTAATGATTTTTATATATATTTAGATTACATTAGGTCTCTACAAAGAGCGATATAGCAGCTTCAAGCGTGCCTATAGCTATAGATTGATTTTTTTTTAAACTGTTCATAAAAAATTAATCTTTGTCTTCTTCCAACAAAACCTAAGATTTTATCATATTGATTATGGGCCTAACAAAGTAAGGTATCAGATTTAGATTCAATTTGTTTTCCTATGAATTAAATACATTAAATCACTTTTTACTCATGTTGAAATTGATTGAGTTTCAGAGTTAAACAAAATATCTTCTCTACATTGTGAACTGTCTCCATTTCTTCCTCAAGGCTGCTGTTTTCTTCTATCCATCTCCAAGAAGCCATCATCATATTAACATAGATGACAATCTGGCAAGGAGGTGCTGATCAAAGATAAATTTCACACTCGCACTTCGCATTTTCTAATTACACCATCTGTGTCAGACTCTTTCGTGGCAGTTCTGCCCAATCTGTCAAATGCTGCATGCCTATGGGAATGCAGAGGAGCTGAGAAAATCGCCTCCATTTCCCCCACCAGCCGATCCATCACCCCAATCGGAGCTGGGTGGATATATTAGTCTAATTGGTACTGGAATGAAGGTTCCAGACTGCATATGAGATGAGGTGTTTGGGGGATGCAAGACATGAGATTTACAATTTGAATCATATTACAAGGCTTGCCCCAGCTTGTTTCATAGCAAGCTGAGAGCAAGCCATGCATGCAATATCAGCATGTGGAGATGGAAAAAAAAGGAAGAAAGAAATGAGGAATATTTAAAAACAAGTAATGAATGAGAAGGTGTCTCCTTTCATTACTTTTGGCTTCTTCCAGACATACTAAATGTAAACAATTACCAATAAGTTACATGAAATTAATTTATCCTTGTATTAGAATGCAAGAAAAATAAACATAAAGCATTATATGCCCTGAACTACCAGAGATGGCTAGATGTATTCTAATCAAATCCTGATCTATGAAATCCAGCAGCTCTATCAAAATAGGGATGGTCCTTTTACATGAAAAGTGTATTACTTCCTATCCATGAGGCATGAGATTAAGTCACAGAAGGTGAAAAGCTGCAGCTCTTCTAGGAAGGCTGACATTTAAAATTATCTACTTTATGGGTCAACTTTTTTCTGAGAAATTAATCTCAACTTTGAACCTGTGTGTAAAATATTGCAGACTGCTATTGCTGGGTGCAATCAAATCTGGTGTAGTAACTCTGATTCCCTGTGCAATCACATTTGAAAGTGAAAAATGAGCTGCACTGCTGAGTGCATGAAGAGTGGTGTGTTGTTTACTCTGGGGTCTGCAAACCCCCCAAAAAGGCAAGTGTAAAAAATGCTGTGACAAAAGAATATCTGGTAGTGCAGTAATGCAGGCTACATGCAGAAATTGTGGGCCACCTCTAGGATATATGTTCTTTCATGACGTCTTAGTACATTTGTACACACACTATTGATTAAAAACTTCACACTTCTTTTTTGTCTAGACAAAACACACACCATGAAGACATACTCAAGTTCATCTCACACATCTGTGATGAAGTCTGGATTTGAACTCAGGTTCCCATCCTTTTCGGGTGTTGCCTTCAGCATAAAATGGGTCCAAATAGGGGTTATTTAAGCTTTTATATTTAAAAGGAAAGGGAGCAAAAAATTATACACCAATTAAAGACCTCTATTTTCAGATATGAATTTCTGTAGGACACAAGAAGCAAGATGCAAGCACATTATCAAGCCCATTTTTTGTGCTCCTACCTTTGGTTTATTTAGTGCAGCGCCAAAGGCGTCACTGATGCAAGAATGTTGTTGGTCGGCAGCCTCCGCAAAGCAGCGCTACCAGAGTGCGATACTTTTAACACCCTTTTCTGCATTCAGAGTGGGCTGAGGAAAGAGCTGTTCAAATATTCATAAAGGACAGAAGACAAATATTTGGCAACTCCCAACATTTCAGTGCTAAATCATTTAGTAAACACAGGCTAACAGCATTAACACAAGATCAGACAAAACTGCCCAGCACCACTCAGGGCTAGGTCAGCTGAAAGTAACCTTAATGCTGTAAATCAAGATTTTACTGCCATGTATTTGACTGAACTTGTGTCTTTACTTGAACTTTTGAATTTTTCCCTTTCAAAGAAATGTATAAGACAGCCTCAAGGTGGAATATGCCAGAGTGACTCCACTTCAGAGGCACAATCAATGAACAGCAATTATCTCAGACATATTTGAGCTTTTTATAGACAAAGACCTTTGTCTGGGTGGGTGCTGTGTAACATAATGTGTCTGTACAGGCTACTTCTCTTTCCCCTGTGCATTTTAATTACACTAGCAATTTTTTCCCCCCAAATAGCTATGAACAGAATTTCAATTACACTTATTCATGAGTGTGCAATGCTCATCCCTGCTTCTGTGAGCCTTGCATATGGGCTTTGAAGAGGAGACTAGGAGCCGCTGAGAGGCAGGCTGGTGTCTGTGCTGGGGATGGCACAGGGACCCGCTGGTGCTCTTCAATTGGAGAAGGGTCTGCAGCCTGCATAAACACACTTTGCAAGGGGTTCACAGCCAGAAAAGGCTGCCTCATGATTTGTTACATACCTCAAGGTGTCTTCCATGTGGGTCTTTGTGGGGTCTCATGTGGGTCTCACGCTGTAGAGCAGGGTGGTCCTCACTGGGTGCCCACCATGGGACCCCATGCATGACTGCTGGTGGGAGGATCATCAATGTGCTGAGGAGCAGCCATTCTCTGCCAGCTCAAAAAGCTTCTTGTTCCTATTCTGTGGAAAGGACTGTACAGTAATAGTGAAAAAACCTAACTGGGTATCCAAAAGTATCATGGTCAGAATTCAACCTCTGTTGCACTGCATTACACTATCCCTGTTACTCCATGTGCTCTCCAGAGCTCTCTGCACAGCCCTAGAATAACAGACTTAGAGAATCCCTAAGGGTAGAAAAGACTTTCTATATCATTGAGTCCAACATTTCACTGAACACCACCATGTCAACTAAAACATAGCACTAAGTGCCTCATCCAGTTATTTCTTGAACACTTACAGACATGGTGACTCCACAACTTCCCTGGGCAGCCTGTTCCAATGCTTAACAACCCTTTCAGCAAAGAAGCCCCTCCTGATATCCAGCCTGAACATTCCTTGGCACAGCTTGAACCCTCTTCCTCTTGCCTTATCTCTGGTTGCCTGGGAGAAGAGACCAACCCCCACCTGCCTAGATCCTGCTCTCAGGAATTGTGGAGAGCAATAGCGTCCTCCTCGAGCCTCCTTTTCTCCAGGCTAAACAACCTCAACTCCCTCAGCCACTCCCCATAAGAATTAGTCTCCAGATCCTTCACCAACTCCATTGCTCTTCTCTGGACACACTACAGCACCTCAATGTCCTTCTTGTAGTGAGGAGCCTTTAACCAGACACAGCAATTGAGGCACAGCCTCACCAGTGCCACTGAGTACAGAGCAGTCACTGCTCTGCTCCTGCTGGCCACACTATTGCAGGTCATGATGCCACTGGCCTTCTTGGCCACCTGGGCACACACTGGCTTATATTCATCCAGTGTTGATCAGCCCCCCCATGTACTTTTTTTCTGGACCACTTTCTAGCTGCTCTGCCCCAAGCCTGTAGTGCTGCCTGTGGTTGTTGTGACTCAAGCACAGGACTTGGTCTTGTTGAACCTTATATTGTTGCCCTCAGCCCATTGATCCAACCTCTCCAGATCCCTCTGCAGAGCCTTCCTACCAGCAGGCCAATAGTCCTGACCAACTTAGTGTCACCAGCAAACTCACTGAGGGTGCACTCAAACCTTTTGTCCAGATCATCAGTAAAGGTATTAAACAAACTGGGCCCAACACTGAGCCTTGGGGAACTCCACTGTGAATGCCAACAGGACAGAGCATCCCTTATCACCACCCTCTGGGTCTAGCCATACAGCCAGGTTTCAACCCAGAGTGCACCTATCCAAGCCTTGGAATGTCAGCTTCTCCTAATATCACCCTGTCTTTCCTCAGGGCTGACCCTATGTTAAATGCTGTCACCCATTCCTGGCACTGAGCACACATACCTGTGGTCAGGCAGAAAAGGTATGGCCTGAGCTCACTCTGCAGCCTTTCCTCTCTGCAGGGTCCTGCTCAAGTCTTGCTTCTTCTCCTGTCACCAAGTTCCAGAACATATGTGGGAGTTTCTTCCCTTTGAGACAGACATTGCTTTCCTGGGTTACACTTGGCCAATGGTCCAAAAATTATTGATGATGGGCAGGCAGACAAAGTCAGTGCAGTTGTGAAATGATGAGGGAAAAGCACCTACAGATAGAGAAAATCAGATAGAAAACCCTCTTATTGGAGAACTGCATGACAGTGTTGACAAGGTGAGAGTATATCAGAGAAACTGGTAAGAATGCAGCCACCATAAACAGCACCAGTTAAACACCGCAGCGGGAAGCTGCGCCAGGGCTCGTAAGTAAAGAGCAACTGTTTGTGAAGTGGGAGAAACTGTAACTGCCTTTTGTATGAAAGGTATCTGTGCAGCCAAGGACATATTGACGTGCCTGGAAAATCCCCCTTTTTTCTGCAAGGAAGCCCAGGCACAAACTGTCTGCAGTAGGAACGCCAATGAACCTTCAGGCAAGTCTTTCAAAACTAAACAAACACACAAAAAAATTGCTTGATTGCTCTCTCTCATTTATTTTTTTTCCTCTGCTGTTGCAAAGCCTGTACCTGTTGGTTTTTTTTTTTTGTTTGTTTGTTTGTTTGTTTGTTTGTTTGTTTGTTTTTTAACAAAATATGGAGGAAAGAAAGGAAAGAAGACCCTGGTGTCATCAGAGAGCTGATACCTCATCACTGACATCCTTCTCCAAAGCCATGTGATGGTGGTATATGGGAGGTATCTTGATTTCCTGAAAATACATGATGTTCTTCTCCAGAGAATGGAAAGCAGATTTATTCCTTCTGTGAACTTGGAACAATCTGCTCAGACAAGTGACAGAAAAAGCCATTTCTACCGTTTTCTCTTGCTACCCAGGCTGAAGGCTCAATCATCCATGTGTTTTCAAAAGGATCACTGGCAATCCTTACCCCTTGCGACTGTCTGAGCCAGGGGAGTCCATGGTTTTGCACAGGTGTCATTAAGGACTGTCTCTGGAGACAATGGGCTACGAGGTAACTGATCTCTAAGAGGACTTTGCTGCTGGTGATGATGACAGGTAAGAGAGAACAAGGACTTGCAATTAGAGAAATCACTCTATATTTATAAACCAAACACACTTGATATGAAAATCACTTGCACAGGAGACTTGGTTTTCTGTGCAGCTCTTGCAGGCTCCTTTCAAAGCAGGGCTAAGCTTTCAGCAGAGACAGACAGGATTTTAGAGCTCATACAGCTTCAGTCAGTAAGTAATGTAAGCCATCATTGTGGCTGAATAAATAAATATCCACTAAAGGAACCTGGTTCAGGAGAGTAAAATAATTAAGAAACATGGAAAACATTACTGCCCATATTCAATTAACAGCTGAAGTATTGTTAGAAAGATGGATCAATCTGGAATGATCTGACTAAAAGCAAAAGTTTAGATAACTTGTCTGATAATGGCATGAGCATATCCCATAAATGCCCAGCAATTCCATATCGTTAAGCCTTCAAGGACAAGCCTGATTGATGGCAATGTACCTGCAGGAAACAGCTCAGATGGAAAAACTCCAGTGTGTGCCAGCAAAGTAATTACCTGGGATGGTGACTATGCTCTGTGGTCAGATAGGAACAGGACAGATAATGCAGTGCTCTGAGCACTGCCTTGGTTCCCTCTGCTGAGAGACAGCTCCATGCACCAGCTACTGAGGCACAGGGGGTTCTTTGCTCGCTCCTTTACTTATTCTACTGAGTCTTCAAGGTCACTGTGTGTCTCATTTCAGCATATCTGCACTACATTTATGTGGCAAGGGAGTACTCTGCTCATCTTTATGCTTTGTGTAGCACAATATGTGCTTTTATCTGTTCCAGATACAAGTAAATTTGAGATGGACCAGAAATTTGAAACTAAAGGGGTGCCATCTCCCAATTGTAGAATCACGTGAGTTGTTTAACAGTTAACATTCTCCAGCAATCAATCTACCCTCCTTATATTTTTTTAATCTCTATCTCCTGTTACCATTCAGCACAAGGACTAAAAATAAGTATGTCACAATCATGTAACCCAATCCAAGTAATCAAGCACTCCTATTTCAGTAATGCTCTTTATGTATAAATATTTCAAGAATAAAGATTATTTTTGAGCTCTCGAGTGGTGAAATGTAATATTTACACTTACAAAAGTAATACTTGGGACAAGAATTCATCAAGTGAATCATCCTGCTCAGCCTCCTCTCAAATGGAGGTAGTACTTTCGTTGCCCTCATGAGAAGAATGCAGCTTATGGGGAAGAGGATAAAGGTGCATAAATGTAAAAGACCAACAAATCTATGTCTCAGTGGTGTCCTGTTCCTAAGCACACAAGCTTAGCAGCCCACACCAACAAGAAACTCAGGTCACCTTCATTTCCAGTGAAGTACATAAAAACAGGGGAACAAAGTACAAAGACCTATACAGGACTTACACTTCTGATAGATCAGGGTTTTTTTCTTTAAATCTCACCTCTGTCCCTTGACTTCCCAGAGTACCTCTGCATCCAAGGTAAAGTCAGAATTACACCCCAAGTCTGACAATGGGCTTGGAAATCCAGCAAAGCTCATCTCGAGGTTCCCAGTACCACTGAGTTTTTCTAGGCTAAAGAAAGAAGACACCTCTGTTAAGGTTCTTTGGCAGAGATGATTCCTGTTCCACAGGCTTATAAATTTGGCTTAAGTTAGACAACAAGTTAGTCTGAGCTATAAGGCATAAGAAAGTCTTTTCCTATCACGTGCCTTTTACACATAGAATTTAAAATTAAAGAAAAGCACCTGCTCTTGATCTAAACCATTTTACTTGTTTTTAATTCGATTACCTCTTAGTCTTTTCTATCACAATGTTTACATTTAAATTGTTGTCAGAAGCCCCCTCCTGCTGGTTTTACTGGAAGTAGGATCTGTCCCAAGGAAGACATCAATATACTTTATGGGCTACCTATCTGTCCCTTAAACCAATTGTGACAGAAACTTCTGAGTTGATTTCTGCTATACTTTAGGTGCTGCCTGCTTCAGCAGAAGTTCAATCATTGTCTGACTGAACATAAAAAGTTCAGCCCACAACAGGCTTGGTGCTTTCCACTGAGGTGCATCAGGTTATCTTGAGTATTAATACTAGTACCTACTTAGTCACTCTAGGAAACACAAAGAGTGCTTTTGCAAGTGAATTTTAGGGGAAAAAATGTTGCAGAAATTTTTCATGTACTTGTTTCAGTGTTTTCATCTGTCAGTGTTTGTCATCCTACTTCTTCATCTTTCATTTTCACTGGTAAAATAGAGTGTGTAAAAGAAAAGGCAGAATGTTCTGAAAGGCCCAGTATAAAAATGAGTTTACAGTGTTTTATTTTTCCTTTTAGCACCATCTATATTTTTCAGATTCCCCTTGATTGGCTTGCCATTTGGTAAAGAAATTATGCTACTCTTATTTATTGTTTCATCAAGGATAAAAAGAAAACCATTCCAACTCCAGAAGCCATAAATTATTAGTGTACAGAAAAAGACTGAAGTTCAATGTAGACTTCTATACAGGATTTTTGAGTTTTTTTATGTTTAAAAGTATGACAACTACTCAGAAAATCTGGAAGCATGGAAAGGAAAGGTAATGGTGTCTTTTTTCCATGACTGAAGGGAAATTATACAGCTACATTTGATAGTCTTTGGTAAGATTTTTGATGCTGACATTTGGCTCTTCATTCCTGTGGGTTTGCATATTCCATGTTAAGGATCCTTAATCCTTCAAGTCAATGATTCACGATAATATTAAATTAAAATAATAAGTTTTTCATAATGGAAAAGAACATCCAAGGATTTCATTTATAGTATTTGGAGTAGAGGAGCCATCTGTTTAATGCCTTGACACTGATAAAGTGGGAACAAATTCCGTGGAACAGTTCATATGAGCTGTTACTTACATGCTTAAAAGTTTGTTGTTGTTGTTTTTGGGATGGGCCTCTAGAACATGTCTGGATTTTACTGCACTAAAATCATCAGAAATCATAAAATCATAAAATATTTAAATAGTGATATCAAGAAAATGACCATTACATGGAAAGTTTTTTTCCATGTTATTCTTATTATTTTTCCTTGTGACAGTTTTTTTTAAGGTTATTTATTATTAACACATGGTTTGTGAGTTATTAATATTGTGCATATATATGTATATGATTCCTGTATTATTGCCCAACATAACTAAGATTTCAGTGGAAAGACCGACTTGGAATTTTAAATATTGAATTCCAGATGTCTTCTCAGTAGACCTTTTCTACACAAAGATGCATTATGCATTTACAGTTTACTACCTGGAGAGAAAAGAATTAATATAAGGGTTGCACATGTCCAGTTTCTATGTCAAGCTCAGCTGAGGAAATCAGTTCATTCCACAGCTGGTCCAAAATCTATCACATTTTTACATTTTGGCAGGATGTCACCTTAGGCACTGTAAATGGTGTATTTGTACTATATAATTATATTGTCCGTGGATTTAAGCACCTGTGTTGCGTATTTCATTACAAATTCTTGGCCTGCTTATTAGGACTACATTTTACATTTCTAATAATACGATTCAAATTCTACCAAATATGAAACACTGACTTTCAAGCAGAGCTAAATGAAGCTTAAGTAATTTAACATGAACCAATGAAAGACAAAAGAATTACTTCGCTCATAGGCAAGGTCACGAGGTTGCTCTTGCTGCTCTTCCACCCGCATTTCCTTCTTTCTGTTTGTAGAAAAATTTGAAGCAGAGAGATGTCATTTTAATCCATTTATTTGCTGACAATACAAAAGAAAACTCATTCCTCTTTTTGGAAATAAAGTGTTAATGGGACGTTTGCAGGAAATCACAATGAGCTTGGAATCTTTTGTGGAATCAAATCAGAGTTCATACAAAAAATATCACGCGTATTTTGTTGTTTCTAAACATCAATTGGCCGTATAAAAAGTGTAATAGAAAAATTAAAAATTTGTGATTACAATGACACAGAGCGTGTGCCAACAACTCTGTGGATGGCTTTTTATCTCATTCCCATAGTGAAAACAGTTAACTAGGCACTGGTGAGATATTCTGTAACTGCGCAACAAAAAGCTGGCACAACTGCCAAGTGTGGCATGCCAGATGTGTGAATACATTCTGGAGAGCAGTATCAGCAGCTCCAACAGAAAGCCATAGCCATTAATCTAGAGACCTCTGGGAGTTCAGGATCGTGCTGTAAAACCTAGACCCTGCCAAGACTGCATCAGATAAAGCCATCAATGCATTGTAAAAAAGACACAAAACCTATTTCATGGGTTGCACTGATCAAGCAATTACAATCATTGACTACATTAAGCAAAGAAACAGCGGGGTGCCCTATAAAATTGACTGCCAACTTGAATAATCAATAGACTCCATGTAGAGTAAATTAAATAACTGAAAAACTATTTGGAAAAGCTGAAGTTAAAAAGCCAATCTGTAATCCCTCATCCGTGGAAAAACAATCTTGCATCCAAAAGATTCTTTTGCTTGCTTTCATTGTTGTCACTGGGAAATACAGCAAGAGCAAATGAAGAAATTCTTTAACTCTCTCATTCGCCAGTTAATAATTGTTCATTTAACCCAGGCATTCATAATCAATGTATGCATTAGTATCATACCTCCCAACCTGCCAGGCTTCAAACACAGTCCTAAATTGCAGGGCTAATACTCAGAACAAGGGAACCCAGAGAAATTGTATGTACTCTGGGAGGTTTAAAATCATACACTTTCCCTATTACAGGGCATACTCAATTTGGGCTGACTTTCCTGATTATTTCCAATGTAAACCATTTATAGCAATAGCCGTAATTTTGTAATTGATAGTAGAATATGTTGGAACTGTTACAGGAGACATTTTTTTTTTAAACAAAAGATGCTGATTCATCAGAAACAAAGGTCATGGAAACAGAATGTGTTGACTCAACAGCTTTTTTAGGCCGGGAGGGTGGTTAACAGAGAGCTTCCCCTTCCTCCTCACTGCAGACGTGTACAGGTGGAAATTATGTGCTCCTCCACCAAAGTTGCCATCAAGTCAACAGCTGGAGCCTGTGCTGGCCTTATAGCACTTCTCCAGGAGAGAAATCTGAACCCAGGTGCTGAGCAAGGACCACTACCCTGGATTTTCTCCCTTCTGGACCTCAAATGCTTTTCTGAGAAATATTAACAGCTTTTGAGTTTTGAATGAAAAGAAGTCTAACAGGTTCTGATTTGCTTTATTTTTCCAAAATGTGGAGAAGTTTTCAGGTTTGCCTAAATGGCTGCACAGAAGCAGCCTGCAGTGGTGCTGTGGAGCAGTTCCTGTAGATCTGCAGCCCCCTGCAAATCGCTGGAGTTGGCTAGGATTGTCTTTTGCTGCATGCATTGCACTGCCAATGGAGCTAATCCAGGCAATGCTTTGGACAAGGACCCCTGACTGCAGGATCATTGGTGTTTCTTTTGAGGCTGATACTTCCACCCTAGCACTGGGACAGCCAGGGACATATTGCAAAACCCAAGTTACCATGCCCTAGCAGGCACCATTCACATTGTTAGGACATCCAGGGCACATATGCCTGCAGGAAGAGGAGCCAGCTATTGGCACCTGAAGACTACCAGTATCTAAGAGTGCTCATTACTTTGTGCCTCATTACCCAGTGGAACACCAGCCTGAGCAAAAGCAGAGTGTTGGATTTTAACTGCTGTCCGAACTGGCCAGAGGAGAATTTCACATGTCCACTGGTTCGACTGTATTACCTGGATTTGGTTCAATACTTGGCAAGAAATGTATTGCAGACAGGACACACCCCAAAAGAACAGTTCAACGGAGACCACTCCATATGTCAAGAGGGATGGACACTTGTAAAACCTCAGTTAATGGCAAATATTCTGATTTTATATCTAAGAGAAAAGGAGTATTTTTTAATTATTGTAGCAAAACAAAACAAAAAAAAAGCCCCTTTAAAAATATTGTGCCTTTTCATGCCTATGCAAATTTTCGTGGTTTTCATTCCCTTGTTTTGAAAGAAAAGTCCCTTTCTGCAGTGAAAATATATTCTTTCTTGGAAAAAAAAAGCCTTCTGTTTTCATTCTACCAAACTAGGAAATATCAAAGGCAAAGCTGCAACATATTTTGCTTTTCAGAGAATCTGAAGAAATGTGATTTAGCAGTTTTTCCAGTGGTGCAAATATTTTTTACTCACCTCACACTAACATGTTTTTTTGTATGTGGATAAATTAACACGTAAGCAAGGGTGTTAGGCTCTTTACCTATGTTAATAGAATGAGCTGGGTTCTTCACTGGCAAATGTTTTCTTATTTCTTTAGCTGAAACATAATGTAGAATTTAAGATTCTTTCAGTCTGGTCTGCAGAGTAAAGAAAAACAGAAGAAAAATTGAAATTAACTCTTCACTGTACACAGTTTGCTCACTCAGTTGAAAAAGTGGTTCTAGAATTTATTCAGTACATAATCAGAATAAATCTTGGAGCTGTCATCATTACTGAAAAGAGGTTTATAAATTAAAGCATCTGGGAAATCTATAGGGCATTAATTTATTATTTGTGGGAGTTTTATACAAGCATTTTTCTTTCACGGTGCACAATAAATAAGTTGACAATAAACAGACTGGGATAATATTGTGCTCTTTTTCACCTGCTTAAAAAAGCTGGGGACAAACCCTCTGAAAATGTGCATTATAAGTGAACTCACAGTAACTACATATCAAACAAAATGAAATATGATGAACTAAAAGTGATCATCTGTCACCATAACAGTTTCCAACTTGTCTGCTGATTAGATGGTAATGCTGCCCATAAAAGTGAAGGAGGGGGGGAACCACTGCAGAGAACCTGATAAAACATCCTACTGAAACCTATTGTATTTACTACTTATTAGATTCTGAACTCAAATAGATCTTGATTTTTGAGAGCTTGGGTATTTAAAAGCCTTAAGATCATCAATTACATTACTCATAATTTCCACATCTGCCTGTTCCTCAGCAATTCAGGAGGAGAGAGAGAGATAGCTGCTATAAGAGTCTTTCTGCAACTTGATTACTATGAGTCTGTTACAATGTGCACTTGAAATGCCTTTAAGGATTTGAACTGAACAGTAATTTGCAGATTTCTGGAACTCCTACATGGATCACTTTTTGGTGATAGTGAAAATCAAATGAGTGGAGATGGTCCAAATTACCTGGAAGAAAAACAGGTTCTTATCCACTCAAAGGAACCCCTACAAGCCTGCCAAAAGCACAATAAATGCACTCTTCTTTCCTGTGCTGTCTGGAAAGTGAATATGTATTTCAAATTAAACAGAAACCTTGATTAGCGTGGTTATTATGAAGCTAAACAGCAAGAAGACTATGTTTGCAGAAGCCATTTACAGACTACAGGGAATGTTACTTCCCTGTTGTGTCACTCTTATTAAAATGAATACTTTTTAAACAAAACCTTTGTTTTTTTTCAAAGCACTGACATCCTGGTCCTACTTCCCATTAAAGTCAATGGAGAACTGCCCATTATCTCTTGTGGGAGCTGGACCACACTAATGGAGTATACTTTTCTCATTCACAAGCATCCAAATCCAGGCAGAGTGAAGACAGTACAAGGTGTTCTTACCCTGAGACCAACCTGACTCTAGGAACAGAAATATGCTTTTTGGTAACTACCAGCTGCTCCTTTGTGTGCTGTAGAAGGAGGCAGGCATGTGCAAAATAGATCAATCAAATAAAGCACTGCCATGGAAATAATGTGGAGGCACTCTCAGAGATTGCACAGAAATAAATACATAAAGGCATTTTCAGAAATTATTCTTGCAAAGGACAAGTGTAGAATAAGCAGCTTCCTTAGTTGTCAGAATTCCAACATAACTTGCTTCTCACAGAGAGAAAAATGCTCTCACTGCTGCTTCACAGAAGATGTCTTTAGGGAAATCCATAAAACTCTAGTTAGTATAACTTTTTTGGAATTTACTTTAATTGTTTATAGAACCTGGTTGTTACTAACTCCTAAAGTGATCTTCCAGAAAGAGTCTTGTTTTAAAGTTTCCCTCCCTGTATCTATCCTTCAATAAACAGACTCCTGAGGATTCACATGCAAAAGGCTAAATGTTGGAACTAAGGCTCCAAACATCCAGAGATGGGCAACTTGGAATCAGAAATGGGTTTCCCAAGGAAGAAAGGATGAAAGAAAGCTAAGGAGAAGGAAGGGCAAAGAAAGCATGGACATAATAGAGGAAGCTATAAAGTCACAAAGACAGAGTATAAAGATGATGGAAAAGGTCATAGCAGGAGAAAGATGACAAGGAAAACACATTGCTAAACTAATAGAAGATATGGCCAGGAAGAATAGCAGTTCTTAAGAAACATTTTCACCATCCTTTTATAAATGCAAGCAAGAATGTCAGGGCAAAAAGAATGATAACTATCAGCCTCTATTTTGAATTATTGTTCAAAAATCTACTTTGCAAAATCCTGCAAAAAAGTATGCTGATGCCATGAAGACTTAGGACTGCCTCATCCAAGGCACCTGCAGGAATATACAACAGGGAAATGTCACTTCTGTCTAGGCAGTAGGGCAGAATGTGCTTCCAGCTCATTGCAGTAGACACGTGTGATTTATGCTGGTGGATATGAAAGGTGAGGCAGGCTTTCCTCCTGGAGAAAAGTGACAGTTCAAACAGAATGCAGCACTGCTCATCCTGCCCTACACCAGAGCAAGGCTTTGTGGTGCAATACATTCTCTGAAAGTCTTCCTTGGTGACCCACAGAACTCTTGCCCCAGAACATGTCTTGGATATACTAATTTGGTGTTTAATTATATTCCCTTATAATTACACAAGACGACTGAGCTCTCCAATTTCATATGGTACAAAAAGGCAGCATTTTGAAACTTTCAACGGCACAGTTGATGTTGCTTCTTTGGGCCGTCTATGTGTGTGTGATGTTCTACCTCTCAATGATTCCCTGCTGATCTGTGTACAAAAATGGATTAAATGGTTAGTATTAACACCAGTGCAGCAACTAAGATTTTCTCAGAAAGTGGAGCTAACAATGCTTTCTACTGGATACACCACTACTACAGCACTTTTGTGGACTTTTCCAAGTGCTATTTATAAATAACTGTATTTATATTCCGCTTCGTTCTGTGCACAGCTCTTGCTACAGATTTAGATATCGACTTTCTGGGAAGCCTAAAAGCATGGAAATGTGTTTCCCTTCTAACTATAGATATTTTGGGAAGATGGAAAATAACAGCACTGAACTGTACATTGAAGCTAAGCAATACTTTCTCATATAACTTAGAACATTGAAAAACCCCACTATCAAATGTATTTACTAAGTAAATATGAACCAAGTATATTGCCAAAAATACTTTGGATTAGAGGTGAAGCTGTTCTGTGCATAAATGGGGCTACATTACAAAATGTAGGCTATCATAAAAAGCTGAAATGGATATAATTAATACTTTCTCTTAAAAACTGAAATAGATGTAAGCAGATACTTAGTATGAAACTTATCTTTCTTCACCTCACTCTCCTAAACATTAAGACACAAATTTAGGTTAATTTTCTAGGATGTCTTTGTACTTTATAGACAAAAAAGATCCACTAGATGCTGGATCATCTTATGCCCAAAACTCAACTCAGATCAATGAAATGAATCACCTTTCAGAGGTTCTTATTCTTTCCATCAACCATAGCAAATGCCCTGGACCACACAATCTAATGTTCCAATGCCTGCAGTTAGGGGCAGTTCTTGCTGCACAGAAGGGAATTGCATTCCTCAGTCTAGAGAAAAAAAAAAAAAAAACAACACTTTGAAATAAGCTGGATCTTTCCTATATATAGCTAAGATACTATAGTTCAGTCTACTCAACATGATTAAGGACCAATAATAAGTATGGCCTATAATGTACAGATCCACGCAGAACGAGACATTTCAATAGCCCACAACTATTCTAAATATACCCCATCTAAAATATTTGTGGGAGAATATTTTGAAGAATATAGTTTTAGACTTTAAGGCTTGTGTTCCCACTCTAAGAGAAAACACCACATAAAAATTTTCTTTTAATTTTTTTATGTTTATATCTTTTTGTTAGAACTTAGATTTTATGTAGTGTGATTTTTGTTGTGAATCAAAATGTATGGTGAGTTGTTTTCCTGAATTATTTCATAAATCCATATCTTCTCAGATTATTATTTATGCAAACTTTTTAACAGTTCTCTCTATTCCTGCATATTTTATGTCACTTGTTGTTGTGATCCCTAAACAATGAGGACAAAACCTTCTCAGTCTCTCCATTTACATACCATAAATCCTTTTTTTGTACTGCAAAGAATATGTAGGATTTCCTTAAATTAAGTCTGATTGGAAAGAAAATATATCTGTTGAACAAGTATAACATTTCTTGCAGATCCACAAATTCCTTATCTCTCTTGCAACAACAATGCAAGAAAAAGTTTCTGAGAAAGTGATTGATACAGGTCTCAGCAATAAAATAAAATCAGGTTTATAGAAGGAAATATAAAAAGCTTCAATCAGACTTGTGTAACTGCACGCTGAAAATACACTCCTAGAAAATTCAAAACATAACACCAGATATAAATATCCATGGCAGACAAACCTTTGCTAATGTTATGGCAATAGGAAAATTAATAGCTCAATTTAAAATAAAATTAAAAACAAACAATATTCACATAACCTAGAAGGCAATAATCAGTAGAAAAGTGTGTGATACAGTGCACAAGGAACTATCCAAATGAGTATTAAGCTGCTGGATAGATGGATGTCAGCATGGGCTTTATGGAATCAGCGGATTTATTTATATTTTCTATCTGCCATGTTGACCAAATAATTGATCTGTCTGATGAATCTAGTCTAAATTGTTTCAGTGATTAACAGAAAGAGAGTTAGTTAAGGATCCTGGGGGTTAGTTGGCAGGATAGATTTTGGATTAATTCACATTCATGTCCAGGTAAATGCCTGAAGATGGATTAACACAATATTGATAACGGGAAATGACATAGACACAGCCAAGAAGAAAGAAACAAATAACGTGAAAAATAAAAACTTTTTTTTATTATTTAGTCTCTTCAGCTTTCTTTTCAACTAGCTGCACAATAGAGTCATTATCACACTCCATGTATGATCAAAGGGTGTTTTTAAAGCCTATCATTCACAAAACTTTGTTTGGAATCCATGGCTTATGTAAAGACAATGGCTTCTTGCCCTCCAAATCTCTTGAGTGGCAGTCTGAGAGATGCTGAAAAAACTCCCTTGGACCAAAGCACAGCAAATGCCATGCCCAACCCCTCTGAACCTGGACCACAGCATCTAAAGTTCAGGAATGTGTCGTATTTGTAATATGTTCAAAATTGGTTAAAGTTGATTCATCCTAAAAGGGAAGGAGCCATTTTGCAAAGGAGAAGACGCCTCAATATCTACATGGGAAAAAGTTATTATATATTTGCTTCTATGCAGAGCACAGATTCAGGTAAGATCATATTTCTGAGTAAATAACCAAGGCCTATTCTGCAAAGATGTTCAAGGCAGTGACAATCACGGTGCCACCCCGGTAGTACTAAATTGCCACTGGAAGCTACTATTTTATAGCTGTTCCCACTGTCATAGAAACCAATATAAGCAGGGGAAAGTAAGTCAATTTGCAGAAAGCCTTGTGCATTATTTTGCTGAGTAAAAGAAGCAGCAGATCTGTTTCTGTTTGGGGGAGTCTGCTGTGCTGCACGGGCACGCGCCCCTCTGTCACCAGCCTTCGGGGGCATGGTTATAACAGCACTAAGACACAGACCTCGTAAAATCCAGTGTAAACAACTTCTTTCAGTACCATCTTATGTTGAGATCAAGTAGCCAAATTAAGTATTCAGTAAGGTCTTGTGGTCAAAATATTAATTGAAATTTCAAGGATATTGTTTTTTAAAAAAAGGAAGAGAATTAAACAGAGGATGAGACACTTATACAGCAACATTCAAAAGCATATCAATGTAAAGCAACATTAAAGAAGAATTTTTAATTGATAGGCACATAATCTCAGTGCTCTGAAGGAAATCAGTGCACCCAGCATGAAACATATGAGTTTTACAAACATAATTTCAATTTTTTTTATTACCTACGAGCATTAGGATATACTTCCTTGACTCTATAATAATTGCTTGCAGTTAATTACAAATGAAACAGAAGTGCTGGTAATATTAGACTTGCACCCTGCATAAAGCTAGAAATTACTGCTATTACTCTTATTTGCTAAGAATATTGGGTCATAGATGCTAATTAGCAGTTCACAGCCCCCTACAGGAAAAAACTCATTATTATGAAAATCTGTCTTGGTAGCCAAAGCCACCACCCATGTCACTGTGAATATTTTTGTCAGAGCAATTATAGGTATAACAAAACTTAAGATTTACTTTTGTATCCAGAAAATTACGAAGGTTAAAAATACAACATGCTAATCTAAAAATTGCTTGCCATATCAAGAGAAGTGTTCCTGAACTATTTCATCTTAGTAAAGTCTGACTATATATTGGGTAGAATGGCAGCAAATTTTTATTTAGTATGTACACAAACATAATTTCTTTCAAATGTCTATAAAACGCAAGGAAAACTTCTCCATTGCCAAGTAAAAAAACAAAGTAAAATGAGACTTAAGTAGCTAACTGTAATGAATTTTGCAAGGTCATACACCTAGAGCAATGAACATGATTTATTGATCAACAGTAATTCAGGGGGAACATTCCATTTTTTGGTAAACGAGGACCTGATTCAGGAACAAAAAAAAAAGAAAGAAAAAGCCTTGTTTACCCAAGTTTTCTGCAGAGTTTATTTGAAAAATAGAAGTAGAAAACATTGTTTTTGTGTGATTTATTAAACCTCTCTTTCCACAGCACAAAAACCCGACTTTGAATGCTTGAGGGGAAGGTGAGTAAAAGAGCAGCTAATTGTGGTGCCAGGCTGAATTCTGCTAGTTTACTGAAAAGGAAAAATGGAAATGCCACACCGGGATGAAGTAGTGGTTTAGGAGTGGCTCTAAGTCACATAAGGGTGAGGGGGCTCTCGCTGCTTCTCATTTCAGCCGTGTAAAACCAGGTAGTCAGCATAAAATGCCTGGACTCTCCATGGTGGCTAAAACAGAGGGAGGTATAATCAACCCAGAGCAACCCTTCTGATATCTACAGAGTGACCCTAAAACACGAGCACAGGTGAGAAGTTAACCAATCTCAGCTGTAAACAGCCTAAAAATACAAACCCATCCAAAGTTAGATACACTCACTTACTGCTACACTGAGTACAGCAAAATGATAAAGGAAAAATGGGAATTTCAATGACACATAAATGCTGTTTTCAGATAAAGAGGAATGAATAGTACTGTGTTTTAAGGAAAAGTGGTTTCTCAAAATCATACTCTACCTTATCAACATTAAGCTGAATTTTGCTTTCAGCATCACTATCTGGATTTCCATCAGTGTAAAGAATAGGACTTGACTACTAATGCAACCCCACTGCTCACCTACTAATGAAAATGAGTTTTCCTTTCAGGAGAGGAGATTACATTAGTTAAACAGAACAATGTATTATCTGAAGACCTCTAACCTAGAAAGAGAAAAAAAAATTCCTGTGTTCTAAATGAGAAATTAAGTTCTCTGTGCAGAGAATTTGCTATGCATATGTGCTGGCTCCTTATTAATCCCATGAAATCCTGGTATGAAACCTAGAACTATAAATAAAAGCAACAAAATTCCATCGTACCCAAATATTGCAGGACTTGTTTAAAAAATGGGAGATCTGTGTGAGCAGACAGAGATGAGGCTTGATATGTTAGGAATGCATAAAACAGTATAAAAGGACTGCATTATAAAGTTTTTTTCAGAGATTTAAGAAAATGCAAGTACCCTATGGTAGGTCTCTTTACCTGGCCACTTGAAGCTGTCATGCTACACGTCACCCAGTGTTTGGCTACAACCTTTTGGACACACATTTGATGTCATTGCTTAGATAATGAACATGACAGTGAATTAGCAAGATGAATTGAGAGGCACAGTTTAGCAGGTTTATGGGAAACAATTGAACTCTAGAGAAAAGTGGATTTTTTACATTGCTCTATCACAGAGGACCAGTCCTGTAATCTTCCCTTATGCAATCACTCTTCATTTGAATGAGGGGGAATTTGGCGAAATTAAGTCCTAAATTATAACTGACAGTGGAGCTTTTCTCTGACAGCCAAGGTCAAATGTCACTCTAATTCAGGCAATGCAAAGCCAAGCTCTAGGTCTAACCAGCAGTCACTTGAGTGCATGACGGTGTGTGGATTACAGCTCAAAAATGAGAAGGCAGTGGAAATCCTGTGTATATTCAGTGATCTTATGCAAAGCCAAGCTTTTTCAGGAATCATTTGGGCAGACTGAAGGTTGGAGCTGGTTGCTAACACTCTGTGGAGAGTTTGGGGGAGACCATCAGTGGCCCACCCTCACTATTCACGTAGACATAGACTGTGTGCTGAGAAGTACAGCTCTGCAAGTGCCCTTGGCTTGCACCAGGGATGGAGCACGAGTGTAACTCCCCACTGTATTTACAGCACACCATTCTTTGTTCTTCACATCCAGAAAATGCCCTGGGTTGGCCAGCTAAAGTGCGTGATGTAAAGAAAGTGTCTATTCTTTCCTACAAGCTGCCAGTGTTGCAGCTTGAGTCTAGAAACATGAATGCTTATGTTTCTACATTAAAATGGGAACATTTACACTACTTAATGCTGTATCTTAGCAAAGTATAAACTAACAGTGCATGATATGACAGTATGACACAGGTAGAAACAAAATATTTTCCATAAATCTATAACAAATTCCATCCTGATAGGAATTGTTATTACTACAATAAAAATCAAATCAGAATTGCTTTCAAACCTCTGGGCTAGGCTTCCTGTATATTATTCAAAACATCTCTCTGCTGAATCCTCGAAGACATTCAGCTAAGAATCAGTACTGCTCATTGTAAAGTAGAGCTATTAACATGTTTCTTGCTTTCACCTGTAGATCTCTTTATAAAGATATGTACATGTCATTATCACCTTTTTATAAATCCCAAAGCTAAAATCAAATTACATTAGTATGCATGAGACCATTTCTCGCCTAGTGTATGCAATATGGTTCTAATACATTGGAGACTGGAACTCTGTTGATTTACCTCCCCTAAATTTCTTACCAAGATTCATCAATATTAGAGTTCTTAACCCAAGGTAATTGATTTTCATGTAATTCATGCTAGGTAAAAAATCTGTGAAGACTAGTGTAGGTACTTCACAAATGCTTGTTGCTCCATGAATGAATGTCGTGTTCTAGATAATTATCTCAGAATTTCCCTTTTTTCTCAGATACACAAAACAGGTCACAGTAGAGGCTGTATGTATTTTCAGAGCTAAAGAATTTTGAAGGTCATCTAGAGTGAAGAAAATCAGGAGTTTTTCTTCATTTTTTATGTGTATTTGTGTTCATGATTATGACAGATACATATGAAAGCCTTGAAAATTTTCCGAAGCCAAAACACATCCTTAACAAATCAAGGAAATTGTGTTTTTTTGCCAATTTTAAAGAGGTTTAAAGCTAAAAATCCATGTCTTGTCTACCCTAGAGGACAGCATGTTAGCTGGAGAACTAGTCAGTTAGTTGTCTCCCAAGAGAATGAAGAAATCTGAGCAACTCAGAAACCAGATGTTTTTAGCTATATTCTCTAGATTCTTTACTTTTCTTAACACTCCACTAACAAATGAACACTGAATAGAAATGATGTCTTTGTTAAAGATTCAATACGCCTCAAGAGCTCCAAATAAGCATCTGAAATTCCCCAAGAAAGTTCTTCCACAAACAAAAACTTAATTACATTTTAGTGGGTATCTATCTCTAGGTGAAGGCTACTTTCCTGCCATGTATTGGCAATAAGAGTAAATGGAAGATTTTTGGAATTTCAGGGGTTTGACTGATGCGTTCATTAATTTACCTTTTCAAACTAAGGAAGAATCAAGTTTTAAATATTTTATTAATCATTTGTATTTTTCCTGATGCCATTTTTCTCTTGTTATTTTGTCTAATTGACTGGTACCTGATGGCTTCAGATAATAAAGTCCTTTTTTATCCTGGTTACAAATGAGGGTTGAGTGCTTGCACAGTTGGGATGTATTTCTTCCTGCTTGTAAATTTTGAACTGTTTGGCCATTTTCAACCAAAATGGGTGGAGTTGTGTTTCAAATAATTTATTTTACAACAGCTTCCATAAGATTAGGTGGCCAGGCAGGAAAAAAGACACCTTATTTATTGCCCTCTGCAGGAGGGGCAGGAGGATGAGCTCTTTCTTTTTCACACAGAGAACTCACATCAAGTCCACACAGAAAACACAGACAAGGATTTGCAAAAAGCAACACCTGATTTGACAACAGAGAAACCTGAGGGATGCACACCTGTAAGAAACCAAGCTCTGCTAGCTCTAACACACATCAACCTGTTTTGGGAAAGAAATTCCCACATTACATGGGTAAAGACATAGCAGTTTATATGCTCATCACTGACACAGCACAAGCTTATTTAAAAGCTACTTCTCAGATAACAGTTGTGTAGTTCCCACCTTAGACTTCCCACCCAGAAACTCTGCCCAGGATGGGAGAATATCAGCTGGCGTTTGCACAGTGTGTGAAGCTCCCACGTGGTAAGCCATGCCTATGGGTGAAGATTCCACTTAGACCTGGAATAATGCCAATTACCATCACCTCTGCCACTTCTGGAGGTCTAGATTGCAGTCAGGGTCTCACATGGGCTCTCCCTGTAGCTTGATGACAGTCCTCAGGTCAACATATTGTTACAGTGACCTGGCAGTCCCCCTTCCAACCTCACCTGATGATTGCTCTAACATTAGGTACAACAGACAGGAAGGATTCATTTACTCCCCAGGAAAGGCCCAGCTTTGATACATCCATGTTAAAATGTACTCCTGCTGCCTGTGTCTATAGAGAGGACCATGTCTGCCTCATTCAATCACTGAAAAGCAGTAAAAGCACAGACCCTCACTTTCCAAACATTTCCCTTTTTTTCTCTTTTTCTTATAGAAAATGCCTTGGCATCCAGAAGGATGCAGAATGCTTGTGTGCAGGTAGCTGCAGAAAAGGCACCCAGAGACATCACTATTCAGGAATGGTACAGGTGATGAGTTTGAGGAAAGGAACAGAAATAAAGGAGTGATGATAATCAGGAATTATCAATAATAAGGAGCAACATGAATACTTACAGGAATCAGAGCCCTGATATTCTAGGAATAGTACAAACGTACAGGAGGAATAATCTCCACCCTCTTTCTTCTTCATTTAAATGCAATAGATATTATTTAGGTAATAGTCAAGACAACCTCCTGTTCTGCACCGATTAATTGACCCTTTTAATTGGGTGGCCAAGGAACGCTTGGCACTTGACTGGAACATCTTCAAGGCCAGAGTCAGAAACTCTCAACTGGGGACATTCTGGAGGGGACTTCTCTCAGACCACTAAGCATACATTTTCTCCCATTTTCTGAGCAAATGGCTTGGAGAAGGTCCCATCCTTGTGCCAGCCCCTGAACAGCTTACTTAACATCAGGAGTAGGAGATGTCAGTAAAAATTACCTGTTTTCCAGACCACAGGCTCTGATTGAGAGATATGCCTCAGTGTGTTTTCAGTAAAACAGAGAAAGGCAATGTACAGTGATATCCTGCCCTGCATGGCAGAAGTGAAGTCCAGCTGTTGTGAATGTCTGTGAGGGAAGAGATATGTTTCCTAAACATAACTTCTTTTTCTTGAAAAGAGCTGAGAATTGAGAGGAGGAGGGGAGGGGAAAGCAGAAGAGGAGCTACTGGCTCTCCCTTTGAAGATGTTAATAAGATCATGTTTTGATGTTGCATTTTGAAATAAGAGGATTCCCATTTTAACTCTAAAAATGTGCCACAAAAATGCCACCACTATTTATTGCATAGCATTAACAAAGACTTTACATCTCCTATTTCACAACTGAAAATATTATTTATTATCCACCATCAGTGCTGTTATGCTGAAATTGAAATCTATAAGTGTCTTCTACCAGCTTAAGCCCACGTCCTTCTCTTTCTTAAGGATCACGGGAAAAAAAAGAAAGGCACTAGTGTAAAATACTTTATCAGATGCTGACCTTCTGGCAGGAAGTCAGAACCATCTTGTGGGAAAATGAATAACTCCTAGCTCTCAGTCTCATTTTTCCTGATGCTGTCCTACCTCCATGCTTTTGCTATGCTTTTATTTCATGCAAGACTTGCAGAGGATATCAGGCGTCCATTGCATTTATTCCCTTATGTTTTTACAGATACATGTATAAATATACATACATAAACCCTCAAATCTAATAATTAGTTCTCCTTATGGCAGCTTGAGCACTTGTTCCAACTCAGTCTGCTGAAATCATTAAAAAAGTCTCTCTGCCAAGTGAAGCCATGTTTAGTGAAAAACTTTTCCTAATATATCTAAAACAAAATATACACAGAAAGTACTTAAGCCTGAATGAAGAGAAGAATCATCCAGAAGAAAACAAGTCCTGGATTTTATTTCATCACAACATATCATTTTTCTCCTTGGTGTATGAGAGCCTCATCAGAGACTCAAATCAGATTTATAGGTTTCTCACAACTGTATAAGCAAGTGAGCAGCACTAAAGCAGACTCTGTCTAGCTCAGGACAGCAATTACATTGCTATTCCTCTACAACTGTAGAGGAATAGGAACTTAGTGTAAAGTCATTATCAGACACATATTACAAATTCAATGTGTTGCACATAAAATATGTATGATTTCTTCTTACTGTATATCATGTATCAAAATATAATGTGCTTCTGAGGCACGAATGAATTTAAAATGAAATATTTTATTGAAAAAACACACAGCTTTCCTGATATAGGTAAGTGGAATTTAAAATTGAAAATGTTTCACAACCATCCATTAACGCACATTTTGAAACATTCTTAGAATCCAGATTTCCTGCCAGGGAAATGAAGTAGAGTTAAATATCCCAGGCAGGAAGCTCGCCTGATAGACAGTATCTACCAGCAGAAATTTTTATGATATGAAAAGATGATACTTTGCAAGGTAAACACTCACAACCTCAAGTCTTGAAGAGAGCAGATAGTCTGTAAAAACCTACAAGTTTGGGGTTTTTGGTTTTTGTTTTTGTTTTTGTTTTTTTTTTTTAAAGGAAGTATGAGTCTGTAAGAGAGAGGACGACAGGAAATGAAAAGGACCCAGACTTGGGAAAGTTTGATCAATATTTTGTGTTTGTTGATGGGGTTTTTTAATTTTTACTAAAATTAAACTTTTTGGAGGGCTGATCTGTTTATGTTTTGCTTCCCATTATGGCAGAATCGGTGTGGGGAGAGCGGTCATTCACACTGTGTGCAGGATTAGTGGATTCCCATTTCATGGTACACCTTTGGGCAGAAATCACACTGCAGGCTGGGCTGCAGGGAGCTGACAGAGCCATGAGTGAGCACAGGTAACGCCTCAGCTGACAGATTTTATCCTGAGGGCTGCACTGGCACTCATTATAAACAGATACAAAGTGCTGCAAAGGGAGATCTGTGCCTTTTGTAAAGCTGGAATTAAAAATCTAAGAGAAGAAAGATAAGTTGCCCTAAGAAAATCCTTATCCCAAAAGCAAGCTGAAAGATATTTCTTATGAGCAGACTCTATCATCCATCTCTGCTGTGCAGAAGATGCATGCAGAAAAGAAAAGAATCAGAAACTAATCTGAGACAAGAATAATTAAAGTGGACACAAGTGAACAGCAGAAACTAGGAATTGAAAAGTGCATTTTCTCATATCTGCCCCTTCCAGTCACTGAATCACATATTATCTCAAGTTGGAAGGGACCCATGAGGATCATCAAGTCCAACTCCCTGCTCCTCACAGGATTACCTAAAACTAAACCATATGGCTAAGAGCTCATCTTCCAGATGCTCTTTGAACTCTGAAAAAAGATTGAACCATATGAACAATATCAGATATTTCTACCAAGTTCTTCCAAATGTGGAATCTCACATCTCTGGACCCAGTCCACTGTGCAGGTGCATTTCTGGGGTTACCTGTTAGTCTGAGTCCCCCTAAGTGCTGTCTTAAATGGGTAAGCACACAGCCACTTGTCTGCCCCTTATTGGAGTGAACTCCTTGATGATGGATCCATAACCCAAGCACATTTGTCCTCTATTTGTCCTTTGAGTATCATATTTTGTGAAATACATTGGTGGATTTACCAGGACTTGTGTGTGTCTGCCTAAGAAAGAGTTCTGCCTAAGTGCAGAGAAATTAATTATATACAGAATAATTAATAGCAGTTTACTTAGTGCATCTATATACTTGCAAAAAGAAAAATTGCATTTGAAGTGCTCCTATTGGTTTGAGAGCGCCTGTTTTAACTAGTGCTTTTCCTTTCCTGGGCTGTCAATTCAGGGAAGATTTTGCAGATGGGAATCTTCTCAGATGAAAAAACATGGCCACTAAGCAGCATTTGCTTACACTGACTTGTAGGTGAAGATTTATTAGTCCATTGTGTTTTAATGATAAACATTTTAATGATAAAGCTTATGTTGCATGACACAAGTAAGACAGGCTCTGCATTGCAGGGAGCACAGCAGTGTTTGCTCAGCCAAACACTGACCAAAAGTCCTTCTTGGTAAAAGTAAGAAAATACACATTTGCCTTGTTATCTCCAATTCAGAAGTTAACAATTCGTGTTTCTAAGCACTTTGCAACCCACACTCCAAAACTTATTCAGGAAACCTCAGATTGCCATCGTTCAGGGCATTTGCAGGATATATCAAACTCTTTAGTATGACTATAACTCTGAAAGAACCTGAGTTATAGCAGGGTATGAGGCCAGGCAAGGTTGGAGCTCTCACAGGGGGCAAGAATCCTCTCACTTTGTCATGAAGACTGGGACACACAGCTGAAAAAAGCCAAGATAAAAATGTGAGTAAATACTATCCATGAGAAGGGACTCTTCCCATGCTGGTTTGAAGGGACAAGTGAATGTACACCTATTTACAGTGTTGGCTTGAGTTTCTCTGCAGATCCACCTTAAAATGCAATTTTTTTTTTATTCCCTTAAAGCTGCACATCCCAGCTGGCATGTCCCAGTCCTATAAACGTCTCAATATAATACACCATCATTGTCTGATGTATGGGCTTCCATTTGGTGCACCATGTCCAAAGAATATTTCTTCATGCTTGAATGACTCATGTATGAGGAGATTAATCTCTCTGGGGGAGAAATTGGTGTCTCTACTATGGAAGCAAGTTGCTATGTGCACATTAGCTGCTGATCTCACTCGTGTTCTTAATATTCAGAGTACAGCTTCTATCTGCCATAAAAATCCTTTTGTCTCTCTGCAACTTGATGTGCTTTTCCAGCTCTGCTTGCAAAACAAAAGGAAAAATTGAAAATTAACCATTAAAATAGTACAGGGAAAAAACACACTATTAATTTTTAACTTGTAATTCTGTTTGCCATTCATTCTAGGTGCCAGGTAGTCTTACTCACACTTTTCCTTAGCCTGTAGCTCTTAAAAGAGGATGCAAATAGCTGGCTTTATTAAGTGAAGAGGGCATCCGTTTTGATTTCGACCAGATTCTCAAAGAGACAAGGTTTAAGCCTATACCATTTTGATTGCTGGCAAGAAAATATTTAACAGGCAGCTTCTGTCTCTGAGAGGAATGAAAGCACAACATGCATGTATCACTCGATGTACATTATCACTTTCTTGTTGGCTAAGAACTAAAATTTATGTTCCAAATGTTTTCATCAATATGAAAACTTCTTGTGAGCTTTCTTATTCCTTGATGTTCAAACTCCACTTTTGCATCCAGTGAGAAACAATAGAAAGCAATAAATACATTATCACTCTAAGTAAATTTGCAAATACCTTAATTCATACTGTAAACTGCAATTTGAAAGATCAAGCAATGTGTCTCCCCAGAAAGGAGACCTTATCCAAGCAATTACATTTATATTCAGAGACTTAGTTTTATTCAGCTTTGTCTTTTATTGAAACCTATCAAAAACCTGAGGCTGCCGCAGCCAGTGCCAGTAAGCAATCTAGAGCTATTAATTAGTACACCCATGTTTTTGCCACAACAAACATTTTAATTTGTCCTCTAAACAGTGTTCATGATATCAGCCCTTTACTTCTGTTTTATTTTTGTCTGTGTGATATACATTACACATGAGAGAGTCCTACGTCCATATGTCCACAAACTGCAGTGGACATATGGCAGCATACAGAAAAGCGGTCTTTTACATTTTGCATACTATTATCATGGAGGCATTACAGCATCCCTTTATGTCATGTTGCTACTTAGTCAAGTTTGTGTCATGTATTTGAACCTTCTCAGCTGGCTTGATTTATTCTAATTGTAGGCATCGGGTTAGTCTATTTGTAACAAGCAGTGTGCGGAAATTGCCCCAGTAATGACTCCTGCAACAAACGTAATTTATTTAGCTGATTACAAAGAAATGTTCGTTATACTTGAAGAAGAGAACAATAAAATGTTTTCTTTTTAGACATTTATTGAATGTTATTTGTCATTAGTTGTCTACCTAATGGAAAGTTATATATATATATGACTGAAAGATTGTGGAAGACAATGGAAAAAACAGCCACAAGAAGGTCTTATGTTTTATTTTAAATTCTAGAAAGTGGGGTAATCTCATGAAAAATCTACTGAAAAAATTATGCCCCTTAAAGAAGGTAGTTTGACATGTCTAGCCTTTGTAATACAAACTGCAGGCATTTCACAGAAAAAAAGGTGTATTGTAAGAGGGGATATATAAAGGTGCCCACTTTCAGGCATTCAGATTAAAAACGTCTCATGGAGAATGAAGCCAGCCAGCTCAAAACAGAAACCACTGTTTGGAATAACACTAATAGATACTGACAGTCTAAGCTCGGAAGAGATACTTGTATGAGCAAGGGACTTACTGGGTGTGTATCCACAGAATCTCCTGTCCAGCTCCTGTGCTCTCACTCTTAACATTTTCCATGCTTTTTTTTCACATTTTTTTCCCCAGAATATCCTAAAAAAAAGTGATAAATAAGTAAATCAGGAGAAGACATTATAACTGCAATGGATGCATCTTCTAATGAGATAAGGTCCAAGAGCTCAGCTCAGACCAGCTGTCCAAAGGCATGGCCTGTCCACTCCAGTCCACTGAATGGCCTCTCTTTCAGGCACCTTCCAAGGCCTACTCCATTTTAAGGAATCACTTACTGCCAGAGCTGTCTGTGTCTCTCCAATGTATATGGAAAGAGTGTAAGTAGGAGACAGATTAGGGAGCCACATGCCGAACACTGTCATTTTACTTGGCTGATATCAGGCTAGAGTAACTACATTCTTAGGTTGAAGTTTCCTCCAGACAGAAAGTATACTGCAGAGGAAAATGGAGCCTCTCCTTTGCTGTAAAGCTTTACATTAGTCTTTTTATCTAATGTTTCAAGGGCCACCGGCCATACTGCCATTCCATCCCTCTAAAATACGTGCTTCTCTGCTGGAGGCTGTGCACACAGAGCTGATGCTGCACAATGTACTGGCTGCCAGCATTTCCCAGAGCCAGCACCAGCTGATAGTGCTCAGGGTTCATTGTACCATGAGCTGGTTCTCCCACTCTATGCCTGACATCATTTGTGCAACACAAAATTGAGCATGGTGAGAGAAAGGCAACAGATCCTTTGGGAACAAATAAGCAAAGCTATGTATAAAGTCTGCTCCTATCAGTCTAAACCAGCTTCTTCTGACATCATGGTAGAGATCTAACAGATGCTGGCAAGAGCAGACCCTTCTCTTGGTATTTGAATGATTACTATCAGATACAAAAATACACCTGCAGTTTTATAAATAATAGTAAGGCAATATATGGGCTCAAACAGCACCAATAATTTCCCTGTAAAGAGGTACTTATACACACCCAGTTGAGGGACAAAAAGCCAAAGGCTAAAACTCTTCTTCAGTTGTCCTGAGCAAAGCTAAGTCATTCTGCTGTTTCTGGTGCTGGGAGAAGTCAGTGTAGCATCACCACACACCTCCTTTCCAAGGTGGCACAGGGGAGAAAGGTCTGAGAGCCTTAATAGTGCTAGAGTCCTGTGCAGACAGACAGACTGACGACAGCTGTGTGCCTCCCGCATTGTGGCTACCTACTTGTAGAAGGTATAACCAATCTGGTTTCCTCAGGCTAAGCAATAAAGGTTCTGAATATAAAGGTTAAGTAATAAATACAAAGCAGAGGGAAATTATTCCCTCAATTCTTGAATAAAACATTCCAAGAAAGTGCAGCACTAATGGATTTGAAAAAATAAGCACAAAGTAGCAATGTAGCACCATGTGTCCTCAAGTGCACAGAACATCATGCACACTGACTGGTTTAAATTTTATGCAGCTTCACCCCCCATGTTTCAGATGAGAGCAGTATTGTACCCTTCAGTTCTGCGTTTCCTTGTGGCAGCAGGTACAATGGGCTGCTCTTTTCCTTGTGTTCATTAAGCACCTTCCAAGCAGATGACAAAGACAGTTGCCAGCGAAACTAAGTGTGGATTAAAACTGCTTTTCATGTGCCCAGCTACAATAGTTACTTGCCAACAAGTATTCCTCTTCTTTCTCTCCCCAAACTGTTAGTGTAGGCAGAAATGTGAGTGCTAAACTAATTTCCAATTTAAGTATAAAATTCCTTCCAAGACGCATTTCTTGGCTGGGATGGAGACTGCAGCTCCCCCAGTTACATTCAGTTCCACAGTTATACTGGCCCAAAGGTCTTTACTTATCCCAAGCTCCAAGTCTATGGTATGGGGGAAAGAAAGCATGGCAACTAGAAGGTGATCAGGAACAAACATGAAGGCTCATTAATTTAGAGGACTAATTCATTTTCTGTAGTCCTGAACAGACTGATCCCAGCACACAGTTGTGTGTTACGTCCCTTATTCCTGGTGGACTGGACTTTATCTTGTTGGAATGTGAACTTACAGGCCCATTGAATTTCAAAAGCACACAGCTCCTCCACCTGTGCTATCCAAATGATATGCAGGCCCCCCCAAGTGAGGTCATAGCTCCACTGGGTCTGACATGACAACACACCTACCTGAGGATCTGCCCCACAGTACCTATTTGGTTTCTCTAGTCAATCCACATGCTTTAGTTAAGAGAGATTTGAGGTTGGTTTATTTTTTAAAACCTAGCATGATTTTAGCTGCCTGCTTCTAATATGTGAGGAGTACCACAGTGCAAAACAACCTCAACAGCAAAAGGACTCTAAGGCTAAGGACAAAAAGTGAAGTTCTGCCTAAATCTGATATCCCTACTTTTAAAACATAACTAAAAAATGGAAAATCCTTCCTGTAGCAGACTGAGCACAGCATATACACCAGAAGGATCCTTAATGCTTTGGGAATATGGGACAAAACAGGCTGTTTTATCTTCTGTCACTTCATAAAAGTGAATTTGTGCACAGTTGTAAGTACAGAACATACAAATATGAAGAGCTACAAACAGCACACTCTCAGGTCCAAGCTTATTCCTCCCTTTTCACAAGCCCAGGGCTCCTACTTCAAGTTCCAAAAGACCTGAACCAGGAGCCTGGTTTTGTTGCAGCATTACCTTTACAGACGAGGAGGGAGGCAGAGGAGAGTGGCAGACAAGGGAGACCTGGGGGAAGAAGGCTAAAGGGGTTGCTCATAACCAGTCATTCCTCATTGGCAGGTGTTTAGGTGACTCTTTATGAACTCCAGCTTGGACCAGTGAAAGTTTTCCTTACCTAGGTCTGTACTTGTAGCCCACACCTCTTTTAATCAAAATTACTAAAATGACTAAAGCTTGCAGTTTTCATCTCCTGCTCTGCCTACCACAGATCAGCAGAACTATCCTCGTCTTGGTCTCCTATGGGAGTTCCTGTTTCTGTAGTTTTGTATGTCATCTTCTCACCTCATCTTCAGCTGTCTTCTCTTGCATCTCTACCCACCCTTATCAGTGAGATTCCCTTCACGGCTGCTACCCTCATCTCATGGATGGGCACTGGTGGGAGGTATGGACAAACCCACAGAACACAGCAGGTGAGAGCAGATTGCCAACAGGCCTCCACAACCTGGTTCTGATCCCTGTCCTGACCCCCAGGAAATGCTCAACACCCTGAAGGCCAAACGCCTCCAGCATGGAAGGCAGGGCAGGGCTTTCCCAGGCTCTGCAGAGTGCAGGGGGAAAGGCAGTGCTGCAGTGTAATCAGAGGGCAGCGACCTCACAGCTGCAAACTGTAACCTTTTAGAAAGTGTTTAATGCACTCTTTATGGCAGCTATTATTTTTACAGTGTTTTCACTTTGAAAAAGAAAACAGAGTAAATGTTTACAACAGCTTAACTAAATAAGTTCAACAGGTGAGGTGTGGCCCTCACCTGGGCCACTACAGCCCACCCAGCAGCTCACAACCCTCAGTTTCTGGAAATAAAAGAGGTGATTGAAAATGGACCTTCACTCGGAAAGGAAAAAGTTTCTTTCTCTGCTTTAGTTTTTGTTTGTTTCTTTAAGTAACAGACTGTTTCAGAAAAATAAACACACAGAAGGGCTCAGGGCAAAGATACATTTTGTATACAGCTTTAATGAAAACATGTTTTTCTTGTTAACACCTTGTTATATCCTAAAATCACAATACAGAAAAAACTGTGAATAAGGCTGTGTGCATAGACATCTCAGATTTTTAATGAAATTCAGACACCAGCATAGCTTCCCCCACAGGCTCGCTGCTCCTGCAGCATCGGCAGCTCTGGGTGGGCACGACCCTGGCCGGGCGCTACCTGCGCTCTCTGTGCTGCAAGGACTGCTCCAGCACACGGCTGCACTACCAAACCTCCAGCGCAGGAATGGGATACAACTGTCAAAGACACAGGCCCAGAGTCTTGTTTTTCATTAGAGCTCACTTTTGCGGTCTAACAGGCAGGCTGCTTTCATATAAGCCAAAAGCAATTGTCCACAGACTGGCCAAAATATTAGAGGAATTACTCTGCACAGCCTCTCTGAGTTTGGGGTGGATTTTTGCTTCACCACATTATGGTTAATACCTCGCCAAACACACACTATCAGAAGCTTTTATCTAAGCAGCTTCATAAGGCCTTTCAATACTCAACATAGTGTGTTCCACCCAGGAGATAATATATCCGTTTCAAAAGACGTTAGCTGCTTCTTTCCAAAAAAATTCCATAATTTAATTCCCTGCTGAAACACGTCAGCTGAAACCGCTGGGTTGCAGAAGTTTGATGGGATTCAGAAGACAACAGCTGACACACAGAGCTGGAGAGAATATGCCTTTCAAAAAAAAAAAAAAAAAAAAAAAGATAATACTTTTCTCTGATAATGACCCCAAAGTGACTCTGTTCCCTGGTAATGATCCAGAGCCCCATGTTTCTGCAATCTGCTGGGCCACCATGAAAGAGAAGCACATTGCTGTAATGAGTGATGAAAGTCAGAGAAAAGATCGTGGGACAATGCTGATGCTGGAAAGTGGGCACTGGTTGTTCCGCAGGTAATGAAATCTTACTTGTAACAAGGAGACAAGAAACGATGGTACTGGAAATTGCCAGTGTTTGAACTCTGAAACTCAGTGGGAGGGAAAAGAGATACAGTTTTTGTGAAATACCTTGTTCTCAGGGGATTCAGAGAAAAATCCATGCTTTGGGGCACCTGAATGTTCACTCAAATCAACTCTTAAAGAAAAAGCTTGGATTCCCTCATATATTTAGTGGCAAGAGGGGGCCTTAAAGCAGGATTTAGACCCACTTTATACTACATTATTAATACCAAGAAGTCATAAAAGACCTTTATTGTTATTGCAAATCAGACTTTGAATCCCAACCGAGTACAAAAACTGAGTCTGCACTAGAATATCAAACCCAGACTTTGGTAAAGTTCAGAAATGAATCTCCCTTTAAAACTATTACTGAGTTTAGAAAATAGATCAGTCATTTGATATGTGAGCTGCAATTCCCATTAGCTTTGGGGAAATTCTCCTATTGATCTGGACTCCTAGCACAACTTAACTTCTGCATAATAATTACTGCCCTTGAAACGTCACTACATTATTTGTAAGGACAAAAGAAAACTACTGCAGATTTTATAGGAACAAAGTTTTTCGTTTCTCAAAAGGGCACAGGCCTATCAAACCTGAGAGACAGAATAGCCTCCAGTGCAGATGGGTAGGTATGAGATACCCACTCACTCCTGCTACTACTTCAGTGCAGCTACAGTAGCATTATTTTTAGCAGAGCAGGTGTAGAAAAGGGTGGTTTTGAAGGAAACAAAACAAAAAACCAACAAAAAATGAATTATTTATGCAAGTTAAATCAAAATATGCCCCATATAAATGTTTAATCAGGTTTTCACCAACTTCTCTCCATATGCTCTGCCATGCTCAACAGCAGATTTCTAATGGAATCACTAAATATAGTTTAATAGCTTTGTATTATGCAATTCAGCTTCTGCTTACAGAGTTTTTTTCATTCAAAGCAGCTTCAGTAAAATAAGCACTAAAATCTCTAAGAGTTAATATGTAAAGAAAAGTAGTTAAAACTATTGAAGGATTTTCCTTCTGCAGCCTATTTGTAACAGACAAGTGTTACAGGAGATGAAGTTATGTGATATAGACAAGTACAATCAATGCACATTGGGGCAGATGAGAGCCTTTGTCACATTTGAGAAATACAAGTTCTATTTATCAGACAACTTGCTGGGACAGCCAAAACAGAGGGCACTGGCTCTTACTTCAGGACTCTAGAAGATACCAAAAGCTTCCACTGCTCTTTTTTTTTAAACAGCATTCAATTGAAATCAGAGACAGTTTGGGTCTTAATAACCCTAGCTTGCTCAGTTACCAGCTTTTACTCTACAGGGCCATCTTTTTAGGAGTGCCTAAGAACTAAAAGCCAGTATCCTGGGTGGGCTGCCAATCACCACCAGCAATAGCAGCTCCTCAGGCAAACCAAAATACCTACAGAGCTCTTCTTCCTTTTCCAGCACACCAAAAGGCTGATACACAAGTGCTCACTCCCCCTTTCCCAAACTTAGCAATTCAATACCCTCAGCTTTCCCTCAGCACTAGCCACTCTGTTTCTTGTCTTCCTTTTTATACAAAGCAGCTGGTCCCTGCAGATTAACAGAGCCCAGCTGGTCTCCAGCCACTTAACCCCTTCTGAGCTAGTTCCACAACCCAGCAAAGGAAAACAGCACTGCCACATTTCCAGCACTCTCCCAGGGCTTGCAATAGGAGCATCCCTACCAGCAGACAGTATAGGCTTTAATCTGGGGAGAAAAGCTTGCCATGGTCTGAAAAGACTTTTATATAGTGTAGTAAGCCTAACTCTTTATAGAGCTTAGAGACAAGGATGTGAGAGAATTAAGCAGACTTGAAAACAATAATGTCATACAGAAGTGTGTAAAGGATTTATGGATATTATTTATAATTTGTTGGGTTTAGTGTGGAATGATCTCTGCCCTATAACTACCTTAATTATTTTGTAAAATACTCTACTGGTATGCTGTCACTTTTCAAGCATGTTGTGTAGTGGTTAAAAAGCATTTAGATGGAGCCCATATTCACAAGGATTTATTCTTAGGGCTTATGAAATCCTCAGAAACATGAGGTCAATATTACATAGGTATTTGTGATGGCTGAAGTACTTGTTACCTGCTGGAGAAAATCACAAAAATTAAACATGAGTAGTTCTGTTGAAAATGTCTATGTATGAATTTCGCTATATTTGGAGTAAGAGTTTCTTTAAAAATTTTACACTGTTTTTTCACCAATCTAAACTGCTGAATAATCATTTTAAATTAGGAGTAAAGGTGTTTGAATAAAATATATTTGAGGAGACGCCTTCCCTCTTTCAAAATAAAATGATTTTTGATATATTTTAAGTGCAGAGCAACTACCAGTACCTTGCAAAGATGAAAAAGGGACAATGGAGTTTAAAGAATTGAGACCTATGAACTTAAGAATTTACTCTAATTATAGAGCCAGTAACCTATTGTCTCTCATTCCTTCAGGTTGGTTTCAATTAATGAAGTTATTTCTCCATCACTGTGGCCAGCTCCTGCTCCCACCAAAGAATTTCCTCTTTGGAAGACTGTTATACCCTTTCCTGGCAATTCTGGTGTGAGACTGCAATCTGCTTAATATTAGTTATATTGTCTTCCAAATGAACCCTCTAAAGGACACTCAAGATACATGTAACTGCAACTAGAGCTGCTCTCCAGCTCCCCAAATAGGCACCCAGACAAGTCTGGACGCCACCACTCATCTTTCCAGACATTATGTAGTTCAACTTTTGCTTTGATGGAAACACTTCTTGCTGCATCTGTCTCCCTTCTCCAGCCATGGGAGGACCTGAGGCTGACCAACAGAAATAAGCAACTGCTTGCAGCTCAGCCCAGCCATTCAGACTTTCTGGAAACATGAAGGTGTAGAGAAATAACCCACCCTTTTACCCCACCTCAAGACATCCAGTGCACTTTCTCATCTTTGGCCGCATTTTAGCAGCTCCTTTTTGTGGATTCCATCAGGTTGTCTTGTATCCTCTGGACCAGAAGGCTTTTTCTAAGCTTATATGAGCCAATATTTTTTCCACATGAGAGTCGTGAAATTCATTGCTTCATGATGTGCTTCTGACCCTGGAAAGCCCCAGAGCTACAAGAGATGGAGACAGCTGTTAGTCTAGCAAAACTGCCAGGTTTGTGAAGACCTTGCAAGGGACCCAGAACATCAGCAGAATTAAAGGGCCCTGGGGGAAGAGCAGACCTTACCTCAGGTCAGACCAAAAGCAGAGCAAAAGGGGAAACAGGAAGGGAGAAGAGTTAAAGTGAGAATAGTTGAAAAGTCTAGATCTGAGCCACGAAGATCAGCTGGAGAGCTGCTTGTTCGTGCAAGGATGATAAGTGAGATGGTCTAGGGCTAGAGTAAAGCAAGTGTGAGGCAGAGGAGTATGGATCTGGTCAAGCTGGGAAGGAAAGGGTTGAATACAGACATGTATAAAGTGAGAAGGTAATACAGAGCATAAACTTTAGAAGTTAAGACAAACATTTCTTGGAAATGGAGTATTATTTTCATTTTGAGTCCACTCCTTCCTGTGCTGCTTGTAAGTAAACTAACAGATTAATATATGATGTTGCCCCAAGTGCAGGGACTGCGTCTTTGCATAAAAGAGACTGGGTTTTTTGGTGGGAAGGGGAGGGGGATTGAACATGAAGGACTTCAAAAATCGCAATCTGATTGTTCTTTTTCTGAGCAGAAAACCAAAATAAAGTGTAGCCACCGCAGTCTCCATTCACTGATGCCCTGAGAAAAATCTACTGCAAAGGAGGAGACGTTCTGCAGAGGAGGAGTGGGTTTTAGTGCCTGAGAGACCCTGCCACTTGCCAGAGAGCCTAAAATCAAACTGCCCACCGCTTCCTACACCCGGCAATCAATCACCTCCCAGTCTCCGGTCATTTTTCATCCCATAATATTCAGATCAAAGCATTCTTACCATACCATCCCCTTCCAGAGTGTAATGTAAAAAGGTTAATAGTTGAAGGTCACCAGCCTTCATCTCTCAGCACCTTGCCTGTGCCCTGCCCTGTACAGTGCAGCTGGTGTGGGGCTGGGACGCAGCCTCCCCCTCGCCTGGCGAGCAGATGCGCCGCTGCCATCAGGGTGCACCTGTTGGGCTGCCACCATCTGCTCGCCAAAATGGGAACGAGCCACACCCAGAGCCGGCTGGCCGGCTGGGGACAGCCTAATCTCCTGCTCACAGCCTTCAAACCGGCAGCCACAGCATGGGCCACACAAAGGTCGCCTGCATAAAGGCGCCAAGCGGCTCGGCGCAGCCTTGGGGGGCACCTAATCTGTGGCCATGGCAGGGGGCTGCCGCCTGTGCTGACAAGAAAGGGCTCTCTGAATTAATCCAGAGAGCTATTACCTGACAAGAAAGCATCCTGTAAACTGCCCTTTTTTAAAAAAGAAAGAAAGGTATTAAGTTAACATGTATACTAATATTAAGTAAATTAAGCCACAGTGGTATTTTTTGAAGACTATTTAGTGATGTGTAAGCATTGTAAAGACGCCGCCAGTGCTGGTCCTTACTAATGGGGATGACTTGTGAGCTGCATAGGCTGAGAGCTTTGCTTGCTTTGGAAACTGGAGACTCTGCTCAGTAAACGCCACAGCCGGCTCCTGTAAAGAGTTACCTGACTTGCTGGTGTGAGTCCCAGCAGCCGGTGTCAGCACTTCCCAAAAACACACTCTATCTGGAACCTGTCACCAAAGTGCTTAAAAATGCCTTTATTTTCAATTTTTAAGAAACCAAGAAATGCATGAAGCATGGACAGGATTTATGCAAAAAAATAAAGGTTATTTCTGAAGCTTCACATTCCAGTCTCTTAGCTACAATGAAATACTGCAGAAATCAGGACATATAATTGCATGACCTATTCAGGCTCTGTTTCAGTGTTCATTTTTGACATATTTACCAGCATTCCATTTAACACTGAGGTGATAAAAGGGATGAAAAAACAACCTGCCAACACTGACCCTTGTCCTGAGCCCTTCTTGCAGAGCACCCTTATTTCCATTAGGCCACAGTAGCAGCAGCATCAGATGTTGGCTTCTTTATGAAGCATGTCTCAGCTTTTTCTGAGTGTTTTTTCCCATTAAATGTAGAAAATCGGCACCTTAATCTCTCTTAGAGGACCCCCTGGTTCCACAGTATTCTGGAATTTCACTCTATAACAGCTCAAACTCTCTAACATTCCACGCTGCTAATACACCGGCTCACAGTGTGCTGGACAGGATCACTGGTCCAGATCTGCACAGGTGATGCTGGAAACTGAGGGCAAGACTGGTTTTCACCCAATCTCCCTCCTTACAAGCCATAAGAAAGCAAGATCCCCTGTGTCTGAACCGTGGACTGCAGACACTTTCTGTGTTCCATCAGCACTCTGTACTGTTTGTTTGCTTTTTTGTCCACCTGTGTATTTATGCCCGAGGGCTACACAGTGAGCTCTCAGAGACAGACTCATTTTTGTTATGGGTCACTGCACTACAACAGGACTACTTTTTTTTTTTTTTTTTTTAATTTTTTTTTTTTTTTTGGCATCAGTTCCCATCAGGTACATTAATAGAAATACAGCAAAATAAAATAATAATGACAATATTGTAAAAGCTGCTCATTACCCTTAGGCTATGAAGCCAGAGAGAGTTATTTTGTAATGGTATATATTTAAGGAAAATATTCGAAGTTTCATCACTTTACATGTTTTAATTTAGAATTGATAAAGCAGTAGAAAATAGGGTAATGATTTTACCTCTAGAGGGATTAAGACTTTTCTATCTTCAAATTTGAGCAGCTATCTGAAGGCAAACACTGAATAGAAATATATTAAATTACTGTGAGCAATTCAAATTTTTAAAGGAAGTTAAATATTAAAATATATAAATAAATGACAAGTTTCCCCTTTAAAATATGCACAAGTCCATCTGCTAAATTAGTTGCAAGATACTGGTGGCTACTTTTCCATTTACACTAATGATGAGAAATGTAAAAGGCCAGCTTCATAATTCAGGGTGTTCACTTCAAGAGGTTCTAAGAACACTTATGCTAAACGTGTCTGTCTACCTAATCAGCCAGTTTCTTCTTTCCTTTAAAGACTGAATTACAGAACCTGTAGTCCCAATTTTTAATTTCCCTGGCCCTACACTAATATATATTTCAATGTAAGGAAAGCTGGAAGATGATAGAGTTGAATTAACACCTTTAAACTAAGCATATTGCATTCTCTTAAATCAATGGTTTCACTTGTGCCCTCAAGCAATATGTGATTTGTAAATTTGAGACATGCTACCTTTAGGCAGTAAGCAATCTCTTTAAAAACACTAAAGTAGGCAACATATGGTGGCACTGTGCAATATGAAATTGTTCTAAAGATACAAGTTTCCAGCCTCAGTAGTACAAGCCCAATTTTAAATAAAACATAGTATCATATGGCTCCTGCTTAAACACTGCAGTAAAAAAAAAAAAAAAGCTGGCTATATGGTCATCCTCTAAACGACAGAGGGAACAGCTTACACACGTACACTTGGAAATCCACTGTCTACAAACACGCCGTTACCCACCACCTTTCAATACTGGTAAATACTGAAATATGACAGCTTGTGTATTTGCAGAGCCTTATAAGCTCATGGATTTCTCTCATTTTTATTTTTGGTTGAATTACACAAACAAAACCACGGGCATTTTTTGTTGTCAACTTATATGTGTGTCTCATAAACCACACATTCTATGTTCACATTTTTCTACCGCAGAGACCAGCTGGGTCACATTAGTCATGTCAAAGCATGTCAAGCACTATAACATGTAATTCAGTCCAATGTTACCGTGAAGGTGAATCTGTTCCATTACCCATGTAGAGAGGGGATAGTGGTATTTTAGCTTGGGGACATGACTTTTTACTTAAGTCTGCTCTTATTGACAAATGTACATATAAATCCCCAAAACATAGCATAACTATATTTTTTTCCATTGGTCACAAGGATAGGAAAGAAACCAGAAGAGGGAAACATGTTTTATTGTTAGTCATCAATTATCTGATTTAGCAGCTTAACAATTGATTTGAAAAGGCATAGGGCTAGACTTGGAAAAGAAATTATTACTGTGCTAGTATGTAGTGGCCAAAGCCCAACTTCTCTTCCAAGTTTTGGCATTACAAAAACTTCGGTCTGTAATTTAACCTAGCATATACTGTACTTCACTGTTCCTGTCTGGAAAATGAAGAACTCTTCCTCAGGAACAATTTTCTTGTAAAATATGAGTAAAGAAGTTTATATAAAGGCTTTGTACATTTCTATCTTGTCTCTGTAGACATCGCACATCCTCTTTCCCACAGGTGGACTTCAAGAAAGGAAATCTGAATGTTCTGGCCACTAACAGCTCTGATCAATCATTAATTATACAGACCTCTTGACTTGATTGGGTTGTCTCTTGGGCTCAGTGTCTTACAGTGTTTTTTTACTGTGCAGTCAGTGATAATCTATGGTATGTTGGTAAGAAAGCAGTGAAAGAGCCATTGTGAGCATGGGATTCTTCTACACAGGAATTTTATAGATTGTATGCCATATTATTGATGGTGGCAGATTTGTCAGTTGTCCTCAGCCATAGATACTGGAAGGGAAAGTAGTGCTGTGCTCCTTTGGAAAACATGGAATTGGATTAATCAAGACCTCTTAGAGGATGTATCAAGCTTATTCCTGTGGCAAACATATTCTTTACAGACAAATGACCTCTAAGCTAGTCCTTTGAAATTGGATATTTAAAGGTGTTTAGACATTTAATATTAATTGACGTCAATGAATTTAGACACTTTCCTTTAAGATTCTGACTCTTATCCTTGTGACTATGAAAGGGTTAGGGCATGGCTTGCTTTTATCTGGTCTCCATCCCCATTTGATCACCTTCTTCAGAGATTTACCAATGACAAATGACAGATAAAAAACAATGAAAAGTCAGAGATGGAATGGAAGTGTTTAGTTAATTCAGGGAGGTTTTCTTTTCCTCCTGGTGAAAAGCTCTGAATCCCACTGCACTGGGTGTTTCTCAGTGCCCCCAAGAAAGCAGAACATCACTGCACATTGGCATGCCTCTTCTGTTGCAAGGGGGACTCCTCAGGGCAGAACAGTGATGTAGTGGCCTCATCTTGTCTAGAACATTGTGCCACTTAGAATATTTAGGGTAATTACACCGGTTCTGAGGTTGCTATGCGACCTGGAAATAAAGTAAATATATCGGTTTTATTTAACCTTCTTTTCCTGAGCACCATCTACATTCAAATCACCTTGAGACATGCCTTGATGAGTACTGCAACCTCTTCCTTTCTGGATTCCAAGTCAAGTATGAAAAGTAAAGCTACCTTTTCTGCAACAGGTTTATATGTGGGCTGTTTTGCTGTGCATCCTCCTTGTTTTGAAAATTCCCACAAGATATGAGTTAGTGTGCTCTACAAGGGCTAATTTTATTACAAGCGTTCTTACCCAACGTTTATCATCTGCTGCTTCTACCTACTTTTGCATGTCAGTAGTTGCATTAATATGTTGTGTAATCATAGCATTTGTGATTTCTAACTGGATTTTTGGAAAGACAGATGGACTCCTTTTGCACAAGGTATAGCTGTGCTGAAGTGTAATGAGCTGGGAGCTGTTACAGGAGATATTGATCTTACTCCAGCTTTTTACTTGTTATGGCACTAATTGTCTCAGGGTTGTTTACCTGATAAACAGAAGAATGAGATTACACATGTGGACTATAGTCAAAGTAATGATGCCAGGTAAATATTTTGTCACTACTATTAATAATGGCAATTATGGAGTTCCCTTCACTTCAGCAAAAACAAACACATGTAAGACCTTACAAAATACACGTTTTTAACTTGAAAAATTCAAGAATAAGAGCAAGTTAGACCTCATATTGCAGAGGATCCAGGAAATAACGTGATGTGACCTTTCCCCATGATTTTGTATCAACAGGGAAATGCTTCTCTTCATGGGATGCATTAAAATGCTGTATAGTGGAACAAACAGACAAATACAAGGTAATTAAAGGAGTTACATTATGATCCTTACTAAAACTGGACAGCTTTATTATGCTTTGACTTCTGATTTTTCTTTCTAAATAATGTCTTTATATAGAAAAAAATCATAACATAAAAATGCTTAGTGATAAAAGAGAGTCAAGTTTCATATTTAGTTTACAGACAGGGCCCTTTTAGCAAGAATTGAAATCCAAAAGGAGTTTTTGCTACCTTGCAAAACTTGGACTGTAACTCAGTTTATTTTTAAGTTAATTAGAGATTCATTCCACATTGCCAATCTAGTATTTGGGTACATGTCTTTGGAAAAGTTCCAAAAAAGCGACACTCAGTTACCACGGTTACACCCACAAGTGTATCAAGTCTACCTGGAAATGATCAACCACAAGCTTAACTGGTCCCCTGCGCATACAAATGCTGTGACCTGTGAATACAATGCATTATAATGATGTACAAAAACTATGTTTGCTGGGAATAAAATGAGATGAAAGGATGCACACAGGATTGTAAAAATCCTGGTAATACTGTCAGACAGGGGACATTGTGACAGCCCTCCTCTTGCTCCTGCCCCCTTCTGCTTCCACCCATTGAAACCTGGTAGAACATTTTACCTATTGAATTGTGCTGGCAAGATAAGTGAGATGGTTGATTAGGTTCTGAAAACTTCAGAACAGGTTGGCTTGCACATACATTTTTACAACAGAAATAGGTAATATTTGTGGTATTCCTTGGCAGCAGATAAGACCCGGGTGAAACATGACAATTTTAAATATATATTTTTATCAGAATGCTGGGACTGCTGAAATGGGAAAATCAAACAAAACAGAGATGTTTGTAATACTGCAATAGATACATAAAATTTTTGCAAGTACTTTTATTCAGAAGTAGCTTTAACAGAAATACTTTTCCGTACAGAAAATATTCCTATTCCTGTACAGAACTGCCCCAAAGATCCAAGGTACACATATATCCGTGTGGAGAATACACTGCAAGGAGTATGTGATAGATTTGGCAAGTATCTCTTTTTTGTCTCTGCCTAATGCAAACAGGATTCCACATGTGATCTTTTTTTCAGACTCTCATAAATACAAAGCAGAGGAAATGTTCTCATGAACCCCTGCAAAGAGAAGCCATCAAACTTCACCTCTGAGTTGTAAAACAGTATCATATGCTTCAGGTACTATGATAAAATCCCACTTGCAAATGTCCTTGTGCTGCCTGGGTTTCATAAATCAGACTGCAGAACAATAGAAATTTGATGTAGAGGGAGCCTGATAAACTCTCCTGTTCACCTCATTTCCACTGCTGCATGTTTTAGGCTGTTTTGTCAACCCTTGTTTCAAATGGGCCAAGTGGCGAGACTTTCATAATACCCCTTACAATTTTATTCCACACTTTAATACATCTCATTGTCTGGGAATTTCCTCCTCTCGTGCAGCTTGAAGTTTGTCTGCTTTAATTTCAGCCAATCATTTCTTGCAATATCCCCTCTGTGCTAGGCATAAATATTTAATCTTTCACTTGAGGTTTGAATCGTTTCAACAACAGTCAAAAGGAATTGCACATTTGCATGAATAACAGAAATATCTAGAATCATTATAGCTAAAAACAACGTGGATTTTGGAAAGGAGATAAAAGCTATGTTTGAGAATTTTGACCACCTTTTAACTACCAGAAATTATAAAATTACTTGAGTGCGGAGCTCATCTTGTCTGACTGTTCTGCTCTTCTACAGGTCTCCCTGTTCCCAGCACCTGCTATAGCCCATCCTTGGGGATGGAGTGCTGGGAGTATTCTGGGAATTTGGGCTTCACAAGAACTTCAAAGTCTGCGACGTTCTGATAATTCCCTTATTCTTAAAACAGGGAAAATGTGAACTTCACAACAATGCGAAACATAGACCCTAAGATTTTTCAGTGATCACCAGTAACCCTTATTTGTTGTGTCTGGCTTCATGGAGAATATAGGAGGGAAAAGCATTTAAAGACCATTCTACTTTTCCTTAATATTTAATTCTTTCTTTTAAAATTTAATTCTTTCTTTAATTTTCTCTACTTAAAGCATGAACATTTTCTACTATTTGTATCTGCTAGCTTCAGTCAGTGCCAGCTGAAGCCAGAACCTTGACATGAGCTTGCTCACTACTCTGAGTGCTAGAAACTTGTGGTGTCTTTCCACACTTGAAATTCTTCCCCACTCTCCACAGTCCCTAATAATATCCTGGACATGTACCGTCATCTTTATTCATGAGAGTGCAGATGCAGCCAAATTAGTGGCAGCAAAGCACATTTTACACAGTAGAAAATACAATCTGTCTTCTTTTTGATTTTTTTTTAATAAAAAAAGTTTTATTTAAAAAAAAAATAAATCAGACAGCAAGATTTAAATTCAGCACCACCCGTTGCAAGAGTCTGTTTAAAAATGCACAGCTGGCTTGATGATGAGTGACAAATCAAAAGTCAGAGTGAAACTTCCCAATCATCTGAGCCCTTGCCACCCGATTAGCAGAAGAAAAACAGGGCAGATGGAGGGAGACGCAGCAGTTCGGAGGGAACAGATGGCCACTACGAACTTGATATATGAAATTAATAACACTTTCTCAAATACAATTAGTAGCAGGAATACATTACCTGAATTTTCATAACTGTGAGCAAGCTGACATTAAATGAGGTTTTTCAGATTAGCAGTCAATATAACATTGATATTTGGAGAGAAATAAAAAATTATATGGAAAGTAATAAGGGCCTTTCTGCTTTTTGTGCTATAACTGATTATGAGTGCCCAGCTGTACAAAGCCTGCATGATTCTATAGTTTGAAACTCCCCAGATATGTGTTCTCATGATTAACTCATTTATTTCTTAAACCAAAGACAGGCAACATGAGGTTTCACACAGACTCTCACTGTGTTGTGAGAATCTGTCTTATGGTGAAGGTTTCTTCGGTCCTTACAGCTTATAAAAATCTGTAATAAAATTTTCAGAACATAAGATTGGTTTTGGAAATCTAAACCAAGATGTCTTACCATGGTGTGTTTCCACACCTTCTGAAATGAAATCAAGCCCATTGAATTTGTCTTTAATTGGGCATCCAACACAATTAGTCTGCTTTGAGAACGCTGATTCCTTCTTTTATTGATAGTCTGTACAGAGGGGACAGGATTCAGAACAGGAACAAGGGAAAACATGTAAAGCATTTCAAAGCCTGGCTCAAGGCTTGGGAAACAACAGCATTGTAACACTGCACATAAGCCAGCTCAATGGATTGCACAGACATATGTCTGGGTGAGGGGGTGACAAGGACCTTGCTTGGTTCCCTACAAGTCCTGGCATACCGAGGAGGATGATTAAGTAGGTATTTCTTTAATCATATGTACTGGCACTTTTTAATAAACCAGAGGTGGTGCAATCAGCTGAGAGGTCATTTTCTCAGCTTAGAAGAGAGTGCTACAGAAAGAGCTAAGACAAACAAATGCTGGCACTCTCCTATGAAAACAGACATAAAAATTATTGTTTTCAAGTTAAAACTGGATATTGTTTTCAGTATCAAAAATTATTGTTTTCCATATCAAAAGTTATTGTTTTCAAGTTAAAACTGGCTTTTTAGAGTGTGAGCACACATGTACATACACACACCAAAGAAAGTATTTTATTTTTCCTAATATGCAATTTTTTACTGCAATGCAACAGCTGTCCCCAGAGAACCTTAAATTTGGTGTTGAATCCTTCTGTCATTCATACTGGCTTTTCAAACTAAAATTCAGATGTATAGAAAGGAAATTCTTGAAAAGCCAAGAAAGGATTGCAAGTGCAAGAGATGGGATTGAAAGTGCACAAGTTACCGTATAAACATTTTCCTGAAATGGTCTGAAAGAAACAATGGCATTTTTAGTCTACAGTAACTAAAGAGCTTTTTTCTGCACAGAACTCTCTTGAAATTTCTAAGAGAACCTTTTAAGCCCTTGCTACCTGATACCTGGGATGATATGGAAATGTAGTTGAGTTTCTTCCTTTCACTGTCACACAGTTATCACTTTTTTCTCCCTTTCCTCTTTGTTGTTATTTTCTTTATTGTTGCTCCTCAGCCATAGTCGACAGATGTAAATGTAATTTGTTTATGAATCACAGCACATATTTATGTGAATATACCATATGAATATGCTTGCAGTATGATTTCAGCTGGGTGAATACTGCAAAAGATGATTTGCAAACACTGCTATGAATAAAGGGCATGATACAAAGCTCATTGCAATCCATGGGATGACTCTTGTTGGCTTCCAGGAGTCTGGCTCAAGCTCCAAGCCAAGACTTTCCATTCAAAGGAATACTTGCTTGCTGATTGTCTGTTGTTCATGTTTATCCAGGCAGAGCTTTGTTTGTGCAAATACTGGGATGAAGCTTCTACTTGGGGTAACGCACATTTCTGCACAAATACATGAATTTTCTCTATGACTACATATGGTCATATGGAAGTGTTATCAACACAAGAATCTATGAGTAATCATTTTTAGTAATGATTTCAATGAACTATGAAGAGTTCAGGAGTCACAGACACATGCATTTTATCAAGTTTTTCAGATTTTTCTGTCCCAAACAGAGCTGTCATTCCAAGACTGGGACACAGTACTACTGTGTCTGGAACAAACAGGTAGAGCTTGCTCATGCTTGCCTCATGCTGCCTGAAAGCAATAGCACATTTGGCTTCAACAAAAGCAGGTTCAAGATTGTTCTCAGCACTGTAACTTAAGAAAAATGCTGAAAATAGAAATGAACTTGGGCTGTAGGTTTCAGAGTTTTTAAGTATTTCCTCAATAGTTTAAATTTCAGTTCTGCAAGGTGTCATTTTGATGGACGTTAAACTCATAAGACAAGAATCGGGTTTGGGTCACTGCCAGACAGCATAGCTGCTATTGTTTGGTCTTATATTCATAGACAATGTCTATTGTCTTTACCCAGATAAGCAGGTTTTGGCCAGAAGTACAATTTCTCACACCAGACACACAACAACATGATTGGCATCAGACTCTAATGAACAGTAATGAGAAAAAGTGTTCCAACAACAGAATGAAAATGCCTTTTAGTGCAAATGTTAAAGCATCTCTCTTTTGATTTCCACTGCCAACATTTAAGTTGTAGAATTTAGTAATGTTTATTCTTCAATTCTAGAAACTCTTTGTAACTGCCTTCAGTCTTGTCTTTTTCACTTTCTTACATGGCAGAAAATCTCTTCAAATGACGATACAAACTGGCACCAAACAAAATCTTTCTATGTATTTAAACTTATGCTGTTCACTTGACTCAGTGACCTGGTGGTATTGTCCAGAATTGCATTAACCAGTTCCAGGCAGTGGAGACAAAAATTCCTTTCATTCATCAACAGATAAGGAGTTTTGACAACTATCCCTTGGGAGCAAGAGAGGGGAAAAAAAAAAACAAAACCAAAACCAAAAAAAAAACCACCTCAAGAAGAGATTACAATGTAATAATGTAAAAAGCACAGTCAAAGGGCCAAAGAAAGACTGGAGGAAGCTGTAGGGCTGCCTAGGCAGACAAGGAGACTGCTATCAGAATTGAACAAGAGAAAATCCAGATCCCCCTTCCACTCCTCTACCTGTTTCTTCTCAATGTCACTATCAGTGCACACAGTGATATAAAACAGGTCCAGCAAGTATTCCAGTAACTCCTCAGGACCACCAGGGCTAAACCAAAAACATTCAGGGCTTGACACTTAACCGAGGCAACATGCCAAGCTTATCACATGTGAAAAAGCCTTGTAGAGGAAAATAATCATCTTCATGTTCACAGGGTCTGGGTGTTAACTCTCCAAAGACTCTCCTGTATTTTCCATTCCTTTGACTATTGCAGATGAGGGGGTTATTTGCACGGAAATTCAAACCTCTGAATAGATTTTTGTTAACTACAGAGCATGGGAAGGAGCCAGAGATTTCTCTTTGTATCTTAGTACTGATTATAAACAGGACACTTGTTACTGCAGAGGCTTGCATGGCAAGATGGCTCAAAGGTTGGTCAACTTTCTGTGTGAGCCAGAAATCATCAAGGAGCTGAAGAGGGGTCAGCAGTTCCACTTTCTCACAGCCTCCAGAGTTTAATTTTTTTCCCCATTTTTGCAGTGGAAAAATAAATTTTTCAATAGCATAAAAATGGCTTGTGTCAACAAACTTTAGTGACCCCAAACCAGAAATGGGGCCCCTGTCCAGCTGACTGCCAACATTTGCTTCATGTCTTTCTTCACGCTTACACCTGGAGATTCCGAGTCCAATTCCAACCTGTTTGGTAGTGACACCTCACTGAAAATGTTCTTTTTGGCTTCTACCTGAGATGATATAGAGTATTGGTTTGCTGTGAACAAGGAAGACCTAAATTCAAGTTCCTGTTCTGCCAGATGCAGAGTATGAAATATGAGCAATTACTCTACCCTCCTAAGACATTACTAGGACTTCCTTTTGTTCTCCTCTCCCCAAGTCACTCAGATTTGGGTGTTGTAGCTTAGTGTTATACCACTGGTTATTGCTCATGATGAAAGAATTAAGCTTGTTGACAAGTCTTTTTCAGGAATAAATCAGGGCATACTTTGAGTTTAGCATCTGATATCATCTGAAGGTTGCATGCAATTCATTTGCACCTGAAGATGCGTGATCCTGTGCGATGCTGAAGGCCTCAGATCCTCAGCCCTTAATCACAAATAAGTGTTAAGCATTAATCAATGCCAATTAAAAATATCATACTCATACACATGTAGCCATGCAAGAAAAATATCACTAATTTTAATTGGCTGCTTCCAAACATATTAAAAGTGTGTCTTCTTTTCTTACATTGAACATTATTTTACTTTTCCTCATTAGATTCCTGCCACCTGTATCTTAGGTTCTCCTCCAGTGTAATTCATAATTCCCCTTGCATTTTCTTTATTTTGAGTGAGGACTTGAATCTCTGAAATGCAGTAGATGTGCTGATCACTTGCTGAATATTCAGCTCTCCACAATTCAGTGATTCTCACCTTCACAGAATATCGAATATTCTGGTATTTGGGAAATCATGACACTTAGGGAGAAAACTCAGAAATGCTGTTTAAGACACAATGTTTTACACTTCTATCTGCATTGTGGCTGGTCAAATCGAAGAGGTGGAGGCAAAGATGAGCATAGTGTTTGCATATTCTGAGAAAAACTTCCTGAGACTTTTTTCTGAGGGGATATGGGAGTTGCATACATTATTGCTACCTGATGCTGGAGGGACATTGAAATATTCATTTAATCAGCATCTAACATCAGTGGATTTGAGAACATAAACTTTAATTTCTCACTGGAATCAAATGGAATGACACTGACAACTACAAATAAAAGAGATACAGATTCACAAGCTGCCCCTGCTAAAATATCAATTGCTTCAAAGTAATTCTTGGTATCATCAGTTAAAAATAAATAAATTAAAAGAGAAAGCTAATGAGTATGTTTATGACCAATGGGAACATCAACGAGCATCTGTTGATGAGAACCTAGTAGAATTAGTGCTGAAGAAATATGACTTGGTTTACTACCTGTAGGATCTCTGCTACATTGGTGACATGCATTTATGAAATGTTATTTTTCCTGCAGGTAAAGAAAAAATTAGTTAGAAAATACTTTGACTGTTATTCTTCCTACCAATCTATTAGAGAGGCTGCAAATGCTGAGGGCACTGTGATGGCTCTGTAGAGATCATCTTAGTTTCTCTTACTCGCATTATGTAGCCTTTGAGCCAAAGTGCCACAGTTAAAGCCTGGAAATAGCTGAATTGTTCACATGTCTAACAACTACGGGTTTGCAATGATGTATTATGTAGGTAAATAAATACTACGGTCCTTACAGGTAAGTCAACAAACTGAATGCAACTGATGGTTCTGTAGGTGAGAAGCAAAAGGCATTAAATCCTTATTGTTTCCTTCTGACTACTGTCCTTTTTGCCTAATTTCTCTTTCTGGGGTTTCCATTGATGGTAAGTATGCTCCCATGGAGTGCTCCTTTTCCTGGAGATAGTCAAAGGATTTCTCTCCTGACCTTACACTTTCTCTCCTTCCCTCTCAGTAGAACTCGCTTTCCTGTGTTCCAGTTTTCTGGCCCATCTGCTGCCCTCCCACACATGGCAGAGGGCAACAGATGGGTGATAATCATGCGGAAAAAGGCAAATGGAGGCCATGCGGAGGGGAAATGCAGCTCTGTGGCATCGTGCCCTGGCAACACAAAGCCACCACTAGTCATCCACTGCACACACACCGTGAATCCGTCAGTGACAAGTAAGGCGTGTGGCTGGTTGGAATAGGAACAGTTTGGGACACTGCCAGTGCTGGGTGGCTGGTTTCCACTGGTAAACATTGTCACTTAGGGTACAGCACTTCTCAGGAGTAAGCAAAACACACCTTGCCCACCTCTTCAAGAAAGGCTCATCTCCATTTTTCATGTGAGGGCAAGATGATAGTTCATGGTGTCTCATTTAGGGCTCCTTTAGGATGCAGACATAAGGCTAATTTGTGCTGTAAGACCAGTGAGCTCTGATGCTGGAAGGAAGGAGGCATGCACATAGCAATAACCAACATGTTTGCACAGGTCTGAATCCACAGCAGCTCATCTGCTTCTGACAAAAGCTTGCTAGGACATGTAAAGTCACCGGCAGGAGATGACAGAAGAAATGGATTTGGCAATGACAGTCAGCCACAGATGACTGTGAGCTATCAATATGAAAGCTGAAGAAAAACAACAACATAAAAAGAGAGGCAAATATTGTATGAGGGTATTATCATGTTTAAAACAGCAGAAAGGATATCTCTCTGGTATGTTGGTGCATGGTTACCTCAAAAAGGCAAATAAGAAGAGTAAAAAGACTTGTTTATATGGTCCATTGGTGCATTGCAGTACAAAGACCATGGACTTGATAGCCTTAAGGCTTCTTTCCAGTGCAACATAACTCACATCTCTAGGAAATACACACAGTGCCATTAGCAAAAAGTACCTTTCCCAGAGAAATGAAGGCTACCTAAGTTACAGTTCCATCAATCAAACAGTCTTAGATTTAAAAAAAAAGTTTTAATTGTTTACAGACTTACAACCTTACAACAGATACAGAAATACTAACAGGTTGGACCTTAATATTCTGCGTAAATTTCTTGAAGAAGTGTAACTTTCCTACTGTGGCATGAAATGGTATGAAATTGTCACCAGTGACAGGACTTGAGGAAATGGTCTGAGGTTGTGCCAGGGGAGGTTTAGGTAGGATATTAGGGAAAAGTTTGTCACTGAGAGGATGGTTGGACACCCCTGGAACAGGCTCCACAGGGAAGTGGTCACAGCACCAGCCTGACAGAGTTCAAGAAGTGTTTGCACAGCGTTCTCAGGCATATGGTGTGACTACTGGGGTGTCCTGGGCAGGGTCAGGACTTGGCCTTGATGATCCTTGTGGGTCCCTTCTAACTCAGCTTGTTCTGTGATTCTGTGACATCTCATGTGCTAACTAGCAAGCTGAATACAATATACAGATGGGGTAAATATGCTGAGCAGTTGTGCATGTTGTATTACCTTATGTTTGAGAAGCCAAATGAACAGAGAAGCTCTGAACTGCTCCCTTCCAGCAGTGAAACACTCACAGAATAATGCCAATGCTGCTAGATCAGATAGGCAATATCATCTGGAAAATTGCAAACAAAAACTCTTGACTCTTCTGAGAGTACACACAACCTTCAAAACTTTTATTGTTCTTAAAAAGTATTTTTACTATTCTTGATTCCTATCCTATAGAAATAACTTGTTCATATTATGTATATATACGGTATTTGAAGAGTTCATTTTTTCATTGCTTCTTCCCTCATACTTTCTCATATTTTACCTTTCAGTTACTAATCTTCTAATGACAGTTATTTGAACAGTAAAGAAGATATTTCAAGAGGATCTCAGGAAAATTACTTTAAAAATTAAGCTTTCCAAGGCCTTGGATCTACAACAAATAAGTAATACTATGGTTCCCACATAGTTTCTACCTACAGTGAGATGCTCCAAAGTGAAGTTATGAACTAAAAAATGTATAAAATGAGACAGTAGAAGGGAAATACACATAGATGCTAATGACAAATGATCATGTGATTTGTTAAAAGATAATTATGAGCTAGTCTGAAAGACCTGGTTGTTCTGTAAGGCCATTTCATAATAACCAATAGGATTTTACCACTGTCCTGAGAAGATTCAAGGCAAGGATGAGCAGTGCCAATCTTTATTGGTTTTGGAGGGTTGGCAAGGTAAAACTAATTTGGTTTTTTAATTTCCTTGCCAGCCATTTCTTGTCCAAAAAGTAAACCCTTTGCATTCCATATTATTTTCCAAGAATAACAGCTTTGAATGTTTAGTTTGGCTAAATTAGAGAAGTTGACCACCTGTTTGTAGAAAAACAAGACATTCTTGCAGATGGAAGTTCTGAGCTACGATAAGGAGTTCTAAAAGAAATCTTGTTGGGTGCAGTGAGTGAAAGAGGCAAAATACAGACACAAAAAAACTCTTTGTGGACATTTTTGAGTGTAGGGTAGATGAAATGGAATAAAAATCTATAAATGTTCTCATCTCCAGTTTCATAATAAATAGCAAAAACATTATATCTCAAATTCTGCAGAAATGTACAGGACAGTATTGATTACTGTAAAAGGAACAGCCTTGTGCTAGCAAAGAGATGGATGAGGTTCTTTATATGCTCTTGAAGATGAGTGTCCCATAAAACCAGAAATTTGCAGTGTGTATATGGTCGTTCTTATATACAAAATGGTCTTTCAGCAAATGAATTATGATGTGTCAAAATGACTCATAGGGACTTTGCCACAGTGCAATGTATTTGAGAAAATTGCTGCCACAGAGTAAATATTTTTTATGTTGATTAACAGTAACACAGCTGGCCTCTGACTTTGCAAATTTAATGGAAATTTCAGGGTTAATGAATGAAACTAATCCTCTCTTGCTCTCTCCTTGTTTTTACTTTGTCACACATGCACAAATGCACACCAAGTTTGTACCAAAAAATCTCACTTATTTTGTTGCTAATGAGAAACATCCAAGCAAACCAACATATCAGCACTACACAGTTACCAAAGTAAATACAGAGGTTTTAGGAGACTCATTCCTTTCATAAAAACACATTCTAGTGAACTGCACTGCCATATCACAATTAACAGTCTGCCTTATCACTATTAAAAGTTGTGCATGATAACAAAAACATCTAAATGAATGAAAGAGATACTGGGGGGAAGAATGATTCCCAAAAGAAAGGGAATCAATGAATCAAAAATGCTCCTAAGCTCTATAACCTGGCACCTGGGAGGAGGGAAAGGCCCTTGATTTGAAGTATGGCTTTAACATCTCTGCTCATAGAAATATTTTACTTGAAATCTTGCAAGGTCAAACCTCTTTTGCAGGTGTCTGGGTGCTCTTTTTATCATCCAGACTGGAAATTTCATACTTTATGTGATGATTTTTCTTGGTTTTCTTCCCTGCACTGCCCTTGTTTACGCTCCTGTGCAAATGACGAGGTTGGGCAAGGCTTCTGCAACTCCTTTGCAAATTCCCACTGTTGTAGTTGCAGATTCATCATCTTTAAGTGTGCATATTCCGCCATAAAGAGCACTTAAGCCCACAGAGATCATCCTCAGGTCCTCAAACACTTTAGTTACGAGCAGTGTTGAGAGCTAAAGACATAGGTAGTAGCTCTGCAGTTTTGGACAGGGATATATCATCCTGCTTGTCAAGGGGAGTGGATGGTGTGTGTCATTTTCAACTCTGATTTCTCTAATCCCTTAATGCTGACCAGGTTCATTAAAACACCTGAAGAAAATTATGTATTTCCAGAGGCAATATAAAAAGGAATCTACCTGCTGAAGCCAGTGGGAAAATAGAGCAGGTAAGTGCTTACAAAAGCAAAAAGAAAACTTACAAAAGGCAAAACAAATTACAAATAAATATATGGTTAGAGAAATAAAACAGCACACCTCTTTTCTGAGACACCAGGCTAGAACACAACCCTCGCAGCATGTTTCAGCCTGGTGGGCATTAATCAAAGTGCTTCCTATTCTTTTCTTTTTTCCTCCTGCTCCACCTCCCCATACTTTTATTTTCCTTAGAACAGTTCTATAATAGCCACTTTAACTTCCAGGAAAAAGGTTTATAGAGTGCAGATAAATTTGATTTGCAAATCCAATCAATTCTATATCCAGGAAAAATAGATAATAATGATTGTAGAACCAACAGATACCATTGACTTACTGAAATTAATCCATTCTAATAATGCTGATCTCTTCCCAGCTCAAAGGAAAGGTTGGATAATTACATTTTTTTCCATTCATACAATTACATTTTGTTTGCAAGTTTCTTGAGGTTCAGTTTGCAAAGGCTTTAAAGGCAGTCCTGTGTGCCTTACTTGCCCACTCTTCCTGAGACAATATTAAGCAAATTTTCCACATGACGAGATTATATTGGCTTCTATGTAATTTTCATGCAGAAGTCCCAGGGAAGCTCTGAGCATTTGGTATGCCTAAATTCTACAAACCTCATCTTTGATGGTATAGCAGACTCAAGGTCTTCAACAATGGCATGGCAGAAACTTGAGAATGGTCAGGGTAGTCCTGCCACAGGAGGAATGGTCCAAAGAAGGTGAACTGGGATGGAGACCAGCACCTGACAGCTGGGCTGCCTGGTCCTTTTTGCTGCTGAGATCATGGCAGGGGCAGCTGATGATGCCTCAAGGAGCCAAAACTGGAGGTACCCCAACTCTTCCTTCCCTGGTAACAGCAGCAAACCTGACTGTGAACTTGGCTATGAAACAGTTAAAGATAGCTTACTCTCCTGAACAGGAATGTCCTGAGAATTCTTCTGAATCCATAATGTCATGAAAACCCATTGGCCAAAACCTAATTTGAAGCCCTAAGTTGAAAAGTTAGATATGAAAGCACATAGGAAATAAAATGAAGAAAAAGAAATAGTAGCCCTGTCCTATAAATAGTGCTTGGAAAACAAAAAGGATAATCTATTATGATATAGTAGTCTCCATTTGTCTGGAGATATGACTTCCTGTTATTATGGTTTACATGTTCTTAGAAATATCTATATTAGTTCTAGCCAAGAAAAGAAGAGACATTTGTAGTAAAGGAAGAGCATAAATAGCCTAACTGGTTTTACTGGAGTGGGATATTAGTCTAGTAGGACCACTATAGAGCAAAGCCTTGCCCTTCACATGAAGTGTAAGTTTAAGTTCTCTGAATGTATCTTCACAACCCTAGGATCTGCATCTGTTTCAGTGTTTTTTCTTCTGTGTTAAGCCCTTAACTATTCTCCAGATTCATTTCAAACGTCAATGAAATCTTCCAGACACATGTTTAATCAAACATGATGGCACCTTTACGATTCCCTTAGCTGACAAGAAAAGTCTGATTTCTGTTGAATCTCAGCCCTTCCTCAATCTTGAACCCAAACCCAGTTTCTAGGTAAGTCAGACTCAGCACTTTTTCCTGTTTTGATCACTGTGGCACAAAAGAGCCAGCAAACAGTCCAGGAAATCCGACTGTTAAACAGAGGGTAAGAGGGAAAAACTATGGAAGATCATAGCAGCATCTCAAACCCCTTGTCATTAGAAGATTTAACTCTTGTGGAAGTGCTTCTAAGGGTGATGGTTTGTTCCATGAGAAGCACTCATGTACATCCCCACCACAGTATGGATGATTTGTACATACAACTCCCACTTCTGCTCATAGGATAAATCCACATCACCACCCTCAGACACACAAAAATCAAAGCAGTACATTCCACATCTTCCCTTCCAAGAGCAGAAGGAAATATTCATCTGTGTGCACAGGGAAATGTATATATCCGATTATTAGGTGCTTCTCTGCTTTTCTGGATACAAAACCAGAGCTGATGAAGTACAGTGCAGTCCAGAATTTTTTCCTTTTTCCTTTTAGTCCATTTCTCTTTTAAACTTACAAAATAAAAAATAATTATCCCAGGAGAATGTTATATCTATGTAATTTTTTCCACTGTATCGATAATTACTGTATTTCACATGCCCCTTTTAATTACTTAATGTCTGAGATTAAAATTCAACAGCCTCTCTCAAAGAGAAAGTGCTTTAATATCTGAAGTGCTGCTCCTGTAAATTGGCATCTGAAAGATAGGCTAAAAAAGGGACATAAATACGAACATTCCCATCCTTCCTGACTGACTGCAATACCAATGAGCTGCACCGACTTTACACAGACCTCCCACATTCTTGATAGGATGTTTTCTAGCAGAGTGATCCACAAATATTATCATTCAATGACAATACAGTTTTATCAAGGTACGTCTCAATCCACAGGATGCAAGCCCCACACAACAGACGGAAAATTTGGCGCAGTGATGCGCACACTGCGTGTGTTACTTACTGGTTATTGCAGTGGTCATACCGAGTCCCGTATGGCGCTACATTAACGAATGGCATGCAAGCACCTTCTGTTGAAACATCTGCGACAGGGAAATTTCAGGCATTTTTCCAGATATTTTTTTGTGCTCTCGACCAAATTTTCATTAGGGCTATAAAACCTGGCAGGCAGCATTGTTGTGTATGATTTTTTAATAAACTGGGACATGCCTTTGTTAGAGGAGTGAAGAAAAGGGCTCTTTAGAGACTTCTTCCTATTACAAAAAGTTCAGAAAACATATGACAGCTCACCAAACAGTGTCTCCTAACTTTTTTCTGTCTCCTTCAAGACTAAGATTTCCTGCTTCTTTAGATGTATACAAAGATTTACAGGTTTTGAAATGAAGCCAGAAATGTAGATTTTTTTTTTTTTTTTTTTTTTTATCTATCAGATTAAATGATTCCAACAGTGGCATTACTAGAGAATGCGTTCAAAGAAAGTGCACGTAGCTAACATAGATTTTTAGCATCTTTTTGATGCCTGCTGCCAGGAATCTCACAAAGGACTTTCACTTACTTGACAAGGTCTTTTAGAAAAAAAATGAAGAAAGGAAAGCAAATGGGCATGCGCAGATCGGATCTTGTCCACAATACAAGCCTAGAACATAACCTTACTCTTCTTTCTTTCTGTTTTCCAGAAACATGCCATCACCTGCACTCCCTTCTCTGCCTCCCTGCAAGACAACAGCCACCAGGCACAAACTGAAGTTCCATTTTGCAGTTCTCCCTGCCACACTATGAACACTAACGCAGAACAAACATTCTTGGCAGTAAATATGTACATTATCATTATGTAAATAGGTATGTTATCATTACAGCAAAATGATGATGTTCTTTGCTAAGTCTACATTCCCTTTCCAAGAATATTATGTAGTTTGAAGTATAATTTCCATTATGCCACTGGGGCTGAAAAACACTTCAGTTCAACAATAATTAGTATACTGTATATAACAAAATGTTTACTGTGGATAAAGATGATGTTCAATCCTAAATCTTTTTGGACAAACAAACAAATGCAGTTTTACATGGTAGTGTTCAGCCTGAGTAACCAACAGAAAGCATTTTCAGACTAATATCCATTCCCACATCCAAGGTGAGCATCATATTGACATTTTATACCAACAACACCACGAGCAATAACATTTTAAATTGTATGAGGTGAATGATCTACTGTTAGCATGAAGGTGACTTCATTTCCGAACCTTAAATGAACTAGAAATGACTGTATGTCACAGGCTGCTGGCACTGTTAACATTGTTTACATGAAGCCCATTGCTCAAGCATAGGTGAGTATATCAGCACTGCAAAACCCAAACCTTTAGGTTTTAATAATTCAAAAAGTTCTTGTGTGTAAAGAGCTAGGCAAGTCCAACTCCTAAGTCCAGCAGCTGTAAGCTACTTGCACATACCTACATACCTCATGCTATTTCTTGAGAATTCAAGATATGTATGTCCTAGACTGAAGTAAAATAAGTGCTGACTTCTTACAGAAAAAACAGAATTGCTGGCATAAGTAAAATTGGATGAAAGCGTTAATATTTTCACAGCTTCTTTTGAGGTGAGTAAATGTAAATACTTGTCTCTCATTTTCCCTGAAAAAGTGGATTAGTTATTTAGAAGTATGTAAATGCATTCAAAATGTCTTCAGTTTCTTCTTATTCCTTTGAATGCTGCTTTGAACTGAAAAATCAATTTTCAGAAAGGAAGATATGCCAATTAGAATTTAAAAAAAGAAAACAAAAAAAACAAAACAGAAGAAAGGAAACTAATTTATAAATTATAAAATATATAATGGCCACATTCCCACTGTTCTGCTGCCACTTCTATCACATACCACATTGGAATTGTGAAAATATTGTATGAAAATATGCATATGACTCTCAGCATTCTTCATTATGCACCAGTTCCCTTCAGAAACATTTTCCTGGGAAAAAATTAGATAAGGAAGATAGCCTTTGAGGACTCCCACAAAGATTGCGCATGGTGATTTCTCCTTTCCCAATGCCAGTAATTAGATACTTGTTTTGCATCTTCAGGCAAATATTGTGGAAGCATAAGAAACTACAAACTACTTTTCTCTGGCATTTCTATTCCCTTTTTACTTCAAAGCATCTGATACACTCGTGTTCACCACACGTGTGTGTAAAGTGTTTCTGCACAGAATACAAGCACATGTTGTCACTGAGTCATTGGTTTTCTTCTCTGACATCTGAAAGCAGCTGCTGATGTTGTGCTGCCCAGTGTCTGTGGCCAGGCAGGACCAGCACATGTCCTGGCCAGCCCACTGGATCAACAGGTCCCAGCCAGGTCCTGTCTGTAAGTCAAACCAATAATTTCCCATATTCCTTGGATGTTTGTTTCAAACTGATCAAACCATAGGAAAGTCTAATTTCTTACTGATCCTCTCCAAACTTAAGCCTCCTCAGCAAAGTGTGCTACCAAATGAGACTGTGGTGGCTACAGGAGAAACATTTCTCCGCCTTTTACACCTGTTGTTTAGTAGCACTGGATTGCCCTTATTCTTCTATTGACAGAAACAGTGAGCTCCCTGTTTATATTCTTTGAAATATCCATGACTTCATGTACCTCTTTCATATAATCTCAATATTTTTTTTAAGCTGAAAATTCCTACTCTGTTCAGTCTCTTTGCACATGAAAGCCATGCCATACCTATGGATATCTGCTGCCCTTGTCTAGGATACCTTTCCTACTTTTACCACATCTACTGCACACAATATAAGATATAATATACTGCTGATTTATAAGATAATCCAGTGATATTTTCAGTCATTTTCCACTACAACTGGAACAGAAAACACAGTTTCACATAGGTAGTCACAGCTTGAACTATGCAAATAATTGACTGGGAGAGGTGCTGGTCAAGTGGAAACAAGTAATCCAAATGAAAAAATAATTTCAAGTCAAGGGGAAGCAAACAACACCAAAAATAACTTATTTCTGCAAAGCAAACAAACTAGTTCTGAAAAACCCTATCATTTCCAGATGAGATGAAAAACTTTCTTTTATTCTAAGGACTTCAGCAGTTATTAAAGAAAACTTATGGAAAAGTTACCCCAAAAAGCTTACTTTTATTGAAATTTAAGGCAAAACAGGTGGCTGGAGTGAATCATGAAAAGAAGGAGCAATATGAGCAAATGGATACACGCAGGACTTTGTAAATCAGACCAGAATACTTTAGGTTTTCCTCTCCAATCTAAGCACCACTATCAATATAGTTGTTATTCTTGCTGCTTTGATATAGCCAGTTAGGACATGTACCTGGCAGCTTTCTACTGACATTTAGCATTAGGAGTCCAGGCCATTAAAGTCAGCATTGGGCTGCTCACACAATATTGTGCTGTTGGAGCTCAGACCACTTCCTACCCCTGCCTGTAAGAATTAAATGTAGCACTTGGGGAAAATCATCAAACACAGCATCATCCACAAACACAACAGTATCCAGTGGCCAAGTCTTTCCAAGACAAAGAATGAGCAGAGGAGATATCATGGTGGACTCTAAAAAAATCAAAGAGTGCAAGGAAGAGATCAGTTACTCAGACTGCTGCTGTAATGTGGACAGTAACTGTCTAAGTGTTGAAGCTTCTTATTTCTTCCATGTGAAAAATGCAGCTGTATCAGAGATTGACACAGAAGTTTCATGTAGGTAGATGCATCTTATAGTTGTCTAATGGAACAATGATATGATGTAGCCCAAGCCAAAATGGAAACAAAGCTTTAAATAATGGGAATAATTAATTCTCGAAACATATATCCATGGAACAAGAGGGCACTGCCATAATTCTGAAATTTTAAACTTTCTGGATTTAGTACTTCTGTTTCTCCAGCTGGTGATACTTTCTCGATTTTGTGCCTGGCAAAGGTCTCTCTCATCTTTTCAAATAGGTCAAGAATTCTGTTAAAGAAAAGTTAAGAGTCTGAGAAGATTATGCAGCTGAAGAATACAACATGTTCCAGCAAGTAGCAGGGATGATGATAGTGGAGGTTTTTCTGCTTTTCATGGATCTTGGTTACTTGCCCTGGGCTCAACAGAATTTGATGTAAGAACCAACTTTCCAAAAGCCAGTGACACATTACAGAGGAGGAGTGTCATGGTGGAGCTATGCTTTGTTGAAGGTCACATGTCTGGCTTACAATATACCATTAACTTTTTAAAAGAACAGCACATAAAATGGTGTGGTGCAGGCACAGGGATCTCTTGCTATATGTATTTTGCATGCCACTTTGTGAAAAGAAGAAAATATGCATTCCTCTCCCACTGAATACAGGCAGCTCTGCAGATTGATTTTGGTCCATGCCATGAGGTTAATGCACAGCTTGATCTGCACTGACATGAAAATACCATCTGCATAACCCCGGCTTGCCTTGCTGGGAGAAGATACAGGACTCAGCAGCTGGTCTCATCTACTCTGGGAAAATGTTCGTCTCCAGACCAAGTTTGGATCCAGCCATATCTGGCAAAAGTATTATTACTATATCACATGCATACTCCAGAGAAATCTTAAGAAGCTTAATGGAAGTTCAGTTCATATGTTGAGGCTGTTACATGAAAAGTATCAGGAAAAGCATAAACTGTTCCTATTTCAAAATTGTACAGGGAAATATAACTTCACAGGACTGTCATGAGTTACTCAAACATTCCTAACTTAACATACATAATTCAAAAGAAAAGAATTTCTTTCTCTTTGGTTAATATCAAAGTTTTAACCTCTGTGCTGTGCAACAGAAAGCTCTCTTCCTTTTTGGTGAGCAGGACATAATACTGAATCTTGCCATAAGCATGCAAGCACAATAATCTGTTTTGTGCATTACACAAAGGAAGGACTACGCTCAATCTCCTGAACTTTCTGACAGAAGAGTGCTTGTCCCAACAGACAAAAATTTCCTGTATCAGGTCCTTTCCTATTACACTAGAGAAAATGGTTTTTGCTTGTTTGTTTGTCTTGAGTGAGGTTTTTGCTGTTGGTGGTTGGTTTTTTCGTTTGTTTTATTTTTTTTTTTTTGCTTCTTTAAATATAAGTGTACACTCTGTTTATTTAAAAGTTAATTGAGCTTAGTAAATTGCTGCAGTCTTTCATAATGTAGCAGATTTTTTAAAATATCAAATTTATAATTAGTTTAGTGCATTGTTCCACCTGGACTGACTGAAGGGGAATAAAGGTAATTATAAAGCCACAGGGCCACATTCACCTCAGCTAAAATCAACGTATGACTACTCTTCTGTGCTCCCTATATGGCATGGCAACCCTGTAGAAGAGTGGGAGCAGAGCTGTGAAGAGAGCCCTTGCCCAAAAGCTTCAGGAGCTCCTGCTCCTGGTGGTGCCCAGTGGCTGGGCGGGTGTCGGGGCGCTCTGCCCGGCAGGGCTGGCTCTGCTCCCAGCCCTGCACACACACGGCTGCGGGGAGATTGAGAGGTGACATGGGCAGCCCGATGAACTACACAAAAGCTTTTGGCACTGCATATCTGCAATATCATGGACAGTCAAGGAGGCGCCTGTTATAAAAATACACAGTGAAACACAACTGGAGGACTGCTCTTTCTCAAAGGCTAACGTAATGCATTCCTTCTGTTTAGGCTCATTTTCCAGCCTTTCACATTCTTTGTGAACAAGAGTTATAAAACAAGCCTGATGCAGTCCAATTATTTTTACTTTGAAGGCCATTAATCAAGATTGACTAAGAAAATGAAGACAGCTAAGCAAAATTTCATATGTGACTAGAGTGAGATTAAAATAAAACCAGATGGGGATGGACAGAGACGTTAAGCTGCTTTCTCTCCCCCTTCCCTCCCCTTTTTTTACTTTTTTTGACTCATGTAATAAATGTCTTTTACAAATTACAGCACTCTTATTTTCTTACAGTAAATCAAATTGGGTCATAATGTACAAGTGGTCTCATTGCTGAAATGTCAAAAATAGAACCTGCCTTGTTCTTCCAAAGCAATTCCTCAAATCTAAACCAGCAGTGTGGCCTGACAGTCTATAAACCATCTACCTGGATGCAGATCCCTTTTAAGGTAACTGTCTGTAGCTGATAGAAGTGCTTCACAAGCATCCAGCATGAGCCATACGCAGAGATCTGTAGCATGCAGTCATTTGCAGGGGTCTGAATCAGAAGGTCTTACATACACTGCATTTCTACAATTTTCAGGGAGTTTATGGAACCAGGACTGTTTTTCTAAAGATCAAACAACTTTGAGGTAATGCCAACCAGTAGATCTATAAAAATTCTGAAAAAGCTTGCATTATTTTCACAATACTCCTTTTTAATTGATCAGATGAAAGCCAGAGTACACGCTGAGGAGCTTCTTTAGAGATTTCAGGACACAGCAAGGAAAACACAAATCACAAGGACAGGTAACGATCCAGAATGATGGCCACATATAATGAAGGTTTTCTTTTTATAAAATGTCTACTAGAAATTATCTTAGGTAAGAAGATGAAACAGTCATGTACACATTATTGCCCTTTTATGAAAAAGTTATTGGATGAAAAGAAGGGAAAATTTTTCAAAGTATTTTTAGACTCACAATTTAAAATAAGCCTTGCTTTGGAACCAGATTTTGAGCATCTATGTATCTGTTAGTAAGCTCCCTTATAGTAGTCCTGACCTATCCAGAAGCATATTTGACTAAACACAATTATCTCACTGCTGAGGGGAAAAAACCAGTCAACCCACCAAACAAAAAACTCAAACAAGTAGTTAATCAGTATCTCATACAGGGGGTCTGAGACATACAAATTTTGCAGACAGGTTGGGTGGTACAGTCTAACAGAGAGGGTACATCCCCAAATTCTACTGCAAAATGTTAATTGGGTCAGAGATTGGCCCTTATCCCTGTGAGAAGATTTTGGATTTAAGAAGGGAAGATCATGTACATGTAACTTGAAATTTTTTAAGTTCTATGAGTGACTATTTCTTTCCCAGACTCTTTCATGCATCATCTGTCTTAATGAATATAAACCCACAGCTTTCTTCTACCCATTCACTATAATGTTGCGGCAATGAGCCTGAGAGGTATCTCAAGGGATCATTTAGGCCATCCCCTCCACCAAGTCAGGATCAGCTGTTCCTAAATTATTCTTGACAGACGTTTGTCCAACCTGTTTATCAGCCCTCATACAGTGAAGTTTGTACAGGCTTCCAACCCAACCAATTCCGATACTATCACAGAAAACATTTCCTCGTGTCTACCCTTAATCTCTTTTCCTGAAAGTTAAGACCGCTACTTCTTTTGGACATTCACAACAGTTTATTACTTTCCTCTCTGCAGCTACCTTTTAAACATTTGAAGACTTATCATATATCCCTTCAGTTTGCCTCTTTCCAGACTAAACAACCTCACTGCCTTGAGTTTTTCCTCACAGGTCATGTTTTCCAGACCCTCGATCGCTCATGCTCGTCTCCTTGGACTCTTTCCAACTGATTTGCATCTTACTTGAAATGCAGTGCCCCAAACTGGACCCAGTGCTCCAGATGAGGTGAGAAAGTAGGAGGACTATTTCATGTTTCTTACATATGCCAACATTGTTTATACAACCCAGTATGATGTTTGGGGGTTTGGTAACAGCCTGACCTTCCCTCACTCATGTTCCTTTTGTGTTTGCTCTGGCTCCCAGCTCCTTCACTGAAGAAAAACTAATTTGTCATCCACTCCACTCCCTTGCAGCCCCCACCGAAGCCCAAGCACACTGCCTGCTCTTCCACACCACATTGCACGCTCTCTGCTTTAGTCCATTGCCCATTTTTCAAGGTCATTTTCATCCTCCAAAGCCTTTGCAGTCCATCCTGACTTGGTATCATGTGCTGTCTACTATCTCGATTCTTAATTAAACTAAATAATAGAACTGAGCCCAAGAAAAAGCTTGAAGAATCCACCCTTCTTGTCAGATAGTGAACTGGCGGTAACTACTTTTTGTGTACAGTTTCCCACGCAGTTACATTCTGACAATGTATCCTTCATTTATTTTTATTGAACATCATGTGAGACAGTGTAAAAAATCTTAATGAGGTCAAGATGCATGACACCTACTTCTTTGCTTTATCCAGAAGTCCTATTAACCTTAATTCCTTCTGTAGTGTTATCTGGCATGTTTTGTTTCCTTCCACTTGGTAATTTATTGCTCTGCTATCTTGTAGGTGCTCACAGGAGTCTCGTTAGATGTTTGCATTTTTTCAGCAGAGGAAATGAGTCTTGCTGACTTTTAATTCTGTTAGTCCACCTTCCTTTATCTCTAAGTGAAAATTATTTTTTATACACTATTTTTGTTTTTATTTTTCCCCTTTTTAAAGAGAAAATAATTACGTTTGTGTTTCTAGGAGCAGCAGAATAGCAATAGTCTTGAAAACTGTATTCTCTTTGTGTTATATCTTCCCGTTCCTGTTTGGGTCTCCTGTCACAATTTATTTGTTTATCTCTTTCCTCGTGGTACTTGCTCCATCCCAGCCTATTTTCTCCTTCAGTTCTTCTTTGCTGTCCCTTTCCTGACTGATAAATGCAAAAGTAGTTCAACAACACTCAAGTGCAATTTAAGCTTTTGAACCCAAGGTATTTGAGGTGCTTTAGTATAAAGGTTAATTCACCTAATTCCTGATTTTCACATTCAAATATCCTTATGAACAGTAGATCACACGGTTGTCTCTGAGGGGAAAGCTGCTTAGGAGCATAAAAAAGCTGTGCACTCTGCCTTGTCTTTTCTCAGATCAAAGAGATTTGAGTGGTGCTGATAGTAGCTTTCAAGAGACGTTACTAGTGGCAAAATTCAGTAGCTGTCTTCCTGGATGCTTGTTTATCTCTCTCACATTCCCCTTCCTTAATTTAGCTAACCATATACCTAGGTCAACCTTCCATTGTCTATTGCCCTTGATAATGCCTTTACTCGCCTCATTTCCCATGTCTCACTTGCTGAGGAATAAAAATGCAGATGTATTATTATTACAGTGAACAGAGAGGCATTAAAGAAAAAACAGAGACCTGTTTTGACCTCTGCAAAGCCATAGGGTTTGGGAAGGGTGGTTTTGTGGCACTGAATTTGAGAGGGCCTCCACCCTGAAAAAACAAAGCAAGCAAAATAAAATGTTGAAAATATAAGGCAAACAATAACTTCAACTTTCCCATTTGCTTGAAGGTGCTTTTGTATTAATTCTATTCCTCTGAGCCTGCGACTCTGTATTTCATTGTATCCATTTCATATAGGGATTTCTGAGAAGCTAAGACTTTCCTGAAAGAATAGAAGTGGAAGGTGTCTTCATCAGGTGCAAAGAGTTGGTTCCCCAGCTATGCCAGGTACCCACCACCTTCCCAGTCTCTGCTCTCACATCTGTCTTTCCAGCTCTCTCTGATGCTTTCAGACACAAACTACCTTTTTTTTCCTCATAAGTGCCTCAATAAATAAAGCAGTAAATACAACCTCTCACTGAAGGAAAGTGTTTATCTATTTTTGTAAATAACATCTGTGTGGAATTGGTGAATGTTCATTTCAACATATTCCTATGGAAAGCTGCAAGTAGTTATATAAAAAACCCAAAACAACACCACCTTTATTAACCTGGTCTACTTATGCTGGTCTGCTATGGACCCTCTTTGAAGTGAATGGAAATCCAGTAGATCCCTTCTATCTCCAGTTCTGTGGAACTGGCTCACCAACAGAATAGAGCAAGTATCACTGGAACATGCTGTAGTACCTCACTGCTTTTGGGACTTCAAAGTGAGAAAAAATTTCATTCTCCAGGTGAGCTTGAGCCCAGATACTCCAGGATATAGCTATCACATACCTTTCAAAACAGGAGAAAGATTAATCCATTTTCTTGCATTCTTCACAAGAGTTCAGCATCTCTCTGCTGTTGCACCTGATCTTAGGCTATCAGAGCACTGCACAGGAGGTGTATTTCCATGCTCTGCTAAAAACATTGTTTGTCTGAGGCTTTCCAGGTGCCTTGCAGAACTCAACCTGTTCCCTAGACAGCAACACCTGCTTGTGAACTCTGCTTCCCTGCTCAGGTGTTTTTTTTGTCACATGTACCATTAATGATCTGCAGATGGGCTGAACTGCTGGCTAGTTCATCACTCCAAGGCTTGACTCAGAGAGGAAAGACTTAATCCAGATGGGATTTAACCTGCAGTGTGTTGCACAGGCTGTCCATTCAAAATTATTGCCCACTAGCATGGAGTGAAAAAATATTTTCCATGGTGTGTGGTGAGACACATTGACACTGCAACACACTGGTAAGCAACTAAGAAAATAAATAATCTGTATTTGCTAGTATTCACATACAAATTATGATAGAACAGACAGAGCCTCCTGATCCTGCTCTTTTGCATGGTTGAGGCTAAATATATTCTCTGGCCTATCACCAGACACATTTTATAGCCCAAGTAGTGCAACTCAGTGAGGTGTTTCAGCCAATGTTAATGAAGTGGAATTTATGGCAAAGGTTGAAAGACAGAATAACAAAGCAGGTAATTTGCTCTAAGAAGTGTGGAGTTTGTGGTCTGTTTGCATTCCCAGAGGTAAAGTGAGGAAGGAAAACCTAATGGGTGATACATAAGAGTCTCAAGACTTAAGCTTGATTCAAAGTGGTGCTTTAAACTTCTCGAGCAAGCCATGCATTTGTCCTTCCTTGTCTCAGTGAGCAGCTGTAGGTTAAGATCATGCATGGTGGCAATGAGCAGTGTGGAAAATCCTAACATGGAAAAACACCTCAAGAGGAAGCTGTAAAGTTATTTCCTGGTAGTTTGGGGCTGGATGGAACATGAACCTGTATTCCATCTCAAGTGCTTGCATCAGACAGTTGTGGGAGTTTTTCAAAGATCCTCTGTTGAGTCCAAGTTACAACTCGTTTAAGACAATCAGGAAGCCAGGAAAACTTTCAAACCATAATATAAGTTACTGTTGGCTCCTATATAGAGGCTAAAATATTAATAAGTGTTTCAAGAGCATCTACTTGCAGAGAAATCTGCCTTCAAACTTGTCTTGCTCTGTTTCTAACCAGCCTTTCACCCCACATCCTCTCTGGGAAAGCCTCACACTTTATAAAGAACCAGGCTTTGCTACCTGTGGTCTCACCTGTTCCAAAGACCATGTCATAATTATGTCTTATCCATGTGTCCAGGGTTTCTTGCTAGCAGAGCAGGAAAGCTGAACTATGTGGTTTCCTAGGGGGACACTTCTAGTAGCCAGGCAGTGCTATCATCAATTTCCAACCAGGAATCCAGTCAGCAGCCCTTTCAGCACATGATGTGATAACATCACACCATTTTGATATGGTTATACTGCAGTTTTAAAAACACTTCTAAGAAGTATACTTAAATGACATTTTATCTGCTACTTTTTCAAGGCTACCTCAAACCCTCAATGACACCATCAGGCAATAGCTGTGTTCCTGAGGAAGATTTTGATGGCTGCCCACACTGAACAGTCATCTTTATTTGCTCCAGATTAATAACACTAAATGAAGAACAGTTTCTGGAGCCCTTCTAGTTCTGAAATCTACCTTGACTCTTTGTATTGTGTCAGACATGTATTTGCTGAACTTAGTGCTTTATTTCTTCCATCACCAGTTACTGATACCATTGTATATGATTATGGCTATTATATCTACCAGATGTCAATGAAGAGATGCATTTGACTACTTAGTGTAGTGAAGACTCTATTGCAAAGAAAAAGGAGGACTTTTTTCATTCAATCACTACCTATTTGGAAGAAATTAATTCTGTTCTCTTCTGGATGGATGAATGCGCATAAAGAAAGAGAAAAAAATAAATATCTCTCATAGGGAAGTAATGCTTTACTTCAGGATAGGAGATAAAAAGGATTATGGAATTCTAGAAATAATTTCTTTCTTCCCTCCTGGGCTACCCTTGTTTTGTCTACAGTATCGTTCCTAGACTATCTAGGCTGCATACAGTGTTGAAGTGTAATTTTCTGTAATTACAGTCATGCAAAGTAATATATGCATGTGCAGTTCTAGCTAGGAAGGATATGGTCAGAGCCTTAGCTGGCTACTTTAAATGCTTTTGCCATATGATGTCTCATACCAAAGAAATCATACAGAATATTTTCCATGCTGTAGAAGACAATCACCCACCCCACACTAAATTCACTATTTTCAGTAATTAGGCATAATAGTGAACTCTCCACAGCATGCAGCTGATTTCCAGTGTCTTTGTGCACACACAATTCAGTTGTTGTTCAAATATGTCTGACTTACAGCATGAAACCACAGCAAAGAAGGCTCTCCAAAGACTTAGCTGTCTGCCACTTGTTTCTCAAATCTTACTGTTTTACTGAATGCTTTTCTCTCTCTGGCACATCCATGCTCTCCTTTCACATATTTTGTTGGTTTGTTTAGGAGTTTTCTCCACATCTTATATTATATACTTCACTAAATTACAAAAAAAATATTTGTTTGAAAACCAAGTATCTGCAGAAATGACAATTTGAAGAGTTTGATACAGTATGTGGCTGGCATGAGCACATTTTGCCTACCACTGTACTTGAGGCATGCCAATTTCTCTAACTAAAAGCACAGAGACAAGCGGGTGGATTTTAACATCCAATGGCCTGTGGTTCCTCAGCCTGAATCATACAGTCAAAAGTTGGTTACAGCTCTACTGACGGGGAGGAAACCTCAGAACAGATCTGTAGCAAGGTGAGAATTCATGCCTCTGGTCTAGGGTACTGTAGTTAAGGCAGTTCACTAACACCTCATACACACTGTAAGAATATAAATTGGTATTTTCAGTCTGAGGAAGCAACACTTTTGAATTAGGTCTATTTCTTGATCATCACCACCCTAAGAGAACTTTTGCTCCACTGGACTGTTTTGGAGTAAGAAATTAACCTCTGAGGTTAAAGTGAGAAAGTGAACTGCATATGAATATATCAAAAGAACAAGGAAAAAGAGCAAGCATCTGGAAAAAATCAAGTTCACTCCTGCTTAGATTATTCCAAAACAAGATTCTTAAAAGTTTTATTGTGCACCTGAGAAATGTCTCACAGTCAGGTTTTTCACCTGGTGGAAAATGCTGGAGGTGCCAATTCCAGAACAGCCATCAAATCTATCACACCTACTTATTTTCTTGTTCTGTAGGCAAGTAGTGGACTGATATTTCTAGAGGCCTCTCATATTTGCTACAAGTTTCATTGTGTTCTCTGCTTTGTGGCCCCACATTTTCATCTCTGCAGTACTGACACTGGCTAAGTTGTCTACGTGAGGAAAATTATGGAGCATCCAGATACCTGAGCAGATCAGGCATCCATGTTCTATATCTGTGCCTCAGCAGGATTTCAAATACTGGAGAGTTCAGTAACATACACTGACTGCCTAAGAATTTCTAGGCAGACATGTAGTTGCCAACATTTTAAAATACTGTGCCTGAGAAACTACTGTGATGTTAGCTGCTAGAAGCAACTTTATTTTTGTCAGATCTGCAGAGTCTGTTTTCCTTAGCTTAGAAAGTTGAACTCCTCCAATCCACACCCCTTGTGCCCTAGCCCCCCACGTGGCCATTTCCATCTTGGCAGGAAAATTGGTGCCAAAGTGCTCATCAACCTTATCAGTTTACCAGCAACCTCATGCCCTTTAGCACACACTGTCCTGACCAAAGACATCTTCACAGGTACCAGACCCTGGCTTGCAGAGTTAGTCTCCTCGTTTTATGCTGGTTTCTGTTGGGCATCAAGGTGTTTTGTTTTACAATTCAGCTGAGACACTTGAAGGCAGACATAAAGAACACTTTTAAGACAAGCATTCTGGCTTGGCAGCCTCTATTCCCACTGAAGCAAAAGTGAATTTTACAGGTTTTACTGAAGACACAGCTACACCAAGAACAAATATGTCCAAGCACCTCACTCCAGCTGTCTTGTCTTGTAGGTGAATGTTCTTCCCTTTAAAGAATATGCTTAAGGGGACTAAACATATATGTAGAGGGATTATCTCCTGTGACATCTGTGACATCTAAGATGAATGAATAGTAGGTACTTAAATTGAAATTCAAGAAAGCATTGAATGAGTCAGAGCAATTAATTCAAGGTCTGCCAGACCAGTTAGCCTATGACCCCTTAAACACTCAAGGAGAGGTAGACACAACATTTGAGTTAAATAATTATAATGGCAGTCTTACTACTTCCATTGATTCTAGAGGGAGCCAGGCTCTGTTAGTCTAGGGAAGAAATCTAAATCAATCATTGTCTTCTAGAACAGAGACAGTGATGTATACAATCCCAGAAGATTCCTTCATCAGTTTGAAAAGTATGTGGATCAAGTTCACACCTCCTTTGCACCCTTGGCAGACACACTTGGTCCCATGAGATTTTACAGCTATAATAGAAAAGAATTTAAAACATTGAGTCATAAAGACCACATCAGCATCGCTTTCCTTCTGCCTTCTCCATCTTCCACCATTTCCTTGCATTCTGTTTTGAGATGCTTTGAATATATATGCATGAAAATTGCATAGGGATTGTGGATTGTTCTGTTCATCTAATTAGGGTTAGCATTGCAAATTAAAAAAAAACAACAACAACCAAAATTAAAAATGTAAAAAATTATGTTGTACTAGGAAACTACTTTTAATTTCTTATACATTTTCATAAAAGTTTTTTGTTTGTTAGTTTTTTGTAGCTTGGATTTTTTTTATCTCCAGGAGAGCATGTTCTATATACAAATTGGTGCAACAAACCCAAGCAGATCCACAGGCAATCATTTAAGGGAAAATGTTTGCCTTATACATATTCAATGACAAACCAAAGTGTTCCTGTATAACAGCTACATAATATATATTTCAATAAATTATTTAAGTGTGTATTTATGTAGACGATCTGAACAGCACTGAGAGCACCTTTCTGATGCATGGATGGGTGACTTAGTCTGGAGGAGAAAACAACTGATTTTGCTAAGTAATATTCTAGTAGACCAGGGCTGCAAGTGTCATCACTCCACACCCTCTCCCAAGGATAGCTAGCTTCAAAGCTACTGAAGGATTGACATTGCCCTGTGTGCTGCCAGGACAGTCCTTGCAGAGCAGCCTGTATCTCCACTTCCCCTTCTCTTTGTGCCAGGGTATCTGTCTGCATCTCCCTTGCCCAGCTGCCTGCACCATCACCTTCTCATTGCACTTGGTGGCACACAAGTATTCCCTTCCCCTTGTGCCCCCAGCTCTCCCCACTATCACTACGGATTATTTTTCTGAGCATTAAACCATTCTGCATGTCAACACATTCCATAGGGAGGATGGCACAGATATGATATAGATTACAGAAGAGCTATCCAAACTGAGTGAAGGATGTTGCAGCTGACAACACTTAAATAATAATTAATAAGCCATGCGTCTTTTAACTACATCCTTCCAGGACCTGTCTCAGTCTCATGTTCTTCTGACATCAGATGAACAAGACAGGCTTTATGATTTAACTTTGCTTTTTCAACTTTTTTTTTAACATACAAATCCATGACACAGATTTTGCTTCTTTCTGCCAGTCTCTTCTCCATTATTCAACATTAGTTAGAGAGATAAGACTTGTTAACTTAAATGTGTGCAGAGTAGAATATTTAGATTGATGTATAGAGATGTTGCTCATAAAAGTATGCACAAGGCCTTGACAAAATCATGCAACCTGTTTTCTCCAGGCAGTTAAAATATTTTCCAATTTAGCCAATGACTAGACTTATCCCCTATTTTATTCATGAAAACAGTGTCAAAATGCGAAATAAGGGCATTCTGCTTCCTCCCCTAATTTGAAATATCATCTTGAATTGGAAATGAAACAGTTTTTAAAAAACCTTACATGCCTCAAACTCATGATTTTTTTTTATGCCGAGACATTTAATTCCCTCCCCTCTTTCAAACTGTGATTTTTTAGACAAGTGAGGTTTTTTCCAAATGCCCTCAACTCCCATGAAATAGTTCCAAGGCATCCTCTCCAGTTATGTCAATCAGTTTCAGGCAGTCTGCAAAGAGACATGACATTTCATAACAATGACATACCAGCCTGGGAAATGAGTGGTGGGAAATAACTGGTTTGCTTAAAATAATCTCATTCATCTACACAAATTCATATATAGCTATATATACATATATATATATAACATATTATCTTTCTTCAACTTAACCTAGTTAAATGCAAAAAATATTAAAAAGTGAATTAAAAATTGAAAGGCTTACTACCTGGGAAAAGATTCAGGTTTCACAAGTAATGAGTGGGAAGGAAAAAATGTCTGATTTCTCTGCTGCTCATGGGTATTTTGATTGAATTTAACACATCTCAAGCTGCCAAAAGCCAATGCTACTCATATGAAGCAGTACTGCTTCTCCAATTAAAAAGTGGAAGCACAGCTGCTTCCAGGCAAGTGGAAAGGAAAGTTGGATTGAGTGGCAGCAAAAGAAGAGGAGAAAAAATAAATACATGTGCTAATTTCTTTGTAAGAAGTTTATTATTTGGTTGTTTTTGCAAGCAGTGGGCTGCTGTGGCTTTAAGAAGCCAGGGCACAAGTGGAATGGCTGCTATTGTGTGTTACCGAAGGAAACACAGGAACACGAACTCCCTCCCTGACCACACCTTGTTTTCTATTCAACATTTTTACCAGCCTTGTTCCCTCTCTCTTCTCCTTTCCTGCCAGGAAAAAATTGTATATACTGGACCCTTGTAGTTCACTTCACAAGAATGAAAAGATTAACAGAAATTTCTTTTTGAGATACCTCAGGAGTAAGATCTGCATATATGATGTGCCTTCTTCCATGGCTTTTGATCAAATATAGATAGATTAAAAGGGTAGAATCGAATCCAGCTGGAGTACTCGTGTTTTCTCTTCCTTCCTATTGAACTGATGCACAGACTAGGTCTAATACTAGATCATGTGTCAATATTATGTTGCCTATTTTACACAAAAAGAGCTGTGAAAAGCAGTAAAACTGTCTTCCATTGCAGGACAGTGCACATGCATGCCTAACATCCAATATCCATCACATGCAAATATTATTGTTATAACATTAATTAGCATACCAATTAAAAAAATAGAAAGTAATCAGCCACCACACTCTTGTCCACTTTTCTTCAGACCTGTGGTTTTATGCAACACAAATAATTAATTAAATAAATACTGCAGCCTAAAAAAGAAACCTGCAAACAATTAAAGACAAAAAAGTAAGACATTCTCAGATGCTAGGATATGTTAGACTTTGAAAAGCACAAATTGCTCTGAACTTTTCCAAATATCCATAAATCATTATTGGGTCAGATTCTAGATCTGACAAAACACCTTTTGGGAGTATTTGGAAACCGGATATAAGTTTGAGAGTGCATCTTAAGAGCTCAGAAATCCTCAGGTAACTGAGATACCAAATCACTACATATTAACCAAGCCAAGTTATACATGTGCTTTCATTCGTCTCCTAATGTGAAACAGTTTGAAGAGGCTTAAAATAATCCCTGTAACTTTGCACTCCTCATGGCCTGTGTACACAGAGTATTCACATGGAGTTTATTCATCTCTCCTGACCTGTAGGTGCTGTGATACCAACTCTATTTTCCAAAGCTGATTTTTAAACTATGCATATAAATAATTAAATAGATCAAAGAACAAGATCTATACTAGTTAATTTCTGGTAATGAAGATGGATCAAATATTGTCCCACCCTCATGGGTTCAAGGTCCAAGAAAGGAGGCAATATATGTACTTACCTGAAATGAGCTGTCAGATGGACTGAACTTTCAAAACTGCTTCAATCACACAGGAACTTACACTGCATTTAAAAAATGTGATATTACTGTCCAAGAGACAGGGTTTTCTAAGGCAATTTGGCATTTAACAGTGTAGGTAGATGTCGAGGGGGATTTTCAGAAATGCCCAAACACCACTTTGAATCAATGGGACTGAAGTCAGTCCCACTGAAATCAATACTCAGTCAATACTCAAATGTTATTTCGCAGTGACAGGCAACCTTTCCAATGGCTAAACGCAATAGCGTTGAACTCTGTGCCAAGTCTCTTAGGCCAATGACTGTTAAATAAAATAATACAGAGTATTTTAAAAAGTTCACTGCTCTCTGCCTTTGAGATGTACTTGGAATACTCTGCTTGCACACACTGAGAGTAAAGTATTGGACAGCTTAGTGCCAGGCATATGGCTAAAGCAAATCATACTGCTGCCATGTCAAATAGTTATTCTTAATAAATTATTTGTTATTTAAGTTAAAACCTAGACCAAATAACAATGCAGCTCTCTAATCTGGAGGAGTAAAATAGCAACTAAAGCTTTGTGGAGTTTTGCTGTAAGGAAGATCAACAACAAAAGATTTCTGCATAAGGCCTTATAAGGACAAAAGAGTGAAAATGTAATTTTTATTGTCATTCTCTTTGTTAATTTGATACATATCACCAAAAAGAAAACCCTTTTAAGAAACCAACAACCAACCACACACTAAGCAAAAAACCACTAGCAGTATTTTCGGGTTCTTTAATTCTATTTCTATTTTGAAAAGCAGATGAAAAAAGCAAGACCAGGCTGACTGTACTGAACAAATTTATTGATAAGTAATATACTCACCATAAGAAGAGACTGGAATTATTTCTAACTTCTAATTTAAATGTCATTCTGAAAAAGAATACGATGAAAAAAATTAATTGAAATTTAAACACCCCCCCCTCAACTTTATGGGTTTGGCTAGTATTTTGAAATATCTAAATTTTTCAGTTCACCTCCCTTGATATATGGCAACATTATTTTATTAGTAATAGGTTTTATGGATATAATTATTTTTGTTTGCTGAAATGCTAAAGGTTTTCTTTGATTTGATCTAAAACAAAGTTCTGTTCCTAAATTTTCAAATCTATTATCAAAGGAAAAAAAAATAAAAGCTTGAAATCCCAAAATATTATTTCTTATCCCTAGCTCGTAATTCATAGGTAAGGGTCAATTTTTCAAAAAACATCTGTGCACTACAAAAATCATTGTTCGCAAATTTTAAGGGGTCATTCTTAAGGTATTATATAGAAATGCTGACTTAAAAATACTGTGTCTGAAGCAAACTCTTACAAGTAAATTTTTCTAAAGTATCATGGTAGAGTGATGCCCAAACTTCTGAACAGTAGGTCCCACACGTTCAGTTTATGGACAGTCACTTTCAGACAAAACAATTTTTACCACCTTTAAAGCTGACTTTTGCACATACCTATTGTATCTCTTGAACTGTCAACAGGACTTGCTATAATCCTGGCAGAGCCAAATGCAAACCTGGCTTAAGACCCATTCTGAAGAAATAAAAATATTTGCTGGTGAAGCTCCTTCTCCTTGAGATCCTTCCGGTACAGATGCAATGCTTATCGACAGGAATGCCTCACCCGTCCCTTGGATGAAACAAACTCTGCTGGCAGGAGGATTTGATGTTTCAACTACTAGGGAATCTGTCCTAGTAAAAGTGTCATAAAAAATAAATTACACTACCAACTCACAAAACTGTATTAACAAAAGTTGTTAAGAGAAGATCTGGCTTGTGCGGAGCAAAGGATCATTTGGGCAGGGGCAAGAGAAGATTTTGAGAGGACTTCAGGTGAAACTAAGCAGACTTCAAGAGCTGTGACCTGGTGCTAGGCAGAGCTGCATGTTTTTTCTCTGTGAATCCAGGAGCACTAAGACTTCATTCAACTTCATTAATGCTGGGATTACTATCTGACCTTGCTCACCAATCTGAAAGCAGACTCAGACCCTCACTGTTCATCATTACAGGCAAGGTGTTACCAGATTTAAATAGATACCCTCAAAGGAAAAGAAGATCAGTACATCAAAGCATTATCTGTAGTTTATTTAATGTGGAATGGCCAAATGGCAGGCCTTTTTCATGTTTGAGGCTAGAACTGTAAGCAATTATATCTGTACCATTGTAACTGATACAGGCAAGCCTGTATGCTTACCAGGATGTCTTTCATCCTGTTTAGTTTATATAGCATTATCACCCCTAGGAGCTCACATTGCTTTCACAGTTTTCTTATGTTTTATAGACATACTTGGTCTCTGGGGATGAAATGAGGTACAGAAAAATAATAGTCCCATCTAGATATAGGTATCTGCCTTTATCTGCTGCTTTAGCACTACTGTGAAATACAGGCTATTTTTACAGCTTAAGAAAATATCTGTATCAAAGCAACACAACAGTAAAGCAGTGAAAATGCTGCATAATTCCAAATTCCTGCTAAGCCAGATCTGAGAAGGATACACTAAAACAAGAGCTCAAGAGAACACAAGTAAAGATCTTCTCTGTGGTGTTTGACTATGGATTTATTGTTGTCCCATGGCTTGGGAGGCCTGCAGAAAGCTGATATTATTCTATCTCCGTTTAAGCTAGCTCTGCAATCAAATCTGAGAATTTCCCTACATTTCACTTAGCACCTGAAATGCTATTAGTTTTCACTAAAAACCTCTTCAGGGGCAGCTGTGGTGCCTCCTTCCCCGAAACTGCATCCCTCCTGCAGTGTGAAACACAGCCTCTTCTTCCAGCTGCTCAGCCCTTGTATTTCCCTTCAGGGACCATCCTCCTTGTGAGGAAGGCTAAATGCTTTTTCTGCAGGAGTACTTCAATGGAGTTTAGCAAACCAGGCTTGTGACACCCACGGCAGAGTGGCACACACCTCCAGGGAAGGGCAGAGAGCAAGGAACTCTGGGCACTGGTGAAGAGCTCTGTTTTCCCACATAGCTTTAATAGCATTTCAGGCATGACCGAAGCTGTCTAGGACCCAAACAATACCTTCTGGAGTAACTTCTCTACGGAAAATGTTCAAGAGGTGAAAAGACTGGGGAGAAGATGAAGTGTCTGCTATGGTGAGTGATGTGTCACCACCGAGTTACAGCCCTGTTTCAGCTTTTATCCAACATCCTACAGCTTTTGCCTGAGGACTTTCAGTTGAAGACACTGTTCTGTGAAATTGAGTAGTAATTTTTTTCATGAGAGAAACAGCAAAAAACAAAAACAAAAACAAAAACAAAAACAAAAACAAAAACAAAAAGCTGTTAAATATTTCGAGAATTCCTCCTCTCTTTCTTCATGAGACTCGATCTGACCCCAGGGACATCAGCTCCAGAGACTTCATCTGCCAGAATGGCTTTGGACTGTGGATGCCTTTGGCTTTTATATACAGATGAATGTGTAACATGTTCTTCTACTTGTGTGTCATTTGTCTGTGGTAGGTTCTGCTGTGGGACAAACCTGCTTATTGATCTCTGTTCAACTTAGCCTGTCCTCAACTCAGTTTAGTGGGACATTTGATTTTCTTTCTCCTTTACTTCTCAGTAGGAGCTGTGGTTGCGGGATATGATCCAGGAGGCTGAAGGTGTATCTGGAGGATCTAAACCTAACATAAACTAGGAATGAGCAAATGTAAAAGACCAGATGGATCAGCAGAGATCTATGGATGATTTTGTAAAGGAAACGGTGGTGCCTTCAAATAAAGCAACTGGAAAAAAACCAAAACATTTTATGGTATGACTTGAAAAGCTTTCCAGTCTTGAAAAGACAATTATTATCATTTTAAAAAAGGAAAAAAAAGCAGGTATATACTTTTTTCAGTTCAGAATCTCTAATCTTACAGTTTAGAGGTAATAAGTGTGTTCTATAGAAATACTGCTACAAGATATGTAACAAAAAGTGTTCTCAAGAGCATTTCTCATAAGGGATGTGTGTCCCCTGTATTTTATGTAGCAGACTGATTGGAATGGGCTACCTTTTTTCCTCGGGAATTAATGACCATATGACTTGCAACACAAGCCAGCACTTCTGCAGCACAGCTTAGCACTCTAATTTCTGCAGACAGGAGAAATTAATCTTGCTACACACCTCTACAGGGGAAAACTCATCTCTCAGTCACATTGTTTTTAATGTGATGGTAAATGCAGTCACATCAACTTAGACTGCTTCAGAAGACACTGGATGGGAGGTGGGAAACAGGAAGTTTTTTCAACAACGAAGAAAAGAACTAGGATTTTCCAGGCCTAAAAGCCTGTATTCTTATTCTTTTGCAATGGTTTAATACCATTAACAGATAAGCACTGAAAGTTCAAAACTTCTTTCTTGGGGCCAAATCCTGAGACATCTAAGGCAAAGGAAGTGGCAAAATTAAATAGAATGGAGAAAAATGGATTTTTCAGGAGCCTAAGGGAGCCACAACACATGGGTGTCCACTTGAAAAAACAGCTTATTAGACATCATATAACTTAATGCACAAAAATCTGTTTCTTTCTTATGAAGACTAGTTCAGTGCATGGACAACAAATTGGCATGTGGCTCTTTTATGCTGTGTTTTACATCTGCTCTTTTAAAATTTCACTCAGGATAATAATGAACTTTAGGATCTAGTTACATCTCACCACCTAAAACATGTTAGTGGCAGACCAGTGTTGAATGGTAGTCTCCTGCCTTCCTTTACCTTCCCTCATCTTCATTCCTTTTCCTTGCACAAGTTCTGAAATTCAGCCCTGTGCTGGGCTAGGTAAGTTCCCTGGCAAGACAGTTCAGGCTGTCACCAAAAAAAAAAAAAAAGACAATTTTCCTGCTAGCTTCACAAGCTGAACCAATGAAAGGTCTGATGAGCACCAGACATGGCTCGAAAAGGGAAGAGGAAGAGCCTGACTGAGAGAGGAGCAGGCAAAAAAGAAGGACCTCCCTCTTGGCAGCAGTGAGTTGTTAAACTACCCCAGCTTTACCCTCAGAGAAAGGAATGTGAAAAAAGGCAAAGTAAACAAAACAGCAGCAAGGTTTTAAAGGTGCTGGTGGAACGTGCTGACAGGGGAAGACAGACCTGGCTGGGTTATGATGACCTGTTGTTTTTCACCCTGACTCTTGCACTTGGATGGGGAAAGAGCTGGTGAGAGCTGCAGCCTCAGAGGGAGCTGAAGGAGGAGGGGAGGGAGAGAGGAGGAAGCAGGAGGGTCTACTCTGGCAACACTGATTCTGGATAATTTCTCACATCCTTTGATAGGGAAAATAGTCTCTCTAGGGAAATGCAGAGCTTTTGATATTTGATGAAAGTTCTCACGAATATTTTGATATTTCAACCTACCAGTGACTCCTATGGACAGGAAATGTCTTATGGGAAACAGAATAAAGCAACTTTTAGAGCAATCGTCATCATATTTCAAGCACTACTAGCTAACAGGATTCTCAAGTTACTAAAAACTTTCCTCTGGCTAATACAGAGCCTATTAGAGAAGTATTATATTATTTGTCAAGAATGCTTTATAACACTGCCCATGCCTGCCTACATGAACTAGAAAGCCAGAGTCAGCAGTCTGCTAGTGAGATTCATATTAACATACTGTTCTATTGCTTGCAGCCTGGGACATTGGGTTAAATAAAGACATGCAAAAGAAGACACAGACAACCAACCATTCAGAATCTGAGTGTGGCTTGGTGAGATACCAAGATGGTTTGTATTATTGCTTCTAGTGACACCACTATGTAGAAGCACTTGCAACATTCTCCTCTGGAATATCTTAATTCTCCATCTTCTTTCCCTTTATACTCATCTATTCTTCTGCAGCCTGGTGTGTAATACAGAAACCGAGTGGAAGGTAAGACCAATATCCAGAATATAATTATTTATTCTTCAATCCAACCATCTCCTTCTCTAAGCTTGTGCACTTGTATTAAGCTTTTTCTTGCTCTCTCTGCACTGTTTGAGAAAATATAACCATGGGTAGCATTTTTTTGTTGTTTTGCATACTGCCTCTTAGATTTCGCTTAGACAAAACAGGTATTGTGTAGCAATATTTCACAGCAGCTCATCTACTTCTAGTGCAACTACAAAACCAAAATACACAACGTGAGAGAAATACAAGGTTATGAACTCTTTTAGAGCTTTTCAGAACGTTCATAAAGAGTTTTAGCAGGAAAAAAGCATGGCTGATCAAATTATTTCAGCACTGTCACTGAGCATGATAGCACGTGACTTTCAGTTGTCTTGTTATCTAGTAGAAAGGACTCAGACTGGTCTGGGAAGAAAACAAAAGGAAGAGAATGGGGAAAACCAAGGTTCAGCCCATGATCTTCTTAAGGGACTGTGGTCAGACAAGAAGGAATGTCCTACTCCAGGATTTTTTCAGGAGTGACCATTCAGAGAACACGTTTTCTGAAATAGAAGAGGGAAGAATGAAAATGTCACTTCATCAGACTGATTACACCACTCAGCTACAAGGACAACTGTGATACAATCCCTGCTCTGATTAGTGTTAAAATTGTAATGGATCTTAAGTAATTATTAAGGAATTATCAAAAGGGAGTGCAATTAATACCTATTATTTGTAATAGGTATCCTGCATGTGGATGCATTTGGGAAAATGAAATCATCAATCAGAGATAAAAGTCAGATTTTGTCCTCAAAGTATCCAAATTAATCATTAAACCCTTTCAAATTCAGGTGTCACACCTGACTTTAGCCTGGTCCTGTGGTTGTTACACATTTTGTCTGTAGTCTGCTGCTATACAAAGGAGAAGCCTTCTTGAGAATCATCAGTGCCTCAGCATGGCCTTGTCTGACCCACCTGGGAGTGATGAAGGCACCCATCGTGTGCTGTCCATGGTGAGGATGGCAGGAGCTGTCTGGGGGCCCAGAGCCTCTTGGCTGGGGCACAGAAGGCAGTGCAGGACTAGCCTTGCAGGAAGTGGGATGGAGGTGTGGTGATTTAATATCGGCAGCAATTTAGCCTCCAAATAAGCCACTCCCCTTCCTCTAAGGAAGGGACAGAAACGCAGGCTATGGGTTGAGATAATTTACTGAAAGCAAAAGCCAATGGAGTAAGAAACTCACAGTAACAGCAGCAAAACCAATCACAAAAGTATATGAAAAGAGGTGGTGTTTTATCCTCAAAAAAGGTGTTCACCACCAGGAACAAAAACAAGATGATGGACACTCCCTGTAGGTCATAGGTTGGTTTCCCCAGACAAAGATACAATGGCGACCATTCCTGCACACTGTGGCACATGGCAACCAGGAACAAAGGCAAGATGGTGAGGGGGCAAGGGGATCCCACAACTGGTGTTCCACTCCTCCCAGCCCAAAACAGCAAAAAACAATGACAAACTCCCAAAAGCTACATCTTTCCAAGTCAGGTCGTGTCGCTGCTCTGCTAGGCTCAGTTTTGCACAGATGCCTGTTCTGCAGTTTTACACTTCACCATGCTGGGGGTCAGTCCCACAGGCTCCCACTCATCTCCTATTGCTCCACTGCACTCCTTTAAGCTCAGCATGGGTGGATTTGGCTCAGCTCAGCTCCTGTGGCCTGGGGTCCCTTCAGCTGGACTGGAGTCACCCCCACCAGCCCATTCCCTGCTGGCACTGCCATCCAACACCCCTCGATTTGTGTTTCACTGCTTTCCTTTCAGCACCACATCCCCTAACTGCGTTATGGAAAACACTGCAGAGGGACCCGCAGGGCAGCAGGGACCCCCAGATCCACAGGGGCAAATCCCAACATTGTGACTGCTGGAGAAAGAGGCAAAATGGCGCCTGCTCTGGGACAGGCTCATCTTGTGCCTGAGGCCACGCCCCCAGGGGTGACGTATGGTATGGTATAACACTTAGCCACGCCCACACTGAGCTGAGCTCCGCCCCTGCGGCCATGATGGCGCCCTGCTGTGTCGGGTGGGGACAATTGGGGTCCCATTTGGGCACAAAACAGCAAAGCTCTTCACAGCTGAACAGAACCAGCGTGGGCCCAAACACTGCCAGAGGCAGCTGAGCCGCTTTGTTTTCCAGCGCTAATCTGATCCATGGGACCCTCCAACAAAAACTAGAATTTCTGTTTTTTTCTTTAATGTAAGATCTTCTTTGTAGCAATTCACAATAAAAAATTGATGGTCAGTTGCTTATGATTAAACACTACAACACCAAAAACATATAGATGGAGCTCATAGAGTTCCAGTATTTCAGGGGAAATAGCTTTGTCCATTCTCAACGTTTGACTGCAAGAGTCAAAGGGTTACTGGAAATGCAGCAGGCTACAGTAGTGAGAGCTATTGAATTGTAAAACTATTTTGTATTTTCAAGGCTGATAAAATCTGTGGCTCCCCATTCAAAGTTTCATTTCTGGCTCCCTTGCATGGGTCAGGTCACTTTCCCAGCCAGGTGTATCCCAGGGATTCTCTGAGGAGCACCAAAGGGTGATTCCAATTCAGCAAAAAGTATCAGCTTGAAAAGAAAACAGTATTTTTTCAGTCTGATCCCTTTCCTAATGCAGGCCTCTTTTCATCCTTATATTTATCACAAATTCACAAAAACCCCACCCATCTTTGAGAGCAGTAGAGTACTTAGTTTTCCATTGAAATTCTGATAATACAGTTGCACAAATATTGCAAATGGCCAGCTCCTTCTTTTTCACATGGTTATGAATCAAGCATCTTCTTTTCAAGTAGCATGGAAACAGACATCAGTAAATCAGTCTGGATATATTAAAGGGTAAATCTTATTTATTCAAATATTACCTCTTTTCTCTGTGTCCAGTTTCTGGCAGACTGAATGATTTTTAAAAAAATCATATATCTAAAAAAGCCAAGTTGTTTTAAAGCTTGAGAATTATTATTTTTTCATGTCTCCCCAGGTGCCTGGATTGAGCAGAGGTTTAGATTTTGCCTCAGAACTGTTGTAAAAAGTTAATTTAAGTAAACTGCTATATGCATGAACAAAGAGACTTTTTACAGTCAGTGACGTGGGTCATTAATTGGACATCTCATTCATCACAGACTCTTACCAGAGAAAACAAAGAACAAGAACAAAAACAGGACCCTGGATTTGTCAAAAAAAAAAAAAAAAAGAAGTTTAAGGAATCTGCATTTAATCAAAACATGCAAAACAATCTCCAGATACTGTCTGGCAACAAATTTAGGATTTGCGGAGCTGAAGTGTTCATTTGCTTGGCTATAAATATTACATTGATGAAAGACAGTCCTAACTCCGTCTTCCACCACTTCACTTCTGATAGGGAAGTTAAGGTTTTATGTGTTTGCTTAGAAACCCATTAGATCTAACCTTTCCAGGAGAATTACAAAGGGGAATGATAAATGACCATGTATCAGTTCAGAGGAGGGAGAGGTTTCATCTGGGGTACTGCAGGGGTAAGTACTCAGTCTAGGCATATTTGATGTTATCATTCATGATGTAGCATATAAATGAAAATCAAAGATTGCACTAAGGTGGGAGGAACTGCAAATGCTAGAGAGGAAAAAAAAAATAATATGACATCAAGTGGTTAGGAAGAGGAGCAAGAAAATAAGATTAAAAGTGGAAAAATGCAAGATATACCTGCGAGAAAACACTCTAAATTGAAATTTAGTGGAAGGAAAAAAAAACAATTATGCAAGGGCTGAAATTGAGCTGAATATTAGACATATACTTGCAACAGGGAAAGACAACAACAACAAAAGCCAAATGAGCTGTTAGCTTTCACAGGCCTTAGCTCACAACTGTGGAATTAGTAAACCTTTTCCATATGAATTGGCAGCAAAAAGACATTTAGAGAAAGGAGATGATCTGTGAAGTGTGTGAGCAGAGCTTTGTACAACCAAGTCAGAGGTTGCTGACTCTTGCTGACTATTAGGTTCTGCAGCATCTTGGCAGAAAGATTTTCAGCTACCTATGCAAGGCTTGCCTCAGATCCCTCTACAAGCACAAATGTAAAGTCTGCAGAAGGAGCCAAGAATTTGGGGTTTAATTTTTGCACAATGGCCTCCCTACTTCACTGCAGAATTTAACCATCAGCAAACATGGAAGAGAAAAATACTGAGCTGCATACAAATAAAAACATCACAGATACAGTCTGTTCTGTAGACTTAGCACAGCATGGTCTGTGCCAATTACTAATTTTTATTTGAGCATCTATATTGGGCTAAAATAATATCCTTGCAGTTGAGTACTATCTAACTGCAGTATTTGGTGATGGAGTTTGAATATTATTTTGAACGCAACTTCTTGGGAAAATATGCCTAACTACCGTAAAACTTTATGCAGAATTTCATTATGCAAAGCAGAACACCTTCTGAAAGAAACGTCATACAGCAGAGAACAGTAAATAATAAAAAAAGCCCAGGAATTGGAGAAAAACAGTGCAAAACCATCTTTTAATTGGTGGCAAAAATGTATAAACATCACTATTGCAAATACTTGCTAAAATCTGTGCATTTGCCAAGCAGAATATTTAGAATAAACACAACATTTTATCCTCCTTAGGATTAGTGGCTCCTATTAAAAAAAAAAAAATCACATGAAGAATAATTTTTCTCTATTCAAATATAAATTTTCACACTTTGTCTAAAATTTTCCACACATAAACTCCTGGTTGTGTTTTACACCGTGTTACCTGTTTAATAACTGCTCACAATCAGCCTGGGAGAATAACACCAATTTATCAGGAACTGGGCTCAGCTCTGAAAGATTATCAGAGAACACTATAAAAATGCTGCTGTTTGCAAGAGACCACTAGGAACAGTATGTTATGCCCTGTAAAGCAGCCAGGGCAGTTTTATTAAGGTCAGATGGCATTTGAAGACAGAATCATGAAGAAACATATTAAAAAAGGCTTTTATAGAATGGTCTTGTTGTGAAAACACCTTAGGGACTTAAGTACATGCATGCACATGTTACTTGATTTTATTTCCATGACTTCATGTACAGTCACCCAGTTTACCAGTGAAAAAGTTTCCTTTCATATCACTGCTGTCCCAAGTCTTTACTGAATATGGTATGGAACTCTGTGTTTCATGCAGCGTGAAAATAAATTAGGCTTTTGCCAATCTTACTGAATATTAAAAAAAAACCAAAAACAAAGAAACCCCAAAACTAGATCAAAGAACAAAGACTTAAATCAGATTAAAAAAAAAAAACAAAAAACCAAACATGAAATGAGTTCTTTTATAATTAATTAATTGTTAGGAGGTTAAGACAGGAAGGTATTTGACTTGGTGTCCCTTGGAAGACAGACACTGAACTCAGCAGTCCAGTGTGGTCTCCAGGGAACTGAGAGTAAAACCAGGGAGCCAAGTTTTAATGCAGCAAGACCAGGAAGGGGGAAGAGGTGCAGAGCAGCACATCAGCACAGTCCTGTTTCCAAGCTCTTTTCTCGAGGAAACAGCTATTGATTCTGCAGTCAGAGGTAGCCTAGCACGAGGTAAACAATCTTATTGGTGAAGTCTTGAGTCAGAACTTCCCCCTTTTTCAGGTATATTGAGAAGCACACTTTTCAGAGCTGTTTTAAAAACATGCATGTAAGTTAAAATGTGAAGACAAAAACCATTCTATAAGGTGTTTTCTTACTTAACAGCTATACTTCCAACATAACTACTGTCCAAAGAATTGCAATAATTGCACCATTTTTTGCATTCATTAGATTAAGATACCAAGTTATTCCTTAAAATTGCCTTGACTATGCTAAGGAATTCTGGATTTTTAAGAATCAGTGCTCTATAGAATTATTCCAGCTACCAGACTAATTTTGCACTGATTCTCTGCATCTTCAAGTTTCCTTTATGAAGTACAGTCAAAAATACTGGAGTGACATATCCAGCATTAATCACATTATTGTCATCCATATGGTAACATTGTCTCTAAGTTCATATACCCCAAAGTGGCTTTACATCATGTTGTTATTTCATGCAGATCTGTCTGTTTATACTAATATCCCCTCCATCTTTCCTAGTCCTAGAGGACATGTTTGCAAGAGGAAATCCTATTTTAAGATTGAGGTCTTTGTTCTTAGAAGCGTGACCTGACATTCACTTGTGTTACAATGAGCTCATTTTCCCAGCAAATCTTATTGGTCCTTGTCATTATTTTCTATTTACCTTTTATTTTTAAATCATTTGCTAATGTTACCAGCAATGATTTTGTACTGTTTTTCCTACCACCACCAAGGACAGTATATGTAGACAGGAAATAAATCCCAGAGGGACCCACTAGAAACCTCCTGTCAGACAATTATTTCAATTTACAATTGCCTTTTACATTCTATTGATAACTAGGCTTAACCTGCACAGTATTTGCTGTATATATCACATATATGCATTATACCAAAATATTGTTGGAGACTAGAATCTTTATGGGTTTTTGTTATTTCCACACACTTTTCTTATCAATCCACTCTGTGAATTTAACAATCCAATTTTTGACAGATCTATTTTCATGCAAACCTTGCTGAATGTCAGTAATTACATTTTTAATTTTTTTTAAATTTATTTTTAGCTGGATTGCCTGGATCAAAATTTTCCAGGTCATGCTATTTACCTTCTTGACAGTAACTGAAAAAAAAAACAAACCAAAACAAAAGAAACTAAATGCACAAGCAGAGAAAGATACTAGATAAAGACAAGGTGTATGAATTTACATTTCAGACTTTTTTGAAATTATCATTATAATAAGATGTTAAATTTCATTAACTTTAGCATATGATTTTAGTATTATAGCATCTTATGTAGAAGTAAAAATAAGATTTATATTTTCATTTAGTTTTTTTGTTGCTGCTGGGAAGAATTTAATATGTGTGTACATTTATTATTTAAGTAAAGTACATATATTATTTAAGTAGAATTAGAACATAGCACACATTTAACATCCATGTTCTTTAAATATATTTATTCTATTGGAAGATAGAGACTGACAGTATTTGCCAGATGACAGTCTTTACACATGATTTGTTCATGTTACTTTGGACAGGACTTGGAATTCAATTACAGCACACAAAAGAGCACTCAAAATATCTTTATTTTTTATTAAGTATTACTATTGGCCTGTGCTGGGCACCATGAGAGAAGAAAGAAATTGTTAGGAGCATTTTATTTCTCGTCTTAAAATACATTTAGGAAGTAGTGTTTATGATTAATAAGTCTGCATCATCGAGAAACTTCTTTACGCTTCATCACCTAAGCAGGACTGTCATCTTTGACTCCTTTTGGTTCTCTGCAGTCTTGAGATGGTTGCAAATCCCTCAAGAGTGTCATAACTCTGAACTGTAAGTATTTGACGATTTTGTAGGAAATGGTCACAAGTACAGAGTGATTTTCAGCAGCACTGTTGTAAGAATACAGCTGATTGAATAACAGTAAATATATCCTGTCAAGGAATTATTAGAAGGAAAAATTTATGCATGCTGAACAGAACATACGAATAGGACAACTTTTAAACAGTACTATTGAAAATGAAAAAAGGAAATATTTTTAAATATTTGTAAAATGGAAATAATGGAAATTAACATTTTTTAATTTCCTCTCAAGAAATTCTAAAAACAAACTTTGTACAGATATCAAGTTGGTTGTCGGTATTATGCTGCACACTTTTATAATGCAAGAAAATCTATTATCACTTCTCTGGGTTAGTCACTGAGTTTCTAACTGTTTTAAAACACAGTCAAGAGAAAAAGACCTACAAACCTTGGAGAAAAAACAGTCTGAAGCAAACAGGAGCTTTTTCTATTGTTTTGAATGCACTCCAGAAGTAAACTTGGTTGGCCTCGTATTAGGACTTGTTTTCTTTTCACCCCATTATTTTCAGACACATTTCAGTGTCATTCAGTCACAAAGTCCCAGGTATGAGTGCTCTCACTGAAGTCACAAGTCACAAATTCCGCTTGCTGCAGGACAGAAGGGAGATGTCCTTGTGCAGGAAACTCACCCACGCCTCTTCTGCCACTGCAACAGACTCAGAAACTAAAGTTTCAGATAAAGTTTATGTCAAAATCTAGAGACAGCACAAATATATTGATGGTATTTTGAGCTAAAGCAAGTGGTTCCACTGCTGTTTTTTAGCACCATATAAGACATTTGTTGAAAGTTAAACATGAGTATTAAACATGCTTGCAGTTCCAAGAATTCTTAAAAGATTTCTTCAGAGATTTGCATTTTTTTAATTCAGTCTATCACAGCTCTGTCACAAGCAGCAACGTGGGACAGAATGACAGAATTGTTTTAAGGTGAACTGCTTTTAATGGGATTTGGGTGCCCAAAATGTTTGGAAATCTTAGTCAGTATTCTTTGCATTAGGAGCAAATAGTCTTAGTGTTTTGGAAAAAAAGTGGCACTTACTCAAATGTTTATTCCCAGTGAGCATTCAGGCAGCACACTAGAATTTGCAATATCATAGACAGTTGAAAAAAAGACCAATCAATCCATAAAACCTTATGTCTTAGTGCCTTCTGAAAGGTTTTATAGTATGGTGTAAATTCGAATACAGAATGCAAAGACGTTATATCCTAGAAACTTTATTCCCAAGTCAGAAGTCAAAATATGAAAAAAGATGAATACAATCAAAAGCTCCAGAGGTTTTTCCCCTGTTATTTTTATTATTAATACTGTATCTAAAGCAAAGACTATAGAAAAGTGTGAGGGGAAAAAATATTTACCAGCTGTCAGATCATTTTGGAAGCTGATCAGACATTTCCAGTTTTGTCGGGCCTTTTTTTATCCCTTTCCTTTCAACATAAAACATTGCAAAACATTGCAATTGTAAAGAACAAAGTGAAGGGAAGGCAATCCCAGCCACCCAGAAACATGCCCTAGATCACATAGGAAGATCATGGAAGGAGGGAGGGAGAACTATGCCTCTATATATATATAGATAGAGATATATAGAGATATATAGTTTGTATTTTTAAAAGCAACACTAAAAAGCAAAGGACCAGAGACTCAGGAAAAATGAAATTATGACAATCCAGGTTGGCCTTTCTCTACATATTCAGATACTACTTAGAGGCACACCAGCATCTACTTCATCTGCCAGCTGAAGTGTATCATGTTACATGGTAGTTACAGCTCAAAATATAAATTAATTTCAAAGTCTCATGGTCTGGACAATTTGCAAAGAGATATCCACCAGCAGCTGAGTTACATGGGGATGTTGAGGCTTCATGTCGTAATTATTACAGTTCCAGTGTCCTAACAAGCCAGGTGCCTCTTCAGAAGAAATAAGCATAAAACCTAGGCTAGACAGACATGGGAGATTTGGGAAACAGAGAAAACATACCTACATTTTGTCATGGTTTTTGATGACTTTATCACTAGTAACGTCTGTTTGTTTCATGGGGACCTTTACCAGCATTAGACAGCTGGAAACAGCTCTGGTGTGGCCTCTCAGGGTGATGATTCAAGGCAGCAATGGGGGTCTCAGGGTCCCCTGTGCTTTTTGGGGCTGGAGGCCTGCCACCCATTCCAGGAGAAGGCCATCCACCTTGGACTGCAGCCATCCAAGGACAAAATGCTTCACTCCTTGCTGGTGACACAATTTCATTTCATGTTCCACTGTTTCAGTGGGAAATACAGAGAGTTGCTATGATAAGTGCCCCTTTCTGAGTGCAGCCATCTCACAGGGCTCCTGTCACTCTGCCCCCATTGTTGTTTGAAACTGTCCTCAAAGAGGGGACAAACAGAGGTGAGAAACCACTGCCACCTACAGAAATAGTTAACTAAGTCACAAGCTCATTTTTACACCAGGCTTTGCTGGAAAAGGACTGCATGGCTCAGTCCTTCAGCAAATTCAGGAAGAATCCTGAAGGAAAACTGCTTAATTCAAAGCTTTGTGGCAGCTTCTCCACCATTTCTAAGTAGGTGCAAAAGGAGCTGTAAAGACAAAAATTTCGTAGGGCATTGTGCTAAAGTACAGAGGACAGATCAGCTTTTGCATTTTCACTCAGATTGTGCCTTCATGACTGTGAACAAATCTTTCAATCTCTGTGTTTTTATTCTTATGTCTATAAATTTTATTTTTCTGGTCAGACTGGTTTTCCATGTCTCTCAGTAAGTACAGCATTGTTGCTGATTATAATGTTACCAGAAATTGGTGTTGGCTAGAAATTTCATGCCAAGATCAATACAGTCCTTTGGCAATAGACCTGTTAGACATTTATATTATGTTCATAAATACCAAAATACATGGAAATTTAAAAACCAGACTTGATAAAACAGGAAGGAATAATCTATTCTCACAAAATATGAACAATCTTTCTAATTTCTTATTTTCGTTCTGTATTTAGCACTTTGTGAAGAAATGTATTGTAAACAGATCAACATTATTATTCCATTCACATTTTTCAAGTGTTAATAAACTTTTTCTTCATTTTGCAAGTCAACAAAATAAAACTGATTTATGTAATCTTTCAGATTAAAAGATAGGGATGCTCAGCCTCACAAAAACATTTGGTTGGATGATCTAGCATTAACAATTGTGCTTAGGAAACAATTTAACAGCTACAAAACACAACCTTGTAAGAATTAAGCTTAAGTGTTACATATTTCTACTATAATTAATTTCCAAATAAAATATTGTATTGTTTGTAGATAATAAAATTAAATAATTAATTGCATTCTATAACAAAACAGGGTATCACAGATACTAGGGAAAGAAAGAGGGCGCAGGGTTTATCCACAAAATTAGGGCTGAAAACCTTCTGACAATAAAATCAACTGCAAAGTTACTAAATTGGAACAGTAGTTTGAAAAGAGATTGTTTGCATTAATATTTTTGTATTATAAAATACAAATATTACTGGACAACAGCAAATTTTAAACAATTGCATCTAAGTTGGGGCCAAGGGATCTAAAAGCTTTCTTTAGGAAGAAAGACAAGTTAGCTATTCTCCCCAGTGTTCCTTCCTTCCCCCTGAGAAAAGCTTGATAAAACACCACATACACACATACAAACAAATCTTAAAATATAATTAAAATCTAATATATTTCAAGAGAATTGATTCGAATAAAATGACTACATCCTTTAAAAATGAAAAATGTAGCAAATCAACCATTGCATTTTCTTTTATGTAATCTAGAGTGCTTTTCCTAGGATATGAAGTTATGCTGATGGGTCTAATTTCCCAGGGTAAACCCTGGCCCTTTTCCATCCCCTGGAAGACATTAATCCTCCACAAATTCTCAGCCATCCTCTCCAGTGGCTCAGCCATTGCCTCGGACAATGGTCTAAGCAATGCAGACTGGATTCCATCAAGCTCAAAAGAGTGCAGAAAATAGAGTTGTACTCTACAGTTTTCCTACAGAAGTGACAGAAGGTTAAAAAAAAAAGAGTTGGACAAAATGTTTCATGAGGTAAATATCCTAAGGCATAATTGGGTTCAGCTGAAACAAAAGCTGTGTCCCAAAATGTACAGAAATATAGCATAAATCATTTCTCACAAAAAAGTATGTTTCAACTCCTAAAATGCATATGATAATTAATTTTTCATTATAGCAAGAATAGAAAAAAAAATTAGGAAAGTAGGTAACATCAAATTACAATGATGTAAAAGTAAATTGTTAAGTGTGGAAGGTTTTCCATGATTTAGCTTACGGGACTTTCAAATTGCTGTGTATTTGACAATCTTGTCTGTGAAAATGTTCATAGCTGGCCATTCTATTGAGAATTCTCATTGAGAATGAGTAATTTCCATACAGACAATATCGATCTCAAGGAAATCTTTCTTTGGCTTCTTTAATTAACCAGAAAACCCTAACACCTATTGTAGAATGTTCAGCTTCATAGGATACCTGATCTGATCAACAGCCCTTGCCTTACACAATAAAAGAGCAGGAATGCCTTGCATTGTATCCTGGCATTGTAAGAGTTTATGAAATCCCATCTCACCTACTGGGTGTGGCAGAACCTCACCTTTGGGTTGGGTTCAAATGTGCGTTTCTTTTGTGCATTTCTATGTGAAGTATGTTTTATGTTAAGAAAATATTTGTGGAAAGCAAACCAAGAAGTGCTGTGAATCCTCCTGCTGTGTGAGAAAGCTGCCTCCAGTGTTCATGCAGCATACTGAAACAACTATCATGGATATTTTGTAAAAAAACCCAACCAGAACCTCTTGAATTGGCTAGCCTGTGACAGTGACAAAGCCAGCTGTGCATAGACTAAGATGTATTTCTGACCACTGGGAGGGTTCCTTGTGTGTGTTGTGGTGCTTTCTACAGGCTCTCAGAGAAGTGCATACGATCCATGTGGAACCTTAGCACAACTATAGGGTATATTTCCATATATCTGCCTCATTCACAATGCAGTTTCAAACACAGTGTTCCATGTATACCTCCCTCAATTAAATTATCTTTGCTGAATATTTACAAAACATGTAAATTCAGAGAGTCCAATGAAAAAAAACAAGCCCTGCAGGCAATTCCCCAGCTTCCCACTGGTTCATAAATAAGTTTACAACAGCAGTTCCCAAACTATAGTTCACATCCAGCCAATGATCTGATGATCTGGTCCACAGAGTGATGCCAATTTTGTCCTGTTTTTAAGTCAGGGTGCAGGACAATTTGCGGAAAAGACATGGTCTTTGCATGGGTCTGGGAGCCCTCCACTCCTGCTCTCCCACAAGAACAGTTCCCTTGTCTGTACTGATAAATGGCTCTGAGAGACTCACACCAGAACACAATGCTGGGTTTCATCTCAGGAAGATGTTTTCCAGAAGCCTGAGGGATGTGCATCCTCCAAATTTGGCTGGCACTTGCATGCCTGTACACCCTGGCTGAACTGCAAATGGAAACGTCTTGATGGAATACACTGACAGGGAAAGCCAGCAGCAGTGGTTTGACCTGGCTCACTCAGAACATAAAAATTCATAATCATCCCAGAGCATGTGGAATCCAACAAATCATCTCCAGAGTTAAAATGTCTAAGAAGGCATTATGGACGTTACAAACAAATTACCAGACATAATCAGCCAGATCATCAGCTGGTAGAAGTTGGCAGAAATCCACTGCAGCAACATAAGTTTTGTAAAACTAACCTGAATTACACCAGCTGAAAGGCTTAGTTTATTTTTTCTGCCATTGTGCACATGGAAATAACCTGGGTAATTAAGTCTTTCTTGTTTTGGGCTTTGTTTTTTTTTTTTTTTTAATTTTTGATTTTTGTATGAATCTTGTCTTTATATACACATGCATGCGAATAAATTAAAGGGTCAACTCTCTATTCCATCTGCTCTACAGCAAACCATTTGTTGCTGTTTAAATGACAGCTGCTTGGCCCAGGAACCAACTTGGCTGCCACTGTGCAACACCCATGTGTGCTGCTGGCACAGCAGCTCCATCTCCCAGCTCCACCCTGCCTGCTCCTGGCCAGCCTGTGCCCTGCCCCAGCACCTCGCCTGCCATGCTCAGGAGGCAGCACTCAGGTGTCACTGCAGAGCCCCCTTGAACAGGAAACATTTCCCCTCTTGTTCATATTTTCCCTGTTATTATAGCAAGGGCATGAGGTCCTGGTCTACAACTATGCTTATGTTCCAAAATAAGAAATAGCATAAGGATCGTCTTAACATGTCTAGGATTAGTTCATAATTTCAGATTTAGGAAACTCTAAAAGCTCTACAGAACTGTAGCAATGGTGCCCACAATAGGGGGCTTATCAAATTTCTGCATTAGGAGCTTGCCATTAAGTTTTATTAATTAAAATTATCTGCTCTCACCCTCTTGAATTAATAAAATGCGGCTGGCATTCATTGCAATATTATAGGCCATGGCTGTTCTGAAAACATAGTTGCTAGGATACCTTCATAATTTCATCCTCACATTATACTGGTCTTTCAATTAATGAAGAAACATTCAAGTTACTTCTCAGCACTCGTGTGCACGTGTTTGACCTGTGCCTTCGCCCTTCTTGTGTGACACCACTCCATGTGTTTGCCTTCTAACCCCAGTGTGGGAAACAACAGAGTGACCACAGCTATTTGCAAACTGTAGTAGTGGTGCAACTTTTCTACTTGGCCTTTTCATGTCTTTGTTAATATGAGGACAGAAAAACAGATGTCTTTACATCCAATATTTCTTCACTGAATTGTCCTGAGAAAATAATGCTTTTCCAGGGCTATTTTGCAAACCTATGCTATCCATTATCCATTTAAAACTTTTTATAGAACAACCTCAGCAGTATAATGCCTATTAAAGAATGAGATCCTGCAAAATTATATATTTCTCAAGGCAGTTATCTAATAAAATACATGAGGTATTCTCATTAGATAGGAGGAGGCAGCCAAGGCTCTGGAAATACTCAGTCCCAGGACTGAATTTGTTTGAAAGTCTGATGCAATCTGATAGACTACAATGGAAACTCACCTTGGATACACATGCTAAGCATTATCTTCTGCAGGAACACAGCCCCTGCACAACACAAAAAGCCTGACACAGTCTAAATGGAAATAAAGTAAGAAACAAGCATTATACAGACCTTCTGTATACTGAATTTCACAAGCAAAGCAGAGTGTGCACCCTTCATGTCATTCCCAGAGTAGGACTGGATATTTGGAAAATATTCTGGCTCAATATTTAGTGAATACTGAGAGACAAAGAATAAACAAAAGCTATATCTGCATTTCAAACTCTTTTTAACAATCAGACCAAATACGATGTGAAGATCAAGTGAACAAACAGAGCTGCTACTGACACTTTCAGACAGATCACCACATCTAAACAGCTGATCTATAAATAGTCTGCTCACAGTATTGCAGCACATGCTGACCACACAGATGTGATCCTGCAAAGCAAGTACCAGAGATTGTACACAGCTGTTTTCACTTGGTTAAAGCCTGTGTGGTCTTTTCTCCAGTACAAAGAAATACTCGCAATTTTTTGAAAAAGAATTACAACTTCTACTGCATGGACTAGTAGATTTTTTTAATGTTAAATAGGTTCATTTTGTCCTGGAAATTATCAGTGGCTCAATAAGCAAATAAAGGCTCTCAAAGAAACAAGCAAAGTAGTTTGCATAAAACATTAGGAAAATATTCCCAAAGCACTCCAGAAATTTCACAAGTTATTAATAATTTGACATTATTATGTATGATTTGTTGAACACACAAGCACGCTTGAGCAGAGAGTAGGAACACCTACAACTGCCCAAGAGACACACACTTCATCCAGGAGCCTGACTTTTCAGGGTGCTTTGTGTGAAGAGGTACTGAGTATTCTTGGCTCTCACTGCAACTCTGGGAAGCTGAGGAGGCTCAGAGCTTGCAGAAGATGCTCAGCATTTAGGAGCTCTGGGAACTGTGGACCAAACTTTGGGTGATGCCATTCTTTGCCTGGGAGCCTCAAGAAAAATGGTTTCACTTTTCCCATGCTATCTGGGAGCAGCTTTAACATTCTTTTGTGCCCATGCTGCAGCTTGGCTGTTTGCTGTGGAGAAAAACCAGAACATGACAAGAAATACCCCATGGGCCCCTCTGTGCTCAGGGCTCCCACTGCAGTGTCATCAGCTGTGCAGGGATGTGCTCCTTTCTGCCAGTGAGCCCCAGCCCATCAGCTTCTTCTCTCGTGGGCTGCTTCTGAGGAGCCCCACAGCCTGTGTCAGTGTCCTGTGCATGAACATGCTGTGCACCAGGCAGGTGGGCTGATGATGGAGCATCCTGATGCTGGGGCTTCCCTGCTGAGGCACGGCAGAGGAAAGCTGCTGTCTGTGTGAGCTGTCCCAGCCCAAAGCTCTGTTCCTCTCTATGGCTGCTCAGGCCAAGCCTTCACTGCACTGCCAGCTCACAGACTCACTTTACATGAGCATGTAACAGTACTGGGGAGGACAAAATAGTGCTTTGATCTACATGATAGAAACTATTTGCTACCAATTGGCACATTTGTTCCACCTAGATGGTGAAATCTTCATCATCAAGGAGGAAAATATAGATGTGATTTCTGATTTCAGTTCCTGCAATGTAAATGAGTTGCAAACATATTTGGCTTTCTTCATAAGATTCCACTTCTTGTTCTATTTGTTCTCTTTATTCTATTTGCATTAGGACATTGCCTTTCATTGTATGTTTTCCATCCTCCTGTCATAATCAAGTCTTCTGCCCTTTGTTTATGTCATGCCTATTTTTCTTTCATTAGACCTTAATTATAGCCTGTGACTATAACTTTCTGCCTTTGGCTGTTTACAGAATTGGTTTTCTGCCTTTCTCATACACACACTTCTCTCCTATTCTCCTTTAGATCTCAACTGCTATATACAGTCATCACCTTTTGAAAGTGCAAAGCAGGACAATTAGTCATTGTAACAAGTTTTCCAAGGCTGGAAGGTCACATTACAACTCTTAAACTTCAGTGGTTTAGATGTTTGGAGATGCAATGTGAAAAATGTCTTTGATCTTTTTATTGCCTTGGTAAACTTTTTATGGGGCAATCCATTTACCTAGTCCATTAGAGAGCTCAATAAAATATTCTGGGTACAAAAGTACTGCACTTCACCAATTACATATATATATACATATACATATATATGTCTTTGCTCTGTAAAATTTACACTTCTGTGCAAAAGTCTAAAATATTTTATGAATAGGAATTGTTTTACCCTCAAAGCCCACCATTGCAGAAAATTAGTTGCTACCTTATTTTCTCATTACATTTAATCCACAGTATTAAGCATCCTGTTTTGAAAGTCATGCCTCCCACTGATAGAAAATGGAGCCCTAGACCTGGCAAGTGTGCAGCTGATGGAATTGTAAGTACAAGTTAGCTACTTGTTCATGAAACCAACCAGATCCATATATTTCTGGTCAGCTGTTACCCTATTTTTATGCTATATTAGCCCTACAAAGGTGCTTCAGTTTGCACACACTCCATTCTAAAAGACCAGACTTCAAAGATGAATGCAAACTCACATCACACACCAAGGCTGGAGTCACCAGTTCGGACTCCTCATTGCCAGAACCCAATATATACATTAAAAGTATAAATATATACATGATACTGGCAGTGTCATCTTCTCTCACATCCAAAATTATCTGCTTTTGACTCCTAGACAGCAGAAAAGAAATCACTGGCAATTACAACACCATGGACCCTGTTGATGATACCCCTTTGAACTAGCTCAGCTCCTTCTGTCTGTGCCTCTCCAACGACATGAAGCAATCAAAAAGGCAGCTTCTCTGCTCACAGAAGGTTCCTCTCCCAGGCTGAGTAACATTTTCCCACTGTCAATGTAAGAAGCATGGAAGTGGGCAGAAACTGGATTATGTCTTCTCACAATGTATGAAAATCTGGTTCTGCTCCTCAGATAGGACTTTTCAAGGATCTGGATTAATCAAAGATCCTAGGACTGGAAGCAGCAGAGTGAGGCCAGTGTGGAAGCAAATTTGCCATTCCTGCCACTAGTATGAGCAAGGGAAAGGTTGGGCTATGGACTGATATTAGCAGGAGAATGCCCTCAGTAGTCATCACAGCCCCACACATCCAGGCACTTTCCTGGTGGCAGCACCCATGGCAGGTCTGGAAATGAAGTCAGGAAGGTGGTGGCTATTTTACTGCTTCAGCAATCATTTACTGTAGGCAATTGCCTACTGTGTTTCTTTGGCAAGTTGGAAGTGAACAGAAGGTGGATACAGCCTCAGTCAAACATCTGCTGACATCTTTGAAAGCCAGTTCACATTTGAGTAACACTATGCTTTAAAAAATTGTTGAGGTGGCAGAAGGCTATTGCTGTCCTTGTTGTGTACCAAAGTTCATTTGTCCCAGGCTAAGAATACAGACTAAGCTGTCCCTTTCTCAGCTACTGAGTTGACTAAATACTTTTCTCCCTTTCTTCCCTGTCTCTCATTTTTTGCCTTTGCTTTACCATCATGCCTCCATTCCATCACAGGTCTATTTTCCTCTCTTCTCCACCTTGACTTATTTGCTCTACAGATGGAACTCCATGTAAGCTCCCTACCTCTGGTTATGTCCCCCACTGCTCTGTGAGTTCACTCATCATCTCTCCATCCACTTCATGGGATTTCAGTCCTCCCAGGTTAGACTCATGGAGGCTTCCCAGCCCTCCGTGCTAGAGGCAATTGTATGCATTAACATTCACTTAGCTCATGGGATACATCCCCTTTCTTTCTTCTTCCCCAGCTACTTCAGCAATTGGCCTGCATTATAGAGGCATGTTGGTTGCAAGAAGAAACATGGTCATACCAGCAGTCATTAAATTGGTTGGGTGAGAGGATGAACTGCTTATATGCTCAACAGATTTTACGAGGCAGGGATCCTATGGAAAGCATGATATCTCAGAGTCACAGCAATTCACAGTGTTAGTGACTTAGACATGTGAGACTCTGATTCCCAATGCTGCCAGCATCATAAACCTTTACAAATACAAATTTACTAGGCAAACAAAAGGAAATAACAGCAGTCTAAAAAAAATTATGTCTATTAAGCAAAATAATCTTACAGGTATACCAGCATCAGTGACTAAACTGATATTTAAACCATGAAGATTCTGTGGTCCTGGAGAAACAAAACAATACCCCAGTAAGAGCAAGCAGCAGCATGAAAGCCTAGCTATGGTTGTGCAGTAGACATTGTAATCCCACTAGGCATCATGTAAAATTATTTTTATAAAGTTAGAAAAGGATTTGAAAAGCTCAGAACCGCAGGATATAAATATAAAATTATAGGATAAAATTTTTCAATACTTCAGATACTATATAAATACAAATTTAAGACCTTTGAACCTATTCTCTGCATTGCACTATCAATGTAGGAATGGATGAACTGAATTATTTCAGTACTTAAACTCATGTTCTTTCAAAACAGAAAACAGAGCCCAGATTTAATCCAAGGAAATCACTCTCTGTAGCTGTATATGCCACGGTTGAGAGCATGTATACCAGATTTACCTCCAGTCTCCTAGAGAGACAATATCTTTATAAAGGAATTACTTACACTCAGCAGTAATGTAAACATTTTAATTAATATAGAATTAATCTGATGTCTGTCAATCCCTGATGGGATCTAGTCAGGTGAAAGATCTGGAGAAATGTACCAGTGTATATCAAATCAGTTAAACTGATTTTTGGCTTCAATTTCCCCTCCAGCTCTGCCTACTAGCACTAAAATATTATTTGTTAGACCTGTGGAGAAAATTCCAAGTACTGCAACTGGCATTACTAACATGTTAAAACAACTAAACAAGTCAACAAACCTTAATCTATGTCTGTATTTGATATAGCAAGAGAAGTAGAGGGGTATATCTTGTTTTCTTTTTCCTTAAATCAAAAGCTAGACAGGTCAGAGTGGAAAAAAATTCTGTGCAGAGTGTATGCAACACCATGGCATGAAGAGTGTTCTAAGCACTGTTCTCAGGCATCACACTGCAAGAACAGTAGAGGGAAATACATGATTTTATGCATGTTGTGTTCTAAATAAACTTTTTTTTCCAAACTTATTTAATGTCAATGCAAGATTTACTCATTCAGGAAGTGTGCTTAGATTTGCAGAAGTAATTTTTGATTCTGAATTCTGTACACTAAAATTGATTTTCTTTTTGTGCCTTGATGTAGAATTGTAGACTCATTAGGGCTAGAGAAGACCTCTAAGATCATCAAGTCCAGTTGTTAACCTAACACCTCTATGTTCACTACTAAAGCATATCCTCAAATGCTAAAGCCTTTTGAACACTTCCAGGGATGGTGAATCCACTACTTCCCTGCGCAGCTGTTTCACTATCCAACCATCCTTTTGGAGAGGAAGTTTTTCCTAATCTAAACATCCCCTGGTGCAACTTGAGGTCATTTGACTTTATCCTATTACTTTTTACCTAGGAGAAAAGGCTGGCCCATGCCTGGCTACAGCCTCCTTTCAGGTAGTTGAAGAGGGTGATAAGGTCACCCTGAGCCTCCTTTTCTCCAGCTAAACAGTGCCAGCTCCCTCAGCTGCTCCTCACAGGACTTATTCTCCAGACCCTTCCCCAGCTCTGTTGCCCTTCTCTGGACACGCTCCTGCATCCCTCAGTACCCTTCTTGTAGGGAGAGGCTCAAAACTGGATACAGGATTTGAGGTGCAGCCTCACCAGTGCCCAGTACAGAGGAACAATCTCTGCCCTGGTCCTGCTGGTCACACTATTGCTGATACAGGCCAGGATGCCATTGGCCTTCTTGGCCACCTGGGTACATGCTGGCTTATGTTCAGCTGGCTGTTGACCAGCACTCCCAAGGCCTCTTCTGCCAGGCAGCTCTTTGTCCTCTCATTCCCAGACCCATTGCACTGTAAGAGTTTGTTGAGACCCGAGTGCAGGACTCAGCACTTTGCCTTGTTGAACCTCACAGCGTTGGCCTCAGCCTATTGATCCACTCTGTCCAGATCCCTCCACCCTGCAGAGCCTTCCTACCCTGCAGCAGATCAATACTCCTGCCCACCTTGGTATTTTCTGTGAACTTACTGGAGGTAAAGTGCATTTTTTCGGTTAGTTACTATGCCTGCACATATATCTGGAGCATTGGAAAGATGCATAATACCCATCTCTTGTAGTCAGGACTTAGGATATGAAATGCTTCCTCAGTATGATGTTCCATTTCATTCAGTCCATGAGATCTGACCATGAGTTAACTCTGAAGTGCAGACATATGTAATGATGGCGTGAGTACAGATGAATGAGGCATGATCTAGCCCATTTCCTAGTCATGATCTAATTCTCCACCACAACCTTGAACACAGCCCCTCTCCATCACTATTCTTTAGCCCAGAAGTGAGTTTTAGCTTCAGTCTTAGATTTTTTCTCACCTGGACAAAGTGCAGAGATGATGACTACCCTGTTAGCATCTTGCTGGAGACAAAGAACAAGTTCTCTAACTCCTCCATAATTTGGAGACTGCAGTTTTGTGGTTAGGACTTAGGAGTCTTACCCCAGTATTATTGTAACAATATGAGGATATTTGCTTTCTAAAACCAAAACAGATCCTCTATTCAGCTCCACTCCCACTGAATTCTCCCTGCTGGGTCCACCACATCAAGACTCTTTGCAGTTCAGACACTGCTCAGTCCTAATCCTGATGGAGATCTCTTTCTCCACATAATTTTTCCAGTGCAGACTCCCTGTACATAGTGTATTGAGGCATCAGGATATAAAAATGAGAATATCTGTACAGGCTTATGCCACCCTTTCCCCATTCATTTTGAGCCTCTTGCTGAACTAAAAGGTACTCTTTATATCATCCAGTAGACATGCCACCGAGTCATCTATCCCACTATATGACCCCCCTGGCACTCATTCACTTCATCTGAAGTGGAACTCTATGCAGGGCAAAATGAATCTTAGTCCTACCCTCATAAAGATCCAGCACATACTGGGACGTGGTGTGCATGTATTTATTGATACAGTAATCACAGCGAGTCACATTCTCTTTCTGTGTATTTAATGGAGACATTATTATTCTGCCCCCTTTGCCTCATTATAATAAAATCTTACCTTGGATTTAATAACTAAAATAAATCTGCTTGAGTCAGGCCAAGAGCTAAGTTAGTATTCTTCCTAAGGACCATCTTAGCAATGCAATGGAGAGATGACACTCTACATCAGCCAGCATATGATAACCTATCTTTAATTTCTCTCTGCTCTGGTGCTATTATCTCTCCTCTGCCACAGCTGCATGCTGCTATTGTCAGTGGTAAAGACAAGACATCTCTAATTAGAGGGCAGGATAAATTGCTTTTATCTACTTTTAACATGCTTTTACATGGCACCTGGTACACAAGTCTTAGCTAGGCAACGATAATTTGAAAAGCAAATCACTGCTTGGAGAAATATGATACATTTTAAAAAGAAAATTAAATGTATAGAATAGCAGAATCAACATATTGGAGATTGCTGAGCTTTAAAGCTGTCAGAAGTCTTGTATTCTTATGTTTTATATTGAGTTAAAATAAGCAATCACAGTCTATATACCCAGCAGTTTCTCTCCCTCTGTCTTTCTGGATGATCCAAAGAGCAAGCTGTGATTTTGGAACTATACATGCAACACAGCAAAGGCACCCTTGCCATACAGCAACTGTGTCTTCTCTGATGGTAAGTCCAACTGAGCAGTTTTAAAACATGCTCTACAGGATCAGCACTGACTCATGCAGAATCATCCCTGGAATAAACCCATCCTATACATAGAAGTCCACAATTACTGTTTTATATCATGCTTAACAAAATTGAAATGAAAAAAAATGCAAATATGCAGTGGCAAAAGTTTATCTCTGGAGAATGCAGCTTATTAGTAAATGATTCACCTGTTCTAATGAGTGTCCTGTTACAGAAAAAAAAATGCAAAAATTAGCTGCAAAGGTCAAAAAATTACTGATCTTTTGGTAGCAGCAACTATCAAGTATCAGTCAAAAATTTCATCTGTCTGTTACATCTCTGAGTTCAGTTCACATAGCTGGGAGTGCATGACTACTGTACTAAAACCACACTGTTAAATCTCTTTGCTCATCATCAGAAAGTATCAAGTGCTCTTCCATGAAAGGCATTTCTACAGAGACATATATTCTTTATAATGCACTGTCAGTTGGCTTCATCTGCACTAGCAGAGTCAGGCAGAGCTCATACTTCTAACACATCCTCCAGGCTTTTGATTACACTTCCTTAAAAATCTGTTGAGCTTGTCTGATTGTTAGGAGCTTTCTGAGATGTAAAAACTTCATAGATCCAAATGATGACTGGGCCAAATTATTTTATTTGCTATTTACTGCAACTTAGCAGTTTGGAAAGTCTATAGAAACATCCAAGAGTGACAGCTTGCAGGGAAAAGCTCAGTAGAGCTTCTGCTGTTAGTTTAATGAAAGGGAAATCTCTTTGCCTCCAGACTATGATTTCTGGAGGCCCAATTTTCTCCTGTGGTGGTGTGCTCATTACCAAACATGCTCACAGAACTGTAGTCTGCAGCATGTACCAGTTGCTGTCCATCAGAATTCCAAGTACAGAGCTGATAAAACAGGGTCAAGGAAAACAGCCCAGGCTGGAATAGGGCTGTAGTACATTGCATGAGTTTCCATCTAATGTTAAAGTTGTAAGGGTCTTGTTTTCCTTAGCTAATTTACATGAAATGTTCTGCCAAGAGAAACCACTTGCTCTCTGTGTGCTTTAATGTATCAGCTAGGTGGCCTTTTATTTGAGACCAAATTGGGTCAGAAAGGAAGAAAGCAAAGCAGTTTCACCAGGCTGTACATACAATTAATTTCTCAAAGCCTCCACAAACTATAAAAGAGATAGTGTGCATATGGACCCACTCACCAGAGCAGCCAAGGTGCAGAAGGTGCATCAAAAAAGTGATGGGAGAGGAGAGGCAGTGCCATAGTGGTGGTGACCTAGGTAGTGAAGAGAGCTTTGCAGGGAGACTGAGTCCCTATTAATAACCTTGCTGATGCTCAGGGAAGAAGTAAAAACTTTGGGAAACCAACCTTTCTTTCATCTTCAAAAGGGAGTAAATTTCAAGAATAGGTTGTGAAAAATTGCCTCAGTGATAACTTGTGCTAATACATCAGGCAAGAAATGCTTGACTGGGAGGTCTTAGAAGACACTGAGCAAAACTATGAAGTATAGGGGGAAAGATAATTATAACAATGTTTGATGTCTTATACACACCACAAATTTTAAAAAGTGAAAATGCAATTTAATTTATTTCTAATGCAGGCAAAATATTTTAAAAACAAGTTGAATATCACAATATTGCTTAGAAAGTCAAGCACTTAAAAGTTAGAAAATGCATTCTCTGTAAGTTTAGTAATACAGTCTCTGATAACCTCATCAAAAACCAGTTTTGCATGGTATCCTGATTTCACTTAGGGCACGAAGTAGATCATGCTTCCTCAGTTAATGAACAACTAGCCATTCTTCTTCCTCCTGTCCCATTTGCAGCTCCCTGACGCATACTGTTCAAACAACCTTCGAAAATCAGAATGATTAATGTTTCTCCAGTGCTCATCACAATGTTATCCAAATCTTGTTTAATCACACTTATCTTCATAACAGCCTTGTGAAGAGATGGAGTGGCTACTCTTTATGATTCAGCTGGGGATATGAGGCATAGATAGTAATCCTAAAGTGTCTACTGATGCAGGGTACCCAACCTAAGATGTGTGAGACCACTTTTTTTGATTAGTTGGCATTATCTTGCTCTTTGTGCATTCAACACAAAACTATTGTTGATGTCAGTTGGAGGGATGAGTTTTGGCACACATGAAAAATCTGTCTCAGACCAAACCCCTTAAAAGGCAAATCAGTGCAGAAGCTCTGCTTAGCATGTTTTCTTCAGAATCACTTGGGTACATGCAGTAGAGATGAGAACAGAATCTGCTTGTTTCCATAGGTATGTAGGTATTGGTACATTAATATACACACACATATACACAAAAATCTGCATATACATGAATTTTATTTATTCCTTTTTTTTCCAAAGGAAGGAGGTTAATTACACTATTACAAATAATAAGTACCAAACAACAGAAAACAAGGATGGCAAGGATTTACTACCTAAATGCTGCATAATATTTGGTATAACACTGTTGCTTTGGGCTAATTTTAAATTATAAAGCTTTTCTCTAATTCTCAGTTTGCTTCTTTTAACATACTGGTATCACTTTCTTGGAACATATCCCTTATATTTTTTCAGCTGACTTTGGTCTCCTTGAGGCATTTTTACCCTGTGAATACCTAAGTGAACAAAAGGATCAGATTAGATGGAAGAAAAAGCAAATTTAGCAATAGACAGCAACAAGCACTTTGCAGTACGTATCATCAGTGAAGAAAGTCCACATCTTTCCCAGATAAGTAAGCAAAGAGAAAACCAATGTAAATACAGGGATAACTTCGATGAGTTCAGTGCTACAGACAGAAAATGTACTTTTTCAGGGAGCAACACTGACAGAATCTTCCTCAATGGGAGAACAACATTGTTCTAAATAAAGAATTTTAAGTGCATTTTCCTCATCTGCTTGGACTAGTTTATATTCAAAATACATAAAGTTGGCCAAGCTCTATTTGAAAATTGAAGCTGACATTTATGCTAATAAAAGATAATTTATAAATATGAAAAAGAGGTTAATTTTTCCTTCGCATTTGTAAGGTTTTAGGACATTGCTTTCCTACATGGGTAGCAGATGCACAGGAAAGACGTTTATATTTGCTCTGCTTCAAGATATCCAGTACATGACACAGCAATGTACACATGTAACTTGCTGGTATCTACATGTCAGCCTAAAAAGGCTCATTGTCCTTATTAGATGCAATTAGATCCAGCCACAACTGTCAATTAAGCTGTCACTTTAATATAGTACCAAATGTATGGATCAGATACACAACTTTAATTGAAATTAGTCAATCCTAGTTGCACTTTTTTCCAAAAAATAGTCTTCCTTACTAAAGGATGTATTTATTTTAGCTTTAATTTTTGCCAATTCACTATGAATGCTAAAAATAAAAGCGGATAAATTCAAAAAGGAGATATTGTTGAAAAGATCGGAATGTATTATGGTCTGTATTATTTATGAGTGATTAGGGAGTCGAGGCAGAAGGGAAAGTTTGCACTTAGAAAGAAAATCACATACCTTAGAAATACCTTGAGCTTTGAGATAGCGAGAGGATGTTTATTCAGTTAAAACATATATATATAAGCACACAAAATTACATTTCTAGTGAGTTCAACACATAAAAACTTGTGTAAAATCCTGCAATGGGCAAAGCATGATCTAACAAATGTACTTTTTAATGTCAGTGATTCCCACACAGTCTACTCTTGGTGACCCTTTCTGGCATGGAAACACAGAGTAAGAAAAATATCAATTTGGAAAAATCAGAATTCCATCAATCTAAGCACAGTTCAAATATGTCTGTTGACTTTCAACACCAGTGTCTAAACTGAATTTGAGCTTTTCAATAGAAGTTGACATGCTTGGCTGGCAACACCCCCCCCCAAACGGAATTCCTAACACATAAAAATATCCATCCTCCTTATCTACTATAGATTTTAGAAGGCACATGTCCACATTGGCTATGCTCACACTGAGACTATTTGCAAACACAAACTAAAAAAAAAAAAAAATCCAGCTGTTAGTAAGGAGGCTCACAATTTTTTTCTTTCTGAGTAGAATTGTACCTTTGATTATAAAATGTCTCCTGATTTAAAATGTACATCAAGCTGATGATTCACATTCTTGAAGAGGATTTTCATGACAAAGCAAAGGCACAAGTATTAAGGTGTCTAGTACTACTTGCAAATGTGGTTATGGTGGACTATTGATGCTACAGTTTATACTGACTCAGCTCCTGTGTCACTGGCACTACAAGCACTGTTTTCTGCTCAGGTAGAACCATTAATCCAGAGATAGCAGCTTCAGAACTGATCCAGGCACAGAAAATTTTATACAAATTCCTTCATGATAAAGAAGGTTATGTTTATCTATCTTCAACTTTTTATCAAAGAACGATAAAAATTCAGATCAATCTCATTGCAGCAAAGCAGGAGGAGGGGTTTTTTAAGAGGAAAGTCTACAGGTCGAGGAAGTATTTTTTGTTGTCTCCTCCCCAAACAGCTTCCTAAAGTGAAGACAGAGGGAAAAGATGACAAGCAGGCATAGAAAAAATTTATTTCTGGTTAAGATTCTGAGCCATCCATCAATTGCTCACATGTGGCCTAATTTAGACACTTAAGCAAGTGAGGGAGGAAAGTGGACGAGGAAAGGAAATGTCTTGTTGCATTAAATATTCAGCCAAAAGTCTATTCGTGTGATGGAAAATAATCTCTCTGATAATCTTTTCCCCACCTAGTTTGGTAAAATGACCATAATTTGTATGATAGAAGCTGACTTTTAGGTGTAGTAAATATTCCAGCCTCAAATCCCCAAGTTTATGGTCTAAAGTTTACCTTTTCATATTTTACACACAACACCTCCCCTCTCTTTGGCAAGTTTTCTGGATTTTGGGACTGAGAATCTAATCTGGACTTGGTGGCTTGGGGTCCTCCCTGTGTGTAAGATGGAGCCATCAAGAACCTTTTATGGATCTCTGAACTCTCTTTCCCACTGTGAAATGCATTTGTGGTTTTCACCTTGTGGAGGGGTGTCACAGTGGGTGTCAACCGCAGTTAATGCAGGGCAGCAGAAGATTTACAGGAGAATGGGCTCAGGGTGTTCCCTCTCTACAGCAGGACACACCACCACAGTCCTGGCTGCAATGTGAAAGCTGCTTCATGCTCCCAGCCAAGGGAATCTAATCCCTTAATAACTTTCCCAGGGCTAGACAGCAGTGTCAGTTTTTCTCTGTTAGCTTTCCTTGAGAATAGCAGAAACAGACAAAATTTCCTGTAAAAAACATATATACATAATAAAAATTATGGCCAAAAATGTCTTTCCAAGACAAACAACCCGCAGCACCATTACCTTTGAGAGTTCAGGTATGTATTCTCATATATAGGTAAATCTGGTTTGCAGCTCTGAATGACTCACAAATTAATGACTTTAACTGTTTTAACAAAATTACAAACTTCCATGAAAATAATTACACCAATTTCTTTCCTTATCATGTTTTTCTAAATCACAGAAATCAAAAACTCTGACACTGCTTCATCTGAGAATGTTTTCTTTCCTGAAATTTGTACTTAGACAACATATTTATTTTTTAAAAGCCTTGCTTTTTTTGAGATTGAACTTGAACTCTACTTACTGGTAAGTCTGCATTTACAAGGCTGGCAGCTAAAAATAACACATGAAGAAAGAAGTCATGTGGAACAAGTCAGAGCACAACATAAACATTAAGAAATAAAATTCCTTGCACTCATATAGAAGAAGTTAAAGTTCATGGTCACAGAAGAAAGAGCCTGCAGGCATCACGATATGGTAGACTAACTATTACTATAAATTGAAATACAGCCTACTCCAAAATATTCTTTTCATAGTAGTATGCAAGTATGGCAATATAAGTAAAGATGAGGAGCTGATCAGGTCACCACCTTTTTACACACCCTGATTATTGTAAGGTGTTTCCTGGGTTTATGCAGGACTGGTGGTAGAATTTAAAGATGCTGATAAAACTGTAAAAACCACTGCCATGAATAAAAGCACCCAAACAAGGTTCAATTTGAGAAGCAGTTTAGAAATCAGTAGATTTCAGAGTCAAAACTCTTCATAAAATTGATAATAAATTCCACTGAACTGCAGCATTATCTATTGCTTGCAACTGCTTTAAAGTTTTTAGATAAAGCTTGATCTGTAAGATATTAAAACATAAATTAGCCACAATATGAAGTTTGCATATTGAGAGCATTTCAAGTCAGATGTGGGTAGAACAATTTTTACTGGACTTTTAATGGTGAGAAAGAAAGGTCCACAAGAGTCAGTTCTGTGGAATCTTCAACTTAGTATATCTGCCCTAACAGTAATAAGTCATCATCTTGAAAATATACATAGAATATTTCCAGTATTAGACATAACTATGACATAACTACCACAGCTCCCTGTAATAATTTTTAGGAAAATTATTCATTTTATGGTAGTTTTCTAATCATTTAGATTTCAAAATAGAACACTTATTTTTGAATCTTCTTTGTCGTGTGGTTAAAAATTCTGCTTTTTACCCAGTTCTGTTTCAAAATAGGAAGGCTGAAACTTTCAGACTGCCTGCTCAGAAAGAGCCATGTGCTGCATTGTGTAGCTGACTGGTGTATACATAAATAACAGGGCAGGATAAAGTGGATTTGTGAATGGACCTAATCGTGTGCACATGCAAACCAAGAACAGTGGCCTTTTATACTGCTGTTTGTGCAACACAAGTCACGGATATGCAAAGCATAAATGTGCTTCTGCCTTTGGTCTGCTGAGTAGCTATGGCACAACAATTCGTCTCAAATTAAATGGCTTCAAAGAGGCAAAATAAGCATGTCATTCACCTGCCATCTCTTCCTTTATTATGCCTGATGCTGTCGTGCCGTATTCTTCCACTGTGGGTGGACTGTTTGCAGCACTGCTGGTTTGTCCCTGGCTGCAGCAATACCCCTCTGAGTTTTCTTCCAGCAAAACTGCTTTTATTTGGCAGCATCATGACATCTATCACAAGAGTCAAGAGCAAGTCCTTTTTGCTGCTTTGCCAAGATCTTGAAACTCACCTCCTTGTACAGTGAGCGATTTTGCCCTGAGCTAATGCGATTCTTGACCTGTCTAAGAGTACCGAGACTCAAACCACTGTCTCTTGGGAGAGGCAGATTTAGCAAAATAATCTCAAGCTCATTGAATCACCATGGCAGCAGAAAGAGAGACAGAGTTCTACTGAGTGAAAAGATTTACAAATTGGAGGCAAGGACACAGGGAAAAATACTCCCTTCCTCCATCAATACTTCAGAAAGAAGTTCTAGAAAATAATGTGGGGATGGAAAGTATTATCACTGCAGTTGGGGTGAGTGAGAGCCATCGAACAAAAGGCCTGAGGCCTGGAGGAAGCCCAAGGGAGATTAATCAGTGTATCTGTGCACACATGCAGGATGTGGCTGGAGATTATTCATGTAGCAACTTAGTGTCTGTGATCCCTATCTCTGATGTTAGCTCAGGTATGTTGGAGAGCACCAAAAAATCTCAACTGGTTTGGCCCACTGATCATTCAGAGCAAGGTTGTGGCACCCTCATTAACACATTTAAATCAAGCTGGCTACTGAGAAAATAAGCTGCACAGCAAAGTAAACAGTGAAAGAATTTGGACTGTTATCAGCTTTCCTCATATGCAAGGAAGTATTAATTGATGGAAAAGCTACACTCTGGTAAAGTTTAAAAACAGACTTGCTGTTCCCTTCATAAACAATTAAAAAGAATCATAATTACCCAGAAGTAAGGCAAGAAAAAAGATAAGGAATCTATGGGAGCCTCTCTCCTTAGGTGGCTGCTGCTCACCTGTGAGATCTGGGATGGAGGGTGATATCCAGCTGCCTGACCCTGTGTATCAGGTCTGCATAGGAACCACCACGCAACCTACGTCTCATCCATCCCACTGCAAACCTGCTTCTTGCTGTACACACAGATTCAGTATTAATGTATTCCTTCAAAATCCACAGGGAATAAGATAATAACCTAAATACAGGACTGGCAGTTCTGGTGCTTGAACTGATGCACAGGAAGAAGGACAGAAATCATTCAGGGAACACTGTTTACCTCCTAATTTGCTTTCAGAGAGATTTCAGTGAGGCTTGCAGTCCCCCAAATTCCCTGGAACACAAGAGAGTTTTGGCTCACTGCTGTGGCTGGTTGTGTCAGGGAGCAGAAGGAGGGCAGAAGGAGGGCACAACTCACAGAGGAAGGAACACATTGCAGTTTTGTGTGGCGAGCATGTTCATTTTAATTGCTGGGGAACAATGCTACTCCACACCACCCACGGCTGGGGCCTGTGGCTTAGTGGCACAGTCTGTCCCTACACATGCAATATGGCTTGCTTGGTTTTTATTATTTTTTAACATTGACTTTACAATGAGCAATTTAACAATTTCCTCGCCTGTTTTGGAGTGACACTTGCATGTTGCTTTGATCGTAGCTTTTTGTAATTTGAAGACCGTGTTTCTCTCACCCATGACTCTTGCCAGTTTGGGAAGGAAACTGCAGAGGAGTTTTTGATGCCCTGAAATACTACCTCAGGCAAGCAGCTGCCTACTTTGCCTCTTCAGGCAGTCCAACACTAATGTGGGGTTAAAAAGCAGTCTTTATGCATTGGGAACACACTTATAGTAAATCTGTGCTATTTTAAAATAATCACAATGAAAACCAATGTCAAATTTTCCCTGGTGCTGGCATACAACTGAACCTTACATAGGGTTCCCCTTCTTGGAACAATTTTTTACCAATCTTGATTTGTTTAAACTGCTTTGGTGCATGATTTGATGGAATGTGTGGAGCAGAAGGAAACTTTGGATTGAATGCCAGATGCCTGCTTCATTCCTCTAACCTACAGTGTTATTAAAATATTACCAACTGGTTCTCAAGATCTATCCACTGCAACAACTTAAAAATAATTTAGATATCAGTTTTTTTGCTTACTGTTGTGTTGTGATTGTTGTCTCTGTTGTCACAAGTATGAATATCAGGTAATGGGTACCATTCATTTTTGTAGTTAGTAGTTTTCCTGGGGTGCTAGTGACAGGAGAAATGTATGCATTAAAACAAGCGTGATGGAAAGCAGCTCTCTTTATAATTTCAGCCCAGCTGCTGTATTGATGGATACAATCTTTACCACATGCTCCAGGTGGCTTCTAATGCCTGACTCCCTGCAGAAACCTCTATTTACACATCTTAAACCACTTATTGGATTTGAACAGGATTTTTCAGCCTGAGTGCAGTAACAGTGTTCACTTATGTAATATTTGTAAATCCTGGCTTTACATTTCACTCACCAGACTATCTTCAGAGGTATTCAACAGGGCCTTTATGTGCTCTGACTCTTGCCTTTTAGTGAGATCCCGTCAACATGTATGGCTACAAAGCGCATTGCTAAATTTATTTTCCATCATTGTCAGGGATTTACAATGAAGTGTAAATCAATTAATCAGTCCTTGCTGAATAGTGCTTTTCTTTGTCACTAGATTTCATATAAAATTCATCTGAAAGCTTTGTATTCAAAGTTCACAAAGGTTAACCTTTATTCAGGGCATGCATCTCCAAAGGCTCTAATCAACTTGTCTACTGTTGTTTAAAACTTCACTTACTACTGTACCAGTTGCTTTGAATTATTGTGTTTGAGACCTTTATTTGGTGCCTGAGTGACTGAACAGACACGCTGAAAGCTGAGAAATAAAGGGCTTTTATAATTATGGATGGGTAGAGCACTTACTAAAGGATATATATTCCATCTTGTCTTATGCCTTACAACTGTCCACCACCCAGATATTTACTGTATGCTTTGTAGCTGTGCAATAAAACTTCAAGTGTTCTCATTCCCTCAGTAATTCTGTGCACAGCCCAGATCTTGTATAATATTTAAGGGACTTAATAATAAGTTAGTGTACTAATTAGTGGAGACAACAGCAGACACCCATGATTTATAGCAAATGCCCAACAGATGATTACACTGCTGAACCACAAGTAAATCCTTTCAGCAGTGAGCCTTTACAATTAATTGCACATCAGTTTACTTATTTTGCTCCTTTATATTAAAGAAAAAGGGAAAAGATGAAAATGTTCCCTTTGAAAGGTGGACCTTATGGTGGCTGCAGGTGTTTCTGCTGATAGAAGGCATTGGTATGCAGAAACAGAACCATTTTCAGATAGGATAAACTTCTATTCCTGTCCTTCTTTGTTTAGTATGAAATATTATTCTCCACTTGAGTGATGTTTGCATTCCTTTCCAACACAGTTGGTTTGATTTGTGACCTGAATACAATGACATACATACCAATGATCCATTACATGAACTAACATATTTGGGATTCTTGATGTTGGGAATGCAAGGGGACAGCAATCTGACTACATTACTTTTTTGAATTTCAGTGTAAATTTCCCATCAGCACTCTTAACCTTTCTTCTGTTGTTTTGTTTTGGTTTCTTTTCTTTTTGTTTTTTCCCCCCTCATTTTAGCTGTAATGCTCCAAATCTTATTTAAGGCAAACTGAAAGATAAGAAAATCTGAGGGAGGGGAGGAGACAAAGAACTTCAAAAGGTAAAAATAATAGAAAATTTCTAACAGCTTACTTTTTGCAAAAAAATAGATTTCCTCTTTAGAGAAATAGGTTTCTCCATTGATATAATACAAAATTGAAGACTATCCACAGAAACCATTTTTCAAGAAACACTACTATATTCACAAGGCTGCTAATGACATGCTGCATGGCTTCAGGGCAAATCAATTAATCTGAACATCAATATCTCCATCTGTGAAATGAATATAATAATTCTTCCTTTTTTCTTAATTAATTTGCCATATTTTCTCTCCTTACTTGCCAAGTGCCCATAACATTCATTGTGGAGGTCCGATTCTTGGAAGCCAGAGGGGCTGACCAGCAAAGAGGTCAAGAACTCAAGGTCTGGTCCAAAAGGCTCCTAGATGGTCTTTGTGCTTACCACACCATTCTATGGGGTCCAGGGGTGAGACTTCCTGCTGTGGCATCCAGGGAGCCCACTCTGACCCCATGTTTTGGTCACTGGCCAGTGTTACCCATCTTTGGCTTAGGGGCATTTGCACATGAGGCTATACCTAGAGTCAGTTCCCTTGGCACAGTGCAACTCTGAACAGATATCAAAATATTTATTCAGAATAACTCTAAGGCTGCCAGAAGTACAGCAATAAACTGCCTTGGTCTCTCATGAGGTACTGACTAAAAGCTCGCCAAAGTTGATGGGCAGTGCTGTCACTACAAATGGGGTCCACAGCACTTCAAAATGATTAGAGCCAATTTTACTTGGGAACCGTCTCTTCCAAGAGTTACCTATCAGTCACTCTGCTGGCACGTTGCAGTCACGCTGCTATTACAGCCTAGTCACAGCCCCATTACATGACAGTTGCTTTAGAGCACAGAGCAATCCCATCGCACTTACTTTATATTGACAGTTGTACGATGCCACTGTCATATCACAGATATTTCCTTGTCATAACTCAGCGACATTGTAGTCACACGGCACATATTTTTTAAGAGCATGCTGAATCTTTTGCATGGAAAACTCTGATAATGGCAGTCACTGCTTGGTTATCTCTTACCTGTAGTTATGTCAAAAGCATTTTGTGGTGGTCATTTCCACTTGGCGCTTTCACTGTCACGCAAAGAACCGTGGAAAAGTTGCCATTGCTAACTACAAACCAAGTCCTGGATCCTTAGAACCAGTTCAATGTCAAATTACATTGGGGTTAATTATCTTTACAGACAGTTTTATATTTGATAGATGCTGTTTAATCTTGCTGTTGAAACACTGTAGGCATTTCCTCTGAATTTTGAATTGCTGTCCTTATTAAAGCTATATGAATAATTAACCATATAATTCTGTTTGCATGTTTTCACAAAAGAAAAGAACCAATTTTTTCCCAAAGTATTCATCATATAATTTCTCTTTTCAACTTTGTCACCATTGTGCTGCATGTATTTAATAAGCAGCATGTGAGTTGAGTATCAATACTGTTCAAATGGCATAACCCTGCTCACTCACTGAGGATTCCAAGGAGAAGCCATCACTGCTGCTAATGTTCCTTCAGGTTTTTTGAACAATATGCTACACTGGAAACTGAAACAGATTTTAAGAGACATTTCTCCATGTGTCTTTGAAAAGTAATCTTTTCCAGCTATTATATCACAAGAATATTTAGAGAGGGAAAGAAGTAATATTTGGTCTAGGTGAGAGAGTTTAAAATCTCCATTTCTGTCAATGGAGATTTTGCAGTATTGTCTTATCTGAATATTGCAAAATCTTCTTTTCCCTAAATATTCATTGCAACATACCAGTAAGGAAATTTTGTCCTAATTCAATTCATCACCAAAATTCATCAGCTTGAAGTTATTTTACCCCAGTCCCTCCTCTAGTTACATAAAACTTCCCAACACAAAAGAAATAATAATTAATAATAATAATAATAATAATAATAATAATAATAATAATAATAATAATAATAATAGAAAAAATACCCTCCTCCTAATTATTATCTCTGTCTGCCTTTGATACTGTAATGAACTATTGATTCCATGAGTAGATGTCCAAATACCCTGTCCAAATAATCTTGGGACTCATTTTTTGAAGACTGGCCTTTGTCCCGTGCTCCCAGCCCTATGGTTGAACTTCACTACTGATCCTACACATTGCCGGACTTGCTGTTTCCCTTCAAGCACTGAGCTGGATATAGCAGAACAATTTTTTTCTTAGCTGTAGGCAATGACTGCTGAAGACAATATTATGTTTATTTTTTAATTGTAAGATTTGAGGAAAAAAATAATTTTAGGTTTTTCTTTTAATTATTTTCTTATAAATTATAGCTTTCATTTTATTTAAATTTTGTTATTTTTTTGCTATTCCCCCCCCCCCTTTATTTCCCAAAAAGCTGATTGTTTGCCTTAAATTATCTCAAAGACATGTGCTGGTCCTCCTCAGGGGTTGTTTCTATATACTCAAAGAAGCAGCTCAGTACAGTAGATGGCATACCACAGCATACCCATTCTGGAAGGGGGACTGATTTTTAATACAGGCTGATACATTGATTTGCTTTCCTGTATGTTGCATTGTGGCATTATCTTCTAAATCTTCAGCTGGTGTATTTGAGATGTGCCTCTAAGTTATTTCCCTATATGTCTTGTTTTCAAATATTCTTGCTCACAAAATTAAAAGCATGCTACAGTTTGCATTTGACATATAAAATTCAAAGACAGAGGCTGCCCTTGGAGACTCTATCACTGGTACCAGTGGTGGCAATATGGATCTTGAAGACCAAATTTTAAAATTACAAACCCTTTGCTTTTTAACAGGGGCCAGACTTGAGTATGACAATCTCAGTTTACTTTTTTTTACAAGAAAATCCAGCAGAAACCATACAGGTTTTGTATCTGGATACCTAATAGAGTGTCTACTGGTGCCAGTGCTTATAAATGACATAGGTATATGGTGTGCCAATGCAAAACCACATTAAACAAGAAGCCTGATATTCTGATGATCTAACATTTACTCTAGTTGATATTCTTAACACTTATACTCATTTTTTAGCACTTCATTTTTAAATCTCTTGAAATAAAATTGAAAATTAAATAATCTTAATGCAAAGACAAATTAGAAAAGAAGAAATAAGTATTAAAATTTCAAGAAATAACCGGGGGAAAATGAGAAAATTATCCTACAAAAAAGAAATTATATTAATACAAATGAAAAAGAAGCTAATCAAGAAGAGGAACCTGAACACCCACAAAGGAGTTTGCAAGCTCTTCTACATTTATTTTATTCTTATGAATATAGAGATATCTGATGACAAATGAACACAAAAAACTAAGCCCTACTTGTACTGCTATATGAATAGAATCATAAGCAGCCATGTTATGCTGACCTGCCAAGTGAAGGCTCCTAGTCATTTCCCTCTTCACAGCACATTGCATTCTTACACCACAGATGTACTCAGCATGGAGCAGATCTGGATCTGCAGCCGTTCAGTGGCCTCCAGCTTCAAGATTTCTCCCAGAAAGCAACATGCAACAGATGTACATGCAGTCTTGTTTTGAGGCTTTGCATGGTGGGGCAGATTTTGCACCAAAAAACCCTATGTTTTTTTAGGCATCAAGAACTCACCTCCAAAATTCAGACCTGAGCCCATGAACTGCAATGTGGGCTATGCCAGCTTCCAAGAAATTGCTCAGGAAGTAGACAATCTTTTCAGAATACTCCATCCCAATATACAATTTTCCTAGCACCTCAAAACAAACATATATTTTTTCTCACTTCGGAGGAAAATTGGTTGAAAGCATCTGTTTTTCATGCCTCCACACTTTTTTAATTTAAAGAGCAAGCCCAGAAATATATAGCGGAACTAATATGGGCTACAGTCTTTTTACACTCATATGTACTATCTGTAACTGAAGCAATAAAACTTTCAAATACAAACGACCTTTTTTATGTCCACTTTTATTTGTCTACCATTCAAATAATAAAGAAAGTCTATAAAATAGTTCTACTCTGTAACTTGTGAAGTTAAATACAACTCACCAAAATAATGAAGGAACAACCTTCTTTTAAATATAGATCCGGTTGTAGCTTAATTAAAGAAGTTAAATACATTCCATTGCTATGAGGCACTTCACAGCAATACACAATTTATTATCCGGAATTAGTCACTGGGTAAAAAAAAAAAAAAAAAAATAGAAGTTCAATGCTTGCTGTTTTGGATTAAGGTAGCAGAAATGTAGGATGCTACCAATTTATTTTGTTGTTATTTTAAACCATGTTAGCAATTAGTTTCAAAAAATTATAGCCAAAGACAAGGAGTGGATTCTTGGATTCTTTTTGTTCATGCAGATAATTTAATTGTACTTCTATATATTTCAAAATATAAAATATGGTAAAAATTTTCAACTAAGTATGCTTTAATTTTTAAAATGTTTATGAATAGGTTCATTTGTGCATTGAAAATACCTTGTATTTTGGGTTGTTATGAGCAGTATTCTGCTTGTCACTTGGCATTACATGACTCGTGTGTGTGGTGTTTATTGTATATTACTCAGGTTACAAGTCTATGTACAGGGCCAGTATAAATGTCATATAATCTACAGCAAGAAAATCCTGGGCTGGAGAGCTGGTCTGTCTCTTTGGTTGCACAAGCACTAGCTGGATGACTGGCCAGCACACCAGAGAAATGTCTGCACCCATGGGACCTCGGGTCTGCCCGTGGCTGGGGGTCATTGCTCAGCCAAGCTCTGCCCATGCCAGAGCACACATGCTGCAGGACTAGCTGGCCAAAAAAGATGATTTCACAGGTCATGTGCAATGCAGACCTCATTTAACTTATTTAATAAAAAAATTAGTTGTTCTGGAATGGATACACAGATTGTTGTTGATGGTTTCCTAAGTTAAAAAAAAAAAATTCTGACTAAATCTGAACAGATTTCCAGAAAAAAACAAACAAACAAACAATACTTGCTTTAGGATTAAGAGTTTTGTCCAGAAAGTTAACCTAAAAATTGGAGATCGTCCTCTCTTTATATTATAATGATACCATGACTCTGCAGAAGGTTCCTTAGTTATGTCCACAAACTTGCCCAAAGAAGCCCAAAGTTTGAAGAAGACAATACAATGATTTGCTATTTGATTTTTCATCAACTAGAGAATAGACATGGGGTGGATCAGAAAATTCCAGCGTGATTTTTTTAAAAAAGTTTTAAGTAAATAGCAAGACATCTGGAGGTCAGAGGGATAAGTACAAGAGAGAACATACCAAAAAGCAAGTCCAGTGCAGTTCAATGCAGATTTAAAACAGAACTCTGGGTACTAACAAAAAATTTTGAGCCAAGAGGAAATATAATGTTACTGAGGCACACGTGAAAAGACAGAAATAATTGAAACAGAAACTCTTATGTAATAACTCAATGGAGAGATTATTCCGTGCCTGGAAAGGGCACTTCCATGAACTATCACAAAATGCCAGAAACACAGAATGGTTGAGGTCGGAAGGCACCCCTGGAGGTGATCATCTAATCCATCCCACCTGCTCAAGTGGAAAGACAAGTTGCAGAACATTTGCACCTAAAAAACCAAAAAGGCAAAAGGATGGAACCCTTGTTGCACAGGAAATCATTACATGAAGATCTCACAAAATAACACAAGCGTGACAAATTACATGGCAAAGGTTCAAAATCAGTAATGACTGGTGCATAAAGATGATATGTCATAATGGTTTTTGCCTAAAGACAAGGGCTTCCTTTTGCCAACATGTACCTTCCAACTTCAGCAAAAAAGTCACTGCACTCCAGCAGTACGTGATTGGATTGCATAAAGGTCACGATTACCTGCTGAGCCAAATGGGAAATGCAGATGAGACACCAGTTTCCTTTGATGAGCCATCCAATAACGTCATTGAAGAAATAGGCACAAAATCCGTCATCATCAAAACTTTGGGGAATGAAAAAATGTGCATTACAGTAATGCTGGCAGTGTTAGCAGATGGTATAAAATTGCCACCGTATGTGATCTTGAAGCGGAAAACAATGCTGAAGGACCAGCTGCCTACTGGAATAATTGTTAGGTGTCAAAACCAAGGATGGATGTCTACAGACTTAATGAAGGATTGGCTGAACATCGTTTGGAACAGGAGACCAGGTGTGCTGGTACACAAAAGGAGACTGCTTGTCCTAGGTATGTTCAGAGGGTATCTAACACCAGTGATGAAGAATATAATTGGAGGAAAGAATGCAGCCCTTGCAGCTGTACCAGTAGGAATGCAACTACTGTAGGTGCCTGATGTAGCAGAGAGCAAGCCCTTTAAAGAATGCTTGTAGCCTTTATGGCTCTTGGCATGGGATCCTACTGTAACTCCTACAGTGAAGTCCTAGTGCAGCACAACTTTGTAATTGAATCAAGACAACATGGGATCAGATAAATCCAGAAGTTGTAACTGAATGGTTTAGGAAAGACAGTATTTCAAATTCTATGAGGGGTGTCAATGATGACTTGAATTCAAAGAGGAAAATGAGAATGGTGAAGACACTAAATATGGGAAAGAACTTGAAGGCAGTGAAGAGAGTGACAGTGATGGAAATAATTGTGCTAGATAGAAAATTTTAACTGCAATAATAATAAACCATTAAAGATAAAAATTGACTAAATTCAGGCAAATAATTAATGAAATTTCTATCCTTGTATGTTGGTTACAGATATGTAATAAACTTCTTTGTTTATAACCTTTTTATTTAGGAATGTAATTTTTAATTCAACATGCTTGTCCCTGGATAGTATGAGATATTGTTTGTAACTTAAAAATGCTAGGGAAAATTTTTAATAGACAGTATTCTGAGAAAGCAGTATTAGATGAAGAAATCTGAGGAGCTAGCAAAAGCAGTTTGTCTCCAAACTATTTACCAATCTGTTATGTAAATAGAACATTTGTCAAATTATTAAAAAAAAAGCCAACAACAAACAAACCACTTTTTGACTAGTACTACTACTGGACTGAATGATAAATTCTCCAATTTTTGGGGAAGACAAGGAGGAGGATTGTTGTGAATAAGGGTTCAAAGCTGTGTCCATTGTTTTTCTTTCAGTGTTGACATTCATCAAAACTCGAGGAAACAACCCAAGTATTCCTTTGGCAACCTGTAAAGTGTGAACAAAAAGGCCAGCCTGGTTCTCCTCACTCAAACCAAAACCAATAGAGCTGCCATTGCACACCTTCATCTCTGAAAATCTGAAGATCTGGAGAGTTCACATATCAAGCTGCTTTAGAGACAGTTGAAGACTCTGATCCTTACTGAAACCTTGCCAGAAGAGATCCAGCTCTTGTGTTTTCACTTTGTGCATTGAGGCTGTTGCCTACACACAGCAAATCTAGAAGGTTAGAGCTGAAAGCCATGAAATTCTGACTCTGGAAATCAATAGTCCATCAGATGCCAAAGCTGTGCTGTAGAACAGTTTAAAAAGTCAGAGTCCCACTTGAAACTCAACACGTATCTGTGCTGGGAATGGCCTTGTGAGGCAGCCTCCTGCAACAAAGGGCACCACACAGATGCCTGTGCTGGAGAAAGTGAGAGGCAGAAACACCAGCAACAAGGTCAAGAAAAGACAAGCATGAGCCAACAAAATCTTTCCACTGACTTCAGTGGGGTTTGGATCAGGTCCCTTGCAAATACTTTCTAACTCAAAGGTCAGCAGTGGAAAATTTTGATGTTTAATATTAGTCTCTTTTTTATAACAAAATATTTTCAGCCTAAAAATTTCCAGGTGTACAGCATTTTTGTGTTGTTATGTGGACGAGATCGATGGTCTTTTGCTGTGAAACGCACTTGCATTATAACTGGTTCCTCAGTACATTTATTTCTTCAGATATATATTGCCTTATTTATCCATTCCTATTAGCTTTGCATTTGTTTCTTTTTTTCCTAAACATTGGTACTGGATATAGAGAAGCCAAGAAAATTGAAGGCAAGGTCCAAAGTGGGCCATTTTTTTCTTTTTTTTTTTTTTTTTTAATGAAGACTGCAAGCCAGCACGGATGATTTCAAAATGTGTGTCTACAGTTTATAAGCACATCGACCTCCCTGCCATTCTGTGATGGAGCCTTAGAAATCACACAATGCCTGTCACTATTTTTCAGATATTTAATAAATCTGGCTCAATGATTTTCTGACAATTCTCTACCAAAATTATTCAGGCAGTCTGAGACCCTCTTTGAAAAAAAAAAAAAAAAAAAAAAAAAAAGGAAAAAAGGAAAAAAAGTCAAAAACACTGCTGTATGGAATCAATTTTGAGTCAATAAATTGTTGATTAATCTGGCTCATGGTGTGTATAAACTCAGGTTTAGCTCTATTGGTAATCATCTCCAGAGTGCCATACAGCTGCATGCTTTCATTTCACACCAAGGGAGCAAGGATTAAATCCCTAATGGAGAAGACATATAAACAGGTTTAGTCTCTGCAACAAGCACAGTCCCCATGGCAGCATATTTTTGTATACAGCATGTGAACGTGTGGAGAAGAAGGAGAGACTGGTTAAAAAAAAGGAAAAAAAAAAAAAAGTAGGTGAAGGTTGACAGCAGAAAGGAGAGGGAGAAATCCAAGTGGAGCGGGCAGTAAGTTTAGCAGGGTGCATTGCTGCTTGTTAGGCACCTCCACCAGCCACACTCAGGTGGCATAGCATAAAATATCTCCTGCTCTGAGTGACAACATATGTAGGGTGACAGTCTGAGACTCTGAGCCGTTGTGTGCAGGCTGCTGATAGCTGTAAACTCCTAACAGCTCCATGAGCTCATTAGTATGCCGCCCTGACCATTAGGCCTTCTGTAAAATGTGGTCTTACCCAGACCCATATTTTCCATCATAGAATCTTCACAAAGCTGTCCCAAGATCTCTAATGTAGCAGTGTTAAACAGAATGTATTTGCAAGGCTTTCTTTTTTCTCAGAGAATTCTAATCCCATTTATTGGTAACTAGCTTTTAAAATGACATTTTTCCTTGCTGCACTTAGCTTAGTCCAAAGGGAAAAGAAAAAAAAAAAAAAGATGCCAGATGTCACGGGGCCAATAAGCAGGTGGGCCGAAGCTTCTGTACCAATTCAAACTGGCACTGCATCAAACCTGGTGGGTATAACCTTTAATTCAGTGCTTCCCTGGCACCAGATCTAGTGCCATCTGCTTAGCTTTGCTAAGCTGTGCTTGTTTCTGTGCAGGGACGATGCCAACAATGCAAACTGTCTCCTACATGTGCAGGGAATCATCGGTGCAACTAGTTTTTCAAGACCCATATGGTGGCATCTGCAAATGTACACTGTCAGCATTGCTACTTGTACCACCCTTCGTGTTTAAGAATGGAAGGAGAGAGCCCTGCTTTGCAATTCACATCAAGCTGAAAGGATATTCTCTCCCTCTGCACTCCTGCTTTTAAGGGCAACCCTGGGACAAAGGGAACATGTAGCTTTAAAAGAGGAAGCAGTATAGAAATCAGGCTTGGGAACTGGGGAAAATCAAGAAACAGTTGGCAAAGAAATGATTTTATAGAAACCCTCTTAAATCATTGCCTGAAAGCTTCCCCAGTATAGTTAAAGCCAAAAAAATCACTGTATCTTGACTCAGGGGCTATTAAATGGGTTCAGTTCCAAGTCACCCCAAGACATGAACACTTCCACTTGTCAGGAATGGATGTTATCCTATCACCTCTTCTCCATGAGGTGGTACCATCAGGGGACAGAGTAGGTAGAGGCTGTCTCCAGCACAGGTACTTTGGTGCTTATTCCAGACATTAAGAAGAATGGCTACTCACACAGAGTGGGGAATGAAATGATAAGCCTATGCACAAAGATGAGCAAAACCAAAGCTATTAAAACTAATTTCAAGCTCTCCAATTTAACTTTCTCGTATTTAAGAGAGCAGCAATGCCTCCTTCCAACTGTAAGGATTGGATATGTGGCCATGGCCAGCTGGTGCCTGCTCCTGTCCTCTCCTGTCCTGTTCCCTCCTCTCCTGCTGCCACACACTATCCTCCAGAGCACAGGCTTTGCCAGCACTTTGCAGAGCCAACAGGTGTGTGTGTGTGTGTGTGTGTGGTTGGAGGGGAAGGGCAGACAGGAACCATCCTTGCTCACACCTCTGAGCACGGGCTTGGCATTTTCCACTCCATGATTTGGCCACTCACTCAGACATTGCCACTGGCTCTGATATGTTCCCACCTATCACTTATGTCAGTAAGCAAGTTCCTGACACACTGCTCTGCCAACCATCATCAAAACACCTCTGTGCGGTCAGGAAAAGTACGTGTTGACCACAAAGAGCAGCTCTCCTTACTGCAAAATGATTAAGTGCTCTCACAGAAGGCCAGAAAAATTGGCACTGAGGGCTTTGAACAAAGACCCTTCCTTTGGATTGCTGTGGTGGAATGGTTAAATACAAATAGAAGATTTTTTTCAGTGGAATAATTTTTCACTTTTGATTTCATGGAAATTTTCTATCGATCTAGGAGTCTTCAAAAAAATCACATTTATATAGAGCATAATTCAACCTGACAGTGTGGCTTTCAAGCAAATCCTTCTTCACTTGCTCCATGTTCCTCTGATTCCCAAACAGTTCTGTTACAGTTTTAAATATGGAAAAGGTTGACCCTGCAGTTGGGGAATTATGAAGCCTGCTACCATTTTCCTTTGAAACCTCAAGCAAATCTCTATTCCTACAACAATATGGGCTTCCCCCTCCTTCCCTTAAGTGTCATTGCACTGCACTCCCACTGCATCAGCAATATTTCCCTCTCTGGGTCAAATTCTGCTTATAGGTCAAAGACAAGGCAAAAATTATTCTTAATTTGCCTGAAAGTTATGAGCCTTCACTAATTCTTTGCTTCATTTCAAGATGTTTGGATTGAACATGTAACAAACTATGCCAGTATTACTCTTTACTTATTTTTAATTCTATCAGCTGGGTTGTCTTGCCTTTATTTAGTGCAAAATAACTAATCAGCACCAAACACAGCTGCAAGCCATGTCATTGGTAATGAATGAGGACTTTTTTGTTGCTGTTATGAACTTGCAGATAGCTTTAAACTGTGACCTTTAAATCACACTAGTCCAAAACTGCCATTTTTTATTTTTACACTCCATATGTTCCTTTCCTTGACATTCTATCTTCTGAAAAAGTTGTAGTTAAAGATTATAACTAATAGAAATTAAAACTTCCTTTATTGAAGGACCAGTCTCTCCTAGGCAGAAAGATACAAGTAGAAGAAAGAATCATTTATTATTTTGACACATTGACAAATAATTTATGCCACAGTAATCTGTGTGTAATGAGTGTAAGACTGTAATTTCTTCCTCTAAAAAAGTTCACTATGATTGGTATACAACCTGCATGAAGTTTCTGAAGGTCTCATGCATACTTCTATAAACAGACAAGAAAAATTTGGACTTGTTGCAAGTTTGATTTGGATGTTGTTAGAGCATTGAAGAAAACAGTTAATGGCCCAAACCCACTGCTTGCACAGTTAAGCAGCATTTTTGTTTTTACAAGGAAAGATTACTTGCAAATACTCCCTCTTGTGATCAAAGCTAGAAAACAAATGGAATCATTTCCCACTGGTTCAAATCTTTCTGATTGACATTGTTCAGGTGTTACAAATAGACTGCATGGAGGATTTTTTAAGTACTTCCATTATTTGATCTTGTAAAACTGATGGTTGTTTTTCAAAGACATTAAAAAAGGCTCGTTCATATCCTGATGAGGCATTTCATATGCCGTGCTTCTTATTTCATTTCATTTCATTATTCATGTGAAGAGGCCATATTTGAAAGGACATATTTTTTCTCCTTTCCCAGTTGATAAGACAATATTTTAAAATTGCATTGATTGGTGAGTCTTCAAGGAAACAAAGGAGTGTTTAAAGCAAAACATCAAAGATAATTTTTTTCATTTTAGTATCTTCATTGAGTTGGAAAAATATACTTTATTCTGACATAAATATCTTCACCCTTGAATTTCACCCTTTGACCCAGAGTAGCCACTGGACATTATGAGGTTCAAAATACCTGCCTTAGACTTTCCAGAAGAGTGATTAAAATGCATATAAAGATCTAAAAAACAAAACCAAAATACATAACATGTTTTAAAGAGCTTTTAAGCTGCCTTTTCCTGTTTAGTCCAAAAGAAATGTTGGTCATAGAAAATTCCTTTTAATCTCATGGAATGATATCTGAGTTCTCACTCAGAAAGTTCAAGTTTGCAAAAATCCAATTGTATCACTTAACTAATTTTTATTTTTCACAAGAATATTAATTAGGCCCCTGACTGTGCCTTGTGCAGATTTAAGTCTTAAGTTTAGTGTGACTGAGAGTTTGGCATTAGTGCATGTTTTGTTTACCTCACAGCTCACTACAGGAGCACCACCATTGGTTTTGGTCCATCAGTCACCTTGGAAGAGGAATGACACTTCACAAATGAAGTCTTAGGAATGGTTTGATGACAAGAATTTTGTCTTGTTTTGTTTTGATGATGAGAAAATGTTAGTTAAAGGCAAAAGTTTTCTAGGGAAATTAGAAATTAAATACTCAGACTTTGATCCATTTATGCAATTTCACCAAGCTCTAGTTGCCCTTTCCAGCTACCCAAGGTAAATTAAAAGGAACCATGAGCACTCATGCTTTTCTATGTGGAGACCAAAACTGTGAATGCATTTGGATTTCTAAAAATTGCAACATGAAATGTGCATGCACGATTGCACAGTCAGTGGAGAGCCTCTACCCTGAGCCACAGCTGACCATGTCTCTGGAGGATCCCAGCTCCAGGTCACTCTCCTTTCCTTGCATTTCAGTGCAGAGGTTTACCTGGTTTTTGTTCCACTGGGTTTGCTCCTGAACGGTTTTCTGGATGATCTTACAAATGCCACTGACGTGCCTGAATCAATAAAAGGCTTTTGCACACTGTTTTGCTGCTACATATTCTATGCCATCTACATTCTATATCTAATCCAATAAAATAACACTCACGCCTTGTCCAGTTTTCTTCCAGGATCCTCAAGGCTCAGCAATAGAGTGCTGCATTCTCCAGAGTAAGGAAATGATCAATAGAATGTGCCTCCAGTATTTTTGTTCATCTCACTTGTTTATGTCAAAACATTCATATCAAATTATTTATTTCCTTTCTGTAAGCAACAGCTTAACCTGGCTTTGTATTAGCTTCTAAATGAAAAATCCACAAATAAACCAAGTAAAATAGAGCAGACAAGGCACAGCCCTAAGCCCAAATTTTGCTAGAGCACCAGACTTGAATTTCACAGGAAACAATGGTCAGTGTTTTTCACACTCCACTGAATACTGTTCTAGTGCATTTTCTTCAGGAGTGTTATAAAGCACACACAAGAAATTACAGTCTCTGGGTTTTGGAAGTTCAGAGGACAGCAAGGCTGGCTCCCTGCAAGCAGGGCTGACCTTTCTAAAGCATTTTTTCTGGCATTCCAGGGGCTGAATAATCTGAGAGACAGACATAGAGCGCATATAAATAAATTAATCACACAGAGGAATATGAAAATTCCCATGCAGGATATGCCTTTTGCAACATGTTAACCCTTTCTGCAGAGAATTTATGGACAAAGATGTTGTGTTGATAGCTCCAGTCATCTGTGCTAACTCTGCCATAACTTCATCCATGTGGAGTGAGCTATGTCTTCAGCAATGTCTGGAATGTTCCCACATCTGCTTAATTTGTTTCAGAAATGCCAGTAGTGTCACAAAAATGTTCATCTACATAGGCTTTTACAGGGTCTCAAGCTCTAATAAATACTACTACTTATTAATCAGTGACATTATTTTTGTATATTTAAACCGATTAAACAAAATGAACAACAACAGAGACAAGAAAAGTATAATCCCCACTGCCATTACATTCCCATTTAAACAGATGTTTCCTTTCCTTGTTTTATAGACTGGAAGAAGTAAATTAGTTGCAGAGTTTGACAACACATTTTTTACAGCAGCTTACAAACTATTTAAAATCACTAAGCAAGAGTATTAGCATTGCATTTGCTCCAAGGCTACTATGGGTGGTGAAATAGGTTTAAAGACACTTCCTAAAGCCTATGAATGATTCAAACCCACTTAATATGTAAAATCATATATACATATCCTCTCTCAGATATTACATGCTATACCTATCTGCAAAGGAATAGCCACCAGTATCTAAAGTATAGTCTTTATTTTTATTGAGGAGAATTCCAGCTCTGAATGAGATCACTTGCAAACCACTGTAGAAACATGTAATCTCTGCTCACAAAGAATTTATACTAGGATTGTAAATCAAACGGCAAAAGAGAGATCGAGTCAATGAACAAGAATGTGAGAAAACCAGGAGAGGTTGTAACATCCTAGAATGCTGAGATGCTTAACCACTCTCAAGATTCAGAGAGCCAGGTACATATTGATCTTGTCAGAGAGTGTGATTATCCTGTTATGTCATTCCTTGTGGTAAAAAAAACATCCTGGGAACAAAATATTAGTATTTATTCACTGTAAGGAGTGCCTTTAAAAAAAAAACCACAACAAAAAAAACCCCAAAAAACCAAAAAAACAACAAACAAAAAACCCCCACAAAACATAAAAACAACAAAAAAGGAATTTTTGATGTGAAGTTGCACTACCAAACAAGCAAGACAAACACTGAAAAGCATAAGCTAAACATATTTTATAGAAGGTTGTCCTGGTTCTCATCAGGACAGAGTTAATTTTTGCACAGGAGTATGGCTAGGACCTGGAGGTTATTCTATACCACCTAACTTTCTGGGGATGGGGAAGGGCTCCCTTCTGTGTAGGGGTAGGGTGGTGGTGGCTCCCTGTGTGGTAGTAGTGAGCATTTGCATGTGAACCCTCACATCTCTTAAACACCTTTGTTATTAAATATCATTGCTGTTATTGTTAGTTTTCTCATGTAATTGCTGTAAATTGTTCTTATATCAACCTGTGATTTTTACCTTTTGTGTCTCCAGTTCTCCTCTCCAGCCTCATGCAGGGGAAGGAGAGGAGTGAGGGAGTGAAAAACTGGCAAGGGGTTTAGAGTGGTTTCAGTGGGAACACTAAATTGGAGAACATCATTCCTAAAGCACAACAAAGGCAGATTCCCATACTGTCAAATGCACATGTTTCAAAGAAGAATAAGCAAAACCTTGGATTTAATTCTTGGCCTCACATGCAGCACATATTGGGTTAGGTCATGCAGGAAATATTAAAGGTGGAGGCATGTGAGTAAATATCCAAAGGTCAGGTCAATCAGCAGAAGGAGTTTGCTCAGAGGTAAACTACTAATTTCAGGTATGCATGAACAGGGTAAGATTTGGGCTGAGAAAACACTGAAATACAGTTCTTTTGGAGGTGGCTGAAGTATTGTGGTAAATTAGCACTTTGTTTTCCTGAAAGCTCATGACCTTTGGTGAAGGAAGTGAAAGGAAACTCTATCCTGCTACAACTTCAAACCCATGCTGTATGGCAGTAACACCTGCATAGTGTCTAACAGCCTCCACACCCCTAAGATGCCAATATGCTCTTAGTTCCAAAGATGGAATCAAAGATTAATAACATTCAGTCTGCACCCATCCTGAAGCATGGCAGTGAGATAACCCATGGTGGTGGAGATGGAGCAGACCAGAGAGCTCCACTTTATGGAAGTGGAATCAATAATTCTTTGTTTTCTTAAATCAGAAGTTTGCTACAATGAACAAGCAATGCTTCTCTTAATGGCTTCTGTCTTTCCCAACTTTGCAGCTTCAGCTTAGACTCAAAGAAAACACAGACAAGAAAAAAATCTCTGTAGTGCATGGAACAGCTTGTTCAATGCAAGGGGGAGAGACGATGTGGAATCAAAAGAGGACAACAATGTCTCAGAGAAGTCTCCAGATGATGAGAAAACTCAAGTAGATTGAACCTGTTGGCAAACACACTCTCTTTTGCCCACTTCTGCAACTGACCTGCTTGACCCATTAGAGGAATGACATTGAAATACAGCCTTCTTTCTGGTCTGGCTACCTACCTGGAGGTTGGCATTAACCCTCCCACAATATGGTTATGAGGAAGATGCAGGAGACAAAATATCTGTTCTTCACAACAGAGAATTCATAGCAGAGGCAGTACAACCATATGACTGAGCAGACGGAAAGTTTGGGGCACAAGATACATAAGCAAAACTTCAAAACCATTTAAGACAATCTGAAGTCTGTGGAGCAGAAATTCAGGAGAGATGCAAGAGAAGAAAAAGCAAAGCATGTTTGAAGTTACAGCAAGGATACAAGGACAGGAAAGTGCTGGGATAGCTAATGCAAAGTGTTGCGTTGATATAAATGTCTTGGTCTATAATAACTCTGGATTTGAACTTTTTATATATTTAAAAGAAAGGCAAAGAACAAATAGCATTTAATTGGTTTAAATGAAAAAATAACACTTGAGAATTGAAATCTGACTAAGAAAACCAACGGTCTCACAGAAGAATAAATGTAGATCACATACATGCAATTTAAATTGCAATGTCCAGAGTGTCTCTAGCAGTGCTGTCATGGGGTCTAAGAAACCTACAGTGTAGCTAGGTGCTCTATGTGTACCTCTCTCACAGCTCTGCAGATTTCTATGAAGCAGCAGTAAGAGTAAGAGAAAGTTGAAGTACACTTGGGTTTATTTCCAAGAAAGGATGAATCACCTGGATATCATTCGGAAAACAAACAAACAAAACCCAAAATTAAAAAAAAAGAAAACCAAAACCAAATCCCACAACAATGATAATGACAAAACAGGAAAAGAAATTGAAAAGCAGTTAAGTGGTGCACTCTGAAATGTCTCCGCTGAATTATGATAAGTATGTATTAGCTGCAGTATGTTTATCTATGTCCACAAGAGAGGATTAGCTGCAAACATTCTTCTGAGATAAACCAGAACTATTTGGTGCTGGCACTGTTAAATTTTTCTGATATGCAGGTGTTTGAAGTATGTGTGCAGCTTCCTCATTGGTTTTGATCCAGGTATTTCCACCGAGAGCATTTTTACACACTAGATGTGACGCAGTACGTAGAACAATGGCAAACACTCTGTGCATCTAGCAAAAATAGCTTTATTCACATTGAAGCTTAAAATAGTTTTGTGTGTTAAATGTAATGAATGTAAATACTCCCTTTGTCAGAAAAACTTGGGGTCAGTGAATTTCACCCACTTCCAACTGGCAGGCATCCCCACAGCCCGTTCACTGCAGTGCTCCTTACAAATGGACAAAAGCACAGCTGCCCCATTTCTGATGAGAGAGGGCATGGTGTGAGAAGAGGTTTAGGGGCTTTGGATAGAAGGGTGGGTGAAAACAGTCCTCCACAGTGCCTAGTATCTTTGCAATGCACCTGTGCTGCACTAGAGCTCTTCACCCAGCCCCCTGCAATTTCTGTCCTGCTTTAAATGGCTTCACACAAAGCCAAGGTCTGCAGTTTGTCACTTCTCACCTCTTCCTGTTCCCAAAGCCCTTCAGCTCAGCTGTGCGCCAAGGGTCCAATTTTCCTAACCCTCTTGAGGTAACAGGCCTGGAAGATTTTTCCAGTGACTTTGAAAGTCACCTGCCTTCTCTCTGTTTGGTCTCTTTTCTGATGTCTTCTGCATCCTTATTGCCCTAAATGTAGTAGCTGTCATTTAACAGTAATTAAGGTATTTATTGCAGAAGTGGTGGTCTATGTGACATACAAAATCTAGGCACAGTTTTGATAGCTCACTCCAATAGCCTTGATGCCAATCTAGACATCTGAAGAGGTCAGTTAGACAAACCCCCTGAAATTTTACAACTGCACATTTTTAACTTCTCCAGTTTCCACTGAAAAGCAATGTGTTCCAGTTAGAGGATTTTTCCAAATAAATAATTTCCTACATCAGCAAACCTAACCCCTACTATGACTTACAAGTATTTCATTCTGCCAAAGGACTTCTTGTAAACTGTTCTCCTGCTGTTGCTGCTGCTCCACCACAGCTTGGTCGACACTGCATTTACCTAAGATGTCGAGGCAGCTCTCCACCTTCAGACCGATTCATGTGTATGGACACTATAGACTTTTACACTGCATATTTTAAACTTTTTTCTTCTGCCTGCTCAAAGCCACATTCTCAACCCCTATGTAATGTGACCTTTTGTTTACATGTAGTTTCCAGTGTGTTGGATCTTTTTTTTTTTTTTTTTAATCTTCACTTGTCAGTGTTCCAGCTTCTGAAACAAATTGGTTTTTTTTTATGGTGCAATGAGATCTTGAAGTCTCCAACTATTTATCTACATGCACCCATCTCCATTGCACCTGTCTTTCATCACAGGTGATTGCCACTGGAATTTTGAATTATGAATGAGATCACATTGGTATTTCATGACCATAAAACGTGTTTCATTCTTTTTTTCTTAAAATCTCACATTTAACTTCTCATTGAGTCGTGCAGCTTTCAGATGAAGCTATCAAGGATTTTTTTGGCACTGACCTTGAGATGAAGGAAGTGTATTTCCAAATATTAAAGATTACAAGGTACTGATAGGTTCCAATGGACTGTGGATCTACTCCTGTGTCTCCTGAGTTAATGGGATTTTTACTTCTGGTCACAGCTGGGACTCCATCTGGCTTTCATTAACTGTAATGCTAGAAGCATTAAAAATTCAGAACAATTTTCATTAAGTAATACACCTAAAGTGGACAAAGGTTTACCTACACTAATTACAGGGCAAGAATATATATGTATATAGATATATAGATATATATGTATATATATGTGTGTGTGTGTGTATAAAATGAAGATAAAGTTTTGACACACTTAATCTGCTTATAATTAAAAGAAAAGATTTATTAGTGCTGCTAGAAGTTGACAATAACTATGTTCTAATGGAACTTATGGACTTATATTTTCTTATATCTAGCATTTATTCCGAGTTCTGTAAACAACAACAAAAAATAATTTCAAATGCCTCACATAAAAATACAGCATTAAAATATTCTGCTATGCATCTTAAAATGACAGAACAAACTTGCCACAAAAGTTAGTTAAATAAAACTGAAATATCAGCCCAGAAATCCCTGTGGTCTTAATTCTGCAAACTATTTCAGCATGTCCTTTAGCTCTTCCACACTAAGCACAGCACTGTAGCACACAACTAACTATTGCCAAGAATGTCAGTAATAGAACTGGATATTAGAGTAGAGATTCAACATACCAGAACATCAAAAAAAAAGGTCAGCAGGTATGCACTCTGCTCAAGACTTTGGAACTATCAACCTGAACCATTCTCTCATCTTTTCCTCTATAAGTCTGTAGGGCATCTTACCCACTTGTCAGGTCTTACCAATGGCTGAGACTGAGAGCCACATTGTATAAAGTGATTTTTAGATCCCTTAACAATTAAAAAACCCAGACAATTAAAAAAATAAATATTTTATAAAATAAAAATTTTATTCCTGTATTTTACATAAGGATTCAAGTTCCATGAAATGTCAAGACTGTATCCTGAAATAATCTGATGACTTTTCTAAGTTCTACCTTCATGTATTGTCTGGTCTGCTTATCACTATTGCCTTTAATCAGATTTGTCATTTTTTTCAAATATACCTTCCACTTCCCGGTTTTTATTCCCCTGCTGAACAATAACATGTTCTTTCCCAGTTCTTTTCCCTATGAGGAAAACACACCAAGATCTTCTAATCTCTTCTCATAAAACCAATCCATCATTCCTCCCAACAACCATTATTCCAGTTTGAATTTAGCTGTTTTAATATGGGTGACCAGAAACTGCAAAAACTTCTCTGTATTCTCATAATATGTCTTTGGGGTGAGCCATGAGGCTCAGCTGATTTTTCCAAGGGCAGAGCCTGCCACCTTCTCGGAAGCATCTCTTGGATTTCTCAGACATATCCTGAAACCAATGAGAGTATCTTGCTCCCCCTCCTCTGCCATTTCCTGCCATTGAGCTTATCAGAGAATTCCTCCTAGTTGCCCCTCTAAGTGACTGCCCTTGCACATTTTGCTATTGAATTACAGCTCTTTTCTGCTATTCCAGTCCTCTAGGTAACACAGATCTTCCTGCATTATGCTTCGATCTTCTCCATATTGACAAAACCTCCAATTTTGTCTCATTACCACACTGCCACTTTTTATGCCTTTGTCACTACTAAAGCTATTAAGGAAAGGTATGAGGAGAGGAAATAGTTACCAGAGGGAAAACCTGAACACATAATTTACTGTGCAGCAACTGCCCACATGCATCCAACTACCTGTAGTGAAACAGAGTAGCTGTCTCCTATTTATCTCAGCGTACTGAGGGGCAAGTGTCTTGAAAGAAATAGGTACTGTGCTTAAGCTGCAACTCACACTCTTGCCCATGATGGTCATGACAATTGATTAGCAATCCTTAATCAGTCCCTAATGATTCCTCAAGAATCCACAGTGCCTCCTTTCAGCCTGATGATCCCCTTCAAGCAAGAGCCATTGCATGATTATGTTGTCCTCATTCCACTCTTTACCTTTTTTACTTAAATTCCCTGCTAATCCCCATGGTCCCTGTTGCAATTAGTAAATTCCAGTGGAGCACTATGTGAGATGCCCTACAGAAGTCCAAGCAGATTTAACCTACTCTATTTCCTAGATAAGTCAGTCAGGGAAAACTCACAAACCTGCAATTTCCCAGATCACAATTTTTCCTTTCTAAATATGGGTTTATACTTCCTACACTCCATTCATGCTCTCCACCTTTTAATTTATTTATAAAAAACACCTATCAAACTCTTATTGTTTCACGTGTCACTGAAAATTAAGTTTGTTTTTAAACCAGTTGCATGATGAAATTAAACTTTCCAGATTCTGACTTTATCTCAATTGTGGTGATTTCAGATTCTCTTCTTTTTCCCTTGGGTACCATGATTATTATTGAATTGTGAGTCTTGAAATATATGTTATTACTGAACAATGATTCAATAACTAGCTATTATTGAATAATTATTTATCTTTGTCCTTGGCAAAAACTGGAAAAACACAAACATTTTGGGTTTGATCCATAGCTAAATCTTAACCTCACCCCCTGCAAAGAATGGCTTTGTTTTTTGTTCTTTTGTTAGCTTTACTACCAAAAGCTTTCTGCTGTTTCATAGAATCATAGAATGCTATCATCTAGTCCAAACTTTCTTGGCAAAAGCATGGTCTATACAACATGGCCCAGCATCCTGTCCAGCTGAATATCAAAAGTGTCCAGTGTTGGGGAATCCCTATTTCCTTAGGGAGATTATTCCAGTGGCTGATTGTCCTCATTGTGCAATATTTTCCCTTTTGTGTCCATCTAGAATCTCTGCACAATTAGAATCACAGACTCATAGAATGGTTTGGGTTGGAAGGGACCTGAAAGATCATCTCATTCCAATGCCCCCAGGGGCAAGGACACCTTCCAGTAAACCAGGCTGCTCAGAGCCCCATCCAGCCTGCCCTTGAACACTTCCAGGGATGGGGCATCCACAGCTTCTCTGGGCAATCTCTTCCAGTGTCTCACCACCCTCACAGTAAAGAATTTCTTCCTAATATGTAACTTAAACTTACTCTCTTTCATTCCCCCTTGTCCTCTCACTACATTCCCTTGTAAAAAGTCCTTTTACAGGTTTCTTATAGATCCCTTCAGGTACTGGAAGTCTGCAATAAGGTCTCCCCAGAGCCTTCTCTTCTCCAGGTTGAGCAGACCCTGCTCTCTCAGCCTATCTTGTTTTAAACCTTTTTTGCTTTCAATATATTTGTACTTGATGTATTTTCTACATTTTCTCCTTCAAATTTTTAGGAAGATTTTGCAGTTTTGACTTTAACATATCCCAGGGCTCATCCATATTCAAGACACTGAATTTTTAAATCCAGCACACTCTGCTAATTGGGTTCTTAATGGCTTAAACAGTAAATAAACCTTACTTAAGCATCTATTTTTATTTTGATTTAATTCAATTAAAAAAGAAATCAGATGCTGATCAGAATAGAATAATATTGTCTGAGATCATAATTTTTGTAACGCTCTCATTACTCACACCAATTCATAAATTCTTGTTGGTCCAGCGATTTTGTGACAATAGGGCAGCCACCATGTCCAGAAAGAACTGCACCAGGCAAATCTCTCATGTTAGGCTGGCTCCTTCAGCTGTGGCTGAAGTCTCCTTTAATGGTATAGCCCTACAGTTCCTGGCAACACTCCCTCTATTCAAGAAGCTCTTTGTCCATTCTGAATCTAAGTGTGCTGATTACCACTATTACTGCCATGTGGAAAATAAGGTGTTTATTAGCTATCTCAAAACCAAATTTTTTTCCAAATGTGTTATTTTGTGTGCTGTATTCTTTTTGAACATTTAAAGACTTGCACTAACTTTTTTTTCTTTGAGCAATTTTCCATCCACTCCTATGGATTGCCACATTCCAAGCTCAGTTTCTTTTTGACCAGGGTTCACATAAAATGTTTCAGGTTTCAGGTTTTCAGGTGAGTAAGAGGTGCCCTGGCAGCCAGGAGGGTTGCATCAGGCACAGCATTGCCAGATGGGCAAGGGAAGGGATTGTCCTGATCTGCCCTGCACTGAGGCAGCCTCACAGCAAGTGCTGGGGGCAGTTTCAGTGACCACAACACAAAAAAGATATTAAACTATTAGAGAGTATTCAAAGGAAGGCAGTGAAGATGGTGAAGGGCCTTGAGTGAAGCCACATGAGGAGTGCCTGAGGTCACCAAGATCTGTTCAGCCTGGAGAAGGGAGTGAGAGGACACCTCATTGCAGGAGTCCTCAACGTCCTCACAAAGGGAAGAGGAAGGGAAGGCATTGATCTCTTCTTTCTCATGATCACTGACAGGACTTGAGGGAATGGCCTGAATTTGTGTCAGGGGAGGTTTAGGCTGGATATCAGGAAAACATTCTTCACCCAGAGGGTGTTTGGTCATTGGAACAGGGTCCCCAGGGAAGTGGTCACAGTATCCAGCCTGACAGAGTTCAAGAAGTGTTTGCACTTCAGGCACAAGAACTTCAGGTTCAAGAAGTGTTTGCACACCTTCAGGCACTTGGTGAGATTCCTGGGGTGTCCTGCACAGAGCCAACAAGTTGTACTTGATAATCCTTGTGGGTGCCTTTCAGCTCAGGATATTCTGTGACTGTAGATTTCCCTTCTCTCTGGATTGTCTGCTTTCATAATCTGTGTCAGGAAAATATATTTCTCAGTTTATGGTCAAATACTTATTTCTCATAAAAGGCACACATTTTCCTAGTCAAACAGACAATACACTGTATCCCTCTAGCTACTTAATCTGCTTAAATGCTCCTTTTCTTTTTAGTGTCTATTCTTCCACAACCTGCTATTTCTTTGAGTTCAAGAGACCTATATATACATGTGAAGAGCTTTTATTTTTGAATTGTAGAAACTGCAGGAAGCTGTTGGGATTTTTTTTTCCTAGCTGGGGTTGATCCATCAGCAAAATGGTTTTCTCATGTACCCATCTATCAAAGTATTTGCTGAATTACTTTTGGTTTTGAATAAATGACTGCAACCCAATTTATTGTAAAACATATCCACTTTTGATACTCAGTTCCACAGTCTGAAAAACAAATTTCTGTGATCAGAAGCTTTTTCTCCAAAGCCAGAATTTGTTTTCCTCAGATGAATTAGTTATTTGTCATTAGTATTGCCAGCAAACTAAATACATTAAAACAGCAGCTGAACAAACACAAGAAACAGAGTTTTAATTATAAAATTAAAAATATTGAAAATATTTCCAAAAGCATTTTCTCAGATCTGATTTTTTGTATTTATCTCTTTTAGATCCAGTCAAGATCCAAGACACACTGACACTCAGAAAGAGAAATAAGAAAAATAATAAGTAATAAGAGTAATAAAAAAAAACATCAGTAGCTAAAAATCTCAAGCATCTAGTCACTTCAGGAGGAATGGCATTTTGAAGAAAAAGGCTGGAGTTAGAAACTATATTCTGTTTATTTTCTCTAAATAAATTGGACACATTTATAATAAAATAATGCAATTTTTTATCTGTTAAATTAATTTAGGTAAATTAATTATAAAACAATTATCTGAGGTTTTTATGTCATGCAGGAAGTGTCATTTATATGCCAGTTGTATGCAAAGAGAGAAAAGGTTGCCCTCCTAATTTATTTTAATGCATGCAACAATGAAACAAGATTTAATTGAAACAAAAGACAAGAGGATGAAAAGAATTTTTTTCTTTTTTTTCCCCAGAAAAATCCAAAGCATTTGCATTCAAGGCCTTGAAGCATTTCCACATTATAAATTATATATTTATATGTAAATGGACTTCTGGCTTCTGTTCAGAATATTTGGCAAATTGAATGCTAGATTCTGCTGTCTTTATCTCCATTGAGTTGTGAACTATTCCCTGAATATTCCTATAGATTTCTAAAGCTTTGCATAACTTAAGCTACCATATGTAAGATACATGTGAAGGGTTTTATGACAAAATGTGTGCATCTGTGAGCTTTCTCCTCCTCATTTGAAAAATAGTGTCACATACCTGCAAAACTGAAGCAGTTGAACCTTGGGATCAAAACAAAAAGTTTGGACTCTTCTTTTAATCTTAGAAAAAATTTTTCCATTGGCATCTCCTCCCTTCCATATTGGCAGGAGTTCATGATAGCTTAAAATCAGTGTTTTGAGGAAGAAATGGTAAAGGAGAATAAAAGAAAAATCCTGATGTACTTACAATATTCCAGGGATTGACAAGGAGTACCCTAACCACTGAGCAAAATTGTGATCCCTCACACAAAGGGGACACAAGTGCAGGAGGGAAGGAAACTCATTCAGAGCACCCCACAAGGTCTTTGTTTTGCTCAGAAATCCCAGACTGAATCCAAGAATCTTTTCTGAAGAAACCACTTCATATCTTCACAAGTTGAAGGTCAATTAATTGTCCCCTGGAAAAATTATTTTGTCAGTGCAGTTCCTGAGCGGTTGCTAATTATGGGCTTGATTTCACAGCCTTCCATAATGATCGTACTAGTGGAGGGACAACAGGTTTAAACGACTCAATTCTGACTCTAAAAATTGACTTATCAAGTTAAAGGTGACTTGCTAATAAGAGCTATAACTTCAATATCAAGGAAGTGTAGGAAAACATATAGCAGAATACACTTTACCATAATTCTTATAAGAGGGAAAGTAATATATTATCTTTTATTATCAGTGGAAAAGAAGACTGAGAAAATGACAGTAATGTGACAATATGAATAATAAAGAACCTGATCTCCTTTTTGAAGAACTTACCTTTCCTAACTATTTCTTACCACAAATGATTAATAAAATATTTCTTTTGTTGATAACTGATGCATATTTTCCTTATATTGCTTCCCCAAAACACAAATCAAAACAAAGAGGAAAAAGAAGGATTTTCCTTTGTTAAGAAAACTGTGGATCTCCACCTAGAGATCTTGAGTTTCAAAGGAAAAGCATTCCAGGTGAATGTTTGAACACAAACCCTCTACCCTGAGGCCTTTTTAAAGAAAACAATTCAGTGGTTTTCTCTTTGGAAAACATTTTAAGTACTGCAGTCAGAGACCTCATGCTGTCGTTCATTTTTCTGGGCTGGATTCTCTATCACTACATTTGTCTCTACCACAATATTGATAAACAACCAAGAATATATTGTAGGATAGCATAGAAATATCCAAGTAAGTTTAACACTGGAGTTAATTAGGCTTTATAGCATATCATCATGTACAGGATAGAGTCCCACACTCTTTCTGGAGCCTGGGCCACCTCAGTTCCTGTTACCTCTGCAGTGCATTGTGAGAGTCCATCCAAGCACCAAGTCCAGGAAGAGAGATGGAGGTTCCAAGACATTGTCTCCACCTAACAAGTTCTGATGTATGCCAAAAGTGGAAGTTTTCCACTCCAAATAAAAGAGATCTCCAGCAAAATTGTTATTTCACAATTTGTTGATATAGATACAAAAATCTGACACTAAATGATAGAGCTGATACTGCAACAATGATACAAGAAACAGGAAAAATGTTAGTTTGCTGTCACATAAAGCTATTAAAAACAATATTTCACAAATACAAAGCTGATAAAAAGTCTGTTGGTTTCCATATGTAGATTTCAGAACACTACTTTATAAAAAGCTTTGTTCCAAAAAGCTACAAAACAAGCATGCTTGGTTGGAGTCCCATAATGTAATTTTACAGCAAAATTTAAGACAGTAGCTTTGCTTGTCAAAAGTTCCAAGGGAAAGGTAGCAGCTCCTGCTGATGGCTTAAGACAAAAAATAAATTCTGATTTTAAAGTAACGTTTTCTATTTTGGAACATGTATTTGCATAAAAAATGGGGGTTTTCTCATTTGAACAAAAAGCCTTTGCCTTGCAGTAGAGAACAGGGGGTGGGCTGTGTCATGAAGCTCAGACACAGTAAATCTGGAGCCATATTTTAGTACTGGGCTACCCACGAGCTCAGAGACACAGCTGATCTCCTTCAATCTGGAGTCCCTCCTGGAGTGTTAGTAAATAACTAACTGTTCCACTCAGGCAGGTGCTGTTACAAGGCAGATTATAATTACATCTACGCTGCGGTTGCAAAAAGAAAAACATAGTGCCTTGAAACCTTAAAATTAGAATGACTTCAGGTTCAACCAACTCTCTTTAAAATGTGGACTACAGCAAAACTAGAAAGCCCAATAAAATAAAGTATCACAGCCACCTAGTATAATTAAAGCCAGTCATCCAAAAGATTTACTGGTTAACTGGTATAATTCCCCCTGGATGGGAATATATCTGATCTGTAGCCAGCACTGCTACAAACACTGTTCCTCTCTCAGGAGTCCAAAATAAATATCTCTTCTGCATTTTGGGGGGTTACAGTCTCCTGCAGGGCAGTAGGTCAGTGTCCTCTTCAGTGTGACACTAAACAGAAAAGGTGAAATACTGTCAATGAGAGTTTTGCTATTGACTTCATCTAACCCAGGACTTCATTCCAAGTGTTTCACCCACTCTTAAATTTTAGTAATGCTTATCTTATCTATCCTAAGAAATTTAAATGGCAAAACAACATCTGACATGCATGTAAATCTAGAAGCTTGGAATCTGGGGTGAAGGAAGACAAGTTCTCAAAAATTGGTTCCACATTCACTGAGATATGCTCAGCCTGCTATGGGAATCTCCAGCATGTTAGCGCTTGATCCTTTCTTCCTCCAGTTTCAAGGGCAACATCTCTTCAAATTTCCACAGGAGAATGTGGTAACAGGCTTACAAAAATGAGTGAACTCTGCCTTTTTGTGCCATCTCTCATAAATCACCTTTGTTTGCATGAGGCCCAAGGCAAAGTCTATTGAAATCAGTATAAGCCTTTTTCTTTTGGATCAAGTCCATTATCTGTGTTTCTCCTGCTTCTTTCGCTTTTGGCTGAAATGTCACATCTCACTTAAGCATAGAAGGGTGGCCAACAGAAGAGATGGAGCCAGCTACAGGAGTGTCATGAGAATACATGAATGAGATATGTATATTCATAGAAAGATTCATTTTAAAACAGAGTAGCAGAGCGAAGACACATCAGTTGCTCTTGCACACTGATAATTTACACATTTTACACATTATTACTTTGCTGTTCTACAGCAAAAATGTAGTTACTATAGCAACTGGTTTGTCATATGACCAGGATTCTATTTTTAATATCACTCAAAGGTACATATTAACATGCATAATATACGGACTACTTATGGGGGCTGAAAACATATATATTAACATTTTAAACCTTTAACGAGAAAATCCTTCTTAATTTATTTTACTATCTGCAGTTTTTTATTAGTTTACCTATCTAAAGACTCACAAAGGGTGACAGAATAAAACTGTCATTACAGCTCCTGGTGAACTCATGCAGTTTTCTCCTTTGTGGTACAGGAGACCAGAGGTATCTACAAGGTTCAGAGCTCCTGAGAACTCCAGGGCACTGCCAAGGTCCAGATGGATGTTTCCAAGAGCTTTGGCTCCTGTGTATCTTTATCACCAGCTATTGCGTTCTTTTTCTCCCTTTTTGTATCATGCTCCTGAGCAAGCTTATTTTTTGGATGACTTATGTTGAATGAATCAGGAAGACATCTTAAAGCATCAGTTTCTTTTCTCAGTCTAACATATAAATTGTTTCTGTAAAGATGTTGTCCATCTGCAGCAGACACAAATAAACCATCTCCCAGTATCAGAGATCTCCTGCAGTCCCTTGCACAAGGCAGCTGATATGATACCTTTCTTGTTGCTGTTAAACAGAATTTATCAAATTGTGGATTTTCAGTCCAGTGGTCAAAATGAGTGTAGAAGGGAATGTTTAAGGAAAAAATAATTTTAGAAGAGGGGTGGGAGTGGGTTGTATGGTTTTTCCATTTGTCTCATTTGACTTTGACAAATTTTTGGTGGTGTGGGTGTGGGGAAGACACTTACTGAATGTGAAACTCCCATTCTGGGACCAGAATACCCATACAATCATTTACTGCAGCAGCAAGGGAATATACTTGCAGCAGAGCTTCTCAGGTTGCACCACTTTACAGTTTGTTTTGGAGGCCAATGCAAAGCACTCCTATTGCTCTAGTGAGCCTTAAACTACTTTAGATTGTAACTGGTTAGGGAGGGGGAGGGCTCCCAATTCAAATTATTTCAACCTTTTTACTCCCTGTGGAGACTTAACATGCTGTCAAGCCCCCTCTGACTTCAGCTGACGGCAAACTTAGATGGTTTCTACTCCAATATATAGTTCTAACTTTACAGATCCCTTAACACAGAACTCCATCTATACATGCCCTATAGCCTTCAGCAAAGTTGTCCACGTTGCAATTCTGAACTCTCAAAGGTAACCTTGAAGTACAACTCAGGTTCTTTCATGCTATGGGAGGCTTATAGGAATCAGTCTGCATGTCACTGACTTATGGGCAGCAGAGGGAGGCGACAGATGCAGAGCTGCCAGAAGTCAGGAAGGAGGACTTGTGGTATTGCTCCTGCATGTCTGAACCCAGAGAATCAGGTCAGTTCTCAACATCCTGCAGGAAAAAAGTGCATCTGTCTCTCAGCATGCCCATGTCATCCATGGAGCCTTCAGTTTGGGGTTGATGCTGCGACTGACGTTCACTGCCTGGTGGGACCGTGTTGCTGGTTGTCTGGTGTGGCTAAAATTATTCTCACATTGACTCAAACTTGAGTATCAAAAGAAAGTGTCTCTCTCCTGGTGTCATACTGCTACAGCAAGAGACTTCTAGGGTGCCCACCAGTGTTTTTCACATGAAAAGACATGCAAACAGCCTATGCAAAGAGCCAAAATGAAATTTATCCCCTTACCTGACTTTAAAAAATGGTCAAAAAGCCAGCATCCCAAAAGGTTTGGGATCACAAGGAGTGTCATAGTCAAAGAAGGTTTGTCCTATTCAAACAATGTGGCTAAATGGTTTCGACAAGTGAAAAAGACCTTGCATTAGATGGTGGCTCTGATATCTTGGCACAAGGAATTTGTATGCAATTATTTGTGCAGGAGGAGAGAATCATGAAGAATGCCTTATATAAATCCCAGTAAATAAATCAAAACTGCTATCACATGAAGCTCTGTTTCCATTACTTTGCTATTATCATGGTATACAACAGAAAGCTTCATTATCTATTTACATCAACACTCTCACAGGCCAGAATGCTTTTTTGCTTTCTGTTGCCATTATGTTGTATTATGTGTGGCAATGCCATAGCAACCCAAGATAACACAAGTAGTGTAGGGCAACAGTGTAATATTTTCTGGCTTTTGTTTTGAATGAGACAGAACACAGCTACCCACTCTATGCAAGCTATACACAAATACCAAAGATTTAGCACAATAAGCGGCAATTAGAAAACCAACAATACATATTGCAAGCCAGCATTTGTCTCCCTTGCATTCTAAAGGATTAAAATCACTGAAGGGTACCACTGCAGCATCTCAAAAGACTGAGCAACACACATACAACAACAGTGTAGTTCACAGGTTTGGTGTATGTCACCATCCATTGATACATGCTTGATCTAACTGAACATACATATGAGATGTCTGGGCAACCATGTTGTATCTATCCCATCAGAACTGGGTCAGGTCTTGAATTAATGGGCTAAAGGCTGAGGATACCTTAGGATATGTTTATTTGGCAACCACCACAGCAGTGCTATTTGTAGTAGAATTTGTTGAGAATAACTAATCAATATGTGCAGAATGAAATGACATTTTTAGTCACCTGAGACAATGAGTTCAGAGTGCCTTCTCTGAAACATGCACTGATTACCATGCCACGACCTTGTGTGAATAATGTATTTGGCAATCAGGCACAGGAAAGTACAGAGAATATGATCAGCCAAAGTACCAAACTTTCCTCCTGCTTGTTTAGCTTGTGCCCTGAAATCTCTCTGATACACTGGGGATGACATAATCTGCCAGAGCTCAGCTTTTCAACATATTGGGATGTTCATAGATTGTCCATTGCAAGTGGTTTGGTTTTGTGTCTTCTATCTAAAAATTACGTACAAGCCAGTCCACACAAGAAATATGCACTCTTTTAGTAGAATAATTTGCATTAATTTGACTGCCTTTTTTCCCCTTCATCATTAGAGGGTTTTTTCCTGTGTTGAACTAACTTAGTTAGATTGGACAGGGACCAGATGACAACCATTTTGCAAACTCTGACCTATAAGATGCCCTGCACAGAAACTAAACATCTAAAAAGATTTAAATATGCTATTATAAGCACCAATAAACATGGTCTTACCTGCTGATGAACAGGGTTAAAACTAATATACCATTAGAGTCAGTATTAAGTATTGTTAAGGTTGACTTAGGTAGCTACTGAGATGATGTTCAGATGTTTGGGTGGAAGCAAGAAGCATATTTGGGAAAAAAAGTAACATCTGAGACAGCTTCTTAACCCAAAATTTGAAGTATGCAAAAGCCCTCAGGAACCTAACTTTCATGGATGCCAAAATTTTATTGACCTCTCCGTGTAGGAATGGATGAGGATGAAAGAGAAAGAAATGTTCTTGGAGGCAGACGAGGCAGATTTGGTTAATGCCAGAATTAGGATTGCAGTGAGCCTCAGTGGAAAAGCCCATCTGGAGCAAAGGGTGCTGTCTTGGATAGGCTTAAAAATACGATAAGAGAAGATATAGTAAAGCCCCTAAACAATCTGGAGTAATTTGATCTTCCTGTGTCCATGGAAAAGGATATTGATATTTGTTTGCAAGCGTAAGTAAATGTACATACCTGACTAATATGACTTTTTTCCCTTAACTGGTGTGATCTGTAAAATGTTCAAACTACTGGATAATTTCTTGGTTCAAGAATGGAAATACACTTTATAAATATAGTTCAGTCACAAGATTATTTCACAACCATTTGAAAAGTGCTCATTTTCATAGTGCAGATGAAGCCAGAGTTAATTAGCACTAGTCACTGGAGAGAGCAGTAACTCACCTAATTTTTTTTTACTTTTGCTAAATGGATTGCAATTACTCCCCCAGTAATACTGTGATAACAAAGTTTAATACATAGAAAAAGTATTAACAGCATCAACAATGCATCATGGGAGAGTAGTAACTAAAGGACAAACTAAGTTAAGCTTTTTTGTTCAGATGTGGGGAAAAAAAATTATCCTAATAAAGACAGGTACTTTCAACGTGGTTTCATGGTTTTCTTTCAACCCCAAAAGACTGCAAAGATTAAAACCAAGAAATTTTAGATAAGCATGAAATACTTTTATAATTACATACATCTGTATTATTTTATACAGATGTTTACAATTGGGAAGGCAACATTACAGCTAATAAAGGTCTTTTCTATGTATAAGCAAGCGGGTCCACATGTTCAGGAAACTGAATAAAACCTATTTATTGTCCCTGCAGGTTTGAGGTTTGGGGATTTTTTCTGTTGTTTTGCTTTTTAATTCTGGTATTTCACCTTAATTCAGTTTGCTATCAGAGGTTAAAAATATCCTAGTTCCATTCCATCAAGTCTAAATAATACTGTTAAAGAAACAGGTATCAAACGTTGCTGATGAAATCCCAATAGTCATGGGAATGGCTAAACCATTCCATAGCAGTACAGTATGGACACTGCAAGTACAAGGCTGTACAAAATCCAGGGTTTTCATTATTGTCCCTAGAAAACAGTGAGTAGTGCCACCACTGTCCTCCAGATCAAGCTGGAAAATGAAAATAGTCTTGGAGTTCACTCATCATTGAATTTTAATACATCATGAAAAGATAGGTTGCACTATTTTTTTATGTGCAGAACAAGTCTCTCAAAAGCCCTGCTGCAGGTAAAAGTTGAAGTTTATAGGATACAAAATTCTTTAGATTTGTAACTATTTTGCAATATATAGCATTTTGTTTTCCAAAGGATTATGTTAGAGAGACATGCTGTAAAAATCCAGAGATGCTGCCAGCAATTAGGCAGTTGGGTGAAATCTTCTCTATTACACTTGTGTTTGCTTGCCAGTTCTTCATGTTCTGTCCCGAAAGACTGTTTTGTTTTTGTTTACACAGCTCTTGTAGGCAGAATGAATAAACCTTTTTTCCCTACATTTGCCAGGTTTCACTGATACACTCTTGGTTTCTCAATTTAGAGGCTTTGGATGGGCATTTCAAAATATTTGATTTGACCAGAAATCAATTTTCATGTCACCTAAAAGAAAATTTCTTTTTAGACCTGAAAGTATTCGGAGCTATCAGTCAGGTAAAATTGACTATGAAGTTTACATGTGGTTTAGAAAAAGAGATCTAGATGTAAGCCTTAGTTAATCTGAGTCAGGATCAGTAGGACCTGCCAAAAGGAAATTCCCTGTGGGGAAAAAAAAAACACCTCTCCCAAAAATATCCCCAGTTTCCCATCACCTCCTTCCTCCTACCACTACCTTTTCACTGTAGGTGTTATGCCTGTTCTGCTGAGATATTTATAATCTCCCCATTCAAAGCCCTCCTTTGGGGGTCTCAGGCTGAGCAAAAAAACAAGGAAATGGGAGCTCTCAAAGGAGAAGCAATTTTATTTGCTGCCTGAAATATTTTGGCAGAGATTCATTAAGCATGTATGGGAAGAGCTTGGGCAACTGCCTGAGATATTTGTGATAGCTCCTGCTTAAACTGCCCAAGTATGTGGTCCTCACTGAAGACAGCAGTCTAAAATCCAATAAATTACCTTGCTTCTTGGAATAGAAAAAAATTAAATTGTACATTTTTGACACATGGAGCACTTTTTCACTTGTTTTTGTCTGAAATGAAAAGAAAAAAAGAGGAAATGGTTATGGGGTTTCTAATTTTCAGAATAACTATTTTCCTTTGGGTGGAATCTAATCGCAATGTGTTCAGAGCCAGGGAAGAAAGTTTCAGAAACTTATAAATTCCAAACAAATATTTAAAAAATACATTTATTTGTCTCTCAATCAATAGATATTAAAGCAAACTGTAAAAAGAAATAGTTACTAAAAGTAGAGATATAAATATAGCAGAGGAAGTATAAGGGATTATAAAAAGCAGAACTCGTGTGGCAAATTTCACTGCAAGATCCTCAAAATATATTAAAGATTAAAAAGCTTAAGACTTCAGTTGCAGTATGTTCTTACACTGAATATTCAGAAAGTTTAAAATAAAGGTTCTACTATTTAGAATAATATACATGATAAAAAGGAATGTGATGCTGCTACAGAAGTGTTAACACTTTCATTACCAGAGCTTGTAATTTAACATATTCTGCTAAAGAGTAAGTTTTTATATCCACCTGGAGCAATCACCAGAATTACCAGAAGAATCAAAACAGGTTTTCTGACATTAGATTTTGCATTTTATATCACTTGTCATAGATACTGTCCACTATTTGACATTTTTAGACATTTTCAGCTTCTGCTCCAAAATGCTCTGAACTTCATTCTCTGCTCTGAAAATGCAAGCTTGAGAACAAATGAAAATAATCTATTTCACGTTTTTGAAGTTGAATCGATTTTATTTCGTAGCAGATTAAAATTAAATACTCTAAAGATAGTCCTTATTTTGCCACAAACAACCTACATGACTATATTCAAGCCACTGAATCTATTTTTCTGTGTTCCTATAGATAGTAAAAGATACTTCTATACTTGCCAACTGCAGTGCTTTGTGCATATACTTAGCTATCATCTCACAGTTCTTCCGAAATCTATGAAAACCTGGAAAGACACTGAATGCATAAATGCTAACTATCCATCTCCTTTTGCATCCATTTTCAAAATGCACACAACCCATACCCAAAAAACTTTAGGCTGGAAACAGGCACTAGTTTTAGAGGAACTTGTAAGTGGACCATAAATTTTACAGCACATAAGAAGCAGAAGCCTGCAAATACCAGGCAAAATCTTGCTCAGTTTAAGACCAAAATAATTTTTTAATTTCCAAATGTAATTTTTCACACTGTTGTGTGTACCTCCAAGAGACACAAGTACCACCCCTGCACCCAGCACAACTGAAGCTTCCCTCACACTGCAGTCATCCATCCATCCATCCATCCATCCATCCATCCATCCATCCATCCATCCATCTCTACCAGCAGGGTCCAACCTTTGCAAGCTGCCTTCTTCCACACAAGGGATGTGGTCTGCTTTGAAGCAGCTCATCACCTGGATAAATAATGTGGCTGTTTGTTCTGGCAGCTAAAAAAACTATCACTATATCACTGACATGCCACTGAAGATGTCAGAAGCCAGGCCATTTCACTGTGCTGAAGTGCTTTTCCTTTTATTGCCAGGCCTATAACAAGATTATTGAAATGATTCTACAATAGTCAAGCTGCAGCTATAGATACTTGTTGAAAGTAAATAATAAAAGCATTTTATCAGAATTGCTGTCATTTTCCTGTTGAGGGATACATCTGTTTCATAAGTACATTTTTATGTGTGCCTGCCTTATGTGAACCTGCTCTAATTTAGTTACACTGATAGGTACAGTTGTAGCTTTCTTTCTAACAATATTAACAGATGAATAGGGCAGTCATTTTCAGACAGCAATTTGCCACGGCTACAGTCAAAGTGGATTGGATTGAGATTGCAACCTAGCAAGAACTAGGATTTTATTATTATTATGGTTGCTGTTACTTTACTGCTAGGTTGGCTCTTTTCTTTTTTTTCTTTATTTTTTTCCTTTTTTTTCTTTTTTTTTTCCTGTTTTTCTTTTTAAGCAGACTACTTGATTGATATGCATTAATTTTAGACAAAAATCCGTTGCAAGGAAAACTAAATGAGGGTCAAAAATATTCTTCTGAGAAAACCAGTGATAAAGTGCAGCCCGCAGATAAGAAAAGGTACAGACTACATCACCTTTCTTAGTCCCAAATACTGTCCAGAAAGGCAAATTCTGATCACTCAATGCAGCTCTGACAGACATGCAAACAGTCAGGGACATTCTTAGCAGATGAGCTAAGCAAAGCAAGTTGATGCAACATTGCATTTCTGAGGAGAGGAATCTGTACCTCAACTTGGAGATGTAGGGAAAATACCTGCAGTTTTGAAAAGCAAGTGCTTTTTTACTGAGATCCAAACCTCTAAGCCATCCACTTGAGAAGTCTAGATGCTGTTTTTCAAAATAGCAATCCCACAAACCCTGCCCAAGCACCTAAAGGCAACTAATCTCCTACCCAGATGCACTTGTCCACCCTTGCTGCCAAGAATCAACTTGACCACTGTCACCCAATTTTAACTGAAAATTGTCTGAAACCTATGAAGTACCCAGAAATCAGTGACTTTACAGGGGAAAGATACCTGAACCAACATCCCCTACCTAAAGAAGTGGGGTTCAAGATCATGGGTTCGTTCCCCTTCCAGCTTGACTTCCTGGCTAACTAGCCAAAACACTGCCAAGTGTCCTGGCTACTGGTGGCCTGGGGCTGCCAGGATCTCTTACCTCCACTTTTCAGATCCTTTAAGCACCAAACCTGTGGTCCTGCAAATATAACTCTATGTAATTCCATGTTTATGTGCTATAGGTTTTCAGACCTCTCCCTTCCAGAGGTGTAAGATCTTCACTTCAAGGAAAGAACTTCTTTTAAGGGAAATGCCTTGTTCTTTGAACACTCACAAGGAATGGAGCTTTTCTCCCAGTGCTTTCCTCACAGTAAGCTGGTCAGGGAAGAAGATGCTTCACCCAAGTCTTCACCAACACACATTATTCCATCATGCAATATTGCATCAGACAGCAGCATCCACCTTGCATCTATTTCCAGTGGTTAACAACTCAAGGCAATAAGTGATAATGAACAGCTCCAGGAGATCATCTGCATCTCCTCTTCAGTGGAGTGGTTATAGTGACACCCCTGTCCCGCCACCCCACCCCTCCTGTGTGATGAGGCACAAGGAGAAAGATGGGCATAAAGAAAACTACTTTATTGTTAAACAAATAATTACTTCTTCCTGGGTTCAGAGGCTCTAAGGACTAAATTTACTGGAAATTAAAATGAGCCAATAAACAGTAAGATAAAACAAACACTGAATTAACAGCTTTCCAACATACAAATTTCCACTACTATGAGTTTACAGACATCAGTGTTTAACTTATGTTACTCCTCTCTAATTTTCTAGATGCCTATTCTCAGCTAGCAAAATCCGTGTAGTGGGGAATTCTGTTGAAGCCCTCTTTCCTTTAATTTTCAAGGAAAGAAGAACAAGAGCCCAGTCAGCCTCCAGAGACAGCGGATTCTGAACAATATTGCAACTTGGCAATAATGAAATCCTTTCATCCTCTTTAATGTTTGCACGTGACAGTTAAATTCAGAAACTCTCAATTACTGGAACCTAGAAATACCAAAGTGTGCTTCAATATTGATTGCCACCACCCCTCCAAGAATATCTATTGGAAGAAACACGGGCATAGGCTGCCCATCTCCTCCTCTGCTTCTGACACACATGGAGTAGTAAAACCTTACAGGGTGAGGGAAATTGCATCATTGCAAAGCCAGCTTGGACTGTGTCACAAATGTTTTTTTATCAACTTTTATTTTTCAATAACCCTTCATTTTGCTTGGAAAAATACTGCTTTCCCTCACATTTATCTTCATCTTCTTCTCCTTTTAAATAATTTCAGAAGGAGAAGGTTAAGCAATCAACCCTGAGGGAACACCTAAGTCAAAGGTTACCTTCAGGGGTATTTTCTTAAAATTTATTTCTATAAAAAGACGCAATGGAAGCAAGTTATGTATTCCACAACAGAGAGGAAGGGCGAGCTGCAGCTGCATGAGCTCAGAGACCTGGCATGACGCAGGCTCTAGAGGAAACCCCCCCACAAACCCCACTCCAGAGCAGGGAGGAAGAAATGAGCTCCTCCCTGCTCCTGGGAGTCCTGCCTCTGCTTGACTTCACAGGAGCTGGCAGGAGCACTGATGGGAGCTTCCATAGAGCCAGAACTTCTCCCCAGGATATGAGATTCAGCACAGCGCTGTTAAACACATCCTGAAAATCTGCCACGTCTCATGAAAAAAAGAATTGGAGGTGGTTTCCCCTTCTCTGCAGAGAGGGAAGCTCCTCACACTGTTTGTATTACATCCAAATATCTTCTTCAAACAAAATATTTCCCTTATGAAGCAGCGCAGCCAAAAAGCTGGAGGAAACCTTGGTACAACTTTTCCTCTGAGATGACAGTCCTTACTGGGAAAAATAAGAACATAATTCTGTGGCTGGGGAAGACATTGACATCAGCAATGTGGGGTGTTAGATTAAGAAAGGGAAAATATAATTGAAATGCTATTGTTGCTAAAATAAAATCAGATCTCTGCTTATTGTCCTTTAAGGACTGAAGACACATTCAAATTTTTTATGCATACACAAGTATAGATAAATAGTTGATTTATACAGATATGTTATGTTTTTTAGGCATAACAAATATATTATATATGTTCAGCATTGAAAGCCTAACTAATTGTGGAAGTTTGTTTATTTTTTCCTGAAAAAATAAAGATCCTTGAGGGTAGGGCATTTTTCTTCGCAGTCATACAAAGATCAGCACAAGGAATCCTGGATAATACCAGAGGTTCCTGAACAGCACAGTTGCATAAAAGATTGGTTACCTTTCTTGTCCCATTGCATTATTTGCTACCACTTGTGTTGATAAAGATACACCCATCTTTTTCTTCCTAGTTACTTCTCAAAGCTCTGCTGCTCTTGCATTTAAAAAGAAAATTTCAGTAAACTAATAAAGATAATTTGCTGTGCTTTAGAAACTCAACTTAATTGGGCTCTCTGTTTACAGTTGCAGTACAGACAGCTGCTTGTTGTCCTTTTCTAACTAAAGTGATCACACTGAAAGGACAAATTATGAAGCTTTCTACCACTCTTCTAAGTCGTCTGGCCTGTGAGCTGCAGAACCAGCAAACTCTCTTGTCCTAAACATTACTTCCCAGCAGCCCACACTTGCATTCACATCCACCACAGATCTTCCCACAATGCCTGCAGTTCTTCCTTCAGGTCCTCCCACTTGCTGAGTCTCATCCCCATCAGACAGACAAATCAGTAGTAGCTTGTGTGGTGGCTTTTTGTGGAACAGGCACCCAGCAGCGAGTTGAGGAAAACACATCTGTTCCTCCACTGGTGCAGCTACACAGCACACAGCTGCTGGGCTCATGCTGCAGACACACTCTTAGTTGGGGAATTAATTTTGGCTATCCTCTTCTATCCACTTAATAAATTTTCATTGACTTGGTACATTCATATCTTTGAAGCCAGTTTTGGTAGAAAGTGGTAAATGGGTTCAAAAAGATAGGGGAGATGAGATGACTAAGATTTTGTGATTGCTTAAATCTTTTCACATAAAACTAAAAATGCCTACTCTCAAAAAAGTCTTTTAAAATATATTTTATCCACCAACTATTCCGTGCAAGTGGTTAATGTGTCACAAGGAACAGAAAATCTGGAAAAAAGATGTTTTCAGGCTACTTTTCTTGGGCCCAGCGTCTATTTTTTCATTTCCACATTAAACAAAAAAGCCAGTCATATGTAGGTTAATAAAGTGAACACAAGGGAGATGTACCTCTAAATTGGAGCCAGACGGTGAATAACAGAGCAGGAATGTACTTAAACCTCGGTACCAGCTCGTGACAAGGTCTGCTCTCTGTCTTAGCCTGTGGATTTTGGAAAAAAGCTTCAGGAGCTAAGAGAAAAACTTTCAAGCTGACAAATACTCCTTGGCTGGAAAAGGCTCCTGTTTTAATTCAGCACAGATGTGACTTTTAATGAAAGCATTATGGCTTTGCAGCTGCATGGATGATACAAACCTTTTTAAAGGAATAAATGACTCAAAATGCTTTCTTTTCACTGCACCATTATGCTTGACCTTTGCTGGGGTACAATCCTAAAACCAGCTACAATGCTGTTTATGCTTACCTGTCTTTTATCCAGTCTAATCTTGGGAGAAATAGGGCAGCCTGACTCCTGCTAGATGAGAAAAGAGAACAGCCCCTACCTCCCATGTGGGACTTAACACTTTGCAGGGTTAGGTGCCTGGTGAGTGTAGACACCAATGGTAAACAAAAAGGAAAAAATCTAAATGCACCAGACAGGGAACTGCAAAGAAATACTGGGTCACATTAGCACAGAGTCACTAGATAACTGAAAACTAGGTCAATGTGAGGAACACTGGGAGCTTTTGCTACAGCAGTCATTCTCCAGAAATTAAGCTGGATCTAAGGGCTGGCTATTTGGCTCGCATTCAGACACCTGCTTCACACAGGCACAGGGGTAAATTGTAAACCTAATTTCTTCCCTTTGTTTCATGTCTTAATTCTGCTGGGCAAGAGACAAGACAGACACCTGTGTAATAAACTTTTTTTTTTCTGTTTAGTCAGGTAGCATCTTCTTTATCTCACCTAGCTTCTGTCTGATTAGAGTCCAGTAGTTTCCTTCCATGCAGAGCATCTCTGGGGGTAATTAACCACACGTACCTTACAACAGGATAAATCAGCTCCTAGAGAGAGGCTGTCTCTTTCCACCTATAGAAGCTCAGACCAGACAGCTTTCAGATAGCCATTAAGGTGCAGCAAATCCCACCCTTATTATATACAACCCCAGTGAGTAATTAAAAAAATAATACTGAAGATCAGGCATATCTTTTCCATCTCACAGTACAAGGACTGTGTTGCTCTGAACATACAACTAAAAGTTAATTTTGGGTAAAACTTTTCAGTCCATTTTCTTTCCTGCTAGTGTTTCTGCATATTTATTTCAGATTTGTTCCCCTACAAGGAAATAGAAATCAACCCCTTGTGGTCAACATTTTCTTTCACCCAAAATGCCCTATACTGACACTGCACTAGTCTGGCCCTGATTCAGCAGAGCACTTATCCATTTATTTAAAGACTGCTGAATCAAGGCCAGAGGTACCATCCTGTGCTCAGCAGTGAACTAATATGCCAAATATTGTGGAGTCAAGTTCAACATGCCGACAAATTCACATTTATCAACTTGGATTCCTGGAAGTCTCCACATTTCTGCAAAAAATCTGGACTTTCACTGATTATACTCTCTGTACTGGAGGTGCAATATGTTACATCTTCTTACCTACTCAGTAAAGTTTTAAAAATATTTACCAATGCTCATATAAAGCATTGGTACAATAGCCTCCAATAATTGACCCATAAAATGTGTATAATATGCAGAACATATGGAAATAAAGAAAGCATTGTAAAAGACCAGTTCATTTCCTAGGGTAGTTAGAAAAGGAAATAAGGAAACCCTGGACAGCTGATGAGAGAGCCTAAACAATTCTGTTTAAAGGGAGAAAGTTTAAAGTTATTATTCTTTAGCAAATCATCCTGAATGAATTTCATCATTCTTGATTCAAATGTGGATTTTTGACACTTTAATTATAAAGAAACCATTCCTGAACCATACAATATGAACAGAGATGCCATAAGTTTAAGTAAAATGCTATTACCAGCTCATTTTGCAAAATTCACAGCCTCATTCAAATTAAAGAGCATTTCTCTACAACAGATGAAATGAATATTACAAAAATGAAATTGTATGCACAGGTTCAGGCATATTTTAATTATTTTATGCTTTCTATACATATGTATGTGTGCGTGTGTGTATGTGATTGTCAAGAATAGCATGCTGGCAACTTGCAGTTTAAGAAGTATATTTTTTCCCCCATAGTAAGATACCCTCTTATGTTCTTGGAAATGAGAAACATTCACTACAGCAGTATAATGAAGCAATGTTCATTAAAACAGGATATGTAGGTAACACATTTCTATTACCATATTCCAGCATTCACTTAAATAAAATACAGACGACCCTGTGAATTCACCTAATTTTTTTGCTTATATTCTCCTGCTCCTCATTTATGATTGAGCTACCACATTTATAACACATTTGGACATGTCTGCTCCAGAATACAGCACAACCAATCTGCAATCTTCCCTTCCCTTCCCTTCCCTTCCCTTCCCTTCCCTTCCCTTCCCTTCCCTTCCCACAAATCATTTACACAAGCTCTGACTGATTAGTTGTCAGTTTCCTCTCCATTTTAAATTTAACAAAAAAACAAACTTGAGCTCAATCTGTTTTTCTTTAATAAATACATGCTTCTGAATAATGCAGGGTGAGCAGTTACTTCAGGTATTACATAATACTCTAGCTCAATCCTGTAAATCAGTTTCTAAATTTGCATGACAAGCGCAGTTTGTATGACATTTAAGCTAGTGACTTGCTTTATAAATTTATGGACTCTCCTCTTCCTATAATGCTAAAAAACCAGGAAGCTTTAGTGCTAAAGTATTTTGATTCCAAAATGTTGCAAACTCTATTTCACATTTACGGGATCCGTGTTCCTCTGCCATGCAGTAAATATTCAGGCAGCAAAAGGGCACTGCAAAGAGTACAAAACATAAAAGGAGACAGACTGTAAGAAGCCCTTTTCAACACCAGCCAGAAGTGAATTGGACCCCTTTGCTCTACCATATATAAAGAAAACAAAAACAAAAGCAAAAACCTTTAAAAAAAATCTTTCCTTAGGAAACAAAGAAGATATTTGTAGAACTTCTTTTCTTATAAGGTGTTCTCTACTCAATATTAGCTGAGGGAGAAAAGCAAGATGGTAGCTGCAAACAGAAGCAAAAACACAGCAACAAACCTGATGTCCCATATTACCTCACTTCTCCATTTTCACATTCAGGGCAGACAAGCATTCAAATTTTAAAAAAATTGTCTGGTTACACTGAAGGTAAATATGGCAATATTTGTGTCTCACTGGCATTAAGGCAGCTTAGGCTTTCCCTGAATTACTGAGGTCCTTACTGTACCTCCTTTGTCCAGCTCTATTAAAATACAGCACATGCAGAAGCATATTAATTCAAATTGCACAGTTGTATATACACAGACTGACCTGATTTATAAGAACAGTCTTCAGTAAGTACTTAACACCTTGATTCTCCAGCTCAGCTGCACTCAAATGACTCATATTGGACTCAATTCTCACCTCAGCTTGCTCAAATACAAAACTCCCTGTGGTTTGGGGGGCTGGTGGCTAATCAAATGCCAACCAATTAATGAAAAATAAGAGGTAAGATACCAGCTACACTGAAAACCACCAGCCAGCACAACAGGAAACAAGGCTGAGTGAAATTATAATTTCAGAATGCTATTAATTATTTGCAGCTGAAGAAGGAAAACCAGTCTTGTGGTTAAGAATCTCTAATAGGACTTGGGACCAGACAAGTGACCTGCTTCTTGGTTGTGTTGGTATCCCTGAATAACTTTGTGCTGGCCATTGTCTCTTCCATATAATTTTCCTAGATGTGACATGATAATACCTACACCTGTTTGTCTTCCTGCTTCTCTTTCCTCACCTTCACCCATCGAAACACTGGCATGGGAGGTACTCTCTCCTAAATGCCTGTTACATTTTTTTTTCCTTTTCTTGAAAAAATACCCCATGAGGCTTAGGTTAAAGGAATCTGAAATGCAAAATTTTACAGTAATATTGTTTTTTAAAAAAATCTGTTAGAATTGCCAGAGAAAAAGGCTGAGGACTCAGAGAAACTATATCTATATGCTATTCATAAAACATAAATTTTATGCATATTAAGATATTACATTTTTCAACAGTGTTCAACCTTACCTTATCACAAGCCCTAAGCTTGACTGTAGAAATACTATTTTTTAGTAATATTGGACTACACAAAATCTTCTGCAAAATAAATAGAATCAGCTATGAATTAAACATTATTCAATCTTAAACAAGTCTGCATATATAATTTTACTATAAAATCAATAATATTTTCCATTTTCTTATTAAACAATATAGTCAGCATTTTTCTCTAAGCAGGACTGTCTTTTGGTGAGGTTCCAGGGCTTATATTATGCAAAACATCAAAGTACAGGGCCCTCTTCATGAATATATATACCTTTTCTTCCAGCAACCTCAGCAATTATAAAACTTGCCTATTTTTTTTTTTTGCTCTGCACTAAAATACATTAATTGAATGGAAAATATGCATGCTTGTTAGACCACAAGGGGCTGAGTGACCAGATAAAAGCCTTTTTTACCCTTATCAGTAGGCCATACCAACTGGCCTACTATAAGACTTAGTTATCTTCACACAAATACAATCAATGAAGTTTAAATTTAAAATTATGCAAGACAAAAATGCAGAAATGCTAGAATACACAGGAAAAAGAAAAGCTTTTGAAATAGTTCTCTTCTTTTTTAGCAGTCTGTACAGCATGACATATCCCAACACATTGACTACATTAATATATGTATGCGTTAATAGATCAATACCCAGAACACACTTGCTCATAATGCATTACAGATGGTTCTCTGCTAATTATTTACATTTTGCTATATGGAGGCTATGCTGCTTACTGCTTTGATGATACTTTGAGTTACTGTTTTGATGACTCCGAATAACTTTGAAGACTTCAAGGTGATGCTGTGTTCAACTTACAAGTCTTCTCTTGTTCTTATATATGTGCTTAGCATGCAAATTGGAAAATTTCTATTTGCAGGCCAGACACTAAGTGAAAAACAATCTGTATCAGATAATCTAAAGAATATAGTAACCCATGCTCCTTATTCATTGCTTATATACTTGACCAGTCAACAATTCAAAATCTAAAAATTATTTCTCTGCTTGAAATGTTTGTGTTGCTTTCTTAAGTCTTTGTGAATAACTATGTTCAATGTGTATTCCAACTTTTTCAGGAATAAATTTCACACACTGGTCTACTCTATTGAGTATCATCCTCTGTCAATTAGTTTTCTTCATCCAAAATCTTATTTTTTTATAACAAAAGATACTTTTGGGGGAGAAAATTATATTATTTAATGTAATCGAAAAGAGAAATGCTATATTAATCATTAATAGTATCATTAACTGATTCATCATTCCAAGCATGTACATTTTTTAATATACTATTTCCATTGTTCAGATAGAAATGTGAAGTCAATTTAGTTTTACATACTCTTTTCTGATCTTCCTGAAGGAAGAATTTTATAAATCAGAAGAGCAAAACACTTCACAAGTGGTCTTGTAGGAGTGGAAGAGAAGACATTTTATAGTTTAAGGGTGGAAGAAGGCTTCTGCAAAAACTTCCAAATTACTTTGTTCCTCTGAGTCACTTTAATCCTTTGCAGAGAATATCTTCTGGAGTGACCTCCTTGAACCTTTGTGACCAAGGCAATAAAACACCAAAAGACCTAGAGATTAGAAAAGAGAGTCTTGAAACTAAAAAGAGTGTTCCTCAGGGCTATAAGTTACACCAACAGAGCAAGAATGAATCCCAGTGGGAAGGGTAGATCCTGTATCCCTACCATTAATTATCTGCTTCGTAATCTACTCCCATTATAATTGTAATACTTTCCAAATGCAGCTCTCCTTTCTCATGCCTGCAGCAATACACATTGTTCCCTGTCTGACAAAACCAGTCTTTGTTTGGGAATCACAAGCTATGTAAACTGCATAGTAGTCACTAAGAAAAGAATCAGATCTTTGTTGTGTTTACACTACACATTTCTCTTCAGTGTTTTATACAAATGATTTGCCCATAGAACCCCACTGATATTCTGATATTTCCCATTAGGAAATACTGATCTACATGTCTAAATGCTGTTTTATTGCTTACACAGCTTTACTCACCTCACGTGTCTTCATTAATTACTTGTCCTTCTCTATTTTGCTTCTTTCCTGTTATTTAAAAATAAAGAAAACCAATTTTGTCCTGGGGTACAACTGAGGACACCAAAACCTTGCTCAGGACAATCCACAAGAATAATTTAGACCACAGACAAATAGAGTGCATATGTTTAAGAAGAAGAATGTGTTTAATCCTGCAGATCACACAACTCATCCAGCACTGTCCAGACTCCTGCACAAGCCTATCCAAGGCACCCTCTTCCCTGCTGAGCACCCCATGGCACGCTCTCTCTGAAGCTGGACACAGGCACCAAGTGCTGGGGTCTCTCTTTGCAGGAGACCACTCTGGTCTTGTCAGGGTTGCTCTGGCTCTGTTACTGCACATGCACTGATAACAGAGCATCTCCCCCAGACATGGTCCTGGACCTTGAAAAATACAGGACAGGAAGATTTCAGAGAAGACAGTAAGACATGAAATGCATGCCTGCAGTTTCACAACAATGTCAGATTCAATTTTGTGCCAATATTCGATATGGCCATATATAATGTAGACACATTTTGGAGGCTTTCATAATTTTTTGCTCATGTTTTTCCTTTTCCGAAGTGTGCAAAATTACTGGAACACTCACAGTCCCTCAGTTGGCAGTGCTATTTTTGTTGAAGCCTAACTCCTGATTATATCAAGTATAATTCAGCAATGGCTCAGCTGTTAATGAAATATAAGAAAGAACATTAAAAAAAGAACGAGGCCTATGGTTTATGAAAGGATTTGTGGGAATTGGGGAACAATTACGATTCACTAAGACACTTGCTTTGCCAGCTGCATGCATATATTCTATCTCCATGAAGACCCCTAATCCACAAAGCTGAAACAGTCTTTCAGGAAAGGCAATTGTTTTGAGGGGTTCATTGTTACAAAGGCAAGCAAGATAATCAAGAACTGACCATTTATAATTGTATCTTTCAGGAATAGATATGCTGGCTTGAATCTGGTATGTTTCTAAATTATTTTTTTTAGTTATTCAATATCCTTTTTGCTTTTTGTTTTGAATTTTTTTTTAATAACTTGGGACATATTTTATCTTTAAAGTTTGCTGTTTAATTTTCTAATACTTTTAAAACACAGAAGATAGATGGCAATAAAGTAATCATTTTACATTAAGCATCAGGAGAGGAGTAATGAAGTGGAATCACAGTGTTCAAGTCCTTAATTTACAAAACACTCTTTTATCCCTAACACCTGCATCTTTCCCCAGGCTAAGGGAGCAGTTGACTTAGAATGTTAGAAGCTCTAGTGCATTATCACTTCAGATCACCTACAGCCAATTGATTCTGGGTGCCAATTAATGTTATTACCACCTAATCAAATGCTACTTAATACAAACTGTGGGCTATACCCTTGGCTTTGTATACAGCCTGAGGTTCACAGCTGAAGAGAAGAAACCATTTGCAAAGGGCAGTTTAAAACAACTGCAAATATTACATTAGTTTCTAAGCCAAGACAGAGAATTAAAAAGAATTATATGTATTTCAAGAGGGAGATCTTATTATAATTACTTTCAAGGTATTATATGCAAAGGTTATATTGTTAACAGTATCACAGGTGTAGAGGTTTCAAAAGCATACACCTAAGTAGGACTCACTGCCTGTTCTGCAGGAATATTCCCAAAACTAGAGTGGGGGAAGGGTGGACAAGGTAATCTCCAGAGACACCTTTCAACCTCAGCTGTTCTATGATTCTCTAATAATTAGCCTTCCAGGTGGTGGGCATGCAACTGTGGTGTACAACCAGCTGTGGTACACAGCCTGGTGCCCTCTCACAGCCACGTGAATGGCTGCTTACATACCAAATCCAAGGTATCTTCCTTCTCACCTTCACTTTCCTGAGAAAACACCTTAATCAGCAGTTTGTAATCTAAGGTGGCATTTTCTGAATTTCTCCTATCCTTTCTGTAGGTGTTGCTACAGTATTAATGGTAAATGAACAGACACAGCAAGCTTGGGCTTCCTGTGCTCAGTAAAAAGCCCAAACGCAAAAGGATTACCTGCAGATTTGCTACCCTCATGTTATCATATGAAACACCAAAATATGCACTGTAACAAGTTTTGGAACTCAGAAAATTTAGTATTTCTTTCCTGGGTGATGCCAGAACCACTGAGCCTCCTTGTTTTTTTGTCCAAGGAACTGCCAACAGCTCGCCTCCAGATCCCATAAGGTCTTCAGACACTTGCAGCTGTCTCCTGGGAGTTTGCTGGTAGAGTGTCATATCCCTGCAAATGAACAAAGAGGAAGCTAAACCTAAGACAATCTTCCCTTGCAGTTATTCTCCAACTCCTGACATTCCGAGTGAAAAAAACAGCAGCATCAACTCTCCTCACAAGCATAAGCACTGAGCTTTCCCACCAGATAGAAGTTCACTAAACAGAACATGAACAAAGGCTCTCCCTGTAAATTCTGATGGGGCAAAATATGCAGCAGTCATATGATAAAAAGAGATAATCAAGCTTTCACTTTCCCAGTACAAATTCATGCAAAAGTTCTGACAAAACTTTCTGACAGCCTTAATGCTTTTGTCCTATTCTTTGTCCTGACAAGGAATGACATAAAAAACATGAGGTCTAAACCCTAGTGCATGGTTTGGCTAATTTATCAGAAATGCTCTTATACTCACTTTTGATCCAGATCAAATGTAGACTTAACAGACCCGATACTGTACTGTGCAGCCACCACCTTCCTGCAAAAGGAAGTGAGTGCTTCTCACATTCCCAGCAAAGACCATCCTATCAACATGCTTTCAGGATTTTTTGCGTCAGGACAAACAATACACTTCTCCACTTCTGACTCAATTCCATAAAATCTTGCACACAGATTGAAATTTTCTGATATCTTCCTGGAATGACATTAAATTTGCATGGGAGCTGGGCTACAGTAGCTGGGTCTGTATAATGTGTTGGGTTAGTTGCAATCCATTCACAGAATATGTGATCACTATCTGATACATTATTTGAAACCCTGCCAAAACATACTCGAGAAATAAGTTATCTCACAAATTATTTCTGAAGAATTTCTTTTCTATTATAATTAAAAGCCCACTTTATACACACTAGGCATCTTATTTCCTTAATTATTATCAAACAGTTCCTGAATGGTTTATGCATTCATCCCTAAACACCCCAGCCCGTTATTCCCCACTGGAATATAACATATGCTGAATTATAATTATATGAATATCTAAATGACAAATATTCTTTTCCAATATCTGTTTGCTGACCAAACTTTTCATTATCAATTGGGCAAGGCTAGAGAAGTTGCCCATTACAGGCAGAAAAGAGCAGTGTCATGCCAGCAGAGATGCTCTATGCATTGTGTGCTATGTGATGCCTTGAGCATGGACACACTTTGGACAATCCATCTGAATCTGTGGCTGATTTACTCTTGACATCATTGCCAAAGGTTCTCCAGCTGGAAGGGCAAAGTCCAGTTGACCACATTGGGTCCCTAGGCCTTGCAGAATCCATTCTTCAAGTTGTGTTTTATTCAAGTTCATCATACCAAGACCTTAACTGCTGACACCCTCTTGGTGGTCTTCTATGCTTGCCTTTCAGACCCACCTTGAGAAATTTCTCTGACTGCTTTTATTCTTTGCTTTAGTACTATTTTCTAGTGAAATATAGACACAACCGTATGCATTCAAACAAAATCATTATTATTCTCTTTTGACAAAGTGCTAAAAAACTTTAAAATTAATGGCATCCAATACCTTAATAACACCTTTCTGCAAACCTGAATATGGTAAAGAAATACTCTGAGTTTTCTGTTTTAATTTTTTGGATTTTATTACTGTGTCACACAGGACAACAATCCTAACAAACCAGGAAAACAATATTTTATTATATAACAACTTTGTTTATTAAAAAATTAAATTATTTTTGGTAAAGCTTCACGTATCTATCAGAAATCTTAAGATATGCATGAAATTGCATAGAAATATGGGAAACATAGTTTCAACGAAAGACAAAGGCAATAAGTCTTCAGTTTCTGTGTGCTTCAAACTCACATCTAATTCTCAATCTAACTGCATGAGGTCAGTGCCTTGATTCTAATTTTCAAACAAGATAACAGATAAAGTCATTGTCATATTAATAGCTGCTTTCAACTCAGAAACCATCAATGTAGCTGCAACTCCATGTGCTAAAGTTTGCTGTAAATGGTTGCAACCATAATGAAATTCATTGAAATTTAGAAGTAGAATATTTGAAGAGGTGGAAGTTGTGAAACTAACTCCTAGGAATAGGTCAGAAAAATGCAAAGTGCAACTATTTTGGAATGTGACTCCATAGTCAAGGTCCTTTTGACTTGAACCTGCTTTTGCTGCAATACTTCCCAATAATTTAAGAGGTATAACTCTAAAATATTTGTACCAGAAAGCCACAGTCAAACTGAGAAATGTGAAAGAGTAAAAAAGGGGGATTTATCTGGCCAGTTTTTTAACAAATATAAAGTTAGTAATGCAAACTGCAGACTAAAGTTTAAGGATTTCTAAAGTTTTGGCTTTTGGTTGTGGGAGCTGTTTTTTGTTTTGTTTCTTTTTTATTGAATTTCTTTTAAGGCTCTGGTTCTAGCCTATTAAGGAAGTGTGGTCTTGTAATTACAAATGAAATTTTAACTCTCACTTCGAAGAAAGAGCATAGCCAGTTCTTTTTGAAGTGATATAAAAAACAAATCCATGTAAAATAAAGGAGTCATATTTTGATGTAAGAAAAGTGTTGGCTACAGAATTTTTTCAGAGGATGCTCAAAAGCAAACAAAAGCCGCTTGGGAGTCAAATTAATTTTAATGAGCTTCCAGGAATATTTATGACATATCTACCCCAGTGACCACAGGTGGATATCCCTGCTGGGTAACACTTGGCTGCTCCTGAATAAAAGAGCAGAGAGCAAACAAACAGAAGAGACAAAAGTAAAAAAGGAAGATATTTATGACAGGGTACACTTAATGAACACCTGCACTTCACAGGCATGAGTAACTATTTACCACCTTCTTCCCTCCAGATAAATATCTACTAAGAAATTAGTCCTCTTTCTGTATCAGTGACAAATTAAATGAAACCCTTGAAGAGTGCTTGGAGGCAAACTATGCATAGGTTAATTTTCCTTTTGTGTATGTGAGGAAAATAATCATCATGGGAGCACCTAATTAAAAAGGACTCAACCCTTTGTGCACAGTCATGCTTGTTGCTTCATAACAGAATGGCTATTGATCTGGACATGGAGAATGCAGTTAAACAGAGCTTCCAACTTTAGTGGGCTGGCTGCTTGGCATCAGAGCACCCTAACAGGTATCCATCAGAAAATCACCTGTGTAGACTTCAAACTAGCCACAGTAAGAGAAACCACAAGGTATTATTACACATGGGAGAAAGGTCTCAACATCCTTTGCATCACTGCTAGTTTAGGAACTTGGCCCATTTGTCCAGGTCTGCCTCCCTTCCTCTCGTTTGCAATGGTGATTTATGCATGGGGGGACTGGGCTTGTGCGAGATATTTATGAGCCCCAGACAAGTTACCCAAACGGAGTAGTAGCCTGAACACAGGCTGTTTATGTAGTCCATGTGCCACACCTAACAGGGGAAAACAGCTAACAAACACCAAGAGTGCCCAAAAGCTAATTTCACAGAAGATGTAGAAGGGCAGCAAAATAAGCAGTACGTTCTAGATACTGTTAAAAAAAGTCCTGATCACATCATAGGAAACAACCACTCTCCACTGCACACTGCAAGCAAACTAGTGGCAATTCCATGAGGGGAGGCCATAAGTTCCTCCAGAGCTGCCCAGAGCAGAAGCCAAAATTCTGGCATGCCCAGCACACAGCAGCATCTGCCATCCTGCCCATCAGAAGTGTCTAAAACACCAGTGTCCTTGTGGTATGACAAACGTGTATGCCAATACAGGACAACGTGTTTTTCAAAGATGCTCAAGGACTGAGAGGAATCTGGAATAGCTGAGAAGTTAATTGTAAAGGCTAGATGTAGAAGTCATCTTAGTGAAATTTACATAGGTGTCCAATACAAATTATCCACTTGAGCATATCCAGGAATTTTGTTCCCACTTAGTTAGAAATCCTGACCACTGGTTGGATGTCAGTTCCTCTAGAAACGACTGTTCATGTTCAATGAGCATAAATGGAAATTAAACATTACTCCAGAATAGCCATGGAGGGTCAGACGGTTTAGGCTTGTTTTAGATTAAGACACTTGCATTTAGGTACTCAAGCATGCATGTCTTAATATCAGACTGAACACTGCCCTGAACTTCTAGCCTAGCCTAGGAAAATACTGTCTTCATGGGTTGAGAAAAAGGTACACCCATAATAATCTTCCCCAAGATCTGCAATCAAGCAGAAGTCTGTGCAGGAATTTTTTGGCTCCTGACTAATCCAAATGGGTCATTTTCAGACTTTCAACCTTATGAACAAAGAGCAACTCACAGCAAAATCATAGAGCAGTTCTTCGTCAGGTATCAATCTCTTATTATTTTTATTTTACCTTTAAAATATTTCAAAGGAAATAATTTCATTCAAGTAATATTAGTGTTTCTTTCCTTCTATTCATCTTGGTCCCCTCTTTACTTTCTGCTACACCATAAGTGATAGCATTTTTGCTTCATTTTCTCTCTCTTCTTGTTTCATGGCCTGAAATTATTATTTTTATAAGAGGTTACACAATCTTCTGCTGCACTGACCTGGATCTGAAGAAACAGGCCTTGTAGTCTATATTTTAAATGCTAAACAAGAAGAAAAAAGATGAAAGTTCCATTGGCAAAATATTTTTCACTCAGATTCTATATTGTATCTACTGAACATGAGGGTTTTGCATGCAAAAGTTTTGGATACATAGTAAGAGAACAATACTCAGAGAAAGTAGCAGTACTGGTATTATTGCATTAATGTCAAAACAAATGTTCCACGCTCTGATGGCAAGCAAGTCAATCCATCAACAAGGGTCAATTGCTTTTGCTAAAGGTGGCTTAGTTGTCATTAAAACAAATACACTGTTGTGACAAAAGCATCATAGGAATTATGCTCTGTGCCCCTTACAAAAGGAGCCTTGACATCCTACAACAAAACTGGACCTTTGGTACAAAAGGCCAAAAGCTTCAAATACTCTGTGTATGACAGAAGAGAACAGGAGAGGTCAAAGTGCACCTCCTGGTGTCTTATGTCCTCATAATAGCCTCTAGTGAAAAAATGGATTATCCTAGGAAATTGGCCATATACCACAAAGGCAAAGTACTCTCAGTGTTCTCTGCCAGCCTGTCAAGGGAAAGCCTGGCCTCAAGTCCTCAGTGATTGAACAGCCAGGTACCCAAATTGCTTCCCAATCAACTTGGGATACCCCCTGTGCCTTGCCCAACCTCCCAATCCTGACTGTGGCAAAACTCCAGGGCAACTGGGAAATATATTACAGAATTTAAGATTCTGCCTCATTTGGGAAGCGTGGATGTACAAATTCTTTGAAAATATTGCAAGATGTACACCTCACAGTGTGTTGATACCAGAAAGATCCCTGCTACACTGTAGTTTTCATAAACAAAACAATATATTGCCTTAAACTAAAATGAGACAGTAATTCAATACAAAAATTTATAGACAACATGTGACACTTGAATTAATTTTAAAGACTGCACTTACAGTCCCCCTTGGGTGAAAGCTTTTCTAACACATCAGGAGAATCAAGGAAACAAAGTCTATGTTTCTGCATAGAGTATTTTATGTTCAATACTTCAATATTTATGTATGGCATTATTTACCCTACACAAAAATATAGGCTTTGTGCTTTTCATTTATTCAACACTTTAGAATTGCTAATACCCACGGGTACATTACACCCACAGGTTTATTCCTCTGACAATACTTACCTCAGGAAAATGAAATTTTACATTTTAAATTAAAAGTAGCTCTAATTTGCAGTCGAAATGCACTGTAAGAGATTATTATACAGTATGTGTGCCAAAGGAGCTACCTTATGCTGGTAAGGTAAGCCATGGTAAGGACTGCTGTGAATGAATGTGACACATGAGAATGAGGGAAAAGATACATCAAGTAGCTCCAGCTTCTGACTACAGCAACTCCACACTGCTAAGGTAATTTTAGACATGGCTGATAATCTGCCAGAACCCACCAATCTCTCCAGCTTGGCAAAGAAACATCACTCACACACTACTCACCTGCAAAAACAAACCACGTCTTTGTAACTATGCAGAAAAAGTGATATCCCCAGGGTATCTCCCTTTTTGAATGACCTTGGCATTAACTATTGTGTTGTTGAATATATTATCAAGAAATCCTTCTGATTATATTGTGTAAACAGAAAATTCTCAGTGCACCAGCTACAAATATTCATATTCCTACTTAGCCTAGATCTATGCTGGGTTTCCATGTCAATGATCCCTATTCAAATAAGCCATTCTGAAATAAAGTTGCTAATGATCTTCCCAGGCCATTAACAACTGAAATGCTAGCCTGCTAAACTGCCATTGTTTAATTCTACTACCACACCAGGAAAGCTCCTGGTTCATCACAATCTTCCTCTTTCTTCAGAGCCAGGAGCAAGATACCATGCAAAGAAAGCTTGGCTGTACCATCTCCTGTACACACTCACATACTGCAAGAGGTGTAAAAAGGCAAGGTTCACTCAGGATGATGCTGTACTATCTTATGTTGAGTTGCCTAATATATATCAAGCCTAAATTGCTCCCTGAATCCCAGAGATCACTCCCACATCCCTGCTACAGCGCACAGCAGTTAATAAATCTTCAGAGTGCTACCATTTCTCAAGGTGCAGTTTGTTGTCCTTAATGCAGCAGGAATAACAGAGTTCATGTTCCTTGACAGCCTTAAGTGTCCAGCAGAAAGAGACTGCCCATCCCTCATAAACAACCACAAGGGTTCACAGGATTTGTGGTCTGAAACGGGCCAGATGCTCCCACAGAGCACTTCCAGAGGTCAGAGGCAGCGGTGCCAAGAGTCCTCTTCCACTCATTATGTGCATTGGCTGGTCTTCTATTAGAAGAGTGTCTTTAAAAGCCTGTATGAAAACAGACCCCTCTGCCTTCGGGCATTGTTTGCTGCCAGTGATTGCAGCATCAGAGTTACTCTCCCTGATGTGGTCTATCGAGGATTTCCTGCTTAAAACTAATAAGCTGTGAGAGTGTTATTTGTTCCCCCACCTCCCACTTTTTCTAATTTTCACTGCAAACACAGCTTATTTACACTCTGTCTCTTTTAAAAATCAAGTGTCAACCAAGTGCTAAACTGCTGCTATTTGCCAACGTTTCATTAACACCTTATTAACTTCCAACAGATGAAGGTGACTGGACCCTCACCTCTGTTTATTTCCTCAAAGTAACAGTTAACTCAAGCATCAGGATAGAGGCACCCCTGTAAATATGTCTGAAAACAAATATGCATGCAGAATATAATCAAGCACAACTTCTGCCAGATCTGGTAACTGACACATCTAGTTAATTTTATGCACAGTCACATACTATCAAGTTTGGAGCTCAGATTTTTATTAGAAATGATAATAAAGATCTCTGATTTTTTCCCCTAGTCCATTCTGACTAGAGCAAAAATCCAAACCTTGCCCAAATTAGGCCACCAGCAGTTTGCTACTTCAGTTCAAATACCAGGTACAAAGGTGTGATCCTCTTGTCGTGTAAATCAGCACAGCTCCACTGATTCCCATAAAAACTGTAGTGGTTTACACAGCTGAGCCTCCCCCATGTGTATATACATTCTTCTATATTGAATTCCAGTCCATGCAGATATAACTGTAAAAGAAAGGAGAAAAAAACAAACAAAAAGGCAAGCCCCAAGAAATAAGACTCCCAGAACAGGAAGATAAGAAACATCCTCCTTCAGAAGTATCTCTGAACAAAAGGAATTAAAACTATTCTTCAGCTTTCCCCCATTCCCCTGCCCTAACCTCCCTCTCCTACCACCCACTTCTGCGTTCTCATTTAATTTGAAACGAAAGGGACAGGAAATCTTAGACATATATGTTTGCTATATCTCTCCCTTTCTCTCTTTTTCAAATCACAAAAAATCTTTCCTGCTGTTTTGTTTTTTTTTTTTTTCATCCCACCCTTCCAGACTATCATTTTGCATTCCTGGAAAAAGTAACTGATTTGGTAGAAAGCAATATAGAGATTTTTGTTCCTCTATCCAAATAGGCAGGGTTTTTGACCTCCAGTAATGCTGGAGGAGCTGGAGCTGTTATGGTTGTTCTCCGGTTCATATTTTTATTTTTGAATGGCATATTGGTTTCTACAACTGCATCATGTGTGTATTAACTCTAGGAACTCAGCTGTCAGAGTGCTAGTTACCACTTTTCATTGTCCAAACAGGAAGAATACAGATGTTTCCAATAAGCTAAAGAGGGGGAGGTCTCTTCTATGAACAAGCATTGAAAAACTTGAACTAATCAACAATAACGTTTTCATGCAAATAGTAAAAAAACCCAACCAAACAAAACAAACAAACAAACAAAAAACCACACACAAAAAAAAAGCAAAAAAACCACTTTCTGAAATAATCTCTAGAAAAGCTGATAAATCACAAAGCAGCTAAGGTGGAAGAGTAAAAGGAAAGGGATTGGCCAATATTTAGTCAGAAGTCTAAAGTACTGAAGTACAAAGAATCATATGGGTGATTAATAAAACATGGATAAAATAAATGGGATGCTGGTGCCACTAACAAAAGTAGTGGACCTAGTTATTTCAAGGGTGGAACCTCAAATTATAGTTCTCATCTCAAAATATTGTATTAGACTAGAACATTTAAAAATTGCAAGATCATAAGCTGAAAATTAATGTAGTTTATCTGATTAGCTTATCTGTTTTGGGGTTTTTTTTTTGCATCAACTCAGAAATATCCCCAGATTTTACTAGTTTTTGTGTAAGTTAGCAGATAACTTTTAATCTTTTATTCTCTTAGTGTTCACTTTGTTTATGCTTATTATTACACAGAGACTTGTGTTCAAGGATTTAAAGAAGTCTGCAGGGTGGTATATTTTACTTGAGGATTGAAATGAATGCTTTGCTCCCAGATCTCTGCAAGTACATTGGACCAAATTTTGGTCTCATTATCACCAATTTAAACCTGGAATAGTTCCACAACTCTCTGTAATGTTACTCCCAATACATGCTGATTTAACTGAGTTCACAAGCTGGTCCATTGACCTAAGTGGTGTCAGTGGGAATGTACTGTGAAGAAAATTTGATCTACTAAATTCAAATCCTCGAGGTGTTGTTCTAGCAGCCAAGTTGTTTAGAAAGAAAACACTGAACTTGAATGTTGACCCTCCATCCCAGCTGGATCTCCATGTAAACTGTGCTCCCGCTGTAGCCTTTTAAATAGATCAGCAATTTACATTTTAAATAGATCAGCAATTCAAATTAGTGAAATGCCAGAATGTAGGTAGTGTGTAGTGGGGAGATTTAGCACTACCTGAAATTTCATCAGTGTTCAGCAGCATAACTCTCTGTACATTTTCTGAGAGCAGGGACTGGATGGGCTGCTGCTTGTCTGTACCCAGGGATGGCAGAGGTGGCTGCTGGATAAAGGACGAGCAGAGATGGACATAGCGTCCCAGATTGTCACCAGACCTTGACTGGCAATAGCAAGTGGGCTGAAGCATGAATCTTGCTGGGGAGAAACATGCTGAAAATGCACTTTGGACAACTGCAGGAAGCACAACTGTGTTCTGGCCTGGCACTGTTTGCTTAGGGGGATGTGTCCCACAGGTACTCAGAGTGTGCAGAATAGAGCATATGGAGCAGGGATGCGACAAGATGATGGCTCTGTGTCCCAATTTGTACTCCTTTAAATGCCCAAATGCTTCCAAGAATAGGACTCATTTGCTCCTGGGAGTTCTGGGATCTACTAAAATGGATGTGGGTGCCTCTAGGCTTAAATTACAGCGGCCTCTAGGTTTTTAAATCATATTCTTGAATTTTAGTGCCAAAGTAGGTGGTTCAAATCTCACCAAGGATAAATTAGTGGCTATGAGAGCAATGCGTAAACAGAGGAAGATGTAAATGGGAAGGCCAAATGGTGAAAGTGTACGACTGTGTGGTACAGGTATTCTGAAGGCCCCAGCCCAGGTCAGTCTGTGTCAAACAGTGGCTCATCCGATCCTGCAGAGCAGGGATCTGTCCTTCTGCATTCCCACGGAGCCACACAAACGCTGACAGTCACTTGTCCATGAAGGCCCAACACGTGCTCTGTACAGTAAACCTGTGGGATTACTTGTAAGGTAGAACAGGCCAGTTCTTCTGAATTAGTTGTGGGAAAAAATACAACCGACACAGAATGAGATTTTAAGGAGATGTTTTGTTTATTTGCTGCTTTTTGTGATGATTCCTAAGTTATTTGTCCCTTCCTTCACGTATTTAACCATTGCTGCTGGGCAATGAAAAGACTTTGAGCTACATTACCTTCACCTTTGACCTTCAGCACTAATCTTACTGGGATTGGGCCAGATGATTTTGGGTGATCAAATACTGCTGGAGCTCTCAAGCCCAAATAATTTTCCCCTCAATGAAGTGGTGAAGCTTTTATGCTCATCTACATCATCTCATCTACCTTGCTGCCACCAATTAAAGGAGTGTAGTGCGGGCATGCCCCCTCAGCTCAGCCCCTCCTGTATAGGTTTGTTTGTCCTTGGCTCAAGGAATTCCCTTTTTTATTCCCGTTTTACCTGCCTCCCTCACGGCCCGACACACAGTGCAGAGCAGCGTCACACACCTCAGCCTCTGCCTTAAAAACCATCTGTGCCAATCACAACGCAATTATTCTTAATCCCTCCAGCTCCGGCATTTGTTCACCTCACACCAGGAGGAAGAATAGGGGGCAGTTGCTGGGATAAACAGGAATGGCTGTGGAGATGCTCTCAGGAGCAGCTCTGTCAGCGAGGACATTTGCCTCAGTGACAGCCCCCGCAGCCTGTGGGCTCGGCTGCTCTCCGCAAGAGAAATGGCAGCGGTTCAGGCTCTTCAGGGTGTGATTGATGGCTGCTGTCGGTCCCTACCTGTCAGCCCATTGCACTGACAGCAGTGAGATGCCCAGGGGAGGCAGCCTCACACGATACAGCCCACCCTGATGTCCTGCTCAGTGAGACCCTGATGTCCCTCTGCAGAGCTCCTGGCAGGTGGCGATCGGCCCGGCAGGACGGGGGAAGGGCGAATGAAGGGCTGGGAGCAGAGTTTTTGCTGGCAAGGGCAGTGACATCTCTCTCAGAAGTACCTGGAGACGCTGGAGCAGGGCTGCCAGAGCAGCTGAGCAGGCTGGCTGCTGCAGAGCGCTGGTTCAGCCCGGGGTTAGGACAGATCCTGCTGCTGCAGCTGCAGCTGAGGGCACGTCAGCGGGAGAAACTTGTGGGATGCTGGCACCACTCCACGGCTTTGCATGTGCAACATTAAACACGTGCAGAGGGTTTGCAGTATGTGCTCCTGAGCCCAAGGGATGACAGAGGTGATATAACCATTTACCCCCGCCTGGAGGAATCCCCCACAGATGCCCATGGCAGACCTGGCACACGTAGGTGTGAATTCCTCACCCCACAGGAGCGAGGCTCAATGTCATCTGACTGTTCCTCTGCTTTTGCATCTAACTACATAGAAGAGGCTGGTCAGAAAAATAATTCACCCCAGGAACCAGGAGCTATTTTTCTGTTTTGTGTTTGACAGCAGGAGGTTTAAGGCTGTTTTTTCAACATTGAAGTTTAAAGAAGATCTTTTCATCCACCAGAACATACAAAACCTCAGACCATTCAGCCAGTGTTAACAGGAACAAAGCAACAGCAAGAAAATCCAGCTGCCTTTCAGCAGTCCATTCCCTTTCTAGCTGTCCCCTTCTCTTCCCTGCCCTCTGCCCCTCCAAACCAGCAGTAGTTAACCTTCGAACAGCTTGACCTGCCTCTCCCTGCACCTGGCTCAAATCAGCACTGATGCTCTCGGGCCAGGAAACCCCAGTAGGGCCATCCAAAGCCCAGTGAATTCACTGGAAATACTCCCACTGGCTTCAGGGCAGGCTGCATCAAGCCCAGTTTGAAGCAGAGCCATCTTTCCTTTAAAAACTTTTGCTTGACAGTTCGGAGCCCGCAATGTCTACGCATTAATACTTTTGGGCACTCGCTGCGGTGCCTGCAAGGCAAGCACTGATGTCACAGCTGGATTGTTCCTTTCAGCTGGTGCCTCCAATAAAGTCTCACGGCTTCCCTTTCCCCCCCAAATCAAAGGCAGCGGCTGCAGCTGCACAGACCAGCGAGTCTGTTTAGTTTCTGTGGGCCAACAGCCACCAGCTGTAGAGGCTGCTGTGCTTTTTGCTGGATGGGAGCTTTTAATTCCAATAGACAATGTGTACAAATATTTCCCATACCAAAATTGTTCCATATCTTCCTAAGTTAATTAAATGCTAATTTTCTAATGAGGTGGCAACAATGGCAACAACCTGTTATCAACATGCTAGCTAGTGCCCGTAACCAACTGGTGAACACAGAACCCTTGTGCTGTTATTAAACTGCATTCCTATATTAATTAATTACTTTTGCAGCTGTATTATTCTGAAGCTGGACACAAATGTGGATAGTAATTAAATGAAAAAAGCATTTACATCATTTGTAGATTCCAGAGTTGCTTTGTGGAATTTATTATTTCACAGTGTTGTTATAGAAACCCCTCATGCGTTTTCATGTCTGCTGTATGCTGGTTTAGCAAGAAATGGTGAAAGGAAAATTCAGGATGAAAATGCTATTTGTTGTGGTCTAACCCCAGCCAGCAGCCAAGTCCCACACAGCTGCTAGCTCACTCCCCCACCAGCAGGATCAGGGAGAGAATCCAAGGACCAAAAGTATAAAACCCATGGGCTGAGATAAAGACAGTGTTACAGGGAAAGCAAAAGCCATGAACACAAGTAAAGAAAAGCAAGGAATTAATTCACTGCTTCCCATGGGCAGGCAGGTGTTCAGCCATCTCCAGGAGAGCAGAGCCCCATCACACATAATAGTTACTTGGGAAGACAAACACCATCAATCCAAACATCCTCCCTTCCTCCTTCTTCCAACTACTTTATATGCTGAGCATGATGCCACATGGTCTGGACTATCCCCTTGGTCATTTGGGGTCACCTGTCCCATCTGTGTCTCTTCCCAACCTCTCATGCATCCCCAACTTCCTCACCAGGGTGGCAGTACAAGAAGCAGAAAAGGCTTTGGTTCTGGGTGAATCTTGCTCAGCAATAACTAAAATATCTCTATATGATCAGTCCTGTGTTCAGCACAAATCCAAAACACAGCTCCATACTGTGAAGAAAATTAACTCTACCCCAGCCAAAACCAGTACACTCTTCAATATACATTCAGCACAATTTAAGGTTTAAAAGTTTCCTGAGTTGTGCAATAAGAATGAAATCTCAGAGTTCAGATGGAAGGGTGTGCATATATCTGTCATGGCTTTATACTCAGAAGAGGACTTAGACGCTTAAAATGTGGCAGATTTGGAATTTATGTGCTTACATCCAAAAGAGAGATTCTGCTGTCTGTGTCAGGAGGTTTCCAAACTCGAAGCTCAGCTGCCAGTACAAAAGCTTCCCAGGCCTCTTGAATTTGGGTCACATCCAAAACTCTCTGGTGTTAAAAAGGTCAAGTTGCCCAGCATACACTTCAGGCACCACCTTAGTTCAGACACAAAAATATGTTCCTCTCTTTATCTTCCCCCAGGGCTGGTTTGAGCATTCCAAGAATCTCCACCAAAGAGCTCTGAAATTGGATTTTTCATAAAACACAATGTCAGCTATTGATTTCTTTTGAAATATGGCTGCTGGAGTCCTCCTCTGGTCTAAGCTACTGTAGTATTTGAATGGGATATGAGAGATGCAGCTCAATGCCTTACTATGCCCAGTCAGAGCTCAAAGAAACACAGTGTCCTGAGTTGAAAGACAAGGACCATCGAGTCCAGCTCCTGGACCTGCATAACACTATCCCCAAGAGCCACACTATCTGCTCGACAGCATTGTCCAAACAATTCTTGACCTCTGTCAGGATTGGTGCTGTGACTGCTTCCCTGGGGAGCTGTTCCAGTGCCCAACCACTCTGGGTGAAGAACTGTTTCCTGATATCCAACCTAACCTCCCCTGACACAAATTCTCTCAGGTCCTGTCACTGGTCACCAGAGAGAAGAGATCAGTGCCTGCCCCTCCTCTTCCCCTCATGAGGAAGTTGCAGATTGCAATGAGGTCTCTCCTCAGTCTCCTCCACGCTGAACAGACCAAGAGACCTCAGCTTCCCCTCAGCTGCTCCTCATGCAGCTTCCCCTGTAGGCCCTTCATCATCCTCACGGCCCTCCTTTGGACACTCTCTAATAGTTTATTGTCTTTGTTATATTGTGGCAGCTCAAAGTGCCCCCAGCACTCGAAGTGAGGCTGCCCCAGCTCAGAGCAGAGCAGGACAATCCCAATCCCCTCCCTTGCCCAGCTGGTGATGCTGTGCCTGATGCCCCCCAGGACAGGGTTGGTCCTTCTGTCTGCCAGGGCACTGCTGACTCATATTCAACTCTTCACTGACCAGGACCCCCAGAGGAACATATTCCTCTTGTGATATACTCTATTCAGAAGATTCCATCTTCCTGGAAGTCATTGTGAGATTTTCTGACCCTTTCTCATAGAAAAGGAATGGTAATTTCCATCAGGACCATGATTAAGAGATCCAACAGGTGTTCCACTTTTGACAGAGCTGGCACCTACTGCCATCAAGAGAGCATTCAGATGGTGGGGAAATGGACAAGTCTTCTTCTTCAATGGCATTGAAATTAAAAAGCCTGTTAAGAAGCCATTCCAAAGTGGGGAAGGCATGGAATTTCAGACAGGGTCCTGACTTCCACATCTCTGTGTCCTGTCATCAAGTATGCTCCACCCTCCAGCACTTCCATGTGCTGTTCATAGACCCTGGACACCCAACCAAGGATCAGGGACTGAGAAACTGCATACATCACTGGTAGAGTGTTGTGATGGGTAAAACCTGCACTGGTTCTGAATCCTCTTAAATCCTGAGATTTGTGTTCAGGAAACTCCAAATATTTTTCTTCCAGTGGCCAGCATGCTTCAAAAGTACAAAGGACAAACTTTTCCCCACTATTGGAGAACAGACTATGTTTATAATGACTAACAGATTTTATTAGGAATAAAATATGTTTAGATAATGAGGTAATGCACATTCATGTAGAACATTTTACAGCCATTCTCTTAATGGTATGAATTTCATCTCAATGAACAGGTGAGATGCACCTGTAAAACATTTCTTTGAGGTCTTCACAGAGCCAGTGTAATGATGTCCTACAAAGGAATAATAAAGTCTGCCAGGAAAATTAAGGCATAATGTAAAATTAATAATGTTAAATCTTTTTAAAACAACTTGTTTACTGAACTCATACAAATACCTCTGAACTGTTTTCATTATATTTACTACCACCTGAGTGAAGTAAAAAATATAAAGCTGACAGTAAACTATGAGTCCGTTCACACTAACAAATAGGTAGACAATTACCTCTGCTGTATTCCTGTGTGCTTCTTTCTACTCCTAATGTGGATAGAAAAATTCTTAGTATTCACCTCCAGTAGTTGATGACAATGACAGTAATAATAAAGATGATGATCATGATGATAATAGTGGAATAATTTACATTTAAATAAAATGTTTCAATTAAATAATTCTACAAACTTTGTAAAATGATGCAGTGGGACCACTTCACTCAGTTACTGAAATGCAGCCACCTCTGGAATGAATCACAACATCTGCTCAAATATGGGTAAGGTTACGATAGATTGGATAAGGTTATGATAGATTAGGATCAGGAGAAGGAATAAGTAATAATATGTAATAATGAAAGGGAAAGTATTTGAGTTCAGGTTTGTAGGAAAACAACAGATAAACCCCCTTTTTTCAGATAAAAGTCCTACATGGTGTTTAGCAATTTTATAAGGTTTTTGAGTTTTGCTTCAACCTAATGGCAAAACCTTAAGCTGTGCAGCGATCCCAACACTGGAGGAAGGAAAAACCTGGCTATGACATACCAGCACTGTAACTTCCCAATGGCTGTAAAACATATCCTGAGGAGATTTCAGGAGGAAGCCTGTTGGCACCATGCACTGATTGAAGTGAACCACTTTTTAAGATGACTCTTTTCATCCCAACCTATCACTTTCATCTTAATGAATTTGGTATTATTCAGCACAGTGGATTTAATTAAATACATTTAAAGTATTTAAATTATTAATGATTTAATAATTAGAAATAAGTATTTTAATCAGTGACTGAATAATGAATTTTTTTTTTTTTGGGCAAATAATTGTCTAGGTTTATTCTTTTCCCTGTATTTTCAGTTCGGCACTCTTCAGAAGTTGCAACTCTGTTATACTGGCTGTTGCAAAACATAGTGAGTGCAAAACATCTTATTTAATGCAACCCAAGAAAACACACATGCAAGTGGGAGAAAGAAAGTGGCACGTTTTCCTACAGCTCTGCTAAAATATCAGTGGTGATTAGATACAGTGGTGTGAAAAACACTGGAAAAAAACAAATCACAAGTCATAAACAAAAATGTTATAATTGGCCAGAGAAAATTTACAATTTTTATACCACTAGAGATAGGACAAGAGGTAATGGCATTAAATTGGAAATAGATAGGTTTTGATATTAGGAAAAAACTCTTTACTGTGTGTGTGAGCCATTGGAACAGATTTCCCAGAGAAGCTGTGGATGTCTCATCCCTGGAAGTGTTCCAGGCCAGGTTGGATGGGGCTCTAAGCAACCTGGTCTAGTGGAAGGTGTCCCTGCTTATGGCAGGGGCGTGTGAACTAGATGGTCTTTAAGGTCCCTTCCAGCCCAAATCATCCTATGCTTGTATGCATGTGCCCACAGAGTCTTGCTTGGCACAATATGATGGATAACCATGTATTCGTTCCCCATACAGGCAACAAACCTGGGCTAGCCTGGGAGCAGCTGGAGACAGCCCTTCAGAGACCACACACCCAAGCACAACCACAAGTAAATTTAATATTGCCACGGCATGAAGCAGGTCAGTGCATTACCAGACACGCTGCTGCAAAGGTCAGCTGTGGTTCCACTGTGGACTGGGAGCAGACAGCCTGGCGGGTGGTGGCCCCTTTGGTGGCATATTCAAACATCTGCAACTCCAGACTGCCTTCTGCTCTACAGAGACTTTGGGTGTGCCCAGCTGTTCACTGTACATTCAGGATCAGTGGAAAATCAGCCCTTAACCAAACCAAACTCTAAATTCCCTTCATTCCTGACCAGAGCTGGATTTAGACACCAGCCTCCTGACAATTCAGCAAGTCTAGGCTCTGTGTCCCCTGTGGCTTCTGCTCATCCTGCCATGTGCATTCCTGACTGGGTTTTGTCTTCAGGGTATTGCTTGCTCGGGTCCACTGCAGAGATCAGCCCTGGAAGACTGATGCAGCAGCAGGGAACACATCAGCTGCACTGGCCCTGCAAGGACTCTGGACTCTCAGAACAGGCAATACCAGTGGGAGAAGTGTGTCATGATGGTGTAACCATGACCAGACTCCTGCCTTCTCCAAAACAAGCTGCCCTGCCAGAGACATCTGCACCCATCTCTGTGCCAGCCACAGTGAATCAAGCCACTGTCTGTGTGGGCTTTTTTTTTCCCCTTTAATGCAGCTGCCATATATCCAAAAAACAAGTCACTAGGAACATAGCACTATTAGTCAAATCAACTTTGTTTTTAAGAGGGATGACAAGCAATGATACAGTTCACAAGTAGGGAGTGTCAGTGGGTGGGAGTATTATGCAGTTTTCCAAGCTCTTTTCTTCCGTGTGAGCAAATTTTCATTCTTGCAGAGACTTCCTGCATAATTGCTGCTGAAGGTCACATAACATTTATTTTTCCCAAGCTCCCAGGCAGAGTGAACTGGTCAAAGGCTTGGGATTCAGATGGAGAGGAAGTGCTGCTCCTCCAAGCCATGGCACTGCTGTGGATTTGAGGTTCTGGAAGAAGAGCCTGCTCTGCTTGCTGGTTGCTTTCTTCGTTTCTTCATTTCTTCCACATCACTGGTCATTCCTACACTGGGATATAGATGGCGCAAAGCTTTTTCCACTGCACCTTCCAAAGAGTAACAACAGTGTCTTTCCCAAAATACTTTATGCCAGTTCCACCTCCAAGGACATCTGTGATATCTGCCTCCAAATAATAAAGACTAGCATAAAGTAGAGGTTTTTACAGACTATCCTCTTTTTCCTCCTCATTAGCCTGCCAGCTTCATCTCTCAGCCCATGCTAAGGTCAAGAAACACCTTGTGGGAGGATCAGCATAATACAAAATTTCTCACAGAGTATCTGTATTCCTCAAAACTTCTGAGACACGGGAGAACTTGACAGAGCACGAATATGTTGCTGGTGGATCTGTTTTTGATATTTGGCTGTGAGGGATGTACTGGTGGGGCATTTTTATAAGCTATAATTTAATGACCTGAGAGCTTTATTTCTGCAGGTCTCTAAATCAGGGCAGTTAGGTAGCCTGATGTTTTGTAATCCATTTTACTTAATTAAAGTATTCCTGTTGGCTGGGTGCAAAAATGTGTTACCCTGTGACTACTACATGATGAAAAGAGACATCAGTAGTGTATGTGACTCCTTCTTCAGAATCCATCAGAGCTAGGGCCTCTGTAGTTCCTCTGGAAGAGAATTAGCATATCTGTTATTGATATGTTTTTGGGGTTTGGGATTTGGGGTATTTTTTGGGCTGTGTGGTTTTTTTCTCTCATTTCCAGCTGCATCAATTTCCTGACTACAAGAATTAAATTGTTTAGTTATCTGCAATGTGCACAGACTTCTGTGAAGCTTTACAAAAGAAACTTTGCTGTTAGGCTAAGAATGGTTTATTGTAGCACCTGCAGTTCCTAAAATCCTGAGCTGTTAATGAACTGAACAACTTTTCCTCCTTCTTAGCATGAGAAACACTTCTCATGATCTTACTCATGAAAAAAATTGCATTGGGGTCCCCTCATAAGTTTTCTTGGGTTTCTGCCATTGGAGGAGGGAGTCCATAAGCAGCAGCATCTGGCAGAACATCTGCATCAAGTCCCTGCTGACATCCCGAGATCTGTCTGCCCAGGCTCACTCCTCCCTTCATAGAGAACTTGACACATCGTGTACCCCATTGCCAGACAACATCAGCAAATATTTCTCTCTAAGGGAGGCTGTGTCAGTTTTTCAGTGTGTTCATCCTGTGTTACCTCATCTCTCACCTGATGGAAGACTACTCAGACTCTTTTCAAACTGCCTAGGCTCTCTGGAAGAAACTGATGAAGAACCTTGATGTGAGCAAGCTGGAAAGCCTGATCTAGGTGCAAAGATCAAATTTAGCCTGCTCCAGACCAATGATCAAGGAGTTCTAATTCTTTACAAATGACAGGAAAATTAAGTCACTAAGATAAATGCCAATGAGTAGATGTGACAGATCTGTTCCTCGAGGCTTTGCAAGGAAGCAGCAAGGAAGTGCTGAAGGTCCCTAGGCTAGCTCTGTAACTGTTTGGTTATAATTTTTTTTTTGTTATTCTACATCACTTTGAGTTATAAATTGTTGTAAATACCCTCTGGTAGACCCTTTCAAAGCAATTGAGTAACTCAATATTTAACAAAGATGCACTAATTTTCTTGTTTAAGTTCTGGGAAATAAAAGATCATTTTTCATTCTGAGTTGACAGTGATGACCCTTACACTAGTGGTGAAATAGCTTTGTGGAAATTATTCTAGAGATCTGTACTGTAACGAATGGTAGATCAATGAAATCTTCCTTTCTGTATTTGCATCATTTTTTAAATAGAACATGTTTGATGCCTATGCACAACTTCTATGCTGCAGAAACGATTCTTATTTCCAAATGCCCTTGCTCATAGGGAATATTTCTTCTTTTTTTCTATCTGTAAAGATACATAAAACAGAATCTATCTTTTCCTGTAGATAGGAATTAATTTAGTAAGAGGCATCTCTTCTGTATATAGGAGCCTAATATAGTGTAGAATAAACACTTGCCACTGTGGGTTTGAGGGTGCTACATTCACAAGCAAAGTGGGCTGTCTCAGATGTGCTGCCTCTCCATCACCCCATAACACTGACAAAAGCCCAGTCACACCCATGTGTACATGAGAGGTTGAATAATGCATGGGAACAGTCTCTTTAGCGTTTATTTCAGTCCTTTCATTTGTTCTTCAGGCATTTCCCACTTCATCCTGATATCAACTTGAAAATTTCCTAAGACAGAAGGTAAAGCCTGCTTACAAGGAAAAATTTCAAACCCACTGCTCTTGTTGGAGTCATACATCTGATATTTCTGTGGAGAATTTACCAAATTTCATCATCACAGTCTTCAGAAAAAGTAATACATATTGCAAGTAATTCGTATTTTGAGGTAACCCTTAACCTAAGGGATGTGATGATCATTCTGTAACATTTCAGATGAGAACCTATATTTGACTGAACTGTATCACTGAAACATAAAGGCCACTCTTCTATTAATCAAAGGCAGCTGATGATCAGTTTATGAGAAACTAAAAAATTCAGATGTATTCTCATGAATAACAGAGTCATGTTTATAAATTATTTTAATGTATAAGTGCAAGGACTGTCAAAAATAATTCACAAGAACAGGCTGCTCTTCAAAATAAACATCTATACAATGTACCGGGAGAATGCCCCCACATATATTGCCTAACTTGAAATTAATTTGTGGCTTTGGTAATGATCTAAAAAAGCCACTTTACTCTCTTTTCTGTTTAGTGCATCCTGTTATTACTGGAGCAGCAGAGATAGAGTGGAACAAAGGCAGAGTACTGCCTGAGAAGAGCAGCTCAAGAAAGACTATGATTAATGAACAGATAAACATAAACACGGTCACCTGCAGTCATGAGCTCTTTAGGGCAGCAAAAACTCATGATCCTGTTGTTAAAACAGCACTGCCTTAAGTAGACAAACATAGTACCTTAGGTCATCTTAAGCTGAAGGAAGTCATCAAAAGGGAAGCAGGGAAAAACATGAGTTTCACAATGCTTGCAGCTCTAAATGTTCCTCAGGCAGGAAAGGCTAAATAAAACTGCCCTGAATCCACAATTTGCTGTCCTCACCAAAACAGAAAAAGTTTACTACATTACGCAGTAGCAGTGACTTGAGCCTCTTCAGCTTCAGCCAGGTGAGAGCAGGGGAGATGGCAGGTCACTCCCCAGCCCCTCCTTGCCAAAGGATAAAAAGGATAAGGCAGCAGACCTCATACTACCAAAGAGCAGTAGGCATGAGTGTGGCATTCCTTGACTGGATAGGAGTCCTACAGAGAGTAAGTGAAACAACTATGCAGAACAGTTTCAAAAGGACAACAAAAGACAATTTTTCTGGCATAGTCCTAAGAACCTAATAAATAAAAGTGAAAACGCTGAATGACTCAGCTTCTATTTACTTGTGATAACAAATCAAGCACCAGTAATGGCAGGAGACTCACCCTGTAGGTTAAGTTCTGCTCTGTTCTTTTTGTAGCCTGTCCAAAGCAATCCAGGACTGCAGTTCTACTCTAAACACCAGCAGCTCCCCACTGAGCAGGAGAGATGCTTTAGGAGTGCAGAATCAGCAAAAGGGCTCCCTTGCCATTTCCCTCCATATCCCTCCTCTCTGCTAATAGTTTCACAGGAGAAGGGGCCTCTAGAGAAATGTGGACATTGACCGTGTCAGAACATTTACATTTAACTCTGTAACACACACACAAAGCTACGCTAACTTGGCACAATGTGACTTTTTTACACATAAAGGCAGCAGCAACTACTCTGACTTATGGCTTATGTAAATCCCCAAATCCTGTTTCTTTCTTACTTAAATAAATGATAAGGGTGCTCCAGACACCTTTATCTCCATGTGGCCCTTTTATTGTCCTATGAAAAAGAAGAAGTTGTGGTAGCTCTGACTTGATATCAGACCTAGCTCTTCTTGAGCAACATGGTGGTTGGCTCCTGGAAGAACAGGCCATTTTGCTTCAATTTTCTTCCAGTCTTGTTTCTGGAGGACGTGTGACAGAACAATGACATCTGTTTGTCACCAAACTCTAAACTCCGAACTCCATACTCACCTCCTGTGGCAGCACTATTTTATATTTCTACAATATCTTTGTGAAATGGCAAAAAGAGTACTAAAGACCTTAATTTTTTTAATCTTTTAATTTTAAACTTAAAATCTTAAGTTTTCCCATGGTGCAGCAAAATGAAGCTCTTTGTAGCTCATATTTGTAACTAACATGGACATATACCTTTAAGGGAGAGTTTGGGAATGGCATGAACCGTGGTCCAGGGTAGACAGCTTTGGAGAATAAGACAACAGAATCAAGCCTATTGATTAACTAGTCAAGTATTTATTTGTTTTTAACAAGCAAAACCAGTACAACAGTCATGGAAGCTTGAAAAAATGTAGCACTGAAAAAAGTATTCATGCAGAATGAGTATTGTACTTGAACTATCCTCCACAATCATCAGTTAGTCTGTCCCAATATTTATAGTTCATCATTACAACTGCCAAAACTGGCAACCACCAGGATTGTTGTCTCAATTAAGGACAGTAAACAGATTGTCTCATTTTTTTAATGAAAAAATCTAAAATGTAATACTTCACAGTTTAACATGTTTATTCATTTAAACGAGCTAAAAAATAGTGGTGTGACATCTGCTTGAGAGACACTGGTACCTAACATTTTGGCTGTCTCCCCACTAATTTGATTGTGATTAAGGGGGGATAAAAGGATGAGTAGAGGATTCTGTCAATTAAATGAATTGATGAACTGCAAAATTTTTTTTTCACTCTTGGAAATGTGTAGAAAGAAATACATCTACAAAAATGCATTACAGTAAACTAAGAGGATGATGGGGAAAAGTACTGCAAAGTATCTCTGCTGGCTCTTTCAGGGAAAAATATTGTAAGCATAAGATCACAGATAAACTTTGCCAATTTATTCATCTCATGGCTTCACTTCCCAAAGTGCAGGCATAATCCACTGTAAAATCTTTTAGGATGCAGTTCCAACATCACATTTCTGCTGTCTTATTGATGTGCCATATTGTTATTTTCTTAGTCATAAGCACCACTAATTACTATACTGCTGTAAGTAGAACTTGAAATGTGATCAAGATCTGTAGTATCATTTTTGTTGGCACTCTAACTTGCCTACTCTGCTTTTCAAGTACAGTTCTCTACAGAGAATCATCCTGAATGCATTTGACCTTCACCAACTGGCTCAGCTGTGCCTTACAGGGACAATCCCTTATCAATCACCACTCTACAGGGAGATCCTAGCAGCATTTTCCTTCTGTAAATGGCAGCATTCAAAACTTGGCCCCAAGTCAGCAGATGAGCCTCTTCCATGGTAGCAACTTTCATGGAAGAGGCATGAACAGTTTTGTATGGCTTCCATTCTGTTTTCCTTTAGTAGAGTTGTTCAAAACCTATGTTTTCAAACAAAACATTTAGGTCAACTGCTCTAGAGAACACCTAAGTAAACAAATGGGTTTGCTCATATTGGAGCTACCTGCAGCTACGTGTTGCAGCATAATCTCCCAGTGTGCATGTCCTGCTACAGACCTGCTGCAGCTGGTCTGATGCATGGAAGGAGATGATTCTGAATCACATGATGCCTATAGGATATGCAACAGTGAACTTTAATTACAGCATCCTTCAAGAAAAGTTTAAATGTATCTCTGGGGTCTATTAGGGAAATGCTTAACATGCCTCCTAAGCTTCCAGTAAAATATGTTTATGGACTCTAGCTAGTAGAGCTAGATGGAGCCTTTCCTTGTCAATATTCACTAGAAGCACTAGTAAAAATACTAGACTGAGGCTTCTGTCCTGAGATGGTCTACATGCTGGTTCTGCTTTAAGAATGAAAGAGAAAAGAAAACCACCTAGGAAGATTTACTGAGCAAAATCATTGCTGGAAGACTGTTATGTCTTCCTAGTCAGAGATTCTTCCAGACAGGACATCTGCTCCCACCCACAGCACAAGGACTCAGTACAGGCATCTTCTCCACAATCTCTGCTAGAAAGAAATTCAGTTTATTCCAGGAGTACAGGGCAACTACCGATGTCTACCTTTTCCTTCAGATGAACATATTTGAAAAAACTCAATAAGCCAGGTTTGCCATATAAATTATTCGAACAGCAATCCTTTGAAACAAACATATAAAATTATTAATTCTATAATAAAAAAAGTCTTGTACGACTGAAGTGATAGAACTGCATGGATCAACTGCAGAAAGAGATATGATCTATTAGTATTGGGTTGGATGTCAAAGGAAGTTCTCTGCATTGTCTCTTAAGTATGCATAGGCCACATTTAGTTTTAGTATGAGTTTAGTGGCTAGAACTGCCTAAAGTAATCCAGATATTCTAAAACTGACATCAGTGCTTACTTCTGAACATTGTGCTGTTTAGATTGCTTTATTGTCCTTTCAAATGTATACATAATTCAGTGAATTCAACATTAATAAGAGAACCAAAATAGAAAAAACCCCACATTTATTAATAAAATAGACACTGGGGAACTCATACAAAGATAGACAGTCCAAAATCCAAAAGGCATATTTCAATCTCAGATATAATTAAGGGCAAAATAAGCCACATGTCCCATTAGGAATTATTGTACTGATAAGAGAAGAAGTGTATTTGCTGCAATATTTACCATGTATTTCTACATACACTAAACAGAAGTCTACCCGGTCTAAGCAAAACCAAATTTTCCTGTTATATGAGACTATACTTCTAGTACCTGAAGGGAGCCTACAAAAAAGATGGACTTTTTACAAGAGCATGTAGTGACAGCACAAGAGGGAGTTGATTCATACTAAAGGGGAGTAAGTTTAGATTAGACATCAAGAAAACATTCTTTATTCTGAGGGTGGTGAGGCACTGGAACAGGTTGCCCAGAGGAGTTGTGGATGCCCCATCCTTGTACGTGTTTGAGCCCAGGACAGGGTTTTGTGTAATGTGCTCTAGTAGAAGGTGTTTCTGCCCATGGCAGAGAGGTTTTGGAATTAGATGATCTTTTGCATCCCTTCTAACCCAAACCATTCAATGATTTCATTATTCTATGATTTTTCATGCAAATGAAAAGACCTAATCCAAACAAAGCCAATAGACAAACTGCAAACTGTGGGCAATATGGACTCATAAGCCACACATCAGGGAAGCTGACAGAATCACATGTATATGCACTTCAGATTTTCTCTGATTCACAGTTATGGGAAATGGAATATTCCTGTTCTAGGAACTTCATGTTCACAAACTTGACAGCAAGAATTGCTTGTTTTTTAATGCAACCAATTGAGAGAGCAGGTTACGAGATGACCTGCATGAAGGGAGTAACTACCCATCTTTCTCAGACCATACAGGACCCAGAGGGCTGTATGCTGACATTAATGAAGCAATCCTTCCAGCATGTTATAGAACATGAAAACTGCTAATGTAAAGTAACAGGAGAGGTCTGCAGCTTCTGTGACATGTGGTTGGGTGCTGGTGAGGTAAAAGGCATATCACATCCAAGGAGACAGCTTGTGATATGCCTTTCCTTCCACTGGAAGTTGGGCCATGTGTCAGATAATGCTTCACCATAAACTCAACATGCTGCAAGGTGTTTGCCCATGTGTATGACTAGTAGCGGACTGTAAGTCATATGCATGCATAAATGTTAAGATTTTGTCTGTAACAGTCATAATTAGAAAAGGAGATATATTTGCATATATAAGTTTCTATTTCATATATTTTTTGGAAGACTGTTGTACTCTGAATTTCTAGAGGAGCTGTTTCGCATGGCATGAAGTGAATGAAGATTATGACACATATGAAGTGGATCCCTAGAGACTCATAATGTATATGGTCATAGTTACTGTATGTTTTAAAAATTAACTGTATTGATCCAAGTTTCTTAAGTGGTGATAATGGGACTGTGTCAATTTAAAAGAAATATATTTCCCATTATAATACTTGCTGTGATTTGTATCCCTTTGTCTTCAAAATCACTATAAGAAATCTTAGTCAGGCATCTCAGAATAAGACAGTAAATACCTCAGTTGCAATTAAACCTAACATTCAACTCTGAAATTTATGTCAAACGCAAAACTAAGCTAGTTCACTAACTTCAGAATTACAAAAACTTTTCTGAAAGTCAGTCTGCCTAAATTTCCTTGCCACATTCAGCACCAATGGCTCTATGCGTTCTTGATATCAAACTGACTCAGAACTGAATCTCAGTCAGAGAAAGACTGACCACTTTTTTTAGAGGATCAAAACTGAGTCTTTACATCCACAAGCTCAGTTCTATGCCAAACTCAAAGCAGAACAGGATAAAGACAGAATTTAAAAGCTCCCTGCAGCTGCTCTGACACACCAAATTCTTCAAGTGGCTTTTGGTTATCAAAAAGAACAAAAATGCTATCTACAGTGCCTAATTTGAAAGGCACTTTGTAAGAGCTGAAGGATGTAATGGAGCCAAGATTTACAAGTTATTAGTATGCCAGGAAAAAGAAAAGTGTTTTCTTATTACTTACAGCCTCTCACATTAGTGTGATGATTAAAATTACTGTATAGCTCAAAAGGAATGTTTTTATACAACATGCCCCTAACAGGTAGAGCAAGTTGATACCAAAACCATCAGGAAGAGCATAATTAAAATACTATTTTGACTTTATATTAATAGTAGACCAATACACTAATTAAAACCAACATTGACTAAACTTCCTATTTACACTAGTTCAGACAGCACAGGAGGCAAAGAACTGTGTTTCAGAAGCATATGTGAATGTTAGAGCTTCTGTCATCCAGGTGCCATTTCTAACAGAACACATGTGTGCTGAACAGTTGGCAAAAGAATGAAAAAGATTACTGCAGATATATGGGCACACAGAATCTGGAATGACAGAAAATTAAGTCCATATAGAAGGTGACAGACTGCTTGTAAGAAGTTATTTTTTCCTACAATTTCTTCCATCTTCATGCATGTGCACACATGCACAGGAAAGATTAAAAGGGAGAGAAAGGATGAGGAGGTTTTGATATATTTTAAACACAAATGAAGAAGATGTTTTATTTGGTATTTCTGCTTTCTTTATAGAAAGGAACAGGAAAGTAATTTGGTTATTAGGAAGCTCTGATTCCTAAATTTGGTCAAGGCAGACGCTCCTCCTGTGAAGTCAGCATCAATACCCACGATAATAGTAGCACCTGTCTTTTGACATCAAAGTTCCCTGCCTGAGAAAAAATAGCGTAAACAATAAACTTCATGTATTGTACTGTTCCTCCTGGCTTTGGTGTTAAACAAACACACTTGGTCAGGCATAAGTGTTCTTATTTTGGAGACCTGGAATGTGACTGACGTATTGCAAAACTTTCTTATGAATTTGGACTGGAAGAAATGGCATCGTTTACTGTCTTACAGTGAAGGGACTGTATGTTCCTATGTAGTCTTGTTGAAGCTGAAGAAATCTTGATGATAGATTCATTACATCTGCTAGTTTTCATCTGGATCCAGATCAAGGTCAACTTCATTGGAAACATTAAGATAAAAAAAAGCATAGAAAGCCAACAAAAATACCAGTATAGCTGCAAGGACAAGAGCAACTTCCTGTAGAAATAAAAGAAAACAAAAACATGTTAGCAATAATACCACAGTTTCAGTTTAATCAGGAATAAATATTATTTTCCTTCTACAATGCACATCAAAATAACATCAGACATATATAATTGCATAAGGCATTGATGCTTTAATGATTTCTCTATTGTGGTTACAATTTCAAATATTGTAGAATCCATTCACTAAATAAAGATTTCGGTGAGTTGGATATACAATCAGAAAGAGGATATTTAGCTTTAAAATATTTAATCTTACCTAGAAATAGGAGATTAATATATTTTTATTATCCTATTCATTTTTTTTAAAGGAAAAGACAGAATTCATAAACCACAGTTTTGAACACAAATTTAAGTTATGAATTTACACTGTGAATTTTGATGTTTTCTAGCAATATGTTACTGCTTTTTGCCAACAAATTTGTAATTTTTTAATGAAGCAAACACAGTATGGTGGAAGTCAATGAAAATTGCTACCTCTACCTCCCAACCTCCTGGCATGCAGTACAATATGGAACTACAAACTCCTTCAGAATTGGATGAAACTTTTCTTTCTCATGTTCTGCAATAAGGCAAAAAGCACAACAATTTGCACTTGCACTTGCCTCTCTTCCCATAAAATATTGCAACTTGCTGCATCTTCTTTAATTAACATAAAAGAGACTTCCAAAGTATGCATGATTTATGGCAGCTTTCAGAAGCAGAAAAATGTTTTTATACTACACATTATACTCATTATGTGACTGTCTATCATATTAAGGCTGGACTCTGTAAAAATGTAATTATAGTACAATCATCCTCCTTAATTTTTTTCCCTGTATTTCTTTCATTTTTATTTCTTTCAAAGAAACCATATTTCACATTTTAAAGTTTTTATTTTTCTGTAAGGCACAGCACACTTCCTATAGTGTTGACTCTCATTTTGCTAGATAATGAAAGATGAAAGATAAATTTGTGAAAAATCCTTATGTCCCTTCAGCCCACAGAAATTATGACTCTATAGCTAATAACATCTACTGCTTGACTCCTGATCGTCATGATGAATTTTTAAAATTGTGCACTCAAGATGCTCTAAAGGTTAATTTTCACCTCCAAACCCCACTCTCCCTCTAAGGAGGGAAGCAAAACTTCCCCTCCAATTCTCAGCTTCACGTTAAGCTATAAAACAATTACATCAGAACAATCCCAATGTGCATTTAAAATGAGAGAACAAAAAAGTTCAGTGATTTTGTAACAGTTGATCTAAATTAGTACAGAAGATGTCACTTTGAACTTACTCTGTCAGTGGGACTGAAAGGAGATTCCTACACTGAACTAAGACAACAAGATACACTTTATTGTCCAAGGACAGAATCTGTCTGCCTTTGCTGTAAGATTCAGTGTGTCCTCTAAGACAAGCCAGGTGAATTCTTCCCAAAAATGACAATGCCTCTCCTTAGAGTAGAAGGGAGTGCAGATGGTACCTCTTGAGTGCACTATGGGATTAATCCTACCCAGCATCTCTAGGTTGGTGGTGGCTTTGTGACCAGCATTGTGTCCACTGACATGAAGGAGTTAAAAGTGTGCATTTCATGTTTTAAAGTCTAGCCCATAATCTGGCATTCTTCTATAGAACAGCATTTAATTTGCATTTACATGAATGCATTATATAGTTTATCAGAATGTTGGATCAATAATTCAACATATGCCATCTAATAAATTTTGAAATACTACTGCCTAGTTGGCATATGTTCTATAGGAGCATACTCTTTATTCTATAGAAACCTTTGCTTTATATTTTATATGGATGATTGAAATATATTTTAAATTTGTTTTACCACACTAAAATTGCTCCTGCAAATTTGCTGAGGCTGTTGGCTACAGATTTCAACTACATTTTCCTCTTAGAATTGTACCATCCTCTGAACTTCATCCTCCCGATTTCATGATTTGATTTTTTAAAAAAGTACATCTAATTCACTCATATATTAAAGGAAAGTGATTTTTGCTTTGTTGCAGTTGCAACACGTCAGTATCTCACAAAAGGGCATGGCAGCATCAGACAGGTTTCATTTATTTCCTTGTATCCACAGCTGTGCTCCCAGACCCATCTGGCCACACAGCTACTAATCTTAAGAGGATGTAATAAACAAGTGACATACAACTGCAGGCTCCATCTGCTCAGGAGAGTGGACAACAAAACCATACAATGCAGGCACCATTCACACTTGACACAGAGAGCAAATTCATTCCAGTATTAAAAAGTTTTTCCCTTGTTTGGATGCCACACTTCCCACGCTTTCTGCTTTACAATAGGTTTACCTTTCCCCTCCCTTCTCCCCAGTCTCCCTTATGAAATGCTGTGGATAGCAGCAGCAAACTTTTCAGGAACCTCTGCATTAAAGATTTGTTTCAAAGGAAGTGGAATTGGGAAAACCTTGAGTTTTATTCTTAGGCTGCCCAGTAACTACTTGACAGAAACAGTTCTTTAATTCCTCTGCCTAAGTTTCACAATGAGTAACACTGGGATAACAATACTATTTTCCTTGCACAGCCACTAGGAACTGGGTGGGTGGATCAGTATTTATTATGCCTGGGAATGAAAAGTCTCTCTAAAACTCCAGGTTTAAGAATTATGCAAGAATCTTAGATTTGAGTTACTGAAAAAGGCAGAGTAACAAAAATCTAAAATAAATGGCCTTACAAAGGACATCTGGCTCTCAGCAAGGGATATGTAGTCTCTTAAGAATTGCTTCCAGTTTATGAACTTTTATAAACATAAATTTTGCAAGGTAAATAGCAAATGAGATGCTATATCACTGTACTGGATTTGCAACAACAGATACATATTGTCATTTTAATTTGTTTTATACTTTTCAGGCTTTGCTGTTTGTATTTTAAGTCATGCATAGAAATGAAATGTTAAAATACTCCCCGCTTGGCATATATAGCTCCTTTTCTCTTGCACTTTATGGATCATCCCCATCATCCTCTGCAAAACCCATTTACTCAAAGGATTTCACCATGAATAATTAAAGAGTAGAGAAAAAGTCCTATAGAAATAAACTTAAAATGATCAGAGGGTTTTTTCTTTCCTCCTTTTCTTTTTCCTTTTTTTTTTTTTTTCTTTTATGTCATGGTACAGAACACTAGGAAACAACATCTCTACTCTCAAACCCCAAAGTACAGTCATAGAAGCCTTTAAAAAGGAACAGAATTTTCTATTTTATCCTCTTATATGTAGAATAACGTATGTAGAACCCTACTGCTTTCAGTTTGGTTAAGTTTTCCAGAAACTTTTCATAAAGAAAACGCATACCATTACAGCATAACGTAGATTTAATTCTCCTATCATTTTTTGTCAGTTTTATGTCTCTCATGCCAAAGTACTTGGATTATGTCCTCAAATTCACCCTGATGGAGCAAGTGGCAGAGCTGGGATCTAAACAAGATTAATCGGGGCGGGGGGAGGAAAAAATGTTAGCTATGATAAGCCAAATCTGGACACTGTGTATGGCAGCACCATATCCTATACATTTAGAGAAATATCATACTTCCAGGAAATGTCGAGGGGGTTGGTTTACACGTTTCTTAACCGTCCTTCAAAGAGAATCACACCTTTTTTACCTAAAACCTGTTTAAAACTAAGTGAAAGAGTACCACAAATTGCTCTCTTTGAAATGCTAAACTCTCCCTAGCTCTTTCTGAAAAGAGATGAAAAGAAAATCATGCTGACCAAGGATATTTGTAAAAAAATACATATAGGATCTGACAATCTTTTTATCTCATATATTTCTTAACTGAAGACTTTAAGTGGATATTCACTGTGACCATGTTTTAGAGCTTCAACAAAATCATATTTATAAATGAATATTTACTTCCTTAATACAGGACATTCTACAGCTACCAGAAGACAGCAGAAGTAATTTATGAACTTTTATCCACGCTCTTTAGGTTCTAATTTTTTACTGTGAAAATTTCATTTGGAAGAAAGATCACTGTTGTCTCAAATAATGAGAACAAGGTGCTATTAGAGAGTCATCGAAAACACCTGGCTATATAACTACCAAGCAACAGGATTCATTTTAAAACAGCTAAATGCAAAATAATATATACAGGTATCAAAGATGCAGACAGTACTTATAAAGTGGAGTACTCTGCCTTGAAAAACTGTGACTCTAAGAAGGTTTTTGGATTTCATGGGTAACTACCCCTTCAGTGTAATTTCTGGATGTACAAAGGTGGAGGGATTTCCAGCAGGGAAATGACCAGTATTTATTTTATCATAGAGAAGAATGAGAGGTAGTTTGGTTACAGTATATAATTATATACACCTGTATTTAAATAAAGCATTTCACAGTGTGGGGTCCTTTTATCCTGTTCACAACAAACTTTCAAGGCCCAGCTGCAGTTAGGTAAGTTCAGCCTTGAACTAGGATGCCATTTTCTAGAAGCAAGAATGGTTGAACATTCTTCAGGAAAATATGGATTTCCATACCTGTGAGTCTTTTGTCATCTGATCTCTCTCAAAAATTTAGCAATTGGAAAGAATACTTCAACTTGGACTTGTGTGAAAAGAAGGACCTGGCTGACAGGACTCAGTAAACTCATCTCTCCTCACTGGTCCTTCTCCTTCAGGAAAACTCAGATAATTTCCATGGTCAGTTCTACATTCTGAAGTATTAGATTATTAAAAGTATTAGGACCCTATGTTTAACTGCTCAGACTTTTTAATATAGCATCAAAAGTTTTCTGATGTTGACATTTTCCTCCAATTGTATGGGAGAAATTCATTTCTAGGATTTGAGGTTTTGCTGTTGTTGATTATTCTTTGAAGTGCTACAGACTGGTCCTAAGTAGAGACATAAGAAGGCTTGAGAAAGATGGGCTACTGCTCCAAGCTGGTACAGAAAATCCTCCTAAGATTTTGATTGGTGCATCTTCTTCACATGTCAAACCACCATGATTATGATACTTATGTGCTCAGGTCAGGCAAGAGTCTGATTTTGTTCTTTTCTTTGTACATGTTGTTTCCCCTCCCTTTCATTTCAAGGTCAGGGATCTAAGCCTGACTACAGGGATAACTGGGAATATCACACTTTATTAATTGGTGGCACATTAAGATGCTCTGCATTTTGTGAGACACGTAAGTTTATAGACCCAGTATTTTGGCCATTACAAAGTGCTTGGACTTTGCAGAAAGTATTTGGATGAAATTTTATGATCTGTAACATATAGAATTGCAGATCAAATTATCTAATAGTCTCTTGTGGCCTTAATTTCTACAAAGCTATGAAACTGTATCTTGGCAAATGTAGTTCACCAACTTAGCAGATTATGAACAGCATGAAATCAAAGAATATCCTTGGCTAAAATACACTAGGAATGTCTTGTCATCTATTCCTATCTAACTTGTTCCAGACGAGATAAAATCTCCATAGTGAGGTATCTCACTACACAACAGATTAAGCAGATATGCAAAAGAATGACAGACATTTTATTTAAGTAAGCTCTCACTTTGTTTAGAAAACGTTTTTTCCTTAGCTGAATCAATGTACTGTGTTGCTACTAATACTCTGTGGAGTGATATTCTGCAGTCAATAATGCCTTTCAAGTACTTTGCAAATAGTACTGTTAAGATTTGTGCCTACCTTTCAAGAAGAGAGAAAACTTCATCACTTGTTGCATAGACCACTAATTTATTCTTGCAGCCTGTGAAAAAAATCTCTCCCCAAGAACTCCTATAACTTTTGGTCTCTGCATACCAAATTCCAGCTAGTTGGGGTCCAAGCTGGGGTCCAAGCTTCCACACCTTCTCAAACCATCTTCTGCTTGTCACCCTCCTGCTGGCATGTTTTCCTCATCCAATGTGAGCAGAGCTAACACCAGTGGTGCAAAGGCTTTCCTGCTCTGCTTGGTAAGGACGAACAGTTGGGCTTCCACCAGCACAAGCCCCATGTGGGGCCAACAATATGACCCTGAGAAAGTTCAGAGGCTCCCTTTTTGGTACTGCTACAAAGAATTTTGTCTTGTCCAAACACCAGGAGATCTATAGCACACTGGTTTCTCTTGGAGTTGTTTCTAGAGAGAGGGTCCTGCTTTTCCAAGAGACACAATGTATTTTGGCACAGTCTACATTAGTGTCACATAAACAGAGCCAGTACAATAGCTCTGCTACAATATTTAATCTTTAAACATGTTTAAAGAGCAAATATGACACACCAAGTGCTAGCATGGTCACCCTGGTTGAACTAACTTCGGATAGTTATTAGTGCTCAGCTGCTTCTCTGACATTATCAACACAGATAAAAATCCCTCATTGGGGAAATTAAAAAGTACTAAATGCCAGTGACTGAAAGAAACTTTGTTACTTTAAACCTTGCATTAAAATGACAAGGCAATCAAAGTTTGACAAGACAAGCTAATTAGTATGCCAGCGATGAAATGTGAAGAATCTCCAGAGGATTGGTTCTGAAAAGTTTTATGTCATTTATAGAGCCTTTTTTTAAGCTAATGTTGTCAGCTCTCATGTGAAATACACAACAGTTGAATTTCATTATCCTTGTAGAAATTAAGAACTAAAATCCCTTCACTGTATTCTAGCCCTTTTTTTTCCTGCCCTAAATACTACACTAAGTCTTAGTTTACAGCCCGGCATGTAAGTTCTTCAGGACACTAATGCAAAACAACCCTAGAGTTATCAATGACATAAAAAAGCCTATTGTTTTAAGTGACTGTATGGTGCTCATTGTGTTAGCTTATTGTGTGTTTGTATTTCACAGAACTACAAATATATTCCCCTTTCTCAGAGAGTTTATGCTTTTACATTTATCGTTCCTCTACAATATTTTTGTTAGCTTCAACTTAGCTTTTTATAATAAAAAGTTAATTTATTTTGAAATTCTGCATACTGCATCATGTACTGAATAGATATATATATATAAACAAATAAAATACATTCCAAATACGTGTATGTGTCTGGTTTCTTCCCAAAGATTTACAAAAACTTTGGACATTTCTATTTAAAATGCCTACTTATTACATTGCATTGTAGTTATATCACTTTTTTTTCTCTCAACACAGATTGAAGTTATTCAACTCCTACAGCACAGAATTGGGGATTACATAATGAAAAAGGACTAAAATCCCAGCCTTTGGAAGGTGAATCATTATCACCATTACTCATCCCAGGGAAAACAAAGAGCTCTGAAGAGACAGAGGAGTGGAAATGGGTTTCTGCTTGGGGTGGCAGGTGAATTCCTTCCTGACCTACCTCACCTCTCCAGGTGCCCTCAAACAACAGATATGAGGCCCTGGAATCTGAGAACCAGGGAGAAGAAAATGTGGATGAAGATCCATCCAGGCTGGAGGGGCTGCCTAGGGCAGGGCAACCTATCACCCACATCAAAACCTCCTCAATTAAGAAAATAAGAAGGGTAGTAGTCACTGGTGACTCCCTTTTGAGAGGAATGGAGGGCCCAATACCCCAACTGGACCCAGCCCATAGGGAGATATGTGAACCTTGGGGAAATCACCAAGAAACTTCCCAGTTTGGCACAGCCCACTGACTATTGCCCACTGGTTTTCCAGGTGGACACATACAAAGTCCCAACAAGACTAAGGATGATCAAGTGGGACTTCAGGGCCTTGGGACAACTGGTCAAGGATCTGAAGAACAAATTGTGTTCTCTGCTGTCCTGCCAGTTGCCGTCATACCAAACATAAATTGTCAAGAATTATTCCAAAAATTATCCAGAAAACAACAGAGGAGTAGTTGGGATAGGTGTGGAGGATAATTGTAAAAAGATAGCACTTGGACAGCTGGAGGACCTTAGCACTGGACTGAGAAAACAAGCCATGCTTGAGGGAGGGTATGGGTGATGGGGCTTCACAACTGAGCAGCCTCTCCAGGGCTAAGGAAGGAGATTTCCCTGCACACGCTCCAGGAGCATCTACTGCCCATGGTGAAGTTCTGCTGCTGGAGGGATTGAGCAGGGTGAAGAGCTGTCACCACAGGGTGGGCAGAGGTGCAGCTTTACCCCAAGACATTAAATACACCTCGCTTCCATGCTGAGCACTGTGGGGTCTGTCAGCAGAAGTGCAGAGTTTACAGAAATTGCTCATGTTCTGGTAGAAGTATTGTAACATTTAGTAAGCCTGAGATTGTTGGCATTAAGCAGGCTCAGTGAGAAAGATGCAGTCAAAAGCCTTCCTTCCTCTACAAGCAAATCCCTGAAGGGAAAGGTGCCCAACTTACCTTCTTTTTTGCTTCAGCTCTGTCAGGTTTTCTCAGCAATTTGGAAGCAAAACAAATTACTGTGATCTATTTGGGGATGATTCAAGTTGTTTTTTTGTTTCTTTGTTTTTTTAAGGTTCAGAAGCACAAAAATATATTACAGGCTTTTTTTTTTTTTTTTTTTTTTCTTTTTTTTAAGGCAGAAGCAGAATTGTAAACCTGAGACATCACACAGTGCAACTAGCAGAACCCCAGAAACACACCCACTCAGGACCTGGAGAGCACATGTGCACCTTCAAGGCAAAAGTCCTTTATTCACCAATACTCAAATCTTCATTACATATATGATTACCCATGTGCTTTCCCATTCACCCTCATTTTTAGGAAAGAATTATTCAAGAAAATAAGGAAATGAAACAGGTTTTGAAGGACCAAATCTCATACTCTTCTGACTTGTGAAAGACATGCAAAAAATGTGTACATTTTAAAAGAATTAGGCTAAGTCTCCAAGTAGAACATCACTTTTAAAAGGTCACGTCATTGAAAGAAAAATGAAAAGAGAAAGAAAAATTTAATAAGAAATGAAGGAAAAGGAACTCAAAAGGTTAATAATCTATCCTTTAAACAAAAAAGGCAATCTACTTTTTCTCATTAAAACCTGACACACAGCACTAACTGAGGAGATTATGTTGTGAAAACATACTGCATCGCATGGTAATGCTTGATCGAGATCAGCAATCAGGAGCAAAAAGAAAGCACTGTTTCGTGATTATAATAGCAAATTCTGGAAGACAACCAAATACATCATCTGGCAGCCTAACAGCTGTTACAGCTTGGTAGTAATACCTTGGCATTTGCTATAAGCTATAACTTGAAAAAATTGATTTCTCATCTGCCAGAAACAAGAAAATGTTCTCCTTTTAACATTTCTGAAGTTTCTTTTACTAGAATACCCAGATAATAGATCCACTTTTTTATTTTCCTCAAGTTTTACTCTTGCTGTTAAGTTAATGGTGTACCAGTTAGAATAAAAAAATAAGTTTGAGGAAAAAATACTGGAGGCAACATAAATAATGTGTGTTCAGATAGATCCCATTTTGATGACACACTGGGTAGTAGGTAACAGAAAATATTTCTAATTGTCCTCCTTGCTCATATTCACAGCTGTGATCAAAATTGTTATGCTTCATACCTGCCTGAAACGGGAACATTTTCAAAATAAAGTTTAGTTCCTTTCCATATGTTTTTCTATTAGTTAAGCCTTCTTTTTCCAAGTCAGAGATAGCACACAAGGATGCAGACTGAGACAACAATGCTGAGAATTAACAATACTTAACAAAACCAGTCTTTATATTACTACTAGTACAGGATGAGAAGAGGAACATGGGAAATGTTTATTGTAATTTGTCTAACTATATAAAATAGTTAAAGAATTTGTTCTATGTGTAGAGAGGCTCCCGAAAACCATAAATTTTCTAAGTACACAGTACTTGAAACCTTAAAGTAAGCATGCATCATAACAAGGACATAGACTACGTAAAATCTTTCAGCACTTCAAATATTCAAGCCATTTTAGGGTTAAGTAATAGCAGTTCATCATAAATATTTTAGATTCTAGCATTCTACTTAGATTTTGAAGTGTCATAAACAATTTCTCTCAGAAATCAATATTCACACAGTACATCTATGGGGAAAAGAAACAAACACAAAGGTGGTTTGAGCTATGAAAGTGGTCTCTACCTTTACGCCTAGTGCAGTTTTCTTGGCCTCTGCTTTTAATCTTGTAGCTCTTAACATAGGTCTGGTTTTCTTATAATCTTGTTTCCCTAGAGTAAAAAAGCATACTCAATGAAAACAATGCAAAAATAATATAAAGAATGTGAACATTTATTTCAGTTGAAGAGTCAGATTTAACATATTAAAAACATCCCACAGTCCAGCATTTTAAACAACAACTACTCTGTAAAACAGAGATTCAATCTGTGGAAAAACCATGCTTAACACAGACAGTGCCAGAAACAAGACCCAACAAATCAGTGTAAAACCTCTTATTCCAGAGTGACATTAAAATATATGCATGGATAGATATCCACTAGTACAATGTTTAATAAATTGCTCCATAGGAATCAGCCAGCAAATAAGTAGATTAAAGGTAGATTATGTTTTTCCCTCTTCTTGAAATCAAAACAAAAATTTTCATTAGAATTTTTCTTGATTAGTGATCTCTAGTGCACATATAAATGTGCAATAAAAGACATTCTGGTGAATGTAAAGGTCCATAATGCTGAACTGGAACACTATTTGCAGGTATCACAACTCAGAGATATGGAGATCAATCTAAGTAAATGCTAATAAAACCACTGCTTGACACAATCTGCTTGTAGAAATACATTACACAAAATCTTCTAGATTAACTTTCTACAGGTTACAGGGACTATCTCTTGCAGACACAAAGAGTGCAGCCCAGGGCTTGATTACTATGAATCCATATGAACTGAGTTCAGAAGGGGACATGCAAGTATTCAGAAATGGTAGAAATAATATAAATCATTTATCTCAACTTAATAACGAAGCATAAAACACTTGATATCTTTTAGGGATAGTTCTGCTGTCTGAAAGGCCTATTAGTGTTGTATTATGAACTATTCATCATAGCTTCTTAAGTGTACAGAAGTCAAGGTACAGATACTCTCACAAAAGGAGAAGAAAAAGAAGAATCTATGAAGAAACTGCTCGGAGGGATAGAGCCTCAGTACAACTGCTTTGGCTTTTTAAAAAAGTTCTTGTCATCTTTTCCCCTCCTAATGCATACATATATTTTTTGTTCTTTATGCCTAATTCCAAAGCTAAACTATAATGCTTAAAGCAGAGTGTCTGGCCTTTTTCAAATCACTAAGTTTGCCTATTTGTACATTAGCTTTCATTACTGCTATAGTCAAATAGTTTAACCTCTCCTCTTAAACTTTGTCCAGTGCTTTTGTATACAAAAATCCCATTTGTCTAAGCAGATGTGATTTTACATTCATAATCAATAATGCAAACTTCTCATTTTATGGCTACCTTGAAAACTGGGATATTATAATGTAGTGATGAAATTCTAAAATGTGAATGTCTTCTTCCAGTGATACACTGGATTGATGGAAACACACTTCTGACTTTCTCTACTCCTTGTATCAGCCTGTTCATACTCAATACAGAGATCGTCTGTGTAGCATACCATGAATGCTGAACTCACATTTCAAATTTGCTTTCGTTGTATAATCCCTCCTCAGTCCCATGGATTATATATTGTGAAAGTCTCCATACCATTCATTGGTCAGATATTATTCATAGAAGACTTAAAATAACTTAAAAATACTCAATAACAAATGAAAAAATAACAGAAATCATACATATTAGGAATAAAAAAAGGCAGCATATATCCAAGGAAACTTAGAAGATAGACTGAAGAAAGGATGACAGAAAGATGATTTATGTAAGATGCTCCAATATATTCATCCAGTCAATACATCTCATTAGCAGGACAGGACCACTGCAGCATTATTTTTCAGAAGTCAGTAATATATGATAATAGGATGCATCAGGAATACAGTAATTTTTTAGAACAGCTGGAGAAAGACTTCCAGACACCACAAAAATGGCTAAGTCATGAGATGAATCCAGCCAGAGAGAGAATATGTTTCGTCTCCCTAAAGTCCCACACTCATATTTTCACCATGAAATAGTTAAAAGATCTTTCAGAATTTCCACTATAAACGTCAGGAGTTTATTACTCATAAAAATACAGTCCAGGCTGAAATTTGGCGTAGACACACCCAGCCTTGAATTTTTTTGGTTTGTTTGTTGGGAGCCAACTTTCGTAAGTGATGCAGCTGTTCTTACTTGTGAACAAACTATAGAAATGTATCAATCTGAAATGTTTTAAGCATGAAAAATATCTTTGTTTAGAACCATATAACTGACAAGTGCTAAGTTCAATCTCAGTTCTCATAATTCAGGTTTGCTACTCTTCCATCAGGGGTAAATGACACAAGACAGTCAGAAATTTCCCTTCCAGTGATGCAACAGCATTAGATAATGAAAACTAGAGAGCTTGATAAGGTCCATAAGAAATGGAACACAAGCCAGCTAGTAAACCCATCTCCCTTTCCTTCCATTGCCCATTCTCCCTCCTCTCCTCCACAGCTCAAGTGTGAAGGTGACACAAGCAGGGGCAAATATTGCATAGAAGACTCAGTCTGTGAAATACATATATGGGCAGAACCGTGTTTATTCATCCAAATGAGAAAACTTATTGGTGCTCTTTGCCTTGGTTTCTGGCACCCTGCTACTCTTTATTCCAGTATCATGGCTACAGCTAAGACTGGATTCAACCTATCTAGAGAATACTTCCAGATCTTATATTATGTCTGATATGAACAACTAACCCTCCTATAACAAACAGGCTATTTCAGTGATGACTCTAGAACTGGTAGCTCTCCAAATCCATGCACCTGCCATTAATTTACCACTCTCCTTGCTAAATGGAATAGCCAAGAGGAAAAAAAGTACAGTAGGGAAACAGTCTGAGTCCACCAAGTGCAAAAGTTTAAAAAGGGCATCTGTGGACTTCTTTGTAATGAAAACCAGATTCAGCAATCATACTAAAAGACTCTTAAAACATGCGAACTTTCTGAGGCCTTGGGAAAGACATCTGCACTACAGGACTATAAAGAACAGTGAAATGCAAAGCTCCTGCCATGTGAATACTGATCATTACCACCTGGAAAACAAGCAGAAAAAAGTAATATAGGCTCTCTACATCCTTCCTTCTTTTGGGATTGCAAATTCAACCAGTTGGAATAAGTATATTCACACTCTCAATGTCTTCTAGTTTTATCTCACTTATCCTGCAAGCTGTCTTGTACATTTATCTGTCAGAGTCATCAGTTTAAGCTATTTCTTCTTCTCAGGAAGTGATCATCAAAGCCAGTTGAGATAGACTCATCAGACAAAGCCCCATTTGTCTGCTTTATCCAATGCCTATCTGAGACACCAAGTTTTCCTGATGGAATATATGAAGGCAAGAAGAAGCCAAAAAGATACAACTGGAAGATTTCCAGACCAAATCTTACTTTTCTTATTATTTAAACAAAATCCTTTCCTCTGACTAGTCATTATTGTTACCAGTTTGTCATCTCTCAAACTCTAAACTCTAGGGCCAGCTTCCCTTAACTTTTCTTATAACTACCCCTAATTATTTATTTTTAAACAAATGCACCACTTCTTTCCTTTTTCAGGTCCGTCACTTCCTTTTTTTAAGGCCAAAGAAGTACCCCGTGATAAGGCAACTATTTTTACTAACTACAGCTCTCTGCTTGTCCTGCTTCCTGCCAGTCCCTCCAAAGATCATCCACCTTCCCATGCAGAGCTTGATGCAGCCTTTGCCTCTCAGAAACCCTACAGGGTTTGCCTTGCACCTCGTCCTTTCCTTCCATCCATCCTTCTTTTCCACTCCTTTGGTGGCAAAGTGACCTCAGCAGCACCTGAACTGAGCTGTGCCATGTTTATACTTCCTGTTTGGAAAACTTTCCACAGGTAGAAATGAAGACAATTTTACCAACTGTAGGATTAGAAAAGGGTGAAGATAAGGGAGCTTTTTAGCTACTCTAACAACTATATTGTGAAAAATGAAAAAGGGTGCCTCCTTCAGAATGGATATTAGGGATTCATACAATATGCAAAGTGAGTTTGTTTCTCTTCATGTAACTAGGAATAAAAATCTATAGATTTTGCAAGTTGTTTTTTTTTTTTTTAACTCTGCTTACAAGGGAAAATGAGATCCCATACATCTTCTATTCAATAATTTTAATAACATATTAGAGATGATCTGATCTTGTATATTCAGTATTCTTTTTTAATTAAACCTCCAATGACATGACGATAAATGCAAAAAACCTCAATAATATGTGTAAGACAAGTTCATTCAACTAGACAAGTTCATTTAAGTTCAGGGTTAATTTTTTTTTAGCCTACAGAAATACTGTGACACTACCAGGTAGTTATGCACAACACTGTACTTCTGCATACATACCAAGCTCCTTTATACATGAGAATGCAGCATGTTGAGCACTGTATTTCAGAAAACTGACTACATAAAGGATTGTGTTTAAAGATGCTGCTGTTTAAGACACAACCGGAAGAAAATCTACAGAATAACTTCATGAGGAAAAATAAAATTTTATTTCCAACCCTTCTAGATATTTACTCTTTCATTCTAACAATAGCTCATTACTGGAATTGAATAACAGACTAAAGACTGCTTTTCAATTCATCAAGCTTAAGCAGAAACAGGACTGCATCTTTGGCCTTTGTTGATGCTGCTGTCCAAGCTTATTATCATATGAATATCTAGTTATTGTTTTATAAATGTTCACATTTCAGGAGCTCCCTGCTTTCTTTTCTCTCAGCAGACTTTACAATATCCACCTTCATTATCATCATGTGGCAGCATTGCTCTTCGCCTGCATTTGCTACTTTAAAAATTAATGCACTGCTATTTTCTGAATACTGTACTGCGTAAGCTGCTTATGAGTACATTATGCTATCAAGCAAGCACATGCAGAAAAGCTTCCTAAACTGTTATTCTTTCAATGAAAATACAGCTGGTTCTGCTTCAAAGGCACTTCTTTTCACCTGCAAATGGACTTGCTTCTACACTTATTCCTCATTTCATTGTCTTTTATTTGTGTCTGCAAATCTTTAATTGCCTTTAATTAGAAAGAAGTAAATTCAGTGCTTTAATCTTGCAAATACATTCAATCATAATTCTGTCTGGGATGAATACCAAGTTCTATTCACTGACTGATCTTTATAACAAAGGTATATAAATTTATTGTCCGTTTATATAGACCACACCAATTAAGCCACAATGGAAAACCAAATAGATAAGAGTCAAAATATTTGAAATGAGAAATGTGCAATCTAAATTTAATTACTCAGACAAATAATTTGAAGATGAGTTATTTACAGCATGCCAAAAAACCTGACAGATAGTTAAATTTTTTAATCAACGCTCCAGATTTAAAATTCCTTTCAACACTCTCACTATAATTTGTAACAACCAACAAACTGCTGTCCTGAATCTTTCTGTGCTGGTATTATAGTCATACTCAAAACATTAGTAAGATGTTTTCCACACATTAGCAATCCATTTCATATGTTAAAGTACTGCTTAAGGATCAATAAAACTACAACTAGAGGGTAAATTTCAGTCACCAGTAGTAGTTTAACTAAAGAACCTTACTGTAACTGATACTGAAAACCATACTAAAATATATGCATATCTAATTAGAAACTAGAGACATATTGTGGCAAGATTTACGGATAAACTGCAAGTGTGAAATCACACAGTTAAGCTGAAATCAATTGCTTTATTATGATTATTGACATGAATTAGTGAAGGTTCCAGGAACCCTCCACAAAACCCGACAGAACAAACAGAACAAGAAAATGAACTTCTGGTCTTTTCAAGGTTTCCACAATCTGAATGAGAGCATCCCATCTTTTTCCCTGCAGTAACAAGGGTAAGGGAGAATTGGATCTCATTAGCAGGGACAGAGGTGCAAGAAGGAGGAGCTATGCCATCCTCCATAACCTCCGTATATGCAAGACACTGAAGATCACACCCATTACATGTGATTTCAGATTTAAATGATTGCTAGTTTAGGTCTCTCTTTACTTCCCATAGAGAGACTTCTCCAAAGAGTGAGTGACAGCAGTCTAGGACAGCCTAAAGAGTTCCCTGGTGCTGCCTGTTTCACTGTCAAGAACAACTAGAGATGTTCAGAACCCAAGTCAGGTGGGTTGGCTTCAACTCTAAGGTTAAGCAGAATAAACATGAACCAAGGAGACAGCTCTAAGGGACAAATGGAGAAGAAGAACCAGTTCCTACATGACTTTATCTTGATTCAAGACATTTACAGACATGGCCAAATTATCTTTGAAGTAATTATCTTGGGTATTACTAGTAGTATAGAGATGAAATCACAGAGACATGAAGGGACTGTAAATTGCATTGAAAACCACAGCCTGAATTCCATCCCTGCTCAGCTATGACGTGCTGGTTCCCAAAGCAGTTAGTTATGCCTGTGCTACAGAGCCACTGTGCTTTGTACCATGATGAGCACACTGCTTCTTCAGAACTGCTCCCATGTACCAGCCATCGTCCTGCTTTAAGCTACAGTCTCAGGAGAGAGGTGAGGTTAGAAGACATTCCTGGGGTCATATGATCCAACCCACTGCTCAGAACAGAGTCAATCTTTAAGCCGTATTCTAGTGAGTCTGGAAGCAAGTCTAGCTGAACTTACCCAGCTGAGCTTTTTATTTCCAAAGGTAGAGATTCCACAACCTCCCCAAGAAACTCTTCCCAACATTTGGCCATTCCTCTGGCAAAAATATTTTTCACCTACCCACAGAGAATATTCATGTTTTAACTTGCCTTTTGTCCTACCATTGTGCACCTTTGAGAAAAGTTCAGCTTCACTCTGCCTGTAGCCTCCTATTAAGTATTTGTAGACAGCAGTAATACCTCAGCTGAGCTTTCTCAAAGCTGAAAAGACAGCTCTCTCAGCCTCTTCTTGTACATCCTGTGCTCCAGATGGACATCTTGACCCTTCACTGGACCCACCCTAGTATGTCCATGTCTTCCTTGTTTTCTTCTGCATGTGCATGGTACCTGCTTTTCACAACTATCAGGGAACCACTTCTGGGGAACCAGCTAAATGGCTGCCAGCTGAGAGAGAATTTAGTCATAAAATCACATTGCCTGAAGTACCTTAATGTCACCATTGCAATGGAACTAAAGTGCACCAAAGGAATTCAGTAGGGTCTGCAAACAGCAAGTCAATGGACTAAAAGATTCAAATCAGTTTGCACCACCACCAATTCCCTAACTTTAGAGCAGGTTGGTTTTTAGTAGGAGGAAAGACAAGCATTTATTTCCTTATGTGCCTTGGGATGTAAGAAAAACTGAGTATGAGCTCAAAACCGAGTTCCATCATCACATACTAGTAGTACAACTTTTCTTTAAGTGCCTTTCTAAATGCCAACAAGTTAGGTGTCTGGCATGGAGAAAGAAGTGTTTTCTGAAGTGCTTTGTAACACCATTGAAAACCACAGAAGTACCTACACACCTGCCTCCTAAAGTGCTTGAAAAAGTATTTCATTTGATGATCTTTGAGAGATTTTAAACCAGTCACTGTATATTCACTGAATAACAGAATTTATTTCAATCCAGTGAAACTGTGAAACTCTACTCTCACAGAACACATCTTCAACACGCCTGCTCCATCGAAATAACAATTTATTTAGAATGTTGAAGAACCTCAGAAAAACAAAATTCCATGGCAACTTAAGGCCTAGCTTCAGTAAAAATCAGTAAAAACCACATAGCAGTAACACTTTTATAACCGATGTCTGAGAATTGGCAACACAGCCCTAGCTCACATCTATGGAAACAAGATCAAGCTCTCAAGTATTTATTATTGTGTTTTGTGTTATTAGTGTCACACAGATAAATTCAATGACCATTCTTTTCCTGAGAAGCAGAAGTGAGATTTTCTAATTTTTAAGTGCTGTGATTCTGAAGGGAGTTTTTGGAGTCTTAGGTTAACAGAAAGATTTTTATATGTCTTATACCTACACAAGAGTGTGTCTGTACTCAGAAAAGGCATGAAAACCCCCCACAGCCTCTCTATTTTATTCAGGTTTAATGGCAGCTCAAATCACTGACCATTTTTCAATCTTGAGAGACGGAACAGCTTGACACTAATAATACATTTGCAAAGGACACATCATCATTTAACACAACATTAAGTGCTCAGGGACAACTTTTTACTGTAGACACAATGTGCTCTGAGCTCAGGGTTGACATTTAATGCTACAAAGATAATCCAACCAGTCATTCATGAGGGGTAAATTAATTTTCAAGCAACTATATTTCAGCTTTAAGCCAACAAGAAGGATGCATTAAAATGAATAACTTCATTTTATGCTGCATGCAAGATTTAAAAACCCCAAAATATAATGCATTCTTAAGTATACAAAAATATACCCATTCAATTATTGCTATCTTTCCCTGATTCCAAACCAGAAGTCTGGTAATATTTGTTAAATATAATATTCTGACTGGAAGCAGAAAATCCCTCAAATATTTGGAGCTGCCATAAAAAGCAGCCTTTCTTTTAAAAAAAGGTGTATATTTAAAATTTGTATTAGACATACTTTAATTGTAACAAGTAATTAAGAACATATTTAAATTAGCACCTTTTCTGATATTTAAGGACTATTTTAAAAATCTATATAAGCATCTAAGAAAATTAATTCAGGAAACCAATTATCAATGATGTACAGAGCAACAAATAAAAACAATATTTAAAATCAGCTAATTATTTAGGTAATTTGTTTTCAATACCTGCAGAATATACTCAATTAACTGCAAGACTATAATGGAAGATCTGGAGAACAGCACTAAAAATATTGATGTTACTACTACTATTTGATAGGCAGTCCTTTTTCATGCCTTTCAGTGCTAAACTATTTGTTGCAATCCTGTGCTAAAGTCCAACAGGTACATGCCTACAGCCATTAAATAGTACTGGCTCCACATAAAGGGAGCTTCCACACACATGATAGCAGCTCTTCAATTAACCTTTCCAACAATCTCGTTAACATTTCCTACTCAAACAGACAACTATGAAAACATTAAATACCTTTCTTAAAAATAAATTAATTAATTTGAAACAGATCACTGGGCGGGTATTTTGCTTCTCTCTTCTCTACCTACATAATATATACATTCATTACTTTGTACATGTTGTTTTAAGTACATTTGTAGTACTTTGCTATGGAACAACTGCTCGCAGTTACACTTACATATAAACAACCATATTTTAGTATAAATTCTGAAAATGAACAAAGCAAACCAAAATTACTACTGCAGAGACTATTTACAAGAGCACATAGTAACAAGTCAAGAGAGAATGGCCCTAAATTCAAAGAGAGTAGATTTAGATTAGATATTAGAAAAGAAATTCTCTACTGTGAGGTTGGTGAGGCACTGGAAGAGGTTGCTCAGAGAAGTTGTGGATGCCCCATCCCTGGAAGTGTTTAAGGTCAGGTTGGATGGAGCACTGAGTAAGCTCATCTGGTGAGAGGTGTCTCTGCCCATGGCAGGGGTTGGAACAAGATGAAGCCCCTTCCAACACAAACCATTCCATGATTCTGTAAAGTACTCACTACCAATACAATTAAAAGTCATATATTTATTAAACATTTGATGAGATGATTTTTGGGCAACGGAAACTATTGTATTATTTCTTTGATGATAAGAGGTATGAAAAAGGCAGCATAAGGTGTGGTAAGAGAGACAAACAGAACACAATGAGTCTTTCTGCCCCTGATTCAGGCTGCACCCAGCTACCATTTGGCTTACAGTGATTTTATTGATGGTTGGCTGCAAATAGAGGAAATGTGATATATCCCCCCCAACCATGGAAACAGATCTTATTGGTATCTTCTATGTTCAGACTTTTCTTACACATTCAGTCAGTCTTCCTGTGACTCTACTTACTCACTGTTACAAACCCTTTCTCCAAGATTATTGCATAAGCATTTCTTATACTTACTCGGTTTGTAAGTTGAATATTTATGCCACAGTCAAGAAACTTGCCCTTTCTCTGTTGCATTGTATTCTATTTTTCCAAGCCATTTCACTGATTTCTCAAATTTAGTTTGAATCTGCCTCTCATACCTGGTATAATGTGTAGACTAAATTCATCATCCCACTGGCAGGCAACTAAAATACTGGCTCCAGGACAGGCCACTGTGGATCCACTAGTAACTACAGAGAACAGCTTTCAAATCAGTTTGGTACCCATCTTGCAGTAGCTTCATATTCATACACCTCTAGTTTGTTAACCAGAATACATTGACAAGGTCAAGGTGAATGGCACCTCTTCCTCTTCCCCATCAATGGTAAGTTTGCTACTCTATCAGAGAAGAAAACTGAACGGATTTGACAAAACACATTGGCTGTTGCTGATCTCCTTGTTGGACTACGGGTCCTCATAAGAAACCTATCCCGAAGAACTTACTGTGCAGGATGAGAAAGCTGCATTCAATAATTTATGAATATTATATATTCCATCTGCCTGTTTATTACTGTGATGTTGGCTTTATAATTACCAGAGGTTAGCTCCAATAAACAATGGCCTGTGCTTAGGCTGGAAGGTAGGAAAATAGTACTAATAATTCTCCACTGAGAGCACTTAAATATGACAAAGGAAAATACAGAGACTGATGACCAGGTCATGCCATTCAGTTGCCCACAATAAAGCATATCCATGTAACAGATGTTCCACAAAATATCTTCTCTGCTCTTCTTATCTTTTCAACTACAGAGCCAGAAATTTCTACCATTGTCTTATATTAATCAGTGTCTTTTGACCTTGAACAGAACAGGAGCAACTAAAATCACTAAATCAATAAAGGAAAAGTCAGACACCTACTGGGTTATGTTTTTGGGAAAAAATTCAACATACTTGTGTATGATTCTAACACCAGGATCAAAATGATCCTGGTCAAAAGGCTGCCACCTTCCTTCTTTCCTCACTGAAGAAAATCTGTGGAGCAGCCCCAGCCCATCTGAACTATCAAGAAATTCTTCCAGACCACATCTCTGGCAATAAGCAGGACCAAACCACTGCCTGAAAAATGTCTTCATTATCAGTAATTTTAAATTTATTCCCAATTACTCTGGTGTGTATCATTGTACTGCCAGACAACACTACTAGCTTATTCCCAAGAATGGTTGCTTCAATAAGTACCATATCACCAGGTACTGTAGCAACACGATTAAACCTTCTGGATAAAGAGTCACTGGTGTTTCAGGAGAGGAGGATGTTTCTCTGCTGTAGTTGACATCACACTACCTGGCATGTCCAACCTCATTAGGTGACTGGGGCCAGTCCCTGGGGCATGACACAGTGGGACTGTGGCATCACAGGAACCTGGAGTCATCCCTTCTCCCATGTCTAATGCTTCTCCACAAGTACCTGTCCTAGGGTGATGTTATGGTGTTTCTATCTCCAATCGTGTGTCCTGATTATGTTTGGTATTATGTCCTGTGCTTCCAGGACTGAGTCTGAGAGTGAAGCTTTGTTTTGTCTTATTATCAGCCGGCTCACCTCCCCCATGGTCTATGTTTAGGAGAGGTTTTAGCTTGGCTTGCCTGCTTGCTTGCTTGCTTGCTTGCTTGCCTGCTTGCTCGCTTCTGCCTTTTTCTTTCCTTCGCTTTGCCCTTGCTTTTGCTTATTAGTTAGTTCAGCTAGGCAGTCCAACTTTTTCCCTGGACTGTTTTCTCTTCCACCCCGTCCCCTCCCTCTCCTGGATACCATCTGAACGGACGGGGACCTGGGAACCCCAAGAAACACCGGGAGGCTACACTTTGTCACCTGCAGCAGTCATCCCCAGCGCCAGAGACTGATAACTGAGCGACCACTCGCCAGAGAGACTGAGTTTGTCATCCCTTCAGAACGGTGAAAGAGTTTTTTTTGTCAGCTGGTGTTGTCTTTTTTCCCTGTGCTGGGGAGTGTCTTGCTTGTTAAATAAACAGGTTTTTTCTCCCACTCTTCTCCGAGGAAATTCTTCCCGAACCCGGTGGGGTGGGGGGGGAGGAGTCGTGGGGTTTGCTGTCTGGGGGCTCCTTCTGGAGGTTTTCCCCCAAATTTGCCCAAAACCAGGACAAATAAATTGGCGCCCAACTCGAGGCTCGAGAAAGTGGGAAAAAACCCTGTTCTAATAATAATAATTTGGTTCAAATTCTTTTGTGTTGATATAGAGCAGTTATTGGCTATGTTGTTGGAATTCATGTCTTTTGGGGTGGAGGCCTGCATGGGATTCTGGTCCCTAGGGTTTTTTGAAGTCCTAATACCTTTGTGGTCCCTGGGTTTATTTGCTTATCCAGAAATAGCTCCGGTATTGTCCCTAATGCGTAGTTTCTGTAGCAGAGGGGCATTGACCAAAATATCCATCGGGCTGGGCTTGGTTTTAATGGCCTGCAGGAGATTTATAAAGGTGCTGGAATCTGTTCCAGGAATGTATGGTTCTTGGTTGTGGTTGTGCACTCAGTTTGTTAGAGGAGAAGCAGGGGATGAGGCTTTTCAGCCTTTGTTCTCCTTCTTCTCCTCTGAATTTGTTACATCCTTATTAGAGAATGTTCAGTTCCCCCTGAGTGTTAAAGAGACCATCTTTCTGGTGTTTAATATAGTAAGCTTTCTCTATACAGTCTGCAGTTTCTCTAGAATGAGAGCTGAGATTTCTAGAGGGGCTGAGACCCCTGACCCCAGAGTAGAGCCAGGCGTGAGGAATCCTGAATGGTGTGGGAAATGGGAGGATATGGGCCAAATTTTAAAGGAATTTTCTGACCCTACATCCTGGGATTTTCCATGTGAACAAATTCAGAACCCAGCTGAGGTAGCAAAGTACCTGAAAGAGAAGTGCCATGGTAATTCTAAGGAGAAGAAGATCATTGCAGTGAGCTGGGCCCTGGCATATGCTTACCGTACCCTGCTAGATACTGTAGGGCAGCAGACAGAGGAAGGGGGACAGGCAGATAAATCAGCCACTATCCCAGTCACTCAGGCTGCAGCCAACACCCCAGGCTCGAGGCCAACAACTACACCAGACAGTGAGCCTAAGCCAGCAGCTAAACCTGTCAGTAAGCCTCAACCAATGGCTGTTGCTACCAGCACGAGAAGTGGAAAGTGCACAGACAAGACTGATCGACCAGTGGATGATGATGATGATGATGATGCAGGAGAAGGACCCTCGACGCCTCCTGACATAAAACCAGGAGTCAAAGCAACTGGTAAAAGATCAGAGGCCAATATTGAGTCTTTTTCCCTAAAGGACCTCCGTGGCCTAAGAAAGGATTACACCCGACGACCTGATGAGTCTATAATTAGTTGGTTGGTCCGTCTTTGGGATGCTGCAGGCGAGGCTACAATTCTGGATGGCACTGAAGCCAGGCATTTGGGATCCCTGTCACATGATCCTGTCATCGACCAAGGAATGATGAGAGGGCCTAACCCTCACAGCCTCTGGGCACGGGTCCTGGACAGTGTAGCACAAAGATACCTGTGTGCAGATGATCTTTATATGCAGCAGACCCACTGGAAGACGATAGAACAAGGGATCCAACGCCTGAGAGAAATGGCAGTGGCAGAGATTATCTTCTCAGATGACATAACAACTAGGAATCCGGACTTGGTACCATGTACATCTGTGATGTGGCGAAAACTTGTACGACTTGGGCCCCATGAATATGCTTCTGCTTTAGCAATAATGAAGCGGGACGAGAGGGATGAGACCGTGCTTGATATGGCAAAGAAGCTCCGAGCATATGCAGATGCTGTGCATGGCCCAACACATGCCAGAATTGCAGCTGTGGAAACACGTCTGCAGAAATTAGAAGACAAGATAGAGGAGAATCATAAAAGACTCAGGGAGGAGATTAAAGAGGACCTTCTCCAAATCTCAGCAGTACAAATTAGAGGCCCTGGTATCCAACGCAGACGTTCCCCTGATGGGGAGAGGAGGTACACCCCACGAGCTGAGCTGTGGTTCTTCCTACGTGATTGCGGAGAAAACATGAGGAGATGGGATGGAAAATCTACTGCTGCTCTGGCACAACGGGTGCGTGAATTGAAGGAAGGCAAGACCCAAAGAGGAAGTTCCACCAAAAGGAGAGCAGCTCCAGTTGCCCGTAGCCAAGCTGCCAAGTATGATGATGATGATATATCTGATCCCCTTGAAGGAACCTCTAAGACATATGCCCAAGGAAAGAAGGATAAACAGGCTTAGAGGGGCCCTGCCTCTAGCCAGGGAGAGGCGAGGGAAAATCGTGTCTTCTGGACTGTGTGGATTCGTTGGCCTGGCACATCGGAACCACAAAAGTATAAAGCTTTGGTTGATACTGGTGCCCAATGCACATTAGTCCCATCAAGATATGTGGGGGCAGAATCCGTTTCTATTGCTGGTGTGACAGGTGGATCACAGGACTTTACCTTGGTGGAAGCTGATGTGAGCTTGACTGGACATGAATGGAAAAAACATCCTATTGTGACTGGCCCAGAGGCCCCATGCATTTTGGGCATAGATTACCTCCGAAGGGGGTATTTTAAAGATCCAAAAGGATTCAGGTGGGCATTTGGGATAGCAGCTGTGGTGACAGAGGGCATCCAGCAATTGAACACCTTGTCTGGACTGTCTGAGAATCCAAGTACTGTAGGACTTCTGAAAGGAGAAGAGCAAAAGGTACCAATTGCCACTTCCATAGTGCATCGCCGACAATACAGAACAACTCGAGATGCTGTGGTTCCCATCCATAAAATGATCCGTGAGCTGGAGAGCCAAGGGGTGGTCAGCAAAACCCACTCACCCTTCAACAGCCCCATCTGGCCTGTACGTAAATCTGAAGGAGAATGGAGACTGACCGTAGACTATCATGCATTGAATGAGGTGACTCCACCACTGAGCGCTGCCGTGCCGGACATGCTGGAACTGCAGTACGAGCTGGAGTCCAAGGCAGCAAAGTGGTACGCCACTATCGATATCGCCAATGCATTTTTCTCCATTCCTCTGGCAGCAGAGTGCAGGCCTCAGTTCGCTTTCACATGGAGGGGAGTGCAGTACACCTGGAATCGACTGCCCCAGGGGTGGAAGCACAGTCCTACTATCTGCCATGGACTGATCCAGACTACACTAGAAAAAGGTGAGGCTCCAGAACATTTACAATATATTGATGATATCATTGTGTGGGGGAACACAGCAGCAGAAGTGTTCAAGAAAGGAGAGAGAATCATCCAAATCCTCCTGGAAGCCGGCTTCGCCATCAAGAAGAGTAAAGTTAAGGGACCTGCTCGAGAGATCCAGTTCCTGGGAGTGAAGTGGCAAGATGGACGGCGTCAGATTCCTACTGATGTCATCAACAAAATCACAGCTATGTCCCCACCAACCAACAAGAAGGAGACACAAGCTTTCTTAGGCGCCATAGGTTTTTGGAGGATGCACATTCCTGAGTACAGTCAGATCGTGAGCCCTCTTTACCTGGTCACCCGCAAGAAGAACGATTTCCATTGGGGCCCTGAGCAGCAACAAGCTTTTGCCCAGATAAAGCAGGAAATTGCTCATGCAGTAGCCCTTGGCCCAGTCAGGACGGGACCAGATGTGAAGAACGTGCTCTACTCTGCAGCCGGGAACCATGGTCTGTCCTGGAGCCTGTGGCAGAAGGTGCCTGGTGAGACTCGAGGCCGACCATTAGGATTTTGGAGTCGGAGCTACAGAGGGTCTGAAGCTAACTACACCCCAACAGAGAAGGAGATCTTGGCCGCCTACGAAGGGGTCCAAGCAGCCTCAGAGGTGGTTGGCACAGAAGCACAACTCCTCCTGGCACCCCGACTACCAGTGCTGGGGTGGATGTTCAGAGGAAAGGTTCCCTCAACCCACCATGCCACCAGTGCTACATGGAGCAAGTGGATTGCCCTCATTACACAGCGCACCCGGATTGGAAAACTGAATCGCCCTGGGATTTTGGAAGTAATTACAAATTGGCCTGAAGGTGAAAGTTTTGGTGTCACAGATGAGGAACAAGAACCAGTGACACGGGCTGAAGAAGCTCCACCATATAACCAACTGCCAGCAGAGGAAACACGCTATGCTCTATTCACCGACGGTTCCTGTCGCATTGTGGGGATGAATCGGAGGTGGAAAGCAGCCGTATGGAGCCCCACGCGACGGGTAGCAGAGGCCACTGAAGGAGAGGGTGGATCCAGTCAACTTGCTGAACTCAAAGCGGTTCAACTGGCCTTAGACATTGCTGAAAGAGAGAAGTGGCCAAAGCTTTACCTTTATACCGATTCATGGATGGTAGCCAATGCTCTGTGGGGATGGTTGGAGAGATGGAAAGAGGCTAACTGGCAGCGTAGAGGAAAACCAATTTGGGCTGCCGAAGAGTGGAAAGATATCGCTACCCGGTTAGAGAAATTACCTGTGAAGGTTCGCCATGTAGATGCCCATGTTCCCAGAAGTAGGGCTAATGAAGAGCAGAAAAACAATCAGCAGGTAGATCAGGCTGCAAAGATAGGGGTGTCGAAGATAGACCTTGATTGGGAACACAAGGGAGAGTTGTTCCTGGCTCGATGGGCCCATGATGCCTCAGGTCATCAGGGCAGAGATGCCACATATAAGTGGGCACGAGACCGAGGGGTGGATCTAACCATGGACAGTATTTCTCAAGTTATCCATGACTGTGAGACGTGCGCTGCCATCAAGCAAGCCAAGCGGGTGAAGCCCCTCTGGTATGGGGGGCGGTGGTCCAAGTACAAGTATGGAGAGGCCTGGCAGATTGACTACATCACACTGCCTCAAACCCGCCAGGGCAAGCGCTATGTACTGACCATGGTGGAAGCCACCACTGGATGGTTGGAGACCTACCCTGTGTCTCACGCTACAGCCCGTAACACCATCCTGGGCCTGGAAAAGCAGGTCCTTTGGAGGCATGGCACCCCTGAGAGGATTGAGTCAGACAATGGGACTCATTTCAAGAATAGCCTTATCAACACTTGGGCTAGGGAACATGGCATTGAGTGGGTGTACCATATCCCCTACCATGCACCAGCTGCAGGGAAGGTGGAAAGGTACAATGGACTGTTAAAAACCACCTTGAGAGCATTGGGTGGGGGATCATTCAAAAACTGGGAGCAGCATTTAGCAAAGGCCACTTGGTTAGTTAACACCCGGGGTTCCACCAACCGAGCGGGCCCTGCCCAGTCTAAGTCCCTGAATATAGTAGATGGAGACAAAGTCCCAGTGGCACATATCAGAGGTTTGTTGGGGAAGGCAGTTTGGATCAATTCTGCCCCGAGTACAGACAAACCCATTCGTGGGATTGTCTTTGCTCAAGGACCAGGTTGTACATGGTGGGTAATGCAGAGAGATGGAACAACACGATGTGTGCCTCAGGGAGATCTGATTGTGGGGTGAGGCAGCATGAGACAGAAGGAAATATGTAAGTGTCAAAGGTCTGAGCAAGTGAGATGGAAGAAAATGTGTCCGAATAAGTGAAAGATGGAAATTTCTACTTGCTGAAGTTTTTACATGCTGTTTAGTATGTTCACGATATGGAGATAAGGGGTGGAATGTCCTAGGGTGATGTTATGGTGTTTCTATCTCCAATCGTGTGTCCTGATTATGTTTGGTATTATGTCCTGTGCTTCCAGGACTGAGTCTGAGAGTGAAGCTTTGTTTTGTCTTATTATCAGCCGGCTCACCTCCCCCATGGTCTATGTTTAGGAGAGGTTTTAGCTTGGCTTGCCTGCTTGCTTGCTTGCTTGCTTGCTTGCCTGCTTGCTCGCTTCTGCCTTTTTCTTTCCTTCGCTTTGCCCTTGCTTTTGCTTATTAGTTAGTTCAGCTAGGCAGTCCAACTTTTTCCCTGGACTGTTTTCTCTTCCACCCCGTCCCCTCCCTCTCCTGGATACCATCTGAACGGACGGGGACCTGGGAACCCCAAGAAACACCGGGAGGCTACACTTTGTCACCTGCAGCAGTCATCCCCAGCGCCAGAGACTGATAACTGAGCGACCACTCGCCAGAGAGACTGAGTTTGTCATCCCTTCAGAACGGTGAAAGAGTTTTTTTTGTCAGCTGGTGTTGTCTTTTTTCCCTGTGCTGGGGAGTGTCTTGCTTGTTAAATAAACAGGTTTTTTCTCCCACTCTTCTCCGAGGAAATTCTTCCCGAACCCGGTGGGGTGGGGGGGGAGGAGTCGTGGGGTTTGCTGTCTGGGGGCTCCTTCTGGAGGTTTTCCCCCAAATTTGCCCAAAACCAGGACAGTACCCTTCAAGGAGCCACAGACATCCCGAACAATACCTCACCAACCTTTCAGCTGAGGGGCTTTGCTTAGAGGAAGGATGGTGACAACTAGTCTAAGAAGAGAATGACACAATCTGTCACCCATACCTTCTTTTTCCCCACCAGGAACAGAGAGGCCTTGGAGGTGGCACGGAAAACCCGAGCAGATAAGGCCATATGAAATACAGTACAGGACTTTCACCACAAATACCACATCACATCTATTTCTATCAGCTTCAGTTTTCTGCTCTCACACAATAGGATGGCACTATTTGAACAGTATTAAAGCATGTATCTGATTTTATGAAAAAACAAACAAAGCCTTGCAGTAAACACAGACCAACAAAGTCTCATGATGAACTAGGGACAGAGCATCAGACACAGTTCAACCCAGAAGCTAGGGTCACTTCTCTGTGACACCTGCTTTGTTAAGCAGAAACCCCTTTTAACATTAACCTGAGACTTTGCTGCCAAGTTTACATAAATTCACCACTGGTCACAACTTGCTAAAGAAACGCTTCCCAGGTCTGAACCAAACAAAGCCTGGACAGGGGTCAGAACTTGTAGGGGAACACACTAAATGTATGGATTTAGTACAATTATGGGTTTCATATTGTTCACCTAGGAGCAGAAGACCTTCAAGAGCTCAGGGGGATATCCTATGAATAATCATAACCACGTTTGGAGAGTGAAAGGAAGAAAATATCAGAGTGAGGAGACCTGCAAAAAGGCACCATAAGAATGGCACAAATGTGATGCTGAATGTGTTAACTTCTGATCCAGTGTCTTAACCAGTGGATAATTCTTTTTTAGAATTCAAAATAAATAGAATGCTGTCTGCCAAGATGCAGTAATTTTGTACTAGTAAGTCATATCATTCTGGACCAGCTGTATATAACAAGGCCATCCCAAAATACAAGTTGTAATTTATTAATTCTGCCTAAGTAAAAGGTTTCCAGTAATACTGACAGCATTTGCAGTTCTCACTTCAATGAAGCACATTGCAAAGGATGCTTCGTCAGACCTACATATCACTGTCACTCCAGAAGTCAATGCACTGACAGTCGTAGCAGAGGTGGATGTTACAGGATACTGGGAAAGTGATTATGTAAGATAGAAATGCAGATTTTTGGAGTCTCACTCCAGCAATGCAGAAATCAGAAGCTTTTAATGGAATTAGCCAAGAAGGGAACATCTCTTGTACACATCACCATTATCCCTTGGGATCCTAAAATTCCTTGTGAGGAATAATCTCTCCAACTCACTCATAATTTTAGCACAGCTAGGAACTACATATCTTCAGTTCTCCTGTAATTTAAACTTCTTTCCTTCAACAGAAACACCACCTGACAGGTCTTAACTAAAAGTGAATGACAGCAATAGCAGCTTACTTAAAAGTGTAAAGGAAATGCATATTTATGAGCACCCAGAGTAATGGTTTATGGACCTGAGAACTAAAGGTGTAATAATGTCTCGAAGGCATATTAGGAGACAGAATTTTACCTTCAGGAGCCAAACTGGGCTTCTGTCAGTGATGAGATGGGTGTTAAGAAAATAGGATAGAGGAGCCTGGCTAACTTTTAAATTTAATTTTTCATACCTTCAACTCCATCCTTTTCCGTTTCTGAAGGCTCACAGAAAATGAACTACATATGTGTATATAGTAAAATAATGGCATTTTACTCCTAACTTTGGAACTGGACTTACTGCCTGACAGGTGAATGTCTGGAATCCTTCACAAATACTGCAATCTAAAATACACAGTGAAGAATAGCTAGGCTTTACTTCAAACCTTCTCTTAGAAATACAAATTTTTCAAGTAACTTGTATGTTGTATTTTTTCCAACAACTGACATCAGAGTGATGGTAATGAGTTTATGAGAGACCCTTTGATTTTATTTCATCATTTTCATCAGGATCACTGCTCTGTTGATATTTTAATGAATAAAATCAGTTGGTTTCCATAATAGCCTTACCTTGAACATCACTATATTATAAATTATTTGAATAGTGAAAGATATGCATTAGGGCAACCTATTCAAAGAATCAAGGGTTGCTCCCAGTATCCCTTTTTTCCTAATCTTTATTCCACAGGATGATCTTTTAAGTATGATGTCTCTTGTACAAAACATACAAAAGATGGAAAGACTGTTAAGAAAAAAATTCTACCATCTGGAAAACTATTTGATTAGATCAGATAAAGCACGGAGCAGTCTTCTATTCCTGAATCTTCCATAAAATTACAGTATGACCTTGGGAAATCTCTTTTCCTTGCAAGACTTTGGTACTCAGCAAAAACTCTTGAGATGCTAGTCTAATAGTATAATAGAAGAAAAAACACTCATGAATGTTATCTATTAGAGATGATTCTCTGATGGCCTATATTAATTTATTTTTAAAGATTTTAAAATTACATTTACAAATATAATGAGAAATAATTAAACAAGTACCTGAAAAAGTAACTGAATCTGCTACTGACCCTTAAATTCAATTTCTTATTCATTAAAAATATGTGTTAAATATTTATAAACCTATGGACAAAGCAATTTCAGTTTCTGGAATTAAACGCATACAAAACTAAACAGAATTAAACAGAAAACTAAATTTTAGCTATGCTTTGTTCCTCTGTACTGTATGTGGGCATTGCTCTGATCACAAAGGTCTGTGTGCTACCCCTTGCCTTCCCTCTGTCTAGAGTCACCTAATGTGGTCTAGCATGTGACACAGGACACAGAACATCAGCCATGCATCATTAGGTGGCCAGTGACTTGCCTTAGCTCAACTCCATCTCCTGTGAGAGAGTCCTGATGCAAGCCATCAGCACAGAGAGCCCCTCATTTCCCAGGTGGGCTCCCAGCAGACAGGATAGGCATTGATGTATGCAGATGAGAGTTTATTTGCAAACTCTCTGAATCATCCTCTATTAACATTCCTCAATCTGGCTGATTCTGTTCTTTAAACACACCAGAAAGGACACTTTCATTATACATAACATGCAGAGTGAAAAACAGTCAATATACTTCTTTTTCAAAGTAATTTTTCAGTTCCTTGCAACCTAGAGGTTTGTCTCACATTTGGAATGAAATGTTTTTCTGAATTCTCATTTTTCAGATAGATAGATATAAGAATACAGAACAACAAAAAGAGCCACAGATCCTCCCTATGGCCCATTTTTCAACAGCTCCATTCCTCAGAAGAAAAGAGACACAGCGTCATTTTCAGTAACAACACGGTCCTTGTGACAGACATGCTTTTCCTAGAGCCAAAAAAAAGCCAGTGAATCTCACTATGCCAAGTTCTAACAACTTAGCAAAGAGTTTTTGCAAATGCAGAATAGACAACACTAAATTATTAGAACAGTATTACCACAGCATTTGAGTTCAAACACTGTTCAAATGGCAGCACCAGACGACACACCAGTGTGAGATGTTAGTGACCAACAGTTCACAGACATACAAATGCCTTCATCACTTTCCACTCCAGGTGTTTACTCTGCTATAACCCAGTCTAGCCAATATCTCAACTTATTCCAAGATTTACTGACAACAGAGCTCTTCCAGTGCTCCCCATACCTGTGTACAGACTTCTAAGTACTGAGCAATTCTGTGGGGAAGATTTCAGTAACTACTGTGCACCTGCATTAATTTATTTCAAAATGTGATAAACTAAGTTAATATAATATTTGGCAAATTACTGATTTTGCATATGCTGTGTAATAAATAAATAGGTGGAGAAAGAAAACTCCACCTAAAGAAAGCACCTCAGTCAGTGATGTGTGCAGTGGAGATAGAACGTATTACCATGCACCTTATGCCACCACCTTTGGCACCTTTGTTGTAAACTGTTTGAAAATCTTCCTTTTTACTTACTAAATAAAATATGTTCCCAGGTTCCTTGTCATCCTACAGACTATGTGTTTTTCTTTTCTGTCACTCTCTGGAGATGAGCTAATTGCTAGAAGGATGTGGTATAAGCTCCTTTTAGTTTCCCACTGAGATTTTTTGATGACAAAATGCCTGTGTCACATCCTACCATTGGGACGTGCTGTAACAGCTAGGACCAATGAGTAACATAGAAAAGTTCTGTCTAAGATGTACAACTGGGGATCCTCTGATAAACTGCACACTATACTTACTGCTAGACTGTTAAATACTGCACTTCTGTAATACAAAGAACAAGAAGTGCAGCAACACCAAATTACAGTCAACTATTTATTAGAAAGTCCCCAAAACAAACAGGAAAAAATGATGATGTGGAAATATTGTGATAGCTTCACCACGCTGTGTTGAGAGCACAGGTACTAAAAAACAAAATTTAGTGTTATGATCGAAATGTCTCCCTTTTTCCTTATCTCTCTCCTTTCAGCATGAATATCATGTTCTTTCAAAAAAACATAAATTAAAAAGCCTGTGAAATTCAAGATTATGTTGTCAGTTCTCTTGAAATCTTGATTTTGGTAAAAATATTCAGTATTAATTTTTCCACAAGTAAAACTTCAGTCAGAAAGTTATGATAATCCTTCCAAATGCATTCTCTAGCTATAAATATCTCAGAAAGCTGCTCCACTTCACAGTGAAACTTTGTCCATATGGAACATATGACTAGGAAGGACTTGGTGAACTACTGAAATCCAGTGCTTTGCTAGAGAAGGCACATGTATCATTCTGTTTTCTTTAAAACTGATCATAGAAACCCATCAGTTGGAAAACAAGTTAGAGCTTTCATTTGGGGTTTTTTTTGGTCGGTTTGTTTTGTTGTTGTATTTTTTTTTTTCTTTAGCCTACCAATAAGACATTACCCAAGAAGCTCAATCTCCTATTGGTAAGAAACTGCCTTCTGTTTCCAGTTATGTTTCTTTATAGACGATTTATACAGTTACAGACTGGATATATATATATATATATATATATATATATATATATATATATATATATATATATATATATATATATACATATATATATATGGACTGTGGTTTTCCCATGTGTTTACTTGGGAAGTTCCAGAAGGAACCATATTTGTCTTAATTTATGTTCAGCTGTGCTAAACAAGGCTCTTCTTGGTCTTCCCTAGTAATTCTTTCAGCATTTCTTTCACTTTCAATTCATCTTTCTTAAACACAGATGAACTAAACAGTACTCAGTACTTCAAACTCACTGTCCCCAGTACCCTATTTAATGGCTTTAATATTTTTTATCATTACTTTAAATTCATACAAGGACAAAGTAACACTTTTCTCGTGACTATGAGTAATCACTAGGAACAAGGGAACCTTTCCACTAAGATTTCCAGCCAGTGAATTGATATCACTGGTTGTGAACTAGCTGGTCATCAATGTGCACAGTTCTTTGATACCACTTTGGCCATAAACAACAAATGGTAAAGAAACATAATTAGCTTTTCCAGAACTGAAATGTTATTCATTTTATCTTCACACTTATGAATTGGATTTTGCTCCAAGGTTTCAAGGATAAGCATCTGAAATAACTGCTAAATTCAGTAGTGTGATACCTGTCCCAAATTTCCACCATGAGAAAATCCAACCTTCCTACTCATGGTCTCTTGACTGTAGGAAGTGTTTCTCTTCAGACCAAAAATTACCTGAGAGGTAGCAGAATAAACCAAAAAATTTAACACTAGACTATGCTTTTAATTTCTCTTTTTTCATCTGTGACAGAAATAAGATGAGGAAGACAACCCTCTGTGGGATACATTTTTTCTGCTTTTGTAAGAGCCAAAATCTTTTATTCTCCCTCTCCGAGGAATACATGAAAGCATTTCCCTCTTTGTCCTTTTCACAATGATTACTCATTAGAATTTGATAATTTTCTCTACACAAACATGAGCTGTATTTCCTTCTTCCATTAAACTATTTGGACAGAAGCTCTTTCATGGAGTATATATGCTACGAGGTCTGTGGTTTTCCAAGCTGCCTATCAAGACACACAGAGCCTCCTGTATTACAGACATGAGTCTGACTTTCTGGTAACTCTCCCAATCTTTTCCATCTGGTATTGTACTTAACAGGTGGATTTTCTGAGACACTTCACACTATGAAGTATGTTAAGGATTGTACCTTCAGTTCTATTTGATTTGCAATTTATTCAATGTTTCTCTCTGTGCATTCTAGTTTGTACAGTCCTCATTTATTCCAGAAAAGACAGAGAGGACTGCAGCCTATCTTTTCTGTAGAAGTATTTCTTCAGAGACAACCCCACTAGTCATTTCACTCCACTTCTTTCCACTGTTCAGTAGGCAAAATACCACTGTACTATACCTGAACATTATGCAAAAGGCTGTGCCAAAACCAGGACTGCATTCAGGTTTTGTTATGCCTTCCACACGTATGAAAGACAACATCATTGCTCACTGAAGACAGTGTAAAATACCTCTGAAAACACATTAATGTAAACTACTGTAGCGATTATTTATAAAGTAACACAGCCTTCAGGCCTGATCTGACCTACAGAGGCCACTAGATCGAAATCAAAACTGATTCTGAGAAGCTGAAGGAAACTTACACAGGGCATGAATCCTTCTTATGCTTCCTAATCTGTTCAATCTACATGTTTTACGGAATAAAGACTCCTCCTAAACTCAGCTGATGTGTGGCTTGGCTTTGCACAGTGTTCAATAGTAATACTGGCTTATGGCACTTACTGGCCTGAGTTTCACCACACACTTCAGTTCCCGCAGTGTGCTGTCCTGGCTTTGATATGTATTGGCTTAGTTTGTGCATGCAGCCAGGTGATGAAGTAGATCAGAGAGCTCACTCAACTCACAAACTTCTCAGCCCATATTTTACTTCAAGCTGGATCAAAATGGCATAGAAACAGCTCTGCCATCCCAGAGGATGGAATACTATATATTGTGACACAGTGGCAGGAACAAGGAGAGAGAAGTAGGTGTTGCTAAAGGTCACTTTCTAATGTTGAAGTGTACCCTCTGAATATCTGGTTGCAGGTGCACCAATATATTAGGCAATGTGAATAGGAACTGGAATTAAAGGGTAGGCTCACTCCAGTTGTTACAACAGTCCCTGACACATGTGCCCACTGACACTCTCTCCCAGGTAATTCTTGCATATGGCTCAAGAAGGAACTGAAAATAGCCTGGAGCAATTTTCCATAAGCAGTGTGCAAGCAGCCACTCTGTTTTAGGGATAAAAGAGTTTAACAGTACCATCAGTGTTATTTGACCTCTCTGCCAGAAAGCAGTACAATACTAGCTTAACCTACAAGTGCAGACATGAATCATCAGCCCAAACTCTCACCCTTCACCTGTTAGAACAGAAACCTATAGAGATTGTTCTTACACATCTCCACTCAGTGCCTGCAAAAGACCCCATTTACATTCTAGTTTACCTTAAAACTTCTCCCTTCTCTTTGGTTCACAGTGACCACAGGTCCCTCAGGCCAGGTCTAAACTGACAGCTGCAGACTCATTCTGCCTGTGATGAGAACTGGTAAGGTGCAAGCAGTGCACAGCAAGTTAATTAGTGCTGATAAGAGACAGGTCAACACAAGCACTGTGCTCAAGAGGCACAAAGCTGAAGGGTTTAACACACAGTGTGAGCTCAGACTTACTCAAAACAGCTTCAGTAAATCTGGGCTGAGCTCTTACCAGTATGCTGTAACCTTGAGCTGAAGGGACCATGTCTAATGCTGAGACACTGTTTCACTCCATATGCTAGTTCATTATCCAGCTCCTCTCTGTTTTGACTGCCAACAAATAATGATGTTTTTCAACACTTCTCCACTAGGAACTGAATGCACAAACATCGCATCACAAATGCCACCCAACATCTGCCAGGCAGTTACCATCTTCCCATGACTATCACCTAGGCTGAACCTGAGCAAGTGATTTACTGACAATCTGTGTCACATCCTCTTACCTATCACACCCTAGATCATCCAAACACCAAAGCTTACGAATGGCCCACAGGTATTCAGTTAAAATACCACAAGAAAATTATTTCTAACAAAAAAATTCCCCATGCATTCTAAAATTATTGTTACATAGCCAATGAAAAATCAAATACTGAAACTGAAGATATCAGTTTTGATACAAATCTTACAGCACCAATGCAAATATGCTGATAATGATAGGATATTCACAGAAAATAAATGAACAAAAAGCCAGGCTTTTCCACTTTGCCTATCTAACAGGAGGTCAAAATTCTTGAAAATACTACTGTTTATTCTATGAGTTATTCTAGAACAGTATCAGAAGCTTATCAGTAGCTGAGCAAAATTCCTTCAGTTGGTCCCACAGTGAAAAGGGTATCTATGTAACTGAGATAATGACAAGCACCAGATTTCAAGTAAAATATTTCAAAAATTAAGTAGCAGATTAGTTACTTGCCTTACATTATTTGTAAATTTATTAACTGAAACCAGAGTGCTCAATCAGGGCAAATTCTTTGTTTTCCCACATTCCACTTATTACAGAGCTCTTCGTTCACTTGATGGTGCTTTTCTGTACTGATTCAACTACTACACAAATGAAATACCCCAAAATAACTTTGAATGTGTGAATATTTTCAATAGTGCTTATTTTAATCAGCCTTTATCATCAAATAAAAGCTAGTCACATGATGTTGGAGATTTCTGCAACTGTAATTCAAATCAAGCAAAAGCCTCTTCTTATTTTCATTCTAGCAGTTTACACTTCCTAAGACCATTCTCATTCTGCCCTATAAGTTCTTTTCTTATCTAACACTTTAAGCCTGCAAGCAATATGTAGAGCCAAGCAGACAAACACATAAATAGTTCAAGACCTTGAAAAGCACAACATAGCCAGTTCCTAACTTTCTCCCAAAATAAGGGATAACGCAAGCAAAAGCTTCCACTGAAAAGAAAAATATTTTTAATAGAATCCAGTTACAGAAATCCATGACAACACACAATTAATGGACCACATGATAGCAATCATCAATGTGATTCATTACATTCAATTCATTACAAAAGCCAGATGACTGTTCTGTGGTCATGCTTTCCCTGAAGATGGACACCTAACACCCTCTTTTAAGGCCATAAATAGGTGCAATACCTGATGAACTACATAATGCACATGTTCACATCCTGAAGCATGAAATACAAAAATCCCTTCAGTTACATCTCTTGACTTGATCCAAGGTGACTCTTATGTCTTTCTTCTTAGACCACTGCCCCTGCAATGCTGGTCAGGCTCCTTGCTGCCTTCATTCCTGCTAGCCCAGACAGGGGAGGAGCAGCAGAGGTTTAACAGACTTTCCATGGCAGGACAATGGCTGGACAAAACTTAACTGCACCCAAAAACCCCAGAGCTACTTCTCACAGCATTGTAGCTAAAGAAATGCAGTTATAACTATGAATTATGTTCACCCTAAATATCTATCAAGTACATTTTGAGAGATGCATCTGCACTGGGCATTTCATTCTTATGCCTGCTCCACTGATTTGTTATGATGAAATGAGAGGAAATCTGATTTGTAGCTCACTGCTCAACTCTCCTTGCATTTATATTAATGCAATAGTACCTACAAATATAAGCACATGCACCACACATAGAGAATGTGTATATACGAACACTGTACACACCGAAAAATTATGTCTGAGATTTTTCAGAAATGGGTGTCTAAAATTAGATTTACATATTCACACTGAGATGAGAGTACTTTGAAGTCCAGCTTTCACACATGAGCTAAGATTTTCAAAGCCTGGTGAAAGAATTTCTAAAAATGCTAAACTGCTCTGCCTCTGAATGTAATATACACATGCTTATATGTGTCTATAGTGAAAATTGTATGTATTTTGTAAAGGATTATAAGAGTTTTTTTCTCGGTTGACTTTGACTGCAGAGAAGAATTCATTGAAGATTTGAATGAAGCTGAGAGTAAGTACAAACACAAATATGTAACATTGCAACAGCCCTGTAGACACCGGATACCTTACAGGAATTGTAAGTGCTTGAAATAACACCATGCTGAAAGCCAGTACAGCAACTGGAAACATGTCAAATTTCATTCTCATTTACACCTATAACAAATTTGTAGCAACTCCACTGAGTGAAATAGCGATATTGTTGATAAGATTCAAATAAGAGCAGACTAGGAGCTTCCATCTGTATAAGAGTACTAAACAAATGTAGTATGAACATACAGTAAAAACAGTGTAATCAAACAAGCTCAAAGAAACTTTTGCTGTGGAGAAGGGATGGGATCCAAGGGTTAAGATACACAACCTTCCTCCTTAGCTTCTCTTCCAGGGATGTGAACACATTCCTCCAGTCCTCTGGATCTGCAGTCACCCCTCCCATTCTTGCTCAGACTGAGTCTATGTCTGCCCAGCAAATGAAAACTAAATAATATCCTCACAAATGTAAGTACATATCCAGATCTACCACCACCTTTTATGCTCCCAGCCAAGGCAATATAACATAGCTATGCTTCTTTGGACTTACAAAATATGTGATCACAATCTGCATGTGCTTAAAATCCATCATCAGTCTTCACAGAACATATTTAAAAACATCCCAATCGTTACAAAATGTGGATTAAATTAGTATAGCCAGACTAGGCTTTGCTTCACAGCAGTGTTTTCCTCAGCTGCTCCCACTTTAGTTTCCAGAAAGTGATTCCACTGGCATAAAATTAAAATCAAATCAACTAACTAACTGACCAAAGGATGTGCTTCGTTTTTTGCAACAACAAAATTCATTCTTTATAAAACCTCATCCCAAAAAAAGGAATTATACGTGGCATTAGTGGCCTATCACTGTGAAGCATGAAACTCAGATTCCAAAACTTGCCAACAATCATACATAATAGCAAAAAGAGGGCTTTTTTTCCTACTTCTCTATTATGTGATTAGTAATAGATTTTTATTAGAAAAACTCAAAAGGGCAAATGTAATGTTCCATATGCAAAACAAAAGCTAGACCAGAACTGTTTATTTTTGTTTTTTCTTTTCTTTTCATCATAAATAAACAGTAGAAGACTTTGTGAGTAGTTAGTATTTGTTTCTGTATTTTTCCCTTCCTTTCCTTTCCCATAGTAAATAGGTGACATTAAAATAGGGAAAAAACATGACTAGCCAAAAAAACAGACTGGAGAATTTTTATTCCCTTGACATCTGTCCTGCTACATCTTTGCTTAAGGCAGAGGAGAGCAATCTCATGATGTTGATGTTGCCTTCTGGTTCCCTTTCTTAACAGACAAAAGATAGAGGAATTGCTGTTTTGTGACAAATTTCGAAATTTTCAGTATAAATTCAGTCCAAACATTTTCTGCTGTTGCTGTTATTTCAGAAATTATATCGAACATTTTCATGCTGACAACAAGCATTTCCTGATACAAAACAAAAGACAAAAAAACCCAGCAGATTTCATCTCATGGCATGCAACATATTTCAAATAAAAGTATCAAAATGTAACATTTTCCCTCTTTTTAAGCTGAAACGGAAGACTGATAGCGGCCAGGTTTTTCTGAGTATGCAATGGCACTACTTAGGACAAGGAAGACAGAAGGACAGTAACTCCATAAAAACACAGAGAAGGTAAACAGTAACAGAAAACATAGAAAAGGTGAGGTGGTAGAGAGTAAAGACAACACTTCTAGCAGTAGGGCAGGTGAAAATGGCAATCTTCCACAAGAAGGGCTTCTCTCTGGAGACAAGAAGGCAATAGGTCCATGCTCCAGCTGGTAGCTGGAGGAGGGAATCCCAGAGATGTTTGTGCTGCCACTAGTCCCCAAGCTGTTCTCTGTCTCAGGGCTACAGTGAGAGCACAACCCTGACCCCAGGATGAGGCACCTTTCTTCCGGACAAGTTACGAGTCTCCATACCAAGGAATTTTTAAAAGGCCCAGCTTTACACACAAAGTTTTATCTGTTAGTTCAGGGGGGCACCGCTCTCTCCACTCCTGCACTGCCACAGCAGGACCCAGGACTCCTACCCAGTCCCCTTCCCTGCCCTACTGCTCCACATGTGTGACACCAACGAGCACCACCTCCATCACCAAGTGTAAGAGTCGGTCTGGAATTTCCCTCATATACCTCATGACTGTGGCGAGGATAGAGGCTATCCCAAGGACCCCCCACCCGCTTCTGGACAGGAGTTCTGGCCTGGTGGATGCTGGCCAAGGGACTGTTTGCTGGTGTGCAGTGCTTGCAATGCTGTCTATGGGACAGTGCCTTTGAACAGGTACTGTGCCTACAGCTGCTTCTTGGAGCACCACTGCATGTTCTGTCTGGAGCACCTCACAATGGCCCATAAATCTCCCCACCTCTTAGCCAGATGCCACTCGCTTTGAAAAAGGACTGTAAGAAGGTGACCCTCTGGAGAATCCTTTGAGATCTCCCCACAGAAGACACATCTATTGGCTGGGACCACGAGGACACCGGAGTCTATTGGGCCAGACCACGGGGACATCCATCTCATCTGCTGGTAGCTACTCCCCATTCCCCCCTTATCTCTCTCTCTTTACTTTGTTTCCTTTAACTCTCCCTCTATCGCAAAACTGAGTTGTTGGCACTCAATGAAAGTGCATTTCTGCTTTGAGCAAACTGATTTGTCCCCTGCTGTTGTCCTTTGCACCCATTGAGATCAAAACGAACCATCGCGACTCCCATCTGTATTAACAGCGGATTGTGACACCAAGTCACCCTGCTCACTCTACCAAAGTGAGCAGCTTGTGCTTTCCAAAACAAAAAGAGACTGTATTTTCATTCATAACCTTTATTCCTTCCCAGGGATGTGGGGAGCCTTATGTGCTCCAAAGAACCCCTGGGCTATGGCTATATACGCTCCAGCCTCTAAAAGATCAAGCTGGCAAGTCAGGAGAGATAGAGCAGACAACAGGTAGACCTCTGAGTCTACAAATTGAAGGTTGAACGATTGGCAAACCACCTTTCCTCATGAAAAATTATGCTACAGCAACACAATAGTAATGGGAGCCAAAAGTATGTCTATTCCTGATTTGTAGACCAGGTTTTAGTTATGCTATAATCCTCTCAGTATGCCTGCTTAGGATCCCACAGTCACACAAGTCATGAACACTACCCACAAATCCTGCGGCTTCCATGCCGAGCAAGCGACACACCAGATGAAGAAGGATGGAAAATATACATGTGGAATTGTTCTGGGAACTTAAAGCACACATAACAGTAAACAAAGCAAATATGGTACAAAACCTGTTGCTATTTTCACAGCATTTGTGGAGCAAAGCTGCATAAATGCAGAAGGATGCATACTGCCTCACACCTTTCATCAGATTCCAGCAAATTAAGCACAGCAGCACAAACAGCAGCAGGGAGAAGGAAACGCTCTGCAGAAGAGCTTCCCTGTTTGCTGCTGCACTACAGGTATATATTTAGGTATGTGAGTGAGAGATGAATAAGAAGTGTTAAAATTACTTTTCCTCATTTCTTCTCCAGCCTTGGCTGCTCATGGAGATTTGAACAGGGAGAGATCCCTTGGTGCCATCCTCCCTCCTCCAGGCACGGCTGAAGCCAGTTTGAAAAGGTTGCTGTGGTTTTCCCTGTCCACGTGGGGATAGGCTTCATGAAACCACTGCCAGTTTGGTCTGATATAAAAGACTGCCTCTGCTCCCCACTGAGAAGGCAGTGCCACTGTCAAATACTGGAGCACTAGCTTAAGTGGCACTATAGACAAATTTTGGCTGGTGGTAGGAGAGATGGCTGAAAGCCAGCTGACAGGGAAGAGCAGTATCAATCTCTCTGCTGGGGGAATCCTCAGAAAATGCGACTGAAGCAAACAGCAACCGCTAGCGGCACAGAGGCAAACAAGACACGAGTGATCTGCTCTCATGGAGAAGAGAAAAAGGCAAACGGCTGAACTGAAGTAATCAACATGAACTTGAACCATGGCACAGGGCAAACATGTGGCACGCCGTATGGAAACTCAGAACAAAACAGAAAGCTTGGAACAAAATGAAATTAAAAATCTGCTTCTATTTCAAATTACTCCACTAAACATCTAACTGAAAATTGTGTTGGAAGTTGATATGACTTTGTGACATGTTGTTCCTTGAAGGCTGCCATTTTCCATCAAAAAAAAGGTATGAAAAATGTTTCAATCTGGTTACCTTCTATCCAGCAAGGCTAGAAAACATTAAGTTGTAAGCTAAAAAATAACATCACACCATTAGTCAGAAGGAGGTAGCTGTTCAGCCAGCATCTATCATAATGTTTTCAATAATCCATAGATACCAAATGCCTGGAAAAGAAGGCCGGCAATCACTCCAAGCATGGATTTTGAGCTTTAAATGCATTTGATACATTAATTTTTTTAAAGACAGGCCCTGTGCAGCCTCACATTGTTTACTAGATATAATCTACCTCAGAAAGGGTGACCAAATGTCCACCTCCAAAACAAGTGAGCCTGGAGCATTAGGGCATTCTGTGTTCTGAGGGTTCATCTGTTGAACATCTTCACACTAAAACATCCCTGCAAAAGTACCTAAGCTGTCAAACCTAAGTCTTAAAGAATGACTGATTTAAAAAAAATACTTTCTGTATAATTTCTAATAAGTACCTGAATGAAATCAGGCCAAGAAGAATCAAGAGGAGTTAAAATGAAGAATCTAGAGCATCTCTCCTATGAGGAAAGACTGAGAGATCTGAGAGTGTTTACCTAAGAGAAAAAGAGTAGGCTCAAGGAGGACTTTATCAGTGTATATAAATACTTGAAGGGAGGGTGCAAAGAGGACAGAGCCAGGCTCTTCTCTGTGGTGCCTTGTCACAGGACTAGACGCAATGGGCACACACAGAAACACATAAGAAAAAAACCTTCTGCTTTGAGGATAGTCAAACATAGGAAGAGATGTTGTGGAGTTCCTATCCTTGGAGATATTTAAAAGCCATCTGAACACTGTCCTGGGCACTATTCCAGCTCTAGGTGGCCATGCTTGAGCAGGGCATATGGATGAGAGGACCTCTACTGGTCTCTGTCAACCTCAACCATCCTGTGACAAATGGATGAATTATTACCAGTTTTGCAAAACTATATAAGAACAAAAAAAAAAAATCAAGAAATAATGACAAAAAATCACCAACATCACTTATATATTCATTAGGGCAATACTGGATGCTATTTGTCCTATAATACATCTTAAAGGCATAATGAGTCTAGAGGGCTCACTCCACTAAGCTCAGCTACCAGGCCTAAAGATAGCCCCAAATGGTTACACATAAAACTCAAACACACCTGTAAAACTTAAGTTTAAAATTGTATCCATAAATTTTCAAACTCCCCCTCTTACATTTATTAAGTTCAGAGAACTAATTTCCATTGGCAAACTCTATAGCAGTATCAGTGAATGACCAGAATGGGAGCTGAAACAACCATCATCAGAGCAAAAGGGCAGTCTATTTGTGCTCTTTGTCCTCTAAGGAGTATCACAATCACAGAAACACCTCCTCGGTTATGCAGTTTACTTGCATGAGATTCTTCCCTACAGTAATTTTTAACATTTGTTTTTGCCAAGTTAAGAGCAAAGTCTTGCATCTAAAGAAAATGAGCTCATTATGAAACCCACCGTATTTTGCAGTGCCCAGTGCTGCACTGCATAACTATATAAATATAGATATAACTATATGTGTATTGGGAAGGTGCCAAATTGTTCAGACAACACACCAGGCCAAAACTGTCAAGTCAGCAGCACAACAGCACCTCTGAGTCCTGGACCCCACCTACCAATACCCCTAGAGCCTTGCTACAGCATAGCATCCTCTCCCCTGCTCAAAGCACAGTTTATCAGTCCTGGCATCTCATAGCTTTGAGAAGCCCAACTGTGCCAGGCAGTAGTCATGTGCAAGAAACAGCATAAGCTGTGAAAGAGTGGGAGGTAATTATTTGAGCCTCCTACTTAAATACAGCTTTACACCTGCCCTGATGTCTCCAAGGAACCTGCTGATCACCACACTTTCACCCTGCAGAGGATTTCAAAAAACAAGTCCAACCATAGTCGCCTGAAAGTGTTCACAGAAACTAAAAAAATCCTAAAGGTGGTGGTTGAAAAACAAGTGACCATGATGCAAAGCAAGTGGAGAAAATGCCCAAAAGCTGATACAATCATCCAAGCACCCAGTTACATAGGATGAGTTGTCACAAAAGCAAGCTGCAGGGCTCCCATTTGTCACCAAACACACTTGGGTGAAATATTTGTGGTGTCATCTTCTACTGGACAACAGTTTCCTTGCAAGGTTTTTACACAAAACCTAAAAAACCCAAAAGCAGAGAGTTCATATTTTTAAACATTTTTCTATTATATCTGCTTCTCATCCAAAAAGGCACTCAACCTTTCAGCCATGTTTCTCATAGAATGAGCCCAGGAAATCAGCCACACAAACTAACCAAGATTAGGAAACACAAGACTACTCCACACCTATCTAAAACAGATAAATATGAAATAACTCCTCACTTACAACTTGATGAGAAGTTGAAAAGACCATTAAAACAGTTATATTAAAATAATCAGGCAGCACTAAAAAAATTAAGATGATGTGACTGTTCACATAACCCTAGCTCTTTCACCTTGAGCATGCACATTGTAAACAACCTTTTTTCCCCAGACACTTGTTGTTTTCTGCATATTTAAACACATGTGTGTGCTTAGCAACTGTAAAATAAAGTCATTTTCTTAAATAACTGAGTACAGATTAAGGTACTTTGTTTTATATATAAACTTTCAAAATACTGTACTCTTATATTATTTAACATACAGAGACAGAATCCTCATATATGGTTTTCAAAAATAACTCACCTTGGTATTTATGCAAAGAAAGAGGGATTTGCATTTGCTGTGCAAGTATCTGTGTGAAGGTACATGTGTGCATGTACATACTTTGTATACATGTTATCTACATATAGGTAAGGACAGATAAAGTCCTAAGGAAAAAAATTAACATGTTTAAAACATACATTAGTGTGAAAACAAATACAGTTATGCAATGCAAAAGTCTGTAACATTCAGTGCATAAAAAAATGTTATGAATGAGGAAAGTATCTTGTTAGAAATGCCCATATATGAAATTAGAGACAAACAGGAAAATCAGGAAAGTTCCAACAATTCAGAAACATTATGAAACCATTTCACTGCAGTATTTCACTAGTGTTTCCAAACACACAGCATATACTTTATCTGAAGTCACTTAAAATAAAACTTAATTAATTACTCCACAGCATGTACAATATTAAGTTTTTGAAGAGGAATGTTACGTTTTGTTACATGAGTGGGCCTTGCTGGGAAAAAAAAAAAGAAAAAAGCTTTGGTTTTATTTTAAGCATACAAACTTTTCTTTCAAAGTCTTACCTATTTGTTTCCTGTACTGGTCAACAGGAGTCCTTGATGTAGAGGCATCTTTTCTACCCATTGTTTTCAATCCAAAAATCACTGTAAGTATCAGGGAAAAAAAAGCAAAACAACACCACCAAAAATGAAAAACAAAAAACAACAAAAAAAACCAAACCAGAAACCACAATATTATTACTAAATAAATTACTAACAAAATCAATTGCTTATAACATCAGAAAAATGGTAACAAGCAACATTTACATGATTATACACAAAGACATAAGCCTTCCCAGAGTACAGGGAGACACTGGAGTTAATCATCACTATTCTGAAGACTATTAGATACATTCTAAACATACCTTTTTCTCCATTGCACGGATTATTAACATTACAGAATGCCTGTTAGTTTGAATGAAAATAAAGAAAAAAAGGAAGGATTTAAACTGATTGCACTGTAATTCAGCATTTGGTACCACTGAATTACATTCCTATATAATTTATTTCTTTAGTAAACCAGAGAATGAATGTAGTGTTGTGAGCTGCTTCTATTATTTAAAATACATTTACACCACACACAGGAGTTGGAGTTGCTCAGGAAACCCACCTGCATACACAGCCTTCCAGCCACCTTGAGTAAACAGAGGAGCAGATACCTAAAACACAGGAACCCCACACTCTCCTATCTTCCTGCCATGGGTTCTAGATATCTGTGAACGAAAAGAAAATCGAGAACAAAAACTGAGAGTGGGGATTGTATGCATTTCACACTTTTCAGGCATGGCATTGATAGTTTAAATCACCTTCATTGCATTTAAGTAGCAACCATCCTGACTCTTGAATAGAATTCTCATGTTGCACGGTAATGTTGCACAGCTCCTCACAATGAGGTGACACTAGGATTGCACAAGGAACTGCATAATCATCCATACAAAGATGTTCTTTCAGGTATATTGGTGCTTCCACACCATTTATGTAACTGAACAAGCATCATCCAAACAGTGCTTTAGCAAATTCCTGATCTGTCTTTCAACATGCAAAACCTTATGGTTTCATATTCATCCCTCAGAGGACTGCCACTCAAGTGGCAGATTCTACAAACACGTTAATTTCACCTCTTTTTCCCTGGTTAAGAAATAACTGGCTGTTACAGTCATGCTTACTGCTCAAAACACTGGGATTGAACCATTTTGGCTAGGCTGAAGACATTACTCACCATGGTGATGATAAGCCCCACCATCTGACTGCCTCTACAACACAAGAGTCCCAACATAACACCCACACTCACAAGAGGACTGACGTTTTCAAGAAGTGTCAGATTTACTGCTCAAGCACAGAAGACTCACAGCAGCCAACCCCTGCCTTTTCCCAATTGGCCCTGGCGAGCACCATGCCAAGGGCAAACTTTGGCTGAGTCATCCTGGGTAGCCACAAACCATGTGCAGATTGTGCACATATGGCCATGCAGTATCTGCAAGGGTTGTACTTTTCTGTTAGGCATAACCAGCTGTGCTACAGCAAGACGAGCATCCCTGGTCGCTGCCAAGGCACGCTTTCTGGGAAGTGCAGCCCTGGAAGGCACTGAGATGCCAAATCACGACCCAAAAAATCATGCCATGGCACTGCTGAACACTACTGCCAGCATCCCAAATTTAAAGCATTCACCATTATTTTCTCCATAGCTTCAAACATGATTTAAAATATAGCTGCAGGAATGATGCCCACTAGTTATTTGCGCATTTTAAAAGCACAAAATTTATTATTTTATATTCGTCTGTTCTATAGGAATTACTGTCATTTAATGTCATGTGACAAATCCAGGCTCCTTATGGGATACATGGCATAAAATGAACTTGGATGCTCCAAAGCCAGCAACCTTTTTTTTAAAATGTATTCAGGAATAATAACAAGGTAGAGAAGAGCATCACTAATTTTTAATCTGTATTGAAAATTCAATTATAGTGTTCTAATTTTTCCATACATTAATTTGGTTGAATTCCGAGAAAACTCCCTGTTTTATGTAAAACACGTAAGCAGTGAACTGTAATTCACTGGGTTATGTTTCTTTCCCCCTCTATTATGCTTCACGGAAATTCTCTAGACTGGGTTGTACTTCATAACATTTACATCATAATAATTAGAATGGAAAAATAGAAGTATTGTTTGAACTTTGTAATTGAGTAGGTAACAGATACATTTTTACACTGCAAAACTAGTTCTTGCCTTTTTTATGCCACTATTAAGAGACTGTTTTGACTTGCCTTTTGCAATTTCCATAGTCTACTAATGGTTTATAACAAAACATCAGCTGTGAAAGATTTTTGCAGTTTTAGCAATGCCAATAAAACAGACTAAGAAAACACAGGCAAAAATTATTTCCTGACTTAAAATAAGCCACAGAGATCCTCGCGTTTGCCTGCGTGGCTCAGTGTCACCGACTCTCACATCTAGAACCTCAAGTCCTCTTTGCTCTTCAAAGGGATGCAGTAATCATCATTCATTTCCACTGCTTTGATGGTTACATAGCAAATGCCTGAGAAACCCACGGAGACATTGGCACACAGAGCCCAGTGTCTAATAAGACAGCTATTTGCATAGAAGATCAGCCACAATTTAGAATGTGTTGTGATAGATGTGGAAAGGGAATAACAGATCTATATTAGCATGTACAAAACCAAGATTGTTTTCACCATTTAATTCCTTGGGGACTACAGCTCATCACCTTCTCTTGTAAAGAATCCCAATGTTCCCCAAGGAGGCAACTTGCCATGAGCTAGACTTAAACTAAAATATGGATTAATAAGAGGTAATATTTATTATTTATGAACTTTGCTGTAGGAGTGGTTTTCAATGCAACTTTCTAACCATTTCTTGATAAAGAAAAAGTCTGAAACCTCTGTGAGTTATAAAACTAATTCCCATTTAAAATAGGAGTGGTCATCCTACAATAACTTGTCATCTTTAAAAGAAATTTACACTCAGGTCTCTTTTGCTGCTTCTGACATCAGCAAAAGGAGGGAGGATCTGGCTTCTCCTGTATTTCTTTGCCAAAGTAAAGGGATAGGCAGCACACCGTGCTGCACGTATCCCAAGCAGCCTTCAAGTCCCTGAAGTTTTAATGACTACATAACCATTTCAAAAAACACGTAAAGGAGCTTGTCACTGCTCCTTTTACTGGCTACTGAAAATACTTGAAAAATAATTTCAGATAATATGAAAGCAATGTGAGCCATTCTCAACTTTCAAGCTTTTATAAAAGATAGTTTTAAGAAAACAAAGCAAGGCCCCAATGAATGATGATTTTTTGTTTATTTCTGCTTCAGAGATACTATAAGATTAAAAGATATTTTTGTTTTTGTGGTACCCTTAATTTTTTTTCAACCTCTGGCTTCCTCTCTGTAATTCACCTTTGAAAGTTACACACTCAGAAAAACACACGACTTTGTTTTTCTCTACTTTTACTCCTAAGCAGTTGCTGATAATAATGAAAACACATAATAAATTGCTTATTATCACCTCTAATTGTCAATAGCATTTTGTGAGATTAGTCCTAAATGTCCATTTCAGGTCTGGCTACACTTTAAAGCCAATTCACTCATACATAGCATTTTCTACACCAATTTAAAAAAAACTAAAGCAATTACTTTAATGAAATAGAAACTTACTATGAATGACTTCAAATAAAAATAAGACTAGGATCTATATATACAGACACTGCACTTTGTACATTATTGGTGCAATATAAATTATTAGTAACAGTGATAAGCCTTAAAATATAAATCAGTAAACACTCAAAAGACATGCATATCTACCTGCATGTGTACAAACATTCTTACCAGTGATATCTGATAGCATGTTTGCACTCTCCAACAGTAAGTTAACAGTGGGCACATTAAAGAAATATTCAATGAAATTACTGGTTTTGTAGCTAAAATGTAATTAGTCAGCTGAGAGAAAAGCAAGTAAAACTTTAGGACAGAAAACAACCAGTCCAGAATGTAAAGCTACTGGACCATGTCTTTGGCATCTGTATACATGCAGAAGTTCCTCATCTTTAATTGCAAATAGATATCTACCTTAAACATAACTCCTTTTTTGTTTGTTTTGCTGGTTTGTTTTTGTTTATTATGAACTAATAAATCGAGTAGTTTTAAACATGATTCAAAGATGCTACGAAAACTTACTGGTATCACTGAAAGAACTGGTTTTTTCCAGTTAACTCCACAGCTGATAGTTTAGTATCTAGTAGATATTAAAACATTTACAAGCTACAAGAGAGCATATATAGCCTTTTGTCCTCGTCAGGTAAAACTCAAGGAGCACATCAGATCATCTGCAAAGTTATCAAGTTATCCCAAAGAACTGGTAGCACTAAATTTAAAAGTGGGGAGCCATCTGTATAAAGGTATTTTGGAAATTGTTGTGTTGGTTATCACAATTGTGGTTTTTTTGTCATTGTACTGCTGAAGTATATTAACTTAGGCCTATCTACACAGCAGTGGAAACAGCCTGCAGCCAAAATTGCTAAAATAATGTAGATTAATTATTTAAGCACACTGTACCCAAGAAAAAGAATTTTAAAATCTTTACTACTATTATTACCTAAAAAAAAACTTTTACAAACAAAACACATTCATGTTCTTTTGTAAGCCTTACAGTCTTCCATTCCTCTGCAAAGTCTCTCTCAAAGAATGAGACTATTATTTTAAAGGAAAGAAGCCCCTCCCCTCTGCTTCTTGCAGAATCTATCTCTGCTTTATCTGGGGATTTATTTATTTTTCTGTTAATAAAAGGAATGTAATACTTCTTTACTTAATTTAACCTTGAAAGCAGCAGAGGTGATTTAAATTTAATTAAATTTAGGAAAATTAATCAAAAACACAGGATCCATAACTCCAGTCAGAACAGATATTAAAGTAATTTCAACGTTCTATACAAGGACAAAAAACACTGTACTAGATCCCAAGATTCAAACAAGACAGGAACTACAACTTTTACTCAGACATATATCAGGCTGCTTCATAGCTTTATGTAAGCACTAGGAAGAAAACACACGTTGTTACTTCCAATTAGTACCTCTGCACTCTAGGGAAAGGAGCTGCTCAGTTGTTTTTTTAGCTACACAGTACCTACAAGCTGCATGAAATTAGATTTGCATTTATTTAACAAAAGTAATAAACAGGTAATAGTTCATAGCAATTTTAAGCATATTCCCATGAATGTTTCAAAATCCTAAGGCAATATATTCTGAAAAACTAACTTCAACATCCCAAATTAGTTTCACTAAATTTCAGGAACGAAACTGAGACACACAAGCTACGTAGGAGGCCATCTCCACTCCCTTTGCAATGGGGGAAAAAAGAAATGCAATGGTAAGGAATCCAAATCACCTCTGGAAGTCTTGCTTTCCCATTATGTTCCTAAACTTCCTCAGAGTGCCTAAAGTTTGGTGGGATTATTTACACTCAAATATTTACATTTTCTCATCTAGTGAAGAGTCTACATGCTTTTGCTAAACATAAAATGTTTTTAAACATCTGAAGAGCTGAAAAGATTATCCTTAAATGTACTCACACCTAGAAAAACTGAATATTTCAAGGGTAGCAAAACCTGAATAAGATTTTTTTAAAAGGACTTCATATTTATGTAAAATTGCTTTCTTAAGCAAAAATAGGCTACTAAAAATGTTAAAAGGTTCCTTCCATTCTCAGAAGAGTACAGTTTGTCTCTGCTTCTACAGGATGAAAATGTAGTAGGCCAAAACACTTATAAAAAAAAACAACTTACAAAAGCAGTACTTACACAGAAGAGATCTATTTAGCTATTGGTGTCATTCTTGTTATAAAAAATAGGAAATTTTGCAGAAGAATATTTCTAACTGTAGTGATTCTATGCCCCTTACATTTAATTTTCATTATCAGGATGTTATGCCTTCAGAGCAAGATTTCCTACTTACTTCAGAGATGAGCAGAGGTACAGCATGCATGAAACATATATTCAATCTAATATGAAGACAGATCTTCAACCTAACAAATTTAAAATTCCAAATGTTCAAAGAGGAGCTTCCCCCCCCCCCCCCATTTTTATGAATCTGTGATGGCACTGATGTATTAAGAAAATATCCTTAAAGAAGTTCATAAAGAAAAAAAAAAGCATACACGTGTTTCATTTCTGCCATGCCAGACAGTTCAAAATGTAGTACTTCACAGAGGGAAGAGTAATCTCTGCTAAAAGAAAATTACACAATAAATGACACCATATGCAGTATTTCAGAATAACATTCTTCAAAATAAGAGAGTCTGTCTAAACATTTTTGGGGGGAGTGGGAAGGATATGTGACTATGGCAGAAATGAGTTAAAAACCGCAGAACAGACACTCAGACCACCCCACTGTCCAGAGGCAGATCCAGCAAGGATGGAGACAGCTTTCCTGGGAGTGCCTGCAGACGCTGCACAGACACCTCTGTGGCATGAGGTGCAGGGAGGACATCTCCACCACCACCACCACACAAAACAGAGTGAAGAACAGCTCTCTGCCTCAAAAGTTAAAAGTTCATCGAGTCAAGAGCAGCAACAAGAAACAGTTATTTGCTCTGTCTCAGTAACTTTTGCAGTTCAGTTAAATCGCAGCAATTTTACTCCCTCTTTGATCCCCACCACATACCCCTTCAGCACTCATTTCCTTTGATGAAGGACGAATTTAAGTAACAGGTATAAAGCTAGAAGTCAAAGACCTTCAATTTCAAAATCAGCTAAATCTGCCTAAGCACTTCACTTCCAGTACGTTATGAAGTTGCCATTCTTAAATTCAATAGAGTATGGTTTTACTGAAGTCTTACTCCAAAATCTCAAAGACTGTTTTGCCCTCCTAGGTCTTACAGCAAGGGGAGAGTGACTTCTTTCCCTCCTTTAAATGAGAAATTCAGCCCTCTATTCTGCCGTCTTTAGTTTTGGGAACTGACAAAAATTCTCTTTTTCCTAAATGCTACTTCTTTCCTGGCAGAGCCACAAGTCATTGCCTTGCTATAAGTCTGAATGCTTTAATTATATATACTTGTTAATTTCTCATTTGTAGATTTTTAAGCTTAAGCTCATTTTTGATGTAAATGAAATTCTGATTTCTTCCTGAAGTGAGAAGAAGTATTTAGGGATTATCCTTCCCTTTAGTATATCCATCTTAACCATCCAGAGAACAGTATATTACAAAGTTTTCAATACTGCAAAATGCGATAATGATCCTTATTGAAAATAAATATCATAACTTCTGAAATTATTCACGTACACAAAAAACTAGAAAAGGTAGCAATTTCATATTTATCATGTTTTTGTTTCTATGGTGCCTTTCTTTTCGCTTGCCTTACCTAATGACTACTAAAAACACAAGATCTTAGAGTAAATTATTTAAAAACAATAGGTTTTTAAAACAATAACTCAAAACAAGACGGTTTGAAACTGCTGGAATTTTTCTTTTCATGCTCTCACATTACTTATAAAAAAACCGAAACCCTTTTAAAGTATGTAAGGCTAAGTCCCAGCTTAATTTTTCTCCATTAATTCTAATATTGATATCCACTTTCCTTAAATACATCTATCATTCAAGCAGAAAACCAACTCTCGGCAAATAAAATTATCTTAAAAAATGAAAACCAGAAGAGAAAACAGCCACAAATATGCCATGCAGGCACAAAGCTGGGAGGTAGACAAATGTGCCTCTCTGTAACATATTTCACTGTAGCATAACACAATGTCCCATCACACAACTTCAAGTCCCAGTAATTGCCAAAACTGGTCACCATATTTATAGCCTAATGATTGCTTCTCTTCTTACCCTGAGCAAGCTTGCAAAAGTTGAAAGCACTCTACAAATGACAGCAGAAAATAATACTTCAGTCCACATAAACCTAATCGTAACACTTCAGCAAAACTGAATTATTAGTTCCATTACTAAACGTGGTGTTCAAAAGGACTTAAAGGGTAATCTTTCCATCTAGCATTCAGAACTAATGAGCATTTTTTTCCTTTCTCTGAAGCTACTGCAGCTCAGTAAGTATTAAATCGGCTGATCTACAAAAAAAGAAAAATAGTTTTATGCCTTTTTTTTTTGCTTCACATGCCATATTAGGCATTTTAGGAAAGCAACTCAGCTTTAAAAAGAAAATCACCTAGTCTCATCACCAGGCAAAAGAAACATGAAGTATAAGGAGATTTAATTTGGTGGGTTTTGTATCTACGTTTTCCTCCATTATTCAACAGCTGACTAAAGACAGGGTAATCACAGAATCGGTCAGACTGGCAGAGACCACAGTGGGTCATCTGGTCCAACATCCCTGATCAAGCAGGGTCTCCACAGAACACATGGCACAGGTCTGCTTCCAGACACAGATCTTCCCCATAAAGATCAGAACATAAAGCTGACATGCATTCCATCAGCCTTAACACAATATTTTTCTGTACTTTCTTTCTTTAAAATTGAGACAAAAAACAGTAGATAACCAGTAGCTAACTTAGTGTTAACAGATAATATGTAAAGTTCAGCCCTACAACACTTAATAATGAGCTTAATAGTCAGGCTTAGTGAACATAGACCCACAGATGTTAACAGCAGCATTTACAAAACCAAGTCCTACTTGGTTTTGAAAGATTAGGCCATAACTGGGTGAAAAGTTTAATATGGCGTAAATAACATCAGCTCAGTAGTTTCCAAAGTAATTCAAAACAATAGGCCAAGCTCACTCTGCAGATTTTATCTAAATTACTCAAGACTTGGCTCTCCTGCAAACTACCTAGAGATCCCATTAAAGGAATGATTTTTAAGATAAAGAATAAAGTAATAGCTTACATGATACCATCTCTTTGGGAGCTTTATGCTGTATTTGGGCAAAAAGGCAAGCATAAGATCATTGATATCTATCTACAATCTGAACCTTGAACGAAGATTGAATTAAATGAATGGATCAAAATCAGGCTGAAACCTTTATATGCAACAAATGAAAAAATAAGTTTTGGTAACCATCAGAAAATCTGGTAAACTTTCCTTGCCTGATTTTAAGGCAGAAAAAATTGTGGAGTGCCGCTGGGAAGAAAGGCAGCAAAATGAAAAATCACCAACCAGCAGAAAAGTATCAGTTGAAACAGAACATCATGTGAACAGATGAAGATTTTGGATGAAACTATTTGCGCAAATGCCTGTTTGGGCTCCTTTCATGGCTCTTCCCACTAATGGGAACAGGGTGGAAGGAGACTGCATCTTCATCTCTTCCCTCTGCTCCTGAATAGCGTGCAGATGTGTGTCAGAGATTTTGCTTCAGGGTTCATCATCCTGAAGAATGCCAAAAGAAAGGATGACACTGAAAGGAAACACATTAAAAAAAAAGTACTCCTTTTGTTTTGAGTCATTCAGTATGAGTGAAATTCTATTTACCATAAAAATACTAGTGAAATACAAAATTAAACATATTTTGATGGGTGGCTGCTTTAGGGGATGGCACATTTTTTTAAGATACTGGATTCTGATGTGTTAAAGGTTGGCCTTTTCTGGCCTCTGATGAGTGATTCCTATACTACAAACCAGTCACAAATAGAATAGTTTTAAGACTGCTAAAAGACATAATTTGAAAAATGGTTTGCAAGCATTTCTTAAGGAACCTAACCTGAGATAAAATGGCAGATGACAATCCACTCCATTTGCTGAAATTTCCTGAGTGCATCTCTCTATGCACTAGGGGTGTCCTGGGGTGACAAACCAGGATGAGCAGTTTATACATGCCCTTGGCTAGACTCAAAGCAGAATGTGTGCTTCTGCCATAAAGTTTTATTAGGAGAAGGTGATTGCACTGCCTGAAATCTATCCTTGTAGGTGACATACAACGAGAAACCTTCTAGAGCATACAGTAAAATGAGTTCAGATTGGTTTTCTTAGTAACACACCAACACAAGAAACTGTAGGTCTGTTCTCTTCCTGCTACAGTTGCACAGTCTGGCCACTACTGCACCAAAAGCTGTACAGCTCTGTAACTAAGTTTAAGGAGAGCTGGTCAACTCTGAAAATGAAGTTAACCTGCCTCCTCTTTTACCTTTCAGAAGACTTTATCCCCCACACTCAGTTTTACAGCTGTCCCAGTTGTTTCCACACTGACGTATATATTTATTTTAATAAGGTAAGTAAATAAAAATGTGTAACAGTATACTACAGGGCAAACACCCTTCCAGCTCTTCACTATTTCCAGTAATGACAGTGCGTAAACGTGAAGGCTCAAAACCAGAAAGGAGACAAGTTTGGTCAGGGAGTCATCACCCTGAGCTTTTTCCTACATACATTATTCCCTCCCCTTCAAGGTCCCCTCAAGGTAGAGTACATATTCTATAGTGTCCTTCTATGGTCAGGATACAGAATTGTACCAAGCCTATACAATATACATTACTCGTGTGTAATAAATGACAGAACACAAATGCTTTGAATTCTTTACTCTGCATATATGGCTATGTTTTAGTACGGCATCCACATTTACATCATAATTTCCATGGGTCTGTATAAACATGCATGAAGACAAACAGGCACTCTTCCCAAGCAGAACTGGAAGAATTCACCCAGAAGCTTTGCTCTGTAAATTACTTCAGATGTATTTTAATGAAGCCATAAAAGATATTAGCAAGTGTGCTGGGAACTTTAGTTTTAAATTATTATGATCTGTTACTCTAACAGAAGTTATTAGTATTATTTAACCCCACTGGTATACTTTAAATGAAAACAGTTTCAAGTTTTTTTCAATAGGTTTTGTCTCTATAATATTTTTTCCAGAATACACTTCCTGTTTAGCCTGTTGGTCTGTAGCTTTGCATACACAAAAAGATACCAAAATAACCCAGCTTTCAAATTATCCTATCTTTCAGAATAAAAAGTAAGCATCAATTTAAGAACGTTTTATTAACCTTTTCACTCCAAATTATAGAAAGATTCATTCATAAATTAAATAGCATGTAAAAAAATTCCAAGGAGAGCAACATCCACCCTTGCTTTTACCATTTCATGATTTCAGAATTAAAAAAAAACCAAAGCAGTAAACTATTAGTTGTTGCAATTCTTAGCAGTTCCGTTAAAATAATACTCATATGTGTTGAAAAAAAACAATAGTCTCGAAGTCTTTCCATGCTGCATATATACATACATATATACAATAAAATAGAAACAATGCTTTTCATGTCCTCTGCAAAGGAAAGAAATGACAAATTCAGACAGATTCAGCATATTCTTGCCTAGGACACTAAACAGTATAGTATGCACGAGGGTGGGAGGGAGAGCTAACAGAGCTGGCTGAGGCAAGGCAGATGTGTGGTCAGAAACACCACGGTGTGAACCCAAGCTCAAACCCACCTCCCAAGGGCAGTTCTACTAACAGAACTAATTTTGTGTCTTTCAGGACCTTCATAAAGCTTTCAAATTTTTCAGCACATGTTTTCCATAGAAATAAAACTAGATGCAACAGTCCTGCACTGGTTTTATTATTTAAACTATGCTCTTACCTCTTGTCTCCTCAGCAGCACCAGAGTCCTTCTTGACTATGCCCTGGCATTTGAATGCCCTTTGTCTACAGGATCTTCCTCACAAACCTCTAAGTCTTCCCTCAGCCACAACTTTGGATAAAAATTTTCTATTCGGCACACACATCCAGCATTCCTCGTTCCTTGACATGTGCAAACAAACTGCATCCTAACAGACTCATGTTACCATGATCTCAGCTTCATCCTTTCTTCACCAATACAGCTATCACTGAACTATTCATCATTTGCCACTATTGCTCGTATGTTTACACACAGAAAACTGACCAATACAGCAGGCACATCACACACTATGCAAATGCTGGGAGAAGTCCCCACAAGTTCTCAACCATTGCCAGAGGCTCCCAGCCATTATTTCTGAGTGCTGGCAGCTCACCAGCTCTTTATCCATTTTATTGTTACTGTACAGTTCTAATTTTAAAATTAATTTTAGTTAAATAACAGTAAATCAAGGACCTAACCAAATTTAAATATTAGCTATATAAATAGTGTGCTTTCAGTTTGACAGCCAAGACACAAAAACAAAACAAGTAATCCACTGCTTCAGGTTAACAATTTCCTTTTGGCAAGAGCGTAATAGAAAACTGGTCTAGCAGTAAAATCTTAATTGGAAGCAGTGTAACCAGCTCCTCACACAATGAGAGCAACACTCTGCCTACTGAACAATTTCTACAGCATACATATTATATGAATGAAAGATCTATGGTTTTTAATATAAGCTTTTAGGTATGATCACTTTTAAAAGTAGACAAAAGTCAAGAGTTTAAGCAGAGATGGTGATACGGTAAAGCCAAGCTCGGAAATGTCCTCCACGCTGACTTTGTACAGTGACAAATTGAAAATATAGGTAATTTTAAAGAGTTTTAAACATGTTCAACTTAAAACTACAGGGGAGTCTCATCAACAAACTCTGGGTGTCTGAGATGCTTTAAGATGTTGCTGACCCAGGTGCTTAATCTCCTGCCACGTTTTAGGAGGCTGTAAGAAAGGACAATAAAAGGAGTTATGTTCTGTGCCCAGGACCCAGGATCCGATTCCAAGCCTCCACATCAGCACACAGCACCCTAAAAGAAATGTGAGTTCAGGTGAGGGAAGTGAACTGAGGTGTAGGTACTGCCAGCTCCTCCATACAGACTGCAATTTGAGGGGTGGGGAGAATCGACCAGCTGGCACCATCTAAAACTACAGCATTTAAGGCTTCTAGAGTACATCTGTTAGAGCCATTTGTGAATAAATTTCAGCACAAGAGTTTGTAGAATTGAGAACTTCATATGTAAAGATTACAATGAAAACACAATAGATAAAAGCACAAAAAGCTACAAAGGCTGATTGATAATGTAAATGTGAGAGGGAATTATCATGGGTAAACTTAACCTTTTCTTCATTTACACCACACAGTACAGCCGTGGAGAAATCAATTGAGACTTCAAAATCTACTACATTTTCAACCCAATCTGTTTCCCCAATATAAAAAAAACAAAACAGTTCATGACATAAAACGTTGTTATTTTGTTCCACTGTTTATTTTATTTCAATAGATATACATGAGGATTAATATAGCTTTCTGGTAAACAGCAACCAACTACAGACAGTGCAACCCCATTTTCAATTTGTTGTCTTACCTAATACTAGAAATAACAGCATTAATAAGTGATAACAAACTTGGGCAGAAAATGGTGTGCTTCAGCTTGTCCTCTGGATTTTAACTTTCCAACTATCATTCCCAACACCAACCTGCTGCCAACATTTGCTCTTTTCCCCTCTCACATTTGTCCTTTCTGCTTGGACTTCGCCATCCTAAGTTTCTGCTGTCAGAACAGTCTTTCTCTATTTATTCATTTTACCAGCTCAATGTCTAGCCCTGGATTCCTACTGCATCGTTCCTTTCCTATCTCCAATCCTTCTTTACAAACCCTTCTGGGTTTACTTTGGCTAATTCATCAGCCTTTCTTCTCAATTCTGCCTCTTTTTTGATTGTAAAACATACTGAGTGAAAGATAATGACAAGAACAATCATAACACATGAATGAACAATATTTTGATGATGCATGAACTATATTTAAAACTGAAAAAAAAATCTCAGGGCACAATAAACTGTATTGTGCAGAGCTCCACTGTATTACTGCAGTGTGTGTTCAGAAAGGCAGAATCCAACTTTAAAAATCACTAATGCTGATTTTTAGCCCTGTGGCTAAAAAAAACACAAAACAAGTGAGAAACAAAGGAATTAGCACAGTCCATGTCAGGAATGTCTCAAGTATTTACTCAACTCACTGATTACAGGGGGATCTGTGCACAGCTAGTGATATAAAAGCACCTGGGATTCCATGACATTTTCCCATGACCTTCAAAATAATTCTGTAGAATAAAAATGTATCAGGAACCATAGGCTGTTGTAGATAATTCTGCAATATTAAAGCTGCATTAATGCAAGTTCTATTTGAAAACACACACACAATAACTTTTTATTCTTCACAGCCATACCAGTGACCATCTACATTTGCCATTACATGAAACAGCAGCTCCTTCCTCTACAGCAAACACCACAGTTTTTCTTGAACTATCTGTCCTATTTTCTTTTCAAATGGAGAAAAAAAAATGGAGACCTGCTCATTTTGTGTGTCAAAAAATACTTCAAGAATAAACCTGATTATTAAAGAGCTATAAGAGACACTGTTTCTTTGTCTCCTCTACCAACCATACCACAAGGTTTATGTTGTACATAATACTGCAGTGATATATGGGATCCATCAGGTTTGTTAACTAAAAGCAGTTTCACAGTGCCAGTGATTGATAAACTATGGGACTATTAAAACATTAAAAATGTTAATCTTTGTAATAATCTCCTGAAAATTTTTTATATTAATTTAAACCATGGATCATTTTAATATTTAATCATTGCAGACTTCAGTTGGAATGAGGATAGCCATTCAATGAAAAGCACTTCATCTTTTATTTTGAAAAATGATCAGCTAGTATTTATTCAGTAAATCTCTTCACATTTTTCCCTCAATCCAAATAAACCTGCAAGCAAATGAAAAAATCCACAAGAGCAGAAAAATTTAAGGCAGAGTTTGGGTCAGAAAACATTGACTTTCACACTCCTGTTTCCCAGGAGTAACTGCATTACAACAGTAGTACTGTATAAGAGTTGGAGGACTGGGGGAGACTTCTACTGCAAATGGAAATCACTGGCTTCTTTGTCTACATCTTACCATCATCTATGTTGCATTCTCTTCACATATAACGTGCAAACATAGTAATTCATTTATTCTTCACAAGTACTTAACGGACTGACTCGGCTCCCCACAATGAGATTAAACCGGTTTAGGTTTTTTAATGGGCAATCCCATTTTGTAACATCAGCCCAACTCCTATCCTCTCCTGTAATTCACAGCTTGCCTTGCTTAATGAAGAATTTAGATTAATATGGAAATATCCCAAAAGGGAAAAAGCCAACAACTTCCTAGTTATGATAAAGATCTCACAGAAACTCTAAAATTCGAACCGCAATTAACAGTAACTAGTCTTGATGGTACCAATTCATTTTGAAAGGTATTTAAAATTATCTAACCAAAACTAATTCATGGTCTAGAGAAACAAATTTCACAGAAAGATGCAAGGACAGTATCTTCACTGTGCTACAAAAATATAAACCAAAGAAAACAACCTTGTGTTATTTTCTACATAGGGTCTACTAGAACTGGATATTTTCTGTAGCTACTGCCATGAAGTACACTGGCCTTCAGATGCGCTTTAGACTGCGCTGCAGGAATTTGGCTAAAGTATTTTAATTAAGTAAATCCTAAAGATACCCTGGACGGCACCAAAGGTCAATACTACAGCTTACATGACTATTACTCCTTTACTAGAACACCAATAGTGAGGTAAAAGATTTTCAAACTGGCACACAAACTGGCTTCCTTATCTGAAGAGGCTTCAGAGTCTAACAGCAATTACTACAAAATCCAGAAACAGCAGGAGTGAGCGTAGTATCCTTCAGTGCATATAAACTTACTCTGCATAGTTCAAATTAATGGAAAAAAAACATAACCAACAACACAAAGTAGTAATCAAGATACTGCCTTTACTCCCAATTTTACAAAGGAAGTATGTATATCCTTGCATATTACCTTTCTCTAAAGTATGTTCTTAAGGAAAGACAAATGAAAAAATCCTGGCCATTCAATGTGATGCAGTAATAAACTCTGGAACTCAGTTGCTTGTATACGAAATGGAAAGCAGTCCTGTTTATATGACTTTATGAAAGCCACATATATGACTTTGTAGGAAACTCAATATAAGACTTAAAGCTAAATACATGAGGAACTTTGCCTCAGTTAACAGGCATCTCTGCTTTAGTAATCTGATTTGAAGTAATCTTTCAAAATCTAGATGTCTGAAGAGCTCCCACATTTGCATTGAAAAAGTATTTTCTATATTGTTTTTGCAGATACAAAAGACTATTTTAAGCACAATAAGAAGTCAGTTGTAGAACATTGCAGTAATCTCTTCTTGGCTACATAAATCAAATTCACAAAATTCCCAAGATTGCTGATGAACCTCTTGAGGTCATCTACTTGTGCTCATCTATTCCTGGTCAACCAGGTTTAGCTAGAAGACATAAAATATATCTGAGGTAGACTTACATCTTTCCAACTTTCACAATGGCAGAAAAGAAGTCCTAGAGGGTAAATTGTATTAATGCATAAAGAAAGATAATCATGTCAACAAAAAAAAACTGGCCAAATTTTTCTTTAGGCAAGCAGACAAGCTATTTTTTGAACAATGGTTTGTCCCCAGCCCATTTTGTACCGAAGAGTAAAGTGATTCAGCCAAGGAGACATGCCAAACAGCAGTACTTAAGAAACAGCTCAATTTTCCCCGGATTTGTAGAATTTTGTGCATCTCTTAAACACCTCTTAACAGTTGTCTACTATAGAAATCACATATCAGTAGCAAAGACTGCATTAGAACTCAATAGATCTTTAATAGCAGGTACCTTTCCATTCGATTAGCTCTTTAGGAATGAGTCTGGGCTCCAACAGGAAGGAACTCAAAACCTATGACACGCAATTGAATTACTGAGTGTGAAGGTGTGTGCTGTATATATAGCCCAATTACACCATAAGCTCTTTCAGAGGGGGTTTCTGATACTATGATCTGTCCTTGTAACTGTGTGGGCTGATGGAAGGTGGAGCAGCTTGAGAACCACATGAACAGTGGCAGAGAATCCCCTGCCAACACTTCACATTTAGAAATTTTTGCAGCTCACATATTCTCATATATTTCTGTCCAGGATTTTCTGAGCACAGGCATGATCAGAGCACTCTGCACAGAGCACAAAGGAGTCCAATGTACCCGGAACACATCACACCTGTAAGGCAAACATAGCCAGCTCAACACTCCGGCTTGGATCATATTTACTGCACACCCGGCCGAACACATCCAGCAGCACTACACGGCCCAGTCCCAGGGCACGTGGGGGGTCAGCACACACAGAGCAGCGGATTGTCCAGCTCCAGACACCCTAACACCTAACACCTCATACAAGACAAGTTCTGCACAAACACCCAACCACACCGCAAGGGCGGGCAGCATGTGAACAGTCCTGCTCACGAAGGAGAACCATGAGCCATCCTCCCATGGAGGCATCGAAACCTTCGGTCCCGCTGGCATGCCCAGGCCAGGCCTCGAACACAGCTCCGCCGAGGACACCCTGCTGAGGCGTTTGTTTCCCTCCAGTTTTGCTGCCAGAGGAGGGTCGTACTTCTCCGAGCACGGAAAAGCAGCCCTGGCAGTCGAGGAGTCTCATACAGCGAAACAGAATATCAACCGCGACCTCAGGACAGCAGATATTCCCGCCCACGCCCAAAATGGCGGCAGCACCACCGACCCTCTCCCACCCCAGCCCCTCCTGCCCGCGGCCGGGGGCGGGGCCTCCCGGATTGGCAGCGCTCTCCGGCCAATCGCGAGGCCGCGCGCTGCCCGCCGGCCAATGGCAGTGCGGCCCCGCGGCGGTCAGCGGGCCGGGCGCGCGCGCCGCCGGCGCGAGTCCTGCCTGCCCGCGGGCCAATGGCGGCGGCCCCGCGGCGCGGGAGGGCCCGGGGCCGGGGCAGCGCCCGCTCGGGCCCCGCGGCCGCGGCCGCTCGCCCACCCCGGGACGCGGCGCGGTACCTCGGGCCGAGCGGCAGAGCTCCGCCTCCTCCCTCCTCCCTCGCCGGGGCGACTTCCTGTGCTAGCGGGGCTCCCGCCACCTCCTGCCCGAGCGTCCCCGCCTCCCGGTCCCGCCCGCCGCGCCCCGGCCCCGCGGCGCTTGTGGCGGCGGGGTGGCTGCGGGTCGGCCCTGGCGTCCGGGTTGTGCTGCAGGGTTTTCAGGAAAGATGCTTTGGGGCAGGCTGGAAGCCCAGCCACGGAGTGTTGCAGCATACCTCGCTCACGTCCTGCGCTCACTTTTTACCGCTATGTTTCTTGCCTGTGCCAGAAGTGCTGCTCCAGACATGTAGGGCAAAAAACAATTGGCCCCTTTCACGTTGTTGAATCATAGGGGGGTGGTTTAAGTTTGAAGGGACCGTAAAAATCTTCCTAGTTCCTGCTCCCCATCATCCTCGCTCATCACAAGCCAAATGGGAACTTAAATTCAAAGTCCCAAAAATAAAACACATGGAAAATTATGAACTCCAATTATCCAAAGATAATTCTTTGTCTACCTTGAGATGATGCTGGGTCTTCTGCAACAGATAATTCTTTTACTTCTGTGCAAGAAGCAAGCCACTGACTCTCAGAACAGTTTACTAATTAATATTGCAAGTTCATGCTTTGGTTCCTGCAAAATGGCACTTGATAATCAAGTATTGCGCTCCCCTGTAAAGAAAGATACACAGAAAAAAGATTGCATTTGTTTACCTCTGTATTTATTCCTTTTCACTTTGGAAGTGAAAGCCATACCCAGCTGAAATTTCCCATCTTTCTCGATGACATGCATAGAGAGCGGAGAATGAGCCTGCAGAAAAGTTGATTACTCAAGAATTTGTGTTTGGCGTGCGTACCAAACCATAGTTTTCTCCAGTCATTTCCATAGCAAGCTTAATAGATACTTTAAATCATACAGCTTTTTTATAAAGATAGTCTGTCCCGATTTCGAGTGATGAGACAAAATACTTTTTTTGTACCCTTTGTTTTGTTAAGAAATCTCACACTAAGGGTATTTAGCTGCTTTGAACATGGCGGGTCACTGGGCACAACCTTGCATTTTCTTCCCAAGAAATCTTGTGTCCCTCTGGGACTGGAGTTGCCACAACCACCGTGGGCACCTTCTCTGATTTTTCTAGCTTCTGTGTTCAGGATTTTGAACAATAATTTTATTTTATCCTTACTCCTAATGGTAGGGCAGAAACCATGTACATGTAAAATATTTTAATACTTAATTTTGGTTCCTTGATTGTTTCAATATGATTCACTTAAATCCAAGTCATGATTGTGCTAATGTATATTTGAATATAGTATTATGTAAAAAACAGCAATCACATTCAAATAGGCATTACACGTGGTTTTTGACTGTAGAATCATAAGCAAAAAAATTCCATGAAGGAATATCAGGATCCGTGTTTTTTGGCTGCATTATTTTGTATTATCTGAGCCACTGCTGAGGACTTTGTCCATATGAGTCCTAGTAGCAAGTACATCTGGTTCTAGTTCAGTTTCACCTAATTTGACCTAATCACAATATTCATTTCACTACTGAGTTGTTCTGCTAAGTAATAAACCAGTGTATGCCCAGCAGCCTCAATACTTAATCTGTAAAGAAGCCATAAGGAATTATGACTTCATGAAAAAGAGCTTTATGGGCACTGAGATGTTTTCACCATTTTAGTTTCAGTCTTTCATATCTTCATTCTTAATCCTCATTTTATGGGAAAGTTGTTTGTTTCCCACTGTGATTTTTTTTCTGCAAGAAGGGATTCACACTGGTCAGAATGGAATGGTCAGAAGGACAGTTGACTTTTACACCATGAAGTGCTACTGACAAGCATGCTGTATTTTGTGGGATTAGAAGCAGCCTGGGTGGAGTATATGTGTCCTAAGATATTTTTAATCAGTTTCTTACAGGTAGTTATAGAATAGGGGTACCGTTACTATTACATGACTGTAACTGAAATGTATGTCAATCAGAGAGGGATTTTTGTTGATCTTGCCACACCCATCAATTTGCTGTCATATTCCTGGACCACATTAGTGTAAAATTCTAATTGTATTTTTAAATGACATAATTTATCTCACAACTTTTTTCAGGAAATGTATCAGCCATTGTTTTCAGTGACTGTCTTTTCCTGGTTTTCCTCCTATTTTCATTCTTTCACGCGATCTTCAGTTTCTTCTGACAATTTGACAAGAATCTGTCCCTTTTTGTTCTCATCATATCAATGATTTTTAAGTTTATGATTTGTGAAAATTTTTAACAGAAGTGTAAACCCATTGAAAATAAGTTTCCTTTTTTATTAATCTTTCACAAAGCTCTGAGAAGCCATTCCTGAGCTTTTAGAGTTTAGTTAGTTTAGGTAAAAGGTTGGGAAATGATGCTCAACATCTTTGTTCCAAGTTGACAACACAGATTAAATTAACATACAGAAAACTATCTCCCCAAAGTGCAACAACTTGTCTACTGTCTAACCTGATGTCTCCTAATGTATGTCTAAACACCAAGTTAAGCTCAAAGATATGAAACGATGTTCTTAATAATTTTTGTTATATTAATTTTGATTCCACCAAGTAAGAGTTTTGTCCCATGTCTTATCCTGAACTGTAGCCAATATTGCCAATAAAACAGCTGTTTGACTGGAGCTACTATTCAGGCTAACATCGAAACTTTCAGGTAATACCTTACTTCAGAACTTCTAAAAAGTACAGGTATTCCCAATCTAACCACAAAGCTAAAACTCTCTTCGTGCTCCTGTCACTTCCTGACAATTTAGTGTCTGGTGGCTTTGACAGATATAGTCTTGCTCTTCTCATATCCAACCAGAACTGCTACTGAAAGAAATAATCACCTTAGCTCATCCCTTTATCCATGTAATTCCTCATCTTGCATCTCTCCAATGTCTCCCTATGCTGGCTCTGTACACACTTTGCCTTCATTTTCAAATCTTTTCTTTCTAGCCTGTCTTGTTTTCACTTAGCTTTTATATGTAGTTTCTGGCCTCTGCCTAAAAAAGAATTCTGATTCCACTACTTCTTGTTTTGTTTTGTTTTGTTTTGTTCTGTTTTACACTATTTTTTAGGAAAGCCCTATTTTGCTTTCCCCACTTGTCACTGTTTCTCTCAAATCCATCCAAAACACAGCTACTGTAACTTCATGCTGCTGATGTGCTGTGCCTACTGCTATCATGCTTCTCCCATACTTAGTATGTTTCCTGTTAGTTCATGTCTGGTCTTACATTTCAGTTCTAATTTCTATAGCGCAGATACCTTTCTCTTGCTGTACATTAGGTTAGTGGCTGACACCACTAGCCCTAAAATCAGGCATTCCTAAAATCCCTGCGGCATCGTCCTTACCCAGCTGTCCTTACCCATGCTTCTTGTGGGGATAGGAGGGTTGTGGAGCCCATCCTCTCTCCTTCCAGCTGAAAATCTCAACATGATGTCAGCCATGATAGATGGTGCATTTTGTGACACAGCCAGCCTGCCATTAGGAAAAGCCCGTTTCACTGAACTGTCTGAGGGTAATGACTTTTAGTGACACACTGACCTAGGCTGGCTCAAGTCAGTGTGCTGGAGGTGAAAGGCTTCATATTACATTACCAGGATTCTGAGCCATCAAGTCTGCTCCATCCTACCCCTACTAAATCTGTATTGATAGACTTGGTAGCATTTTCCTAAATGCCGTCATCCATACAGATGTCTGCCGTTGTTTTGTTGATGCGGTCAATCAATACTACATTAAATGTTACCTTCAGTTTACCCTTAATTGTCTAAAGTAGATGTGATATTTTCATTATTTATACAACTATGCCATTAAATTATGCATTCCAGATTAAAAGAATAAAATACTTGTTTACATTATTATTATTATTATTGCTCTGGCATCAACTTTTGGATTTCTATGTAAAGAAATTAATCTCCTATTGGAGGGGGAAATGGGGACTGACAAGCTCTAGCTCCTGTTGCCTCTGGGACGTAATTATGCTTGCAAATACAAAACCAGAAAAAATCATAAGCTTAACACAGTAGACACTCTTGAAAGTTTCATCTCAGCATGAAGCTATGTTTTAATTATTATTTTTTGTCTGCATTGTTCAGATCGACAGTGCACCAACTAGAGTAAGTGCTTATCCTAGTTAATTCTTCATGAGACTTATGTCACTGGAAGATGCATTTAATTTATTTCCTTTTGCTTTCCTTAAGCTGGCACAGACTAAGTGGCTATCTATAAACATTCCACAAAGGTTTTACTACTTTAGGGCCAGATCCAAATCCTGTTGAGTCAATAGGAAGCGTCAAAGGTCTTTGGAACAGGCCCTATTACAAGACAGAACTAAGCCGTGATTTGTTTGGGAACCTTGAAGAATAAAAAAGGAAAAACATCTTATTTCTATTCTACAATATTAACAGATCTCCTATTTGATAGAGATTTTCCCTTCTTATGAAGCAAACTTGGATATAATATATATATATATATATATGTATATATATATATGTATGTATCCCCCACATATCTACATGTGTATGTCTTGATTCCAGCTGAAGATTGATAGCATTATAATAAAATCTTTTTCTGCTGCAATTTCTGTTTGCAAATATTACTGTATGTAACACATAGAATTGCCTATTTAGCACATAATTTTTATACCTGAACAACTGTCATCTCTTTTTAAGGAGATTTTCCTATTTACTTATTTATTTAGGTAATTACAATTATGTATTTCATATTGGGGGAAATAGCATTTTTTGAAAATTACTGTGACACTAGTTTTGTACATTTTATTTAAAAAAGCTGATCTGCTAAGTATCAGCATAATAGTTATTTATTACAGGATCAAATAAAATGCTCAGCTTCCAAGAATGAATTAGGTCTTGCAATGACAAAATTAACCTAAGAAATGCACTGCCTCCAAATATTAGTGCCATCATCTAGGAAACAAAAACCTATTTACAATTTTTAAAATTATTTGTAATATATTTTGAAATCCATACTCTCCAAATTTCATGATAGTCCCAAATTCCTAGGCTGATACAGTTAAGGCTATTTGGAAATACTTCTTCTCACTTAAAGTTTGTTTAATGTGGACAGTCTTCAACTTTTATATAATTAATAAATTTTATGGAAAGTTGACAAAATGATTCAATTAAATGGTCACATGATACAGACCAAAGTAAGTACTGCTGCTACAGAGTTTTGTCTCATTCCTCCTGACATGTATTTCAGGGAAAGTTTAGTTTATCACAGACAGCAGTATGATGGTGTCTACATTCTCCAGATCCATAGTTTACATCAGAAATGAATGTTAGACCATTTGATCAGATCTGTATGTGCTGTGTTATGAAAACTTGTTGATTCACTGTTTTGCTGAGTTTTGCTGGGCATGGGTCAAGTCTGAACAAAATGTGTTATGCACTTTCCAAAGGAGCTGTGGAAATCCAGAGATGGAGAATTAGAAGAATTAGAATTTTTTGTGCCGTGGTTTGTTCCTATGGTTAATGTAATTTGTAATTAAGATAAAAAAACCAATAAATAATAACCAAAAAAAGCTGATCCTAATATCTCGTCTGAATCTGTTTGATTCCCTCTTTCAGCCTTGGCTCTTCTTTCTTTATCTGAGAATTTTTCAGCATCTTTTCACTGGAAAGGTGCTTACATACTGTAAGCAGACCACAGACTAACCCTACTTTTAATAAACTGAGATTTGGGAAGTTTTGCTAAGATTTCTTACCACTAGGCATTTCCTTCAGCTCTCACATAATTTTTACAGCTGTCTCCTGCAGTCTGCCTAATTTATCAAAATGCTTTCCAAACTACAGATGATAGGAGTGCATGATTTATTAAAAAAATGATCCCATCAGTGACAAATTCAGAACTAAAGCATGTCATTAACCCTGGAAGTTACTTTATTATCCAATAAGCAAGCATGTGCTTTGTCAAAGCTTTGCTTTGGCAAACTGCATTGAATCATTTGGAAGCAGTGACCATAATAGTTTCAAAACATTAGTTTTCAGAATAAAGCTTTTCACCTTTCTAAGTATCACTTGTAATTCTTTGTTTGGCTTGATTTAAAAATGGTTTAATGATTTCAGACCAGCAATGGATTCTTACCACTCTTTTAATTCCATTCTCAATGTTATTTACTATAGGCCAACCTTTTTGTTCTCATTTTTTTAATAAAAAATGAATTTGTATTTCTAACTGGAGCTATAGCAAAAATCTTAAAGCATCTGTGGCTCACTCTCATTCCCAGAAAAACCTTATTAAAGTGTATCTTCAACAACAGCTATTTTTGGGTTCACTGTCTGTTTCTTAATATATTTAATGTGTGCCCTATTGATTTATTACTAGGGAAATCGTCCTTCACCATTTCTTCCCAAAAACACGAGTGGACTGCCAAAATTCCTTGATAAGTTTAATAAGTTTAATAACAAATTCACATTTAGAAAGCAGGTCTTTAGCTTGACAGCCTCTGCCTACTTATGGCATGAGCTGTGACTGCAGGGCACTGAAGTGTGAGAGCAGGGCCAGGACTGTCTCCTTTGCCGTGTTTGCTGCTGGTCCTTTTCTGCTGCTGGGAGGAATGACAGCAGAAGTGGTGGCAAGTGCTCTGCAGCCATGCAGGCACCAGCTCCTCACTCGCTGTGTGTCTGGCATGCTGTTCCTGGCAAGGCTGCCCATCCCAACACCTTTTCCCTTTGGTAATGATTGACACAAGACAGAAGGATCCTTCCTAGAAAGATCCTGGCATCACCTGTACGGGAAAACAGATGGGATTTTTACACAGCCTGAATTCAAGAATAATGTGGATGCTTTTTCTGTCAGCACTTCAAACCCACTAAAGTAAGTACAGACATAACCCGTGTTTTCCTGGCTGGCCACGAGTCCAAAGACATAAGGTAATTAGGTCCTGAATTCCCCTTTACTGAATACAGCTTTGTGGGCTTCATTCTCCCCTGTGTCTAAATGTTATCAAACGCAGAGTTTGGACACTGAATTGTAACAGCATAGTGGTAGACAGCATTCATGGACAGCATCCCTGTTCTCCTTGTTTTGCAGTGGCATAATAAGATTAGAGCAGTAAGAAGTTGGAACTTCTCAAACCTTACAAATAATTGCCAAGCACTGTTCCAGTTAAGTGAGACAATACTGAACTAAAGTGATGCAGCTTTGCACTGCACTGTTTTATCCTATCTGCTGTATATTGAGATTCTTCTTGATGCTGCATTGCTTTAACGACTGCATGGATTTTAGTTTGTTGGTTTTTTTTAATGAGATTTATATCAGAATGTTCTAAATATAAGCTAAAATTACTTCAGAAGGATATTCGAGATTAGTACAGCTGAAGTGAGCCATCTTTTCAATATCCTTATTCAAATAAAACATGAAATGAAGGGCAGCCAGATCTGACTGGAATTACTTGAACACATTTTCTAAATATATTGTTACTAATACTGATACGTTGAACTATGCATTAAATAAATATACAACAACAAAGATATTCTTTGCCTGAAAATATCTGAAAATGAGCTCGTGTAACACTATGAGCTAGTGTACAACAACTAAAAAGTGGACACAGTTTCAAAGGGGGTCAAAGCTTCAAAGAGCTGTTAAAAGATGTCAAAACCAGTATAGGATAAAATATGAAAAAACGCCCCATTACATAATAAGAAGCTATTTCTTAAACATCAGATGTAAAAAAAAGTATCGAGTAGCTGAAAATAACTGGAAAATTCATGGTTCAAGGCCAATCCGTATATATAAATAAAAAAACGGGTTTCTCAAAAGATCAGGAATTAGGATTAACTTTCTACTGCAAAATCTTTTCCAGGATAATTGAATTCTCTAGTGACAAAGAGAAAGTAGATGCAAATAATTAATTAGCAATAATTCAGCACAGAGAATTAATACTTACTCTGCATAATAAGGTGAAAGGTAGTATAGCTGAAAACACTATTATTCTTAGTTATGAATATTTTTGTGCATATTATTCTTTCATCCAGTATCTTGTATCTTCATTCTTATTGAAATATTATTAGTTCCTGAGTTATATGCAAAAATTCTCATCCTGCAAACATTTATGTATATGCTTTATATTATACAATCTAGTGCTAAGTTAAGAAAAGTTCTAGCTTCTACGGACTTCAGTTCTCAAACACTTATTTTAAAATCAGCTTAAAATAAGAACAGTATTTCCTTCTCAACAGACTGAACATTTTCATGTTAACAGAATAAATAATAAATTAATGTGACAGGAGGTAGGATAAGTATGAGGACTGAAATGCTGCATTTACAGCTCGAACATGTTTTGAGAAAAATCTGATCAAAGGCATTTTATGAACAGAAATTTTCTATTTCCCTTTTGGGGTAAATTGCCTTTACTGTGGAAAGAGGAGTACTACTGGGACCAGATAATCTTTTTTTGAAATCTGTTTTTCTAGAATGACTGCTTTACTTTTTCAGATTCATAGCTGTTAGTCTTTTTCTAGCACTAATCATGCAAGTGATGTCATAAAAAGTAACTTTTTATATAAGTTTTAATCACATATATTTCAAATCTCAAGTAGGCTGTTCAGAAAAAACACTGTTTAGAAGACCCTATTATACCATGCAGTAGTGTGTGATGAGGAGATGCTACATTTATTTTAGGAGAGAAAGAAATCTGTATTTCATTTGTTACACTGCTAACTTCACTTTAGGTAATTGCATTCAGCTTTATTATTGCCCAGAGCAATAACTGATTGTTAGTTATTGAAGTCTGAAATGATTTTTCTCATTTCCCAGGGGAATCTGGAGATTTACATGGTGCACAGCAGTAACTAATAGATATAATCTGGTCATAATGTAGCCCTATAATGTGTTATTTACTTGTTGAGAACATGGATGTTGAACATTTTAACATTTCCTCAAGAAGTGTTGCAGATTTTACTCATGATATGAGAGCTTTAAATGTGTACTACTCTTATTTTCACAATGGTTACAATGCTAGCAACAATTAGAAGGTATATAAAACACTGGGATCACACACCTGTGCTTACCCAGCTGCACAGGAACTTGAACACATTTTATCTTAATTTCTAAAATTTAAACATATGAGTTAAAAATAACCCATGATAAGTAAATTTCATCAACAAAAGGTACTCATGAGTTTGACTTGGAATACTGTGGAAGGGTGATTGCATGGGGACGGAGAAAGGTTTTTATGGAGCAGAGCTTGCTTTTCTTGCTCTCCTTGGAATTATTTGTGTCTATTTCGGTACCAATGTATGTGCAACCTGGAGTATTTTAAGTAGCTGTGTGCATTGTTTTATGGATGTCTTGTGCTACTCTGTAGCCAAAGGACATTGAGGGTGTGAAGTCACAAGCAAAAATGTCCCTGGATGTATTCTGGAAGCATCAAATGATTTAAAGATGGGATTAAAATGCCTGAACTTAAGCATCCAATGCTATTTTGCATGCTGTGGTGTATTAAGAGCCTGCTCCCCAGGACCATCATATAAGCACAGAGCCTGCAGGATTTTTTGCCTTTGGAAGCATCCAAGTGAAATACCTTAGGGCACATCAGGTGTCTTGTGACACACCTTTGTAGTCAACAAACTAGCGCTCTGAAAATCTCCTGCATTTATTCAGTGCCCAGAACAAAGGACCCCAAACTAACTCCGACTTTCTTTAAGGCTGTAAAATAAACCTCAAACAGCAATTTCTTCAAGCTCATCAGTTCTGTGTCTGCCTTTGAACCACATTCAGCAATGGGTTCTTAAGAGAAAGAAGGAATTGTTCTGTAAACTTGGGTTCATTCTGGCTTTCTTAGTTAAAATGCTCTGTTTTGAGATTACAGTAAAATGAACTGTTAATGTTAGATAAACAAACCAATAATATGAAGTAAATCAATCTTAGCCTAATAATATATAATAACAATGCAAGTATGTTATACATTATACTCAAGTAAATAAAATACTAACTGCTGATTGTATAATAGTGGTAAACATGTTTTATTAAAGTAGGTTTTCCTTTCCATCAAATATGAATGTTTTATGAAGGTTTCAAAGTATTCCTCATGGAAACATTAAGGAATCTGTTCTTCTCTCAGTCCTCAGGGGATTTGTGACTGTTATTCACATTAAATCTAATGAGAATTACTGACATAAATACCTGGTGCATCAAGAGGCATCCAGGCTCTTAATCTTTAGCATCTTCGTCATCCTTTCTGCACGAGCTCCACCTCTTCCCAAGCTGCTGCTGCTTCCATTCCTAGTGCTTATTTCCTCATACAAAAACATTTCTGCTAATGTGGGAGCAAGCACTTTCTTTAGTGAGGAAGACTGCTTGAGGAAAGTCCCCCTCCTTTACTCATTGTGGTGTGTGCTTTCTTTTGTCCCTATTCCACACAGCAAAGATCTGGATACCATTTTAAAGTTTTAGTGGGATCTGTATTGGATGGGGAGGGAATCAGAGCTGTTTCTGCTCTATGGATTCAGCTCCAGACTGTTTATTGTCAGCGTGGGAGATGAAAGGCAAAAGAGAAGGAAGAAAGCAGTAAAGTGAAGACTGCAGGAGAAAAGGAGGGGGAGTGAGAAAGGACAGGATGGGTCTGTGCTCTGATAAAAACAAAATATACAATTAAGAGTTCAAAGCCATTCCTTCCCAAACAGCAGTGAGAAAGAGCAAAACAAGTTAAATACAAGCAATACCATCCCCTCTTGAAACACCAACACTTACTATGCTCCCTCCCTCTCAAAACACAGAGTAAACAGCCAGATCTGTGTCCTGGAGTTAAGTGTCCTTTTAAAGCTTACAATAGCTGTTCAACATGAGATGTTCAACTGACAGTACTCTCTCTGTCTCAAATCACAATCCAGAAGGAAGATGCTTCTTTTTTTGAAGTCTTCCCATGCCAGCCTAGATTCACTGCTTCATCTGCATCTGCACAAACTATAAATAAAATCACTTGAAGCAAAATGACCAGATCCCAGTGGGTAATCTTTCATATTATGCTGTGATGGATCACTGCCAATAACATGTACTAAAAATGTCACATTTCCTGCTAAAGCCATATATCAGGTAACTCCTGCACTGGACCATCAGCCAAGCCCACATAATAGTCACTAACAGGTCACGGCTTGAAATTTTTTAAAGGATTTTAGTAAAAATTAAAGTTATTTAATCTATCCAAATCTTGTAGGGCCATTCACTTTCCTTTATCTTTATTCTGATCTATTTCACTGTTGTGCTGTGTTCTTTTTCCTCTCCCCAGTCATCTCCATGAAATTCTTCCCTCTCTTTTGTCCCTGCACTTGCATATTGTAGAAAGGTCCTGTATTAAGCTTTCAAACTTCTGATGCTGGCTGTTACAGTATTACTTCTGATCTCACTAATCCCAACTCTCACACATTATCCCTTTTAAATTATATCAGATTTTTTAATAGGATCTTTTTTTCTGATAAGTTAAAAATCTATACAGAACTAGAAGATAAGATTTTGAGAACTTGTCATACAACAGCTTACCTCATGAATTTACTTTCTCTAATTGTTGTCCTCATACAATTTTTCCTATAGCCACACCTATGCTCATCTGGCTAGTTGAGAACAGCAGGTCTCAGTTTTTAATCAGAGTCCTCTTTTCTGTACTGATTACAATTCCACCATTATGTGTTTGTCATAGCCCTCTGCACACCAATATTGGGTTCTCTTCTGATGATACTCTTCTGCAAGATTCATCAGCCATATTCCAGATGAATTAGGTGAATGTGAACAGACAAGGAAAAACTTTGGATACTCATCTAAATAAGTTATATTTTGTATGGCAGTAGAATAGAAGACTTCAAGTTTGGTGGCATCTGTGGTTGGGATATATGCCCAGCGAATGGGAATGCCTGGTAGGAGAACATTTAAGCTAGATGATAAAGCTAGTTGAATAGCAAAAGGAGTGTGGTAATACTTTTATTCAAGAGTAATACAGTGGTAAAACTGACCATGGATAACTTATTTTATTATTAAGAAGATTTCTGACGATTTAAGACCAGAAGGATTGGAGTAACTTTCAATGAAAGTATTTATAGCAAAAAATCGGACCCTTTTTAAGACAGGTATTAGGGAAAGGGCCTGGTGTGGTGCTTGGCTAGCCAGGAGGTAGACTTAGTGATCCAGGGATTTTTACTGTTCCTTGCTGTTTTTCACTGACCTTGAAAACATACCTGTGAATTGCTACATCCCTTTCTTGGGTGCTGCATAAACAATTACCTCTTCTGTATGGCTTTGTGTTGCTGCCTTCCAATTTATTCAAAGTGCTGCTAACGTTCCTCCTCTGAACACATCTACCTGATAAGATCAAAGTCATATTTTTCTATTTCAAGTGTATTAGAAAAATAGACTTAATTTAGTGGTCTTTGTTAATTTCATTACTAAGAAAAGTAGGAATCAAAATGCACGATTTTTGCTAATGTCTTAAAGAACTGACAGTCTAACTTGGTAAAACCAATTTATTGAAGTTCCAACAAACTGTTAGATAAATATGTCAATACTGTACATACCCTCTTTGGCTTGCAACCATGTACCTGTTCTGGACAGATTAACTCAGCAAATAAGGCAAGTACACATTAACTGTATTGACTGTCAGGTGAATAATGTATCAAGTACATATACAAAAAATAGATTACATTTTCAATAAAGAAACCAGGACCTATTAAAATCAGCTTCTAAAATTAACTGTTTCAGTGCTTACTGTTGTTTGATGGTCTCAGACTGTGTGGTAAGAGTTAAGAGCAGTTAATTGGCTTCTGCATTTTCAAAAGACACTTCATTAGGAAAAGTGCTTTCTTTCAGAGGCAGTGGAAGTTTCCACTATTCTACTTGTCCATCAAAGGTCGACAAACAGGTCATCAGCTGCTAAACCTGCTAGTGCAAAATGGGAAAAAGTCTTACTGAATTGAGTTTACAGTTCTTTATGATCTTAAGATACAGATCTTTATGGTACTAGCAATTCTTGCTGCCGTTCTAATTTCTCAGAAATTGTTTAATTATCTCCTCACATCCTTTGCCCACACGTTTCTTCAGGGTTTGCACTGAAATATCTCTATGTGTTTCCTAACATACTCCATATGGATGGACACCTACAGTCAAGATCTTTATAAGAACAATCATAAAAATTTCCCTAGACCTTGAGAAATAAATTCTAACACCCCATCTGATACAAAGCCTTTGGTGTGGTCTTCCATGAAACAGCTCAGGACAACAAGATATTTTGATGGTGATGTTAGGGAAGCCTCTGCAATATCGTGGTAATATCTTACAGATTGGTAAGCATTATTAGTAATTAGTGGTGTATTTAACAAGGTGAGAGCCACCACAGTGGGATAAAGCTGCTTTCAGAGCAGGAACATCACTGTCCCTGAGAACATGTGGTAGACACTCTGAACCATTTGTACACGGGCTGTTCATAGTCTTCCTCTCATGTTTTACGTCTTAGACTGCACTATTTGTTTAAAGTTTGAGATTGCAGTTCTTATGACTACAATTTTTAATTGACCACTTTAAAATGAGCTACACGAAAATGATGTTTTTCCACTCTTTCAGGGATTATTAAATGACCGTGTCAACTCCTGGAGGATAACAAAACCCAATGTTTTTCAGTTGAAGGGAGAGTTTTTCCCTGTTGAAAATTGCCTGTTGTTTTTATTATTGTAAGAATTGGTCCACTGAACTTAGTACAGCCTCTGAGGTCTCAGTGAGAATCCTATGATTAATGAGGTAGCCATTAATGTCAGTAGATTGAACAACTGAAATCTGATTATATTAAAGTGCTTCCCAAACATTAGGGTCACATTAACAGTTTATTGAAACAAGCTGATAAAATTTAAAATGGTCATCTAATTCCCTAGGGTTCCTAATTGTTGCATGATAAATCACGCTGTAGAGAAATCTATTACAACGTTCCAAATGTGAAAATGTAATTTACTGTACCATTAGTGGGGTGTTTGAAGCACATCAGTTCTTTCATGGGGGAGTTTTGCCAGAATAAGACAAAACTCTGTGTATGGAGGGGTTTTTTCTTCTAGATTGAGATAATGCAAGGGCCTTGAGCTGCCTAAATTATATAAGAAAAATGAGACATCTTAGGGAAACAAATCATCTGACAGTGACTCGCAAGTCTGTTGTGAAAAGTACAGCATGAATGAGCATCCATCTATGTTTATGGTATTATTCTACTTACAAGCATATTTTTGCAGAGATTAAAAAGTTTTCATGGCTCAGTTATGGTGGCTTCTTACAGAGAAAGAATCAGCTGAAAATTCACACATTTCTGGTTGTAGAACCTCAGATGCTGAAACAAATTTTTGCACAGAGGGCCTGAGTTATTCAAACCAATGTCTGCAGGATTTGGGCCTGTCTTGATAGTGTTTTCTCCTTTCAATGTCAAAAGTTCCCACACACACTTGTATTTACATCTTTCTTTCCACAGTTTATTTGTTGTATAATTTTATTACTCTCTTCTGTGCCTAGGTAGAATTTGATCTTCTGAGATTAATACACGTCTTTCACTGTGTTCATGTAAATAAGTAGTGGAATGATGAGCATCTCAGTATGCCCTAATTTAATCTCTAGTTTGGTGGCAACCCAGCCAAGCAGTCACAATGACCTCAACTTCCAGCGAGAATGAAAAGTGGTTTAGTACTCACCAGAACTATTTTTAAAGGAGCAAAAGTATGTCAGCTTCATCCTTTTCATGAAATGAGGGCTAAAATATTGTAAAAATGAGTGATAGAATGGGAGAAAATAAGTCATAGAATGGTTTGAGCTGGGAAGGGACCTTAAAAATTATCCAGTTCCAACCCTTCTGCCATGGGAGGAGACACCTTCTACTAGGTCAAGTTTTTCAGAACTCCATCCAACCTGGCCTTAAACATTTCCAAGGATGGGGCATCTACAATTCCTCCATGCAACTTGTTCCAGTGCCTCACCACCCTCACAGTGAGGAAATTTTTCCTAATATCTAATCTAAACCTTTCCTACTCTGTTCCTCTTTCGTTTGAAGCCCATTCCTCCTTGTCCTGTCATGCTCTTGTAAAATGTCCCTCTCCACCTTTCTCGTGGGCTCCCCTCAGGTACTGAGAGGCTACAACTAGGTCACACTGAAATCCTCTCTTCTCCAGCCTCAACAATCCCAGTTCTCTCAGCCTTTTCTCATAGGCGAGGTGCTCCATCCTTCTGATCATCTTGGTGGCCTCGTCTGGACTTACTCCAACAAATCCATGTCCTTCCTGTGCTGGGAACTCCAGGTGTGGTCTCACCAGGGCAGAGCAGAGGGGCAGAACCTCCTCCCTCTGCTGCCCATGCAGCTCTGGATGCAGCCCAGGACACAATTGCCTTCCTGGGCTGCCCAGTGCCTGTTGTTGGGTCATGTCCAGCCTCTCATTCACCAGCACTCCCAAGTCCTTCTTGGCAGGGCTGCTCTCAACATCCCCAGCCTGGGTTGGTACCGCGGCTTGCCCCAACCCAGGTGCAGCACCAACCCTTGGTTAAAAATGTTGGCATTTGTACTTAACGTCTTCCCAATAGGTACCTGGCTTTTTTAAAGTGTGCTGTTCTACCTGTTACAAAGTTTGATTCACGTTGCATATGAAAAGGAAATGTGTACATGTTGCACATTCGAAAAACTGATTGCAGGATGTGAAGTTATTAGTAGTGCTTGCAGCTTGGTAGCATCTGGGAGTCTCAGCTGCACAGCAGAGTTCTGTGTACAAGGAGAGGCACAAGCATAGGACAAAAAAAACCATGTTTCAGTAAGTTTCAGAGGATGAAAAAAATATATGGCAGATGGATGTAAGGAAGTGAAATGGAACATTAAAACAAGCTGCAGTCTTAGCATTGTTTGCTGTAGGTTTCACAAAAAAAATGGAGAATTCTAGGCTGGCTGTGCAGAGAATAATAAGGTGCAGCTTTGTGAAAATTTGCTTTTCCCAGAGAAAGCACACCTGGAAGAGGAATTAATGCCACTGCTTCTTCTTTATGCAGTGCCTCAGTGGTCAGAATAGCCTCGTGGGGAATTCAAGTGCAATTTTCCAGGCTTAGTGGTGTAGAAGTCAGATTGAAGAGGATGCAGAAATATTTTCAACATGAAAAACTCAAGATTTTTGAAATAGAAGAGACAAGAAAGAAATACAGTAACAGTTGAAGAGCAGTCTTCTGAAATGGGAAAAACATTTGGGTTTATATTCAGATGAAAGAGGAAGATGAGATTAACCAAAACCACAGAGTAAGAGTGACTGTCAGTTCACTGTCTTAGGAGGGGCTTAGGAGAGATCAAGTAGTGGAATTAAAAGAAAATATATAGTTAATTTGTGGAATGCATTGCTACAAGATTGTGAAGACTAAAAAGTGGTGCATTTGGTCCAGTTTTTTTTTGTTGTTTTGTTTTGTTGTGATTTTTTTTTTCCAAAAGAAATTAGACTTTTATGTAAGATTGGTTCATTTATACCTATTTAACATGACTGACCCAACAGGATCTTCTGCTTAAGTCAGTGAACAATGGTGGATTTAATTATTTCTTTTCTTGTCACCTGCTTATTACTTTGATTTCATATAGAAATCCTTTGCAAAAAGAGTCACTGAAGATGATGAACATACCAGTCTTTCTAGGATGCTGATGAAAATACCAGGCTTTCAAGGGCCCTTTTGAAACCACTGCAATGGGTCTGCCTGATCTTTCTGAGGGACTGAAACCTGCCCAGACTTTGAGCTGGGTCTCAAAGGACAAGACAAAACACATTTTCTTTTCAACTTCTCAGATCTTCCTGTGTCCTGATGGAGCTCAGGCATCCAGCTGCCTTTCCCCAGTCACTGAGCTTAGGACTGAAACTGTGTGAGATTCAGATCACTGTATTAGATCTGCTTTCTCTTCTTGAGGCTGTGCAGCTCCTTGTCTCCATTCACTTTCAGCCCTCCTATTATCTTTGTTCTTTTCAGTTGATCCATCATCCTCCCCCACTGCAAAGAGGAGAAGGGGAAGAAAGAATAGTCCCAGGGACCAGTAAATTTTGCTGTGAAGTACTTACAGAATAATGTACTACTTTGAGGAGTTGGGATTTTTGGTTGTTTTTCATCAGTGATTGTTTTTGGGGGGGAAGGTGTTTGGTTGGTTGTTGTTTTATTTTGTTTTGTTTTGCTTTTTGATGAAGAAATAGGATGGAAAACTGAAAAAGAATATGTAGAGATGAGATTAAATGCTTCACCCAAGGAAGAGAAAACAAAGACAAGGCAAGCCAAGAAAAGGAGACAAATAGACGGATGTGGATCAGCATGTTTCTGTTTCAAGTTTAGTTGTTACTGTGAAGTCATTCCACTGTAGTTCTCATTTAGATCAGCATTTATTATTCACTTTGGAATGTCCAGCATAGTTTGAATGAGCTTGGAAAATTAGTACCTGTAAAATATGAGTGACAGGACCATTACATGGCAGGAAGAAGCTTCTGCTTTTTTCTTTCCCTTGTGCATTTCTTCTCTCTGTCTTCTGTGATCTGACACATAGGATGAAGGATTTAAGAAAGAAGCAAAGCAGAACATGTGGAAATTGTCTGGTGTCACAGCTGTACCAACACCAGGAGTAGGGAAGAAAGAAAGGAGAAGGTTAAAATCTCAATTGAGAGTGTCAATACAGTGAATTGGAGGGCTTTTTTTGGGTGTAAATTTGCCTTATGCCTATAAATGGAGCAATACAACATGCGTTCAGATGCACTATTACACTTGAGGTTTCCCTTTTTACTGGAAGCAGTTGAAGACACTCGGTGACAAAATATGTGTGGTCCACCTGCAAGTGTCACTTCAGAATCCTCCACCAGTTTGTCCTCTGTGCACAGAGAGCATGTGCCTAGACTATCTATGGAACCATGGAACTATGGAACCTCATCCAGACCTCCTCACCATTGAAGCTATAGTGTGGACTTACAATACTGGAGCCACTCAAGGGCCCAGCAAGTCCAACCTCAGCCCTTCCTACTCTGTCCATACTGATGTATGGTAATCAGTGCTCAGTCACCCACAGAGTAAAGAAGTTCTTTGTCATATTCAGGTGGAACTTCCTTTGCGTCAGTTTCTGCCCATTGCCTCTTGTGCTATTGCTTGGCACCACTGAGAAGAGCCTGGCTCCATCCTCTTCACACTTTCACTTGAAATACTTACATATATTGATGAGGTCACCTTTCAGTTGTCTCTTCCCAAGGCTGAACAGGCCCAGCTCCCTCTCTTTCATGTCTTTGTAAATCCACATGGGTCAGAACACAACACAAAGACCGAAGAAACACACTGATGAAATACATTGGTAGAAGTGCTAAGCCCAAGTGGTGTCACCAGTGGAAGTAAGAATGCTCAACATTATGGAGGACAAGTTTGAAGACCCACTCATCACCCCCTTATCTCTGACCAATTTTCTCTCCTACGCAGAATGATTAAGAAGTGGGAAGAGAGCTGAGGAGCTGCCTCATCTAGCACAGAGTTTCATTGTGCTAGGTTGCCATGCTGGTTACCTGTACAAAGCAGAGTGATGTAGAGTCCCCAGGCAGGTGCAAAGGAGAGCCCCTTTATTGCAAAATCCAGGCCTTTTAAAGCAGTTATCTGGTTATCTGTTTACATAGTTTTAAGGTACAACAAGCCCAAGTCAGCCAACCCCTGCACACCACGATGTGCACACGTGGCCGCCACACAGCACATCTCTCACCCCTGTTCCAGCTGAGTCACTCTGCCACAGTTCCCTTCTACTTAGCCTAAGTAGCAGGCCTGAGCCATGGTTTTACAAGGGTAACAAGGCCCTTATTATATAAGGCTTTTCCTATATGTAACAGTTACCCGAAAAGGTCTGCCTCACAGACCAAAGGGATGCTGCTGGGATTTGCAATATACTCTCTGCATTACTAGGCATCCTGAAGAATTGGCAAGAAATAAATAAATAACAAAATAGACTAATAACAAACTAATGAATTAGCAAACTGTTTCCATAACAGTGACTGATTTCCTAGACTATATGATATTAATTCACTGCACAGCTATTACCTTGGGAGGCACAAGGCTTGTACATCACTCACATGCTTTCTCTCCTCTTTTTTATTCTTAAGCAGTTGGCTGACTTTGAATTGAAGACTGCAGAGTCATAGTGGCTGTGGATGTGCCCCCACAGAGTTTTTTTAATACACCATTTTATTGGGAACAGGTTCTTCAGATGTAACTTGTCTGTCAATTTTTCTCTAATTATTGTTATTACTGCAATCTATAATGATATCTATGAATTTCTGTGGATTTATGATAACTATGGATTTTTAGGTTTTGGCATTAGAAACATGAATGTTGCCATAATGTGCAATTCAGCTCCTCTGAAGTTGCTGAAGGGTTTGCATGCTGGTTTAGAAGAACTGCTTGCACACATCACATTGCAAATTGGTTCTTTAAATGGTTGGCAGTAGTGGGTTTTTGTGATACCCTTTGTGTGAAATTGCCTTCTTGGTTTTGGTAAACTCGACTGAAGTCAATAGAGCTACTGCAGAGATGAATTTGGACCTTTGTATTTTGTTTATTCTAAAAAAGAAAAAAGAAAATATATTGCTTTTATAGAATAAGAAAACATTCATAGTATTTACCTGAAAGCTCTCAAAAGCTTTTTCATAAATATATGTTGTATTTTCATTCATGTAAACGTGTATTTGTATTTTCACAAAAAAACTACTTATTAGTAGCACAGTTAAATAAGTGTTTTGGATGTACAGTGGGAGTTTCTTAGCTCAAATGTGATTTACCTTATCAACTATAATGGCTACCAGGATAAACGCATATTTTGCTGTAAGTTAAAATGCATATTATTAATATTTTTATAACAGTTTACATTTACATAGCGTCTTTCATCCCAAATACCATAGTGTATTATGTATATGAATAATCCCATTGAACTGGTGTGAATAGTCCGTTGAAACCAATGGGACTATTCACACAAGCAAGGCTATTCACATGAATTAGAGCTATAGAGTCTGGCCTTCATTATATAACGTATTTTTTCTCCACAAAATTGTCACTCACCATACATGTTAGTTTTAAATAAATTAATTGCAGAGGAGATGAAATTGCAAATGCTACTTCTTACAATATATTTTCAGAAATTTACATATATGAATAAGGGTAGGAGGCCAAATAATTTAATCTCTCAAATATTAACATAATAGTTTAGTGCTGATTTAAATTGAAGATGTCTCTTGCTAATGGCTCATCCCAAAACAACTTCCTACAAATAAGGAGCTTAATCCCAGAAGTTTCTACTTCAGGAAGTAGGTTTCAATCATCATAAGAATCTTATTTCATTCATTGGGATTGCTCATGAGTTAAGATTCTAGGATCAATATCAAGGCCAGATAAAAAAGTGGCTAATATAGTTGAATGCTCCTTGGTCCATATTAAGCAAACATTTTACACTGAAACAGCAATCTGAGGAATCAAAATGAGTGACAAACACTTTCAGTTCTACTTTTCATTTCTGTGTGTTAGGCATGCTCAGGAAGCAAACTTTTTGTAAGATTTTGGATCTGATACTTAATCAGTTCTAATTAAACAACATACCAGCAGTACAATTTCCTAAGAGAGTAATAAATTTGGTTCTATTTCCAGTGAAAGGATTCTTGCTCTGCTTTGCTCGACATTGTTTGTTCCTGCCTTCTCAGCCCTCCCTGCCCTATGTCTACCCACGCCCTCGTGGAGCCATACATTGGTCATGCCAAGGACCAATCTGGCTGAAAACTAGCCAACTAATTTTTTTGGGCCAGTTTACCTTTTATCCTCACTATTTATCTGGATGAAGTCCATGATTGTATAAATAGCTGTTCCAGTATCAGGGAGAGGGTGATGCTCCTCTTAAAGTGCAAAATGGGGGAAGTACTTCCTTCAAAGTGTCCCGTGAAACTGCAGCACTAGTGTACCACTGCTGAGATCATCCAGGACCTGAGCATTGGAAAGGCTTTAATACTCAGTGACAGTTTGTTTTCCCTCATACACAAGCAGAATGAGGTGTCTTGGAAAGCTGTCCCAGGACACAGAAGTAGCAGTGGTGGTATTCAGGAGAATTAAGCTTTGCAACAACTTAAGCATTGTATGGGCTCTCAAGAGGCTCTTATCCAAGTCTCTGTACCCAGGACAGTCGGGATTAAAATTTGAGAAACTGTCATTATCAAGATTAAAATTTGAGAAGTGTTAAGATCAAAAAAGAGCTGCAGCACAGTTCCTGAACCTTGAAGGTTCTGGTAGCAGAGGGGCTACAGGGGTGATTTCTATGAGAAGCTGCCAGAAGCTTCTCCCAATAGCAACAGAACCAGTGGAAGATGGACCTGCCCCTGGCCAATGCTGAGCCTGTCTGCAACAGTGGTAGCACCTCTGGGATGATGTGTTTAAGAAGGGGGGGAAAGTTGCTGCGCAGTTGTACCCAGAGAGAGAGACAGAGTGAGAATATGTGAGAGCAACATCTCTCATCTCATATGTGAGAGCAGTCACCAGGGTCAGCGGAGAAGGAGGGAGACAAGGTGCTGCAGGTGCCAGAGCAGAGATTTCCCTTCAGACCGTGGTGCAAACCATGGTGAAACAGCTGTGCCCTGCAGCCCATGGAGGCCCACAGGGATGCAGAGATCCACTTGAAACCCCTGTAATAGGTGGATTCCTAAAAGAGGCTGTGGCCACATGGAAAGCCCATGTTGGAGCAGACCCCTCGCAGGACTTGTGGCCCCATGGAGAGAGCAGCCCATGTGGAGCAGGTCTGCTGGCAGGACTTGTTACCCTGCAGGGGACCAACCCTGGAGCAGCCTGTTCCTGAAGGACTGTACCCTATGGAAGGGACCCACTCTGAAGCAGTTTGTGAAGAACTGTAGCCCATGGGACGAAGTCACATTAGAGAAGTTTGTGGAGGACTATCTCCCATGGGAGAAATTCCATGCTGGAGCAGAAGCAGAGTGTGAGGAGTAATTTCTCTGATAAGGAAGGAGTGTGAGAGAAAACCTGTGATGAACCTCCATTCCCTGTCCCCTTGCACTGGCAAGGGGAAGGAGGGAGGGAGAACTGGGGGTGGTGTTAAGCCCAGGAGGAACGGAAGTGTGGGGGGAAGATACAGTTTTATTTATAAGATACAATTTTATTTCTCATTATCCTACTGTGTGATTTGATCAGTAATAAATTCAGTTAACTTCCCTAGGTCTGTTTTGTCCATGAGAGTAACTGGTGAGTGATCTTTCTCTGCCCTTATCTCAATGCATCAGCCTTTCGTTATATTTTCTTTCCCCTGTTCTGCTGAGAGGCAGAGTGATGGAGCTGCTTTGATGGTCACCTATCACTGAGCCTGGGTCAGTCCATGACAACAGCACAGTGACTGCAAAATCCTTCAGATCCCTGTACTGCCTGATCTGGAGCATTGACCCCATTGTTTTGGAATCTTACCTCAGTGCTGGCTAGCACATGGGCTTAGGAAGACATCACCTCATTTTCTTATTTGTGTTTATAGAACAGTGCAGTGTAAAATACCTACAACAGGGACATTGGAGGAGACCCTCTCCAGAGGGGAGCACATCCTGGCACACGGGGGTCTCCATTGGGGATGTGTGAGATGATTGTGCTGACATTCTTGATTTACAGCAGGCAGAATGAGGATGAGAGAAAACAGGAGAGTGCCAGTTTGGTAAAACCAAGTATATAGAATAATGGAATTATAGAATGGTTTGAGCTGGAAGGGACCTTAAAGGTTATCTTGTTCCAACCCCCTCCACCATGTGCAGGGACACCTTCCACTAGACCAGGTTGCTCAAAGCCTCATTCAACCTTGCCTTGAGCACTTTCACAGATGGGGCATCTACATCTTCTCTGAGAAACCTCTTCCAGTGCCTTACCATTCTCACAGTAAAGAATTGCTTTCTAATATGTAATCTTAACTTATCCCCTTTCAGTTTAAAGCCTTTCCCCCTTGTCCTACCACTGTGTACTGTTGTCAGAAGTCCCTCTCCAGACTTCTTGTAGGCTCCCCTTTAGGTGCTAGAAGGTGCTATATGTCATCTCCAGGCTGAGCAACCCCAGCTCTCTCAGCTGTCCTCATAGGAGAGGTGCTCCAGCCCTCTGACCATCTTCACGATCCTCCTCTGGACTTGATCCAGTTTGTCCAAGTCCTTCTCATGTTGTGAGCCCCAGTGCTCAGTGCAGTATGTATTACTCAGCTAGACCCTAACATCTTGAGTCCAGAGATGAGGAGGCAGATCTGGGTATAAGCCCTAGATTAGGGTTTGCATGAGAGATCATTGTGGGCTTGCTGCTTTCCAGATTACCCAGGTGTTGGGCACACAGCTGGTCAGTAAAGTTAAATTGCATTCTCACACTGGCAGGTGTACTGGTGATAACCTTGGTGTCTAAGGATGTGTGGGCACTTGGGAATTTAGTTGCTTTCCTGCTATTGAAGTTAAGCAGTTCAAGTGGCTGAGCAATGCTTGAGTCCCTGTGCAGATGAATTCTAAATTATTAGAGAAAATGTATTTTATTAATTTATACATATATTTGTGTGTGTGTGCGTGTGTGTATACATGTACATACATATATATATATATGTATAATATTCCAGGTAAAGCTTCCTTGTTTCCTGGTTAGAGGTTGTAGTACCCCACCTCAAGAAAAGGTCATAGCCATAGGAGGCATGAGAGACCAAAAATTCACTTTTAAGTTTTGTATCCATTATATGGGGTTGTTCATTAGTTCTGAATATCATAGGGCCATAACAGTCTTATTGTCTCAAAAAACAAAGATCCCCTCAAGATCATTTAAGAATCTCTGAAGTTCTCATAGGAAATTGTAGTAAAGGATTTTTAGCAAAATTTTAAAGAAAATATATTTAATACTTTGCATTTTTAACTATTTATTGCAAATACTTCAGATTTGCTATACCTAAAATACTAATGTCATACTTAAAATAAATCACTATGTGTACTTCCTGTGATCTTTTCAGAACGCAATAAAACAGATTGTTTTTAATGGCTGTTCCAGCAATGAAAAATATCTGTGTTGGGTGGAAACAACAAATTGATGCTTTTTCAATTCCTTTTAATGGCATGAGGATCTTTGCAACATGCTGTGAAAAATATTCTCTTAATGATAGGCCTGTGGCACAACTTAAGGAGTCATCAAGAAATAAATGCTCTGCTGTCTGGCTGGCAGCTTGGTGTCCCTTAATTGAAGTATTATAAGATTCTGTGCAGAGTAAAGCCTCCAGGGTTTTGTAGCTAAATGGCAAGGACACCTCTGATGAGACATGCAGATGAAGATGTGTCAATACAATCTTCACCAATTTGCTGTAATAGCAGAGACTGATTAATTTTATAACCACGGGTGCTTCTATTAGCTAACCTAAGGAATGATTTAGACTTTATTAAGCGACTTATTTCTATATTTTTCGAGAGACTTCTGCAGCATAGTTTATCTCCAACTGCTAGACAGCAACACTTTTTCTAATAAGGATTCTAAATTTATTATTTAAGGACGGATCATGAGCATAACTCAGTTATGTGCAGCTTAGTGAGGGCAAATCTTTGTGACTTGGCAAATGAACTGTACTTAGGTTGGTGTTTCTCAAAAAATAAAGTGGCTTGATATCCTATGCAACTGAAATGGCAGCTCCTCTATACATTTTTAATGTACAAAAAAGGAAATAGAAGTGACTAAATCAAAAGTATGTGGCTCTATATTTTTATCTTTTTTTTTGCTAGACTATAAAACTATTTTAATATTTTATTATAATTGCTTGTGGACATCTAGCATGATTTGGTTACTCATAATCAACAAACACTTTATATTTTAGGGCTTTCTTCAATAAAATATGAATTACAACATGGACAATACATTTCATGATTGCTTCTCACAGTGCTGGCTATGCAATCATGCTTTCTCTAAGGATTAAGGAACCCAAAATGAGTCCTGTACATTCTGGACACAACAGTCAGAAGAATGTCACATCCATTTTTTGGATAGCAAAACCCCCAAACTGATGGCTGTCATCAGTTTCCTTACCCATTCAGCAGGAAAACTGATGGCCATGTTTTTTCCATCACAGATGCCATCATGCCTCCCACTGAGGAAACTCTACATCCTGCATTGTACCCTACTGCTGCCTCTATGCACTATGTTGAGGAGAAGGTTTGTCCAATGAGTGGAGACAAGCTTCCTTCCTTAGTCTTACTTACCAAGAATAGTGGAGCATACTGACCTTGTCTTTTTTATTTTTCTGTTGGCTTTGTGCTATTTTCCAACTAGTCAGCCTCATACACATTATTAAGGATATGCTGTTTACAAAAGTCAAGTTTAAACATGTCAAATTATAGCCATCAGCATGGATATAGAGTAACCCCCTTCCAGACCATGGTCCAAAGTTTCACTCATACAGTAATGGCAGAGGAAGAAGTTACTCTTTGCTCATCATGGTCCCAGGATCTCAACACAATTTAATTCAATCTTTTTCTCCTTTATTTGCAGGCTGATTCTGGGGTGGACACTTACTGCATGAACTCATCTTTCACAAGGTAGGAAGCTGCACATACAGTATGAGGTTCATATTTTTCCCCTACCAGCAGAAACATGGATGTGGAAGGGTGTTTCTTTGGATCAGAGTTTTTTTCCTCCCGTCCCCTGTCCCCTACTGGTTTTGTGTTTTGATTTGTCTTTTTTTTGGTAAATATGTGATTCATCATTTTTATATATTCACTTTTCAATTGTGGCTGAATTCATAACCCTATTTCAACATCTATTTGTTTGAAATTTCTTTATTACTTGCTTCATAATTTCATTTCTTTGACCACCTGTTGAAATCTTGAAACAGTAATAAAAAATTCCTCAGTGGTGAACAATAAATTTTACTTGTGCAACTCACTTTACTAGCAAGATTCTCCAAAATCACAGTATTTCAGCACTTCATTCTTACACCTATCTGTAAGCTCAGTCTTCAAAATTACAGGAATCCCTACTTTTTGACTTGCCTGAGATTTTCTGAAAGTCAAATTATTTCTAACTTTGCCTCTTGTAGGTTCCATATCCATTTTCCTTGTATATCTGGTGCAAGTTTCATGCCAGCAGTTGTCTGATCTAGCATGGCAGATCCAAGTGCTCGTCTCTGCAGACATGTTCAAAGAAATCATTCTCCAAAGGCTTGTGGGAGCCAAAGGCAACTTTCTTGTGAAGAAGAGAAAAACCATCCCTTTGGAATTGAAGCAAACATTGGTGATCACCTTTCATCATACTTGCTTTGCTTTTTCTTTCTTTGCTACATATGTATGCTTCATTTTTTCCCCTCTCCAAAATGGTTTCTCTATCACCCCTGAAATTTTAGAGCTTCTGATCAGAAGAGGAGCAGCATGTGAAATATAGTTGCTTTATTTCAAGCAGGTACATGCCAATTCTATCTAGTCTCCTTCTCTCAGTACTTCGGGCTTATTCCTACTGCAAAGATGAATTAATAGTGCCACTGATTCAGGTTGCATTTGTGTTAAAATGCATAAGAACCTGCCCTGATACTTATTTTTCTCACTGGATGCTGGTCTGGCAGCTCCATGATACCCTGCCAACCAATTAGTTTTCCTTTGAGATCTTCATGGGTAGTGAGATCGAGGCTGCTGAGAGATGTTGTGGCATTTACTGAAGATCCATTCCCTAGTGCTTGAATTTGTAGCAGAGGGACACCTGTCAAGGGAGATATGACTGAAAAATGTCTTTCAAAAGGGTATTCATAGTATGTGCCTATGTGCATTTGCATTTACACATTAATTACCTGATATATGCTTTTAAAATAATTATGTATGGCTAGATCACTTTACAAATTAAAACACCAGCCTTTACTTCACCTTATAATTGAAGCAGTGCCTCTAGCACCCTGTCCCCTTCAACCTCCTGGACAGTCAGAAAGGAGAGCTAAGCTCAGATGGGTTCATTGGCACCATATTACCCCATCCAGTGAAGTTCCCTAACCCTTGACTTGGTGCTGCACCTAACACTGTTTGAATCACTAAACACTATTGATTTTGGCTTTCTAGAGAAGCCATTCATATGGCCTAGAGTGTATAAAAGAGCTTCTATTCTCCCTGAAAATGATTTAGTATAAATAACTAAAATAAATGTCAGTGGGAGATCTGTGAACTTATTAAGCACAGGTAGACCTCTCGATGTGTTGCACATAGACTGAATGTGTGTATGTATAGATTTAAATAATGATACATGTCTTTTCAGTCCCATGTTTGGCAGAGGACCAGAATGGACCTCAGTGAGTGCAAATACCCCAGACAAATTACATAATATGCATCTGCATAGGGAAGCACAGAGCTGAGACACACCATGTCTGTTAATCCTACCCCAGAGGCTACTAAAGGCTGGAGAAGGCATACTCGTAAATATGGACGGTGGCCCCTGGCCACTGAGGTGCTCCCTGGAGACTCGTTTGGAGCCACTTTGGCAAGGTGGTTTTGTGTCTTCGAGGGTGACCAGAGCTGGGGAAGAAATTCTGCCTTATGGCTAGAAAGCACTGTCTTGTTTATGTCCTCCATGGACATGCTGCTTTCCTTGGCCATTTAATTTGGTTGCAGGTTCCTCACAAGCCAGGCAGGTTTCCAGTGCACCCAGGAGATTTGTTACCTCTCTCCTGTCTCACTGAAGCAGGAGTGTGGTGGTGGATGTTGGAAAGTAGGGACCCTGTGCCTTCCCCAGACTCCATCTCAGCCCACCACAGGGCATCTGAACATCTCCTGGTCTTTAAATGAATGGCTTGTTTAGGCTTTTGGAGGTGAAGCACAGAAAAAACAATATCATGCCAGATACAGGCATTTCAAGTTGACTCTGATTCATAGTCTGCTGCAGGCAGAAAAAATATCTCTACCATCTCTGATAGACTCTGGATCAGGCAGATACTGAGCCTCTAACAAAGTATTAAATTCTACATATGTGTGCACACACACACATAATGTTCATAAAGTATGTACATCATCCATTGCTTTAAATTTTCATACTAATATAGCATAATGCTAATTTATAGAGTGGATCCGTTGCTCTGTTGGATTTTGAAAAATAAAAACAAAATAAATCTTCCCTAAAAATGGACAAGATTTTTTTATGTTACATGTTCTTACGGCATGACAAGCATTGAAAGAGCTATTTAGTATGTTACATGGTTTAATAAAAATAACTTGTCTGGCAACGTCTGAAAGCTTTTGCAGCTGCAGGGGCACTTCTTGGAAATAAATTTGTGTTTACACAGGTGCAGCCATATTTAACAAAATTTTTATATGCAATGCAAACAGCTGCCTGTCTGTTTTCTTTGGCAGAGCTCTTTCCAACTGAAACAATTTGTATCAAACATATCTCTCTGTGATACCTATATAAACAATAGATGAAATTCCTGTGAAAGGCAAAGGTTTTCAATAATGCACTTTTTAGATAAACTGGGAAGCAGAAGCACCTTGATTAGAAAAGGTTGTCCCTTCATGAAATATTTTGCAATTGAGAAGGGCTCAGGAGTCCACCAGGGAAGTATTAAACACTCTGTAGGAAAACTCAGAGTTTTATGGAGTTAAAGTTGAGCTGAAGGATTCTATGTTCAATAAAAGACACTTGGCAAATTGGGTATTTTCCTTAACAAGAGCGCTGCCAGTTGTGATGTACATTACATTATTCAACTTTTGTAATATTTTTATATAGAATGATGTATTTCCCAAAATATTTAGTCATAACTAAATTTTCTTTTTCTACTATACTTTAAATATTTTGTTATAATTTTTTTCCATTGTATGAAATTCTTGTTCATTCAGAAAACTGTTATCTACTACAGTCTTAGTAACCTTGCACTTTTCACTTCTTTTGGAGGGCTGCCCTATTGCCAGCTTGTGGAATTTAAATTGTGGTCTGGAGTTTGGGTTTCAAAGACACCTTCCTCAGCCTTCCCTGTGACCAACCAAAACAGTGAGTAGGAAAGAAAGATTTCTTCACTTAATTTATCTTGATGTTCACAATTTCTTTCTCTATTTGTTCATGTAAAAATGTTTTCTGCTTAATTTGCAACAAAAAGTGTAAATGTTAATATAGGCTGTTATTGATCCAAATTATGTTCAAATATTTTTTAACAAATATACAAAATACAGTTCTAACATTAAATACCAGTTTAATTATTTCAGCAATGATGAGGAATAATTTTCTGTTCACAAATGAAGAGCGAACTCTCCAACAACATTATCTTCTCACGAATATTTTTTCTTTTGTAGCCATGCAGTATAGCAGGTGAACCCAGCCATGTGATATACTTGATCAGACCTTTTACTTTATCAGAGAGTGGAGAAGCTAACAATGCTTCTGGCAGCATCACTACAACAGAAACCTTGTGGCTAGATAAGGATTTTAATAAATTATATATTTGTGTAACTCCACTGACTTCAACAGAGGATCCAGTGGGCTTTGTGCTGTACTTGCATTTGTGTGGAGCTGACACAGCTTCTGACTGCTCAGAATGACAAATCTTTGTTAGCATTGCTGCAGCTTTGCAGAAATCCCTTTATGAAATGCAGTTTAGCCTCCCAGCACCATGAGGGCTTGTCACACTCTCCCAGGCAGTGTGCTGGAAATGTATTTTTAGCGAGGTCACTTGTTTGTTCTTTCCCTGTGAATTTTCCTCTCAGTATAAATACAGTCCAACAAATGACCTTTTCTTAAACCTATTTTGCACACATCTCCACAAGATGTATTTACATATGCCTATTAAATCCCTATATGCCTATATAGAATGAGGCAGTACTTTACCACTGTTTGTAATTATGGCCACAGAAGAAGATTCTGTGCTACACTTTCTGAATTATTCTGGCCTTCTGTTTGTACTTCAATCTGATGAGCTGAGAACCCAGAAGACTAATATTAAAGAAAGTTGTGCTGTGTATGGAAAGGCTGCTTTATTTTTATATGACTGCATTAGGTGTGAGAACCAGCTAGAAAATGAAAATTTTTGGGGAGTATTTAGCTTCTCTTTCCCATCTAAATAGCATTTAAATCATTATCTACAGTGTGATTATTTGTTTCTAGGCTTAAGAAACATGCTTCTATCATCAGTCATGCCTGCACATTGATAATTGCGGGTTTTTGAGCAATAGATTTACTAAGTGAATGATGATTCCACATATCCCTTAAGCTCTTAAATTTTCACCCTGAAAGATTTTACTCCACTGTTTTTAGCTGAGCTAGACTATAGGCTAAAGTAGGAACACTGCTCACTGACAACCAAGGAGTTGGAAAATCCAATATGAAGTTCATGATAACAATCTTTTTCCTAATAAATGAGCAATTAGATAGAAGAGGGTACTACATTCAGATAGAAAAAAAGAAAAATAATAAAAAAATATATGGAGCAAATTTCATCTTGATGGAGAAAATAGTTTTCCACATTAACTTGGGATCATGTGCTCAAGAGCAACGATTTCAGCAGAAACAGAGCCAAGTCTGGGGCAGCTAACCAGAAGAGTTGAAAATTGCAGTCCTTTGCTTTAGTAAGTACAATCCAGTGGTTCTTGCTGCTGCTGAAGATTCTTCTAAGCAAGTTGCCTAACTGGCTGCTGGACCCTATCACCGTTATAAACAATCCATTCCTGTATCTCTGTAAAACCACAGCTTGCTTTCCACCAAATTTCCCTCTCCAAGTGAATGATCACCACCTCTCTGTTCAACCTCAGCTTGAAAAAAAGTATTTACATGAATGAGGAATGGTATTAAGTATATGAAGAATGGCATTAAGTCTACAAAGAAGCCTCCTAAGTCTATTAAGAACATCCTACACAAAAAATTTCTTTACAGAAGTAATTATTATCTGTTTCAGTAATTTCATCATTTAAGTTGCTTTAGCTATTCCTTATCTAAACCACTCATAAGACTTGTGTAATTTCCTATATGGGCTGTTATTTTTCTATGCTATCTCTATGTGATATAGCCCAGGTTTGTAGGGAACCTGAAGGATGAAGTGAAATGCTACAGAAGCCAAATCCTTAGCCTTGGATCTCACTGCAAGCAGGCACAAAGAAGCTGAAGATGTACTTTAAAGGGGTAGCCATGCCCTTAAAGTTTTAGTCATACAGGGTCCCTAAAAAATAATTTATTTTACATAGATAGTCTAATGAAAATTTGCTACTGGGATCCTTCCCTTGAAAGGAATTCTAGGGGGCAACAACCCTGAAAATAAAGAATAAAACCTGTAATCAGTAGTGCTAACTGTAAGTTTAGTGAGGCTGGGATAATGTGAATATACAGTAAATCAGGCACTAATATTAAAAAGATAATGATAAAAACTGTCTGAAACCAGTCAGATAACTATGTTAACTAAGCTCAACTATGAGTCTTAACTACATTCTTTGGTATAAATTGTACCTTGAGTTATGTCTCCAGAACAAAGACCTGTAGTGGGTGATGGACGAGGGAGCCTTATTCATTCCTTTATCATTAGCTTATAAATCACCCCTCCTCCCTTTCCTGCTTTCATCTTACTTCCTCTCCTTGAGGATCCAACATCAATTTAGGTTGTGCTGCTGTGAGACTGCCCCAAGAAACTCCATCTGTATCTTGCTTTAGCAGCTAGGTTGGAGATCCTGGTGGAGCAGCCTGGGCAGGACTCCTGGAACACACACTTGCTTTGCAGGTAGACAGTTCACCCTGCTCTGTACTGGTGAGGTCAGTAATATTGTCATTCCTCTACAAACACAAATAAGTGTCCTTACCCCAGCTGCATAGACATGAAGTTGTTGGGAATTAATCCTCACAAGGTAATGTGAGGGAGAAATGGAGCAAATATACTATTGGATCATTCAGATTAATCAAATAGACAGTAAACTTCTCTTGCTTGTGGTAGTGTTAGTTGCAATAAATTATCATACAGATAATAGGAAATAAAAGTGGCCAAGGACTATTTCCTAACTTTCAAGCAAGTGGCACATCTCATATCCATATAAAATGAAATTTAATTGACATTGTCTTCTATTTCCCAAAATAAAACAGAAACAGTTTTGTCCAACATCATCCCTCTGGGAGCAATCCTAGTTCCTTTCAGTCTCCCTCAGTACTCCTGAATACTGGTGGCTGACTGACTTGTGCCAAAAATCGATGGGAGAATGTGCTTACAATAAATACTCAAATAGCCCCAGCCATAATTATGCTGTAGATATATTTTGCCATGATCACCCCGCCCAGCTTCCTGGCACTGTGCTCCATCAGTTCAAAGTTATTTTGAAGATAGTGCAATATTTTAATTTTGCTAGAGCTAAGGATTTATATAAATCCCAGATTTATGTAAAAATCCAAGGTTTATATCAATCCCTGCTTCGTATCAAAAGTGCTTAGGTCTCAGCACTCTCCAAAAGACTTTGGTGATTCTCAGAAGAATATAATATCATATCACAAAGACAATTAAGGAGCAATTTTTTTTTTTTATTAATTGGTTTTTAAAAGAATACTGACCAGGAAGATACTGGGGTTTCTTGCTTCATTCTTGGCTGCATCTCAAAAGAGTGAGAAGTAAAACAATCTAGCATCTTTTTTTAATCGTCTCTGTATTTTTCAGGGTGAGAATAAAGATTACTATTCAGCACATGGAAACATCTCAAGTCCTTGTTGGTGATAAAAAAAGATCTATATCCTAGGGCTTTAATCTGAAGTCCTTCAAAGCAAAAGGCCTTCAATAGCAAGGACAAAATCTGTTTGCTAAACAATATAATCTCATTGGTCAAGTGCTTCTCAGTCGTTCAAAGTTCTTGAGAAATCTGACATCTTTCATTCTTGATGGTGTTCAAAGCTGTTCTCCTGAGCACAGAATTTATTTGGCTTTGGAATCAGCAGGTGTTTTAGCAAAAACAGGCTTTTTAAGGAGCATTTGACCGTATTTTGTCCTTACTCTGGATAGAGTCACATATTTGACGACAGGCACAACCTTCTCAGCATTCCAGTCAATTGGCTTCAGAGCACAAGCTGGTGACTGCAAAGCCTCTGTTGCCATCGTCTTTTATTATGTAACCCAAGTCATATTATTGCATTCCCCGTCTGCCTGTGATCACTCTGCCACTTCATTGTTCTAGCCTTTTCTGTTTGAAACAGATGTTTAAAAACATTTGAATAAGATATTTTAGTTTGTGGACTTCTTGTCATCATCCTGCAAATTTACAACAGTCAGCAATGTAAACATGTACTTGACAAACTCCAGCAGCTTGTAGACTTCAGAGTTCATCCACTCATTTCAGCAAGGCAGATGTTTCATTTTAATACTCTTCATACTATAGATTAGGATTATGCTTTTTCTTTCTTTTGCTTTCTTTATTTCTCTCTTTGAAAAGGGAATAAACCTGACATGCTACTAATGTCATTTCACACTGTGGGCCAGATGGCAAAAAATGCAAAGGCTGCAACTCTGTTTATGTATGGGAAAAAAAGGAATTTTGTTTCTGAAAGACTTTCAGCTCAATCATTTGTTACTTTAAACTAAACACTAGATGATGAATAAAGTAGGACTATCTGAACTTCAAAAAGGTCCTTGAGATTAAGTGCTTAACAATGTAATGCATCTGGAGGAAGAGTATTACATTATTCCTGCTTTCTGCATTGGAAAGATGTTGGGAATGTTTTCACTGTAGTAGCTGCCTGCAAGCAGGGTGCTTGAAGACAACATTTGGCAGTGCATTGGAAATTTCTGGAGATATAAATCATATTTCCATCATTTTTTATTATTATTAGTGAAAGATGGTACTTGAACAGACTGTCTGTGCTAAAATAGCCTGTTTTATCTGCTATTTCAAAGCAACAAAATTGTGTATTTACCAAGAATTGTGTAAAAATATTTGCACAGAAATTCAGCATTATTCCAGGTAACTTTAGACTGAAACTTAGGAATGGGAGAGTTTTCACCTACCAGGTTTCTCTTGATGTGCAGATTATCACAGAATTCATCTAAAATTTGTGATTCTACGTGATTTTTAGAGAAAGGCTGAGAAAACTAACTGTGCTTTGATTTGTTTACATTGAAGCAAATGTTTCAGAAGAGATCTCAGTTTGGGGATCAAACTGTTTTGGTTTGTTTTCCCACCCCACGTCTGTGGTACAATTTTAGCACATCCTGAATGTTGCAGTCCAGTTGCTCATTCTGGTGCTTGGATGGACAGGGTTGTATTTTCCATGAAATACCATTAGTCTTCAAAAATAGAAGTGGTTCTCATGCATCACTGAATGCTCCAGTTTGCCAGAGAAAGTCAACCCTCAGAAAATGGTGGGAACAGAAAGGGAGCAGATCCCAGGTGCAGAATCATATTCAATCTTAAATCTTCGCATTTAGGACAAAGTCTTTCAGTTCTTGAGTTTTTATTTATTTTTTATTAGAATAATGGGGAGAATTTGTTGTTTAGGGTTTTTTGTTTCTTTGTTTGGTTTTTTCTTGGATGGCTGGGTGGTTGTGTTCTGTTTGTTTGTTTGTTTTTATTGGGAATTTTACTTTCCTAGCTATTCTCAGTAATTTCCAAACAAACGTGAGAGTGAAGTTTGGACTAAGTAGGAGGAAATATTTTGTTTGTCTGTTTTTATGAGGGTTTTTTAAAATTATTTTTCCTGTTATTGTGTCATCATGGTCTATGACATGAGGTTGTGTCTGGATGAAGAAATGTCTATGGAGCTTTCTTAAATGAGTTATGTCAGATTTTTAGAGGAAGGAATTAACTATGTAAAGGGGAACAACCTTTTGAGATTAAAATTGCCTGTATGAACCCAAGAAAATCTCAAATAGAAGAGCATTGACCATCCTGTGACCTCACAAAATTGCTTCTTTCACTCTTGGCTGAACACAGTGATGATATATCACAGTATGCATGAGAATCTGCCGGGATGTGTTAGTATATTAGGGCCTGGTTAAGAATGAAAGGCAAAGATAGGGCAGGCATCTTTCCCCAAAACATTTTCCTGTGCTGTGCACATGAGTATTCTCCAGCACCAAAGTGATCAGGAAAATACAACAGAACTCTAAAAATAAGCTGTCAGCAGTATTTTTGACAGTTGTGCTGATTACAGTAGAAGGAAGCATCAAAGGAAATTGGTCTAAGTCTTTGGTTAAGCCAGGTAAATACATGCATTAAAAATGTAACTTCAGGTGTGTGTTGACAAGACAAGACTTGAATTTAGGATATTATCAAACAAAACAAACTTTGTCTATTGTGGATGTAGTCCTAAAGGTCATGGTCATAATAACAAAACACTCTTACTACTTAAGAAATCTATTCTATCCAGATATTAATATATAAGATATTAAAAAAAAACCCCTTATTTAATGGTGTTTATATTTTTGTCATTTAAAATGCAGATTACAGTTTTTAAGTATGATGTAGATCAGAAGTAGATGAGGACTGAAAGCTCCAACTGAACCTCATCAAATGCCTGCACTGTTTGAATGTATCTGAATCTAATCCATCCTAATACTTTTTTGATTTTTGGCCAAATCCACATTAAAAGAGAAACTTACTTAGAGACAACTGAACTTTTAGTGTGAGTGACTGGCTTCACAATTTTTCCAGCATTCATACTGCCAGAAATTTCTGAAGAATAATTTATCATGAAAGTTTTCCCCTATTGCAAACTACCATATTGTATTGTATTGTAGACTCTAACATTGTTAGTCTGCAGTTTACATACTAACTCCAGTCTACATCCAAACAAGATTCAAGTGTGTGCTGAGCTAAGCATGGCTAGAATTTTTGAAATGTCTGAAATACATTTTTGAATAAATCTACTGTCAGTCTTCTTTTGGTCTTTTCATTAAGTCTTTGGAAACTGAAAGGGAGGTATTTTGATACAGAAAGACTCCCTTACAGAAACAATACTCTGCAGTGTGAGTAGAAAAGTCTTATAAAATCTTTTTGTGTTACTTAATTAAAAGATGATGGGCAGAAGGGATAATAGGTTGTTTCTCAAATTCTAATGAATTTTATCACCATAATGATGATTACCAAATGTCTGTATTTGCAAAAGAACAGCAGTTCATAAATATCAAATTTGTGCTATTATTAACGTGCAGAATGTGCCAGTTTTTATCAATATAGGAATCTGGTAATTATCACTAGAGCCATTAATTAAAATTAAGAAGTAACTAAATAAGGAATAGGAATGCCACTTACTTCTTAACATCCAAAGAGCAGAAATATCTACCTATTATCCTTTTCAGGCATCTGACACTGTGACAATGGAATAGAAGGTTGTCACGGCATAATAGTCCCCAGCTGCTGGGTGGATGTGAGCCGAAACTGAGGCATTTATCAAAAACAAATACCAGGGGAAGCTGGGAGACATTCATCCTGGGACAGCACTGTTAAATCAGTGGTATTTCTGTTCCAGCGGGTGACTGATGGGTGTGCTCTGTCTAACGGGTGTCACTATGTGACACACACAAAGTGTGGCACAATGCTCCTGGTCCCACACCTCAGGGAGCCGTGTGGTGATTGTCCAGGAAAGGCAGCACCCTCACACCCTGCCCAGGTGCTGATTTCCATGGGGGATTTGTGAGGTGTCACAGCATGTCACCCCTCCATCCGGCTCTGCCTCACTTGGAGGACTGTGGGTGTGAGCAGCCCGAAGGTTGGGGTGACCCTTCCTCAGGCACCCCCATTTCCCCACCATTGCATTGGTAATAGCAGCTGGGAGGATGCAAGGAGGCAGGAGGGGTCTGACACTGCAGGGCACGAGGTGATCAGAGAGCAGTGGAGGCTTGGGGAACAGAAAGGGACTGTGCTTTCATTTGCTCCAGCGAACCTGGGGTGCAGCTGGAGGCAGGCAGAAGAGCCAAAGGCTCAGCATGGAGCCACACCTGCACAGCCAGGGAGGTGGTTAGTGCACACCTCCATGAAAGCAGCCATCCAACCCCCATGGAGCACTCACTGCAAGCCAAATGAAGTCTGTGGGAAGGGGTGTTGCTGGAAGGGACTGTACTTATGCTTATCAAGACATTACTCACTCGCAAGCTTCATTTGCACTGGACACGAAAGATTCTGAAGCAGACCCAGTCTGCCAAGGCAGTGAAGGAGGAGGTGAAAAGAGTACATCTTTTTGAGGCAAATACCAGCTACCTCTGTTTCATAAGAGGCTTTCTGCTCTCCTGGCATTGTGTTATATATATCTTCAGCCTCACTCGCTGCCCCCTCCTGTGTAAAATTTACACAAGCATTGAAAGATTGTGGAATACCCAAGGAAATAATTTTTCAGTCGATTGAGTTCTTAATGGAAAAACCTCCCTGAATGCTATCTTACAAATTAGAAGATCCCCTGCTTTCTAAATAGTTCAATTGAAATCAGCTTTTGTATTTATCCTTCAGGTCATTCAGGCTCAAATGTTGTTAGCTCTGAGTCAAAAAGTCAGATTTTTAAAGGGAAAATGTCAAGTCCTTTTAGGCTTCAACTGACCTTTTAAACCAGATTAGGGATTTGAAGCATTACACATGGATTTCTACATTTTATATCACAGTATTTAACAAATGATCAAATACAACTCCCAAGAATACTATTTTTACAAGCTTGACATTTCAGGCCTTAAAGGATATTGCTGGTCTTTCTTTTACATAAAATTACCCTGGAGAAATTCAGCCTGTTTTCTGTTCCTTCATTTCTCTTTCATAAGAGGGAAAGTTCTGTGCATTTCATTCCATGCTGTTGTTCTCTCTCTGGCATTGCAAGCAAGAAAATATCATGATGAAATCCTTGAGATATGCTGAAAGTGATTGCTACGATAAATTCACTCGGTGGGTGTCACATATGGTTAGAGCACAAATCAGGCAGTTACAGATGCCAACAGGGCCCTAGGAATAGATCTGACCTTACTTTTGTGCCTGGACTGACAGATAATGCCACTAAAAATGCACTAAATCTCCCAAGGTGGAAATAATAGAAACCCTCATGTGATTCCAAGTGCTTCCCTCGCACAGGTAGGACAAAGGAAATGGATGCTAGAGTGGGATCATGGATGTGTGAGAGGACACTCATAAACTGATGGAGCAAGCTGGGTTGAGAGCTAAGAGATTACAGACACGGTGGGAACAGGAGGAGGAGTGCTATTCTCAGCTCCTGTGGTCTGTAATGGGTCTGCCTTACATCCCATGAGCTGGTACTGCATGATGGTGATACCCACTGAGAGCATGGAGACAAGGTAAATTTCCTTCCTGTTCTTGGTCAAGGGAGGGAGATCCTGCTTCAGAGGTATCACATCAGAGGACTCAGCTCTGCTTTTCTGACTCTTCAGCCCTTTTCCTTTTTGCTGAAGATGGCTCAGTAAGTGCTAACCATGGTACTGGAATTTTTAGATGGACTGATTCTCTGATCATAGTTGGAAAGAGACCAGAAAATATTATCAGGTGGACCAACTAGGCATCAGACAGCAATAAGGTACAGGTTTAAAACGCTCTGCATTAAACCACCAGCTCCTTCTAGTAGTGGAGATAAGGTTTGTCATTTAGGCACATGGTTTTGGTTTGTTTGGCTATTTTTTTCCCCAGACCAAGACCTGCAGATTCCCTGACAAGCTTTACTGGTAGTTTCAAAATCTCTGAAGTCAGTATTATTATGGAACGTAGAGGACATCTCAAGGATTTTCACATAGTCACATTTTTTTTCAAGCCCTCCCCAGTGACTTGACTCCAACCCAGACATACACAATGCAACATTCTGCTGCATGCTGCAGTCTAAAGGGGTTAAACCACAAGAGTTTGTTACCAGTCAAGCATTCTCCATTCCTTGATAAACAAAAGGTGTTAAAAGGGTCAATTTGTAGAAAAAGAGCAGAGACTGCCTTCAAGTTTCAGCCCTGTGGTGGTAGCATTTAACACAAGTGGGTTTGATTCTATTTGCCTAATAGGCAGTTACTGTGCACACCACAGTACCTGTATAGGTGTGGATAAATAGAGGCTGGCAACATCTACACATTTCAAATAGGTGCAGAGCTTACCTTCTGAAACAGAATTCCAAAGTTTCAATCGCACAAGCTATTGTTGAGTTGAAAGGGACTTAAGAGGTTAGGCTTGTTATAGCCAAAAATAGTGCTGACTTTGAGTCTCTTCTGGTAACTACTAACTAAAGTAAATGCCATACAAGTGTGTACCTCTGTATGCTTTGGTACTTTCTGTACTGTGACATTAGTACTGTCCTTACAGGATCAGAATCACACACTTTTCCCACGTCCTGAAGGGAAAATGTAAACGAAGGAATCAGCAGCTCTGTGCCTGGGATACAAAATTATTGCAGTCTGAAGCTAACCTATTATAATTGGTTAGAGCAATTATTTACAGTCCTTAATGTTAGTTTTGCTGGTGATTCCACTATTTTCAGCTCTTCTTACTGATCGGTTTAGAATTATAAGATATTCAAAATTATATTTATAACACAGAAGAAAGCATTTGTAGTTTATAGCCAGATGTAGAAAGTCATACAACACTTAATGATAAAATTACCAAAGACATCTGACAGATGCCATTTTGTGATGCTATTGTTTTTTTCTAAAATAAAATAAGCAGCTATGCAGCTGTTTTAAAATATTTGTCAGACTTTATCAAAATCATTTACCTATCACCATATATTTCTTTCTTGTAGTGGAAAATACCTGCAGTATGACAAGAAGATGAGGTTAATCTGAAGCAAATCAACATGATAGTTTTCCATTATTGGAACTCAAACAGGCTTGTCAACAAGGGATGATACTGAATAACAATGCTACTGCTGTTACACAAACATGCATTCACAGAACAAAGAGTATTTTGAGATATGTTTTTCTTCTAATTTGGCAACATTTTATAATGAAAACTAGGCTCTTCTGTTAAAGTTTAGGAAGGCAAGCCCTTTTGAAATAACACGTTCTCCTTGGAGCCTCTGCTTTGCTCGGGTTTATCTCCTTTCCTTCCATCAAAGGATACTTTTATTGCTTTAGCCATTATTAGAAAGACAGAATTAAGAAAACCTTGCAGAAACATTTGGATTTGTCATGTGCTCCAGTGTTAATGGGGCGTACTTGGTCTCTGATATAAAAGTTGTACTTACTTAATTTATAAATTTTATAGGACAGATCTATTCATCTGTTTTTACTTTGGAAGCAGGAGCATTGTTGGACCATCCATCTGACTATAGGCACTTTTGTTTATGCCAATCAGCTCTGCATTAAAATTAGATGTTTGAGTTACACTGAATTTTTTGCAAGAAAATGCTCCTAAAAAAGAGGAATATTGCACCCCTAGCTCCCATTCAGAGTGTTCAGGACTTCCTTTCTCTATTAACCAGATGTGGCAAGAAAAAAACACCACAAAACTGAAATGGCTAGTTAGTAACGATTACATAATGGCTATTGCGTTGCACTTTAATTTGGGGAACATCCTGTCACAACACAGCTCTATAGTAGGTGACACGAGTCTATGAATTTTGCAAAGCCCAAAGGGCATAATTTTCTCAGTTACCACGTAGGAGCACAGTCAACTCAAAGCACAAAGTCGAGGGCAGAGAAGAAAGTTTGATATTGTTAAAACCCTTACAGTTTTGGAAATTGTTGTTTGCTTGGTTTAAAAAAATTCAAAACCCTCAGCTCTTGCTTCAAAGAATCTCTCTTCTTTCTTAAATGTGCTGTGGGAATAGTTTTCAGCAAGTAACTCCAGGAACACCCTGACTATTGAGGAACTCAAATGAGTTTCTAAAGCGGATGTATCGCTGAACTGCACTGGTGGAGCTCCGGGCAGAGCTCCTGGTAACCAGTTAGCCGTGGTCCTGTCTTTACCATGCAACAAGGTGGGATGCAGAGGTTCCCCAATTAGTGCCAGATGCAATAGTAGTCCTGGGACGATGTCTGTGTGCTGAAGCCAGCTACAGGATTTCTGATTTGTTATCCCAACTGCTATCTGTGCTCAATAGCAGCATGGACCAGGCTGGGAGGGTCTCTGACACAGAACCCTTGGCACTCTGTCACTGACTGATATCTAACAATATCGTTCAACAGTTCACAATTGGTGTTTCACCTCATTCTTCCCCTTTTTTATGATTGTCCCAGTCTGAGAAGTTAGTCTTTCTCAACTTCAGGAGCATCCTCAGAAGCGTCCCAAGTGCTGTGTTCTGCATCCAGCCTGTCCTTTATTTGGGGACACATGACTGGAATAACAACTGAGGCTTGAGGGGCTGGTAAATGCTGACTTTTGGACAGCCAAGAGAGAAAGAGATAAGTTGCATCTAAAATTAGAGCTGTTTCCTTTTCTGATGCAGAGAGTGTTCCTATGGTCTTATACCAGCAGAAAGGCAGATACCATACTTTCAGAAGCACATGGTTGCATTGCTCCTTTTTATCATCTGCCTTTACCAGACTAAATTAGCCAGAGCAGGAAGATCTGGCAACTGTTCTCTGGGGTTCAGGCTGGTTTACCACCACATGGACTCAGTTTTCACATCCCTTTGTACACGGTCTCTCCCTTTTAAGTAGCTTCATCTTTCTGGTCTCTCACTTTTCCTCTGCCTTGTGCTAAAGCAGCCTGTTTCCTTTACTCAAACTCCTGCTCAGTCCACACACTCCAGTCAGCAGCTCACTGCTTTGCTTCTCTGGCTGAGGTTTGTGCTGAGTTTTCCTCACCATCCATAGGTTTGGACACGAAACTCTTTTTTTGCCTGAGAATACTTTTCCTTGCCCTTTGCTTCCAGGCAAAAAGGCTTTTCTTTGCTAACTATTACTTTACATTTATATTGGGTCTATCTCCTCAGAGCACCCCAAAGCACTTTACATACTCTTTGCAGGAATCAGTGGAGGGTGAATGCATTGGGGCTCCCTTGTTATTTCTATATTCTTAGTTACAGTACTCTGTGTCATAGAAACTGACTTAGTGACTGACAAGGTTAATTCTGCTTTGCCTAATACATTCCAGTAGAAAAGCCATGAAAAAGTACCATTTAAGTGCATAGAATTTTAGAGGGAATATCAAGCACACTTCCTTCACTGTTTTTAATCTTGCTCTAAGGGAATATATGGGAAGCATAGTTGATAGGAAAGAGTATTTACATAATTTAGATTACTCCAGAGCACTTCATTATAATACCTAGAAAGAGTGGAAAGAACAAGCCATTTTGGAGATGGCTGACTGGGCAGCAAGACCCTCCTTATCCAATAATCAATCCTTTCAACAGTCAAGGAAACCAAGGTTTGGGTGGTGTTCATCAGAAAATATGACATATATAAGAAGGGAAATATGATTTTACATTTCCAAGTACATGACTCTATTATATTTCAGCTACAAACAAGGTATGCAAAATAAGATGCTGTTCACGTTGTTTAATCTAAAAACACATAATGGTATAACTGTCATCTTACAAGAACAAAATAGAATCACATATTTGAAGGATTTACAACCTTGAAACAACAGTTGTTTCCATGTTTATGTCAGTATAGAAGAGGAAGTATGATCATATCCAATCTTAAGAGATCAATACTTCACAGCAGTCAAGGAAGCAGTCAAGGAATAGATAAATACAGCAGTCAATTCTACAAGCAATATGGTATAATAACTTTTATTTTGAAGGTAACATTTGGAAAGGTAGCACACACCTGATAGGAGGGAGATGCCATGTGGAAAGTCAGGGCAGAGAAGTCATAGGCTATGAACAGTGAATATTTGCATTGACCATGTGCTTCCAATTGACTAACCCACTGCTTTCAAACGACCTTGTAAAAGGACTTGGATTTTGAACAATGCACTGCATTTTCCTTTTCAGTCCCTGTCATACAGCACATCAGCACATCCATCTGTCCTGCTCTGGGAACTCACAAATGTGCAGCAGACAGAGCAGGTCCCTGTTTATGGCAGCCCATGCCGATGCCCTCCAGCTCCCACCTGCCTGGGTACCACGAGAGACACCTCCTTCACAGAGGATCACAGAACGGGTCAGATTGAAAATGCAAGCCATGCCACTGACAGTGGAAGCAATACTGCTTACAGCATGGGATTAAAGAAACTTTTCTTTTATCTGTTCAAAGCGTGGTGAATAAAAACCTCTTCATTCTCCAGAGGAAAGGGCATTAGGAAAGTCACACTCCTGGAATGAGTATTTCAGTCAAAGGTCATCTTCTTCCAAAATGCCTCTTGTTAGCGCCTTTCTGAATCCATGAAAATTCTTCTTTTAGCTGGAATTTCTCGTCTTCTACATTTTCACTGAATGCCATGGGCTTATTGGCTGTGGTGGTCTCAGCAATTCAGACTATACTCAGTTTGACAAAGTTTGTGCCTAGCAGGTCCCTGGACTAGTGAAGGTTGGTATCTCTGGATAGCTGGTTCTACCACCCATAGAGCAGAACAGCCATGTGACAGAAATTAATATTGGCAAGAAATCACCTAGTTTAATGCATCATACTTTGTTACAACAAAAGACCATTCCATGAGGTTGCATGGTGGTGATATTTTATGGAAGATGACTGAGTTTGGCCTAACAGTTTCTGCCTAGAATTACACTCAGTTAACCCCATTGCTGCTGATGATGATGATTGCAAGTTCACTGAGCTCTGCACCTCAGATGCCTGAGAAATTCAAGAGGTAATCAAGAGTGACTTTGAGAGGAAAAACAGTGACCAATTCTTCCCTGTTGGCTAAAATTCTTTTCAGCAGAATGCACCTGAAATCCCTTTTTGAAAGTCTTATTCCCTGTACAACCAGGAATAAAGGCTGTTGTACTGCTTATAAGAGACCTCTGACCATCTGTCATGGTGTTCTGATTGTGTCCCAGTTGTGCTTGCCAAGAAGAAAAACTAATTCTTACTGCATCCCAAAAGAGATCATCACAAAAAAAAAGAGTATTGTTTTTAGCTAGCAATAGCACTAGAAAGAAAATTAATGGAAGGTCTGTTTATATAATCTCATTATTTGGTCTGTATTTGTAAGGGGATTATTAAACAACCTTCCACAGTTGATGTGGCCTAGAATAGAGCTATTTCTTTTCAGTTTATCCAACAATCCTGAATATTCCTGCAGTTCATCAATAACACCACCAGGGATAGATAAACTTAGGGTCATTGATTTTGATAACTTAACTTTATTGAATCTGAGATTCTTTCTGAGTAATGTACCCCTATGCTGATAAAGCATTTCAGGGGAAAAAAATCCAAATATTTTATAAGAATACAGTGGAGTTCCTATGTCATCCTCCCCAATGATTGCAGTATGGAGACAAAAAAACTTCATGACATCATGGCATGGGCAGCTTTTTAAGTGTTTACAAGTATATTGATTTTGATTTCACTAAGGTTCCTTAAGGCAATTCAGCAAAGATTTTTCAAAAGCGTTTTTTCACTATTCTTAAAACAACAAAATTAACTGGATAAATGAGTCCATGTCTTCCTTTGACCAGTTTAAAGAGCTTTCATTATCTTTCTGTGTACAGATTGAACACAACACTTCTTTGTAAAGATGAATACATAGAATTATAGAATTGGACCTGACCTTTTGCAACACAAGAGTACCAAAATGAATACAGTTTGTTCACATTCAATTCCCACAGAGAAAAGTCAAGTGAAAATAGCAAGGAACTTCAAGCACCAAGGAGGCCTTCAGGCAATGACATAGTAATTTGGAAGGTGAACAATGTCTGATTCACATTTTCATAAGGCTTAAGAATCTCAGAAACCTCCAAGCAGTCTTGATCTAATATCACATTCAAGGATCATTTTTCTTCTCTAGGCTCAGTTTCACAGCAAGTATAACCATGGTCCAAGAGTCATCTGTCCTAGTGCACTATTCTACGAGTACCAGGATATCCACCCAAGCATTCAACAGCTTGTAATTATTGTACCATCCTCCCACTGCATGATCTGCAATGTACTGTCCAATATTAAGGCCAGATCATGCCAAAATCCTTTCCATTGTGACAAAAAATGTCAAGGAGAAATATAGTTTTAATTCATTATTTCAGATAAGAATACACTTATATTCTCCAAAACCTAGCTTTACACTTAGAGCAACTAATCCCACTGGGCTACTCAGACCACTCCACAACCCTCCCAGGAGCAATAAGCTTGGAGAGTCTGTACATGCAAGCACTTATCTTTGTAGGTCACATTTTAAATCTTTACAAACCATGAGCCAGTGGTGTTGGAGTAGAGATGTGGTGTCATGTAGAGATGGAGATGGGTCAACCCACTGCTCTAGCCCCACCTGGCACCCTGTTTCTTATTATGTGGAAAGTGCACATATGTTAAATGAGCTGGAAGAGGCTGAAGGACCCCATGGGACACAGAACAACTGGGAATGGATTGCCAGTGCAGGAGTAATTTCTCCAGCCACAACCTACTCTCTCTCCTGTGTTGAGGAGCCCTTGGGAAAGCAGAAAATCTAAGCAAAATATCACATGTCCTCTACATGTATAGGACAGCTGGTCCTTCCCAGGGGATATGTCATCCTGTACTGCTCCTCAGTGGCAACTGGAGGGAGGTGTGTGTCCCACCCAGTGGGGAAGGTTAGGGACCCCTGGTCAAGAGTAGCAATTAGGGAAACATCTGGCTTTCAAGTGCTCATATCACTTGGCCTGGTAACACAGCTTCAGGCCCTTTCTCCTCCCCTTCAATGACTTTCACAGGGCTTTGTGCCCAGTTGTGTCCTCGCATCAGCAGAGCAGCTCCTTTGCCGTTACCTTCTGCCCATGGGAGCTGCCACTTGGAGCCACAGTTCCACCCAGCTCAGACCTCTTCCAGCCTGGGCCTGATTCCTGGAGGCAGAGGGCTGCCCCCTCCACACTGGCTTGGGGAAGCTTTGTTATACAGCTGTCTTTGGCTAATTGGCTCTCTGAGACCTGATACTCTCCAGGACTTTTTGCACAAGCAGACAGAAAGACTGAGGGGGACAGAAGGGGCCTCAGGGTGAAATACTTGCTCTATTGAAGTAAGATGCAAAATTCCCTTTGACTTTAACAGGGTCAGAGTTTTACCCTGTAGCTTTAATTAGCTCACATTGTTGCAAGTGTCCTGTGCCATTACATGAGGAATGTAAAGTATGGTATGTTCAATAGTGATGTGTACATAAATTATTTAAGAGGATATAAAAGAGGAGTAATGCATTTAAAAGGCATGAAGCTACAGGAACTGGCTTGTTTAAACCCTACTTATTCTATGCTTCATAATAACATTGAAATCTATGTTAAGGCCCTGTAATTTAACCAAACAGATTTGTTCCTCCCAAAACAAGTATCTGTGAACCACTGGGAAAAGTGTCAGAGAAAAATGATATCACAAAAAGACACCATAAGGTGAGTCCACTTTCAAATCATTCAGTGTGTCCCTTCTCATAAAGATCTGAAGTTTTCACACAGGTTTATGGATTTTAAGCAGGATAAGATGTCTGCCAGGAAGAGGAAGGAAGATAAATCTTAACCATCCCGCAAAGGGGAAGAGGATGCATGGTATGGGATGTTTAGCATGCTGGAGTGTAGTGGACATAGGAAACACATGTCAGAGTGTCACAAGTACTACACAGTGGCAGAGAGCTGATGTGGCAGAGCAATGGATATTTTGACAAGAGCCACAGTATGAAAAGTGTTCTATGCAAATGCTGTGCCTGGAGTAATGAATAGTGTAATTTTTTCCTCTTCTGAGAGTTTCAATGGAAAGGACACCTGGATTTCACAGAAAAGCCCCCACAGAGGAATTTAAAACAATGTTTTATTCATTTATGAAGCAGACTTTGTCTTGTGTGCAGATTTCATCATTTCATTGTCCCTGGTATCTCAGAGAAGAACAAACAGCTGGTTCCTCACTAGATGCTTCCACAGAGGATTTATTTTATTTCCCCCCCCCCCAGGAAATTATCAGTCTATTTGTACAGGAAAGAACCAGACAATGCTTCCATATTTCTGATTTCTAACCCATGCTGAGTGAAGAGAGGCAGTCCAGTTTAGGAGGTGTAGAACAGGGAAAGCCATATAATTTTCTGATATATGTAATTCCTTCCTCACAGGCCTTCCAAGTGCTGGAACAAGGAACATTGAGGCCAGGTATTACCAATGACCTGGAACGACTGCCCATGATGTGCACAGAGTTTCAGCTTAATAGAGAGCCCACAGTCCAGGGTTCAACTCATGCATATAATTGCTATGTGTTCAACCATGGCTTTTGCATCACAACTACTTTCAAGACAACTAAAGTGAAGCATTTCATATGCTTTTCTTTAGCCTTGCCCAAATTTAAGTATTTGGAAATTTGCTTTTTGATATTCTTTCAAAGTAGAATTGTAGAATAACTTAGGTTGTAAAATACTTATAAAGTCATCAAGTTAGCGCTGCCAAGTCCACCACTAAACCATGTCCCTAAGCATGACATCTACACATCTTTTAAATATCTCCACTGATGGTGGCTTTACCACTTCCCTGGGTAGATGGTTCAAATGTTTGACAACACTTTCAGGAAAGAAATCTTTCCTAATTTTCTATCTAAACATCCTCTGGCACAACTTGAGGCCATTTCCTGTCATCATATCACTTGTTACTTGGGTGGTAGAATGATACCAGATCTTTGCTTGTTGGGGTAGAAAGGTCATTCTGCTCTGTGTTTCAGTTGCTGAGGTATGCTCCAGTTCTTATTTGCACTAAGAGATTTCAGGGTCCTAATGTGCTGTGTATTATAAATTGAATACTAGCAATTCTTCTATTTTGCATTGTGCTTTTAATTGCTTACATGATAGCTCTGAGAACACACAATAGAACTCAGTGTGTTTTCTTAAGGCAAGAAAAAGTTTCTTTCCATCTCCTTTGTTATTGCTATAACATTATTCTTTGCTAATGCTATTTAAAACTGAAATTTAATGTTTTATTCCACGATTTTCTCTAGTTTCTATGCGGCAACCCTTCTTCCTTTTAGGAAACTCTGGGGAGACAGAATGTCTCTATCATGAGAATCCCTGCATAAGGGAATTAAAAAAACAACTTGTAATGAAATATGCTAGCAATTGTATAAAAATACATTGTGTGGGACTTTTGCCTGTGGCAGTATGTACGCACATGAATGACAGTATTGTGTGAGACAGAGCATTGTGTTGTTCAGTGCCAGTGTATAAAGCTACACTCATTTTGCATAAATATTTGACTGCTTTCTGGGATGTCTGGGGTGGTTTTTTTTAAGTAATGTTCCATTTCTCTTTCTCTGCAACCACTCCTTGAATTTGCATGTTTTAACCATGGTTGTCACAGTGCGGAAATGTTCATGTGTCACTTCAGTAAATTTTATCAAACTGGGGAGGGAGAAAAGGGGGAAGAAAATGTATAGCTTGAAAACCAGCAAAACCATATCTATTTTTTATCCATAAACTCTGCATTAAATGCAAGAGGTTACGGTTTTAGTCAGACAGTCCTTTAAATTTCTAATTATTTGGGCTTTGCAATGTTCCGCATACTTATGAATCACCTCCACCACCACCTCTTTGGAAATCCAGGGATAAGATGCCAGGTGACAATGTATGAATATCTTCAAATGTTTTCATTTCAGTTTTTCAACCCCAAGTGCACTTATGCAATGAAGATTTATCTCTTCTCTAATGCTCCAAAGAAGACATTTTTTGTGTAGTTCATTTGATGATGAGAATAAGACACTCAAAATTATCTGGATTGCTTACTTATTTGGAGCCACTCTTTTACATATTCTTTACATTTAAGAAGCAGGAAGGATACATGTGCAGGATGAGAGATGACACTTTGGAAGCTACAGACTCAAAAGAAGATTCAAGGGTAGAAAATGAAGATAAATTAATCTAGAACTTTCAGTGCAATGCCAGGAAGAATCTAGTTTCAGCTTTGTAACTTGATGGGCCCAAGGGGTGACATGTCCCAGAACACAGAAAAGACTAATGATAGGTAATGTGTTCAGGTCCTCTGCACACAGATTTAAATTGGAAATTTAAAGCTTGCAAAAAGTCTTAAGCTTCCTGTGAAGCCTAGAGAAGATATTTTAGAAAATATTGTGACTCATCCAGATTCTTTAATAAGACATAGACAAATGACATGGAGACTAGAGTGATGATTGGATTATGAATCCCAAAGAACCCATTAAAGTCCCTGTTTAGTCTAACAGAAGATAATGTCTGAAGTCAGGTATATTGACAATATAAATAAGGTAACCTTTAACACTGTGTGATCAAACCACCAAGGTAGAGCCTCTGTGTCTTTGAAACTTAGCCAACACTGGATGCATGGAAAGTGCTTGATTGGCCACCTTTTCATAAATGGTAGCTAACCCTCCAAGCCTCAGTGTAAGAGTTACTGAGAGGAGAGGAGAACTGGATTAATAGACCATTTTAACTGGAAGCTGCAGTGAGATAATCCAGTGCCCCTTCAGGATGTAAGGAAGCTCTTACAAGGCTGTTTCAGGACACAGAGTCCTCTCATTGCTCCCTTTTTGCAGCTGCTTCAGACTGGTGTGTTCACTCAGCACTTTCAGTTGTCAGCTGTGACACTTCCCATCGGTGTCAGAGTAACCAAAACCGAAAGGAAGGCCAGAATCGAGAGCAGCTTGAAGCCTTCCCCAGTAACAACTTGGCAAACTCAGTTATCGTGTATCTCCTGCTATCACTCCAGGGCAACAGCACAATTGTAAATGCATTTTCTGCCCAGGGTTTCTCATGGAGAGCATTCCCAGGAGGCACAGTCACTCACTAAACACCCAGTAGGTCTTGCTCTAACCCATCTCATTTGGTCCAGTTAATTTTTGTATGTGCTAGCAGGCACATGGAAGCACTGCAGAGGACATGCCTCACTGTGCAGCTGATTGTTTTTATCATTCCATCATTTCTATCTACCTGTGCCTGGAGCCTGGGTTAGAGGCCTGAAAGAGTGATACTCAAGTTTTCTGGCTGCACAGATTTGTTGCAGATAGAGTACTTACATTGCATTGAAATGACTCCTTTCTTGATAAACAATGTTTGAATTTCTCATATATTTAGGATTGAGAAAGCCATCATTCAAAACCAAATTCAAATTCATTTCCCAGCATGTCCAATTAAAAAAGAAAATCAAACAAAAAGAATTTATTCCATTGTGAAAAGGGATGCTAAAATCATGTTTACAATGGGAGAAACAATGAGATAAGGAGAAAGCCACAGAGCATGGAGGTAATTTATTCTGTGTGGAGTGTGAGGAAGTTGGGCTGACAGAAGGCTCAAGGACTCAATCTTTATTTTGAGTCTGTGAGCATGAGACTGGCAAAACTTGAGCCAAGCTCTGCAAGTCTGTGGCCTCAGCAGGAGGAGTTCATGATCTCTACATACACTGCACTGCAGTTCTCCAATCTGTAAAAATTTAATATTGCAAGTTTTCAAACATGCATCTCACCGGAGCAGGAACCACTCAAGATGACCACTCCTCAATCAAACCCAAGATCTCCATGCTCTGTTGGTCACCTCTGAAAAGAATCATGCTCTAGCAATCACTAGGTCTCCACCAAAATTGCTGCTATCAGTCAATCAGTTTATCTTAAATGAAGAAGGATTCACGCAGGCAAAATGCAGTAAAAGTGAGAGGCAGTGATTGCCTCTTTGATCAGACAGAGCTGATCAAGGTGAGCTCCTTTGACACTGGTCCATTCTTCCAAGGCACTGAAGTAACCTCTGACAGCAGATACAGATGGAGAGAAAGAAATGCACTCCACAGCCAGTGCTGGTCTCCAGTGGGAGATGGCAGTGAACAGCCCACACCTCACTGAAGGCAGAAAGAAGTCTGGTACCTGTGTGCTCTGCCTTGCCTTGACCCCTGAGAGGTAGGAGACACCCATTTGTCTTCCCTAGACTGCTCCATAGAAACTGCAAGAGCAGCCAAAGGGACATTGCAGTGAACCTCATGAGCATCCAGCCAGCTGTGACTCACTATCCCATTCAAACAAATCACAGCACAGAGGTGAACCACATCTCCTCAGACTCTCCTTCTGCACAGGACTGACAACTCTGAACTTCAGGAGGTCAGGTATGTGCATGGTAGGTGAATTAGGAGGCAAAGCTAGATTTATGGTAGGGCAAAGTCCATAGCACATAGCATACCAACAAGGTAGAATGTTTGTAGACTTCAGAGCAATTCCCACAGATTAATTTCTCCTTTGCACAGTTTCCCAAGCAAGAAGAGGACTAATGTTTTAATAATGGCAATTGCCTTTTTTAAGGTTCTAAATTTTTTGTATTTCTGCAGAACAGCTCTTGCCCTCATTAAGCATAGGCTGATTTCATTAGTTTGCTCTGACTATGAGCAGAACTTGACAGTGTAAAAGATGCTCCACAAACACCTAAGACAAAATGTGAATTATTTTAACAAGACAAGCAGACAAAAAATAGCAGGAGAAATCATTGTGGAGAGAGGGCAAGACACCTTATTCAAGGTTGTTCCTTGGGTCGGTGGTAAATTCTGAGGAGACATTTGACTTATACAGGCTCTTCAAACAGATAAAGTGTAAGAGTCTGTATTTGTTACCATCCGATAGAATCATTATATTTGCATTGAATTTTCCTTGGCAGGGGTTCTTCATATTACTAAATTCTTTGAAAGAGTGATTTAGCTGCTGTAGGTTAATAAATGTGGATTTTACTGTCACAGGGAAAAGCCACTATTTTCAGTCCTTTAAAAATATATTCTGGAGAAGGAGGTGAAACAGCTGAAAAAACTTACTGCACATGGCCAATGGAAAAAGCAACAAATGACAAAAGTTAAAACATGTTGCAATAAATGAAATCAGCTGCACTTTATCCTAGAGATTCGTTCATATGGTTTTAACCCTATGTGAAGGGAAACCTGATGTTTTCCCTACAGCAAAATTCTGAACAGCAAACTTAGTGAGCTATGTCCCGTTAGTTCCTCATTCACACATTACTACAGAGAGCAATTCTGAGCACTTATTTCAACAATTTTATTATTAAAGTTGAAAAAAATTAATACAATTAAAAAAAAAAAAAGAGGAATATATTATTTTCAAATCTGATGCAAAGAAATAAATGCCCTCGAAAGTTACTTGTTCTGTTTTTGAAAAATAATCTAAGGCTTTCTGTCTATTCATGTAAAATACTTAAGCAGATATATATTCTCTTCCTTACTTTTATGTGAACACCCAGAGCAGTTCAAGAGCTTTTCCAATACAATCTTTTGTGACAGAAAAGCAGATTCTGCAAAATCAAATTTCCACAGGGAAAATTTATTGAGTTTCTTCTCCTTTTCTCTAGGGAAAGGAGAATTTAAATATTTAGTTCTGAAACATGCTTTGAAGTGTAAGAATTACCTCCAAGCTTAAAATTCTGCTTTCTGGCATCTATAAATAACCTGTGTGTCCCTCAGTCATACACATGGGCAATGTTAGCAATCAGTCTGGATCCCAGGCACTTACTCCTGAAGGACACAGAAAGGCATCCATTCTCTCTTAACCTGCATTTCAAACTTGACTAAATACAATTATCTGTCTTTTGAGAGACTTTGCAGGCAGGAAAGCATTGTACATTTTGTATTTTCAGGTGGAATTGATAATAGCTGGGAGTGTGTAAAAGATTGGTAGCGTTTAATCCCATGGCACTCTCCTATTGATGAGGTTTCTTGTTATTTTTCTCCCCTACTTTGTCCCAGAAAGGGGTGACCAGTTCAATACTGCATGATGCTGCCTGTGGTTCAGAGCATGGAAAAAAACGAGTTTCAGCTGAGTACACTCCTGATTTTTCATTTTGATCACTGGCAATTAAGGTTGCTGAACTATCAAAGAGAAACTCAAAGTCTTTGGACTCAAAATATGAGTTTCCTCCACATAGACTCTGGGCTAATAATTTATTTGAGTTTTTTATTAGTTGTTATCAACTGTTATATATTTAATGCATGTTGCAATGATTATAAGCTATATTCATTATTTTGTCTGCTACTGCTGGCTGTTTTGTAATCTGAATAGTCTGAATTCCCATGTCTGGGAAGAGGACAAAAGCATAGACAGTAATAGAAACAAAATTACCTATTAGGTTAAAATGATAAATTATTATAACTAAATCATCCAAACATTCTTAAATTAATACAAGATTAAATAACACTACTAATGAAGGTTTGCAAATCAATGAATAGGAGTTGAGTGGAAATAACGCTACTAGTAAAGGCTTGCAAATCAAAGGTTAAGCTAGTATTCCATGTGATCACCTGGTATGCTGGCTGTTTATTTCTTCTGTCCTGGAAACCATGTTCTCATGTTAACAAAGACCAAAAAGCAGTACACATCTATTTCTGGAAATGAGATTTCAGTGAGTGTCAAGAAGTACAGAATCAAGTGTACAATTGTGTTGTTCAGTATCCCGCACGTGGCAATGAAGGTGAAACAATATCTGCAAAGGGTGAATGCAAAAGTCTGTATTGCAGAAAGCTTCTCTGACACCTTAAAACCAATGCCTGAGATCATATAATGTTTCAGAAGTGCAGTGTAGCAAAACAACTGGACAGCTATTAACACTGGAGATTGAGCTAGCTGTAGTGTCTATATTGTCTGTGTTTCCTTTGTCTATGCTAGGCTTGTTGCACCCCATATAGGAAAAGAAAGTTCATATGTAGGGAAGGAGAGTTCTGAAGGAAACATTGGTGTGTACTGCAGTATATTATCCATTTAATTCTCCCTCTTGTTTTGGACATTGTAAAAATGGTGCATGAAATTGAAATCTCCATTGTGTCTTACTTGATTTACCTATCACAAAGTACAGTTAGTCTACAAATCTTGTAACCAGAAGAAAAATAAAATTAAGTATATGGTAGCATCATTTTTTTTCTTTCTAGAAGAGAACTGAAAATATTTATGAATAATAAGAACATTTGACATCATATCAGTAAAGTTAAAACTGAATTGATTTCCAAGGAACATCTTTCAAAAATCAGCTGTAAGGTAAAACAAGGAGAGGCAGATTTGGATAGGGTACAGCTGCCACATGGCACAGGCAGGGTCTGGTAACCCTGGGTTGAGCTGAAGTGAGGTCATGGGCCATGGTCAGGTGTGGGGAAAGGAGAGGCAGGGCCAGAAAGGTCTGTGGGTGCTCAGGTACCTTTGCTAGGTACCCCCAGGGCCCAGGTAGCACAGTCACCCTTATTCCCTTAAAAGCCTACAAATTGTACTGGCAGAGAAGGAAAGGCTCACAGAATGTGAGGGAACAGCAAGGCTTTCAGAAAATCTGAAATCCTTAATTAGATGGAATTATTGGAAAAGAAACTGTCTTTTCATGGAGCTCTTCATACTTGTAAAACCTGCCTTCTGCCAAAGGTAGCAGGAACTTTAATGGTAGACCCTGTGTAAGAATTTCATGAAGGGAATATTTTCAAATAGGTAAATAAATTGCCCCACTGAAATTGAAAAAAAAAAGGCAACTCCAGATGTGTTAGTTTCACAGGAAATCCTGTCTCACTTGGATGGATATAGAGAGCCTGAAAAACAGCAGAACCATTAGGTAGCAGAGGTGAGAGAAAGAAAGTTACAGACATACTTTACAAAGGAACACTATTCACTCTCTGTATATATGGACTGCACATACAGAAGGTTTCACTCTTTAACAGAGATGTATAAAATCCCTGTACAAGGTACTCTTTCTACAGCTACCCTTGAGATATGTCACAGAGCATCCCTGTTGCTAGACAGCTGCTAATCCTGTGTTAGTCAATGTAGGCAAACCTGCCTCATCAATGCAAGAAAGCCTTTGTCTGTCACAAAAAACTCCTCTGAAAAAAAGAAAAAAATATCACCTGAGAAAGAAAAGTAGTCTTAAAACAGGTCTTGAGAAAAAACAGACCTAGACTGTGTTAATCAGAGGGTTAGAAAGTAGTTCTAGATAATGAAACTATTTTTCTTGAAGTTGTCCTGTCCTGAGACGCAGGTGCAAATTTCCAGAGGACCTGGCAAGGAGGGTGCACTTTGACATCGCCCTCCCTTACAGATCATACCAGATGGTGAGCTGGCAGTTGCTCAGTTGCAAGCCCATCCCGTGTGCATTTAGCCCCAGCCAGATGCACGCATCAAGTCTTGTCTCTTTAAATACTTTATCTGTCAAGATGAAATGCAATGATGTTATTAATATATACAGGATTCAAAGTGGGGTGGTCCTTATAGGTCAAAATTAGCCCAGAATTAATTATGTGCCAAATAGCAAAACTTTTCAGAAGTATGATTTGTGCCTTTTTCTAGAAGCTCTGTAGACACTGGTTCACACCTAGCGAATGCCAGGGTTAAGGACAAAGAAAACAAAATAATAATAATAATAAATAATAATAATAATAATAATAGTAAACCTATTTAACTTCAGTTCAAACTGTAAAACAAATCCCAGGCTTGAACAGAGCCAAGCCAAGTTTAAACTGCAAATCTGGCACTGCGTTTTCCTCAGTGTGAGACACCTATGGTTTAAAATGCAAGGAAATAAGATAGAGTAGCAGTGACCCAGAGCGCTTCTTTGGTTTCATATTCCCTTTGCTATTTTGGATTAAAACCTTCATGATGCAAGGCAGAACTTTATTATGAAATTTTCGCTGGCTTTGCTGTGGGCAGACAGATGAGTTTTTGGGCCAGCTTTTATCTGTCATCAATCAGTATGCAATGCTTAGTGGTGGAGTGTAATAAAGCAGTTCATCAGAGTACGACTTGTGATAGGGTGAAAGTATTTACCATAGAATCATAGAATATGCTGAGTTAGAAGGGACCCATCCAGATCATTGAAATCCAACGCCAGGCCCTGCACAGGACACCCCAAGAATCACACCATGTACCTGAGAGCATTGTCTAAATGCTTCTTGAACTCTGACATGCTTGGTGTTGTGACCTCTGTTTGAGCATGTGTGACATTTCTGTCTATTATCCATAAGGAAACCCAAATGCAACTATGAAGCATCCATTTATTCCCTAAATATTCAAGATGCTAGAGCTATGTATAATTTTATCCTCAAAAATTGCTGCATGTATCCAATACCTGCTTTGTAGTATTTTACACAAAAGGGTTTTTTTCTTTTTGTTTAGGTTTTTTTGTTTTGTTTTGTTTTGTTTGTTTTGTGGTGGTATTTTGTGTTGGGTTTTGGGGGTTTTTTTTTGCTTGGTTTTTTTAATAATCGGAACCCTAAAAGAATTTTCCACAGCTAAAATACTATTTGTGCCTGGCTTTCTGCTTCATGGATAAGCTTTGTATCCTGCATTGCAATAAGTTATTCTTGCTGCAGAGATTGTCATTATTCTAGAAAATCAAGGCACTGGACCGTCTCCAAGCACTCAGAAGCCTCAGTGATAACAAAGAATTTATATGTAGGGAAGGTGAAGTACAGTTCTGTGCCATCTGTATATCACTGGCTTTTAAATCCAGTTCACTTTGTAGCTAGATTCATGTAGACATTGAAAGGGACTAGAGAAAGAATGGGTCTTTGTCTGCTTGAAGACTTACTTTGGATTCATGCCACCTGTCAGACTTGACATAAGGTCAACAGTGCCAAATACTGCAAAGATATTAAGGAGAATAAGAATGGATTTCTCCCTTGTATCCATTGACAGCAACAGACCTTCTGTGCCAGTCATCCATCAGTGCCAGTGAGACAGATTCAACGTCCTGCCCTGGCCTGTGTCTGGGCCGCCTCTGACCCTGGATTAACATGAATAAACTTGTAAGTGGATTCTGTATGAGCTTGCCTTAGAATACCAGGTTTGATGGTAGGTGGCAGATGAACTGAAATGTTGTATTCAGGACAGATTATTGTGGAGAAAAAAACCCTGAGTTTAGGTACTTCTAGAAATACTGAAAATCCCTCCCTGAATTAAGCATTAAATATTTCTGCCTAAATGATAAAGCAGCAATATAGTATTAATATGAATCTTCAGATCCTTGACTCCTTGTCAAATGGGTGTAATGTTAGTATAAATTAGTAATCTGTCTAATTTGCTAGAGCCCAGCAATCACCTCAGTTGCACTGGGACCACCAAGCTTGGGGATAGCAAGGGAAATCTTCAGAGTGCTACTGCACAGACACATGGGCACAGGAAAGCTCTGTAATATGTGTTAGCAAAATTTTAAAAAATCAGCAGAATTCAGAGTTAGCCCTAAAGAGGCACGCAGGAGATGCTTACAGGGTTACTCATGAGTTACCACTTGTAATGGTTGTCATTCTTGTTCTTTTGCACCTTAGTGATCTCAAAAAGTTTGTTTTGTCACCATTGATAATAATAAAAAAAGAAACATTTTACCAAAGCCTATAAATCTCTGGCAGAGATGAAGCCTGCTTTTCCCAAAGTAAGAGCTTTCCCTGAACAAAAGTACATCTCTTTCATGTGAAGAGGTTGGATATCAGAGGCAGAAGGAACAGACAGATGATCACCTTGTCCTGGTTACAGAAAATTCTGTAAGTCAGCCTGATTTGTGTTTTGAAGTTAGGCTATTAGAGATGGACCATTCTTTAGGCAAATTTTAAGAAATGGCTACCAAAACTGTTTTATCACCCATGGTTCAATAAATGAATAACAAAAATAAACCAGATGAGCATCAGTGAAACTTTGGAGACCTGCAAAATGTTAAACCTTTACTTTCTCCCTTTTGTAGGTTCTAGTTATGATTGACAGGAGAATCAAGTTCGGCAGAGGGGACATTTTAAAGAATAGAAGGTTCCCCATGATTGCAAGTGCAATTTTTCTTGTGCTCTATTTGACATATAGCAGGATATAACAACATTGATTTGAACTCATCTAGTGAAGTGCCTGCATTTCTTGCAATTACAGTGAGAGTTATGGAAATAGGAATACATTAAAATGACCAGATATTAATATATTGTTTTGGAGACCGAGGGACTTAAAACAAGTACGACAGTTTTTATCTGAATTTGACTTAACTGAAGGAATCATTCCTATCATAAAATTAAATATTCACATCCATTATTATTATCGGACTAGAGACAATAATTTAAACTAATATCAAGATGCATTTTTAAAAATCATCAATCTGCCATCTTAACTACATTATATTCTACCTTCAGGCTCATGTTGTAGTTTTTATGAACATGATTCAAATAAATTGGCTCTTTTTCCTCGGTGGTTTCTTTAATTACTTTGTTATTATCCAAGGAACTGGTTTAATTTAAATGAACACAGTGTTCTTGCTACTACTACCCAGAGAAAACACAGACTCAGAACATGCTGTTTTGTAGTTACAGTGTGTGCTTCTGCATGTGGATGCCAAAACTGGTTTGGGCTTACCTGTTTACCTACCTTCATGTGATACAGAAGATTCCTAATCAGCCCAACATTGTCACTTGTCCTGAAGACCTTCTTGTGTCTCCAGATAAAGAGCAAAGGTAATTATGCAATTAGATTGAAGAACACTCTTACAGAGCATTTATTATATACCTAGATAAGACAGTTACTTCATTTTATGCAGGGCAATGTTCCCTTACCAACTATTTGTATATTTTTGATCAAAGAAATGTGTATAAAAAATAAAGACAATAAATTAACAGTATTTGCTGTTGTGTCCTTATATTCCTCTCATAATCATACAAGTTGGTAACTCAGTTCTGTACATAGGTGTAAGATTCTTTCTCCCCCTCCTTTTGGTGTCTTTCCAACTAAAGTACATAATAAAATACATAAGAGGGTGTTTTAAAAAAAAATACAAGCAAACATTGGTACTTCATAAAATATTTAAAGACCTTACAAAAACGCAAAACTGTATTTCATTTCCTGAAACAGTTATAGTTTCAAACTCCATCTATTTCTTTTAAACCAAACCCATATGTGTTCGAGGCAGTTTTAATCTGTGGAAATACTTTATTTTTGGCTGGCCTGCATGACTGAACATTAAGTATGAAGCAACAAGTATTGCAAGTCAGGATATTGAGAAGCAATTGTACTATCTCAAAGAACAAATTGTTAAAATCTGAGCAATTTCAGCTTGTTTCTCCTTTTCTGTGATTAAATATGAGCTATGTGACCACATTTTACAGCAGTGGTTACGTAGATAGAATATTTGGGGTTTTCTGTGTGTTTTAATGGGGAGAAGTCTTTCATCTGCTATGAAGCTGGCATGTTGTGTCACTTCTTTCTACATGGACACATGCACTATCCATTTTCAGAGCTGTGTTCTCATGTAGGGTCATATGGGGGCCAAATCATCACATAGATTGCTTGCTATTGTTCTTCCTTTATCACTTAATACTGAAAGGAGCTCTCAGAGGCAAGCTGCTCGGGACAGGAGCACTGGGGGAAGCAGGGAGGAGCAGCTCCCTGTCCCCAGTCCCACAGCACAGGCACCTTGGGAAGTCACTGCAGAACGAGTGAAGTGCAGCACCTTCACCTGTACATTCCTGTACAGACAGAAACAGCTGCTCAAAAACCACCCAGAGGAGAGTCAGGCTGGGCAGCTCACTGTGCTTAATCTGTGCTTGCTGTAGACAACAGCCCTGGTTGGCCTTCATGTATCGCCAACATCTAATTTCTGTTGCTGTTAGTTAATTAATACTGTCATCACTAAATCAGAGGGAGAGTATAGTACAAGGGTCTGTGGTTATTTTCTTTTTTAATGTGATCTCTGCTGAGCATAAGGTTTATATTTGCTTAATTAGAACTTTACTATAAACATTAATGACCCTAAGGCCAAACTGATTTGTTTGAGAAAGGTAATAAGTTATCTGACAGAACAGTTTGATCTCTGTATAGAAATCTTAGTCCAGCTGGAGCCTGCTACATCCTCAAGCTTCCCATCCGTTCATCTCACACATCTTTTTCTGCACCACAATTCCTCTTGCTGCAGCCTCAGACAAGTCAGTAAAAAAAAAATATATAAAAAGGCTCGTCTTTCCCTTTCAGATGGATGCTCTGCTGCCCACCACAGCGCTACATCCTGAACAATCATTGCTTCTTGTGACTACTAGGAACGTGTCAGGATCTTGAAAGAAATAATTAGATGCCAACTTTGGATAATAGAGTATTTAAAAATCAATTAGCTTTAATGGGAATACTTCACAAGTTTTCTCATGATTCTGCTGTTTGACACGATGTGTTGAAGTGTGTCTCACAGACAAGTAATAGCCCAGTATCTCACGGGAAAGTGAGGCCTCCACTGTGATGTACTAAGAGTGCATTTTGCTGCTTCTGGAGTCCATTCATTTCTTGCCATACCAGCATCAATGAACTTCCTAGCTGCTGTCAGCATGTTTAGTGCACATGTCAAGCCAGCACTGTGCTGGTCCTGACATCAAACAAACTGGCAGCAATCAAGATATTACCTCGAGCTGGCAAGAAAGAAAAATAACAGGAGCATATAAGGAACAATAACTGAAATACTTCATCGACCACTCCAAGTTTCCTATATGTTGTGGCCATAGAAAAATTAATCTGCAAAGACAAAGGCATGAAGAGTGTTGAATAGGAACAAATTGTATCTCTTGCTTCACAGTTCATGGAAATGTAATTTTAAAGGTGAAGTTTTTGGGAGCATGTTCTGCTTTTTCATTTCTTGGGGTCTGTCTGGAGGCCAGTCTCGCCTGCTCCCTTGCTACAAGTGCATCCTTAAATATCTCTTACCCACAGAAGGCAGATTACAGACAGAGCACTGCTGGTTGGCTTGGCAATTTGAACACTTTTTGGATTTTTTTTTTTAATTTTTCTTTTTCCCTCCCTGTTTTCTCTATGATGTTATGACGGGCCGATTAGTGACTGATCCTTGGTCCGTATGCATTTCTGAATACAACTCTCCCCAAATCACATTGACTTGAGTGTAAGATTTACTTCTAAGTACATTAAAAATGCACATTTTGTTTTTCTACCTCTAAGGAAAGGAAATCAAAGAACCACAGACCTACCAGTTCCTCCTCTATTCTCCTTTTGTTACAGCTCTGAGATCCAAGCACACAAGAAGTGGCAGATTTGGGATCTATCCCCTTATTTCATGGGATGTGCCTGAGCACATTTTTTCCAGAGAATGACCAGCACCAACAGTCTACCAAGTACTCCTAGGCAGAATTTTGCTTCATTATTCCTGTTGATGCTATATGCAGCTGTTACACCAAATATTGCCCCTGCTAACCTACCCCACAGAGAAGGTGCTTGAGAAACAGCAGGAAGATGAGATATCTGACTTTCAGAGCCCAGTACAGTGAATATTTTGTCCCTTATCCCCAGTAGCAAAGTGCCAGCAGGGCAGATCAAGCAATCCCCACACTTTGCAGCAGCCCTTTGCCTGGGGGAAAATCCAGGGTCCAGTGCCTCATACAGCAATTGCCCTCCAATGTCTCAGATATGTGCTGTAAATCCTGGGCCAGGGATAGAAGGGAATAAAGAACCTCAGCCTTGCTTTGTCCCCACCATTTCTTGACTAAAACACCCCATCCTATTTACATACACCCTCTCCCCACCACACACACACATAAAAAACTCAGCCCCAAAACAAATCCAAAGCCAACAAATAGCTACTATTTCATTATTGGCCAAACCAACCTGATGTTTTGGTGATGCTGTTTTATAAAATGCTTTTGGTGTTGAACCAGTTTGATATATTTTAAATGTTTCAGGAATTGAACAGAATGGCTGTTCATGTAATAGATAAATATTTGTCTGCTATACATACTAAAAGCACAAAAGTACTGCATGGGTAAGGGAATAGTAAAGATATTAAAAAATGCTTCATAAGCTAAGTAAACAAAAACACATATATAAATCAAAAATAGCATAAATCAAATTTTGTCTGTGGGGTGCCCTTTCGAGCATCAGAGCGTGGGAAGAGACTGCTGTGAAACATTAAAAAAATAGCTCTATTTGCATCATTTCAGTGGTTCCAAACAAAACAGCCATCATTGCATGAGATGAATAAGGGATGCACTTTCCCCTGTCATTTTGCCTGGCACTTTCTGACATCAGCTCAAACTTTAAGCAGTACTCAGCCAATCCTGCAGCATTTTCATATCACTTTGGCCATAAAATGAATAAATAAGCAAACCCACCCAGATGCAGCAGCATATCTGCGTAAATGGGTTGTTCAGAGATCTCTCGTTGAAGTTAGTTTCTCAGACTTTTTAAATGGGTAGCCTTGGGCTCATATATCTCTTTAAGTACCAACACTATGAATCACCTTGAAGAACTTCTTTAAAAAAAAAACATGAGAAAAAGAAAAAACTCTCTACTGTTGTAATAAAAATGAAAAATGGAGTTCCTTCTGGCTTCCACTATCTAAGAACTGTGTCATTGCTTTCTTTTCCTTCTTATTCTAGTTTATACACTAAAGGAATAAACATTTCCCAGGATTTGGCTGACAAATATTTGTGTATGAAAGCACCTGCACGATTAAACAGAACAACATGCTTATAGCTTGTCCTTTACTCTGCTCAGCAATCAATTCTTTTGCAGATTTGCATAGTTATGATGCACAGCAACAAGGAGCTCTAAGCACTTGTTTCATCTACCCCCTTTTTTCGAGTGCTTATCTTTCAAGTATATTAAAAAATATTGCTTGAGCTGTGCAAGCTGATAGCTAGGAGCCCGAGAAAAGATACAGGGACCATTGCTTCACACTCCTGGAAGCAGATGGGAATGTAGGGATTGGCAGCACCATGTCCCCTTTTCCCAAAGCAACAGGTAGAAGCAGATAACTCAGTTGGAGTAGATGGACAATATTCCTTCTTAGCTGCCCCCATCATGCTGTTGGCTGTTTGGTGGGTTTATTTAATACTGCTGTTGGCAGTAAAGGAAGCCTGCGGCAGAAAGGAGGCTCCTGTATGCCTGTCCCATTCCCTTGGACATGGAGCCAACCCGTGTTCTCTTTTCTTTTCATCCCTCTTTTACTAGAGTAATGGTGAAGTATTTATTTTTAGTCACGAATAATCTGTTATATTTTAAAGAAAAGCTTAGAATTGAGGGTTGGTTATTTTTCTGAACTATCTTAATTTAAACAAACTAATAAGACTGAATTTTGCAATTCTTTGCAAAAATTCATTGCAAGGGGAAAGAAATAAAAGGAGAGCAGTAAAAAACCCAATAGGGTTGTATTTAGCATCAGAATATGTTCATGCATGGAAGTATTTTCTGTTCTCCAGTCTACAAGGATTTAGTTTTGAGATTTGATTTCCTCTTTTTCCTAGCAAGCACAGCAAGAATCGAGGAACTACCAAGGAGACAAAGGATGGGAATATAGGGAGGGAAGGCATCCCATTGATGATTCTGTTTGTAACTGTCTGGCTTCCTGTTCTAATTTGTTTTCATAGAGGTTTTCCCTTCCTCAGCCCACTGCCTGCTTTGCTCCTGCTTTTGAGCCCTTCCAGGTCTGAGAGCAGCTGTGCTAGCCTTGAACCTTGCTGCATAGCTGGGCAGAGCCAGTGATGACCCCGTGGGATACTGAGAGACTGCAACATCCCCCGGAGTGCTTTGATATAGATTAGGGTCTGGAGGTACTGAAGACAAGTGCCTTTTCTCCTCTGATCCTGCTATGAGGAAGCACAGAGGAGGAGGGGGACCATTTCACCTGCAGTGTGGGATCTGGCATTGAAATACCTTCTGGGGATGGGATGCAGAACATGAACAGAATAAATTCATCTGAAAGGAGCTCTTGTGCCCAGAGAACAGCCCTATAGTCAGGAGAGTGAAGCTGTGCATTTATATGCAGTGTGGAGGGTTGGCGAGGCTGCTCCCTGTGCTCCAAGCACTCACTTGGTTAGACTTCAACATGACAGACAGCCATCAGGTGCAGACACAGATGGGAGATGTAGGAATTCTTCCTAGAGAGGACTGAAATAGCTGCTGACATTCAGAGAGCTGCACTGGAGATGGACACTTCACAGAGATGTGGGTAAAAACTGCCGTGGCTCAATGTGAGGGGGTGGGTAACGTGGAAGAAACTCTGTCTCCTTCAGAAAATATCTTAGCACATCCTGAAAAGAGGTGTCTTCTCCAGGCTGGGAGCACCTGAAGCTGCTCAGCCAACTCCTCTGCTCTCATGCAGCAGCTGAAGCAGTTGGAAATTTGATATTCTTTTCCCACATCTAGATTTGGGTGGTCTCACTGCTGCTTCAGGGAATCCCAGGTGCTGCTCCCTGCCCACTGTGAAGGGGCCACTTCAACACTCCTTGAAATACAGGAGTACATCACATGTCTTCTCTGAATTATGCACAAATCAGTTATTGAAATGAATGTTGAGGGTTGGCTTAATAACAGCCTTGAAAGATTGAACACCAGAGTGGTACTCTGTACAAATGGATTAGGAATTTTCTTTCCATTCAATCATCCCTTTCTGTTTGCACTGTGGGCCTTTCTTTTCCTGTGTACAGTGATTTGCAGCTCCAGGTTTAGGGCTGACACTGCTTTTGTGCTTCTGGTTTAGTTTTTTTTTTATGTACCCATGGAAGCAAAGAGCAAGGAGAGTAATCTCAGGTGGAGTAGGGATGCTTCAGATAGGAACTTGTTAAAAACCATCACCTCTGCATGCAGGCTGGTGAGAAAAATTGCATCCAGTGTTGTATTTTTCCAAAAGAAAAGAAAGAACACGACAAATTAGCAGCTAGGAATTAAAGACAGGTAAAATGCCACATTGTCTTACTTGGACATTAGTATTCCTGGTAGGTTTGGTGTTGCTTAATCAATGCTTCAGCAGCTAAGCTGTGAAGGGATGGCAGAGACTTCAAACCTGTGGTGATTCACAAGCAGCACAGCACATACCAGTAGGAGCAGCCATGGGATTCCACGTGAGCAATGCCTTTCACTCAGATAGGTTTCAGCAAGCCCTAACTCAGTCTCTCACAAATTCCCTATGAGGGAAATTCTTTGTCCTGCTTCACTTATATCCAGTCCTAGGCTGGAATGAAGAAAATGTTTAAGAGTGTTCATTCAGAAGCACTACAAATAAGGAGTGTACTTAAAGCACAGAGGAATTTCCACATAAAAAGAATGAAAAACCTTAGATTGGAGAGCATTAGATCTAGGTGCAAGCCAGCAGCACCTGCATTTTTATTACATGCACACACACACACACACAGACCCCAAATTGCCTGGTTAGCACTTACCTTGCTTTCATTTCTGAGGAATATTATTGAAATGAACCTTGGATATTGTATTCTGAAATGGGTACAACGCAATGCCTGAACCTGCCCCCATACTGCAATCTTTCTTTCCAACCCCAGCCCCAACCCCAATGGACTTGTCAGCAGTTTCTATCATTAGCAACATAATCCCTCCTCTCTCCCGCTCTTTCTTTTTTATGTTTTCCCAGGGCTGCACCAATAATGAATAATTTACCAGTGTGGAGAAAGAAAAGTGTCACTACTGGAGTCTCAAGGCTCATCACTCACAAACCTGTCACATGGTCAAGAGTCATCAGTGCCATTATTTGTGTGAAGAGAAATTAGCACTAATCTACTGCTGAGTCTCTTGCTCCAGCCACTGTAAATGGTGCCAGCTTCTTAACAGAGCAGATTGTCTGTGCCACTGCTTATCTCAGTAAAGTTAAAAAAAGGAAAAAAGCCTCCTCACCCACTTCACAGAGGACATCCCACATGTGTTTAGAATTAGAGGAGAGGCACTGTAATACAAAGGGCTGTTACCTTTCTCACACTGAGAAGTGCTAGAGATTTGATTTGCCTCTCTGCTATTAATAAATACCATTGAATTCAGAGAAAGGGATCCAAGCAGGACTTTCAAAGGTGCACATTCCTGTGCAAAAAGGAGATATGACTTCCCATGTCACAGAATAAGCATGTGAATGCTAAGATTTTAATTTTAGGGAGGAAAGGAAATGCCCTGTACTGAGCTATGAAACATAAACAAGGCACAAAATAGAACAAAATGGTGCCTTCAGTAAATAATCAGGGCAACAATGAGAACTATTGTGTGAGGGGCTTCCTCCTGTGAAAAAGGGAAGAGATGGGTAATGTGCTCAGTTTGCTCCAGCAGTCATTTCCATCCATCAGTCCAGGGATTTTAAACGTGCTACCATCAGCAGGTTTTTGGAACACCCACTACACAAAATCCACAGCAAATGCAAAGCTGCCATTGGCCCAGCTCATCCCAGTGGCAGAAGAAGTGACAGCTGTGGCTCAGAGGCAGAAAATCCCACAGTCCCTCCTCGAGGCCTCAGTGGATCCCCATCAAAGGGCAAGGCTTGTTCCCTGCTGGGGACAGCCCCCACATCTGGTGAGGTCCAAGCAGAGCTCTTGGCAGAAAAAAAAAAAAAATTGTTTCCATCTCTAAAGGTTTGAAATGGTTTCGTTTTCTCTCTCTGTGCTTCCCTTTGTTTAAAATAATTTTCCAATATTAATTTCTAGCAAAATAGACCTGTCTGAATAAATGAATAATGATTGTGAAATGGAGTCCTTTGGATCATGAGGGATGCTGGCCTAAAGTCAGAAAGAGGGTTTATAATACAAAATTTGGAAGCACAAACTTTTCTGATTTTGATCAGAAGAGTACTTAATTTGTTAAAAAGTCTTTCCTTTTCTCACTCTGGGAGGATATGCAGGGAGCCAGGTCTGCAGCCTGGCTCTGTGCCCAGCAGCCAGCCTCCAGGACTGCCCTCACACTTGTTGGCAGCACAGCTTTGCCAAAACACACTCTGGGGGCACCCCCCAGCTACAGCAGCCAGCCTAATCCCCGAAGTGGGAGACTACATGAGAAACACAACACAGCCTTGGGCTGCACTATGGTTTGCACCTCAGATCCTCCAAGGACACTACACATCCTACCTGCCAAAAATTCACCTCCTCGCAGCCCTTGGAGGTCACTCTGTCTCCGCCTGAAGCTGCAGGAAGACTGAGTTTGCTGTGGAGGAAAACAGGGAGAGATAGTGCAGCCTGGAGATCTCAGTGCCACAGTGAGAGCAGGGAGAGTGTGGGAGTGCTCCTTAGTGCTGGGACTGGGAGGGACCCAGAAGTACCCAGCACTTATGGAAATATCTGCATCCAAATGCAAAACCTCTAAGAGCTTTTAGATAGGAAAATAAGTGTGGACTTTAAAAGTTCAAAGATCTTTGAGCTTTTACATCCCCCCCACTCCAAGATTAATCTCTTTTCTTTGACTGAAAAAAGGCAGAATCTCACACAAGTTTTCTGTCACTTGTGCAAACTAATGGTCCAAAGCTGGATTCTAGCCTGAATTTCCCGAGTACCTTTCCAAAACTTATCCTCTCCACTATCCCTCTCGTCTTGATTTTGGTTTTATTGCCACTCAAGTTTGGAAAGTCACCATTCTTTTCAAAAACGTAGCAGACGAGCAGCCCAAAATATATCCAGGTTCTTTTTCCTTCTCCCCTTTTTCCTGCAGCTCAAAATCATATATTGCAGTGTAGTTGAGTGTCCCAAATCAACACACACCACTGCCAAAGCATCTCCGCCTCACTGCACTCTCTGCATCCCCAGTGCCCAAAGCTGACTCCCTTCCCCACGTTCAAGGATTCTATTTCTCATCACATCCTTGCCAGGAGAAATTGCCTACTTTACAAAAAGGCATTACAAATGTGTTCTGTGGCTGTGGGACCAGGAATCATGGGAGGGGACTGACCCTCAGTGAAGTCCAGTTACTAAGAGAAGGATGAGATCTATGAGAGCTGCTTGACTGAAGAGGCATCTCCTGGTGCTGCTGGGGATCAGGTCACTATATCTTGCTTCTATTCCTCTTTATCTCTGCACAGCAAATTGCTGTTACTGTTCCAGCTCACTAGAGCAAAGAGGCAGGACCTCAATTAAGGTGTTTGAAGGGACTTTTCAGAAAGAAAGTGAGGGCTGAGATAGGCCCTATTCAGACATAGATTTCATTGAGATTTTGCTCAGGAACCCCTGATGCTTTCTAGCTCCCTGAGCACATCTGTTGCTGGAAACATAACAGTATTTACCTTGTTAAAAGCAACTTGTGTCAAAAAGCATCAGGAAGGAGCAGAGTGGCTGTGGAGGCTCCTGGGAGAGATTTCCTCCACGTGCTGCTCCCAGCAGCTTGCAAGGTGAAGGAGAGGGCACCCTCGGCCCCTTGCCTGGACTCACTACAAAGGCAGTCTTGGCAAATCATGGTCCCTCAATTAACCACGGGAGGATTGGTCTCCAGCATCCACAGGGAGGGCAAGAAATTCAGCTGTTAAATTTTCTTACATCATTCCATTGGCAAACAAGGGCTTTCTTCATCTGGCAAGGCGTATGTTGAAGCCATGAAACCTGCAACTGCAGACCTGCGAGGCAGGTCTTGGCTTCCTCTGTGATTTTCCAGTGTCTCCACCCCCACATGGTATCATCTAGTTAGGTGCTGGGACCCCAGTGCTGCCTGGCTAGATGAGAACCTCACAGATGACAGAGTAACACCCACAGAAGGCATTTTGGGTTCCTGAAGCTCCATCTATCCTGACCAGCATGTCGGTCTTTTCAGTCACATTTACTTTGCCTTCAAGAAATAAGTTGATTATGACCTTTGCTCAGAGCAACTGGAACCAGCTTGAAATATGAAATCTGTAACATATCTGATGATGTCAGCTCACACTTTTCTGCAAGCTTCCCCCGGGCTGAGTCACAGCAGGAGGATTCAAAGTCAATACTCAATAGCATGAGCTTAAAGATATACTGCCAGTGGGCTAATTTATTGGTAATTCTGAGTGGAGTGAATTTTCCTAACTTGTTGCTGCTCCCTTGTCTATCTCCCGGTGCAAATGAAGAAGGATGCCCTTCCCATATCTCTGATTAGTAACAAGCTTGATGTGATTCAATGATTTTTATTTACAAATACAGCTGAAGTACTTGCTTTAGTTATTTCTTAGCACACACTTCATGCCCTTGTACCTTGCCAGGTATCAAACTTTAAAAAAAATATTCAGAATTTAAAAGTATTATAGTAAGACTGTGACCATGTTTGACATATTCATGGCAAACTGTCCTCTGTCAAATGTACATCCCAAAGCCTTGTTCAGCAGTTGTGGATGCTTCAAAATGATGTTAAAACAAATCAGAGTAGCAATCTGCCTCAGAACAAAAAAGCTTAGGTCACTCACCACATGTATGACCTCCTGAAAAAGCTCTTTGGCTGGTAAACAGAAAGTCCATTAGAACCTTCCAAATAGCTGTGATGCACACACATTGAAACTTCTGAGCGCATCGGTCCCTTGCACCATCATACAGCCATTAATGGCTGGATATCAAATGTATTGATCTACCAGCACTCCAATACACAATCCACTATTTAGACTGGCTGCTCTCATGAGCAGCAAGCACTCCCTAAGCAGGGGAATGTCATTTTTGTCTCTGCAGAATTGTTGGCTCAGAATGTCTTATGATACATTTCTTGCACTGCCATGGCTCTGAGCAGAGCAGTCTCAATGACCTCTGCAAAAACAGCTCCTACTGCAGGGCCACTGCAAAATTTGTAGCACCACTCATGAATGCTAATATCTCCCAGTGACTCGAGGAACCTCTCTGAAAAAAACAAACAAAAAAAGACCACCTTTTTTGTCCAAATAACTCTCTGACTAATGTAGTCTGCAGCATTTGTCTTTTGTCAACTCATGCTTGCCTCGTGATGCTGTGATAAATCACAAATGCTGTGGTGCACTAGTTGGTTTTGCTGCACTCCAAACCCATTGCAAATATAGATGTAAACAGTTGCTTTGAAACTTAACCTCTTTTTTTCCCCCCCAGCTTTCTTTACAGAGGCATGTTTTACAACTACTGGTGTCTGCTTTCTCTCACACTTTATTATTATAAATTAGCAGGGTCAAAGAGCTCCCCTTAGGAAGGTTTAAAACAACACTTTTCCCCTTTGGTTTTAATGCCCTACACCAGTTTCTGTGCCATCTACTGTGTAGCAGCATACCTCCCACTTGCCTTTGTGATCCTAAATATCTATGCCCTGATTCATTGTTGGGGCATGCAGTGGGAGCCAGATCACAGCACTTTCATGCAGACCTTTTTATAAGAGCACAACAGTACCCATTAAAAGAAAGGAAATCTCTTGCTTGAGGGAAAACAAAAACACACACGCACGCACAAAAAAAATCCCACAGCAACCTTATATTATAGTCTGCAGCTAAACCTGGAGCTGTGGACCTCAAGCCAAAACATAACCACAGTTTAGGGAAAGTGGCATAATATATATTGTAATTACAAGGTTCCACTACAATAACAGACCACAGAACTGGCCAAAAGGTGAGTTTATTTGTCTTTGTTGGCAGTGGGAATATGGGTAGGTTCCTTTGGCTGAATTTTTTTATTTCCTTTAAAAGGGAGAAATGGAACCTTCCCCTTTCTCCATCACTCTCCACCCAAATGGCAGTTCCTACATGCTCTGTCAGCTGAGGTTAGCTCCATAACACAGATCTCTTTTCACTGAGCTATTATTTTACTAGTAGCTGTAATGGGCTATTATCTGTGTGACACAGCCTCTGGAGTGGCAGAAGACACCTCTTTCTCCTCCACTGACAGATTGAAGAGCTAAATTATAATTTAAGGAACCAGGTGCCCAATTCTGTCAAAACATCTCATGTGATGGTTTCTTATTCAAGAGAAAACTATACATAATCAAGTAAAAGCATGTGAGGGTTCCAGGCCTAAAAAGAGATATCAGAGACAATATCAAGTAAGTGATGTTAATGCAAAGATGACCTTCTAGCTATTGTGTGCTTAGGGTTTAACAGCTTAAGAAAAGCTCAGTAAGGAAAACAGATATTGCTAGCTTTGCTAAAATCTAAACGTGAAAATAATTCCAAATCAAATTGACTGTCTGAATTTCACAGAATAAACAGGAGAATGCAAAAATTAGTTAATTCCATAGGTGAGATAAAATACCTAACAGTTTTAAATTCCTTCATTTTAAAGACTTTATGGTTTTAAAACTTATTAGCTAACACATGAGATGCTGTTATGTTAAAAATTTAGTGAGTATTCTTCCACTTAAATGAACAGAATGTGAATTTGAAAACATTCAATGATATTACTTGAAGGATTATATGTAACATTCCCAGTGTAAGTTTAAACAAATGTCAAGGTGCCCTGCTCTTGGCATCCCAAGTCTTTGATTTGTAAAGCAGCTTTTAGATAATTTAACAGCCAGAAATAGTTTAAAAGAAACAGAATTTGCTGGTGCATGTAACAATTTGTATTGTCTGTCTCAGATCTCATAACTTCCCCCCATTCCTGTGTGACAAGCATTGATGGGAATGCTTGTGAGGTGTTTTTACACTATGTTGAAGCAAAACCTCTCCCAACTCTACATTATTTATATAGCACCATTTACTGTTCCTGTGTGCTGGTTTTGGCTGGAGTAGAGTTAGTTTTCTTCAAAGCAGCTAATATAGGGCTGTGTTTTGGGTTTATGTTGGAAACAGTATTGATAATCACAAGGATGCTTGAGTGATTTCTGGGCAGGGCTTACACAGAGTCAAGGTCTTTTCTGCTGTTCACCCACCCCAGCAGCAGGCAGGCTGGGGGGGCACAAGGGAGGGACAGCTTGGACAGCTGACCCCGGCTGACCAAAAGAGTAGTCCATAACTAATACACAACCTAGGCACCACTAACACATAATCTATGGAATCATGCTCAGTATATAAAGCTGAGAGAGAAGTAGGAAGGGAAAGATGTTTGAAATGACAGTGTTTGTCTTCCCAAGTAACCTGTCCTGATGGAGCTCTGCTGTCTTGGAGAGGGCTGAACATCTGCGTGCTCCAGGAAGTGGTGGATGAATTCATTCTTTAGCTTTGCTTGTGCATGGGGCTTTTACTTCACCTATTAAATTATCTTTATTTCAATGCACAAATCTTCTCACTTTTACTCTTCTGAATTTCTCCATCTCCCTGGAGAGACTGAGTAGGCAGGTGGCTGTGTGGTGCTTGGTTGCCAGCAGAGGTAATACCCCAACATCCTATGAAATATATATTTATATTCTAGGAATAAAACTAAGAGGAGACTGTGGTAGTGATCTTAGGGACAAAGCTACTTCTAACCCAAAAATGTTACATTGATAACACCTGCTGAAGGTGACTGGTAAACTTTACAGAATCCAACTCACAAGAGTTCTAATACAGCAGCTCTCTTGCTTCAGTGCAAGCAGACACATCTTTGATCTCTCTCCTAAACTCGGCTTTGAGATGGTTTCAGAGACACACAGCATGTAGGAGTACAAGGTGAGCTTTTCCACTGAGATTTCTTTTGACAGTCACAATCACACATCAAAAGAAGTGAGACAAGCTAATTTAAACTTAAAATAAAGGAAACATGACACAGTGTTTGGTGAATGCTGGCTGTTCTCTTTGGATCGAGTGATGCCCCCACCCCAACACATCTGGGCAGGTCCTGTGGGAATGCATTGCAGACCCTGCTCGTAACAAAATTCATGCTCACTTTCTGAAACTTGATTTTAGAAATAGTCCTCTATGAGTCTCCTCTTGTCTCCTCTCTGACTATACGATACCTTGTCCTTACAGGCAGCATTTTCCACAGCCAAGATCTGCTCAAATGAACTGTGTTCTCACAGCTGGGGAGGACCAAAGTAGAAAGTAGTTCCTCTTCCCCTACATATATTTAGGTGCTGAGGGGCCAAGCCTCCCTGTTTTAATTCAGTAGTTTCTGTATCAGTGCAGGAAGACCTTCCTGTCCTCCTCTTTATGAACTCTGTTTCCATCCTCTGCTGGGTTAGTGGAGCCAGATCCAGTGGCACAAAACAGCAGGAGGCTCAGCAGTCACAGCTGCTCGCACTACATTTATCCATGTTAATGGTGGTAACAGCCTACTTATTCCCTCTTTTTGCCCTTCCTCTGTAGCCCCACACCTTACCTCAAAGGAAGAAGTAATTGCTGTTGCACTTAACTCATCTGCAACAGACTGCTGAGAGCCTTCCTTTACTACCCTTGCCTCACATCCAGTTACTCCTATCCTGACTTCAATAATTTACCTGGAGTCACAGCAGGGAATTGCTTTGCTCTGATGCTTTCCTGAACAGTGCTAATGATCAAAAATACGTCAAGACACAGAAAAGTCACAATTTTCAGTTTATTCCAGTGATAAATTTTTATCCCTTACTTTTTTCTTCTTGAAGCTTAGAGATCCCAGATTCCTTCCTGAAGAGTCCATTAGCACCCAAAGTGTTGTCAGCCTGAAGGTGAATCTAGAGCACTTGTGTAATCTTTCAGTCTTTTTCTCAACAGAATAATTTAGATCTGTTGAAGCTTGCAAATGCAAAGCATTTGCTGTCTAGCTTTGGAAACATGTATGTATATCTCTATATACACATGCATACGTATTTAATTTCCATTTAAATCTTCAGACATCTTTTTTGAAATGTGTCCATCATGAAGCCAGCTCTGTAGCTACTTCCTACTTTGTGATTCAATGGTTACATTAACTATTGTGCAGCAGCTTGAGATTTGGAGCTCATTTTGAACTGTTTATGCCTAGGACCACTACTTTTGGAGGCACTGCTTGCCAGATCCACTGCTGTGAAAGTCTGCCACCATTCTTATCCCTGCTCATCTCTCCACATTTGTCTTTATTGAAATGCAGTTTCTTTGTCTTGACCAGTTTGCCAAGCCTCGCGTATCACACTGTCTGACTTTCTCACCCTTACAAATATTTCTTTTTCTGTTTACTTTTCCATTACCTGGAAAAGTTGCCAATTGTCATTTCATGAGTATAAAATGAGCATTGAACTTCAAATACATATACTTACAGATTAGAAGCAATTTTATACATGTTTGTATTCATTTTGTTCTTACATCCAGATTATTTGTGAATGCCCTGAATATCAGATGACTCAAAATGGCTTGTAACATGACAATTTCTCTGTAGATGACTCCTCAAGACAGCTGAGACCCTTACAGTTGCTCTCTCAGGGTGTTCTTTTTCTATTACAACACTATTCAATATTAAGACAAAATCTCTGTAAAATTTCTGTGTATTGTCCAATAAACTCACAGCCTCAAATCATGAGAGCTGCAGTGTTGAAAAGTGCTTCTGAGCAGAGACCTGTTGGCCATAAGTACACAGCTGTGGGGCCTAGTGATCCCAATCCTCTAATATTACTGATTTAAATCTTCTATCAGTCTTTACATTCAGGTGCTCTGTGTTGTTAACATTTTAGCATGACACCAGCCAATAAATAATTTTCCCCCTAGTATTCTTAGCCTTGCTAAACAGACTTTTTTCCTGTCTTTGGGTCTCTTTATTAAATTTGTAGACTTCAAGCCTTTTATCTGTAGTATCCTTTTTACTTATTAAATATAGGTGGTTGGGGGCTTTTTTATCTCTAATTCCTTCAGTTGGATCCAATTTTAATGAGAGGCAGCCAGGCAATACTACAGAGAGCCAAGATCTCCAGATCTCCATATTGCTATATGCTCCCCACACATTTACCAGCCCGTTCTTGTTTCTCTGCCTTTCTGTCACACAAGAGCTCTGCTCCTGTGACCAGTGCCTTTCTGCATGACCTCACATATTTCCATTGAGGAATACCACTACCAGGACAGGATTCCCAGGGGACCCATGGTCATGCCAGCCACTGCAACCCCACCTTCCTCCCACCCTGGCTGTGTGGCTGAACCAAAGCCAGAGCCTCCCAAGCCACGCAGAGATCTGTGCCAGCAGCTGGGCTTTGGTCACCACAAGAAGTGGTTGCCTTCCTTCAGGCCATGCAGGTGACACACTACAGAGGATCTGTGGTGCACTTAGGGGAGCTTAAATGACCCTATTAAGCCCTTTGAGATACACAGGTATCAGCTATTAACTACTGCAGATATTGGAACAACAGCAGCTCCCTCTTTGGTGGTGTTTTATTTACATCGATATTTCTAACATCTCGAACCATTTATTCTCTAACAGAACACAGACCTTTCCAGGAGCAGCAGAGTAGAGTGAGACTGAATTTTAATGGATTTTTAAAAAGGAGCAAACTTTTCAGATACTTTTTAGACATCATAAAAGAAGAAAGAAGGGCAACAAGCCCATTTCCCCACTTTTTGCAGATCTTCTTTAGGAAAACACGGTTTATTCAGGCAACTGAACACAGACACAATTAATATTATTTCCTTTAGACCAGAGCCTCTAACGAAACTGAGCAGGAGGGCTTCAGCTCATCCTGTGTAGCTGGCAAAAAAGAAAAAAACCACATTCAGCAAGCTGATCTCTTGGTATTCTTTGTCTCGTGCCCCAGCTAAGGCAGCACAGCTGCTTTCTGTACATGTCCCTGGGCCTACATCAGGCACCTATACCGATATTTATTGCTTATTATCTGGTTATGAGGAGAATGGGTGACTTTTACTTGAGAAAATAATTTATTTAGCCTTTAACAAATAGAAATGTTTTGAAATGGGATAGAAATAAAGTTGAACATAAACACAGCCTTCAGAAAACAAGAGGTTTGGCTGGCTGTAGTCAACAACAAAAATGTGACACCTTCTTTTTGCCCACATTTTTAACAGTAAAGGACTTCTTAGCCTATTTTATTTCTGGAATGTTTCAAAGCCCCTCCACTTAAGCAGCTCACCTGAGAGTAGTACACAGCATTACAAAAATGCCCCAGTGATGCCATGCTGTTCTCTCTCTCATTTGATGAATATTATTTAATTTCCAGCATCTCCAGTATAATGTTTCTTCCTCTGAAACACCTGTGCTTGTGGGCTAAGAATAGGATCCATATTCAGAGCTGTCACAAAAACAAAGAAGAACATCTGGGCTTCTATGTCCCCACTACATTCTGGCAAACATTGTTCCACACATGCCTATTTCCCACTTTTGTCTTCCCAGCACACGGGGGGTTGGTTGGTTCTGGAGAATTTTCACTGTCTTGCTCAGGGGTAGCAGGGACAGCATGTTTGTCCATTGGCCCTGGAGGGACAATTCTAAGAGGTTGATAACTAGAGCAGCTTTCCTGAGAAGAGTGGTTGATTCGTCCCTGGTATAACTCTGCTGATTCTAATGGCTTTTTACCAGGGATGAATTTGGCCCCATGTTGTTAGATGTCTGCATATTAGAAACAGAGTCATTTGCTACAAGGGAAACAGTCAACATCTTATTTGCATCCATGCATATCAACAATGCAATTAGGGCAAACTTCTTTGAGAATTGGATTCAGATGGTAATTAAAGTATTGTGTTATGAATTTTAATTTGGCATTAGTGAAGTAAATTATTCTGTATTGCTCTGTTCTCACAGTTTGGGCAGAATACATTATGCTTTGCTTACTGAGACCTTTGAATTAAAAAAAAAAAAAAGAGCCTAGTCCCTGTGTCCTCAGAATCTAATTGTGTGGAAGAAAATGAGTTACATAAAACCTTTTACCAGTGATTCAAAGTCAAGCAGCAGTGAACATCATTCCTTTGATACCCTCCCACAATTTCGGGACTCAGTTGGAAGGGCTGGGGAGGAAGCTCTTCTAAGCAGCAATAATTTGTAAGATTCAATTTAAAAAGAAAGCATAAAAACAACTACTTTCAAAAGTCAGGTGAGATACAAACATTTAAAAATGTCAATGTCTACATCATCACTGATAATGATATATGGCCAGCAGATGAGAGCTTAGAAAAACAGAGTGAATTTACAAATTCTTATTGGACTCCTGGCATACACATAGCAGAGGGTTTTAAAGGAAGACCAGTAAGAACAACACAATGACTGTTCAGATATAACTCTCTCTGAGCATAAGAAATCTAGGTGCATGCATGTGGAGAGGAAAGGTTTTCAGTAGTTGTCTGATGACTTGCTTAATGGCAAGTGAACCTCATCATGCAAGATGTTCCACATGTTTGCAGTAAAAGACAATCATTGCTTGCAGAATTTGCCCACCAAGTAGACAAGACAGAGGGCACTCCATGGGAAGAGTAAGACGTTATTCTATCCATGTTATAATGGCACAATAATCTCCATTCTTCATCAGTGTTTTCCTTTGATCCAGCCTTCCTTCCAACTCCTGCATCAACAGCATCCAGGCATTCTTAGGGTTTGGCCCAGCAAAAAGGTCTAGAAAAGGCAAGAGATAAAAATCAATTATGTTCAAACCTTTTTGGCTGCATTGACCCTGGTTGCACACCAGGTGCCCACCAAAGCTGCTGTATCATTGCCTCCTGAGGTGAACAAGTCCTCCAGGGAATCTGCTCCAGTGTGGCCTTCCCATGAGGTTACATCCTCCTCTGGGCACTCAGCTGCTCCAGCTTGGGATCCTCCAGGCTCTGCAGGTGGATACCTGCTCCACTATAAACTTCCATGGACTACCTCTCCATAGTCTTCTCCACAGGCTGCTGGGGAATCTCAGCTCTGGCTCCTGGAGCATCTCCTCCCTCATCTTCTGTACCCTTTCCATCCACAAAATAAGTGAACATCCGAACTCCCTTTAGGGAGTGGGAGACCTGGCTCATGTTTCTAACCACAGAACTGCTCCCAGCAGGGTGCCCAAGAGGGTTTGATAGCACTTGCTTCTTACACAGGACGCTAATTGAATTGATGGGGGACTCTCAACTGACACAAGTATCAATCCCTTATCTAAAACTTTCTTACCTTTCCCCTCATTGAAAGTAGGCTCAAAAGGCTGATGCTGAAGATGATAGCAAGCATCAGCAGTTTATTAAAACCTTCTGCCTTTTTTCTGTCACAATCCTACAGGCAGCATCACATAACACAAACTCCTTCCTCTCACAGCACAACCTGCTAGCTCTAACAACACCTCTCGCCCCCCTCCCAGCTCTTTATACCTTTCTTTCTCACCTGCATAACACCTGTGTGCCCTTTTACTCTTTTATGGTTGGTCAATACACATCAGCATTCCATGCTTCTCCTTCTTCAATGCTGTTCACCTGTCTTATAAAGCTGCACCCCATTAGGGATGAGGCTTGACTGCAGCCCCATTCCTAATCTCCCACAATCTCTTCTTCTACAAGGATTTGCACTGTGGGGTTGGTGAGGGGTCCTCCTCATGCCACCTTCAGGTTATGACCCCTCAGTACTCTCTGTGTCCTTTGGAAGAGTCATTTGCCTGACTTACTCTTGAGGCTGGTGACAGAGATGTTGTATTTTCTCTAGGCAGTCCATCCCAGTATTTCACAGTCTTACTGTTAAAGTCAAGTATATGCTCACATTTAACTGGAATCCTTCTTACAGCAATTTCAGTCAATCAGGCCTTGTTCTTTGACTAGTGAGAAAAATCTTCAAGTCCATTTCAAGTCAATGAAGCTGAGACAGTTTCTACTCCCTAAAGGTATAAAACTGGGAGGTGTTTGAGTTTTTTGTTACATGGTCTGCATTTCTTAATAGAAAAAAATTGCAGCTAAAATTCCAGAGCGTCAAACTGCCATGCAAAAAGGTTATGCTTTTAGTATTTCTCATTTAGAGAGCTAAAGAGCCAAATGTTTCACAAAGACCAGATGCTCTCATGAGAATGAATTTCTCCATGATTTTCATAGTAGATTAAAATGTTTAAGACTTAAATAATCTTTGGATGAGGTCCTGACCTCATGTTTGTATAAATATGGGCTTGTTCAGCTGAAGTCTATGGAGCTATATAAAAATAGCGCCAGTGTAAGAGAGAATCCAGCCCAGAATATGTCAGCATATCCTCAACCCCATGATATTGCCCAGCACATACTGCCTGGCCCCATATGCTTCCACGTGTCCTGACAGAGGTGTTTGCAACTGCTGTTGGAGCGCTCAGATATGTGCTACAGTATGAAACAGATGGTAGCTCCATGTAAAATAATATATCCAAAGGTACTGCTGCAAGAAGCCTCATGGTATTCATGTCTTTGAGGTAAGTTTGTTACAGATGTTAGCCAGAGGACATACTAAGCTTATTCACTGGATGTCTTTAGGGAAGGTAGATGCTTCACCACCTCAGGAAATCAAAAATATATTGCATTTTCTTCTTGCTGAGATTAGTATTTATATTCAGATGTTATTCATCAATTCCCCATGCTCTGTGTGAGCAAGCATGGGTGTTCCCTCTTGCTGGTGAGGTGCAGGGAGGTGTGTGCAGGTATCACAGCAGGCAGACAGAGCCCACAAGGGATAATATCTTCTGCCAGCAGTGCAGCGCAACAAAATCCATGGCAGTGGCACTCAGCATCCAGCATGCCCAGCTGCCCAGTCCTAAATGCTACAGAACATTAAAAAGTAACAACAACAAGAACAACAACAACCCTATGATGTCCCTCCTCATTAACTTTTTAAAGCTTCTGCTCACTTTGTGGAATCACCATTCTATCGTGTGGTCAATAATGTATGAAATGAAAAACTCCTGTCCACTCTGCGATGCAGACAGAGATTTACAGTAACTGCTTAGTGCTATTTTTGGTAGACCTGAATTCAGGGGCAATAAATAAAAAAAAAAATCCCACAAACACAAGAAAGAGCAGAGGCAAGAAAATTAAGTTAAACAAAACAAAACAAAGATCAAACATTTTAAAGACAGTTGCAGTGAGGGAGATATATTTTTCTTTCTTAATCTCTTTTTGTCACCTGCTCACAAGAGAGCCACAGTCTAGAGAAAAAGCAATGCTATTTTTCCTTATTTTCTTCTTTAAAATCAACTTATTGTTCATGGAAGACACTTATCTCTGCTAGCCCCCAAGACCCAGAATTAGGAGTAAATGAACATCTTCAATCCATCCTCCCATCACTACCAATCTCCTTGACCTATTAACCATCTCACTGTTAGGCTCAGCTGAAGCATCTGTCCAGAGGTAAAATATGGCAGGATTTTTCTGGCTGTGTACAGCCCTCTAAGGCTGGAGAAATGCTTTGCCCTCTGCAATTGTGTGAAGAATAAAGAATAATGGCAAAATATATTCCTAGCCTTTTCTTCTTAAAATTAGAAAGCACTTATTGTTTGGCAGAATGGGCTAGCTGAAAGAGGGCAAGTAGCAGTTTCAGAAGTATATTTACAAAAATAATATGCTTAGCCATCATGGCATGCTGTCTATGTCCAGTGTGACTCTTTCTGCTGCCACTGCTACTGAATTCCTTTGCAGAGGGACCAGCACTGGCAGACCTACATACACAGCATTGGTAAAACCTATTTTCGGTAAAACCTGCCAAGGAAGCTTCCAGAAATGGTGCTGAACCCTGAACCTATCCTTATTCCTACTAATGTGACCTGCTTCATTGCTAGGGTTGCTGCCCCAGCCTCCTTTTACTTTAGCACGTGGATCAGAAAATTCACTGACGAATGGCAGCAATGAATGGTTTCTTCATCTTACAACAGCTCACAGCAAATTGTTGTAATCTGCATTTCCAGCTACAGGAGTTTTGGAGCAGAATTAATTGTAAATGACTTCTAGCCTAGTTATAATCTAAAATACTGTTTCATTTTGGCAGTAGAAAGGAACTGCACTTTCTGCATAAAGCCAATGCCTATGAAACAGAAGAAAGCAAAGCATGATCAGTGTGGTGAGCAGGAGATAAAACAAGCTCCTTGGCACTGGGCAATGGCAGAGGAAGTCTGTTTCCTCCCTGATAGCTAGTCGAACATTGTTACCCTAAGCTGGGCTGGTTCTCCTCCCACCAGGCTGTTCATATACCATCTGCCCATGCTGAAAATTATCAGGAGCATTATGTTGCGTCTTTACTTATTAAAAGGCTGAATGCAAACTTTCCAGAGCATACAGAGTGTTACAGCTTACTGCACTGGAAACTTTATACCATTATGCCTAGTGAGGCCCCTGAGTCTCTGTTTTAATGCCTTGGAAAGGCGACAAAGTAGAGCCAAGAAAGGGCAAAGTAAAACCTGAAACTTGAAAATCACGACGCACCGTCTTCTCGCATTTCCCTTCTTCACTCACATAAAACTACAAACAAGCCAAATTTGTACTTGTATTTTTAAAATAAGGACAGAGTAAAATCTCTCCCACAGTCATTTTGTCTGTTCTGGCTTTGGGAGACAGAAAAGCCTTTAGAAAAAAAGACCCATCGTGCTGGCACTTTTTATTTTCCCTCAGTTCTCCCATCAAAACTTACTTTCACGAAAATGCAAACAGAAATCCATCCTCAGATACCACCTAGATAAAAGGTGAAGTTCTTGCTATTAATAATTAAGAATCACATATCTCTCCACATGTTAAAACATTCTATTACCATCACCTGTGTCCACTTCCCTTTGATAGGCATCTTGATATTTCCTGTAGCAATAAGGTGATGATACGCTGACTTGACCTGTATCTTAGATATTCATTCAATGAAATTAGAAAATCAGTCACATTAGAATAATACATATGTGAATTCAAATTCTTATTTCCATGTGCACCTCGGGGGTGGACAGGGGAATATAGAAAGAGAACAGAAATTGCTTGCTTTCACTCACAGAACAGGTAGATAGCACATGCTGGGCATAGGGTTGTGCATCCTGGTATTCAAACCACTGCTTCAGCAATTGACTCATTAGTATTTTGAGAAACATATTTTATAATTCCAGAATTAAAATCTGTCACTGCTGATCAGTTTCATGTAATTGAAAATAGGATATAAATTCAGCAAAATGCCTTTAGTAACTCTTGAGCAACTTCAACAAGTAGGAACGTGTATCAATTTGTTGAAATCTATCACTGAACACTCTATTTTTAAATACTATGAAAAATAACAGACCTTGCCTCTATTAAACAATCCTTTGGAATATTCTGCTCTATGTGAACAAGTAATTTTATTTATTCTTACAGATCTTATTCTTTAAAGAGCTTATTTTAAAAGCCTTACGTAGCATGGGAAATCTTGTTCTGTAACTTTTGCTATGGACTTCATGGATAGCTGATTCTCCTTGGTAAACATCCTGATGGCTCCTACTAAGGGTGAGAATTTAGAAGCCATCCAGGCAGTGTTAGGACAGTGCCTTTGAGGAACCCTGTGCATGTGCAATAGCCTTGCTGGCCAAGCATGGCCCACGAGAGGCTCATCTTCCCTAAAGCCTTCATTGCTCAGATCACCCTTCTCTATTTATTCAGTTTTGCTTCTCACCCAGATCTGTCACAAAGTACAAAAGCATATGTCTTTCTAAGCCAATCTCTATTACTTTATAAAACCCAGTGAAAAACATACAGGAATTGATTGTGGTAGCTGTCAAGCCTGCAAGTGATTCAAGCGTGTTTGCCCTTTCATTCGCTGCATTTTTGGGTGTTATATAAATAGAACAGGAAATGTAAAATGCAGGTTAAGTCATTCAACACTTCTGTTTTTTTCTGATTTCTGCCCTGTTCTGGCAGAAACTACATTTGAAACTACATTTTTGTCAGTCAGCTAGTGTTAGAATATCTGTAGGTTTGAAAGACAAAACAATAGGCTCTGCAGTGAACTTATCAGCTTTGTCAAAATCAAGTATTGACTCAGAACCAGGATCCATCCAGGTTCTTCAAAAACCATAATAGACACATTCCTCATTAGGCATCTGTTTATTCCAAAACACAAACACACAGGGGATAGAATTAGATAACACTTTTCTGGCTTACTAAATGGGTTAGACTTAGTAAATATGGTACTGGATTTTCAACTGATTCTACCATCTGTCAGCAAACTTATTGCTTTTAGCAGGGGTTTTTCTTGTGGTAATTTCTGGGTTTTTTTCCCCTCTGTTCTTTTCATGAATATACATGCCTACAAAGTTTAAGGGAAAAGTAAATTGAAGAAAAATGAATCAATCCACAAAATCTGAACAGGGCAGGTCAGATTATAATCAAAAACTACAAATGGACTGGCAAATTGCTATTAACAAGCAGCATAGGAAAAAAAATCTCATGTGTGGAAGGAACTTCCTATTGTTTTTCAGGTATATCTAAATCCCAAAATCAGTTATCATGGCAAATGGGGGTTTTGCAATGAACAGCACAGCAGCAACTGTGTGCATGGGTAGAGACTGGTGTGAAAAGGACAAAGAGCTGGGCTGAGAAAAACTACCCAGTAAATTATCTAGCTGGGACCCAATGTCATAAAAATCTAAGCATAACATTTCTGTTGTATTTTCATACTGAAAAAAAAAATAAAGTCTCAGATTATTGATCACCCATTCTGATGAAGTAGGAGCAGAACTAAATCATGGAAATTCTGTCACATGGGGATGCACTGGTACAGGCAGTGGTTTGAAGCTCCTGCAGCAAGCTCCAGTGCATGGTGCAGATGCATTGTTGCTACACTAGCAGCTGCCTTGCATCACACAGGGATGGCTGTGCTGCTGTTGAAGAGCATGATGAACTTAGCTACTTGGAAAGCAGTTTTGGCCTCATCCAACAGAATGGAAGGGCTTTTGCAATATTTCCAGGAGATTTTTAGTCTCAGTTCCTGACTTTTTTTATGTTTAGGGAAGGCATGGAGTCTTAGAAGCAAGGAGAAAAGGAGAATGAAGACTCAGTCAGAGTCACTGGTGATGGTGATGGGTTTAGCAATGTGTCTCTCCAAGGTGTCTTTGGTGCCAAAGACTATTTCTCTCCTCCTCAGGAGCCTCCAGCAGCAGAAACTGCATTCTTGCCATCCCCCTCTTTTGCAAAAAATGTTGTTGTTGACTGGGAAGAAGATGTAAGGGAGATCTTATACTTCCCCTACCAGTAGGAGGGAGAAGTTGGTCGTGATATACAGTTCATCAGACAAGACTACTCTGCCCTTTTTTCACTCACAGTTTCAGGCAGAGTTTGTCCCCTTGACCAAAACAACCCTTTCGGCCCAGGAATAAAACAAAACTAGGGCAAGGCATTACTTTGCTATGAACAGCTTGGGCAGAGAAGTCAGCCTGCTGAGATTTAAAAAATTATGAATGGCTGGGAAATAGATTTGGGAAGAAAAACAGCAGATAGTCAGCGATTCCTTATAGGCAGGTTCATCAATATATCCACAGCATTAAGCACCATTGGAGTGTACCTCATGCAATGAACAAAAGTACAAAAATAACAAGGGATGAGATAAAAGTTAGCACTGGACATAAAACATCAATACAAGGGAGGAGTAGGAAGATTATAGAAATGTTTGTGGTACTGTAGTAAAGTTATAAGTAAAGTCAAGGTGAAGAATGGAAAGAGGTGTGAATGAGATGTAGGATAAATGGGAAGACACATTCCATATACATAAAGGAAGAGGAGATGGCAGAAAAAAATAGAATTAGATAGAAGGGGTAATAAATTGTTGAAGGGGCTGACACAGTAAAAAAAAAAATTTATTCCTACATTCACAATCTGTCATACAGTAATAATCAGATACTTATTTTCCATGAGAAGAAAATATACCATGATAAATCAAAGCTATGTCCAGAATGAAGTCAATGAAAGCAAGACATCAGAAGGCTTACATTAATTTCCAGTATCAAAGACCCATGCTCTATTCAGAAAAAAAAAGCATAAATTCATATATATAAGCAAATGTGCTGCATTAAAAAGCTCTTTAAAATATGAAGAAACAAAATCTGTAAAATAGAAGATATCATATTTAATGCCTTTACTTTCAAAAAGGGATTTGATGTGACAGCAAGAAACCATTCCTTTTATTCAAAACAACACTGAGAAAAGTAATCAGGTGAAGATAATATTGGATGAAAGTGCTGTCGGAGAAAATATTGGGGAAAACTTGCAAGAGAAAGCTATAGTGACAGTTCTGGTTTCAGTTACAGCAAGCATCATAGACCCAGTAAAGGCAGGAGACTGCAGATCTCCCAGCAGGATGTCATGGCCAAAAGACCTAAAAAGAGCCATTCATGAGTGAACAGGGAAATAGAAAGTAGGGTTATAGATATTAATTTACCTTGTAGTTGGTAGGAGCAAGAGAATTATTGTGATATGTTGTCTCTGCTTACTTCACCTACACTTCTAGGGGACAGTAGAAGATTGGAGAGGGCTTAGATTGCTGGCACAAGGATGCTGTGAAAAGTGGACAACATTCACTGGAGGGAGAGAAGTAAGGGAGGGAGGGAGGGAGGGGGAGAGGGACTCTGAAATGAACTTTCCATATCCTTCAGGGGAAAATTACTGAGGGCATTAAGTTGTTTAATCTTAACCACAGAAACAGAGCAGGATGCAGTGGCTGGAGGCTGACATCAGTCAAATTCAAAGTAGATTCAAACAGCAAACTCAAAAGTGCGTATTTTTCACGGCAATGTTAATTAGCCACCAAGAATAAGTGACCACTGGCTGTGGACAACTCTTACTCCTTGAATTCAAGACTAGGAGTCTTCCTGAGATATAGTCTGCAACACAAGGAGTCATCTACTCAACCTAAGAATGGTTGGATAAAACTGTAGTTCAGGTGACACTGAAGTGAGATGTCCTTTCTGGTGTGAAAATGTATACATCTATTAAATGCCAAAAAATTCAAATTCAAAATTCTGAGACAGTTAACAAGCTTACCACATGGCATCTGCTGACAGGAGATCATGATGGTAAAGGAACCATTTTTGTAACACATCTCCCCAAAAAATGCTTGGTGTAATAAATTATACTGACAGGGAATATAGAAAGAGTATTGAACTTCAGAGTGATTTAATGGGAAAGGGGATTATCAGAGAGTCAGAAGCTTTATTATTAGGGCCAAGGTTTGTTGTGTTTATTTATTAAAAGGTTGTTTACTCAGGCAGTGGTATTTGATGATACCAGGCTTGGAGAGAGGCAGTCAATAACAAGGCAGAGTGGATTACAGTTGAAGCTGGTGCTGATATACTACAGTCAGAGAGTGAGATAGACAGATCAGTGTCATGTAATTGATTGTAAAGAAATTTAAAGAGATGAAGGACTAAAAAGGAACAAGCATCCTCAGCAGGAATAGAAAGGGAAGGGGGAGCCTAAAACAGAGTTATAAGTTAAAAGCTAAGCTGCTTGATGGTATTTGTTGCATCTCTTAAAAATAATGTAGAAAAGTATAAATAGGCTTGAGAGGGAGATCCTTGAAAGGCATTCCAATGAGCTCATACCATAAGTCCTAAACACAGGTACTAAACCTGTATCCTCATTAGAAACAAAGGTGTTAGAGCATGATTTTATGTAAGCAGAAGCTGGAGAAATTCCGTCCAGTCTGCTTTAACAAATGCAAAAAAAGATCATATGTATATTTTTGAGAGCAATAGTTTCTATCAATCAAATGCTTATATGCAGACCTGGAGAGAATTCACAGAGCCACTACAATTATATGAAAGGTTAATGCAGAGTGTTTTGTGATAGCTTCTCTCAGCAAATGGCTGATATTATGTTCTCGTGAATACTCATTTCCTTAAATGACAGTGTCTGGCCTGAAGAATAAAACCAATTGAAAATACACTAGGTAATATTTATCATAGATTTTATTGCTCAAAGGGCCTGTGGAGATGGTACTCTGACTGCTTGGCACAGATATCCTGGCAACATCACTTTCATCCTGTGGTTCCTGTCCATCAACATGCAGTGGTCAAAAGTTGGCTCAAGGCTGAGGGCAACTTGGTAATGGATTTCAGCTGTGATCCTTCCTGAATTCCTGTACGCAATGTTTCTAAAAATTAGTATATTGTCAAAATAAGGGCTAAGAATATCTGAGAAAATATTTCCTTCATATAAGAAGAAAACCATCATACTAAAGGCTGGAGGTTAAATCAGAAAGTAATTTAGCTGCCTGATATTTGTTGAGCCCCCTTCCATGAGCAAACCAGTGGTGAAACCAAGATGAAGTACCATTTCCAAAGAGAAAGGAAAGGCTGTCACCTGCACTGAAGGATTGCTTGCAGGGGAGAACTGTCCCTAGGCATTAGTGTGGTCTCACAGGAGCTGTGGGCAAACACTGCCTCAGCCTTGGGCTGTTCTCCCTTCCTGGGGCTTTGCACAGGCATTAATTTAACCCTCTTCATGCTCCATCTCATGGACCTTGCCTGTGTTTTTTCTTCCTACCTAACACAGGTTTTATTCTTGTTCAAATTATTTATCCCAGTGGACCTAAACTTTTGCTCAGTCCCCTGCTGAGTTCCTGAAAGATAATGAACTAACTGATTTCTGGGTAATTTATGCATAAATTTATATACTGAGCTGTAGTTTAATCAAACTCCTTTGCCTTGTGTAGTATAATAGCAATATCTAATGAAAACATATGAAGTATGTGTTCCATAATTACCTCAGACAGCTCATTTCGATTTGCTTCCTATTTAAATCCCCAAATTCCTATCTTCTTGCATTGTAAACACTTTGCTTCCTATCTCATCAATCTGAGTTATGTAAATGATGTGGGAGTGGGGGTGGGGGTACAATTAAATTTTCCCTCAGTGTTATAGAAGGCTCTTTTTTTCCCAGAAACATCTGACTTGGGTGCACACGAAATATGGATTTTTATTTGACTGAAAACAAAAGTTAACATAAATCATAAATAATGACAAACACAAGTACAGTGGTATTACTGGAGCCAGGGCATACAGACTTCTAGATCAATTATTTAGAAGATACAGACATTAGAAAACTGCCTTTGTGATACCATACCAGAGATAATGAACATGAAATACACCCAGAATGGTGGCCTTTACTCTCACTGAAGGACAGTATATCAGGAGAATCCACTTTGAAAGCAATGTAGCTACAACAGTGCAACTCAGAGAATCCAGCACTGTTTTCTGAGAGACAGACAGTTTTTCAGAGCAGAGGAGAAGAAAATAAAAAACTTAAGTAAAACTAGATATTTGCTGTGCAGCAAAATTGCTTTTCACCAGCCCAACACAGTATTTCAACATCCACCTGCAGGGATGCAGATACATTTTCACTGCATCCAGCAATAGTGAACTTGTAGTTATATCTGGTGGCATTAATGCACCTAAGGAAAGGGCAAAGAAAAAAAATATCAGCACAGATGCCAAAGCAGTATAGAAAGAAATTTTGAGTGTCTGACAATTTGACATTCATGTAGTGTTTCTGCTTTGAAAGATTATTCTTTCCCAGAATTAATTCTAGGCATTTACAGTATAAGTGTCAGTTTGCTTCTTTATTATTTTTCCCGAAGACTACAAGTTGCACATACACCATCAATGAAACGTAGCTACCTCTCTGACAAAACTGCAAGAAAAGGACACAAAGCAATATGATGCAAAAGCAGAAGATGAAGAGAGCCTAACCAAGAGCACTGCGATAAGCACTGAACTGTTGATTTGTTTCAGCAGTTCTGCTTCATATACAGAGAACAAAGAGTGTTGGAGCAGCTTCTCAGTGAGTATGAAGTGAGAGCCATTTACACCAGATAAATTCTGCCCCCTGCTATCTAGTCTGGGACAAATTATTTTATATTCAGCAAAAAAACTGCTCAACCAAAAAGCAAATTCAACAGCTCCATATAAGACAGAAAGAGACAGTAGAAATTTGAGATGTATGAGGTTTCAATTCTCAAGTGCAGGATTTCAAAATCCAGAGCCACCCTCTCCTCCTGTCTCCCTGATTCCTTTAATTGTACCTTTTGCCCCTGTGCTTTTTTTCTAAACCCTGTATTACCGGTGGGTTATTTCCCTGTCTGGATCTACTCCTCTTCCATCTCCTGTGGTCAGTGCTTGTTCCTGCCAGGTCATGACATCACCATCCTTCATGTCACAAAATTGATCAACAGCTTCACTGCTTCTACTTTAAAAATTAGAATTAAAAAAAGACCTCTGTATTCATTTCTTAGCAGCATGTTTACTGTAAACCACGGAGTTTCACAAGGCTGGGAACAAGTAATTTTTGAGGTAAAATTAACAACAAAGCATGGCAAAATGGTCGTAAGAGGATTTTTATCAACTAAGTATTATCTAATTCTAAGTTGGGTGGTTTTCTCCAAAAATTGCACTACAATAAAAAGCCTGGGGTTTTTTTCCTCCTATTAAATAGTTTCTACATAGTAAACAGTTTGATTAGTAGCTTTTAAGGCTCCTTTTGTAAGAAATTCAGTACATGAGGAGAGTCCAATCCTCCAAACAAGCTCCAAGGACCAGCCATGACAGGACCCAAGAGTTAAAGATGTCAGTTTTGATACATCTGCTCTAACACATCATTCATTTCTTGAATCATGAGGTAAGTAGAGTTAAATGAGATTGTAATTCATTGAGTGAAAATGTGCAAATAGATATCCTTGGTGTGCTTGGAAGGAATATGAGATCAGGGGAGAGCCAGCAAACTGCAGGCAACAGGCAGTGAAGTGCCAATCTCAGGCTTTGCAGGAAACGTGCACCTCATCAGCCCCAGCTGACGAGTTATTATCGAGCTGGTGGAACACTCCTTGCATATGCTGTTTCTGTCTTAAAATTCATGTGCCTATATGTTTAGTTCACCCCTTCCACCCACCCCCAAATTGCTCTGCTATTATAATATATCCTCCTTCAAGCTGACCATGTTACTGTTTACAAAACAGCAGAAATATCTGTGTCTAGAGAAGTCCCAGTGCTCAGGAACATGGAGTCATTTGACACTTTTGCTAGCTAGCCTAGGAGAGATAACGCAGCAACAACCTCTCCTTCCAACTAACTGTCCTCCCAGGAAAGTTTTCAGCGAGAAAAAGTGTAAGGGAAGAGGAACAGTAAGGAGCAGTGAAGTATTATCAATATTATCACAAAGGGACGAAACCATGCAGCAGTGTTTTCCGTTTTGTGTAGTGAATGTGTTATTGAAACAGAGCTGCTGAGTGCTGCCTGCCGTTCCCAAGAGAGAAGTGATTGTCCAGCAGGTGAGGCTACGGCAGGGGACAGGTTCAGAGGCACAGATACAAGAGCATCTGTAGCCATTAGACCATAGCTCTTCACATCCTGGAAGCAAATCTAGTATTCCTGAGCAGATTCCTTAGTTGTTTAGGAGACGGGTTTGAAACCTTCTGGCAGAGGAGGGCCCATCTGTTAGGGGTTGTCATGGCCAGCAGCCCAGCAGAGGGGAGGGAGAGAGGCTGGTGCAGCTCTGCAGCCTCCAGATCAGCCAGCAGCGAGGCTGGCATGCATTCCCCACGGCTCACACACACACCACGTGTATACACAGACATGTGTACCTGTGACCAGCCACGTGCATCCACACAGATGGAAAACACAACCCTTGCAAGCACAAACAGCACTGTGGCCTCATCCTGTTCCCCTTTCCGGCTGATCAGGATGACAGCTGCTAATGGGAAAAAATGTACACCTATATACACAATACATGGGTCCCTCTACTAGCTGTCTCTAAACACTTTGTCTGCCCCAAAACTATCCCTGGATCTTCCATCTCCCAGCTGTTGACAACCAGACACATGGGTTCCTAAGGCAGCCCTTTCAGTTACTGGTGGAGAACTGGCAGACCCTCTGGTCCTTGCCTGTCTTTCCAGCCACCAATTCCAGTTTGATGTTTGGTAGCAATCCCCACTGGCACCCAGGCACCCAGGCAGTGCATATGGGCTCTGGCATCTTCACTTGCTGGCACCTGGGGCCTTATGCCCCCTGGCACAACTCCAGTTGTTGGACCCACACACATGTAAAATGTCCCTTACCCAGGGAAAAAGTTCAAAACAGATTTTAATTTGAGAACAGAGGCAATGCTTCATGTACCTGACCAAGGTATTGAAGCTCCACCATCTGCTCCTGTGTTTCTGGGATCCTTCATGTCATGAGCCTTTTATGCCACAACCCAACACCATCCACTTTCAGGAGAAGACCCACAGATAGGGTAACAAACTGTTCTCTTCACTGAAGGCTGACTCAAGCCTGACAAGACCTGGGACACTCATATTAGGATCTCAGACTTCCTGTTTCTCCATGCAGTGCATCTGAACTTTAATTAACATAGCTGATATTTCGGTTCCCCTTCTAAAATAAGATTGAATGTGAAACAGCTTATAAAAAAGATATGAAACTTTAAATCACTATGAAACATGAGAAACATGGTTCAGCTCTCACCCTGAGTACAAATGCTCAGGTATCTGTCTACCCCCCCAAGTTTTTTTTATACTTACCTTGACATCAAGGCTTTGATGAACACAATGCTTTAAATGTAGTTTAAACCAACTAGTTTCGACCAAAATTTCTCAAAGATGAATGAGACTTCACAGTCTGTACTTTGTGTGGGTTTGGGGGCTTTTTTATGAGAGTGAGCATCTGGATACTTTTTACTGACTCCTTTAGAACAGAACCTTCAGAACTCATTCATTATTACTGTCAGAGAACTAAGACAAGAGAAAAAATCTCCAATGAGGCTTGACCCTGGCTGAGACACAGAGGACATGAGGCAGTGTTGATGTCACTGATTTTGGTGCTGAGGCACACCACTGGTTTCACTGGGTGTTCAGACAGGATAATTCTCACCATATGCTGGATCACTCTGGGTTCTAGTCCTGTCAGGGGAAGGCCCTTTCCCATCCAGTCCTGGTACTGAATACAGGCATTTTACTTCAAGTCTTCTTCAAAGCACTCATAACTGTTACATCTAGCTGGTTCAAAACCTTTTATGACTTTATCTACATAACAACCTGATGATGGAGAGAGGCATAATTATCTCATTTGACTAGTGAGGAATGTAAAAAATTAAGATGAAAATAGTAAAAAAAAAAAAAAAGCCCATTAATTTTAGGTGCCCACTTTAGGATGTCTAGGAATTAATCTTTTAGAGTACTTAGCATAATGTAGTCGTATGCACTCAAGAATTTCACTGCAGTCAGAAGTGCTTGGCATTTTTTATGTAGAAATTCTCATCTAAAGCACTTTCAAATAGAGGAACTTGCAATTATTGGCCAATCCAAATGGCTGTCCAGCATCACACCAGAATTTGGTAGTGGAAGGAGGGAGAGAATCCAGTTCTCCAGGGGTCCTCTGACATTGCCCTCCTCTTTTCATGACATCCTGCCTGAAGCACTGAGTGTAACCTAACAGCAGTCACAAAGAAAGCAAAGATCTTGCAGGTAATAAACTTTTTCCCCCACAGATATAACACATCCCCTCTGCCATGAACTGAATGAGCCAAGAATCCTTTGGAAAGCAGGTTGGGAGCACGTAAGTGCAGACTATGCTCTTTCACAAGGGCTCAGGTTAAGAGTTCATAGACGGGCACCCATTTTTCTAATCCCTCTCTCCTAAACCTCCATCTCCTTATCTACTTTCTTCTAATTTTGGAACTCTTGGATTTATATTCAGGAAGTCTTCTAAACACATTTCCCTCAATACAACACAATTGCATATGTATCATCAAAATAAGCACTAGGAATCTCTTTTAATTTCAGAAATATTCCATTTAAAATAGAGACTTATAGAGGGCACATTTTTTGCAATACCACTGATATTTATCTTGAATTCCTGGCAAATGTTGGGCTTGATTTTCTGTGAATATTGACAGGATTGTAAAACAACTTGTCTCAGCAAGTTCTGGATGGGCATTCTGCTGCATCTCAGATATTCAATAGTATATCCAAAAATCTATCTCATCCATACCATCTTTTCTGAAGGTAGTTTTCTGATATTGACTGAGCGAAACATTTTTAAGATGTGCAGATTTTCAGATTGTAGAATTGACAATACTTGCATCTGGTCTTTTTGAAACCAGCTCATCCACACTGAGATGGTACTTGTCAAGCAGCATCAAGAAACAGTGTCTAGTAAGAGTCTTAATGTCAAGCACATCAGTTTCTAATTTAACTCATAAAATAGCTAAAGTAATCCAGTAATCTCACTTTTATAAGATAAGGACACGAGCAGCTCGTGAACTCAGACAGTAGCCAACATTTTATATTTTCTCTACTTATTTGTTGCATATTTCAGCATCTCTCTCCCCTTGAACATAAAATACATTGAAATGTCATGAATAATCACAACACACAGAGTTGTGATTGCTAAGACACATGTTGTGAGTAGCAAAAGTATTTAACTCAGATATTAATGTGGAAAAATGAAGGTCAATCTTGACTGTGGAGCTGCAATTGCATCATTTTGACTCAAAAATAAAGAAATAGATGTAGAAGGAGGATGTGTGTGGGAGTAAAAGGACAATAAACGTAAAACTTTCTAATGTTTAGCACAAAAGAACATGAAAGAAATGTAAGAAGGACGTGACACACTGAGCTATTTCGTCTACGGTGAGCAGCAGGAATAAGGGGGGCACACAGAGGACCCAATGGTGTCCTACAAAGCAAATGGCAATGGGGACATTCTCCAAGAAACTTCATCACTCCCAGGACATCCCCAGCACAGAGATGTATTCAGACAACGTGAATTAGCTGTGAGTTAATACATTTTGGAGGGTTCTACTTGAACAGAAGATACACATGGGCCATTTCTGAAAAATGAATATTCTATAGCTAGCATCATTAAACATGGGATAACTGCCTCCCACAACAATAACACTGTCTACAGCATTTGTCATGTTTCCAAATATGGGAGATGCCACTGAACAGATAAACATGACAGCTTGGTAAATAGCCAAAGCAACTCTTACAAGTTATGCCTATGTCAAGTAATATTTTTGACCTGATTTGCACAGTATGAGTGGGAAAAATAAATATTTTATTTTGAAAGTTTGTTGGAAAAATAATGAAATGATCCGAAACAGATCCACAAGTGACAGTCTGTTAATTTAAAAGTATACTATATGATAGGAAGCATCTTTTCCAATTAGCCAGCCGTGGCTGCACTGTATTTTGAAAAGACTGAGAAAATGTACTAGCCTGGCTTTGTTGATCTGATCATGCTCTGAAATTGCTAGCCAGGAATTTTCCCATGCATCCTTAGAGAAGCATCAGTGAGGGCTTGAGAAAAATCTCTGTGGCCCTGCACTGGACTGGTACAGGCTGGGCTTGTCAGCCAATTTACAGGAGAGCTGAAGACTTCTCCCTACTGGATTGATTGTCTTTGGAATGAAAATTTTCAGTCCAGTCTAAAACCAAAATATTGCTAAGCATATCTTACTATCTCCACAGAAGTGAAAGTATGCACACTGCTAGAGGAGAAAAACTATGTTTGTGGCCCAGGATAATTTTTAGCTGTGTGTTTTTGTGTGTATCTATGTACAGACACACATGCTCTTACAAACATGCATCTATACATTGTGTATTGTTGCATCCAGGAACCATTTTAAAAAGAAACACCAAAAAATCTTTTCTTCTACCAGAGATTTGGTGCCTCTTAGGGAAGAAAAACCCCACCACTGACACAGAAGAGATAAAATACAACTGAAGGACTAGTCAGAACAACAAAAAGGAATTACTCGTTTCAGGATGTCTGTATGTATCATGGCAATAATATCTAATTAGGTTAAGTGTTCTATTTAATAATTCACTGTGTAATGAGATAGAGTAACAGAGAGTAATGGGATTTGTCAAAGCCCAAGCCAGAGCAGTATAAAACATGTTAGATATTTAAAACACTTTCAGAATAACAAGATCAGTTGATTTAAAAGCCACTTATGATGTTGTGCTGTTGTCAACTGCCACATCCTATGGGTTATCTGACAGGAAAGCTGTTTACTTGTCCTTTTAAAACTTTTTTGTCACTGACTTTCAGGAGGAGATTATCTCTGTGCACTAAGCAAATTGCATAAAAGCAAGAAACTATGAAAATATGTATTCTTAAGCCTTTCTGAGGCAGAAAAGGAAAAAGAAAAGAGAAAATATACCTCCTATAAAATAGCCAGTACATAATCTCAGAAGTTCATTATAGCCTTGAGCACACTGGTTTGCATCCCAGATTAAAGGATTTTCAAAAGGAACTGTGATTGTCTTGTCACGGTTGAGCTAGATATTAGTTGGCTGAGCTGAGTATCAAATATGGGAAATTAGTTGCCATTAAAAGCTAGCTTCAGGCAGTTCATTTCTCATCAGCCAAGCTGTGTGAGCCTCCTGCTGTGGACAGTGAACATTAGCTTACTAAATACTTTTGCTAATCAGACACCACATTACTAACAGAGGTGCCTGAATTTAGAGAGGAGGAGTTGGATGGCAGACACTGAAAATCTGTCTGAGGTAAGATTAACTGCTTTTCTTTATCAGAAGAGTTAACTTGTCTTTTCACCAGGCCTCTTTTACAAAAAGATAAGAACAAATGCTTCTCTGGTTTTGTTTCTGCTTTTTGAACCATTCTTCTATCGTTATTATTTTCAATCCTGGGACAGTCATAGAGGAGACAAATTGAGTCAAGGTAACTTAAAAGGTAGATAATAAGAATTTGCTGCACTGGTGATGCTTTAGGAATTTGCTGGCTTGGAGGAGAACAACTATTTGTGACACCTTGGCAAATACCATCATCTTCGAAATAAAATTTGTGCACAGTGTGAGGTACAGAGAGTTGAAAAAGGACATGGCATGCCACATTTGCACTTTTGCTGTGTTGCTTTTAAGGAAGAAATAATCTGGTTTTGAAAAAATCAGAACTGACCTGAGTGTCTGACCTAGACCCAAATTTATTTTCCTTTTATTGCAATGGTGGTTTGGAAACATTAGTGGCATTTTTCTTCTCTTAGCATGCCCCTTTGCATTTGCTTCATTGCTATAACCACACACTAAAGTAGTAGTTTCTGGTCTTATTAGATTTCCAGGAAGATCTCTAGGTAGTGAGGAAATTGAATAGGTAACCTGCAGGTAAATGTGTTTGACCTAAAATGAACAGGCAGATTTTCACATGTCACTAGACTATTTTGTTGATGTTGAAAATGCCTTTGAAAGTATAGTTTGACATTAACCCAGAACATTATACAGGGAGATATAAACGTGATAAGACAATTAGTCCAGGAGAGGCAACATTCAGGAGCAATGGGAAGACTGAGCTAAGTAAGGAGTGTTGTAACCAAAGCCAGACATGTTCCTTGTAACAGAAACTCTTATACAAAGAAAAACTGCTCTGCAGTGAAGATGCCTGATTCCTAGGACAGGACACAGGTGCAGCAGCTACACATCTCTTATCCTACCTCACTACCCCGGCTTCCAACCAACTCCCAAAACTTCTACTGCTGTTAATACAGAAGAAAAAGGACCTTATAAATGTGAAGAGGAAAGGACTGTGCCTTAGGTATCTGTTCTGATGCTTGACCTCAACACAGTGATCAGCTCTAAAGTCATCCTGTAGGTAAGCATCTCTGCTCTTTTACGTGTTTCTTCAAGAAAACAGATAAGTGGATGAGTAAACCAACTTTCTCTAATTGATGAAAAAGGTAGAAAAAACTGTCTCCTAAGGGTAATGATGGAGATGTTGCTTCACTTTCAAGATTTTTATGCCTCTAGACAAGCCCAGGAGTAGATTTTTAAACACCAGATAAACTGCAGCATCAAAATCAGAAGCCAGTAAAGGCTTTAGATAGCACCTAAGTAAGAACCATTACTAAAATTCTGCATATAAAAGTGCCAATATTTATGCCTAACACTGAGGAACACACCACCTTGTCTATCTCTAGGTCCGGGAAACAAGAACAGGAAACAAAAATGCCCAGCTGGTTCCTTGGTTACCTGAAACTCAGTGTGCTTCAGCTACTACATAATCCTCATCTAGTCCAATGCTGGAGAGAGGCTTTAATGCATTGATCCACTGGCAAGGTGGCAGCCCTTCATCCTGTGATGAGTGGCTCATCTCAGTCCCATTAGCCCCCAGCCCAGCTCTCAGGATTGGGGTCCATGCAGAAGCTCCCAGTAGACAGCATATCCCTAACACCAGAGGAGATTTCTTTTCCCCTGCCATGTCCTCACAGAGTATTGGTTCCTGAGACCCTCCCCATTGCTCCTTGTGAGGGTCTCTGTCCTGCAGGAAGGCTTAGGGAAAAGGCTTGATGCTTTTTAAGAGTGACTCTTTAATTAGGAGTGCTCCCTTACTTTCTTTTTCTCTGCTCTGAGAGTTGCCCACAAAATAGATTTCTGTAGAATCTGGGTAAAACTCTGATCTGTTTTTTGCTGGCAGAGCTACATGAGGAGCAGAATGAGGTCTACCAGCTATTTTTTTAGAAGAAAGAAATATACATTTCTCTTGCATCATGAAACTTCCTTGAGGAGATTTTGTTATGTTATGATCCAAGTCCTGCTATTTGGCACAGCAAGTAATTATTGTACAGTTACTGATTTTCTGACTCACTCCTTTGCAGATCCGTTCTGCTTCTTCGGATTCATTACAAGCCTCAAGGAGCTGAGCAGAAAAACAGCATGTCCCACCTTCACATGTCAGATAGTAAAGCTTAGTCATGCAGCTTAAAATAAAGTAAGCAAGGGGCAGATGGCAAAAAGGACAAAATGTGGCTTATTTAATCTGCCTGTGTTTGCAAGGAAGTAATTGTCTTTTAGGCTCCAGAAAACAGAGTGCTACCAGAAGACAAACAATGAAGTCTCTCTTTCCAGGGCACATATGACACTATTTGTATAGCTTCAACAGGAGCCTGCAGTTAATTCAGGGCTTTCAATAAAATTTACATTCACCATATGTAGAGGATAAAACACCTTCCTTGAATTTGGGAGCTGAATTGACTTGATTCCCCTCCCTCATGTGATCAGTTCACCCAGAGAAACTGTAATCCTCTTTTGAGCCCATACAGTAAAAATGTCTTTAACAAAACAGACCTTCCAACATAAAACTCTTACGTGAGGAAACAAGGTACTAAGTGGTACAATAACTTGAAACACATAATACTGTCAGAAACAATGACTGTAGGCTTGACAGTTTCCATCAAACTGCTACCAATTTAAAGCTTTTAGTAAGTACAATCATTAATGTATGCAGAGCTGTTAAGTAGTGAGTCAGAGTAACTTAGCTACATTTTGTTTTGTACTGACAAACCACAAAAGAACAGCTCAAATGCTGGAAGTACAGTTGCTCATTAGGTATTTAGTTTTGCAAATACCTTTGGAGTTTAATTCAGTTATTTTCAATGAATGTGTACAATGCAGTTCTGCATAGGCTGAAAGGATCTCTTTCTTGCCACACATAAATAGGACACATTTTAAACCCTACCATGTTACTGGTGAGAAGATGAGCCCTGAGCAAAAACGAGAAGAGGGATAGCCCAAATTAAATTGTCTAAATGCTCTGAAAAGTTTTAGCTTTTAGATATTTTTGAGTAGGGAGCACCTCCTGAAGATTCCAAAGCCAAACATATGTAACACCCTTTGGGGAGCCAGAGAGACCCTGGCTAACTCTAGAGGATGCTGCATTGTGTTTGTACGTGTTGACAAATGACAGCTGGGAGGCCTGCATGGCTGGAGAAAACAGGCCACGGAAATCTGATGATGCCTACAAATTTATTCTACATTCCTAGATTTCCAGACTTGAGGTCCAGTATTTTTTAGGTGTCTTTATAAAACAATGATGGAGATGCAACCATTAGGGAGAGAAACATCAGCCATTATGAGGAGACACTCGAGCTGAAACTCCAAGTGAGAGGAGGAAGGTGTTTCATGGATGCAAAATCATGGAGATGACAGCTAACATTAATGCAGCTCTGTCATCTGCCAGTTGTCCAGGCACTCAGTAACTACTACAAGACTGCTTTAAAACAGACAGAAGGAAGGTCTGGACAAGCTTGTACCAGCTTGATTTCAGCTGGTTTAAAGAAAAGATGGACAAATCCACAGAATAACAGTATAGTAATAGAGTGAATAAATGAATGTACCCTCCATCATCTCTAGTTTTGGGACTACAGTGAATGGATTAGAGGGGAGGGCCAGGTGTTTCATGCTGCTGCTGTTGGGGCAGAACACTTGGCCAAATGGCAGCAAAAATAATTTGGAGAAGGGGAAGGTGAGAAATCTCCTTTGTATATAAGGCACTTCTGTGTCTGTGCCTATACAGGAAAGTAAGAGTTCACATGTAGGTTATGTATCAGGAAACCTACTGGTCATAAGAACTCTCCCAAACATAAAATGTACTTCTTTGGTGGGTTTCATCCTTGTTTTAAAGTATTGGAGCAAGGACTGTATTTGGGTGACTGCTTTTATCTAAAATTACAGGTACCATATACTTGGGATGCCTTTCTATTACTATGACTACTAGAGCAGTGGAGATAGACTTGCTGATGCACTCCAAAGAGCCTGAGAATTTGCTGAGCTGTGTAACCAGGCAGTGTCTTTCACATCCCAACTGCCCAGGCAGAGACACCTCAGCTGGGGCAGTGAGTCAGGAACACTAGAGCCCAGAATAAGGATAGTCTCCAACCCAATGACTATTTAGAGCAACTTAAGACTGAGGCTTTGGCCTGCAGGGAACATTGGCTTCTCTTAAAGGTCAGTGCAACCTTCTTGTCTCTTCCTTAAATAGCAATTGGCCATTCTGGTTTTGCACCTTTCCTTTCCAGCAGCCAGAACAGCAGGGCCAGGACAGCAAAGACAATTCATCTGTATGTGAGTGGGTATCACACATGATAGGGTGGATCCACCCTCTGTGGGGAAACACATCCCACACCCTTTCCACATTTTCCCCTCCATTGCCTGCTCAGCATTCTGCAGGTGGTCTTTCCTGCCATGATGTTCACATGCTTTTTACCTGTACATCTCATGGACTATATTTTGTGGCCATCGCAAAAGATGAAGGCTGGAGGATGGAGGGGTGGGTCAAGAAAGAATTGCATCTAGTGGAGATGCAGTCCCAGGATGCAAAGGAGGAAAAGGTGCATCCAAGAGGCTGGGTATATGTGCATGGTCTTCCCAGGGTTCTCCTCTGGTCTTAGGAGGGCCAGGCAACTCGTAAGGGTGATTCAATGTTTAAGTGGACTGAAATCACCTTTCTTTGACTACAGACGATCTACAGAGAAGTATGATCCACGTGTTAGGTGCTTAATGACAGAATCTGGGCTTCTACCTGAACAGTGATGACAGCTTACTAGGTGAGAAGGAGAATCATAGCAGAGGATATAGAGCTTTTCAGGATTTGAGCTGTGAGCTCATCTGAGTAACAGGGGGGCCCTGGATGCTCAGAAAAAAACCAGAAAGATGTAATCTCCATGGTACATTTTTTCTTTTAACTCTATCCCCAGATTTAAATCCTTCAGTCTTTGATGCTGTAAAACAATTCTGTGCTTAATATATTACGACATATTTACAGGTATGTCTATTTTAATACACAAGAGAGGTTGCTCTAGAAATTATGTGCACCGTTAGAATGATAGTAAAAGCAAGTGTACGGATTGTCGTATTATCCTACTTTCTCAATCTTGTGCCCATCAGGGAAACACCGTCTAGGACACTTCACAGAGAAGCAGTTCACTATAAAACTATCAAAAGATTAAAGTTTTCTGTGTTTTATTGCCTTTTGATACTGGAAGATTTGTTTATATCTTGGGAGGCCAACATGTGCTGTGATAGTTGCTCTGATGGTGCGTGGGATCTTAGGGCTCTGAGGTTTAACATCCCCACAAGCCAACACAGATAAGAGCAATCTGAGAAGGCTCTGCTGTCACACAAGGAACCTGGAATAACAAAATCCAGGCAGACCAAATACAGAGTTTCTGCCTTTGTTTGAAGTGCTGAAGAAGTGCAGGTCAGAGCTATAAACAGGGAAGGGAGGAAGGATAAAACATTTCTGTCATTCCTTCAGGAGCTGTTGCTACTCAGAAAAACTTGAGTAACTTGAAAATTCTGGGCATTTTTTTCTTTTCTCTAAGCATATGGGTCCTTATTACGTAGCCCAAAGACCTTTAATATCCAGCAGCACAACAGGAACACTATGAGATTAGCAGTTGCATTCAGATAATATCTTTGCCTTTTCTCTCCCTTTTCTATTCATAGTAGTCTGCTTTCCAAAGCACTGTCACAGACATACTGGATATGGCACAGAATCTGACAGACCCTGCTCATACACAGCAGAACTCCTTAACCAGGTTTCCAGGTCTCAGATAAATCCCTCCTAAGCTTCCCCATTTCCGTGTTTTGCCACTTCTAAGCTCACAGAGTCCTCATGTGAAGGATGGTAAAGCCAGTTGTTGTCCTTTTCTGGCACTGACAAGGGGCATAGCTGTGCCTTTGTGTTACGCTACTCTCTCTTCAAACAAGTCACATATGGTGAGAAACCACAGTACCTTAACTTTATAATGATTGGGAACTGCTCCTCTCTCTTATTACAGGCACACTGTGGCTGTGTCCTGAGGCTTTATCCATGCTGTGAACGAAGCACCAGATGACATGGGCACCCAGCTTCAAAAGGAAGTGATCTGTGCTAATAACAGAAAATAATACAAAGTTTCCTGTGGGCAAGGAAGGAGTTTTTTGTTTAAAACTCAAGACTTCTAATTTATAATGCTTAGGAAATGGAAAAATTAACTTTATTTTCTTAAGTGCCTGTTTTGAAGCAATTGCTTCTACAACAAGCATACAATTTTTTTTTCTCTTATTATGCATCCTCTCCCTATCAAGGCACAGAGTTGACAAGGTTCTTTAATAACCAGGATTCCTGGGGAAGATCAGTTCATCTCAGCAGTACCTTCACTACTCATTGCCCTAGCACCACCACAGAGTCTGGGAAATTGTTCCTGTGCTGGGAACTAAACAGAGGTTTGGGGGCTGGCTGCCCTTACAGCCTGAGTTTTAGGACAGCAGGATAGTGCTCACAAAGTTGCTCTTCCGGTGTTGCAGATAAAATGATGCTCTCCTGAATGAATTGTTGAGCCAGAGGGCTAGTGATTTAAACTCAAAGTCAAATGAAACTTCTTGCCAGCAACAGGCAAAGTCATGAAGATATATGTTTTCACAACGTGCTATTCCATTCTGATGAACAATCCATCAACTTCTTGTCACAGTCCTTTCCATAATCTCCCCTAAAACTTAATATACTTGGGAGAATTTGCAGAAGAAAAGCTCTAGCTTTTATACAATCAAAGCAATATCCCAAAACACTTTCAGCTTGAACCTTTCTCAATTACTGCTGTGGAGTGTTGCGTGGAGGGAAGGCTCTAATAAGCTGGGCCAGACCATTTTGGTTTATAAAGGTCAATGCCATCACCTTGAATCCTACCCAAGAGACCACTGGGAACTGCTGTGGTTTGTGGCACATTGTTGCTAAATGTTCCCTGCCTTTGATAAGTGGGATAGCTTGCACTGTTAAATTCCCTCCAGAAATAGCTGCAAGTAGAATGCATTGCAGTTGTCTGATCTCAGGGTAACATGGATAAGTAGAAGAGGATGCGTGCCTGAAACAAAATGCATGAACAAGCGCAGAGGCAAAACCCACAATTTTCAGCACAAACTCTTTCTCAGGAATCCAGTTTCTCATATACTACAGGTCTTACCTTGATGACTGCAGTCTCCCCAAGTCCTGTGAAAATTATGGCAGATAGAACCTTTATACTACTGTATATTAATGCAGATAAATTTCTAGAGATTCTGTGCAGAGCATGGTGATCTCACGAAAGATTGGCTTATGAATTGGGTCATTTGTTCACACAGAAATAGCTATAATAGGGACATTGAGAGGCACACCTTCCCCACACTGTAGACACTGTAATTCTACCTCTTAACTAACCTTTGCAGTCTCCCTGTGTTTGAATGAGTGAAACAGAGTGAAGCTTTGAGCTGACCTCTCCACAGAGACCTTCGAATGGATAAATCTACTGACCTTTGAGCTTTTGCAGTATAAAAAAGCAGCAAAGTCACTTCAAAGCAAGTTCCAGCTAGTACTACAAAGAACCACTGGCTTGTCAAAAATACTTTTAGATCAGCTAAGTCTGACATTTCCAGTAAAATCATGTTGGACATGTTTTACTCATGTTTTCACTCAATATTATGCAGAGCTCCCTGACTGATAATACAGATGCAGTTTTTGATCTCTGTCCAGACACGTGACTCCTCAATAATCTCTACCCTCTGCCCCAGAAAAGATACCTATTGACAGCAGCTATTTAGATTGCAACTATCAACATTCAACAATGTGAGTGGAGGCCTCACCAGACCCTCTGTGAGCCTATTTGTCCCCATGCCTTCAGGGACAGTGGCAAGTCCCAAGCAACACTAAAGCTGTGACAAGATGCCATCCAGGAAGAGTCAAAATCCAGACTTCACATCAAGATGTTGCTGCTCTCTCCGTGGTGTCCAAATGACAATGATGAAGCCGTTTGAATGCTGAAGCAGAGTATTCACAGCAAGAAAAAGTCAGTTTCACTTGTGGTGGTGCCAGACTTTATGATCTAATCTGTTTGTATCAAAAAAAATTGTGTTTAATTTTTCTGTACCAACATGCTAAAAGGTTATTTTCCACCACCCCTCCCCAGTTTTCCCCACAAATCCTTAAACTAAGACTTCACAACTTTGTTATTCCTTAGGTGGTCACGCTTTGCCATGTGCATAAGATGTTCACACCAGGAATTTTAGTTTCTTCCTCCTGTGACATCATTTGTGACTCATCTATAAAGCAGCATGACAGCTGAACAAAATCAGGGCAAAAGACCTTTAAAAGCCCTTGTGTCCACAGTGAGAGAGAAAAGATCTCCATAATTATCTACCCAGTTCTCCACAGAGAAATCGATGACCACCCACCCTCCTTCAGATTTCTGAGAGTACCAACTTTTTACTGCACTTATGCTTTTGTTGGATCTTATACAGACAGCAAGGTACCAGATAACAAAGGAATTACATTTATTGCAGCATAACAGTGATACCAGAAAACCACTAAGATGATTATTAAAGTAATATGCTTATCACGTTACCACACCATGTGAAAATCTCTAATACTACAGAAATCTCAGGAATTCTTAGTATGAAATCAGCATGGTCAAACAGCTGTTTCTCATGACACTTTGAGTAAGCCTGGTATTATCTGGGTATTTAGTTGCTTCAGATTGGTTAGGAAGTGAATATATATTTTTTTCACCTAATTATTTCTTGCATACTTTTATAAACTTTTTTCATGGGCTTATATAAACTAAATTAATGACACTGATCTGAACATGACTGTCAAGTGCTAAACAAGATGAATAAAACTTTTTTCATTGTTATAGAAAAAACGTCCAACTGTTCCCTATCTTTAATAATAGTAATATGTGACATTAGAGAAAGTCTTCATAAACACATGCTAACATTATTTACGTAACAAAATGCCTGATACCAAATTATTTAATAGATATTTCAACAAATACCAAAAAAAAAAAATCCTTATATTTAATAGAAATGCTTACCTTTGGACACTTTTCCCTGCCCATCCCTCTGAGGTGATGTGAGATTGACATGTCCATTAAAAATACATCAGATCTTCACACAGAGTGGAGCTGACATCCCAGTGCAAGAAGAATGTTAGCTTGGATAAGTGATGCTGAGAATCCCCACAACAAATCTATCACTCTAGGTGTGGGATTCAAGATTGTTCCCTGGATAGGCAGTAACGTCTTCCTGAAACTTGACTATACTTAATACAGTTATGAAGGAAAAAAAAAATCAAAGAAATTAGGGGAAGCAAGCATTAATGCCACTGGAGATAGACTATTAAATGAGAAAAAAAATCAAAGAGCAGTACAATTCTTAATTAAAAGAGCAGAACCGAGAGAGGGAGAGAAGATAGAGAAACTTATGCCACTATAAGGATGAGTGAGGAATCCATCAGGAGTTACAAGGCTGTTGTGCTGGAGAGGCTTGTATTGCCTTAAAAATATCTTAACAAAGGTACATTTATGAAAGTACATAAACTGAGGTCAATAAAAGCATAAACAGCTCTCAGTAACTTTCTTGAGAGTTAAAATGAAAACTTGGTGTTCATTTTCTATAATTTTCCTGTGCAGTAAATATTAGCTTGGCCAGGTATTTTCACAAACACTTTTTCATGGACTAGGAAAAAACATCTTTACTCTCATGCCCTCCTGCAAAGTAGAGTCTGCACAGATAATGCCTTGTGGGGTCAGCATCATTTTCATTTGCATACTCAGAGTCAAACTGCTCTCCTGCATCTGTCACAAATGCCTGAGCAAATCAGTGGTGAAATGATGTGTCTTATTATCCACTCCCTAAATCACTTAATCATAGGAAGCATGATGCACTTTGAAAGGTGTCTCAAGACACACTTTGAATGTCCTTCAGATGTGCTGCATAAAAGGTATCTGAAAGAGACTGTCAATAGTGTTTTAGCCATCAAGAAAAAACAGTATTGTAATTGCATACTACTTACTCTTTAGCACCAGTTAAGCCAAGTTGGACTCTTACAGCTTGTCTTACATTATAAGCAGCCAACTGGCAATCTAATGGCATGGGTATATCCATATAGTCATGTGGGAAGTGTGTAAAAGCTAAACTGAAAATTTACAGTCAATCTAAACCACAGCTGAGAAAACAAAATGCTGAAGAAACAGTGATTAACCTAAGGTTATGAAAAAGTAAATTCAGGGCTAATGCAATTCCTCCTTGAAGTACTGTGTAACCTAAACTGAGATAAAGTCTCATACAAAAAGAGGGACATAAGGCAAGAAAATGGACAAATAATCAAGTAATATTTCTGGAAGTTGTTGATTTTGAGGAGCAGTAGGAGGCCACATGAAAATGTAGAAAGTGCTGGAAATATGAAAAGCTTAATATGTTAAGAAGAAAAACAGGAGGGTGCCAAGTAGCCGAAACAAAGAGAAGAAATATGGGATCATGAGGGGATGTTTTTATTTTAATTGAAAGTAAAAGACCTACAAATAATGATGGGCTGCATTTCAGGTGGTTCCTGGTGCTGAAGGAGGCAGAAATGGACATGGATCACAGCAGTTGTCAGCTCTGAGTCCTCAAGATGAAATTTGGCTTGTTTCTGCTTTCCTGCTTTGGGAACTTTTATTTCTCCTGTTCCATAGCTTTGTTTTTCAGCACGTTATCCTCCTCAATACTCCAGACCCAAAGCAAAGGGTGCTAAAACATGAAGGCATTGCCTGTCTTGCCTGTTCAGCAAATTGATCACCAGGTCTACTATCCCAATGTCATTTCTTTTCCTTGAAGCTGAGATACCTCACTGGAATTAACCCTTTGCAATATTATTAGCACTCCAACAGCAGTCCAAAAAGCAGATGGAACATATAATATTCATAAAAGTTATTACAGGCATTCCCACATCCCCCACAGAGGGAAACAGAAAAAGTTGAAGGAGAAGGAGACTAAGCAGCATGGATAAACCTTAGATCTTAGATCATGGGAATGGCAGGAAGGATATAAAAACAGGTAGCAGGTAGAGGTTTATTCCACCCTCTAACAGCAGTGTGCAGCCAGACTAAGGCTGCACTATTTCTTTGCTTTCTGGCCAAGGATTCACACCTCTCTGCACAGCAGAGGATGGCAGCAGCAAGGGTGTAGGCAGAAGAACTTGCCATTTCTCAAAAATGAGGGTTTGCCTTTGCATTAATTAAGGCATCAGGCTCCACTGTCATCCTCCATCCTTATTACTATCCTTGGATTTTAGGCTATATTTAAAATCATGCCATTTCAGAATCCTTTATGAATAAATATGAGTGTCAAGACCTGTGTGCATCTCTTATGCACACAAGACAGTAGAGTACATCACGTACTCACAGAATCTTATTAAATTTCTCTGAGACACATAATCCTGTGAACCTCATCTGTAAACACAGGCAGCAGTTGTACTTAATTTCTGTCCTCTATCCTTCACAATCTCCCTTCAGCTATCTCCTCCTTAGTCACTAAGTGAGAATTGAGCAGGAACTAAGCACCCAAATAAGTATGTGGATAGGGTACCTGAAGATATGTGTCACGGAAAAGAGAAAATCTTGATCAAATTGTAAATATAGTGCATTGAATACTTGCCAGTTATGTGAAGGTATCTGAGTATTAAAAATTATTGCAGAAAACTGAAAGCAGGATAAGAGGCCTTATTTGTGTTAAGTGTTTTTTATTTTTAAGAATTTTTAAAAATAATTATTTTAGCAGTGACAACAAAATGAAATGGTGAAGTATTCAGTTTGATTATTCACCATTCAAGTCTATCACCAATGTGGGACATTTCTGCCCTTGGATGATTCCCAGTGTCAGGTACAGCATGGTCCAGAGTAACCTCTGCAACCCCAGAGATGAACCAGAGATAGTCAGGCAGAGCAGCACTCAGAGTTGGAAAAGAAAATTAAGTTTTGTAATTGCCATGGGTCATGCCTCCATCACCTATGTTGGTGTTTCTATGGCATAGGGAAGACAGGTGCTGTAAATGCAGTTCATGGAAAAAAGGCTGCAGCAGCCCAGCTCAGAGACCCCAGCAGAGATAAACAATCTCAGGGATCAGGTCTCAAGTCTTTGGTGGTGAGTGAGAAAACCATCAAAGTCAGAGCATTCTGCCCTGTTTAACAGATATTGAGTAAACAGAGCAAAAAAAATTAGCAGGCTAAGCTTGTTTTATTATCGGCTCAAACCTGATACACAAGAGGGATTTAGGCCAAGTTTGGCTGGTCATTCAGGACATGTTTGAACTTAAAGACATGTATTGTCCTGTCACAACAAGACACACTATCACTCTTGAATTAAGGTGTATGCTTCAGTATCCCAGAGAATAGGGAAAGTAACCTCAGCCTACCTCTCCATGGGAGCCACGCTTGAGTCTGCCACATGAATGAGAGTGTTCATTGTAGTTATTTGCAGAATGTGAACTTTGATCTTTTGAGGGAGGTGATGATAACTGCAGTTATAACAGCTCAGAAGCAGATCCTGATATTTTGCAGCTCAGGCTGATCATTCTAATTGTTATTGATTAATAATGAATATTGTGCCTTTGTATCCAAGAGAGACAGGAGAAAAAGACTCACATTTTTTTCTGCAGGGCTGTATGATCTGCTGCCCCACAATATGAGACTCCTCCAGCACATGGTTAAAGGGTAAGGAAAATCAAAAGATATTCTTTTTATTAGTTAGCAGTAATGACCTTTTATTTTTTATTATTTGTTCATTAACAGCATGGAATGGAGATGTGCTATGTAAGGAAGTTATTCTTTGCTAATTTGAAGCTTTTAAAATACACAGCACACTATCTATTATGTATCATGCATTACAATTACAACAACAGTTTAATTAATCACCAGCACCCTGTTTTGTATCAGTCTGCTGCTGAATTCTGGGTAATGGTGTTGTTTACCATTTAGCAAGTAGCAACATTTCACTCTGTTTCACTACATTAAACTGCTCAAATAAAGCAAACGGATATTGGAAAGAGTTGGCCATCTGCCTTTATTTTCTTTTACTTTTGTTAAGGAAAGGGAAAAAAATAAACCCCACCACAGCCTCTGAAAGGAGAAAGAGCACAGCCATGAAACTGATAGTGACAAAAAACACCCTTTTTTATCAGGTCAAAATCTCATCTAAATGCAGTTCTGATGAATGGTAAAAAGCTTGCTTTGTGGATTTGGAGTGGGTCTCAAGACCAGCAATGAAGTCTAATGATTATTTAATGGTGCCGCACTTGAAGCAGGATTATGTGAGACTCTCTTCCCCGTTAAGAGTTTGATGAATAGGTTTTGTGACAGCCATTTAGGAATAAACAAGAATTCATCAGTCTGCATAAGAAGAAGCCAGTTTATAGATTAAGTTTCTTGAGGTAATTCATGAGGTCAGTCCCATTTAGATGTAGACTATTAGGGCTCAGCTTTTGAGAGCGGCCATACAAGGGAGTTACTCCAAATGGACCTCTCTAATACAAAGCCCCCTTTCAGAAGGAAGCCTGAAATTTTTATGACCCTGCTGCTAGGAAGCACATCAACTTGTCACTGTGAAGATCTGCTGGGGCAAGACCTCATCACTCTATTAAAGAGCTCTGTGACCCTATTGATTTGAAGTATTTAAAGCAGGGGTGAAGTTCAAAGCAATTTCTTTTCTATACTATTACTCAGCCTCTCTGTGTCTTGGCTCTAAAACATCTGCTGTCAGTTCCTCTCTGGTGTCTGACTCTGGAATCTGTCACTGGAGAACAGAGTAGTTTTATTTAGAATAAATTGGATTCCTTTTCAGTTTTCAGCATTTTCTATTGTGATCAATGGTTTACACTCCTTCATGTGCCAGGAGACTTAACTGCCACTGTACCCTTTCATGTGTCCTCATGGCTCAGCCAGGGCCTGCTCCTGAGGCTCTGTAATCAATTCTTTCCATTCTAACAGGTCAGCTGCCACCAGTATTTCTAATTGGCTAATCATTAAAAGTAATAAACTTTTGCACTTGGAAATAAATAAATAAATAAACTTTAAAACTAAAAAAATAAAGGGGGGTTGAGAGGGGGCAAAAACTCCCAGAATGCCATTTTGGAAACAAAACCTTCACAGGATCTTTTATGCTTATTTGCTTGGAGGGAAAAAAAAAAAGACACTGAGTAAACAACTCCATTATTTTTAAATGTCAGCAAGTAAACATCGTAGCTGGCTCTTGGAGAGGCTTCTCCAGAACAGTGCAGGCTCCTCTGCTTCTCTGCACAAGCTGGAGGCACCAGGGTGCCTTCTCAATGCTTAATAATACATCAAGCTGGGTGTATTTATTAAAGTTGTGGTTTCTGACACCAGGCTAGTTATTAAAGGCTGCAGAGAGGACAAGACAAATATTCCGTTTTATGATGTCAGACAAAACAAATGAGATAAAGGAAGGAACAATGGGATGGAAATGGTAATGAAATGGTTACAAAAATATTTAATATAATGATGCATAGCAACAGAAAGAAATTAGGTAGGAAAGATAATTATGCACAGGATTACATAGAGCAAACCTATCTGTTATCTTCATCAAGGGAACTAACTTCTGATGAGGTGAAAAATGCACTTTCTCTCAGGGGCTGCTTTGTCAAATAGCTATCATGTTCATATCCTACCTGTAACATTTTATCACATATTCTAACAAATTGCCTAATATAACTAAGATAAAAGGGACATATTCTACCAGACAGAAATGTAGCCTTTGTTTTCAGCTGATTTGTACTGATTTACATTGCCTACGACTCTGCTCCATAATATATGTTTCATCATTTTATTAGGGCTGTCGTTTTACACAAAACTCCTTTTAAAATTGAATGTGTTTCTGGGGGGAATGAATTATGTTTATTGCAATATGGTAACTGCAAGGTTTATTCAGCAGTATCTTTAAGAATCTAGAAGACTGAAGACAGATGTACCTATTGCTTGTCAATCAAAACACATGTCCTTTGCAGCATTGTATTTTCTTTAGTCAGCAACGAAATCATGTTAGTGCTGTCTAAGGTCAATAGTAAATGTACTAGTAGGATCCCTGACTGAGAATTTTCAATAAAGGCAGAACCAGAGATGAGGAAAGAAGATATTAGTTTGTATTCTGCTCCTCTAAGGGAAGGGCTGATAAACAAAATTCTAAACTATTCCTTCTATTTTTCCTTTTTTTTTTAGAAAAGGGGAGCTGGTAGGAGTCACACAGAACACTATAACAAGCTGATATCATCTTGAGTTCATGATGCTGAATATGTTGGCATTTATGGTGCATTCTCCCAGGGCACATTTCAAAATGAAACTGAAACTTGATGGACCAACTGTACTCCATTAAAAAAATTATATAAAGCCTGTTTTTTTTCCCAGTGTAAAGAAATGGAGAGCTTCAAAACACTGTTTTCTGCCATATAAATCTACATGTTGGAGGTCAGTCCAAACACAACAAATCAAAGTGGTTTTTTCGCATTTTTTATTTTAGATTATGAATGATACAAGAATTTATAGAGCATGCAAATTTATAACCGTGTTAATAGGCCCCCCTGTTTATATCTGGCAACATATGTTATATCTAGAATCACTAGGAAGCAGCAGCATTTTTAGGGATAGAGGGGGAGGCAATTAAAGAATTAGGCCTAACTACCGTGAAAAATCTCTGGAAGAAACATACAGAAACCTTGTGCAGAAGAGACACAAAGAGAAGGCAGGGAAATATTCTTTAGCATGACCACAGTTGTAAACTGCAACTCTAATCCAGGCATTTGTAATCAAAAAGCAAACACAATCTGAACTCAATAACTCTTCTCATAAAATTAAATGGAAAGAAACAGAGAAAGAATATGTATCTGTATAGAAATTTTCTCTCTCTCTTCAGATCTTCATGGACATTTTGTTTTAACAGCTGAGCATGTACTGATTCAAATACTCACTGGACAGCAACCCAGTAGCTTGTTTAACACCAGCTTTAGCCCCAGGATGGTGGCAAAACCATTTGGCAGTCACTGGTAAAGGGACAAGAGATGAAAAGTAGAAATGGCTGCAGAAGAGGTGTTTCAACAAGGAATTTACCAAAGGCACTCCCAAGGATCCCAGGCTGCATGACAGCAGTTTGATAGAAAATGTAGAAAATGTCTCATATAGTGTTTCTTGCAGACATGTAAAACCAGACTGGTAAAGTGTTTGCCTTTTGGTAAACAAAGAGGTCAATTAATTGAAATTTGTGATTCTCACAAGAGAAAAAAAGTGTTTTGGGGAAAAGTAGATAGGTGTCCCACACTTTATACTTGTGCTCTTCAGTGAGCCAGGTTCACAGCTGAACCTGCATCCATCATGCCCTCTCCTGAAAAGAAAGTGAGATACTAGTTGCTATGAGAAGTGCAGTAAGAGTGCAAGGATGAGGTAGCCAAAGGGCTGGATGTACAAAACACCACAGTGAAATTTCATCATCAAAACCCTAGGAAATTAAATTTCTTTGGGAAAAAAAAACAACAGCTTTTCATGGGGCAACATTATAACCAGCCCTACAATTTTCTGTTCCTATAACAAGATGGAGATGTGTTGCAGGAAGCAGAGTAGAATCAGGCTGTAGAACTGAGCACAAATATTGGGCTTTTAGCATCAGCTGCTGTGACCAGAAAGCAGGCCACTGGAAGATGTTAGCTGTAATGGAAAAAATGTATGGGGGCAACAGGCCTAAGCTTTGCTAAAAGTATTCAGTAATTCAGTAACTCTTCAAATACAGAAATTACTGTCTAAATTTAACTTTTGTAAGGCTATGTATGACAGTGGGGGTCTACCAGGGAAGAATATTTCCAGGTGTGGTTAGGTCTATATGTCTCCACAGGAAGATCCTGAACCCACCACAATGAGCAGGTAGGTAACAGGTATGTCAGCCTCACTTCAGCAAGGACTGCTGTTACAATGAATTCATGGTCCAGCTTCTTCAATTGTTTTATATCCTAAATATTGATCTCCTTTATCTGTGTGTTGCCATATCCATCTTTGTCTTTAATCATTCTTCCTCTACAGGTGGGTTATCATTTTTCCAATGAGTGTGTATTATGAGCTTTGCCACCAACAGAGATAATATCTCCCCATTCTAGGTTGTTCAGTGTGAGTCCTTCCCATGCTGGAGTATTATTAATCATGTTGTCATCACTTAAATAAATAATAATCAGCAACAATTATTTCTATTTTCACAAAGCCACTAAAATAATAAAAAGCAAATCTGATATTAATTATTAATAAATATACAGGGGACATGTGTTAGGATTTAATTTCTATTTTTCATCTGTATTACAGTGTCATCTAGAGGTGCTGAATAAGAAGAGGGTATCTCTGTCTTAGGTGCAGAAATTCCAGTTTAAATGACCTAGCATGTCAAAGAAGAAGGTGTGAAGGGGAGAGGAGGAGCTGGAACTAGAAATCAGTCCCTCCACCCCTGTTCAGCTCCCATGGTCATGCAGAAATGTAGCCTGGCAAGAGAAGGACTCATACAGACCTACCCTACCCTGTTATTCCCCCTCTTCTTCCAAGGCAGCCCAGCAGGAGCACAAGGACACAAACCCCTGTCCCCAGCCCAGGCGGGGACAGTCCGGACACAGCAGCCACACTGCTGACAGCCCTGGGGCATCTCTCCCTCCTACCACATTTACACTCTGGCCTTGTCTCATCCATTTTGAAGATGTGTCTTTTCCCTCTCTTGCTCCTTTGAAGACAGACCTCCCTTCAGCCCAGACCAAGTAATTTTCCATCTGGTTTCTTGCAGCCATGACATTTTTGCAGCTGTCACATGTGTCTGTCTGTACCTGTCTCTGCATGTGCTTTTCTCCCTTTCTTTGCTAGCAATTTCTAAACCTATTTGCCACATTCAGCTGCACTTGGCACAGAGGCTGAGGTTTAAAAAAAATTAGATTTCTACAAGACTTTTGAAGAAGAAACTTCACCCTAACTTTACTCAGGAGGCAGGAAGCCTGAGATGTGTTCAGGGTTTGCAAGACATGCATGACTTTCCTAGCTCAACATGCGAGGGCCAAACAAGTGAGATGGACGAGAAGAATGCAGGAGACTAGAGTGGTTTAGGTAGAGTGGTAGAGGATTTATGGGGTGCAAATGTCTAGACAACCATCTCCTTTGGTCCTGCTACTCTGAGAGCGATTTGTTTCATGGAAGACCGATATGATTTGTATGTGTTATGTCCAAATGCAACTGGGTATCTTACAAGTCACTGATATAAAAAGATACAAATTCAAATAAAGAGGAAATGCAGCCTCTGAACGTCTGAAAGAGCTCCTGCACTTGTCCATCTGCTGTAGAAGCAGAAGATGATGCAGAACCAATGTCTTCAGACTGATCCTTTAGCAGAGGGAGCAGTACCTGGGAACAGCAGATGACTTCAGCCTTTGTTGATGTCCAACCTGAGTGTGATGTAGAGGGCAGAGCCTAGGTTCTGCTCTCTTAATCAGAGAGGAAAAAGGTCTGCAGCACAGCCAGTTCCCCTGACATAAGGTGAGAGTTCTCCAAGGTGCTCCTGTGTAATCTAAGCCTGTAGGGCTCATCTACAACCTGTGCTGTGATCACTCTGGGATCCAGAAACATTTATTTCTCTTTGGTGCTGGAGACACTTGAATGATACAGAAAATGCACAAACAGCTCCTTAGAAACCTTGCCTCCTTCTTCCTAAGGCATGGAATTGTCACTGTTTGAGATTTGCCCCATCTGTGGTTTCTGTAGTTTGAAAGCACTGGTGCATCTGTAGAAGGAGAAGTTGCTGCAGCACTTGGTCTCTCAGCAGAAATGAGCCAACCTGCCACAAGCATGTACTGAGCTGGACTCTGTGATCCACAGCAGGTTAATTGGCCTAAAAGGTCTGGGTTGTCTGGCCTGGATTTTTGCCACAAAAGTCCCAGGCCAGACCGTATGCCAGGATTTGCAGGTGGTTTGCACTTCAGAACTGCCTTTTCCAAATGTAAGAGGAAGATGGCACAATCCTTTCCCACTTTTGGACAGATGCAGTAATGTTTGCACCCTACTCATTATCTTGCTGAAAAAGAGGCTGGAAATTCACTGGCATGGCAATGCAGATAAAAATGTTATCACATTTACTGCACAGCATTTCCAGATGCAGTCAGAGGGCATTTCTGTGGGCAACAGACGGTGAAGTCAGAGCCAGTCTGAGGGGGAGAGTAGCAGAGACAAATCCTTAAGATAATTTGGAATAGCATTTGCAGACAAGACAAATGAATGCCCCACAGCTGGACAAGCTGTTATAAGTCCTAACAATGTACCTTACTTTTTTTTTGTCTTCACAGTATTCTTATAAGATGGGAAAAACTGAAGGCAAAATACTACTCTGTACAATAATAGTAATAAAATATAATGTGATAAATTCTGTTCTCAATAAGTACAATTCCATACTGTGGATTATTCCTCAAAATCTTCACAAATACAACCCTAATATAAACCTTAAAACTTTGCACTTGTTTGCATGATAGCATGTAGTACCTCACCTTTCCTGAAGTGTTATGCTTGGTACTATTTGTTTGCACTGAGCATTATCACTACATATGGCTCTGCTTCACATACACGATAATAAATACTGAATAGATCACAGATAATATTCGCAGACTTGCGTGGACAAACTTGTTATTTTAGGAAAACCAGAAAGTGACTAAATTGCCTTTCATTTGATGGAATTTTGTTTGTCAAGCAAGTAGAGAAAAGCTGCCTTCTGAGCAATTATTGCCATAGCCAGGCACGTTTTTAGCCTGAGAAAGCTGTGCTTAGCACTCAGCTGCAAGGCTTGAAATCTTCATTTTGAGGGAGGATGAGAGTTTTCAGTGATAACATGAATGTTAATTTGTTGGTTTAAGCCCCATATATACTTATTTTTATTGATATTTTCAAATTCAGTGCTCTACTTCTTCAGCTCTTCGACCTTTTCAGCTCCATCCCAGTTCACTTGACTCCTGTGCCTAAAGCCACCTCAACACTTCTTTGCAGCTATACATTGTACTGCACACTCTTCCTCTACATTCTACTGCATCAGTTTTTAATGGGGGAAATCTTACAAGTTATACCTCTCCCCTACTTTCTTCCTCTTTTTTTCCTTTGACAATATATGGAGGCTCTTCTTTTGCCTACAGTTCTCCTTCAAACCTTCCACTTAATGCAATAATAGCATCTCCTCACCTGCTCCCCATTACATATGCTATCCATCATATCCTTCATTTTCTTGTGAGAACTTAAACTTTCCACCTGGTGCCTCTTTGGTCTCTTCTATCTTGCATGTTTATGGGATAATAATATTTTTCTCTCTTTTACTAAAACCACCCACATTTGCCTCCTTCACCACTACTCCATTTATCCATCTCTAAATTTATTTAATGACAATGTGCTACTGCTCTTCAGAGGGCCTCTCCTCCATTGTCAAAGTCATTTCTTTTCACTGGCTTATGCCATCTGGTCTTGGTGAACTGTTCCCAGTGAAAATCTTCAACAACATTTTCCAACTCTCACCCTCTTTGTCCCACCTTTGTGAATGAAACCTTTTCCAAAATAATATGTCCACACTCAGAAATTTCCTGAAACCATGTGTTCTTCTTTAGTGCAGTGCCACCTGTGATGGTAAGGCCTGCTAGCAGAGATAGTGAAGACACGGTGGCCTTAAAGATAATGAATTATTTTCTTTCTTTACTTCCTCAGCTCTGTTCATACAATGTACTCTTTAGAAGCTCTGTGTTATCTTCCTTCCAGGTTTCAAAGCAGCAGAGGCAAGTGATGAGTCACACTCAGGCCACCTTTCTTCCCTTTTTCCTCTAAACTCACTTCTCTTTCTTTGCCTTTCTATTCAGAGCTCCCACCATCTGTGCAAATTATAGGTTTGACTGTTTCTGTGATGCATCTTTGTGAGGAGTCATGATCAAAAAAGGTAAAACATAGGTTATTATTTCCCTTGTCCTAAGTCCTCCTCAGCCTTCTCTCTGTCCCATACATTATCCAGTGTTTGGCTCAGTTTTCTTCCAGACACCAACATCTGGGTTATATTTAAGGTCTACAGAGTCTCCCTGTTGAACATCCTTCAGATAGATCTTTAGCAATCCTAACAAATTTCTAAAGATGTTGCCTGAATCATGATAAAGCTTTTGATATTTTCACTGGACATGAGAAATATAATACTATATTAATACTATACGAAGTCAAAATGCTTCTGCAAGATTATCTTCTCACCCCACTGCTCCAAAAACATCATCTCACTCTCTGCATATTCTCTTCTGATCTCAAGTCATTCCAGTCTGCACTGTACACGTACTAGGGCCACAAACAGGATCCTCCAAAACTTTTATCATGTCAGATATGGTGAGATTTTGGGATGCAGAGAAAGATGAGGGCTACCTCTCTGGTACATACTAGATATGCACTTTGCTCTCCTTCAAAATCTTGTCTTGCAATGCTTCTACCAATAAAATCCTTACAGTAAGAAGGTCCTGAGTCTAAATTCATTCAGACCTTCATTACTGTTTTAAGGACTTAAATGCAAAATGTGGATCCTTACAAATTTTTAATTAACCCTAGAAGATCGAGGATTGCCCAGAACTTTGAGTTTGCTCCATAAAGCTGTTCCACAGGTGTCTGGGAAAGTCTCCCCCACGGGGTATATACAGACTATGTTAATACACAGCAGAGCTGAGTACAGTGGGGTGTGCTTTATACCAGAGTCCATTGGGATGCTCCCACCTGCTGGACCTGCAAAGCCTGAACTGCTGTGACCATCAAAGAGATAAACCAAAAGAGGAGCTGGGGGTAGTTTATTTTCTTTGAACCAAAAAGCACCGAAAGTCAATGAACTTAGGATACAGAAGACCCAGGGTCAAAGTGTCACTGCGCCTAAGATAATCTCGGTAAACTAACTTTTCTTCTGTAAGAATTTAAACTTTGTTCATCTAGGACCAAATGAATATTTGGTAGGGTCATGCAGATGAAATTCTTTAACAGAAAAATCTAAGGAAGTACCTCTTTGAATTACCATATGGCTCAACAATTTGGGAAGTGTCTGATCTAAGTCTGGAAAAGGCATACAAATATAGATGCCTAACAATGCAGGTGAGGCTGGAAGTAGATGGTGACTTCCAAACTAAGTTTTTCACCACATCAGCAAATACTAATTTCACCTGTGAAGTCATATATTTCACCTTTATAGAGGTTTTTATAAAAAGTTAATTTAAATTGGAGTTCAGAACAGAAAGGTCAATGGGAGTATATGCACAGATATAGAAAGGAGAAATATTTAATCCCACATTATTCTTGTAAGGCTAATAATAACACAAAGGGCTGAGGTAAAAACCTCCCTAGCAAGTTAGACAGTAAACCTAGATGTACTGTGACTGGTATTGGCTTTTTGATGATCAGTCTGAGCTTATCATTCCCAAAGCAAATTCTGTTTGCAGCCAAAAGTGCTTTCTGGTGGATGCACAGCTGGTCATATAATTTTGCCATAGTAGATTCAATTCATTGTGTCCTATTTCTGTTTCCATACTGTCTATAAGTTATCTATGAGGCTCTTGAATGTTTTTGCTATGTGTAGGAGTTTGTGAGATAGTAATTTTAAATTAAGGCTTGGTTTGGAGCTGATTTTCCCCTACTCAAGAGCAAGATTTGCATTTTTTCATATTTGGTCTGTTCTAGTTAAGGACGAAGATGTGGGAAAGGTTTCTGTTGCCTGACTGGATGAATTTAACCTTTGAGTAGACTTTTTTTTGGTCTATTTTACTCAAACTCTTGCCATGGATGAATTAGAAGTTTATGTGCAAGATAGAGTCTTTACTCAAAGTGTATGTCTTCTTTAGGCAAGAGTTTCATCTACTAAAATCATAGTAAAAAGTATCTGCAGAAAAATGAATACAGAAGAATTTCAGTGAAGTTGTTTTTTAAAAAGTTTCAAAAAATTACTGCATTTATTACTCTACACTCTTAAAAGATGTTTTAATCAGGTTCCTGGTATTGTAACCAGTATTACACTGCTACAGCAGAAGCAGCAAAAGTGGTGGCAGAGATGGACACAGAAGGAGCACTGGTGACAGCAACAGACAAAGTTCAATATTTAAGACAGACCTTAATTTTTAAGTGGCTCTTTATGTAGAGAAAAAGTGCAGTCTTTTTATATAATGTTTTACATAAACATTTGCAATGTTTATCCAACACGCACTTCTGTATATTCTAATAATATCAGAGATTTAAATATTTAACTTTTATATTTGTGTACCATACCTATTGCTAACACTAATCAGTGATAAGATGCATTTTTACACTTATTTCACGAGGATTATTTTAACTGCTCTCTCTGCATACTGGTTCTCTTCTGAGCATCTTTGTTTCCACCGTTGCACTTCAATCCATATCGTGCATGTTCTTTTGAAGCAAGCTGCCTTCATGTACTGCATTTTCTTTGCATTGCAGGACTCTCTTGAATGATGTGAATTGGCTTATTTATACATTAAACCAAGCTGTAAGATGAGCTCTAGAAGAGCATTTAATGCCACTAATAGGCTTTCAGTCCACACAACCAGACTAATCTTAAGGGCAAAACCCCTGAAAGATGTATACAAGGGACACAGACTGAGTGTGATCAATTTCCCTCCACAAATTCTCCCCCTCTGAGCCACACTTGTTAGTGAGTGGGAATAGCCCAGGAGAGAGTCAGATGCCTCAGAGGGGCAGAAACACAAGAGTGAAGAGATGGAATGAGATGAAACACACAAGTGATGTCACACTCAGACTTATTTGCCCTTAAAACACTGTGTACTGTTGAAAGTAATAGAATTCTAATAGCCTTGAATATTGAGGTTCCAATGATGTGCCTAGGACCACTAGTGCAGAATAGCTGTGGAAGGACACAGATGTGCCCAAACCACTCCCTGCTGAGGATGTGCAGGTTAACTCCTCTTAGGCATGCTGTGGAAAAAAAGCTCAGCCATTTGAAGGGTTTGTCCAATCCTCACAAAATATTTTACAGGTGTGTGTGTTAATATTTCTCACTAGTTGTTTTGTATGCTCAGCTCTCTGTCCTGGGAAGTCTGAGTTTATTAGACATCCATTATAATTGACACATTGTTGAAGTAGGGGTGAATAGATGCATTAGACAGATGATCTTAATTGGCTTTCATCCAAAAGAATTAAAATAAAAAGACAGCTGAATTTCATTCACATTTTCAATTAGTAAAACTTCCTTTCATTATTATAATGCCTGCTGAAACAGCAGCCACATCAGGGTGACAAATCCCGTTATCATGCTTTCTGCAATTGTCTTCCAAAAAGGCGTCTATTGAAAGCATTGTCTGAGCGTGTGTATAATGCTGACAATCAAGCTCCACTCAGAGAGCTGGGGGAGGGTGTCTGACTGTGATCTATATAGAAATGCATTTCTTTCCCGTGCTGCTGGTTCTTCGGTGCTGTGTGCCTGCGCTGGGGCAATGTGCTCTGACAGGCAATGCGTACTGACAAGATCAATCACTGAGCATTAGTGGAATTCTCATGCTTTCCACCTATTTTTCTTCCCTTTCTTTATTGAGCATGATCCTCTGCAGGTGTTATTTGTTTGTCAGGCTGTTACATAGCCAATGTGGAAATAATTTTTTTTTAGGGAGTAGATAACAGCTGAACTCATATTGCAGACAATGGTTTCACATCGAAGTACTAATCGACGAGAATGTGAAAACAATTCTTTAGGCATTAGAGGAAGAAATAAATGGCTTCTTGGAACTGGGGAGCAAACAAAGGGGCATTAGGAGGCTGATTTTTTAAATCCTTTTTGAGTGGCTAACAAACCTAATGCACTTGTAATACATTCCAGATTCTTAGCTTAGCCAACTCACCTAACTTAATCAGACAAAATTATATTATTTATTTGTTCCATAGGAGACATTGAAGAAAAACATGTGGATAACAAAAAAAAAAAATCAGTTAATGTGGGGCTGGCCTTATCCCGTTTTCTTTTGCTGAGTTATATGCCAAGAGCCAAATGTATTGCCTTAGGGCTGTTTTGCTTTCATTTATTTAATTATTTATTTATTGAATAGTTCCAACTTACATAATTTCCTACATCATCTAACTTTTGATGTCCATGTTCTCTTATATCATCCCACCTGAAACTACATATATGGATCACAACTGTCACATTAGGGGTTGATTAGGGGTTCAGTTTTCCACATACAGAAGCTGGAATCCATTAATTTCAAGCATCCTAACAAGATATAGTTGGTCAATGACAGAAATCCAGTTAACAGACTGAACACTTGGCACTATGATGCCACAGAATTTCTGCAAATCACAGCCCTTTCAGAGATGAAAGGCATTTTCAAATTAATGTAATTGATAGTTTTTATTTATTAAGATTTTTTGTTCTTTGTCTCAGCACAACTGGGCCCTGCCAGGCTGGGAGTGTTCCTCACTCCTGGCCCTACCAGTTTAGTTTTCCACTTTTTCATCTGGCTGGCCATCTCTGAAGAATTAATTAATTAACCATTAATTTAATATCTGTCAGCATTTCTATTAAGTAAAACCAAGACAATTTTGCTCTTGGTCAGGTCTCTGGTAAGGAAGAAGATGTGTTTATTTTTTAATGATGTACTAGAGCTCCTGAAGTTGCTGTAAAGCATTCTTTATAAAGTGTGAAATGTGAAAAAAAAAACCAAAAAAATAAAACAAAACCTAAAACTAAAGCCACTAAGGAATAATGATGAAAAGGGAAGAATGCAAATCATTTCTCATCCTTCCTACTAGAGACGCATTTTATAGCTAATGCATTTAATGAGTCAACATTGACTTATATTGCCTGAAAGCTCACTGAATTATTGAATATCTGTGGTATGGATTATATGGAAAAAATAGTTTGAAATGGCTTTTTCCTCTGTGAAAATTTAATTTTATTTATATTCAGCTGCAGTTATTTTCCGAGGTTGTTATTAGATGAGTTCATCTTTCCTGTATATTTTAAAGAGCTAATGCAATTTAGTAAAAAATAGACTTTTTGCAGAAGCTTTAGAAGCTCTGCGGTTTGAAAAACACCTGAGGAAAGCTTAACCGAAAGAAGGACAAAAGAATAAATCAACAACAACAGCATTTCTCTGAGACATATGTCTACTAATTTAGCCCGAATAAAGTGTCTGTCATATACTGGACTTTTTTTCAGATGGATAAATATTGACTTGGTTTGATTTTTTTGTGTGTCCTCTAAATAAATAATAACGATCTGAATATTTAATTTTTTTCCCTTGGGTAATAGGAGGGCATGCTGCTGGTGAAGAGAGATGAAGAGAGAACTGCTCCAGGCACAGGTATAGTACATCCTTCACTGTGGACTTGTTTATTACATTTTCAACTTCCAGTCTTGGGTGGTAGATTGATTTGGCAGAGATTAGATAGGAGATAGAAAGGAAAGCTGTCTTGTTAACCATTTCCCATATGATGATTTAATATTGACTTGGCACTATTCTTTAGTGCCCTGCAAGCAGACAGTTTTCCAAAAGAAATGGTATCCGCAGCTCATATGTGAGCTTTTCAATAGCTCTGCTCTGCAGACGTTTCTCTGAAAACCTGGCCATGGATGACACACCAGTGGGAGCCATATTAGCAATATCATGCTTGTCAAACACAGCTTTGAGAAATATTATTTATAGGGCTGTCTGGTAAACAAACCCACTTTGTGAAAAACTTTCGAGTTTCAGAATGTGATTTTGGTCACATCAGAATGAAAATGCGAGCTGTCAAACTTTTTGGGCTTTTGAGGAGGGAAATAAATATCTTGGGGACTAGCCAGGATTGCCAGAATGTGCTCCCAGGATGCATGGAAATGCCAGAACTCAGTCTGTGTTTCTTCTGATTCTGCAAAACACTCTTGATTCAGCAAAAAATAAACATTTTCTTATGAAAAAACCATGTAATCAATGGTTTTTCTACCATCGTCAGTGATTAGCCATCTAACAGTTTATCCATCCAGTAACCTCTGTACCATGTGCTATGGCTCTCCATGGTTCCTGCCTGGCTAGTTAAACCTTTCATCTTTGTTACTGCTAATTCATCTGGTGCTTCTTAAGTGAACAAGAGTTATTAAACAATATGATTTGCCACCACAGTGAAATACATCACCTTTCTTTAACAGTGCTGTCTTTCAGGGCTGTGTGTCCCTGCATGTGCCTCATGGTGAGCAAAGCAGAAGATTCTGGCTCTTGAGTGCAGCCCTCAAAAATCATAACACATATGTTAATATGACTCTCTACAGAAAGACTTGGTTTCACTGGACCACAGCTTAAATTAATGAACTTTGGAGAAGAAAATCTCTATGCATCTCCATCTTTCAAACCACGTTCTTGTCCTCTGCTATCAGATTCTGAAAATAAATATTTGTTTGTTTAATTTTCGTATTCTTAAGTCGGAAGCTGGTCTCATCCAGCAAACTAGTCCAGTGCTCTTTACAGAATAAAGGCCTTATGTTGTAAATTCTTCTCTAAAAATCTTTCCATTTGGGCAATGATTACATATTGTAGAGATGAGAGTATGACACAGTGAAGCCTTAATTCCTCTGGTCATTACCACCGTGCAAATAACCAGCCAGCAGCAGTGAAGACCCAGAGTTGCTGCTGGCATAATGGCAAATTCATGTGCATAAGAAGTGATGACAGAAAGGGCACAGTCACAGCATAAGGGAAATATTAAAAAACCCAAACTTTCATTAGCAGGAATTAATTTGCACGGTCTTGCCAGGCCTACTGCACATGCTTAGGAGTTGTGTAAATAAATATCACTGTCCTTCTGCTGTAGCTGTGAAGCTTGGTATAATTTAGGGATGAGCCTGTGGCTATGGGAAGCACTGGGGAAGAGATCCCATGTGCTCTGCTCCCCAGCCTGTGCTCTGAGCACCACATCATGCTGCCTCCCAATAAAGCATGCCATGAGACTGACAGCCTGGCATGGCAGTGTATGAAGGAGGATATCCTAGCTCAGGCCACAGTGACCAGCTAGCACATATGACAGAACAAACCTCCAGAAATGAAGAAAACGATATACCAGGCAGGTGGCTTATGTGCCACACTCAGCATCACAGAATCATAGGATGGTTTGGGATGGTGGGCAGACCTTAGAGGTCGTGTAGACTCCAACCCCCCTGCCATGAGAAGGGACCCTCAGTAGACCAGGTTGCTCAAAGCCCCATCCAATCTGGTCCTGCACACTTTAAGATACCTTATCTGACGAAGGGTTAAAATTTAATCTTTCAACAAAATTCTCTCTTCAGAGGGAGCAGAAATAGCTTGTGCAAAAGCCTGTGAGGGGAGCACACACTGAATTTTATTTCCACAAGGCCCCCATGAAGGCGTAGGCATGTGACAAATCCCAGGCTCTCTGCACCTTTTGGAGAGGTAGTGAGACTAAAAGTTCAAGTAAGGCCACCATGAGGTGCTGTCTATGCAGACACCCCTCGAGATCTAATGGGACCTTTGGTCTGAGGACCTTAATATGGTAAAGCACCTAAAATGTTTCACAGATAAAGGTCTTGACTAGAAATGGAAAGCCTCTCTCTGAAGAAATACTGTACTACTGGAACAGTGTTCACTGGTTTAGCTGGTTGTCTTTGCTTTAGGTTGTGACTGCTCATAATTATGTCTTACCTCACTCTCCATGTGGCTGAACTTTAAATGGAGAGTGAAATTATGTACATGACACAATAAACATGCTCCTATACCAAAACCACATGCTGAAGGAGGCTCTGAGTTATCCTGAAGTCTTCTAAAATTGCAATGTGAACAAAATCTGACCTATAATTTTACAGTATATTTGCACAATATTGCTGGTTTAGGAGAAATACATTTAAAATACTTTCATACAAATAATCCTCATTTAATAATTTATCTATTTTTTTTAAATTGAAACACTGCTTTATACGCAAGTAGAGGAGTCTTGTTGAATATGATGTTACCTCCTTGGAACTCACTTTTGGGCTGCCAAAGTTGTGTTGCTTGCTTTTCTCCTTTCCATGAAGCAGCATAAAAGTCTTGGTGGAAATGCAAACTCTGCTGCCCTGAGCCAGCCCTTGCTGCTCCCATACAGCATCATCTGGGGAACAGCCTCACACTGACCCATGCTGAAGCACTAATTTGAGAGAAAGAGAGGAATTATAAATACAGATCCATCCGGAACACTGAAAGTGCCAGAATGTCTCTTGCTGTTACGATTATCCTGAATTTTAATTGAAGGCAGGCAACAGTTTCTAAACTCTGTGTAAATACATATTTGATTTTCTAAAATCTTCAAGTCTATAATTTTTTTTTTGTTTTTTAAATTATTGTTTCTGCTCATCTCAATTTGTTACTATGCATCATTTCTTTCAAAGATAACACACCGGAGTAATTGCAGTGCTTTAGAAACACACAAAGGGATGGTCTTTGATATAGCAGAAAATATGAACATTAATTCTGTGCAAATCTCATGGCCCAAAAGCTCATTGTGTCTGGGACAGATAAAAATCCACATCTCAAGCATAAATGACACCAGTCAGACCCTTTTACATCCATACAATAAAGGACTTATAATATTACCAATAAAAATAGTAGTTGTTATTAACAGGCACTGTGGTCTAACATCTGGCAAGACTTTTTAAGGCCTTGCTCCACTCCTAAGATGATTGCAGTGGTGCCAGATCATGAAGACAGCAGGAATGACAGAAGGGGATCCAGTCAATTCTTTATATTAATTGATGTATTAAATGTGGAGTCATACTGAGCAAAGATAGGTTGCATTGCTGCTTTTACAGTGGTTTTGTTGTCATCAGGATTAATTTAGGCTAATGTTAAGGCCTCTGCATTTCCCCTGGGTTCCTTATAGACAGTTGATAATTTACTGAAGCATATTTGGTTGGGATATTCGTTTCTAAAGAGCACAGTGATGCCCTTTTATTAGCATAACCACTCAAACTGTGTCCACGGTCTAAAAGCAATTTATACAAATCATAATCACTTGAGAATTTTATTCTGAAATTAAGGTTTTAAGAGTTTTGATTAATTCACTAATTTCAAGATTTCTGCTTTAAATACTTGAACAGTGTGGATTAGCACTTTGTCATCCATGGTATATAGAGCATGTGACACTCATGATCTCTCAAAACTGAAATCAATCCACAGTTTAATCTAATACCAAGCAGGAGCAATGGTGATGGAAATTACATGAGGTCCCATAACATTCAAAGATGATTCATAGTCTAGGATCCCATGAAGGTGCTGTGAAACTTTGCAGTCATCAACTTCAGCTCTGTAAAAGAAGTAACTAAGCACACCAGAAATTTATTCTGATTAGACAAACATTAACTTTACTGTGCACAGAACAGTACATTGCATCTAAAAAATGTCACATCCTTCTGTTTCATAGTCTCCTTTGACCAGGACCAGTCAGCCAAAAGTTGGTGGAAACTTTGGGAGTTGGAGTGTTTGGTATCACTCTGTGCCTCCTGTTTTTCCCTTGTCAGAGTCAGGCGTCCTTTTGGCCTCAGTTTCCCAAGTTCCGGGAATGTTATGTGACATGCTGAGCCTGACTGAGGCTTATTATTTGCAATTATCCCAATGGCTGTGAGTATTCCTCACAGGCATACTGATCTGCAGCACAGAGAATGCAGTGGAAAGGTCTATTTGGATATTTCATTATTGCTTCAGCAATAGCATGCAGCCTCTCCTCACTAGAAGAGAACTATATGGGAGAAACCTCTCAAACACTACAGATGATCTAGGGACGCATTTCTTATGAGGGTGCCATGGGAGCCAAATGAATACCAGCCATGTAACATTCATGGCTGACATGCTGTTAAAGGTGAGGTTTGTGGCCAACAGATGAGACAGAACTGGGATGCCTCCTTCTACTTTTCTGCTACAGGTTTCCCGGGTGTGCATCCCAGGGTTTGTGTTTTGCCTGTCAGAACACATCCTCATTTGTCACATGGATGGAAAAGGGCCAGGGCTAGAGCTAAACCTCTGCCTCTACAATCTGTGGTTTCAAGAGACACATCTGAAATAACACAAAGACCTCCAAAAGCACCCGAGAACTGAGGAAACAGAAGCTGTGAAGCAGTAGTCATAAAAGACAGCATATGTGGTTTAACTGAATTTGTCTGGAGTCCAATTAAGCAATAAGACACGATAGGGTGTGTCGTGTTACTGGGCCATTAATGCAGGTCTCTGGGGCACTGTGAGGCACACGGCCAGAGTGCAAAGTGCATTAACAGCCCCCAATACGTGCTTTGTCATGTCCCATTGTTTTCAGAGGATATTGTTTGTCTTCTGAAATGAAAGAACGAGGTTCTTGAAAAATTTGGGAACCAAGATCAAATTTTTATGTGAGAGTTTAGGAGAATGGAAGACAAGGGTTTGGAGATGTGGGATGGAAGGCTGTTGGCTGCCTGGAGCTTCTTGTTATGCTTCAGACACCTCACTGATGGACAGGTAAAGGTAATTTTCCTAACTTCTGACTGAGTTCACCTGGCTTTTGGGTGAAAAAGAAGTGGAAAATCAAAGGCAATGTATAAAGCTGAAAAATTTATAGTACTGAAAAAATAGGTGGAAATATGTGAAAGACCATTTTAAAAAATAAAGTTTCTTAATTCATCTCATCCAGATAACATAGTAGTATGTGTTTTCAATTTTTTGGCCAAGAAAATCAAGGCATTTGCTGTCATTTTTTTGTATGCAACACTATAAAGATTGTTGAGGACTCCTGGAAACCTCATCTTAGAGAAATAGTGAAATAATTTGGTTATAGTGACATCAAAACTCAGGCAAACGAATGGACCAGCAAATGAAGGGTTCAATCAATACAGATTTAAATTATGATAATAAATAATTATGTCAATCCATATGGTTTCATGGAAAATACATCTTGTCAAATTCATTTAATCATATTTTTTATGAAATTGCAATATATATTGGTAAAAGTGCCTGCAATGACTTAATATATTTATACTGAATCACTTCACCTTAGTACCCCAAGAATATCCTGATAAAAAATTAGCATCATACAACATCAATATTTCAAATATTAAATGCATTCAAAACTGACTGTATGATTCTGTAGCATTCAGAAAAATGCCATTAATGTGTTTTTCTATACAGTCTAGAGGCTCTGCAGTGGCATCCCAAAGATGGTGAGTGTGACGATATGGTTCAGTATTTCTATAAGTAAGCTGGGGGAAATAATGGAAATTTTTAGACAAGTAAATAAATACTGCTGAGGAAAATTAATAAACAAACTACAGAATAAAACAATATAGAGCCATTAGTTAATGTGAAATAAATTGAACTTCATCTACTTTCATAAAGGAGATGCCTGAAACTTCCAGAGAATGCCTCAAATGCCTGCACTCAATCATCCAGGTATGCACAGAAATGTCTAAGTTAAGTGCCAAGTGGAGAGAAAAAATAGAGAAATATCTAAGGCCCCAAGGCAGTCTAATTTATTTGCTTGTACCTAGAGCCTATGACAAACTTGAATTTCCTTCCTGGCTGCCAGCTACAGGTAATTTCCTAAATTGTGCAAGCATGTCCAATGATACCTGGAAATAAGAGTGGGTACTTGCAATTCTTGATATTCTATTTGCACATTTCTACAGAAAAACACCTATTCTTCACATACTGACTTTATGTTTTATTTTCACAACTGTTGTGGGCTGGTTTTGAACTGTATTGTTAACTTCAGTTCCTTTTTCTTTTTTTTTTTTCTTTCCAGTAGTGGCAGAGCAGATATAGCAGGTACTTTTGTTCTGAGGGCAAAAGGCTAAAATGCAACCAAAGCAAGGTCACTCCTTCTACTGCAAAGCCTTGACACTCTTCTTTATTCTATGAAAACCATGAATGGGTGCCTTGTATGATAAATCATCAAGTGATGGGTTTTGAGTGAAGTCCTACACCCATGTTGTAACATTGCTCTGGCTGGGCTATGAAAGTCACATCTGAGTCTGGAGAGGTGGCAGGATTTGGAGTGACATGATCAACAGTCCCAAAACAACTAAATACTGAATCTTCATTATTTCCAGCCTTATGGAAAAGATAAAGATGCATGTTGAATTCAATGTCTAGTGTCTTACCCCCCTAATTTAATCAATGTCAGCACATTTTTGACTAAATATTTTGTCTGTGCATCACCTATTATAACCTGCAGGCACAGAGGGATCAGTCAAGTGGCCTGCCAGTGCCCAGTATTCTGCAACACTAGAACCAGATGAAATGTGGGTAGTGGCTTTCCCACATTCTGGAATCTGATGCCATTTGACTTTACCTTGTGCAAGACATGTAATTCTTCCAAGGCCCTTTGATTTGGTATTGCTTTTGATTTAAGAGGAGCACAACAGGTAGGTTCTTATTTCAAGCATAGAAAGGTTTATCTTAGATTACTGACACCTAGCTATAAGGAAATCAATAAAAAGAAATAATTTATACAGTCACATTTAGAGAAACATTCCCACAAGATGAATCTTTCTTTAGTTTTAGCTGTTAAAAACATTTAATCAGCAGCTCCCTTCTCCATTCCCAAAAAGCCTTGGTTACTCTGGATTGCCACCTTCTAAGGTCCAATTATTGTCTCTCATTTTCACTGCAAGGTTTCACCCTCTACAAATGAAATCTGGAGAGTAGATTATGACTGAGAAGCAAACATCATTAAGGAGAAAGAAATACTAAAATCATCCTGTACAAATTAGAAATGCTGGCATAAATTACTGGAATAATTTTTGTCATGGAAAATGAAAGATAATATGTACATGGGAAATGGAAATTACTTTCACAGTAAAACAGAGGGATTGTAGAAAAAGAAGGAAACTGGAATGTAACAGAGCAGAGTCTTTCCCAGCAGTGTTACCAGCCATAATGTGTGTGCACGGTGCTGAACACAAGTGCACCAGCTTTCCACCTGCACTGGCTCCGGTCACTGCTTCTGGCTTTGGCTTTCCCATCTGGAAAAATCCAAGGACTGTCTTCAACGACAATTTGTCACTGAAATGGGAATTTTTCTTTTCTACTTTGTCAAGGAATAAAACAGATGGGAGAACAGAAGAGAAATATCAATACTTCATCACGTACTTACAGTATTAAATAGGTATATTCACCTGCATGTAAATAGACACGTGCACATAAAAACATAGGCAACCTTACTATGAGAATAACTACCTAATCCTGTTAGCACACACCCACAGCCACATGTGTGTGTGAACATGAACACATTATATAACTTTGGTTATGTAGTTGAAATCACTACATGAAAATATTCAATTCAGAACTGTTTCCATGGGAATATCGGGGCTTGCACATCATTGTGAAGAAACATCTGTCCTGATTTGGGATTTCACCAATGTACCTTAGCTTTACTTGCTTAATGTTGGTTGAGATTTTACAGTCAAAAGCCCTCAGGCAAATTAAACTAGCCATGTACACCCTCAGGGAAATGAGACTTTAGTTACATGCCTGATACCAACTGATGCCAACTAGAAGAACTTTATGATATTAATGAATGTCTATAATTAAAGAACTGTTAATTAAAGTGAGTCAACCAGTCTATTGGAAATCTCATACTATTTTTTGAACCTGACTTTCTAATGTAATTGTATTTCAAGATGACTGAGAATCACTTAGCAATTACTTAGTGCATTTTGCAAGAACTGAGCAGAGTTCTAGCCATCCTGTTCATTGATTTTGACAGTAGAATAGCAATTCAAATCCCAAACAGAGTTGAGAAATTTCTCTTTTAAAAACTTGGCTAAGCTTTTCACTTAAGTCCATATCCTAAAATCTACACATGATAATGCATTTGCAGGATAAGGAGTATTTGTATTGCACGCATTTTCCTTCAGTTCCAGTTTTGAAGGGCTTTCTAAATGCGGATACTGTTTTAAATATCTCCTTAGGAAATAAGATATCCATTATCTTATAACACAATCCCATTAAGGACAAGTAAGTGCTATGAACGCGTGAGTGGCTTGCATAAATTGCCAGGATGCACTGCCAGCTCTATCCCATGCTCAGGGCATCAAAGGCCAGTGATAAGGGCCATCAGCAGCACTGCCAGTTCTTACTGTGAGCTCTGCACTTTCATGCTGTACCAAGAGCTCCCACTTGCTGGAATCAGATGATTTTTTAATGTTAAAAGCTCTGATTCTAACTAAAAGCGTATTTCTAGCTCATACGGCAGTAAAAAGCCTGAGAAGAGCTTCCAAGAGCAGCTTCAAAGTCACCAAAACCCTGAAATAAAATAGGGAAGCCCCATTCAAATGAATTTCTTGATGTACAAAGGATAGCACTGGCTAGTCCAGTTCACTTGCCTGAAGCCACAAGCTAATGAAAGTTTGACTCTGCTGCAGCTTAGCAAAGGGTAGATCAGCAGTCTCAGTACAAAGCTCAATAAATTAGTAGGCCTACTAGTTTACTGCTCTTAAGTGAAAATGTTTTATGTTGTTTTGTTTTTTTCATTAGGCAGAGGAATCTGGCCTGGCAATTTCTGATTTTTAAATATCATCTTAAAATGTAGAACTACATCTGGCACCAAGTTAATACACACATAGGCAGGTGCCTGTCCACCTTATCACTCTGCTGCTAAATGAGGACTTTTTTGGGATTTTTCTCTACTGTTTGGTTCACTGGACACATCTGAGATACTCTGACTCCAGCAGAAAAAATTAACCACAGTTCTCCCAGGCTGGATCAGGTGAGCTCAGAGATCTTGGACTCAGAGAAAGGTCTGCAGTCTTTCAAGCTCAAGTCAGCTACAAAGAGGGGCTTGGCACAGGAACAGAAGGTGCATATGAGTTTGGAAGTGTAATTTTGAGCTGCACTTCAAGCTTTCAGAATAAAGTAGGAAGAGGAATCTCCTCTGCCCATCTCTAATGATAATCAAGATAATGAATTCTGCAGTAGCTGCCATTTTAAGACTTAGTTAAGCAATTCTCAAGTAACCTACATGAATTTTACACACAAAAATAATTAAACATGCTATGGAACAGATGCTGCACAAACAACAGCAATCAAATGATTCACACTTAGCAGACCTTACCTAGCAGTTAGTTTACAGCATCTCTGTGTCTGAAAGAGAAAGGCGGACATAATGTACATAATTTCAAACACAGCACACCTGACTCACACCATTCAGGAAAAATCAATAATTTTATTCCATTTTCATTTTGTTTGAGCCTTTCATTCATTATAGGTTTTACTTTTATATATGTATATATCAAAACACATTCTAAAAATTATTATTTTGCATTGCATCTCAGTGGCACACTGGTAAAAAAAAATCCAAATGCAGACAATTCAGAGTCAGGTTTTAACATACTTAGGTACACTTGCATGTGGAAAAGACATAACCATGTGCCCATTGAAAGCTCTCATGATTATTCATTCAGACTCATCAACTCTAAGCCAAAAGAGCAATCTGGTGATTTTATATATATATATTCATGTAGACTCTTCATGGATCATGTAGCAAATATACAGATAATGTAAAAATTGTTCATATGTCTATGCATTGTGGACACTGACTTGCTACCAAGGCATGTCATTAAGGTATGTTCATTTTATGTACTGGTTACCTTTCAGGTAATGCAGTGATAACAAATAAATATTTATAATAATAATTAGATAAAATTTGAGGTATTTAACCTATTTCTACTTTGTCTAAGTAAGGGGTGCGTGGGGTATAAAGAAGCCAATAAACTGCCCTAATAATTAGGGGGAACTGTAAATAAAAGAAACAGAAAGCTCAGAGAACAACAAAAGGGAGCTGATTTACATGAAACTTTCAGATTGACTTAATGTGCACAGCTCCTGAGGAAGTTTCAGGGCAAAATTCAGCAGTGACACAAGCGATGGTGTAAGTTAGATATGTGTCAATCACAAAAAGAGTGTCAACCGGGAGAACTGGCAACATACTTTAGTAGCACTTTCATGGGGTGATTTGATGATGGATGGTTGTGTGATCTAAACTGTAATTTATGCACTGTGGCAACTGAAGTGGAGGTTGGCAGCACAGAGAGTAGATGACAAGGGTGAAAAAATAAAACAGGCTTTCACCTTTAGTCACAATATCTCCATCCTTCCAAAAAAACACACTGGGGATATTGCAGCCTGCATTTACCAGGGCTGAACATAACCACCACTGAGTCATTCACAGGTGCCAATGACAAGTGTTTTGCTGATGTACTAAATAATCTTTGACACTTACTTCCTTTTCCTGATTGATTTCACCTGAATTGGCTCTACTGCTTTTCAAGGGGGGTAGGAATCTACATTTGAAATTCAACAATTTAAATGTTATTAGTCTCTTCTTTCCCATGTTTTGACTTCTCGACTAGCACTGCCTGCCTGACTACCTGCCCACCACTTGAGGCCATGTCTTGAGGACATATTAAAGACCACAACAACACAGACAGCAGCAGTTCTTTTGTTCTGCAAGGCTCTTACTGTGAGAGGAATGGCTCTGACACAGCCTTATGCCAACCTGTTTTAGTTGACACAGGAAGAGATGCATAAGCCAGATCTGTCAGAGTTGAAGAGACAGAGCCACCAGTAATTCTCACCATTAGTGATCCCTTGTAGAATTGCCAAAATTCTCCAGTAAATCTGCTTTTTGGGAAGAAAATTGATTTTTTCACAGAAATCAATATTTTTGTTAAAGATATATCTGGAGTCTTTTTGCCCCTGGTTATTTGAAGTTTTCATTGAAACACTGTATACTTCCATCTCCAATGAGTTTTGTTCCTTTTTTTTTTAATCTTAGGAACAACATAAATCAGAATCAAAGCAGTTTTGGTACAGAAATGCTGCTGTGATACCTGATTCCTGGTCAGACACACTTCATGACCTTATTGACCTGCACGGACTGGCTTCCCTAACAAGATCAGGCTTTCCATGATGCACTGCAGTCAGAGCCGTCCCCAGGCAGTTCTGCCCTGGCTCAAGACAAAGAGAAGCTATGGTGCATCTGTGGCCTGCTCAGAAAGTCAGGACCTCAAAATAGATGAAGGACTGAGCTATAAACATAGCACAGGACACTGGGATCTTTTTGAGGCTTGAAATTGCATCATTAAGCTTTCTGCTGGAGAATTTTCCTCAGCAAAAACCTCTCCATTTTTTAACCAGCACGAAGCCTTCATTTTTGACATCGGTTTTCCTGCATTTTCTCCTCTGTGGTCCTCATTCACAAGCTGGAAAACCTGAGCAGGCATTTGAGAGGATGGAACAATTGTGACAGGGGACAGCGGATTTGCCTTTTGTTTTCTCTGGGCAAGAACAAAAGGCACAGCATTTTCTGCTTTGTGCTGTGTTTCAGCTGACTGTGTATGATACGTGTGCTAATGTTTTGGGTTTTCATCATTTTAGTGCTGCAGTTTTCCAGGAAATTTCCAGGAAAGGATGCCCAGACAATCAGACTAAAGCTTTTTAATGTTGTATTTAAATCCATAATAAATAACATTTAAACATTAATGTTGCTGCTAAATTGAGCTGTAACTTAGAAAAGCTGTTCCTTAAATCAATCTTTTGCAATGCACAAGTGTACAAGAAACAGTTTGCTCTCACTACCAGTCCTGTAAATTCTGATAAATCATTTAATGAACACACAAAATGTGTGAGAAGAAAATAAAGAGTAAAATTTGACAAAATTATTCGGGAGCTATCTGACAACATAGCAGTGATGGAGGGATTTTAACACATTTTAACACATTTTTTAAACATTTTTAAATAATTAAAAAAAAAAACATTTTTAGTGCTGTAATAACATGCAATTTTCCTTATATACAAAAATTTAGTTTTATTAAAATTGGATATGCACATATATAAACTCTGTTTCATCTGAAAATGGGAGATAGTCAGCATGTTCTATCATCTGTTTGCAGAGAACTAATCAGCAGCAACCTCCAAGGTGAAGGTGGTTGATTATTAAGTGCCATCCAGTTATGGTCTGTAAGGCTTCAGGATAATGAGCAAAGGCCTTAGCTGTCCTCACTGACTTTGGGTAAACCAAGTGACAGCCCAAAAGTGATGCTGCAAGAACCTGCCAGACCAGAGCCACTCACACTGTCCAGATAGAAGATTCTGCTCTTTTCGTTTGGAGTATTTAATATGCAAAATTCCTTCAAACCATCATTCTGAATTTTCATCTATGACATACGTTCAGCAAATAGAAAAAATTAAAAAGTAATGAGGAGAGTTCCCAACTGCTTTGAGAAGATTCCACATATGTGCTAATTAGCGATTCTGTCTGAAAATATTCCCTGAAAGCTGTATGGGTAGTGCAGCCTGGGATAAATAATGCAAATGCCCCATGGCACTGTCACAAACACCACAATCAGTGCTGTTTGCGATTTCAGTGAGACTCTTCAAGTTCTGCACCTGAGACTAAAATATTAATGAAGTAAAACTGTAGTAAACAAACCTCCAGCCCCATTCCCCCACCCACAGCTGACACACACGGTCACACACCCTTCACCCACTGGCTTTCTGGCACAGGATTAAAAGTATTTTAGGAAGATGAGTGTTGACTGGTGTGTCTCCTTTGTACATAACTCTGCTCCTTCCCCTAGTTGCTACACCAAGCATCTCTTCCTCACTGGGCTAGTGCCTACATGTATCTTTGATGCCAGAAATGGAAGGAGCAATGCTGCACATTGATATTAATACTGGCAGGTTCTCTGCAACCTAGACTCACCCACCAGCATGGATGAAGGGAAAACCTAACAAACCAGTGTTTTTCCCCCATTTCCCATTCCCTCACAATACAACTGCATGGCTCTGCTGTACAACCAGAGCTAACAGAAAGTTCCTATTGCAGGCAGCAGGCAAAACCCAGACACACAAACTGTAAGGCCTGCTCTGCCCTGAGGTCTGAGCTGGGAGTAATGTGATGCCCCGGGGGGTCCCAGCCCAGCTCAGTGTCCATAACGCCATGGCACAGGTTAAGGCTGCCACAAAGGCCATCTTGCAACAGGAAAAGGACATGCCAAGGTACAGCTCCCTGGTCGTGTGAAGGGTGGTATAAATACTAAGATACATCTGTCATGGTCTCCCCTTGGATAAGCAAATTTTCATGTCTGAGTTATGCTTTAAAATACACTAATTTACTACAAAACACAAACCCATTCTGGAAAGTGGTACTGGTCTCTAGCAAGATTAATTCTACTGACTTTCAGTGCATATAAAAAAGAAAAAAGGTGCCTAAGCAGTATTATCAAGCTATCTAGCTGCATAGTGGGCTGCCACTGACTTCTGAAGGAGGTTAAGTCTTTAATCTACTTAGATGCTTTGGAAAATATCTCTCAGCTAAGCACCTGAGCCACTTCTGAAATAGGAGCTAAGGTTTCAAAGCTGCAGAGAGGTTTTAAGAACTTCATGTGGCACTATTCTGACCACACAGGTGCATCTCTAGAGTTAAATTTTGCTTTCCCACAAATTCAGTTTCTGTGTTAACTGCATTGCAGCTATTTCAGGTGCATAGCCAGAGTGAAATGCAGAGCAGATTTCAACCCCTAGTGACTGTTCACAAACTCTGGTCCAAGTTACAAATACCCATTAACCACTCCACTCATATTTTAGTATACGGTTTCATACTGCAAATCATTCCTTCTGAGATTACAGTGACTGCACATTCCTGAAGTTCTTTTATGAAATTACAGGCCTGCAGTTTTAGTTCCATGTTACAATACCTGCCTACATAATTTAGCATCACACACTCGTCTATAAATGTCAGTCCATGAACAGCACCTAGTAAAGCCAGTGGGAGAAAAAATCCTCTTCTTAGTTTGATAAATGCAGGATCAATAGCACCATTAAGAGAGTCTCTAGATGTACAGAAATCTAGTCAGAAGTTGAAGATTTGACACAGAGCTCTCATCTGTCCCAGACTACACTCACAGTAAGTCATCAGACCTTGTTTTGCCATAAAGTCTGTAAACTCTGGTCTGCAGAGAAGTTGTGTGTGTTTGCCCATGTATGCCCACACTCCTTTCCCCCTGCCTGTCCTGAAGAAGTGGCTATCCACTGGGAGCTTGAGGATCCTGGGACACGCAACAGATTAAAAACAACACCATATTTTCCTGATGATGCTAATTTACTCCATAAATCAGGAAGAATCATCTAAAGATATGCTCATCTCTTTGTGGGACACATTGAGAAAGTAAGAAAATTACAGCCTGAAAAATATTCCAGGCTGGAGCTTTTCAGCTCTGTTCCCAGCCGATAAGCTGGGCCAGCTCAAGGCTAGGGAGAATTTCTCCCAGGGTGATCATTTGGTCAAAATAAAAAGAAATTAATAACAAAGATAGAACACCTGTTGTGGTGTGTGACCAGGCCCTGGGAATGGGGTGTCTTCTCTCTGAACCAATCACCTCTTCTCTACTCTTGGAGTTGTGAGTCATGCTATAAAGCCAAGTCTGTTCCTGAATAAACTTGTCTCTTTCTTCCTGTCATGAAAGACGACCATGTAGCTGTGCATCTTATTTCCACTGCACTTAAAGGGTTAAAACCTCTTTCCACGGCTACATCTATCCCAGGAGCACTAGTGCCCAAATTATTGCTTATCTTCCAGGAACTATTTTAAAAACTTTTGAAATTCCCCTCAAAACCTAAAGTATGGCCTGGACTACCCCACCATGATGACAAATGTAATTTTACAATGGCATGAGATGTGCTAATGCAGCCTGTGTTCAGCAGACTGTTGTCACCTGGCATCAGCCTTCCTGCCACTGCCTCAGTGCCTGCTTTTCCCTCTCCCTCAAGCACCTCCTGGATGCCTCCCAGCCCAGACCATGACTGCAAAATATCCCTGTTGTATAGCTGGCTTCTTAACCTCATTTAAATTCTTCCTTCAAGCTACCTCCACCAGGATGCCCTTAAATTGCCACCATCTTTTAATGAGAAGGATGCTATGCATACCCATTTTATGGTTATTGTATTCTCCTAGCCCAGCTGCCTTCCACGGGTAGCTCCTGCCTGTTATGCAGATTGTGAGCTCTCTGGGGTGCCAACTGCTCTCTTCCTTGCATGTCTTCACAGTGTGTACCACGGAGGAGCCCTGATCCTGGATTGGGGTCCCATAACGCAAACAACTAGATAAAAGAATAATTTGTTAGCCTGGATTGCAAATCTTCTTTTGCAAGAAAAAATAAAGCAATTTCCCCAGGCTGTCAGAGGCACTTTCATGTGTCAGTATCGCAGCTCTCTTCTGGCAATGACAATGGTGCATCCAATTTCCCGGCACAAGGGGGAATGTTTGCTGAGCTGATGCGAGCTCTGCGTGTTGCTGCTCTACATCTAGCTGTGCCACAGAGAACCAAAGGGCTTGGAGGGAAGGGACCTGCTGTTGGGAAGGCAGCTTTCTGTGGGATGTTATTTTTAGTGTGGGGTGAACTCAGGGGGCGGCCTTTGATGGGATTTTTCCTGTGTATGATCCTCTCAAGGAATGTGATATTTGGCTTGTGTTTTGATTTTGTACCTCATAATGGTGAAGGGAGAGACTGTGCAAAGTTTGTTTGCCCATATTTATTATTAATTACAAATCTGCACTCTAGGTTACATATACTGAAGTGAAATCAACACTGCAGGTTTGTATCTACATTCAAAATTCATACAAAGAATATTATATTATCAGTAGGTATGTGATCTGTCTTCTACCTGTCTAGAGCAGTCTCAAAAATATTCCAACTTCTGTACCTTTATTTCAGCTCACTTCTTGGGTAATTGAATCCAACTATTAGCAGCCAGGTACTAAAGTTTTTGTCCCATAAGGATTTCATTTCTTGGTACCAAAAAGGTCAGCTCAGCCAGGAAGAAGTGTTGGTCTATACTGTCAGCACCTCACATCAGTGGTTTCAAGTACTCCAAGGTCTGACCATAAATACATTTTCAAACAGAACATAGCCAATGGCATCTCCTACTTCTCCAGAAAAATAGAACTGTTTCCACTCAGCAAACATTGCACAAATACACACTTATCTATTGCCAGGCATATCTACATAATGTTTTACAAATAATTCATACTTCACTTAAAGTTTCACTTGACATGCTCTGTACTTAGCTTTATAATTTTTAATTGAAAATACGAATCTCAGGCATCCACAGCTTCAGTGTAAAATCTTTTTTCTGTCACTCATATAATATATTCTAGAGTGTATTTTCCCACTTGTAACCAAGTATCCAAACCTATACATAACAGCTGCTATTTCACCTTATGCATTAAGGTACTCCAAAAAAAAATGGACAGACATTTTCAGAATGTTTAAAAATTTGGCATTACCCTGAACCCATTCCAGCAATTTAGCTAAATTTCTCAGTAAAACCACAGTTAAACAAGTAACTAATTTAGCTTTGTAAAACAAAAAGTATTGCATTGTCTACAGGGGAAAGAAAAGTTTGGGAAACTCTAAAAATTGAAAGGAAAATTGAAAGGAAACGGTTCAGACTCATCACCTCAAGTATTCCTTTACTGATACCCCTGAGATTCTCTGTAGCTGACATCTGTTTGGCAGGTAATTCCACCTGCCTTAATATTTTGCCCCAACTTTACATGTAAAACCCTTCCCAGTCAAGTATGGGACAGCTGCCCCATCAAATTAAAATCTTTAGGTAATTTTCCATCTATTGACTAAGATGTGGTCATTAAACTGCTGATTTTAAAAACAAATCTGTTAGAGATATCCAAGCCTTGGTTACTATAATCCATCAATTCCACCTATAATATTTCCTTCATTTCTTATTCAGGTGATAACATAAATATTGCCTTCTGTGGATGTCTGCATAAGTTCTCTTTCTGTTATATAGAGGGGCCTACAGTTTGTATTACAGTTTCTCTAGTCCACAAAACCCTTCCTTGAGCAAAATTTAATTGCATTATTCACACAATGCTTTAACTCTCTGCTTCAGTTTCAAGTGCTAGTGCTTCACTCCATCAGTTCTTCCCTAGTTTCTGGTGCTTTAATGACCATTGGACTTTTTAAACTGATGATGCCACACAGAAACTAGACTGCAGTTTTCTTAATTCAATTTAAATTTCCAATTTTTGAATTTTCAGTTTAACTGAGAGAACAGCAAATGGATCAGTCATTTATTTAAAACCTGCCCAATATTTAAGACACATCTGCACACTGTGCTCAAGGCAGGCTGTGCAAACTGTTGCAAAGGGATGTGCAGCTGCCTATATAATGGTGCAGATCATTTTGCTCTGGCTTCACCCCACTTCACACAATGGCATACTGCAGGTCCCAGGGTCTTCAGTCCCTTTCAGTCTGAGTGAATCATCACTGAGGGCTCATTAGAGTAATTTTGTATGCCAAACACTGCAGAGGTACTGCAGACCTCCCTCTACAATTTGCCCAGAGCTCTCACAGTTTAAGTTTGAAAACTAGGCTAAAATTCAAAGAGAGCCATCCATGCTGGACATGCTGCAGAATGTAGAAATGCAGATGGTGGTGTCAAAAGAGGGCATAATGTGAAACCAAATGGGTCAGGTGTCCCTCTGTCTCCCCACATCACATCCTTGTCACCTTGACAGTGATGTGCCCATGAGTGAGCCCTTGAACAAGCCTTGTGTTTTTACTGCAAGAGTGGGGAGCTGGGAACAGACCTGATTATTGCCTAGAGGGGTGTCAGGGCTGCTCGTGGTGCTCTTGTCTCCATGACCAGTGAGAAGACACTCGGTAAAGGGCCTGTCCCTCCTCCTCTGCCACCTCAGCTGCAATGTCCCTTTGCTTGGGCCCTTCTGTTTGACAGACCTCATGCCCTTGCTCAGCCCTCCCACTCACTGCTGGCCACAGCAGAGGGAATGAAGAAATGAGTGTCAGGGAGCACTGCAGGAATAGCAAACTCCCTGGGGGAGTGCCCACAGTTTGTGGGGAGCCCTTGGCTGGGTAGAAAAAAAGCCGAGGGAGAGACCATTTCTCAGGGCTGCAATTACTCACATGAGGTGCTGAAATGAGATGATGAATGTTAATGTTGGAGTAGCTGGGAAATGGCAACCTCTGGCTGTAAATGTGGGTCTATTAGAGAGGGAAGTCACCCTTTGGGGACTGCAGCAGGGGAGGCGAGGAAGAAAGGGAGCTGAACTTTCAAAGCAGGAGGTTGAGCTGTGGCCTGTATTTTCTTCTCTACCCACACTGCAATGCTTATTTGCTGCTGGGGCTTATTAATTTTTCACTTATGCCACGCTAAAAATAGTTAATTATTGAAAATGCATATCCATCTGATGGTGAAAGGCTGTCTCTTCTGAACAGGTGACTGGTTCAGATAACCCCAGAAGGCACTTCTGGGTCTTCTAGGCCCTTGATCAAAATTTCTTTTTTAATTTGAAAAGAAGAGAGGTGATTAAAACTGAAAATGATGGTAAGTCTAATGAAAGCTTCCTCCCTCCTTCCCAAGAGCTGGTGTAATGGGCTGAAATTGCTTTCTTTTTTTTTAATTCCTTTTCTTTTTCTTCCTTTCTTTCTTTCCTTGTTTCTTTATTTCCATCCTTTTTATTTTCCTCTAAAAGAATGTTTTCAATGTTTTATGTATGCATCATGCTGGCCCTTTGATTTTTTTTTAAATCAGATGTAGAGATTTTGCTGTAACAATAGAGTGAATGTGTGTGGATAACATTACTCACAGTGCTGGTGAGAGTTCAAAGGCTGGAATGTCCAGACTAAATACACAGCAGAAAGATCAGTTCTTTAACATTTCAATTAGACAGAAACATGAAACAACAGGCTAGTGACTTCAGATTCTCAAAATTAAACAGTTTGACACTGCACAGAGCACACATCGAAATTCATTATGCCTTCACAGCTTAAATCTCCTTCTGCCAAAATAGTGGCGGCAGCCATTCCTCAAATACAGGAGTTGCTTTATAAATGTAGTGAGTCCTGTACTTACCTGGAGGAGGGAATTATCCTTTGCATGGCAAAATCTATATCAAGAACCTCTCTGGAAGAAGCAGCTCTCCAAGGATCCTACTGTGCTGGGAAGGACTTGTCTGTCTGTCAGCAAGCTGTGGGATTGGTAGAAGGGAAGCGCAGCCTACACAGGGACAATGTCTTTATCCCTGCTCTGTAATACTGTCGACCCTGTGGCACTTACTGGCTCTGCTGCAGGATGAGAATGGCCACATCAGGGCAGTGGATGCCCTGGTGCAGGGAGCAGTGTGTGCTCACACCGCCCAGCCTGCTCCTGTCCCCTCCTCCTGTCCCCTTTCCCACCCTGGTTCTCCCCTGGACCTATGGGGACCAGGAAGCAAGGCAGGATTTCCATGAGGGCAGCCACATAGCCTTCCTTTGGGGAGGTATCACTGCCCTAATTAGAAAAAAGGTTAAATTATTTGTCTAAGGAATCATGGGGAAATCTACAATCTCCAAGTCCACAATATAAGTGGCTTTGTTAGTAATTAAATGTCCGCCGTGTGTGTCTCAGGAGTAATTGCCAATAAAGCTTCTGCACTGTGTCAGCTCAGTCTCACATACTCCTCTGACATGTTTGCAGTGGCAACTGAAACATTATAGTTCCCTGAGAAAATATTTCTGTTATAAAGTATACACACAAACATACGCGGTCTGAGAATTGCTTTTATGTTGGAAACAAGATCATGGAGTTTGCAAAAGAACTTTGATAGAAAGAGAATATATCTGCTTTTAAAGAAAGGTGTCTAGAGATGACTCGATTACCTCAGGAGAATTATTTCTCAATTACTGTAATTGCTGTTTTATGAGCCCTTCTCATGGACCTGCAGTCCTTGTCCTTAAGAATTGCCAATCTCAGCATAAACTGGGAGATGACAGATAACTGCAAAGAGAAGGGAACTAAAAAGTAGGGGGAAGGACAATGTTGGCCATCTTGATAAGCCAGAGTTTTAGCTCTCTGAAGTCTTGAGGGTATTCTGCAAACATCATGAAAGGTCTTTTGAGGATGGACATGAAGAAGAGTGAAGAGTACACTGAGATGTATAAAGGGAATTTCTTCCCTATTTCAAAGGAAAATTGGAGAAAAAAAAAAAAAGGGCAATTGCTTCCAAAACTAAAAGTTTTAACAACCTGACAGTGGAAGCTGACAAATGTCATCTACTTTCTTTATGTAAATTCATGAGTCCGTCCCAGATCTCAAAGATGTATTGGTCATTCATCATCTACAGAAACCATATCCAGCTGCAGAGACACTTCATACATTACTTTAGCTATTCACTGTTCTTCAGGGTCTATGCCTGGTAACATCAGCTTTGTGTCAACTATTTTGGCCCCTAAACATCTTGAACAAACTATGTAATGAGAAATAGTGACGAATATCAAAAATCTCTTTTTCTCACATGACTATGAGCATTTAGCTTTGCCAAATCTTCATTTTCTCTTTTCAGTATCTTCCCAGGAATACTAAAACAAATTTAAGGATGTGGTTGTAGAGCTCCACAAAGGTTGAAATCACACTTTTAGGCAAATGGTATCATTTTAAGCTTCCCAATTTTCTCTAGAGCTGAGAAATGGGCAGCCACATAACTTCTTACAACAGCTCACAGGGGACCTGGCCAATTGTTCTTGCTTTGGGTCTTGTTTCTAGAGAATATCAGACTGACAAGCCTTAGCATCCTCCAGATGTAACACAAACCTATTTCTCCATATGAGCCTTTTCCCAAAGAACACCACTACCTCATACACTAAGAAGACATAAAGACAACTCTGAGGAGTTAAGACAAGATTGCTAAGGAAAAGATTTTTGCTGATGATTGGTGTTGATTTTTGTTGATGATTCCCAAATGGTAACCCAAGCACTTTGACTATCCCAGTGTATTACCTTTTTTAACTATAGTGTGACACTCCAGCCTGATGGAGAGAATAAGCCAACAGGGGCCTGTAGGCCAAATTTCCCATCCTGATACCAAGATGACAATTATTCATAGCATCATGTCAGCACCCCACTTTTGTTTCTTTCTCAGGAGAAACCAGAGATAATAACCCTGGCTTAACTATTTTACCCAGGTATCATTGAGATGAACTGGTTTTCTGGTCACAAAAATCACTTAGCACTGCATTTTATCATTGCATTCTCCCTACTCCCTAAATTCTGACTCCTATGCTCTGTCAGACTGTCCTCTACACCTCTCACATCTTTCTGCTCTGAAGGTCACTCATCCTACTAGCATGGTAAAATGAAAAGTTGAGTTCAGCTTGCTATAATGCTCCTACAGAAAGTAACAACTGTTGAAACAAAAATGGAACCAGAGCTAGTTCAGCATTTAGAAGTAACCACACTTCAGCTTCACACTCTCACATATTTCACTGTCTCTTGTCATCCATATCAGACAGATACCTAACTATATTTGCCAGAGTACTCTTATGTGGTACACAGCCCATGCTATAGTCAAAGCCATCTGCTCAGACATATTCTCCTGCAGATCTGAGACTGGAGAATGTGAATAGGCAATTAAAAGCAGCTCTGTGAGCAAAATTTGCTTTTTAACCTGACCCTTCACAAAAATGCTGCGACAAGGATGGGGGGAAGATAAAATCTTGGATTTCCTACATTAAAAGAAGCAAAGTTTGGATCTCATCATACCAAGCTTATTTCTAACAAGACCCACTCTGATCATCCATGCCAACATCCTGGCTACTAGTGCTCACTCCATAGCACATTGGCTTCACTGGGACTATGTGCACAACTGAAAGCTTGAAGCATCCATCCCCAATAGTTTTAGTTAGCACAGCAGATCAAGGAGTAGGCACAAAGAAGTTTATGGAAGTCAAGGCAATAAAAACTCTATCTTCTTAGGGGGGAAAAAAAAAGAGACTATGCAAGTGCAGGTGTGAAGTCCTGGAGTTTGAATCTAATCTCATCAGATGCCCCATTAGAATCGAGTGAGACATATTATTGTGAGCAAATATGATCAGTCTGGCAGCTCTCTCATGCAAGCAGAAATGCTATTTTTACAAGAATCATTAATAGCCCTTTTCTAGCACTGGGCTAAACAAGGAAGAAAGAAAAAGAACAGGGTGAGATGAAAAGAAGATACAAGACAGATGAAGAGGATATAAACATGAGTGGGAAACTGGCAGATTTTCTACCTTGAAGAAAAGACAGAGAGCAGCTAAACAGAAAATGGGACATAAAATTAGTCTAAATTCAATTTTGATCAGCCAAGAAGGAAAATGAAGGAGGAAAGTCAGGAACAACAACATGGAGGGCACCTAGAAATTCCAAACCAAAAGGCATGGATTTTCCTAGATGTTCAGCCTGAGGCAGAACCAAACAACAAAAAAACAAGAGAAATATAACATATTACTTACCAATGCCTTCAGTTAGCCATCTGCTGACAGCAGTCTAACAAAGAACTGACTTACTCAACTCCATGATGGGTGTGAAATTCACTGGATAAAGTTTTCCATATGTACATCCCCTGCTCTCCCCCACATAATGAGCTCATCCAAAATAAATCAATGAGGTCCATTCTCCCTCTCCAACTGACAGAGTCCCATTAGTTCCACAGCATTCTGGGCCTCACCACACCAGTGCCAGACTGGGAAGTGCCCAGTTTCATGGAGACCAGAGATGGTCAGTGCCTCAGGCTGAGCTAAGTTACAGCAAGCTCTAAAGTCTCCACACCAGTTCTAACATCCAGGTTATAAACTTCTGAAAAATATGAGTTCATCATGAAAATAATAGTACAACAAATCCTATAATACTCACATTTACTATAAAACCTTAGATTATCTCATAAAAATAAATAATACACATCAGCTATCATAGAACCATGGAGATTTGTTCCTGTTTTTTAACTCAGATCGCTGTTTTGCATACAGAGGAAAATGATGATTTTTGGTTTATCTTACAGCTTAATGTTTTTTCTGAACAGACTTTTGCTGAGATGTCTGTAATCCAGCTCTCAGGCTACATAGTTTCCTCTGATATACTGTGATCAAGTCCCAACTGGTAGGTCTAGTTTCTTCCCATGTATCTTTTTAGATAAAGTCTCTGCAGGAGGGAGAAGATAGAAATGCAGTTGCCACAAGCCTTGGATTTGGCTAGTTTATCTTGCACCCTACTCCACTTTGCTGAAGGACATTAATTGTCCTCAGGTCTCCTTGGCCTGCACATTTTTTTCCCCTTTTCTCCCCTCTATTACCCTCCCACCAGCAGGAATCATAACCGTGTGAGCAGCAACTGCCAAAAGGCAGCAATTCATAATCAGCAGAGTGATTACAAAGGAGCCAGCAGCAATGCTGAAGTTTACAGCACTTCCTGTGCACAAAACTACGTGGTAAAAACATTTGCTGCAGAGAGTAAACATGCTTAATGGGTTCCAGTTTAATTTCTCTTTTATAATCCTCTACTGAATGTATATAGTGCTGGGGGGAAGTGCAGTGCTGACAGCACAGACAATGCAAGAGCCCTGCTAAGCTGCACAGTGTGAGCAGTGTGAGCACCTAAAAGTTCCCCATCTGTGTGCCCAGGTCTTGATGTGCCCTGGCCAAGGCTGACCCGGCAGAGCTGCCAGCCTGACCCCAGGGAATGCCCTGTCACACTGGTTACCCACAATACAAACCCATATTGCCATTATGAAAAAGAAACCTGGGCGATACGAGGCCACTGAAAAGCTTTAGTGATTTTCCAGCCCTTTTTTAAACAGACTGCGTTTCCAGATCCCAGGCACAGAGGATGTTCGCCGTCTGGAGCTCCACATATGCAAGACTCAATGTGTTTTTCTCTCATCTTCCCTGCACTTCCTCAGAGCTCCAAGAGCCAGGGAAAATTTACAGAATCACAAAACTACAGAATCATTTGCTTTGGAAAATACCTCTGAGTTCATCAAGTCCAGCCTTTGACTGGCGACCACTTTATGGGCTGGACAACAGCAACAAGTGACATGTCCAGTCTTTTCTTGAACATCTCAAGTTCCACCACCTCCCTGGGCAGTCTGTTCCAATGTTTAACAACTCCTTCCCAACTAGGCTGGCTCCAGTGGAGATCAGCTATTGGGAGGAGTAACAGGTTACAGAAGGCTTAAAACCTTCAACTGATCTGACATGATGATCTGGCATGGAGGAAAGTCAGCTCATTCTCCAGATCTTTTGTCCAATCCAAACTTTGCATTGAATGCATCAGGAACTACTGGGACTGGCAAGTAGCTATCTTCTACACAAGAGTGGAGAGCCATGGAGGAGATATATCCTTCTCCATCGCTGGTTTTACTAAGTACACCTTTCCCCACTCTTTTAGTAGATGCAGAAATGGGACAGACAAAATGAGACTAAAAAAAAAAAAAAAAAAAGACAAAGAGCCAAAAACAAATAAACAAACAAAAACCAACCAACCAACCAACCAAAAAACCCCACAACCCCCCGCCCCGCCAAAAGAAAACAAACAAAAAGAAGGCAACCACCAAAAAAAACCAAAAAACCAAGTCCTATTCAATTAAGAGTGGAAAAAAGAGATACAAAAGAACAAAAAAATATGTCATATTCTCTGTAAAACAGATACAATTTCACTTTTTGCATCTGAAAAAGTATATACTTGTCAAACAGAGGCTGCAAGGGTTTCCCTGTCTTTTTAGCTCCTAGAGTGAAAAGACTGCAAAACCCATCTTTTTAAACAGAGGCCTGTATCACAGTGTAGGTCTGCTTTTCCAGGAAACCAAGAAGTTTCTACTTTTATTCTTGTGTGATAATCAAGAATCTGTTTAAATACTGCCTAAGACTGTGAGTTTAATTAATTCTGGCCTCATTAATTGTTTGAGGCTATCTTGCCATTCTAGCCAGAGGATGGTATAGAGAAATCCTGAGATAATGGAGCAGTCTGGATCCGAGTTTCTCTAAAGAAATGTGGAGGGATTGAGTGATTTGCTAATCAAGGCTTGAAAATACAGAAGCTTTCAATATTGTCTTTTGCATTTAGCACTTAGGAAAAAATCTCCTCATCCTTGCAAGGTGGCAGGATAATGCACAGTATGCCTCAGTTTTTCTGGGAACAGGGGAAAGAGACAAGAAAACCATCAGTGTGATAAGGATAATGTGGAGTCTTGTGATCTAGAAAAGATGGCTGATACAGTCTTGTATTTTTTTGTTGTCAATAGTCCCCATTGCTAGGGGGAAAATTCTACTCCTGAATAGTTGGCTTGTATACTAGGGGCCACTGGTAGATCTCATAGTGGCTGTCATTCCCAGAGAGACAGTCCTGGGAAGAAGACATATGTGGAATTGCCAATCCTAAATGTCCCATAAACTTTAGTTTGCAACCTGAAGCAGTCAGTCTATGATGTCTCCTGTTGCACCACTTGTTGCTGGACATTTCACTTCAGCAGTGGATTTTGCGTACAACAGAGGATAACCTCACCTTCTACAGCTTCGAAGGAAAATAAAGCCACAGGAGAAAAAAGACTTGGATAAAATGATCGAAGTAAAGCATCCACTAGGAGAGTATTCACTCAAGAAAAGGAGCTTCTGCAGCAATGGAAAGGTCCTTAGAAGCACTTTATCTCTCACATCATGGAACCTAAAAAGAATTGAATGTGATAGACATTGCACAGGTACACTATATGGGTACTGCAAGAATCACAAGTCTCTAGTTTTCAATGTTTTCAGAAGATATATTTCTGCAATGTGAATGTGGACATGTTGGTGAATTGCTTAGATTTTTCATTTTGATTCCAACTTTCATACAGCTGAGATGAATACAGACATAGAGGACACCTGCAGGATCAGATCACTCTTGTTTGTATAACTATTTTTATCAGTTTTGCACTGCTTTTGTTTTGTGCTTACAGATTGCTACTACATAATGAAAAAAGCATGAGGACTGATTTTCTCTGTTGTTGAACACTGTATGCCATCTTCAAAACATGAGCCCAGAAACAGCCTGGCCCAGGGATTTTTCAAATGAGTCAGCTATAGAATGAGTTTCATTACTGACATCAGGGCAAAAAGCACCTGATAGCTCATGAGGTGCTGACAATAGCTCATCATACCCTTAGTGATGTCCTGGGTTGTTTCTTTGAATGGCTCACAGCTTCCAGCAGCTGCCTAAAGGACAAATGGACTGTGTTTTTATCTCCCTTGTTAGACAGAGTTCTGCAGAGAGGTGACAGGATGAGGCAAATTATAAGGGAAAAAAACAGAAGAAAAAAAACGCAAAACCAACAACATAAAAATTGCTTTCTTAGAAATTTCTGAGCCACATTGCAGAAAATACCATCTGTTTAAGAGTTTCTCAAACTGCATTGTCCAATCTGGACCCCTTGCAAAGATCCAGACCTACAATGTAGTGAAGACAGTGCAGACAGACCCAGCAACATCAGAAGAATATGATTCAGGGTATCACCATCATCTCTCCAGGTAAGTTTTTAAACAACTAAATTTTGTGACCTGCTTTAATGAAGATCTGGAAAAGGAAGCACACCATCACAGCAGATAAATATATTTATTTCCAAGGATCACCTGAGAATAATTTAAAGACCTAAATTACGAGATTCCAGATCATGGTAAATTATGATTCACATCACAACCTTTAGCAGTCAAAGTCTGGGGTGATAAGGAGTTGATTAAGGAACGTCCACTTTTAAGACATCATTTCTTCAATTCACCACTGTAGTCATTAATGAAACAAATAGACAAAACTGGGAGCTGGTGTTTTGGAGGAGAGAGGTGAGAAAAATTGCTCCCTTTGAAATTTTTTTTTTTTTTGGTCTAATGCCTAAAACAGCAGTAGTAACATGCTGCATAATTTTTTACTGAATGAGGTAAGGGATAGTAGAAGTGTCTTATCCTACAGCATTCCAATGCTGGCTGTATACAGATCTTTCCATACTCTTCTTCTGTCTAGGAGTAATGGGACAGGGAACTAGAAACAGGATAAATGTAGTCATTACAATAAAATATCAGCATTTTTTAAAGCCAAGTGTCTGCACTTAGGAGAAAAAGAAGTCTTGAGTTTCATAGGTGCTATTGCAAGCTTTTAAAATTGCATAGGAGAAATTATTAAGATGTTCTGCAAATTTCTTTGGTAAGATTTTAGGCAAGAGTTGATAGATATTATTATATGTATGTACGTTTGTGTTCTATACAAAAATTCCCATGCTGTGGCATTGTGTTACAAGAGATTGTGAGTATGTGGTGGGATGGTGAACTCTCATCCATCACCTCCCAATGAACTACTCAGAAGTCCATTTATTTATGACAAGGCAAAATAGTTTTGCTGTTTTCTAGCTAGTGGCAAATAAAAACCAAAATAAAACCCCAAACCAACTGGAACTACTCGGTACACTTATATTTCTAGAGGCACATTTTTAAAAATGACAAATGTCCAGGGGGAGAAATTTTTTAAACAGTTACTTATCTTTCCCTCAGGTTTGGATGTCTCTCTTCTCAAAAACAAATCCTTTCTAAAGTTTTTGTAAGGGATCCGATTCAGACCTCTTTTAATGTATAGGATCCAAAATCCAGACAATTGAGGACAGTTTCATGCTGTTGCCTTTCAGCAAAACATTTTTCTTGGAGAAATGGAAAAATCAAACTAATTTTTTACACTATTGTGTAAATAACTACTGTTATTAATTACTGTTATTAATTAATTATTGTTATTAAGTTTAAAGAGAAATAGAAAAAATCAGAGAAGGCTGTACCAAAGATATGAAGTTTTTATCCACTCAGAAAAAAAAACCCTGAACTTTACGATAATTATAAACAGAGATTTTCCATCATCAGGGTATCTATTTCCACACTCAATATTTGCCTTTTGGCTCAGGTAATTTTCTTTTGATTTCCTAAAAGCAAAAATCTTTCCAAACTTCTTATTTGTTCTGGTAATTAACTTCAGCCTCTAAATTTTCTTCAAATTTATATACCTAAAGTGAAAGGACCTCGGAGAGGCAGATTTTGTTTTCCAGGGTCTTTTAAAGGTTACAGCAGTAAATTACAGATTCTAAACTAACATGCATATGCGAAAGTAACAGAACCTGAAACGTGGGAAAATATTAGAAGCTAAGAACATAGGAAAAACTAATAATGAAAAAGGCACAAGATATTGTGATGTTTCCTCAAGGCTGATTTTCTGATTTCAGAAGCAAGCCAATACTGAATGCTCTGGAGAGCAGGGCAATTCATCTATTTCTACAATACTTTGCTAGAAAGCAAATGTTGGCCTGACCCCAGCTGGTGATTAGGTTATACTGAGGAGTCTGAGGATTGATAGCCCTTGTCATTTTAAATTAACACTAAATGTAGTTGAGGATGTTATTCTTATTTGGGTAAATATTGCATTCTTTTTGCAAATCATCTGTATTAAGGTATTTGTCTCATAAAATAGATTGAAATGCACTATTAAACTGTGTGCAGTATAAAAAATAGCTCACATAATTCATTTTTGCAAGTGTTGCCTTTAACTTTCATCAGTAAGAGCTCTTGACAGGTCATTCAAGGTTTTTCAAGCCTCTATTAATCCCTATCTCTTTCTTTCCCTCCCTTTCCATACAAAATACCAAGACTTCTGATCTAATACCAGAAAACAACAAAAAAACATTCATATGGTTTGTGTTTGGAGTTTGTAACATCCCTCAAAATTTTCTTTTATTGGAAGATGTACTGTTACTTTACATTTTTGAAGTAACTTATGGCAAATATAATATACACATAAATGTTTCTAAAAGAATGCATCAATCCACCTGCTCTTCCTTGTCCAAATTTAACACTTTGGAACAACTACTATACAGGGTGTGAAAGAGGGGCTTGAGAGCATTTCCCAGCCATCAGCCTTGTTTTATTTCAGTTTCAACTTATTTGAATAACTGTAGAGAACCGTATTCCTCTTCATCAGCTTGGTCATATCACCCTAGCATGGGTAAGGCATTAGAAGAGCTTTTGTCCAATTGTGCTAAGTGCAAAAATTATGACCCTGAGAATGAGATAATTTTTTTCCCAGGGGAGGACAAATGTCCATTAGAGACTTTGTGGATGCATTTTCTGTGACTGGAGTGTCCCCAGCTCACCCTCTGCTACGGGTCTGGCATTTCTTTCATAGCAAAATAAAAGAAAGTATATCACTGTGACTGATTATGCTAGCATTTAGCATTTGCTTTAATAAAGTCTTGGAGAAAATGCTTGAGTTTAAACACTGGAGTAATTCTATCGACTTCAGTAGAGCTATTGGTATGCTCAGAAGAAAGTATGTATTATAAGTGTTTTGTGGAATTTTAACAATAGGCAGGCACTGAGGCATTAGATGATGTAGATTAAATGTACAAGCCTCGCATCTTCCACCAAGCCCCTTCTCTTGCACACAATTTAAAATCTTGTGACTGATGCGCAAAAAATGGGAAAATACAATGAGGAAAATGTCATGTGTCTCTTCAGAATTGCTAAATATTTTCAGCTAGCTTTTCTTATTATATTTGCCCCTTTAGAAACATGAAGCCTGCTAATTAAGCAAGGACTGGAGACTTGTCAAGATTATGAGAGTACTGCTATGACATAACCATAATTCTTGATGACATTTCACTTTCCCCATCCAGAAAAATCTATCACACTTTCTGAGATGTGACCTTCATCTTGTTAAATGAATACTAGAGCAAAGAGCTCGTTTGACCTCTTACCTGCCCTCCCCTCTCCACCCTCTGTCTGGCCTCAGCCATTCTGTCAAGCTTGTTTGCTTCATACTAATTAGCTTGATTTCTTTGGCTATTGTTACTTAGCACACTTTCTTTGTTTTTGTCTCTCTTGACTTCACATGTAGCTATTTGGACCGCATAGTTTCTCCTTTCTAACTTGTTCATCAGATTCTTATCTTCTTTCTTCCTTTATTTTTTTTTCCCCAGGTTTTGGTGAAACTCCTTATTTAGCCACATTTGTCTTTTGATACACTCCTTGCTGGCAGAGGAGCATCCTACATGGTTTTTTTTCTCTATTCTATAGTTCTTGGGGTTTTCTGTTCCCTCAGTCCCACTCCTCAGCCAGTTTGATTTTTACAACCATGTAGCTATTCCTCTGGAGAAACACAAGTCTGACTCCAGCATCTTTTTGTTCTCCTTCTCCTCATTTAGCATTCATTTTTGCTGCAATCTCAGTTCTAATGAGATTGTGATCAATGCTTCCCAAGTTGCCCCTTGCCTACATGTCTTCAATCATACCTTGGCTGTGTAATCTACTACACTCTTCCTTCTGTCAATTGGTGAACATATATAGTTAATGTTAAAAGCATCCTGGAACCACAAAACAAAGCTTTATTTTCCCCTTCACTTAATAAAGTGGAATCTACCTTGGTAATTGCAGAATTTCCTTTGCATTCTTTCTCATGCGAAAGCTGTAATTTATGTGTTTATTTTTTTGTGGAGTCACTTTAGAATCCAGCTCTTTCTATTCTGGAAACTCAATACATTCCAGCTTTCAGCCTACTCAAGGAAAAAAGCAAAACAAGTATGACAAAATATCCTTTCACACATAATTATCTACCAGGCAATCACTATCCCATAATATTATCTCACAAAATAACCAGCTCTCAGGCGACATTAGCTTATCCCTGCAATGTTTGTGTGTGTGTCTGTCTTATACAAGATACCCTGGATTTCACAGGTGGTAGGGAGCACCTTGGGATGCCGTGGTTGGTTACCACTGTAATTAACCAACTTTAATCAGTGCTGGGCCTGGAGTGGACACAAAAGGGCTGTGATGCCAGGTGAAAACATCAATTCTTTTCTCTGCTGGGTAGAAACCCAAGTCTAGAGCTCTTTGAGCTATGCTGGTTTGCAGTCGAGTAGTGCTTCTCTGCTTTGCCTGAATTGTGGACTCTGATGACTCTCTTCCTTCAAAAGAAACTTAGGTGAAAATCACCTCCCCAACTTTGGCTCCACCAAAGGCTCCTATTTAACCTTCAGAAGAGAAAACTTGGGGTTTCTCAAAACAGTCGTAAACAAATGAGTTTTGTCCTAAGGACTGACAACAACGACAACAAACACAACAACAATTAAAAAAAAAAAAAAAAAAAAAAAAGAAGAAGAGAGAGATGAGCTCCATGTCACAAAATATTTTGAGGTTTTGGCTTTTTTTAAGCCTTTAAGTCATCTCTACTCTGTCAAGTGCCTTTCTTTTGTACATTATTTGTCTTAGACTGGTAGCTTTCTGACAGCTTATGTGTTATATTTGAATGCATTTTCCACAGCATACGAGCTATGACAACACAAATCACCCAGACAGATTACAAGGGAACAGTGCAGTTCATCCTCTTTACACCACAAAGCAGGAGCAGAGGGGCTGTGACCAGGGGGAGGCTGATGGAGCTCCCCTCTAGGCTCTGCCCTGCCCACCCTGAAGCGCTGGGGCACTGGGGAAGAGCCAGCGTTTCACTTCCAGGACTTCAGGGGCTTTGGGGTTCCGCACAGGAGATGAAACCAATTTATGATCAGACCTCTGCACATCTGTGCCATTATGGAAAGGTAATAAATATCAGGAAAGGAAAGGATATCACACACTCAATTTGAGAAAAACTGAAAGTCCTATGCCACAGGCCAAATATAGAACTCCATTAACCATTGTGAAGCACTGTTGATGAGGAGAGTAAAAGAACAGCCCAGGAGGAAATTAATAATTCTGTATTAAGTGCAGAGCTTGGATGGTGTTTGGTAAATAAAGCCTGAGGTCATGCATTGACTGATGGGGAAAACAAAATATTGAATAACTACCAGTTCAAGCAAACACTATCCACCCTGTGCAGGGAAGGAAGCATTTTGTCTATGGATTAAGAGGAATATTGTCACCTGAAAAAAAATTGCACCAGAATGTTATGCACACAAAGGGACAAAATAAATTTCCACAGTAGCTTCAGTTATTCAGTTCCCTAATTTCTGACTCTTCACATTTTTCTCTGAATGTAGTTCTTTTATATATTTCCTTATGAGCTTGGTACCTTTTTGTTACTGTTTAAATGAGAAAGTGTAAAAACAAGCAGATTACATCAACATAAATCAGCTTCAACATTATGCAAGTTTACCTCAATTGCTAAATCTTCTGGTTCCAGCAAGGCTTGTAGGCTAATTATAGTATATCACAGGAGAAAAATACTTGTATCATTCTGCTGAAGGACAAAGGCTATCTCTAGGCCCCAATGACTTAGAGCATCACCCTTCTCCATCCTCATGCTGGAAGAGTGAGAGCTGGTCCAGCAGTGCTTACAGGGGAGTGCAGATAGGGCCTGGCTCCTTCCCTCACACAGAGATGTCCTGGTGCTCCTGCTGAGCCTGAGCTTCTGCTGCTGCTCCTGGGCTGATGGCCAGGCCATGGCCCTGCTCAGTGTTCAGCCTCCCCAACAGCAGGAGCCCAGGAATAAAAAAGTTTCAAAATTCGTACCTCATCTAAAGCTCTAGCTGGCGTTTTGGAAGGGATGGAAGGGAGCACAAGGAAAAAAAAGCAGCAGAATTTCCTCTGGTTTGAGTCTTTTACTTGACAACTTCAGAGGTGTTTTGCACAAGATAGACAGCTTAGAGCTTCTAAAGATGAAGATGAAAACAAAGATGGCAAAGAAAAGGAAGGAGATGCATGAGGAGGAGAGGATGGTAGAAGAGATTATCACAAAAAAATCTGGAAAGGTACACAAATGATGTTTCATTACATGTATTTTTTATGCAAATCAACAATACTGACTGCTTAAGCTGGTCTTTGCAGACCCAAAATTGCACATAATAAATGACTTGTGACCAAAAATTAGCAACACATACCATTGATGGAGAATCCTCTGAGGTGAGTGTGGAAACTGATAAAGAGGTGTCAGAGGTGAAAAGAGCTGGTGAAAGGAACTGAGACAGCACAGGGCTGGAGAGCTGGGAAATGCAGGCAGACACCAAGCCATGAAAGCAATGACAAGAAACAGAAGTCTGCCCCAGAAGAGCCGCTGAGCTCAGCGGGTAACTCAAAACTTAAAAATTCCAAGGGTTGATTTTAGTATTTTGCTACATAAGGCAACTACTTGGAATTAATCAGATTATACAACAAACAATGTCACTCAACACAAAGATTGAAAACTAGGATCAATATAAATCTGTGCGCCCTCTTTCAGAGAAGTGATCATAGAAGCTAATGAAATGTAGATAAGTGCATTAGGTTTTCCTCTTTTCATGCACTCCCTTATCCTGTCATTTAAAACTCAAAATCAATCTGAGTTACTTTAAGTGGCAATACCGTGTCTTTAATCCTTGATTCATTTGTTGTGAAATATAGTCAAAATAATAATTTGAAAGGGAAATTTGAAAATGTCAGATAGTAAATGCATATTTTACTTATTTTAATGTTTGTTGATTTGAGGCTTTGAGGGCAACACGGTAAATATTCAGTTTGGCTGGCACAAACTGTGCAGGAATCTAATAGAAAGCAATATTGTCGAAAATGGATATCAATTGAAAACAGAGAGCAGTGTCAACTATTCCCCACTGGGAGCAGACAACAATAAAACCAGTCAAGCATTACACAGTTGAGCCTGCCAAATGTCATTAGAGTGTAGAAAAAAAGTAAAGGCACATACGAAGCGGGGGGGAATGTGGTGTGGTTGTTGAAGGGGGAAGTACTTGCCTTATTTATATTTTTCCCCTAGACAATTCAGTAACATAAAACTGGGGGGAGGGGGTGTGGTGGTGTTGGGCTCAGACACGATGGGATGGCGGACTCGAAAGTTTAAATTTGTTATAATGGTGTCAGATAATTCAGAAAAACAGGGAAACACATCATCCTATTGTGAATTAAGAACACCAGAAAGATAAAGCAACGCAGTTAAATGTCTCTCAACTGCACGGCAAATTACATTGGAGTACAATTTTAATTTTTAAATATCTTTTCGTTTTCATAAGTCTTAATACCGAGATTACAGTATTAGGTGGGATAATGAGGCCAATTTATTTTTTAAGCTCTGCCAAAACAACAATTAAAAATAACAAAACAAAAACGCAAACCCCGATCCAGGAGGATTTTTACACCGCGGCGCAGAGGGGGAGATTTGCTGTCTGAAGCGAGCTCCGGCTGTGAGAGCTGGAGGAGGGAGGGCGGGCGGGATGGAGGGATGGAGGGAGGGGAGAGAGGGAGGGAGGGAGGAAGGGAGGGAGAGATGGAGGGATGGGGGGAGGGAGGGATGGAGGGATGGATGGAGGGATGGAGGGGGGGAGGGAGGGCTAGAGGGAGGATGCCCGAGCTCTGCCGTGCCCGGCGCACCCAGGGCGTGCCCGGCGCTCCCTCGGCGCTCCCGCAGCTCCACCTAGTGCGGGGCCGCGGCCGGAGCGCCCGCCCCGCCACCCACCCCGCACAGACAGCTCCTCCACACACCCGGACGTACAGGTCTCGAAAGCCAAGGCATCAGGTAGTGTTTGGTCCCAGGACTCAAATTTTGTGTGTGCTTTTACCTGCCGTACAGATAAGCAGCTCCACCATTCATGCCCTTGTTCTGCCTACGCGCCTTTCCTGCGGATCCAGGTTTCCACATTCCTTTGGGTACCAACCAACCTTCCAAATCAGGAGTTTCTGCTTCACTGACTGCGAGATGAGTTTGACTAAAGGACTTTGCACTTCTCTGAGTAAGCTCCTCAGACATATTAGGTTTTACTGCCATATTTATTGTCTGCTCAGTCTAGGTAGTACCTCATTTCTCTATCTGCTCCAAAGTCTGAAGTTCTTCTTACCTAACAGCAAAATGTGCTCTCCAGCTCATCCCAACCCATCTCTGCCTCAGGCAAGCAGGGAAGACCCACCTGTTTAAAGCTCATGCTGACCAGTTACTGCTCTTACTAGGGAGTACCTCATCTGTGACTCTATAGTGCATTTGGGTCTCTGAAATGCCTAGCAGCACAGGTTACATTGCTCAGGGAACCACGGGCCTCAAGTCAAATGCAATCATCACTCCAAAAGGAACGTCATTGTTTACTCAGTCCAAACACACTGTTAAGTGAAATTATAATCTGCAGAATACTATAATATGTTTATTTGCAAAGTAGGTTGCCTACATTGCTGCATAGTAAAAATGCAGGTCAAAATAGCTGGGTAGAGATAAAGCATGTAAAGCACATATCAGAACTACCTTTACCATGTGGTAATATAGTTGTTAGATCAGAACTATGTCTCTGAACTGAAAGAGCCTGCATCCTGTTAAAAATTCCCACATCCCCATGGCAAATTTTATTTCCTTTTGAATTCAGTTGTAAAAATTGGAAGCAAGGAAATTCACAGGCCAAAACACTGTCTAGATAACATTAAGGGGCATGTTGCTTCCAAAGCCTTGCGTGGGTTTTAGCCACATGTCTCCCACTGATTTTAATGGGATTTGCATGGCTAAAATCCTGTGCAATGCTTTGAAAATGTATCCCTAAGGGTCTGTCATGAATTCATAAACCCCCAGAATTTCTGAGTTAAAACCAAAATACAGTGTTGGCTGATTTTAAAGGCTTGTTACCACTCTCCTAATTAAAATACAGCTCAATTTGGTAAAAGGTCTATTCTGCTTTGCATATAATGTATATGTGTTTAATATAATTCTAGTATGTGTATAATTTATATGGTTGTGTTATTTACACTACAAAAGAGTTGTGTTATATGCAACTTCTAATTTTCATAACACTTTCATTATACATTGGGTAGTAAGCTCCAAACAATGAATAAAATTGCTACTGTTCTTTCAATGGGCTCATAAATGTCACTGAAGAAATTGCCGTCATGCTAAGGGTGAGTTGGTTTTGTGGTACACTTATTGACAGAACAGTTTGTTCTCATATAAGATTACAACATTTTCTTTAAAATGTTTTACATGGTATTATATCATTAAGGATCAAGAAAAGTAGGAACACAAATCAATACATCACAAAATGTTTGGTTTCTGACCAATGCACAAAATTAAGGAAAGTCAATGGGAAGGCTGTTCTTCTTTCATTCTTGTGCCTCACAGGAAGGCTCACAGGTCAACATTGTCTTGATATTAAGTGGTCCATGAACAGCCAGTATGTCGGGTCACCAAAAGCAAACTGGTACTACAGACTTTAAGCCAAATTTTTTATGCTTTGCATTACTATGCCCACCAAATATGCAGGTTTACTTGTCTTCGTTTCCAACACTCCTAATCTGTTCCTGCATTTCTCTTTGTTTTCACCCTCATTAGAGTCGGATAATGTTATATTTGGTTATGATCACATAGAAAGAACACCTTAGTCCTATATATCTACCAAGGTAAGCAGGCATTTTAGCACATCCTGACTTGTCATATTAGATATTCAATAGGTGATTATTGAACACACATAAACAAATCTGATTCTGTGTAAGCAAACACACTTCAAATACTTGCCAGCAAAATGAGTAGGTATAAGAAATTTCAACCCAGCTTTGCAATTTGGTCTATTTCTTGTGTTAAGCTTAAAAAAAATCATGGAATCACAGAACAGGTGGGTTGGAAGAGAGCACAGTGGGTCATCTGGTCCAACCTCCCTGCCTAAAGCAGGGTCATCCCAGAGCACATGGCACAGGATTGCATCCGGATAGTTCTTGTAGACCTCCAGTAGGGAAGACTCCACAACCTCTCTTGCTAGAGAGGCTTGGTTATTTTTGCTGATCACCAAAATCACCAAAACCATTTTTGTCCTAGCTACAAGGTCAAACAAGTTTTGGGAGCATCAGTTTTAAAAGTAGATTCCAGAAAGAATCAGCTTTCCAGGTTCAGAGTTAAGTAATAGTAAAGCACAGAAAACTTGCTTGACATCATCAGCTGAACTAGCCCAATATGCAAAAGCAAATCTCCTCGCAGCAATCCAGTCCTTTTAAAATTTCTTATTTTGTATTTTGCTACCAAGAGGACGCTTAATGTATGGCAGTTACCCCGCAGGATGAACAATCCCTGGCAGGTATTCTTTAACGAGGACTGGTTCCATAGCTCAGTGGTCCACAAACCGTAGCCCATGGCTCTGTAGTGGCCCAAAAGCTTTGGATAATAAAAAGGAAAATATACCAACTTACACTGTGTCCAAACATACCATTCTGCTATTTTCAATGTAGTTTTACTGACTTGCCAGGAGGAAGTTTTCAGCTAAGTGCAATTTGCACATTTGCTCTGGGCCTTTCTTTGAAAAAATGCCCTGGTATGTTCCTCAAAGGGCACATGGCAGATGAGGGTTAAAGGTGGTTCACTAGTCTAGAAAAGCCTTGGGGCCATTGCCTTAGCTGATTCTGGGCAATGTATTTTCACTGAAATCACCAATCCTTGCATTTTAACTCTGATGCTCATTACCATTCTTTTCAAATACCATAAAAATTAAAGATAACTGTGCATGAACCCTGAAAGGCAATATCCCTTGGCCTCACATATGCATAAGATTTCTCCTCCTCTCCTTTTCTCTTTTCCTTTCTTCCTCCCCTCTTATCTCTCTCCTCATTGATCGCTTTTTGATAAACAATAACATACAAGATGCAAAACTCAGAGAGGCAATCAAACATGCAAGAGTAAAACCATACAAGAGGTAGTGTCTATGCACTGCTGTGAATTGCCCCCTTCTTCATTTCTTTTATTCTTAATTTAAATCCCTGAGGAATTTTCCTGTTTGCCAGAGACACGTTGCACATTCTGATTGAACATGTTCTAATTCTTCCACGGGGAAAAAAAAAAGGGGGGGAAAAAAGCAAAGAACAAAATAAAATCACAACCTCTTTGATTTTAAAAGAAAATTGTAATCTGTATCGTCATCTCTGAGTTTGCCTTTGTCAGCAAGGCTGGAAGAATATGTACTCGTCAAATATTTGGGTGTGTGCTTTTCATTCTGAAGATGAGGACCTAAGCTCCTGACATATCTTGGATGGTGGCCAAGTTTAGACCCCTAATAATTTAAAACAACCACCACCTGCTTCAAAGGGAAAAAGGCACCTCCTTCTTGCTGATCACTAGTTTAGGATGAGCAAAATCTTTCACTGCATCAAATTGAAATGTAATAGGTGCAAGAGATTTGAAGTCTTGCACTAAGAACTTCATTACCTGCAGGTTTCTATGTTTGCGTTTTTTTCCTGTCAAAAACATAACTATACAATGCTTTTTCAGATCTCTGAGTTAGCTACTTTGTCTCATAAGACCTATCACTTAAGCCATGTAAAGTCTGTCATTTTCAGCCTTTTGATGTGATCTGAACAGGATGTGTGTGTATATATATACACATTCATCATTAGATATGAACATTTGCAAAGTAGAAATATGTGTATGGCTATTCTGGAAATTCTTACAGCTATAATATCCATTCAACTTCTACAACAGTATCTTAAAATAAAGACTGTCCCAGTCTTATTCTTTTCAGACCCAAAAAGATTTTAAACAGGGTGTCATCCATCTTTAGGAACAATGGATAATGTTTTTCAAACCATCAGTTGCAAAGAAAGAAACATGCCTTTGAAGACACATGAAGTGGGAGCTGCATGGACATCCTCAGAGAGCAGCACTGCCCCTTCAGTTGCTCTCCCAGCCAACAAGCTTCCCCCAGTAGTGCTAAACTGTAAATGCAGCATATCTCCCATGACTCCACCAGCAACATCAGATTGCTTTGCATTCTCCAAATAAAACAAAGTCTTGGTTGCCCATGTCTTGACTTTCCTCCAAAGGCCCCAGTTGGCCTAAAGCACCAAATGGGAAGATGGGAAGATGGGAAGATGATGGGAAGATGGTTTATCTCAGGCCAACAGCTGGTCCCAGGAGATGACTGAGAAGCATCCTGTTGTCTAGGGTGAGCTGGGCTCAGGTGCTTGGGAAAATATGAAAATAAAGCTAGTTTTGTGGGCAAAGGTGAGGAGGAAGGGGATTTACTGCAGCAGCCAGAAGGATGGGGCTAAATCTCAGTAGTGAGACCCAGCCCCATGTCACAGGGCCATCCTGAGATGCCCAGGGTAGCCCCAAGGGCCAGGCTGCAGCTCCCTGCATGGTGAAGGGGGCTCAGTTGCAGGTGGTCCTGTGGGTCCAGGACAGGGGATGCATGCATGGCTGCTAATTAGAGGTTTCTAGGTTCATTAAGGCATTGCCTGAGGACTGCCCTCACATGGTCTGCTGTGCTGGAACAGGATAACATCCCCTACAGGAGATGGGATCTCTTCTACAAGAGATTCAGTCTTCTTCCTGTTAACCCAAGGGACTCCTGCTCGACATCCCCTGCACCTCCCAGGGAAAAGGAATATGTCTGTCATCTCACCTTTGAGCAATAGCTCCGGCTTGGATATTTTTCATCCTTCTAAAAACGTATCCTCTGTAACAACTCTTTAGGCAAAAATTGAGTTCTGATGGAAAAAAAATAAAGAATTCTTTTTTTCTTTTTTCTTTATTAAAAGAGACATCCAAAGTTGTGGGATGTGCTTCTTTTACATACTCAAAGTAATTTACTGGGCAAAAAGGAGAAAAAAAGACCTTGTTTTTTTTCACCTCCACAGAATCTAGCAGACATGCCTCAGAACATTCCAAAGGAAATGGTAATAGAAGAGTACATTGTGGCTCCACGTTTTTGAGGGCTTTCATGAATTGTGAGAATGATTGTCCATGCATGTAGATTCAAAGATAGGCTTTTTTTTCTTAACTGCTCCTTGAACAGCACAGTCCATATTTGACAAGTTAGAAGCATTAGAGAATAAATTCACAGAGATGAAAATAGAATTTCCAAAAAAGTTTTCCTTAGACTTCAAAGCAGATAAAAAGAATTCAAGGAAGTTTGATCTTTATTTTATAAGTATGTACAAGAGAAAGAGAGAACGAAGGCAACAGTCAAAGAAAAGTCTAGTTTAATATTTCTCTTGTGGGCATACATAATGAGAAGTGGAATGCCACAATTCCTCAGTGTTCATAGGGTAGCAATTCACTGCCATAAAATTATATCTGGCTTCTTAGAAAATTCCTTCACTTCTCTTTTCTTGTCTGAAGTATGACAACTTGCTCTTGAGGCTTACAGATGTTGAGCTGTAGTGGATGGATTATTTCTAGAAAAATTAAAACCTAACGGAGATGTAATATTTCTTTAAGTTTCCCACCTGAAAGGCAGTATATTTTCTCGAGAAAAACTAAGGGGGAAATTAATTTTTAAAGCAAAACCTTATAAAGGTTTCTAGTTTGTAGAAAATCAGACAAAAAGGAATGAGTGAATAGTATTCCTATTTGAGCAAAAGAGCATTTCAACATTCTAGCATTTGCAGAGAAACTGATCTAAGTGAATGTTTACAAAATGACAAACAATACACAGAGACAAGGGTGCAAAGAAAAAATCAGAATTAAGCAGAATGCTTTTTTTCCTGAGATTTTATTTCATAAACTGTATTTTTTTTCATAGGTCCATGCCTGGTCAGGCTAATTATATCCATACCAGGAAACTAAATAATGCCTGGGACTTTTTCCAGCTGTGGTGTTCCATCAGCTGTACCATTAAATTGTCCTCAGCAGAACTTTGGCCCAGGCTAATAAAGAACTCTTTCAAACAGGTTCTGGGCATGGCCTAGGAGCCATTGTGGCCAGATACCATTTCTGGATAAATTTTTGGATATAATTACCCTGTGCAGGAGAAAATTTGTTAACATAAATGCAACCTATTTTGTGCTGGTTGGCTCAAATATCAAAGAAGAGAGCTAGTCACATATAATTCGCTTGTATGAACACGACAACTTGATCTGTATCATGTCAAAGCAGAAACCTGATAAACAAACCTCAGTGACTATAGGTGTGAGAATGTGTACTGGATTTGCACTGTGCTTATAAAGGTGCATGCTCATGCATGAGGTCAGTGGTAATGTGAACTAAGTGGAAGACAGTCCAAGAGCACAGTGAAACAACCAGGACCTGTTTTCCTGGGTTAATTGACTGTTTTTTCTTCTCATTTCTATACTCTAAGTGCAGAGATACACTCATCTGATCAGTACTAAAACAACATTTTACTCAATGTCTTCCTTGCACAGAGTAGATTTGTCTTTTCAGAGGCTCATGGAAGTACCAAAATTTGACATGAGTTACGTGTGAATTTTTAAAACCTGATGAAAATCTGATTATTGGCAAAAATATCCAAATAATAAAAATGCATTAGCAGTATCATACCATGGACTGCTGCAAAGATCCCAGGACCAGCACTAGACAAGCCAGCTCTGAACTAGACCACATTGGTGCAGCATGTACCACATGGACACAAGAAACTGGAGTCAACACCAGCTCAGGCATATCCAGCAATTTTGATCCACCTTAGTGACCAGCAGGTCACTCCAGAGAATGCTGGAGCATGTACCAGTGCAAAACGCATAATATTTGCTGCATGAGAGCTCAGTTCAGAAAGCATCTGAAGTAAATTTTACTAAGGTTATTTATCCCAAGAGAGTCATCCAACTAAAAAAGTATTTGAGGACTGAGATGAAATTTTGTTAGTTAATTAAATATCTAGTTAATGGCTCTGTTGATTATGCTGCTTATCAAAATGCAAACATGTTTATACTTTTTAACATATAGTCTTTTTCACAAAAATACGCAAGTGAGGAAAAAGGAAGAATGTCTACAGTAAGTCTCAGGCTTCTCTCATAGTTGCAGCAAGACCTTCACATGTTTTGTTGGTAGAAAGGACTCTGGGGTTTGATGCTCTGAATGCCCATGTCTGATGCACCCAGTTATGCAGCTATTTTGCTGATAGATATGTTACTCACCCCACTTGCATGAACGACCGAGGGTTTTATTAGTCATATTGGAAGTGAGTGTTTTGAGCTGTGATGATTTTTTAAGGCATGATGAAGGGTCCCATCTACCCTAATCAACTTTGCATAGCCGGGGCTCAACTTCCAGTGTTGTCTTTCATCAGTGCAAGTGTCAGTCACTGGCCAACGCGTTGCCCACAGCCCTCTGCCCTCATTTCTTCATGGCGGGATGCATGTTGTTCTTTCAGGACAATTTCTTTTCGCCTGCTTTCCCAGCTTGCTTGGCCATGACAGGTCTGCCCCGGTTATGGCATTCACCATATGGCTGGGCTTGGCTCCACCCTATCTTTTAATAATTCCATCTCACTGACCATCCCCCTTGCGTTGCTTTCACTGAGGGCATTTCAGAATTCAGCCCCAAACTATTGGTTCTGACTAGCTTACCCATGTTAAATCTGAAAATATTAGCATTCATTTTCTGCTCAGTGATAGCCCCTGAAGTGACCTTAGTAGGTTATGTCTCATTTCATATATTTTCCTCCTATGGTAAACTGATACAGTGTTGATGCAGCTACAGCTATTAAGTCACAGCTTGAATTCAGATAAATATACTTGGAAATATGGTTCTAGAATATCATGTAATTCACAGACATTTTTTCTCTCATTTTCTTCACATTTCTCTATTGAAAATACATGAAAATATATTAAAAATCTACCAAATTTTCTAGAAAATGCAAATATGGAAAAATAAATATAGGCAGGTATGTACAGAATGGACTACAGACCTCCAGCTGTTCTGAAAGATTGGTGCAAATTCACAATCCAAGTTAAAAAGCAACCTAGAGAAATATTTGAAAGAATAATTTTTTTAATATAAAGCCTACAATTTTTTAAGCTGTTGAAAGGCAGAGATGGAGAGCTGCTTATTTCATCAGTGAGAAAGGCGAGCACTTCAAAAAGTAAAAGCTATTCAGCAATCTTTTATTATTACAATAACTGTAAGTATATTAGTTGCATTATAATGTATTTGATCACTCTTTTTACATCTTTTTGGTTGCATAGTTAATACAAACACTTTTTTTACCTAATTCTGTTTGTTTACACACTTGGGATCACATGGGATTGTCCCTGCATAATCTGAGCCTCATGTTAAGGCTAAGAACTTTCCTATTGCACCACTTTGGAAAAATTGCCTACAGCCATGATTTGGCCTAATTAGGCATATACATCCATATAGTTTTAATTACCTCTGTACATGCTATTTCACGTAAGGCTCTGGCCTCACACGACACGGAGGATGAATAGCAATCACCATGCCAGTGCCTGTTTCTTTAATCTGGTCAATGCTTTGTGTCCTATGAAACGAGAAAACATGGAAAGGCTTCTTTCCTTCTGAGCTTTGCCAAGGCGCTGTTCACTTCAATATCAAGCAAAGTGATAAAACTGAAAAGGTAACAACATGATCCCTCTTGGATTGAGAGGGATGGAAGTGATCTTACTCCTGTGTGCAGGCAGGATGATCATGCACGGGTCGATTAAGCAGCATCCCTCAATTTAGGGTGCACAGTTTGTTCAGTTATAACTTCATTTTATCCATGTTTATACATTTGATGTGTCAATACCCAGCTCCTGCCCACAGCTGGTCCACAGGACAGAGTTGCCAATGCTTTGGTTTCACATGAGGAGCAGGCTGAGGGTGAGGACTGTGGTCAGTCTCACAATGTACAAAGAATTAAATCTACAGTCAGGAGCCTCCAGTGGGATGACAAACCTCTCAGCTTGGTTCCCTCCCCTATTTGCTCTCTTCCCTGCACTCAGCAACCTGCTAGGGGTGATTGGAAACAAAAATTCTGCTAAGGGCTCTTTATACCCTGCTCCCCTGTGGCAGGGCAGGGGAAGGAGGTGGGCTCACCTCCAGTCCCCATGCCCTCCATCCAGGGGAGACACAGCACTGACAGAGGGTCTGGAGAGGTGTGACCCCATAACTGCAAAAATTCTTAACAGTAATCAAAAACTTCTTTCTTTTTATTCTTAAAAATCACTTTGAGGTTTTTGCTGGGAGAAGAGTTTTCTCTGAAACTTTTTTAAATGAAAGACTGGCTTTTAAGCCTTATGTCCCCTTTTAAGTGACATTAAAACATTGCTTTGTGCCAGCACTTGAAGTGTGGTATATTTCAAATAAAACAACAAAATAAAATTATTTAATGAGCAATATAAAGAACCTGAAATCAGTGCAGCTTTGTACATATAGTTACAGATGTATGTATGCAGCACACCAAGAAGTATAGCTATATGGCAAGACAGCCAAATTCCTTGCAACTATGTTTTTATAATTTACCTGTGCAAATTATAAGACCCTGTATAAGAATTATATGTTTTTTTATCTGGCACCATTTGACTGCATGTGTTTCTGTTCTGGTTTATTGCATATCAGCTAATCGCATAATTCGGCTGGATGCATGCTAAATTAAAGTCCAAATGCTGTACACCACAGTGTAATCCCTCTGGATAAATGAATAGTCAGTATACCCACTGGACTGCATTCCACCATCACTACTTTGTAAACAGCTGTTAGCATGTGTTGTAAAATAGGAGAAAAAATCTGTTACTGCTACGTATATAAAAATGTGGTTCCTGCATCAAAATCTTCACTGCACCGGTGAGAGGAATGTGCAAAACATTACATTGAGCTGAAAAAGCAGTGAAGTCCTCAGCCCTTCCCACGGTAGGTGCTGCTTCAAGAGCACAGGCAGCAGGAGCACACAGTGGGGACAAGGCACAGGAAGCCCTAGAGGTGCCACCAGTGATTCCTGCAGACCAAACCGCAGCTCTACTTAGGTCTTGACAGACTACATAGACAAAATGTAGCAACTACAAGACCTTTCGTGATTTGTGCATGTTTAGAAGATGAGACAAATCAAAGTAAAGCAAAGCAAATGAGAAGAAGGTGTCTTTTCCATCTGTTCTGCCACGGAGCAGCCTCTCCTCACCTGCCTCCCCCCCCGACAGCCCACAAGTTGTCCTTGCTTTTTGAAAGAGCAAGCAGTGGCCAACAGGTATGGGGTTTTGGAGAAGCTTTTTGAAGCAATGTCTTGTTTCAGACTTTTTGTCTAGGTGGGCAAGGGGGGTGAGTAACAGTTCAGGCCCGAGGTGAGAAGTTCCTGGCAGCTGAGAGAGCAGCTGTGGGCAAAGGGGAAATGCTCACAGGGGGACCGGTGTCCAAGCAGGGTGTGCACACATGGTGGGAGGGAGGGAGCCTTTGCCTGCTTCACCTCCAGCCTTCAGAGGTGGCACTGGCCAAGAGGCTGCAGGTTCAGCATTCTGTCTGCCGTCCCTCCGGGGATGCCTCGGGGCAAAGCTGGCTGCATCAGCATCCTTAACAGCAGAGTGAAAGTCTGAGCAACTGATCGTAATGGTCCCCTTCTGGCCTGAAATTCAATGAAATCTTTCTAATTCTGTCTTTATAGCCAAGGGGTATTGCACAAAAGCAATATTCCCCAAACACTCTTAATTTTTAATCCTTTCTTTAGTATTAATTTTCCTTTGATCCTATGACCAACTAGTGTTTTGTTTTCATATTTTCCATCTTCAGTCTCCTTTCTTTCCCCACTGAATGATTTAATTCTTGAAGCCAGATTTGAGAGACCTGAAGTTGGAGTTTTCCATGCCAGGAGGGCTGAGGCTGGTGCCCCTCAAACTATGCTTCAGCATCTATCATTCCTTCCATGTCCCCTTGCCAAAGGGGATTCAAAACTGGCTTAAATGGCAACCAATATACAGACATAGTGGAGGTGTGTCAAAGGTCTGTTATTTTACCTTACTCTTCACTTCCTATCAGGACAAATCAAATCTGAATGTAGTCAGCAGAAGCCACTCTCCATTGCTCAGGCTGCTAACACACTCAAGTGAGGAAAGGGAGGGATATAATGCGACATTGCTGTAAATGAGATTCTCATCACTGAGGCCAACAGCATGGCAGGATTATTAAAAGAGTTATGCACTTCACTGAGAAATGGAAATATCCATACTGATACTAGATAAAACAGAAAAATTAAGAGACCGACATTCCCATGTTGCAGGACAATGGCTGCACAGACAGATATGAAAGTTGTATTTTCCCTAGAAGTAGATTATTAAGATAATTGTTTAAAAGATTTCCTATGCCCTGCTCTGAAACATCTCCTATAGCCACAGTGTCCATGTCAGATGATCCTCTGTTTGGAGCCAGGGTGGGACATCTTCTTCTGCTTCTAATTTAGGGATGGTGAGTATATACTGGAAATTAGCTGTGTGCATTCCCTCTAATTCGTTGTGCTTCAAGGATGTTCACATCTCTGTGGTTCTATTTCCACTGGCAATGCAGGAGATGAGTTCACTGGCAGAAAAGCTCATTCAAATTATGAGATTTACAGGAATATCAGTGACTGTTTTTTTTAAAAAGTCTGGTGAATATTATTACTTACTTGCCAGGGCAAAGCTGAGGAGCATCTGAAATGCCATACACTGAGCATTCCTGATGAACTGCTTAGCAATAAGATTTGGGAAATTTTGGGATAAATTCTCACATACATTTCATACAACTCTAAGTTACTCATGCCTAACTTCACAATGGGAAAATTACTTGCATATGTCAAAGGTATTTTTTTCAGGCATGGTTCTGTTTTAAAATTCCAACTAATATTTTAACACGTAGCACAGTCTTTAAAGCTGTATTAAAATAACAAAAGTGACCAGAAAAATCCAGCTGGGAATTCTGTTGTAATTTTAATTCAGATGTATTATATATCTTATGCATTTCACAATATGCAACCATTATTCTGTAAAGAGCTAAGCATGTGTTTAAATTTATACATTTTGAGTTTTAATGAGAACTCATAGAGTGTAAAGTTAAGCATACATAAAATCAGATTAAGAGTTAGTGTTAACACTAGAGTGGTACATTCAAACTCTGGAGAGACAGAAAGACCCAAACACATACTCTAGATGAGAAAAATTTGATGAATTAACTTTAAACTCCAGGTGGTATTTTTATTTTTTTAGAACACAGTCTTCAACCCCAGAATTAAGTAAAGTAATACTCTGCTTTCTTGCTCCATTTTCTCTGTATTAAGCAGTTTTTGGATACAATCAGTCCCTTTCTATGAGAAAACATATTCCTAAATATAAGTATCTGTTCTGAATCCTATTTTTCATATTTTTGCATCACCTGACCTTTTCAAGACTCTGGCTTATCTGATCGTCTTTCCCAAGGCAATCCATTATTCTGCCATTGATATGCCTACCACAAGGGGTTTTTTATTAATTAACTTTATAGTGAAGAGGAGATCATGGGTTTAAATAGAGGTGAACATTTTGCAGGGGCATGAGTCATATCTTACTTAAGCAGCAGAGGCTATGAGAGAGAAATTCAGCCTTTTCCAATCAGCAGTTCTAGTGGTATCATACCCAGTAATTAATTTTTCTTATTCTTCTGCATGTTCCCCTCACAGAAAATAACTCTTTTCTTCTAGGTCAAAGTAATTAATGTGCTTCATCTCAGTTCTCCAGAATAAAGATTTTTTTGCCATGGAACTGGACAGTGCTTGGAGCAGCAGTACCTTTATTTTCTGAAGTCTTCTTGGAGCTTCTCGAACGTGCAGTGAATGCAACAGCTGCAGCTCAGCATTACAGCTCTGAGTGTGCAGGGACCCCCAAAAGGAGCTCCTCAGTGCATTCCTCTTTGGGACATTTGTTCCCACTCGTGTGCCACAGGGTCATCCCACAAGTATTCTTCCTTTGGCTATTTCCTCGGTTACTATTATTTGAGGTTACCACATTAGTCCAACTCTGCAAGCCTCATTCAGGAATATTCTTTCAAGCACAGAACCTCTGGGATGTACTTCTTCCAACATTTTAATCCAGCAGCAGTATGATTTAGCAGTGTATGCACAAAAAACAGTATTCCCCTCCCATCCACAGACTAGCAAGAGAGAGAAAGGTGGCCATGAGATTTTAGGAATGGTGCAGCTCTGGAAGGGTGGAAGCCTTGAGACAATCTACTTCCTTCTCCATCCAAATGTGGCATTTGTGCTGGGAGTCCCCATCCAGCCCCTCACATCCCTCAGACACAGTAGGTGCCCCATCCTTCCAGCCCCACTGCCCTGAACACCTTCCCCCTTCCTGTCCTCTTCCTCACCAGTTGTAGCCACCATGAGCTGATGGTGTCTTCCAAGCACCTCATCCCCATCCCTCTGCCACTCCCTTCACGAAGAGATTAACACCTGGGTTTGGTTTCTTCCCTGCCCTCCAGATCTCTTTGAAAACTTCCTTTCCCAGGGAGCCTTCCTATCTCATTTCAGCTACAGGCAGCTGTGGCAGATGTGCCCCTTCTCAGGGCACCAAAATAAGCAAATGCTGGGGAGAGTGGGAGGATGACATTGCTCCAGCCTCAGGATTTTATTATTTACCTGTGTAGACAAATAATATGAAAAAATTGTGAATGTATTAAACATGACACATTTTCTCAGCTAAATATTTACTGGTTTTTGTCTTATGGAGATAATGCTGATTTTACTAACTGGGGTGTGATCTCAAATCTCATTCCTGGCTTTTAACTATGTATAATAATTCAGTTTACCCATTTATCCCTTTAACACAACATTTAGGTTAAGCAGTAGGCCTAAGGGGAACAAGTTATTACTAGCCTGTTTTTTATTTTTCTTTGATGTCCTCGATTCTATTCTCATTCATGTATTGGGGTGTGCAGCAAATGAACCTTGAGCATTTATTTTATTTACTAATTTTGCTTACTAGCATTATCAAAAGAGTGGAGCAGCTGCGAGCTTCACAGATTGAGCATACATCTGAACATTTAACGGCCCTGGTTTATCCTGGCTTCAAGGCATCACAATATAATATTCACTGACATGAAAGCTGAAGAAAGGATGTCATGGGAAGTCTGAGAGTCACGCTGTGAGAGGGTATGTACTGCAAGACCCTCACTCCATTGGCTTCTAATAGGCTAAGTATTGATATGCAAATAAGAAAGGAGCTTGTGTGTGGCCTTTTAATACAGTCACTAAACATCAGTTCAGGAAAAAAAATAGTAAGACTGCTCCTCTTATATTTCTGCCTACAGATGCACAAAAACCAAAATGGATGCGTTTTCACTCAGCTGCTTTGAAAGCAAATGAGGCCATTGCTCAAAAACTATGCATAGGACCTGAAAGCTGAAAAATTGTGATCCAGATTTCAAACACCAAGTGCTGAGGTACGCTGATAAGCAGAAGTGGGCTAACCCATGTAGGGAGGGTTAAAAAAAAAAAAATCAGTTCCTTCATTCCTAACATTCCTCCCTGGGAGCAATACATGTGCCTGTGGAAGATTAGGTGCTGGGCTGCCATCTCTGAAAATAGAAATGTGTTTGCAAGGTAGCAGAAAGAGAGACCCAAAGGGCATCTCCAAGGAGGCTTTGACTCTCCTGGTTTTGACACACACAGATAATTCCTATTTCAAGTTCGAAGCAGGAGCAGCAGATGAGAGGAAAGCAGCTGTTAGTTTATCTTGTAAACAAGCCCCAGCGTGCCACCAGATTATGACAGGGCTTCAGATTGGAGATGGCCCTAGACAGCTAAAAGAGTGAAGTGTTCAAAAAATAGAATGGTTTCTGAGAGCACCATTACCCAGCTACTTTGGGCTGCCTCAAACACCACAACAGGCCTGAAAGCCCCAAAGTAGTGAGGATGCTGGAAGCCATCAGTCCTATAGCTGGGAGGGCATGTGTGGTCCTCTCACAGGAATAAATCAATGGGAAGAAATGTAGCCCAAAACCTCCTTTATGCTTTGAATTTATCTGCCCTTAGTAGGCTGTACCAAACCTGGGCTTCCAAGGCATCACAGAGGAAAACCATGGCTGCACATTAAAGGTGGTGCCAGATTTGCTACATATTCATAGAAATATAGAATATCCTGAGCTGAAAGGAACTCACAAGGATCACTGAAGTCTAGCTCATACATTTTGTGCATGGATCACACACAGCATTTAATAGAAAGCTCAGTGGCCAAAGGATGCACTGGTAAAGGTCCCTTGGTCCAGGCTCTTTGTGCTGCAGCTCTGTGTGGCCGAGCTCCACGCACATATGTTAATCTCTATTAGCATATGTCAGCTCCAGCTGCCCACATGCCCACATGTGACTGGAGCTGATGCCAGGGGTATCATGAATAGCCCAGCCTTCATTTTTTCCACTTGCCTCCGGGCTTGTCTGTGTGGGAGCATATAACAGTGCAAGATAAGATGCTATATTTATATTCCTATAAGGCACTCACAGATTTGCATTCCAGAACGACTACATTTTTCCAGCTTAACTTAGGCTGCTTTGAAAACAACTCAAGCTAAGCAAGAAAAAGCCATTCTTTATTCCCAAATAAGCATGTCCCACATCAGTATTACTGCTGAGTTGCTATTCACTGCTGTGATTTCTCACATGAAAACAAAGAGGGGCAGCAGGGCAGGGCAGACCCACCTCTGCAGAGCCATGGGCCAGTTGCCACTCTCCCCAAACCTCTCCATGTGCAGGTTCCCCAGTGCCTCTCCTCTACCCCTCCTTCTTCAGCAGCTGGTCCCACTTCCTCCTGCAGCTTTTCTCTAAATGGGTGCATGCACTCAGCCTGCTGTATACACATATTCCCTCCTAAATTCACTTCCTTTCCTCTATACACAAGCCTAATCACAAGATTCATCTTACTTTCCATTTTCCCTGCTGACATTAAATAAATAAAAGCAGCAGCAAAGAAAGAGAAATGTGGAAGTCAGCTTAATTCCCAGTGCATATAAACTGTTGCAATGCTGTAACACATACCTGCACACACACACTCACACACCCATATGAATCTTCATAAGAGATGAAATCACTTGTGTGTCTTCCTATTATAGAGCACACTTCCCTTTCAGCACAACCAGTAGGGAAGCTGCTTAATAATGAAGACTTGAAAATCTGTTCTTATTTCTGTAGGCTTTAAATGCTCAGATCAGCCCTGTGTTGTGGGCATCATCCTTTCTGGCATGGAAGGCTTAGGAGGATTCACAGAGAGCCCATTAACGTTGCTCCTTAATTGGCTCAAGGCATCACTGCTGATCTCAGCTTGGGGCAACCTTCATTTCCCACACACCACCCAAGGTCCCTGCCAGTTCAAAAACTGGAAAATCAGGACTAAAACCTGAGAATGACGCATAAAATTAAAACTACAACTTAGTCTGGGAAATCACAGGTGAAAGATGTGCATTCTGTAGCCTTCCTGGGAATATACTGCTTTCACAAAACTAGCAATGATGATGATTACAGTTTTAAATTCTGAACTTGTCTCAAAGTGTTTAACCTTTCACTTACCAGTTCACCACCACTATTTTAAACTGTGATTAAAATGAATATTCGCCTCCCTTGTTTAACTGCCTAATGCTTAAGGGAGTGTCGTGGTTTGACACTGGCCAAACGCCAGGCACCCACAAGAGTCACTCACTTACCCTCTCCTGCCACAGAGGGCAGAGGAGGGAAAAAAATTAAATGAAGGGTTCATGAGTTGGGATAAGGATTGGGAGAAAGCACTCCTGGGACAAAACAGGCTCAACTTAAAGGTACAAAGTAAATTTATTACTAACAGAGTCAGGGGAAGATAAAGAGAAGTAAAATAAGCCCTTAAAACACCTTTTATTCCCCAACCCCTCCCTCCTTCCCACTGAGCACAGGGAGACAGGGCATGGGGGTTTTGCTCAGTTCATCACTGAGATTTTCTTCCACTGCTCTGGGAGAGGAGTCCTTCCTCTGTGAGGCCGTGGGGTCCCTCCCACAGGAGACACTTCTCCGTGAACTTCTCCAGTGTGGGTCCAATCTCATGAACAGCAGCCAAAGCACACCTGCTGCAGTGTGAGTCCCTCCCAGGGGCACACAGTCCTCCCAAAACTGCTGCAACGTGGGCCTGTCTTTCCATGGGGTGCAGTCCTCCAAGGACAGGCTGCTCCAGCCTGGAAGCAGGGCCCCTCTCTCCACCAGGTCTTCCACTGGATCACAGCCTCCTCCAGCATCACCTGCTCCAGCATGGGCACCTCCCCCATGGGCTGTGAGTGGATTCCTGCATCCCCCGTGGATCCCCACGGGCTGTGGATGGATCTCTGCATCCCCCATGGATCCCCACGGGCTGTGGGTGGATCTCTGCATCCCTGTGGATCCCCATGGCTGCAGGGGCACAGCTGCTTCACCATGGTCTCACCATGGCCTGCAGAGGAATCTCAGCTCCAGTGCCTGGAGCACCTCCTGCCCCTCCTTCTCCACTGACCTTGGTGTTGCCATGTTGTTTCCCTCACATGTTCTCACCTCCTTCTCCTCCCTGATTAGGAACAAAAAACCTGTGACTTTGTTTTGATTTTCTTCTTAAATATGTCATCACAGAGGTGTTACCAACCTCTCTCATTGGCCCAGTTTTGGCCAGCAGCATGTCCATCATCAGAGCCAGCAGGGATTGGCTCTGCTGGACATGGTGGAAGCTTCCAGCAGATTCTCATAGAAGCACCTTCATGACCGCCGGTACCAAAACCCAGGCCATGCAAAACCAATATAGGGGAAAGTAAACACAAGGTGTACAGGGGCATGTTTTGCATCCTGGGGCTGCCTGTGGACAAAACTCATACCAGCAATGATGATTCAACCCAACGCACCTGCACTCTGCTGCATCAGAGCAGGTAATTGCCATAAATCACCTGCTCTCTACAGCATGGAGAAGATTAATGGCAGCACACATTGGAGCTGCCAACTCTGAAGATTTCTGTGGTGGAGCAGGGACAGCTACGCATGAGGAATTTGTGATAAAAAGCTACACTGGGGCTATAATAAAGTGCTGGAAAGACGCTGAGGTCCTCTTCTACAACACAGACACATTAAGGTCTGTCTGATTGTGGTGACAGACAGGTATTTGACTGAACACACCCGCAGCTATTAAAAAAGAACCAGTAACTAAAAGCTAATGTCAAAATGTGATGTAGAACTGTCAGATGCCATCAGTAATAATTTTTGCTGTGACCAGTCTCTGGTAGGGAGGGCAAAGGAAACAATATTGCTGCTGACTGCAAGGGACCAGCCACCTGTGATTTGTGGGTTTCAGAGGCAGAGGGTCTGCTGCCACCCTCTTCAGAAGAGAGAGAGATTTATTATCTCTACCGGTTTCCTTTGCCTTGGTTAAAGGGAAAACTTTTCTGGTGAAGAAGAGCATCGGAATATGTTGCACAGAAATAAGCAGCAGTACCTACACCAGGATATTATATAGGCATAAAGGTATCAAATAGCATATTACATAGGGTAAAGGGCCACTGTAGCCTTTGTGAAGGGGATGCATAAGAGCTGCTGGACAAGCAATATTTATAACAAGGAAATATCATGAGCAATTTAGCAGGAAAATCAAGCAGACAATTAAGACAGCCCCAGACCTTTCCTTTACATCCATCCTGAGGCTGTGCCAGCAGGTACACACTGCTGAGAGCTGCAGGGGGAGGTAGGTGACCCAGTCTAGATGTGCTGCTACTGTCTTGCTTCCCTCTCACTCCCCAGCAGCAGCGTGGCTATGAAGGAAAAGGAAAATTACCAATTAGTCCCAGTTTTGGGACCAGCAGTGGCCCTCTGATGTAGAGAGGTGCACTGAGCTTACCAAATCACCTTTAGATCCATCCACAGGAGCGGGGCCATGCTAAGACGTGTCTTCATTTGCAGGGTGAAATTTAAAACTCTGCCCCTACTCTCCAAAGCAGGCTGTTCTGTTGGTGTTTACGTCGTGTCCTGGCTTGGGCTTGTTCCCAGCAGCACTTCCAGGAGCTAAGGTTGGGCTACACAGCCCAGGAGCTTCAAGTCTCAGACTGATTTTCTAAATGTTGAAGGACAGATGTAACACCACCTTTCCTCCGGTCTTCTAATGAAGATTTTTAATTTCAAACTGAACACTGCATTTCTGTATTCAAACAGACTTCAGGTCTGTTTTTCTCTTCTATTAAAGAACCCACTCTCTGCCAACAACCAACTGCTTGTCTTTCTTATTTTGTTCCTCATGCATAAAGCAGGGTGCAGCTTTCCCAGGACAAATTCCACCACTAAAAACGTTTCCCCCAAATTTCAGAGTTAAAAGCAATGAGGAAGCTTACAGTGAGGGTGAAACTAATAATCTGCTGCTCTTAAAGCTGGTGAAGCTTTTAGTATTGCCAGCAGCAGACCTCGGATGAGATCTTTGCAGAGTAATGCAGCGAAGGCACGCTGTGGCTCACTGTGACAGATCCAAATGTATCCTGTCTGTCCAAAGGGGGCCAGTGGCTCACAGCAGCTGTCGAGCTGCTTTGTAAACAAGTGGGGGACATAGCTGTTTAACCTAGAATCATGCATCTGAAAATATGCTTTGCCTCTCCAAGGATTTTGCTGGAAATGCTTCAAAGGATTCTGTTTTTCCCAGAAAGCTGCATCATGTGGTGTTTATCTACTCCTCGAAAGTACTCGCAGCCTTCTTCCATAGGAGAACAGCACTTTGCAGTTTGACAGTAAAATCACACATGACTTGTTAAGCACAACTTCCTAATGTAGCTCCCTGTCTGTTGCAACAGTCTCCCTGGTGGTAAAAAAATACAGTACATTACACTCGCTATAGCAACTGTGATGGCAATATGCAGATTACATGACCATATCGCTCTCCAGCATCTAAAAAAGAAATATTTATTTTAGCATAGTCGGTACTCTTTTCACAGTCTCTTCTTTCACTGTTCTTTTTTGTTACACTCTCTTAACTTCATCCCAGGATGTCTCTGATAAAGCCTGATACTGACCATTTTCTTTCTTGTACACATACTTCTGTATCCCAGCTGACCCTTTGTATCCTTTAGTCATCCATTCTGGCCTCTGTATTCCTGTCTCTTTATTTCTAAATAGCACACGTAACCCAAGTTCATAGATCATTTTATCTTACAATACATTGCATTCACATATATCTTCATTCTCTCCTGCGGTTTATCCTATTTTTCTGCTTTCTTCCACCTATTATATCTTTCTTTCAAAATGTGCCCTGCTGAAAGATTTTTTTCCTTATCTTTTCACCGGATTTTTAACTGAATGTAGAGAAAATTAGGACTATTCTTGTTTTGAAAACCTGTTACATAACAAATTCCCATCTTTTGCAGATTTTCTCTAAAAAGTCTCTGGTTTCCAGGTCAAGGACTAGATTTTTTTATTATAATTTTTTATTCTTTTTACAGGGGCACCATAGGGAAAGGTATGTTATTTGAGCTGCAGCTACAGGCTCCTTTTAAAGCCAGGAATAATGAAGTTCTGGTTTGAAGCTCAAGTGTCGAATCATTCTTCTTTAGGACTGAATTAAATCAACTAATTGTTTTTCCATCTCTAGAATAGAAGCAATATTGTACATCCTACCTTACAGGTATATGTGAGGTTGAAATAACAACAATGAAGTCATAAACTACCCCAGACCATCCATATTACTCTTGAAAAATGTATTGCTGTACTCTTTTTTTCTCATTTGGTATTGTGGTTTGCCTTTTCTCAGAAGAGAGGATTGCCAAGTCTAGTCTGAAGCCTGCATGCTGCTGAAAGGATATTGTACTGAAATAGGAGTGTAGGTGTGGATGAAGACTGCCAGAAGCATCTCCTATTACCCCAACAGGAGAAAATGGCAGCCAACTTCTATATATCCTGTAGTCTGGAAAATTGTGAAATACCATCTTTTTGGCAGCCATAAATGGATAAACATTAGGTAAAAGCTAAGTGCAATGTGGATTCTGTCCAAAAAGGGCACAAGAAATTAGAGACACTATGAAAATGCAGAAGGATAACTAAGTAAGGGAGACACAACTAACCCCACATGCCTAAATAGCACAGATTAGAAATCTTTAGACCCACACTCTCTCTGCACCTGACTGGCATTCACCTGCACGGTTAGAGAACAATCCCCCCCAGTGCTGGCAGAGAAGAGGTCAGTCATTCACGCTGGGGTTTTCCTTTTGCTAGGTATTGCCCTGTGAGAAATGTCCTGTTTTTGCCAGGCAGAGTCTGCATGCACTCTTGTGGAGGGTCCAAGCACACACCACGTTTCTTCCACAGGAGGTGCACACAGATACGGTTTTTAGGGTTGTGGTTTTCATAGGTGTCTTGTGAGAAGATTGTTGGACTGTTTGCTTCAAATTTTAGTGGAAGATCAGAGAAAAGAAGAGAAAAGGTAGTAAAAATTGTAGCAAGTGTCTCTACAACACAGAAAAAAAAAGGAGAATTCTAGGGATTAGGAAGATATTTCTGCATTAGGTAGTATACGCTATATGAGAAGAAATACATTTTCCCCTGCTTCTTTTGTGGTCTCATGTAGAATCAAGCTCCTCCTCAGGTTCTGTACCTGTTGGACAGAAATCCTACTTTTAAAAAAGTACACTTTAAAAAAATTGAGAAAATAAATGAAGATTTTTACCAGTTTATTTTATTTTGGCAATATTTTTGAACAGTAATATTGTGTTTCTTTTGCATTGCTTAGAAAGCTCATGTTGATTTAAAGATTAGCTTGGGTTTGGCAATGTAAAAATACTCATTTTAAAAGTAAGGATTTTCATATTTTCTTCAACTCATTTTTCAGTCCAAAAGAGGGAAATGTTTTTAGGAAGGCTGAATGGAAGAAAACAAATTCATAGGATTTTTTATGGGTTTTTTTCAAATTCTTTTGTAAGGAAGTAAAGGAGATTTCTTTACTTTTAGATGTATTAATTCCTTACTTCTGTCTTCCACCCTTAATTTTCCATTTGAAATTAGTGGAATGAGGAGATTAAAAAAAAATCATCATATGAAAAGAAAACCAAAACTGATAATTTTTATTTTTAGAAATGAAATTACTGAAATCTTTGTTGATATATGAAATTGTAAACAAACTTTCTGCTCATATTTTCCAAGTATAAAATAAAAAAACTGTCAAAAAAGGCTTTTGATTGCAATGACCCCACATCTCCTGAAAAGTATTTTTTTGAAAAAATTTCTGCTTATTCTGCCAAAGTCATTGACACTGACCTTATACATGTAGATTCAAAGAGATTAATTAAAGGCAAGAAGCACTGCTAAATTGTCAGCAGCTGGGAGATGAAAGTGATTCTGGAGAGTAATTCTCCAATGATGCTGTGGATAAGGCAGGACGTTTAGTGGATAAATTATCTCCCTCCTGAATTTAAGCTGAGTCTGGTGAAATGGTAGTTTTCTGAATGTCCCTTTATGGTCAGGTCCTATTGCTAGTGGTGTGACTCTTTATAGAGCCAAAACAAAACACAAAATAAATAGTATAGTTAACATAAATGCTGCAAGTATACCAAGTATATAGAACTTACTGTGCACTAGGGATTATACATAAGATGAACTTTATCGTTTTTACATTTCAAAATTATAATTATTTTCTCCCCTGCATTTCTCAATATGTTTCACAGGCATTCAAAGAACAGGAGTAGAGTTCCCCTGTGGTTAATTTAACCCTAGGAAATTCCCCAGAGCATAATCAAAGACTGCACAGTGGCTAACATTTCTCTCCTGTTTCAAAACTAATGAAGTTAAATCCTGCTGGCTAAGGCAGTATATCTAAAAGTCTATTAGACTTTAAATATAGTAACAGAACAGACATCAGTAATAAATACAAAATGCATTTATTCCCAGCTGTCTAAAAGAGGCAGCACAGCCACAAAAAGACCTCTTCCACGGGCTTGTACCAGCCTCATTATCACCTATGAATTAAATTGAAACTGCCAAAAGTCACAGCAGTGAATTCTAGACATGACAGTCGGACCATTGCCCATGACAGGAAGGCGAAACACCTTGCCCAGACCTGGCTTGGGATTCACTTTTTTCATACCCCCCTGGGACCCACTGACTTCAAAGGGTGTTCAAGTGGATCTTAGGCATAAGAGATCTGCATATCTTAAGCAATTACAGCTGTAGGAAACAGCCGTATTAGGGGATAAATCCCAGTTTAAACCAGGCAGGGAACAGGGAGGCTGTTTGAGGGGACCAGGGTGAGCAAAGCCACCAGCAAAAATCACCACAAAACTCCAGCAGCATTGACAAATGTCTGAGCCCCCATTTTTTTGTCAGCATTTGTGCAGCTCTTGACTCAGGATATCCCCACAAGGGAAAGAAAAATGAGAAAGTCACACACATGCATTTTGAATGGATATTTATGCATATTTGTGCAACTGCTCAAACTTCTCATTCTTGTAGCTGCCTGAACCTAAGGAAGAAGAAGAAACACAAACCATCAGTCCCACCAGACAACCCACATAGAGAGCCAAGCAAAATCCTAAATACACCAGGGCAGCAAGTTGTTTACATATCACTCACTTAACATTTTGTGCATATGTTAGACTTGCAAATAGGATGAAAACAATTGGAAATAAAAAGTAACTACAAATGGTTCATTTTAACAGAATGAACATGTCAACCATATTAAAAATATTTCTCCTTTTAAATAATCTCTTTTGAAACCCTTGGAAACAAACTTGCTGGTGGCTCTGAATAACTCTGTTCTCTTTATTTCATGGGAGTCTTGCAAACAGCTCATAACAGACACCTCTTTTAACCCAAACTGCAATTTCTATCATTATGTTTTAAACCCTATGCAAACTAGATAGAAAAAAATGTTGCTTTCAATTCATGTTAAGAACTGAAACCAGAAGTTCTGTATTTACTGTGTTTTTATCAGCTAAATGATTACAAATGGACCGGTTTAGCCCAAATTATTGAAGAACCAAAAGAAGAGGCACTTGACGATTCCCGGGATTTGTTCTCTGCTCACTGATCTGGGGAAAGATGAAATTTTTTTCTGTGTTAATACATTTCTTCTATCCAGCCCATTTCTGCTGCTCTTTTCTCCAATATCATCAGTAATTGGATTAAACACTGACAGATCCCTCTAATTCATTAAAGAAGGGAGGAAAAAACACATACTGGAGCAAAACAATCCTGCCCTAGCTCCAACAAAACCAACACAGTACTATCACAGATAAATTTAGTTCATTCTGTCTTAATCTAGTCAGTGAACCCTCCACCCCACCTAACAGCAGAGCCATTACATATTTTTCCACACAGGATTTTCCTAATGGGAGAGACAATATCTCAATCTTGCCTTTTCTCGCTGCTAAAAGCAACTGGATATAACAAAGCCAAGTGAACAGCTAGGCTTGGAGCAAGTGAAGCACAAAATTATCCAAAATTAAACTGAGGAGAGGGTAGCTCTCAGCACATGCTTTTCCCACTTTCCTTCTTCACTGTCAATTGATACAACAGCCCATTTGCAGAGGTTGGGTTTAATACAACGATTACACACTTTTCATGTCTGGTTGGAGCAAATCCAAATAAGGAGTTAGTGTGACTCTTCTGGAGGGCTTTTTTTCTTTGTTAGTTGGATTCTATTGTTTCTTAGCATACTCTGTTGATAGTATATCCAAAACCTTCACATTTATTACAGTAGTTCATTACAGTACTAAGAGCTGGTGATATTAGTGGTTTTGTAAAGCTCTTGAATTAACTTTCAAGATTAAATCTGTAAACAACCTCTAGTGTGGTTCTCTGTGTGAATAAACAGCAAGTAATAAACAGTAAGTAGTGCCTGGCTGCAGACATGGACATTAGAGAGGGCAGAAATTGCATGGCTGTTTTTGTGTACATTTCTCAAAGTTTTTGACAAAAGGGGTCTGAACCCTGCAGTCCAGACCTCAAGTGTCCCAGCTCCTGCAGCCTTGGCAGGGGAGGAGCTCCCTGATTCACCAAAGCCTCTCCTACCTGGATTACTGATGGCATCTCCCTTTGTCCCATGCTGGCTTCCCACACCATCTTCCCTTTTCCTCCTTCCTTTGCTTTGAATCTTCTCCCAACACAGGGCTTCCAGTTCTGTCTACCTGGACTGGAGTTTGGAAGCAGAGAGAACATGACCAGTCTGGAGTGTAGGAAGAGGAAAAAACGAGGATGCACAATACCCAAGCCTGTGGCACTCAAATATTGTTCTTTAAGCCAGACCCAGGGTGAATGCCAAGCCAACCCAGAAGACAAGGGGAAAAAAATCTCACTGCAAGCAGGGACTTACATTTTCTCCTCATGTTCTCTAGGAAAACATCAGGCTGAGTTGTAAAGATTTAAGAACTGCACTTGTTTGCTGCAGGAGAGCACTTGGCAAAGAAATAAATGGGAACTTAGTTTGCTTTGGGGAAACTTGCACTGTATTTGATTTATTCTGAATTTAAGACTTTCACAAAGACAGTTGCTAAGGGGCACCAGTGCAGGAAAGGACAGGGGAAACAATGACACTTTTTATCATTTTTAAAAATAAAATAACTTAACTGATCCTGTTTTAAAGCCACTGCATTGCACCAGCAATTTTACTTCAGTTTGTGTACAACACAGCCAGCAAGTTTCAGCATAAACAGCACCTGTCTCTCTAATTGCTCTTCTATATCTTTAAATGCCACCATCACACACCTCCCATTACACCTGGGCAATAGTTGTAATCAATCTGTTTCCATCATTACCAATCTATTTTCCTGAGACTAACTACTTGCAACCCCTTTGGCCCTGTAATCATTTTAAACTCTACAAAGCAGGCTTTTCTAGAAGTATTCTATCTATATACTGCTGTAGGGCTTTAATTGCATCAAAACAGGTGTTATTCTTGGATATGTCTTTTCCCCCACCCCAAATAATTTAACTGCAGTTGTTAAAACCTGCATTAAAAAGCCCAGCTTTCCATATTGCACGGTGCAGTTTTTAAAACAATGAGCCTGAACCTGGAAGCTGAACAGAGTGTGAGCTGCAATTTTTCAGAACTACAAAGCAATCAATTAACATAACAGGAACTAAAGGAGAAATCTGATTATATGAAATTGCCAGCCAGATGCCAAGAATGCTGTAGGAATTCTTTACAAATATTCACTAGAGTTGCACCTCTACTTTTAAAGTCGTTCCCATTTTCAGTATTTCTAATTTTCTAGAAGCTTTGAGGTGTCTTCTTGGCATGAAATTCAAAAGCAGACATTTCAAGGGCCAAAAAAGACTCCAAAGATAGTTCCAGAGACCAAAAGCCACGTACCCATGTGCTGATGTTGGCAAATGAGCTTGGGCTTTCTAAAAGGTTGTGAATGTAGTTGACTGACATCTTCCAGGCAAATGATTTCTTGGCTGAAAATATTGAATGCAGGGCAGCATCTTGGACTTTTTTGACAAATACAGTTGGAATTATGTGTTTAAAAGTTGGAAAATATTGAAGTATTCTAGGATGACATCTTCTCAATGAAAGATTTCAACAAAGGGCTGCATGAGACTGATCATTGTTTCTTTTCTTCCTTTCTCTTTTTCGGTCTTTTAATACTCCTCCTGATTAATGTTAAGAGAAAAGTGTTTTGAATTTAGTAAAATATTACGTTCAAGCCAAACTTATTAGCCTTTCGCATATTTTGTCTTTCCACCACCATTCTGAAAAATCAGCAATGTATTTGCTATAGTTATTGCTCAGCTAAGCAGAAATATTAGGAAATCAACATGAATTGAACAAGAAGTAGCAGAGAATATTTTTAAAAGAGCTTTAAAAGGTAGCTTATGGCTATGACAAGACTTTAATTTTTTTCAAAGTAGAGAAGAGTAACTATTGAGGACAAACTATACATAGAATATAGAAATCATGGTTTTATTCCCAGAAAAATGTTGTCGCACACTCCCTGATAGAAGCAGTATTTCCAAGTGGAGAGGGTCAGAGGAGACCTTGCTGCTCTCTGTATTGGAAGGTGTGGAGAAGATGGGAGCAAGAATTCTTGGAGATGTGCAGTGGGGGATGAGCAGCAAGAGACATGATCTGGAACATGGCAGATTCATTGTAGGAGAACCATAGACTGGGACAGGCTGCCCAGGGAGTCTGGGAGCCTTCATCCTGAAAGGTGTTCAGGACAGGAGAGTATGCAGCCCTGAGCAACATGACTTCATTAGTCCTCTGAGAAAGGTTAGATTGATGACATCCAGAGACCCCTTCCTACCCAAACTGCTCTGTTTGTCAGTCTAAGAATCATCTGATTAGATGATTCTTAGACTGAATGATGATGAATATGGATGGCAACATCTCTCATATTCCTAAAGATTTCCACTCCTAGGGGAAGTTTGAGACGAAAGAGCAGATCCCTGGTAGTATGTGGTGGAACATATTTGCCGTGGTCCATTGAGGTTCATACCCTGCTCACCAGGGCTTCCTCCTCCATGAAATCAGGCACTTTTATTTATGGTTTGATGACAGACCTGACGTTCTGCATCTTCTTTGGGAGGGGAAGTATAAATGGAAAGAAAACTCATGATGAATCCTCTTTTCAGAGGAACTTGAGGACTTCTGCATCTCTTGAGCCTTCTGTGTATTTCACCTTCCTCATTCCTTGAATGGGAAATACAGGATATATTGTGAAATTCATTAGGAGGCGCACACTCTATCTCACTCTAATTCCTTTTCATCATGTTTGCATAAATAGGGGATTCACTGTATGCAAAAAGCATTAAAAGGATAAAGTTACTTGGATTATTTTTTACAAGCAGAAAAATACATCAATCTCCTTTAATTGGGGTCTCTTATGGAAAAGGACCAAGATGCTAATTGGAAAAAAATTTCCCTGGAAGAGCAACCGATGTTTGAATACCACATTTTTGTCACTTGAAGTACTAGATCATTGATACTCTAAAGCAAAGTGCTTGATGTCATTACAGCTTTCAGATCCTGTTGCACTCCAAAAAATTCAGACTTAGCTATTGGCATAGAGCAGATACTCTATTGTCTTACACCAACAATCAGGTATTAATGAATGCATTATAAAAGCAGGCATGTCTCTCAGGCTCAAATCCAAGTTTTTCAATGATAAATGTGCTAAAGATTTTCTGCAGCTCTGTGTTCCATTGGTGATTGAGACAACAGTCTCAATACCACTCTGCTTGTACTCAGAGCCTTTTTCTCATTGCTTTTCTCAAAAACTTCGGAAATAAAAAGACCTTCCAACCAGACATCCACTAATTACTTCTTGCCTAGACAGGATCCTCAAATTCACATCTCTTCTGGAAGTATATGAAAGTGAATTATTCTTTAAAGAGAATAAATCTGTAAATCTCTTTTCCCTTAAACACCACTAGCCTCTCATTTTCAATGTAACTCTCTCAAACACTCTCTGCATATTGTGCTTTGTATTAGTTAGCATGGGCTGGATTATGAAACAGAAGTCTGGTTCTTATGCATTGGAATGTCTATGTAGATATAATGCACCATATTGCTTATGGTGAGATGCATCCTAGATTTTAGTTCTTTATTTCTCCATAATCACTAGCCTTTGTTATGCTACTATAGCAAATGCTTTCATCACTAATTCAGATCCAAAATCTGCTGGCTAAACCAAGATTGCATCTGATACTGCCACAGTAGGGAAATAGGCTAAACCTATCCCAGAGTTGCTGGGTTCAGATTATCAGTGATACAATCAGGTAAGTAAAACCCTCAAATCTGCATCAAGTCTAAAGGGAAGGTGCTTATGTTTCAAGGTCCATAAGTGATTGAAAAGGGAATGCCTATTGTTTGTTTCATTGCTTTTTCCCCAAGTGATGCTACCTCTGGATAAACAAATAAATAATTTGGTATAAGGATGTGTGTTACTGTTTGTGTTGGACCAGAAATGTCCATAACCAAGGGATATCACCTTGCATCCTCATCTTTCCAGAGCATTATATTCACTCCTGCAGGAGGCAAGAAAAGCTAAAATACTTTAAAATTGTAAATGAAAGCACAATCACATCCATAATTTTTCTATACTGACTAGATGAGAAAGAACAGCACAGACCAGTTTCCTGTTTCACAGGGACAGAGCTCTACAGTAACAGAGTCCATAAAGAGAAAGTGGCATTAAAAATCCATAGAGGAAAAAAAAATCTGCTATTACATTTAATTCAAAAAACCTGCCACATAGGATTGTCTGGGAAAATGTTTGCTACATGTGAGGCAGCCAGCCTCAAGGAAGCAGAGGGAAACCAAGTGGTCCTACCAAAGCCCAGCCCCACTTGGCGGGAGGATGCAGTGGTGGAGGGCTGGGCTGGTCCATCCTGTGCCTGCAATAGATGCTCTGGCTGCATGGCCAGGGAAGTGAGAACACACCGTGTCCCCACTGCCCCACAGCTCCCTCACCAAAGAGCCACCCAGGAGCCAAACCTGACATGGAAATTTGCTGTACAAATCACCTGCATAATCTGGTGTTTCTTCCAGCTCCTGCTTTCTCCTGACCAGCCTCTAGTGCCAAGGCTTGTGCTCCCACTGGTGCAGTCAGGAGGGCTGATGTTCCCCAGGCACAGACATTGCCCCAGCAGCTCAAGGGCAGGGCACTGGTGTCACCAGCAGTGAAACAGGGACATGGGCCATGTTTGCCACCAGTTTGATCCCATCACTGATCTGCCCTGCTGTCTTCACTTGGGGGAGGAGGGATGGGGCCAAGGTCAGTGGGGACATCACCCTGAGGCCAGGCCACCACTCTCTGCACCCAGCCTGCTTTGCCTGGGAGCATCCAGCCCTTGCCAGCAAGTCCAGGTGCAGCAGCAGCAAAGCAACTTTAATGAGCATTTATCCCACATACAGGGATATAAATAACCTTATAAATACAGAAAATACATAGTCAGTGTGAGAATGCCCTAAGGGAGAACAAGGAAGAAGTGCAAGCTTCCAACTACCTCGAGCTCTCACTGGCAATGTACTTTCCCAATTAAAAGGCATGGAAAAATATCAGATTCCCAAATCTTTCTGCAAGCTCTGCAGTGGTCAGGAAAAGGCACTTTGAAATGTTCTTGTTGAGGAAGTATAGGTTTTATTCTTTTATTGTTAATTTTCAAGTTAAACATATGCACAGTGATTTTTGTAATCTTGAAGATGTATTTTAATTGATTTCCCAAGTATTTTAAGGTCTATTAATTCCACGGATCTTGCAAACACTGCATTTTCTGTATTCCAGCTGCTGTTTTAATCATGTTCATTAACAGAATTACTTTTACCTGCCAGTGAATATTTTACATTGCATTAATAAATCTTCTGTTTGCTATCAGAACTGAGCAGACAAATAAAACACCGAAGTGTGTGAATTTCTTCGGGGTCTAACACTGTTCCATTATGTCATCCTACCAAGGGATTTAAGCAGATTTGAATATAAAAGCGACAAAATTAAAAATATGTGTATAATATTTAAAAGTGTGCACTTTTACATTATTAACAATGTATTCTTTTTCCACATAAGGAATCAGCCAGGTTTCCTCAGATGCTTTGTTTTGGTGAAAGTCTGATGAAAAGTCTGCTTTCTCTCAGAGGAATAGTTGGCACTTGCCATATCCAGTATTTCACATACTGTATGATCAATTAATTTTCATACATTTTATGAGCAGCATAAAAAATACAGGTATTAAGAAATACATTATATCCTCAAAATTTCAGACTATATACCCATTAAAAGAGAGCAGAAAGACCTGATGCAAAAGTCTTTTTGCTGATATTGTTTCCACAGCGTTCTCAATCAATTTTTCTAAAAGCTCTGAGATTCTGCCAGCAACACACATGCATGGAAGATAAAATGAAACAGCAATTAATCCAATCATCTTTGATTTAACATTAATGTAACTCAGTGCATTAGGCCTTGTTTTACATGCAACTGTGTTGTTCTGACTACACTTTAGAGAGTCCCCAAATTAGCCAATTCACAAATCTTAATTGAACCAAGAAGGATGAGGGTATTCCACTTAGCATGGCCCTTCTGGAACATGTCTCTTCCCTGAAGAAGGATGGCAGATTAACAAGACTGACAACTCTCCATCAAGACAGCAAGAACTGAAAATGTGAGATGCTGCTGAACTGACATTGAGCTGTGCACTGCTTTCTGCAAAGCTACAGCAGAAAATTGGGGTGATCAGAACTTCCAGGGAAGAAACTCTGTGTCCAGGATGTCCCTTCTCCTGTGACCCTTGTGTGGTCCCGCAGATGAGAGCAGGACCCAGGCATGCAAAAAGAGTGAAGCACGTGGTCACACATTTGTAGGGTGGAGGGGCAGACTGGTGAGCACCCTCTTTATTGCCCTGTGAATCCTGGCACAAGGCAAAATGATTCATCTTATTGTAATAGATGGAATAGCATGGAAATTAAGAAGTATTAGGACTAATTGTACCATGGTACAATTACAACAGAGCTTTAAGCTGCAGAGATGACTTAGCTGTCTGTTTTGCATTTTGTTCTTTGCATATTGAAGGTTTGCTGACAGAGATGCAATATTTCCTGGAGATACATCCTTTCATTGTACCCCTCGTCTGAATGTGGTTTTGATTTTATGGGAAGGGTTGGACTTAAAGATTGTCACTCAATCACATGGACACCAAGCAAAGTTCAATTGCAGTACAGCTTTCGTTAAGGATTCATTAACAGACACTTCATATAAAGTGCTATCACATTCTCTTTCGTACTCTTTTTTCCTCTCCCTACCCCCACATTTTTTTTTTCTTTTTTTGCAGCTGAGAATAATTAACTGTTCTTTTGTGAGTGTCATTTGTTCTCAAGGAATTAAATGCCACCTTATTTCTCAGAACAAGAATTCAACTGTCATAATTATAGCTTCATTTCAGGAGAAAAAAATCATAATTTATTACAGATTGTTCAGCATGTGAAATAGGTTTAAATGTCTTTGAAAGTAAATTGTGGCATGTCACGAAGGGCTTTTGCCATCACTGTAATTGATTTATAATTTTGCATTTAAAATTAACAACATTCATCCATTGTTCTCCTTTATATAAGGCTCTGGCAGGGACTTGAGAGTTTTGTGTTCAGTTCTGGTCACCACATTACTGTAATGACAATAATAAAGTTTTAATAGCTGAGGAGATAAAAATGATATGTAGAAGTGAAGCCAATACCAGTATTAAAAATAAACTTCAGACTGAAAATAGTTATAGAAAAATTTCCTATGTCCAAGAAAAAATGAGCAAATGGGAGATTTATCTCTTTTTTTACTGTGTCAACAAGAAAGCTAGACTTAATTCTAAAGTTTACATTAAAGTGACCTACCAAAAATACAGAAAATATTTCCAAATTAATTTTGAAGTAATTGGGCCAAACTGCTTCAATAGGGTTCCTACATGTCAAACCATTGGTCTTTTTCTTACCCCAGAAAGCTTCAATGATTGTTGCAGAACTATGACCTTGTCTTGCTTTTCAAAACTGCCAGACAGTTGCAGAACAGCAAAAAGAACAATTTCATTTTGTTCTGGGCAATGTTAGTGTTGTGGTACAGTCAAGCATTATGATTGCCCATCCATTTATAAAGTGGCTGAATTTATGGAATAATGATGTTGAACAGTGCAATAATGCCATTGAACAAAGACAAAACTGAGATAATAGCATTGAACTGTGCTGAAAAAAGTAGTTTCTGGGAATGCATAGAAAATACAGAAAAAATCACATGACTCCAGACCCCGGATGAAAGATGGCACTTACTGCTTTTCAAATACTGTCTGTGATTCTGACCTCAGCAGTTTCTTCAGGTTTATTTCATTTCATTGGTGTCATCAGATATCACACATAATGACATTAGTGTAAATGACAATAGAAATGACAACAGAATTAGTCCCATTAACTAATTATTCTACACACAGTTATAGGACAGAGAGAGAAATTAATGAAGAAAGATGAGAAGACTGATTTTGTCATTCTGCCAGACAAACAGGAAACAGATTCCCAGTTGCTCATAGAGACTCCTGTCATGGTCTCCATCCTTTGGACACCACAGCCCCCAAAGAAGGTTGCATACAGTGAATACAAATGAGATAACAAAATACTAATTTACTTTTTTTTTTTTTTAAGGCAAAGAGTACCAACCCTTTCCAGAGTGCATGGAGATCATCATGCCAGAAACTTCTATGATACTTCAAGTAAGAAAAACCTGCCCTCTCAGAAGCTGCCTCTCTAATTTAAGGCTAACAAAAATGATTTACAATCTGACTTTGTGCCATAAAACCAGCTTCTAGTAATCTCTTACTTTTCTTTACTCTTTTCCTGATGCCTAATATGTGGAATCACATTTCGTGAAGCTTTACATTTTCCAAAGAAGCAATCAACAGTGAAATTACAGCTTTATCATTGACATCTTCATCAATTAAATAGTATTAAAAAATGCATCATGCTGGCTTTTGTTTGGATTTAGTTTGATTTTTTTTCAGATTAACAAAGCAAAAGATAATATCAAATCAGGGTGAGGAAACTAAATCAAAGCCATGAAATATAGCCCAATCCTACTGGAGTCCCTACAAAAAAAGATGGGTTCTGGAGGAGTCTGCGGCAGACAGGGGTGCACAGAGAGCACCAGCTGAACAGCAAAGGTTGCCATCTTCTAGTGAAGCAGAGGCAGCTCAAGGACATCAGTCTTTCCTCCTCCTCCTCCTCCTTGTCTCTGGAAAATTTTCTCCCCAGGTATTTAGCATATATAGCTTATGATGGTCACTGCCCTTTCTACAGACCAGCAAACAAGAGATGTTCCCCGGGACACTTTCTTTTCCACATATGCCTGCAAAAACAAGTCCCAGTCTAGCAGATGCCATGAAGGCCATGAGGTGATGTCAAAGACCAGGGACAGAACAGGGAGAGGTAGTTGTGCTCACCACACCAAACACTTCCACACTCCACAATGAAAAGAGCAGGACCGTGCTGTCCTCGTGCTGCAGAGAAGCCTGCTGGAATCTGACACTGCCGGCAAACTCAAGGTCAGTTTCCTCCAGTAAAAATATTGTCTTGTAATGTTGTCAAGGTCAGTGTCAGCTTGGATTACCTGCCATGCAAGTGCCACTCATGCATGCTCTGCTTGCCTTGGGCTAGTCGAACTCATGCTCAAACTTTTCAAAGATGTTAACGCCTACATCCTCACTGGCTGATATGGGGCAGCCTTAACGCAGATTTCACTGCATAGCAGCTGATTTTAGTAGCTGAGGCATCAAACCTGTTTTAACATAAAATCTTTCTTCTTCTTTTATAAAGCATATATAGTTTGTCTTCACACTCTAATCCAATCATTCAACAGTGAGCTTCCTCACACTGAAAACATGCAGTGAAAACTGTCTTAGAGCTGAATCACCAATACCCCTAAGAATGGTGGCTCTCACTCCCCGTTCTCCCGCAGCATCTGCTTCTGGAGGCTGTTGGATTGTTTCTTCTCAGTGTATGGAAGTTAAAGCATACATGGAGAGAAATGAATTCCCAATTTAACACACCCCTTCTTTGTTTCTATTGTGCTGCAGGACTGCTGTAATGATCTGCTGCAATGAAATGCTGCCTCTAGCAATCATCTTCTCTGCCTGCCCACCACTGCCTTTCCCCAGCAATGCCCTGGGGCTCTGTAGCACACAGCTAACAAAGCCAAGTTCCCAAACCTGTCCTGTTTACCAGAGCTTTACAGTCCTACTTCCTTAACCTTCTTCACCCTCTGGATATCACCACACACAATCCATCCCACTCCTAAACTTGAGAAAAAAAAACACCGGCAAAAGCTGGAAATTTTGTACAAAGAATGTTCTACATATGCCTCATTATTTTTTTCCAGGAGCTTGCTCAATTTCTTGGAATTACTCAGGAGTTATTTTCAAGGTCAACATGTATTTTCCATTAACATTTTTTGTGGTTTAGATGGTTCGCCTGACACATGGTGATGTCTCAACCTCAGCAGACCTTGGGGGGGAAACTGGGAAGGGAATTTAGGACAGGGATGCTGCAGCTTCACCTTAGGGTAGGAATTGCTGCCAGGAACCAGGCTAGAGGCAAGGAAATGGTCTGGAGCATGTGCTGAGGGGTAGTTTGAAAGTGGGATCTATCAAGCAGTTGTCACCAGTGTCTGATGTGTAATATAAACAATTGGGCTGATTTTTGAGAACACAGGAGCAGTCACACTCAAGATTTATACCCACTGAATACCAAGAGGGGTGATATGTCTGCTCTGACTTGGGCCAAAATTGCCACTGCATCAGAAATAGCACACACTTTCAAGTAACCAGGTCAGATTTGAATCAGTGACCCAAGCAAAAGGGTCTTTTTGCTCCAGTTATCAGATTAATCTTGGCCCCTGTGATCACTTCTAAACTTCACTAATTTTATTAGAAGGTTTTTCAAAGATCAGATTTATGTCGTTCCACATTCTAAAATCAACTGCTGCACAATATACCATACATAATAGCAGTGTCCACATTTTACACCCATTTTATGAGCCATGTTCGTTATTCTTTTATTTTACAGGGGAAAAAATGGCAACTTGTCAAAAAGGCAGGGATTTATTACTATTGCTCCCTTTGTCTAGAGAGAAAATGCAGTGTGATAGTGCTTTAGTTTTGCAGGGATCTTCCTTTAGACCACCAAAAAGAAAATCTTTTTATTTTTTTCCATCTCAGGCAAAGTTATAACCTCTTCCAGGTTATGCTTATCTTAATGCTAGCAAATTACTTCTTTTTTTTTCTTTTTTCATCTTTAGTAATATGGAATTACCATCATTTGAAAGAACTGTTTAGGTTCCTTGACCAGAAGAGGTGTTTAACTATGTCATGTGTGATGTATGGTGCATTTAATTGCTCTGTGCAGCTATTCAAAAAGCATTCAGAAGTAATCATTTAGCATTAATATCCTGGGGCAATTCAAGGTCACAGTACATTAAAAACTAATTCAGAGTAGTTCTAGAATACATTTTTCATATACAGAGATACATAATTCTTTTATGATAAAAGTGGCAATGGCATTGCAGTGTGATGAGGGGATGTGGGTATTCTAAATATCTGTTACTGGTCTTATTGTAAAAGCAGAAAGACACCTTTTCATCATTACTCAACAATTACTAATTTCCAGTAAACTCAACACATTCAGATAAGTGGTGATGAGCAAATATGCTTACAAGAGCAACTTGTTTTCAAAGCATTTTTAACTAAAAGTATCTAATTCCTCTTTTCCTGGTCTTCCTAGAAGTCAAGCTTCTGGGCAGATTTTTATGGACACGCCAGCCTGAAACAATTCTGACATGCCCACATCTATTTACATGTTTGGTACTGCCATGCAAGAATTCAAAATAAAATTACTGTTTTTTACTTAATTAGATTGATTTTAGATATGGGAAAGGAGAAAGAAAACATGAGGACAACATTACCCTCAGGAGTTGCAGGGAGAGCCCTCTCGGAGTTCAGAGGACAGAGCAGTCACTCTCCTGTCTCAGGGAGAGGAAATTCCCTTGAGTTAAGAGTGCACAACACAGAAAACACAAACAAAGAGATATGCACAGCCTGCATGCATCAGAACACAATTAAGTGTAAAAATTTTTATAGCCATCCTTGTTGTACTTTTACACACACGCTGTACAAGAGTGATGCTGGCAACCTGCACGTCAGATCTCATTATGGAAGGAGAAAACAAACAATTTAAAAATCAGTGCTTTTTCACAGTCTTACCCAACAGCTATTTTATGCTCCCTTAGAATGCCTGGAGTACCCAGAAAAGAAGCCATTCAGATTGTGCAGGTATATTACTGATATCAGGTGTATTCTACTCATGCAAGAAGATCTCAGCTTGGGAGGAAGAGACTGAGCTGAGCTCAAGCCCAGAGCAATCCCCTTCTGCAGGGGTTGTATGAGCCTTCCCTCATACTGGGAGGCTACAACTGCTGCTGGAAGCTGGAATTGGAAAGTAACCAGATCAAAGCTATGTCACTTGGGTCTGTACCAGCTGCACTTGCAGTTCATACTTCTGCTCTCCTACACAGATATAAAACTTGAACTGAGGACCATCACTTTTCAGCTCTGAGGATGGCAGCAGATGAAACACAATATATAAGCATCAAGAATTGAGTATTGGACACCTGCTGATGCATAGTGAATTAAAGCACAGTCAAACACAGAGGCTGCCAGACACCAGATTTATCTGTTTCTATTTAAAAAGAAAAAGTAAAAGGTTGGTTGCAAAGGGAACCATGAACAGAAACAATGTAAATGTAGGCAAGAGGTCGAGTGATGTGCTACACTACATCACATGCCGTTTTCTCACTTCTTTCTACCATTTTTATATAGCCAATATATATATTTATATTTTTTTAAATATATATGTGTAATATATAACCAATGAAGTTTCTAATAAAATAGGCACTTATTAGTATAAGAATTCAAAATGCTCTGATGAGCAGGCAGGCTGTATGCCTATCAGCAGCATTACTGACACCAGCTAAGGCTTTTCCTTACTTTTGCTCCATTTTAATAAAAGCCCAATTTCGAAAGGACCAAAATGCCACCCTCAAAGGAGACACAAGTAGCAAGCCTGAAACAAATCATTTTCTGCAGTGCTGGGCTAATGTTCCTAAATGGTGGATATGGTGGAATGTACTAGCTTTTTATAAATTGTCTCACATAGCAACTTGATAATCATCCCTCCATTAGATACGTTAGATCAAAGTGAATGTTTTAATGTAGATATCAGCAGAAAATGCTGATCCTAAGATTTCCTGGTACAACTAAAGCAGCAGTTCCTCTTTAGAAAAGAAAAAATAAATAAATAAAAGGAAAAACATTAAAATTTGGAAAGGTGATAGTTGGAAACTTGATAGTATGCAGAAAGAGTTTGAGCTCAGTTAAGGTACCTCAGATGTGATAATGTACCCAAATAAATACTTGTCTTTGTAGAAACAAGGGATCTGGTAGCAATAACTCTACAGTCAAAATGTTCTTATTCCAGTCCTAAGCCACCACCTAAACTGTAAAGATGTTTTCTTGTGCAGATCTCTGTTTTACTTTGGTCTTTCTCCTCCACCCTTACATCCTTCTTTTCTGTAATGCACAACAGCTCCACAAGTGCTTCAAAAGTAAAGCTCATCAATAGTGAAAGGAATTTTGAAAGCAGTGAGTGGCAGAGACATGTGGAAGAATATCCTAAAATCATCCTGAAAATATTTGTAAGCAATACCTCTCAGAACTTTATTTTTAAAATATCAGCATCTATCATGCTAGGCATTAGTGTGACAAAATGTACTGCAGTAGCATTGCATTTTTCTTTGGGATCTTATTATTTCTCTGTAGGCAAGTATTAGTCTTTGTGTATCAGAATCCAAACTACTTTTAGTAAAAAGAATACAGAAATAGGGAAGACTAAGGAAATGAAAATATTATTTTTCAATTCTCTGACAATTCAAAAGTTCAATTTTGAATTTGGGGCAATAAATCAGTTTTTGTGAGGAATTGAAGACATCTAAATTGGGTCTCAGTTTAAAACATAAATTTCAGTAACTAAATTCAACTTCCTTTAGATTTTGATCCTATATTAATAAGAAGATATTAAAATAAAAGTGTTGATAAACAACATATTTCAACAATAACCTTTTCACTTTAAAACATCTGTGTATTGATAATGTTATTTTGATCAAGGATATATTTTTAATTTTATTGCTCTAAACTGTTGTACTGTCTGATACAACTGCACAGTAGTGGTGAAAGAAAGGAACTATTAACTTCCCTTTAATGATTAACATTCTTATTGAGCATCTTCCAGTGTTCTAGAGCTGTTTGTCACCAAAAGCTCACACCCTCTCTTTGTCCTTGCGAGCTGATACCTGAATATAAAACACAACTGGAAAGCCTAAGAAGTAGCTGGGCGTGAAGGGCAACCAGGATAATAGTTAAAATCACAATGACACATAGATTGATGTTTATGTTTTGACTTAGCTTCACTGTCTAGATGACCAGTCTTAATTAGCTCAGCAGTCCAGATAAACACCTGCTTAAGTATTAGCAGGTTTTTTCTATCAGTGAAATATTGAAACAGGTTTCAAATTAAGTATATTCACAAATACTCTGCTGTGTTGAGAACTTCTTAGGCATGTGTAATGCAGATCTATCCAGAAACGTGCTGCTGTCACTATGTCACACTGGGTACACAGTGTGTACAGAGACCTTGTGCCCACAAAGAGCATTCACACATGATTTCCCTGCTAGTTAACAGATGGGCAAACATCTCCAAAGGACCAGTTCTTTTGACTTTATAGATTTTCAGTATCAATTGAAAGGAAGGTCAGAAAGCCACAGCTGTGGCACCAAGAGAAAACTGAACATGGCACACAAATCAGTACAGAGTCACAACATCTGGTCAGCAAGGTAACAGCTAGGCTTTGAGACAGACCTCAGTCCAGCTAGAGCTCACAGTGACTTAACTGAGAACCTGACAAATCTCTGCTTTCCCATTTCCCACCAATGCATCTGGTATTATCACTGTGAATTCATTCTCCCGGTCTTTTTCTGCAGTTGGCCAATGTGATACGGTACAATGAAAAATCCTGTTTTTCTGTTTCCCAGTCTCGTTAACAGGTTTATGCTTTAAAGTCCAGACATTTAAAAATCAAATTCTGCAGAAAACAAATGGAAATTACACATGGCTTCCACTGTAGTCATCCTATGGGCAAAATAATTAATTTTTGAAATACTTTATAACTCTATGACATTAAGGACCCATTCAGAAAATCAATTAAATAAAAGATCTTTAAAGAGAAGAAGGAGACAGCATTTAACAACTAGACCCATTCATTTTGTCAGGGGAATATTTTTAATATGCTTTCAAGTTTTCCACCCAACATTTCATATTCCCTTCAAGCAGTCTGATTCCAGAAAATGCTACACAGACAGCGTGATGACCTTTGCACAAAGGCAATGAATTCAAACCCTCTTGTCTGTAGCTGGTGTTGCCATAGAGGACAGAATAGATAGGAAGAACCTGGCCATATGGCAATTTTCTTTTTGTACTCTCTGTTTACAGGGACCACACGTTCCTATCTTCAAGGATTTGCAATTCCTTACCAGACCTCTTCCAAAAGGTGACCTGAGACAGTCAGGACAGGACAGTCAAGATGGAGCAGGCACAGAGCTGAGTGCCACTGGCACAGTGGCATCACAGGGATGGCACATTCCCTCTCACCTTCCCCAGGTACTTCCTGGGGGCTACATCCACCTTTGCCACGGCAATTCACCCCAGCTGCTGTGCAGGTCTGCAGGCTGAGCAGGAGGACAAAGCAGAAGACAAAGGGAAGAAGGACAGATCACTGCAGAAGGATCATGTAGCATCCTGAGTAAATGTATGGGTAATTTTAACCTGCCTAATATAATTACTTTGGTCATTGGGAGCTAATAATTTCAGTGGGGTTCTGGTTTAAACCCACTTTGATGGCAGTGACAAACTATGCACTGATTTGCTGCACCTTCAAATCCCCCCAGTTAAACCTTGTGAGGGGAAGATAAAATCCTCTGTGTTCAAAAGCACACACAGGAATTGTATTGCAAAGGAGACATCAGAACAGCAAACTTAATGACTTAATATTGTACAATATAAAATCATTCCAGTTGAATAACTTTTAATTTATTATAATACATAGATGCCAATTATGCCTGATTTATTAAGAGAAGTTCAGTAATGCCAAGGCCCTGTGTTTGAGTGGTTGCCATGGTACCCAGCTTTTACAAGGACATCTTAAGGATCATTAAAGTGTCAAGGTGATAAGTTTGACACTCAGTGGATTTAATGATGGATGATAATAATGTTACCTCTTCACATCCTGAAACACATAGGATTCAGGAGGCACCAATTTTAAGACTTTTTTAAAAGAGACTAGCTGGAGCTGACATTAAATATGTTAACTCAAACTACACTCTGCTCCCTTTAGTGTAAATTCCTTAACCTCAAGTTTTTTTCGTGTTTTTAGGTTGCCACCATTCCTCAAAGCATCTCAACCTTTTTTTATCAGATCTCACAGGCTTACCCCTGACCAGGGACTCCTGAGCAGCACAGGAAATCATTCAGAGGCTGAACACTGCCAATCCAGCTCCCAGCAACTCTTACAGAATATTTGATGGTAAGAAAGGAATTGAAAAAAAATTTTAAAAGGAGGTGAAAGAGACCTGATGGCAATATGTTCTGCATCTAAGCGTCTAAGCCCTACCCCAGCTGTCAAGCACAACCAATTCATCTCACATTGGACATATAACAACCTTAGGCTGGTAATGACTTTCAGCGACTTGCATAAACTTGATGCAAGCCAATAACTTGAATGCTAAAGGATCTGGAGGCCTGAGCACAACCTTGAGACTTAAAGATGCACACACAGGAGCTAATGCCGTTTGGGTTTTTGCCTCTTTTTTTTTTTTTTAGTATGTTCTCTTCTGATGTTATTTTAGGTGCTTGTTTCTGCTCTGGCACAAGAGGACATAAAATACAGTATCCTTGTGCTTTTCTCTTTTAACCTGATAGGAATTTTACTCACATAACACCTTCTCTGAAAACAAAAAAAAGAATAGTTAAGCCACCTTGCAAGCTGTAAAGTGATGGGACTATGTATCTCCCTTCAGTCTGCTGACAACGCCATCAGGCTGACAATTCCTAGGATACCACTGCTAATTTCAATCCTTAGTTCTGCTCAGAGCTAAAATCAGCATCATTTTTATGTAGCAATTTACCAGTTTATCCTCACTATGGATTAGAGTTGGAGTTAACAATCTCTTTCTAAGAGCAAATCTATTACACTGACACAGTTTTCAACCTGCCCATTGGACTGGTGTAAATAAAAGACAAGAGATTACAGATCTAAACCCCAAACTCACCACTAGCAGCCAGCACTTGTGCCTATTAAGCTGTGCTTCATTGCCAAGCATCGCTATGCCAGGTATTCCATGTCTAGAGTAAACACATTTGACAAGCATAATCACAGTTTAGCTCTAGTATCTTCTCGTAAAGCTATTCTACTGACATGAGAATAATAGTCTAGGACAAGTACATAATGTTTTCCAGTCATTCTAAACAATTCTGTGCATACTTTGCTCCAGGAGAACAATTTTTCTGTGCCAACATGGACTCTCTTGCTTGACTTGGCCTGTGTTTTTGGCATAAGTTCCAAGCCTTGACAACTTCCTCGGTGTCACTAATCATTTGGGACAAGTACTGGCTCTACCTTGGATCTTTCAGTCCCTGAACAACTTTTGTGTATTCATGCAAATATATTTTTCAGTACCATTTTAGGGAATTACATCCTAGCACTTCTAGCCTATGGATTCCTCAATTTGTGGAATGAGAGTCTGGAGCACAGACCCTTTTGCTTTCTAGAGAAATCCCTCAGTGTCTGTCAAGACTCCACATGGATCTGAACAAACCTAGGATACCCTGATCTGGACCTATTTCTACTGCAGAGATTCTCATGGTTTAAGTTAGCTTGAACAGGATGCTCAGTAGTTTCTCAGGCATTTTTGCTGCTTAAGTTGTTGAGTTTTGCAGATCTTCACATATGATGACTCTTTTTTTGCATCATTTAGTATTACACAAGCCTGCTGGGAAGCACTGTCTTTCCTTTCCAATGCTTCATCCTTGGCTGAGCTGTTTCTGCTTTTTTGCAAGTTCAAAAGTTAGGTATTACTGTTTCCTAAATGCCTTGACTTGGAGTATAGTTGTGGTCCCTTTTGTTTACCAGATGCCTTTTAAAGACTGCAAGATTTGCTTTTAAGATTTGACCCTATAGAGAATTTTATGACCTGTTAAATCACAATCCTTGTGATTAAAATATTTCCTTGCTGTAATTATTTTCATACCATTTGCAGTATTCTTCAGATTTATTAACCACAGCTTGAGGTTTAGTCTATCCTATCAATAGGATAGGTTACCTGAAATTAAGTGAAGTGAGCCACCATAATTAACCAACACCAAAACCAAAAGATGCTTTCTGAATTGTTCATTCTTTCTTTGTTCCAGCTGATCAGTACCACAGAGTAAAGACCTTCCTTTACCTCCTTCTATGTTTCCAAAGAATAACAAATTTACAATGGGTTTAGTTGTTTTGAAATTTCTGTGTCCTGGTGCCACTTGGTGTTAGAAGCTCTCTAAGATGGATTCCATAATAGATACATACTTACTTTGAAAGCACCACTTTCAACACTGCTTAATTTATAGAACACTGACCTTCCAAAAGCACAATTTTCAGTTTTCTGTTATTGCCCACAGTGTATGAATTTTATTTTTAAAAATGTTCCACTATGTCTATTGAGAATCAAGAATTTTCACACAGTTCAAATGTGCATTCTCTGTCAAGATATATAACTTTCCTCTTGGACATTGATTTGATTTGAAATCTAATGGATTCTTTGAAACAATGACTGCCATTTTAACACTTTTGATTTTGTTGTGTTTTTTTTCCTATTGAAAATCAACCTTTTTCTTGTCCAAGAATCTGTGTAAATGCACATGATGTTTCTGAAAATATCTTTGATCAAAGAAACTTGGTGAGGACCTTTCTTTTCCATTCACCTGAATATTTCTGCAGCTTCCCAAAGTTCCTTTTCCACATGCTTGATGAGCAATCAAGCTTTTGACATATTTTCCCCTGAAAGAGAAGCTTAAAGCAGGAGAGTGATTGTGTCAGAAGCAATCCCTGTGCTGTGCCCAGTCACAGCACACAAACAGCATCACATGGTTTACAGCTCACAGCAGCCCAACAGCACCATTCAGAATTGTCATCACTCACCAGCTGCAATGTAAATCATTTGAATGGATGCTTTTTCAGAAACATGGATATTGGATAAATCAAAGGAAAGCACAATTGCTTGGTTAATGTTCACCAAACAGGGAGGGAGCCCAAAATTGTTGACTAAATTATTTGTTAAGAATTATTCACTCCCTTCTACTTATCACCATCTTTGCCAAAACCCCCAGGCTCTCTGAAGTGTTAGATCAGTACTAAATGTATGTTTCCTAATGTAATGACTGGTGTTCAAATTAATCTGTTAATGGGAAAGTTTGTGGCCAACCTTCTGTAGCTCATATCTGTGAGGAAACAGGTTCCCCATTTGCAGACAGAAAATGGAGCTGTTTTCTCCTAAGCAGAGAGCTGCCTATTGTGTAGGTAATTACTAGAAGGCCTGTGTTGACCTGGCAATGAGGTAGTATATCTAAATACCTGAAGTGAAGAAGAAAAGCAGAAATGAAAGCAGAGGCCCCATCTGTTAGACTATAATGATTGTGCTATTTGAAGGCAGAAAGGTTTGTCTGAAGCAGCTGGTTTCTCTCCAAGTGACCTTTTAGCATTTCTGCTTTTGCTGTTTGACAGATGTGTCAACTCAATAATTTCAAAAGCCCCTGAGTAAATAACCAATTGTGAGCAAGGATGACCCAAAGCGATGACAAAATGGGTGCACACACAGCACATTACAGAACATAATACCTACTGAAAGAACGGGGAACATTACTGAAGAGGAAAAACATTTTACTCTTTATTTTTGAGTAAATGGTTTTCCTGCTCACAGATCAGTTGTTTTCGAGGAAAAAGGGAACTGTGAAGTGAATGGAAGGGCATTGTGACATGTTTGCCCTTGGAGCATGTCTGCAAGCTGGCTGCAAGACTCAGGTGTCATCTTAGAGCTCAAAATGGACTTCAACTCCCTCCCTCAGCCCACAAATGGGAAGAAGAACTGAAGGCCACAGCTAATTGGTTTTGTGAGTTATTGGGGAACTGCAGAGAGGTGACTGCAATCAGACAAGATCCAATCAAGTTTAAAGTCCACTGAAGAATTTTCAAAAGTGATGTAAATGCTGCTTTTAACCCAAAATTGAAGTCTAGCTGAGGGGAAAGGTAGAGCAATTGGAGACCCCTGAACACACTAGGGCTTGATGATGCACCAGGTACTTTGCTGAGGGCCCACACCATTAGAAAATCCTTCTCCTGCACTGCTATCACAAATCCTCCAAAAAGAGTCAATTCTGCTAAATTTAGTCATACTTAGCCTAGTTGGACTTCAAAGCCTGTAGAGCTTTAAAAGAGCTACCTGCCCTGAGAGCACCAAATCAATCTCTGTTCTGCCAATGAAGAGCAGTACCACAAATAAATAATGAGATGTCAATAGATGCTGTATGTTGACTGGGTCCTTTTGCTTCCTTATGATGTGGTATAAAATGATAACGAAATAAACCTTCTTTCTATTCTTGCTTTAGTGGGTAGAAGTAGACAAAAAAAACATTTAAGACTGAAGAAGGGCAATGCTGAAAGCCTGGAGAAAGATCATGCTTCTACAGGTCTGTCTTAAATTCTCTCCACGTCTATTTCCTCAGGTGTAAGATAGGATGAATAATACTTCCCATAATGATGTTGTGAGTTATAATTTCTTAACTTCAATAATGAATTCTGAGCTTTTACAAAGAAGGAAAGAAATGCAGAGGATTATTGAGTGTGAGTGTTGGGTTAGGTTTTTTTTATATTACGCTTGCCATATATAAATCAGATCTCAAAAGTTTGATAGTCAAAAAGTTCAATAGTGTTAACAATGAAATTGTGTCTCTCAGGTGTTATGAGTCTGTCTGGGCAGGTCCCGTTTGCTCAGGCTGTGAAAAATTGCCATGTAAAAATTTAGCTGCTATATCATCAAAATTAGAAAAAAAACAGAGCTCTTAATTAAAATATGCTTCCCATGTAAGAACAGATAGCTATCATTATCTGAGAGACACCTGAGGATATTTAAGAAATTATGATTGATTTGCCAGAGGAACAAATAAAAATGTAGCTAGTACTGGTGACTATCATACACATACTCTGAGAATATCATGACGCCTACACTAGAATATATACACGAACTTCTTTTTAACCTGTAGTGACATCTTCTAATTTAATAAACCTTAAATCCATTAAGTACAATAACAGAGTCACAAGTCAGTGCAAGACTGGACTTAGAGTTACTTTAATTAATATTTTTAAATTTCAGATTTCTTGTGGATGTTTCCAATTTTGTCACTGATTGGCTATGGTTACTGGAGTGCAGTTGCAGATGTGCTTCCAGCAGGAGCTGGCAGAGTTTTAGTTTTGGGTAGACATTTAGATTTTCTTGAGTTTCAAGTTTTTATAAGACTAAAAACATTTGTAGAATTGAAATTCTTTTTCACCAAAAATCAAGAAATAGGCTAGATTTTATTCTCTAGTGGCCAAGCAAATTTCCTTAGCTTTCCTGTAGGAATGATGGGAGATTCAGATTCCATGAACATATTAACATTTGTCCTGATTCACTGATGTAGATCCCACTGTTACTAAATAGGTTGAGAGATGACAGGCATTTGGGAATTATTTTAATTACAGAGGAATCATAAGAAGTTTTAAACTGTCAGGTTTATAATCAGGATTAAAATTCCACATTTCTACAATCTACAACATGTTTATTGAAGATTCGTGTCTTTGAAAGAAATTTATCTCATTTTCAACAGAAAATATTCATTGGATGATGGCTCCACGACATGCAATCCAAACTTTAAAAACCCCTAAAAATAAAGTAACCTTTTCTGTATTTAGCTGAATTGAGAAATAAACCACCAGTATGTGTTTGAAACCCCATGGGTCCAAACCTGCCACAGCTCCACCTAACAGAGTTTGCCAAATTTAAATTTTGAATGTAAGTTATTGCCATCTCATGTAGAATTGTCATAGGTGATGGATTAGTTCCCCTGAATTTACATGGGGGCTGACCTCAATACTCAGCTCCCCCATTCTTCACTCTATCACAGTCTTCCCTTCCTTGAAGCTGGAACTGAACCTCTCAAGGGACATGAGGGATAACTAGAAGGGCTTTATACAGATATGTTAGCCAGAAAAGGAAAGTCAAAGAAGGTGTTCCCCCCTATAAATAACACTGGAAAACTGGTAGCAGTAGATGAGGAAGCCTCAGTCTTCTCACACCTCTCGAGTGGATGGAGAGCAGGATGGGATCTAGGGGGCAAAGTGCTTCCCACTGTACATAAAGATCAGGTTCATGACCACCTGAGGAACATGAACAAATGTAAGTCTATGGGAGTCGATGAGAGGCATCCCAGAGCCCTGATATTGATATTTGAAAGTATCAATGATATTTGAAAAGTCATGGCAGGCAAGGGAAATCCCAGCTGACTGGGAAAAGGGAAACGAACTCACCTTTAAAAAGGGCAAAAAGGAGGGCTCTGTCAACTACCAACTTGTGTGTCTCACCTCTGTGCCTATGAAGATAACGGGATAGATCCTCTAGAAGCTGTGTTAAGGTGGACATGGAGGACAGGGAGGTCATTTAGGACACCCAGCATGACTGCACCAAGGGCAAGTCTTGCCTGAGCAACCATTCCATGATGGATTAATTATGTCAGTGGACATGGGAAGGGCTACAGGTGTCATTTATCCAGACTTTTGTGAAGCCTTTGACACTGTCTCCACAGCATCCCTGTCTAAACTGGAGAGAGATGGATATGATGAGTGGACTGCTAGGTGGGTGAGGAAATGGTTGGACAGTCACATACAGAGGGTAGTGGTCAACAGCTCAAAGTTCAATGGAAATCATGGTAACTGGTGTCTCCTTGGGGTTCATACTGGGAAAAGTGTTATTTATTATCTCCATTAACTAAACAAAGCCCAGGAAAGCTCTCTCTTCCAGTCTCTGAGGAGGTAACTGGCTGGGCCCAGGCTGGGCTTGTGCAGCCCATGGGGCCAGGCTGGCACATGGCCAGGACAGCGCTGCACGGCCAGGGCTACCTCAGCACAGCTCCCATATAAACTTTATTTACTCCAGGATTAGTGCTGGGAGTGGCTCTGTGTCGGCACTGGGGATGGTCCCAAGGCCAAGAGTGGCTGAGACTGGGACTGGCCACCATCAGCCCAGTCCAGGAGCAGCCACGTGACTGAGACTGCACGGCCAAAATCGGCGCGACCGAGACAACGGCACACAGCCATGGCTGCCTCGGCATGGCTCCTAATGGACTTTGTTTATCCAGCCACTTTTAGCCAGCCATGCTGCAGAATGAAGGACAAAAACAGCAGCAGCAGTTTTTTCTTTCTTGTTTCCCGTGCCCTGCATGAAGCAGAGCCAGTGGCTGGCACGGCTCGCATGGTGTCGGCAGAGATCGTGTGACCAGCAGTGAAAGATACAAGAATTCGTCGATTGAAGATCCTAGAAAAAATCAATCTTCTAATACTGCAGAACTCTATAAAAACTGTTTCGATTGATAAAGCTTGAGAACAGACAAACCTACCAACACCAATTCTCTCCTGGATAAGGAAAAATAAAGGGTGAAGACATGTAGAGACAACAACATGAGACTCTGAAGTCAGCAAAGAAGGAGCCAAATTCTAGATAGGAGGAGATTGAGGAGATGCCTTAGTCTTAAGCTGAAATTCTTTTTATAAAGCTATGGTGTAGATATATTTAATATAGCAGACTTTTTTTTTCCCCTGGAACTCATAGAAATGCATAGAGGGGATATAGCATTCTGACACAATTGGGAGCCTAGGCACCACTGTTGAAGCAAATAAATGTTGCTATGTTGCTATGATCCAATGAGAAACTTGAACAGAGATGAAAAAGATGAGAAACCTTGCCCCAGGGATAATAGTAAAAAACTTCTGTTCCCTGAGACGAGAACTTTCGTTTCTATACTAGATCAGCTCATCCTTAAAATTGCACCCCAATAAGTTGACATGGCCTATGAAAACAGCTGTGAGAAAGTTACAAAGCATAAGAGGAACTTTCACACTGCAAACAGATTCTCCTTTCCCAGGGACCTGACTCGCTGTGGCATTAAAGCCATGATAGAACTGTTTCTTGTTGAGAAGCCTCCATGGCAAGGCAAGAGAGACTCCTCTCCCTAAGAGAACTTAAGAAAGACTGTTCTAGAGGTGGTAAACTGACTGAAAATTCCAGGTTTTGTCTCTTTACATTGTCAGTGGGGAAAAAAAAGAAGGTAGGGGGAGGGGAAGTGTTCTGAAGGTTTATTCTGTTTTCTTATTATTTCACTTTCAATTCTGTTAATAAAGTTTTCTTTATACCCTTTAAAGTTTTAAACATCCTTTGCTCTCCTCCTAACCTTTCTATCACAGCAGAAAATAGGAAAATAATTCTAGTAGGTGCCTAGCAATTTGGCCAGTGCTAGACCCATTACACACACCACAAAAGTAGCTCTCTCAAACGCCTTTCAAATAGCACCTCACACATCCCTATATTTTCTTTCTATGGTCTTCAGTAACAAAGGTGGGAGGGGGGAATCAGGCCCTCAAAGTGTAAGAACAACAGAGCTGATAAACAAATTTTGTGTGCTCTAGGCTTACATGCCAGCCCATAAGCAACAGGTCACAGCTTGATTAAACCTTTTTAATATGCAATACCACAGATAGACAATAGATACCAGAAGTATTAAGTATATTTTTCATGTTTTGGCCCATACTGCTATCCTATTATCCTATTATCACCTTTTATTATTACCTTTTCAGACAAGCACTTTAAAATAATCCAGCACATTAAACTCGTTGTCAATGACAACAGCAGAAGTTTGTCACAACTGGGTGTCTTTGAGTCAATGAGAAGCTAAGGAACTGCTCTTGTTAACATTTGTACTTACTTTTTTACTGTTCTCTAAGTTGCTGCTCTATTTAGAAAAAAAAAACCAACAAAAAACAACATGTCTATCTCCATTAGATTTCTATGCAGATTTTTTGAAATCCCATTATAAACTCGAGGTCAGCAGCTACTGAATCAAACAATTTATCAAGTCATTACCCAGATGCAGTGCCTAACATTAGCTGCCTTATGATGCAATTTGCACCAGAAAAAATAAAAAGATCAACTGCCTCTATGTTAAATACAAGGTGTGTTTAACAACCACACAGTATTAATTTATAAAAAAATAGCTTTCCAATCATGATCATGTTAGATTGGAAGATAAGAGAGAACAGCTTCAATTTGTAAAAGTTGGTTTTGTTTGGGGTTTTCTTAGAGGAGAAACAAATATTTTGACTGTGTTTTTCTGTTCTTCTTTAACTGCTTCAGGGGTTTTTCCTATGCATTTTTTTGCAACGCTCTGTTATGGTTCCTGGCAACCATTGATTTTTTTGTGTGTGTGTTTCATTCAAAGGTAAAATTAACATGGGTGTTTTTATAAAACAACTTCAGTTTACTCTGCATCTTTTCTGAGCAAAATTATTTTATCTCTTCAGCACTGTGGAGCCATAGGGCCAATGAAACTCCACAGAACAGGATCACTGCATGTACAGTAAAAATACATATGGCCTTTTTATTGCAGCTTATTACAGGAAAAATTGTCATCAAACACACAAGTGATTGATTGGAAAAGTTGATGACTGATCTGCAGCGTGAAACTCCTGTTGGTCTTAACAGGAAAGCAGAATTTCAGAATTTCCTAAATTTGGTGCTAATGACCCCCATACCTCACCTTGGAAGTAAAATCTCTAGTTTCATTCACAAGGCCCCTTTAATAAGATGTAGCATAGTTCACTGCAGGCCGTGGTTGAAACTCCTCTGTAACTGGATTCAGGAGACCAATCTCCACCCCATTTCTAGGGGATGCTGCTCAAGAGACATCAGGCTCTGAATAAAAAGGGCCATCACTACTTACATGTGTCCCAAAGACTTTTGGAAATCAGACAAACCCATCAGCATAGTCCCTGCACTAGTGAAAAAGTCAGTGGAAATGGAGTGTAAAGAAGGAAATAGAATCCCAAGCCTTATTCCAGAGATGACATGACCCCGAAACAAGATGCATAGATTTACAAGACAGTGTGTCATCTGTAAGGCATCCTCAGAATCTTCGGGGGAAAAATCTCTTTGGATACTGTTACTAAACACCATATAAATATGCATCTTAGAGACTACTTTCCCTCAGCCACTTTTACCACATCTGTCCAGATTAGCTATTTCTAGATCACCTAATATGATACCCAGGTGTTTCCTCGTGTCAGTATGGTAGCTGGAATATTCTGAGATGTTTCTATTACCAACTCACAGACATTAATTCATGGGATATGAAAGCAGGGCAGTCATATATAACAGCCTTATCTTTAGAACAGATTTCAGCTGAGACCTCACAAAGTCCATGCCTGCCCAGCTTTGGGCTGCAGAGTGAGATCTCTTAAATATGACTTTCCCAGTTGTACAACTCTTACTGCAAGGATTCCATTTGTTGACAGGTGAAAAAGATAGGAATCATTTATTTTTGGATTCATATTTCAGTATCTAAATAATATCCAGATACCATGGTGAACAGGAAACTGCTGAAATAAACACAGCATGAAAACTGGAAAAGGAAGTACTGTAGTCATCTAGAATGTTAACACATACCTGAATCCATCTAAAATGGGAACAACACTAGTAAGAAAACATTTAGTATGTCCTCATTAAATGTCTGAAGAAAATCATAAATGGAAAAAAAGTGTACAGAATATACACAGACTGCTACAGACTTCACAGGCAGATTAGGAACTAATGGGGAGCTTCCCCTCCAGACCCTTCACCATCCTCATGGCCCTCCTTTGGACACTCTAATAGTTTCATGTCCTTTTTATATTGTAGTGCCCAAAACTGCACACAATACTCAAGGTGAGGCTGCCCCAGCTCAGAGCAGAGCAGGACAATCCCTTCCCTTGCCCAGCTGGTGATGCTGTGCCTGATGCCCCCCAGGACAGGATTGGCCCTCCTGGCTACCAGGGCATTCCTGACTCACATTCAACTTTCCACTGACCAGGACCCCCAGGTCCCTTTCTGTGGCTCTGCTCTCCAGCCTCTCGTTCCCCAGGCTGTCTGTACATCCAGGATTGCCCCATCCCAGCTGCAGAATCCTGCACTCACTTTTGTTAAACTTCATGTGGTTGGTGATGGTGCAGCCCTCTAACTTGCATTGGTGTCTCTCCAGGGCCTCTCTGCTTTCAAGGGAGCCTGCAATGCCACCCTCCTGCCTTGTCTGCCCCACCTATTCAAGCAAATTAACTTTGCATAATTTTGTTAATTTAAAACTTCACATTAGAGATTTAGGCCTAATTCTCCTCAAAATTTGTCTAATACTCATTTTAAGAATATTTGCATTTTTGATTAAATAAGCACATTTAAACATTATTGCAGTAATAATACATTGTTAACTTAAAAATTGCAAAGATTACTGACATTTATTTCATTCTCCCACAAAACATTTGGATGAATTGAACAAACATTAAAATCCTAGAAACTGTTTCCTGTAACTTAACTGTAGTAAAAGCTGCCTAGATACAGACTTACAGACTTATGAATACTATTTAAACCTTAAAAAAGACATCTGATTCTGCCATTGTATAAACCTGTGTGGAATCTCTGGAGAATGAGCCTATGCATTGAATAACACATGGACTTCCAGAGTTCATAAAGAAATCATCATTTCTCTACCATATCATGCCCTAGTGGATTTTAAGATGCTATGGTCAAAATTACAGCATGAACATGGTGCTTGTGTAATGTGTATCTGCATTTAATAAACATCTTCTTCAGGCAAATGTAACACTGAAAGCAGCACGACCAACAGAGAGACAATGTGTACAATCTTGTTAAAGATTTCTTGAAAGGAGAAAGCTTTCAATGGAATGACAGTTAGCCTTAATTAAAATAAAATAAAATAAAATAAAATAAAATAAAATAAAATAAAATAAAATAAAATAAAATAAAATAAAATAAAATAAAATAAATCATCCAATCCCCAATTGAGAAATATAAATTGGAGAAGGGCTATTAGCCCCAGAGATGTCATCTGTGTCCCTCCTCTCTGTGTCTGTGAAGGGGATGAGTGAGAGATACAGGATGCAAGGTAAGGGAGAGATGCATTGAACAGGCTCACCTCCCTGTGCAAAAATATATTATGATATTATACCATCTGTTTTCCAGTTAATAGTAAGACTTCTTTCTCCTCAGTGCCTTGCGACACTGACTTGTAAAATGGACATTTAGTTCCACTTTCATGACTAAAGGACCAGAAAATAGACAAGTACTCAACTATTAAAGGAACAATAGGAGTTGAGGTAATTGATGAATTTGGTAGCTGAACTTCAGATTTTATCATAATACTTTTCTTGAAGTTTCTACCAACCAGCCTAGGTCCCAGTGCTCTGAACAGGAGCCCATCAGGCTCTAAGCACACCACTGGGGCAAAAGGAAGTGGGTTTGTGTACATGCAGCAGAGGTCTTGGGTTTCTTTTGTACTTTTGCTGACCAGGACATCCATGCCTTATAGGCAGTACTCTGGCTGGCTGAGATAAAGAGGAGGAGGGCATCAGGGAGAGAGACAGAAGACTCTGGATGGGGTTGTCTCCAAGCCAGGCAAGCAGCTCCCCTGCTCTCCAGCAGCAGCTTTGCAGGGCGTTCCTCTGCAAAAACCTGTTCATTCATTTCTGACTGCTAAGTCTAACCACATTCCCTTCACTGTTTGTAACAGTTTTGTTCCCTTTCTAAATCTTTTCAGGATGTGTAAATGCAATATTTAATATCATGCCTTGTAAAAGCTATGCTCTGAAAATGGACAGATGTTTCCAAGTAGGTAATGAGTAACATCTTTCTCCAGCTTTCCTGGCAGATGCAGCAGGAAACAAATACATATGCACATATAGGTTACATTCCTCTCAGAGAAATAATGTTGCTGGCAGTTTCCTTTCAGTGGCCAAGCTGGTCAAAGAAAATTATTTTATGACTGCATTTCATACAATCTAGCAGTTGGACTAGATGAGCTTAATGGTCTTTTCCAACCTAACTGATCCAATGATTCTATGATTCAGTATCTAATTTGCTCTTTTAATTGGCTGAAACTCAATAGCAATCCCCAAAAACACAGCTCAAGCCACCACCAGCTTAACCCAATAGCCATTTCTGTCTGAAGAACAGAGAAAATAGATACTAGTTTTCATACTGTATGTTCAGTAATGCAAAGTACATCAGTCATAGGAAGTAATTCCAGTCATACAAATAAACTAACAAATATTCATATAAAAAGGGGAAAGAAACCTGAAACATGTTTATTTTTAAGTGCAGAAAAAAAAATCAACAATCTACCTCACACAAAAATCTAACAAGTATAACCTTTGCTGGGGAAAGGGAGCAGGTGGTCAGTGCATGCTCTGTGCACTTCATGAGAATAGGCAACTTTTAAGGGTGGATAAAACAACAAATATCTCAAATCTGTCACATCCAAAATCACTTTGAAGATCTTGATGCACATAATGCTGGCTAAAATCCCCAAATTCCACATATTAACTTTCCTGACTCTTGTCTAAGAATTAAGAGGTACACATAGAGATCGAGGGTGCTAAATGATGCCCACCAGTTTCAGGATCTGAGATTTCCTCACTACAATTTTATTATTATATTGACATATTTGGTTCATCCAAATCCACAGTGATTTCTTCCAAATGAAAACTTAGAACTATGGACCAAATAACTTCTCCAGTGTCTTTTTCTTGCTCAGGAAATTTCAGGACAGGTCTGACACTCACAGAATTAATTTTCAGAAGTGTCCATTGAGGTAAGCACACCTTGTGCAGAGTTCAGCCCCTGGGTCATTCCCTTTGGCTACCTGGCTGCTCGTGGCTAGGGGTGGCACAGGACTGCTTGTGTCAGATCATAAGCTATCATTTCCAGATGTCTGACAAGACTTTAGAAATTGAAACCTAAGTGATAGGATTTGCAAGGCATGCCCAGCACAATCCTTCACACAAAAAATAGCAAAAACACTGTGTCTGGATCTGACATAATGAAAATTAAAAAGCAAAAAAACCTCCACCAATATGAGCCTACCTAAAGTACCATCAATAGAGGTTGTAATTGTTTCAGCAGAATAACTATTTATAAATACATCTTTAAGAATTCACATGTGCCAACAGACAGCATTACTGTCTTTTAGAATACAAACTATGGTTTAATAGGAATAAACTTCTGCAGTTCTTTTCCTCCTCCTATAGCAAAGAACTGTTGTTCTCTAATGGATGGCTTTAAAAGCTCTATATAATTGATTCATTCCTTCTATTTTTCAATGACATTTTTGAGTTATTTCTACAGACTATTCTTGGCTTCCCTCCTACCAGCTTTGCCTGACACTTGCCTAAGGGGCTTCTGCATTTGAAATCGACAATTGCAGAAATCTCTTTAAACTTTAGTTCTCTATCTTTATTTTTGCTCTTCTTTTACATTGCCACAACAGCAGCCTGCATTTTGCTGTAAGAAACCCACTGGGCACGATTTATTTTTTTTTTCCCAAAGTAGGAAAAAGTTTGAACTTTCAGGAAACTATGCTGAATTTTCGAACACCCAAACCCCAAGTTACACATAACCTTACTCACTTGCCACGTCCTTTAAAAGCCCAGCAGAACACACATTGCTCAGCAAGACCTGGGGCAGATTTATTAAATACTTAGAAGATGCAGCTGGTCTGTGCCCACATGCCAGAGGGGATATGGTCTTGCATCCCAGCTGACTGGGCAGGAGGTGCCTCTCCATTTATTCTCTCACAACAGACACTCTGCACCAGCACATAATGGGGGTCTGCCTGTGTTGGGGGGAGGAGGGGTCTAAATTGATTTGTGGACCTCAAAGATATTATTGCTTGGATACAGAAATCAAAGTTGCCCCAGGCTATGTCAGTTCTGTACAGCTCATGCTGCACATATGACCATACAAACAGCACTGTTTTATATGGCAACATTTCAGGCCCTGTGCAATTCTAGCCTGCAGAATATGCAAAATTAAAGATTTATCTTTTTTTTTAACATCTCTTTAGATCACTATTTCAAGGCTGCTTGAATATGAGGTGCAAAAGCTTGCCAATTCCTTAACAAAAAATGTACAAATAAATAAAAAAATAAAACACTCTGATACATATGTTGTTCTAATCATGATTCATTGGATTCCATTTCATCACAGAAAGAGAAATAAGGAAATAATTTTGTCTATAAACAGTCTTTTGAAGAAAGGAAATAATCAAGAACATATAAGGAATACATTCCAGAGGAAGCCTTACGACATGGACAGACTCGACTCCTCAGAAGGGAGAAGGGAGGGGGGATTTGCTGCGTAGCTAAGGTGTAATCCAAGGCATCTGACTACATCCCCAGCAGGATCACTAAGGGTCTGCATGGCCTTGGGAAGTTAAACATCTCCAGTATAACCTTGGCCCTACTGAAACCAACAGGCAGTATCCCCATCAGCTTCCACATTGCAGAGACTTTTTACCTTTTGTGCTTCAGCCGCCCTGCAGTTCACTGGCATCTGTAACCAGGTGTCACAGCCCCTCCTGAGCACACACAAATAACATACCAGTAAATTTGGCAAGTGACATGATCCCAAATACCATAAATCACATGGCTGACATGCTCATCTCAATGGAAATCACAGGTGGACAATCTAGAGTATTAATTACTATAGTCCTGTTAAAGTGCCCAGTCTCTATTTCTGTGGATGCAAGATGAGCTTGTCATGGTGCAACTGGAAACCTTGCTCTATGATTGAGGTAGACTAAGGTAGGAGGAAATCACTGACTGCAGAGGGAAGCAATTAAAAAGAGATAAGCCTGGGGAATGTGCTAAGCAGTCTCTTAGGCTAGCTGCTGTGAATTTTGGGAGGGCATCGTGGCATATGCTAATTTTAGGGAAGACTTTGAAGCTGCTTCACCAGCAGTGATGGAGGGCACTGTGGGCAGAGGAAACGAGAAGGGAAGGATGCACACACCCCCTTTGCTTGTAAGGACATAGATCGGAGCTAATGTTAATCTTCCAAAGCCCAAAATTCATTCAAAAATACTGACAGAGCAATTAATACCAGCAAATAAACCTCTCTGCAATGTTTATTTACCACTGACACAGACTGATCTACAGATACAGAAAAACATGTTAAAGTAATCCATGTATTTGAGCACCTGATGTGTTGTTAGCTGTATTGTATTGATATAGAGTCTCTAGAGAAACATATGAACCTCCAGAAAGTGTTTGAGTGCTTTGGAGGTGACTGTGATTTAAAAGAGAATCTAGAAGAATAAAAGAAGACCAGGAAGACAGTGGTTAATTGACCTTTATTGTGCCTTCTGGTTCATTTAGAAATGGAAATTAAATTAACATGATAATTCAGTCCTACTGTGTTAAGACTGCTATAAACCCATTAAATTTTATGGCTACTGATTTAACATTTTTTTCTATTAACTGGGTTTAATTTTCAATATTGTTGTGCAGGTTCTGAAAAGCGGTAGCTTGAAAGAACCCAGGTGGATGAATGACTGTGTAGCTGCTTGATGCCAGTGGCTCAGTTATTGAAAAGCAAGAGCCCAGACTCTTACAGGCATACACTGATTCTGGCACCCACCCTATGCAAAGAACAGGGAAATACCCAGTAAAATATGGGCTTCTATAATTTCCAGAGTAAAATTAAGCCTGCCTGCCAACCAACACCCTAAGTTTAGTATCAAGGAAAGAATTCTTTTGGGCTGTGCTCTCGCCTGATTAATTATACTAGTTTCAAGATATTTTAAAACAGGGCTCACGTTTGCTGTGTCACCTTGCTCCTTCCTTCAGTTTTCTGGGCTACTTCTTAAGAAAGAAAAAATGATGTACATTTCACAAGCCCTAAACTTGCAGCTAACACTGTGTAGGTATATTCTGGTGACTGCACAAAGCCTGAATTTGTTGTTATTCCTTTCTATTTGATTGTTGCATTTAAATAATTATTATGTATTTACAAAAACTAAGTAATCAAGTTTAAAGTAGAGCTGGCTGGAAATCTTTTAGGAACTTTCATCCTACAAGCTCAGAAGGGATGATTGAAAACACACACAAATGGCAAATTTAGGGAAAGGTTCCTCATGTGCACTAAATATCAGTGACAAACCTGGTAATGTAAGGGTAGTCCTCCAAAAGTGTAGCTCAGGAAAAAGTGCTAAATTTTATTCTATGCAGATTTATATGAGTATTTTTTCACACCTCAAGAAGACACTGTGCAATGTTGCCATGTTTTTCTCATAACAGTCTTTTTTGGATGTTTATAGTACTCTTTAAATATTTTTCTTCATGTGAAGTAAGAGTTAAGTGGAAGGAGATTGTCATTTATAATCTTTTCTTTCTGAGTACTATTTATTTCTATATGCATATTCTTCCTTAAACAAATGATACCAAATTCATAATATGAGCTTTCTGTTTACTGTACATTTTCCCATGGTGTAATGGTTACTTTTCACTAATTTCTCATAATAAAATACATACTTGCATACTAAAGGGACTTTAGCAATGTAAAAGCATATAGAAAACAACTTGTAACCTTTCATAGCAATATATTACTGACAAAATCCCACTCCAGCAAAAGTGACACCAATCTATCTTACATTTTTCCTTCACTTTTTTTTTTAGCTGAATCTAGAAGTATTCACCAACCTCTCCATGTACCCACAATGTTCTGATATGACAGAACATATCAGAACTTGGCTCTTTAACCTGCCAGAGCTGTCAGCAATATAGGGAATAAAACAGTTTCCTACTATTCTTGGCAATAAAAGCCTGTCTGTGTCAATTCACTTTACATTGATATTCATCATTTAGTCAACACTGCCTGTTTTGCAGTTTGTCCACAAATTACCAAGCCCCAACAACATCTCTGCCAACACCAGGCCATGGCAGAAGTAGATCTGGCTCTAGAGAAGCAGTAGGGACCTTTTTCCAGGCAAGTGAACTATTAGAATATGATTTTGGAGAGGAGTAGAGGAGGTGATAAATGACAATGGACGAGCTTGGAAACAAAGAATTGAACGGGAAACAGGGGCCTGAGCAGAATATAAATGGCTAAATTTCATATAAGGAAAGGTGTGGGCATTATTTATACAGTTTTTACCTGAATACTCAGAGACATAGGAAGTTTATTAAGCTTACCAAGCCTGATTTCTAAAGTTTTCAGCATGGTAGTTTCTACTTTGTCTTTCAGATGATTTAGCGTTGCTATGATCCCATCTTTTCACTTTTCTACCATGGAACACAAATATCACAGAATCACAGAATCACTAGGTTGGAAGAGACCTCCAAGATCATCAAGTCCAACCCATGCCCTAACACCTCACTAGACCATGGCACTGAATACTGCATCCAATCTTTTTTTAAATACGTCCAGGGATAGTGACTCCACCACCTCCCCAGGTAAAGCATTCCAATATTTTATTATTCTTTCCATGAAAAACTTCTTCCTAATATCCAACCTATATTTCCCTTGGTGGAGCTTCAGACCGTGTCCTCTGATTCTGTCAGAACCTGGTGAAAGAGACCAAACCCCCCGAGTACAATCACCTTTCAGGGAGCTGCAGAGAGTGACAAGGTCACCTCTGAGTCTCCTTTTGTGTTCACATAATCAAATTCTATAGCTATCATGTGCTGTCCTGTATGTATATTCTGTAAATACCATGATCTCCAGAAAACGGTTCAGCTGAGGGTGGGATCAAGTGTATGTGGTCTCATCTTTCTGGCAGCAGATTCATCAATCCTAGTCAAGGCTGTTTCAGACTTGAGACTAGTTTTACTCTTATTTTGTGCAGAACAGTGGAAATTCACCTCCTTTTCCTAATGCATGACTGACAGAAAGTCTGTCTCAGTGCAAAAGGTACAAAGGGATCAGCTCCTATGGTGCTTCATTATTCCTGCCTGAGTGAAGAACCTTTTGTTTTCACCATCATAGTCAGAATAAGAAAAGCAGGACCATGTTCAGGTAACTTTAGACAATGCTGAGCAAAAGGTGAATTATCTACTTTTTTCTCCAAAGAAAAAAGGTCAAAACTAGGACAATTTATTAGCTAGGGGGTCACTGAAATATTTCAATTACTTTTTTTTCATATGAAAGAGCATAATTTTTTATTCACATAGACAGCTACAAGGAATGTTTGTGACTGAAGCTTGGAAAGTTTTACTTGAAAAGTCCAGATCCTGTTAGCTAAGAGGTTTTGAAGCTTTGGGATTTGTGAAAGAAGGTGTAAAACACTTTTTTTTATTATTTTTTGGTAATCAATACAATAAATTTCCTATTAGAATTGAATTTCTTCTGAGTTCTAAGGCAACTACAACAAAGCTGCATGGCAAGCTGCAAACCTCCTTAATGATGCCTCTTTGGAAAAACACAGTGGTTTAGGGAAAAGCCTGAATCACAGCAAGGTCTACTGTGGGAGAAGAGGCATGAAAGAAAATGGAGATGGGGAAAAGGGGAAGAAGAGAGGGTAAGATGTGCCTGTTTCCTGAACCATTCAGGTAATCCCAGTTTCCCCCTGCAGCATTGCTTGCAGGACACTGAAAAAAGAGACTTTACTTGGTCCCTAACTTGGTTCACAAATTCTGTGCATGAGCTGATGTGAATCTGGGGACAGGAATCTGATCCCAAAACTTGCGTGCCTTTCATCAGCATTATGTGATTTTATTGTTCTTATGTCTTTGAGTATTAGAGGGTTTAAGGGTTTAAATCAAACAATTAACAACAGAATGTGGTTTCTGTTTGTGGTTGCATTCCAACATTGATTGTGAAATGTTAGAGTCCCTTGTCCTTGTGTATCCCAATTATTGCTGCAGATGTACATCTGAACACAATCAGCTTATAAAGTTCTGTTGTTCGTCTGTCTAAAACTAAAGACCAGAAAACAGTCTTTAAAGTGTTTAAGATTTAAAAAAACAACAACCAAAAAAAAAATAAAAAATCAGGAATGTAAAGGGAGGGAGAGAAACCGCTGAGACAGATTTCTTTTTAAATTCAGTCCAGATTGGTGTTACCCAAAAGCTGCTCCAAATAGCTCATAGCTCTACTGTCGCCTTTGTGGTAACAGTTGGTGGCCTCAGTCACATCATCAGCGTGTTTTTATCTGCAAGAAGCCTCCCTTTCACTCACAGGAAGGTCACAAGGAGCTCCAGCAGGAGGGCAGAGGAGCCAGGGCCACACAACAGCTCCACCAGGCTCTTCCATCCAGCAGAGGTGCCCAAGAGAGAAGCCAGAGCTACTCCCTGATGGTAGATTGGGAGAGTGGATCCTTGGGTATGGGGACGGAGGATGCATGGAGGAATGCAGATATGTGCATCCTACTCCCTGACAACTCATTCAGAGTCAAAGTTCCACACTCTTCTGCCATGCAGGCACAGATGGGTGCTCAGGCTGTGGTAACCTGCCACTTCTCTGGGCTCCCAGGCACCGTGCTTGGCCACAATGCTCCTCCAGTCCACGCCATTACCTAATTTTGTGGGCCTGCAGTCATCACAGGAAGGCATGCAGCAATATGAATGACTGAAAAGTGAATTAATATTAAAATAGTAGCAAGCCATTATTTCAATTAGCTCTTCTTGTGACTGAATTTTTGTTTCAAGCTTGCAGAAACAAATTCTATTTCGCAAGGGAGCTCTCAAGCAAACATGTGGCATTGTACTTCTAGCAAATAACACAGATCAATACTCATCTTTTTCCAGACTCAGATTGATTAATATCCATGACATACTAACTGCAAAATGATCACGGTACAATTAATCCTCCTTGTGCAACAGAAATAACCCATTAACTGAAGCAAAAATACACAGTGTGTCAACACTGAGCAAAAGCTTAGCAAGATGAAAACTGCTGAACTTTGAATCTGACTGTCAACCCTAAACTTAGCAAGACAGTAAACAATCTGAACAATCAAATTGCATTGTGTAATCTCACTGAGCCCAGCACAATCCTGGGGTTGATTTTGAGGCTGCACTGGCAGCATTTCATCCTCATTGTTCCAAGGTTTCCTTGCCTACACCAGGGAGAGTTAACTGCCCTGGGGGATCTTTCTGATTCTCAATAAAGGTGTGAGAAATTCACCTTTCCAGGTGTCCTAGAGTGACGTTATGGTGCTTGTATTCCCAATCGTGTGCTCTGTTTGTGCTTGGTATTATGTTCTGTGCTTTCAGGACCGACTCTGAAAGTGAAGCTTTGTTTTGTCTCGTTATCAGCCGGCTCACCTCCCCCATGGTCTGTGTTTAGGTTTGCTTGCTCGCTCGCTTGCTTGCTTCCTTTCGCTCCTACTTTTTGCTTTTGCTTATTAGTTAGTTTAGCTAGGCAGTCCAATTTTTTCCCTGGACTGTTTTTTTTCCACTCCCTTTCCTGAATACCATCTGAACATGTTCCAGACGGGGACCTGGGAAACACCAAGGAACACCGGGAGTCTGCATTCTGTCACCTGCTGCAGTCACCCCCAGCACCAGAGACTGATAACTGGGCGACCACTCGCCAGAGAGACTTTCTGAGTTTGTCATCCCTTCAGAACGGTGAAAGAGTTTTTTGTCATCTGGTGTTGGGTTGTTTGGTTTTTTTTTTGTGCTGGGGAGTGTTTTGCTTGTTAAATAAACAGGTTTTTTTCCACTCGTCTCTGAGGAAATTCTTCCTGAACCCGGTGGGGGGGGGAGGAGTCGTGGGGGGTTTGCTTTCTGGGGGCTCCTTCCAGAGGTTTTCCCCCAAATTTGCCCTAAATCAGGACACCAGGGGACAAACTATTCAGTATTTGATATGGGTTAAAATATCCTGAAAGTTAAATATTATCAGTTAAATTAGTTGTTTTAGGGTTATATTCTTATAATATTGCTGAAGGAAGGAATGCTGCTCTTCAGATCAAGAGAATACAATAAGACTTTCGACCCCAGGGTCTCAATGCCATAGCCTGGGAAGGAAGACTGAAAGAAAATCATAGAATAAGAGTCTTAAAATCAAAGAATAGCAGAATAGTTTGGGTTGGAAGGGACCTCTAAAGGCTGTCTAAACTAACCTTGCTGCCATAGGCAGAGAAATCTTCAACTAGATCAGGTTGCTCAGAATCCCATCCAATTTGGCCTTGAATGTTTCCAGGGATGGGGCATCTACCACCTCTTTGGGCAACTTGTGCCAGTATTCCATCACCCTCATCACAAAAATTATCTTCCTTATATTGAGTCTGAATCTACCTCTTTTAGGTTTATTATCTTCTGTCCTATCAAAATCATATCCAGCAGGACAGACACAGAAGAAAATTATTGTTACATTTTGCCTTCCTCAGTCAGCCAGACAACCTTAGGAAAATGTAGGTATCAGTACCTGGTGAAGGATAGGGTCTTTCAGACAACAAATTCCCCTGAGCACCCAGGCACAGTGCCCAGGTCTGGCCCAGCTGCAGCAGTGAGGGGTGGCTGCTGCTGCAGAGAGGTCCTGCTTTTTTCATGAACCTGGATGCCCGTGGGTGCCCCAATCAAAGAGAGTCATTGTTGTTGGATCTCAGGAAACTGGGGTTTTTGAGCTTTCTGTGCTTCCAGGCACAGGCCCCCTGGAAAACACTGCACTGGACCTTGGAGAAGACTTGTAAATATGAATAATAAGTTAGAAATCACAAATGTGTAGTGGGTTAGATATGTGTGTTTTCACTGGGTGATGGGTTTTAAATTTGAAGTTTTTACAGTATAGTGGTAGCTATGGGACAAGATGGAGAATTTTGGGTGCTGTCTTTCTTTTTATTCATCTTCTTCTCTTCCTTCTTCTTCACGGAATTTAGGTAGTTACCTTTGGACTGGTCAGTTAAAAGTCACTCTAAGGGTCATGGGAATCTATTATTGGGTCAAAAGTATAAATAATATAGGTGTAAAACTTTTATTGGTGTGTTTAGCTTTAAAAGGCCTTGAAGCAATCTCAGAGCCATTTTTCCTACTTCTAGCAAGCAGCTAGAGGTACTGTTGTACTTTCTGTAAATTTTGATAAGATATAATAAACATCCAAGTCCGAACACGAGAAACTGGCTCGATAGCCTTTCTAATAATCCTGGCTCTGAACAGAAACAGATGAGATTGATGACAAACCACTAATTAGTGGTGCAAAAGCTCAGCACACTCCAACAGTTGTCAGCTACAAACCAACAGTTAAGAATGCTGGATGACACAGATGTTGGCAAATTGTGATAATACTATTACAGATAATGAAGATCATAGAATGGCTTGCATTGGAAAGAAACTTAAAGATTATCTAGGTCCCACCCCTCTGCTGTGGGCAGGAATACTTTCTACTAGACCAGGTTGCTCAAAGCTCCATCCAGCCTGACATCCACAGATTCTCCAGGCCACCTGCTTTGGTGTCTCACCACCCTCACAGTGAAGAACTTCTTCCTATTATGTAACCTAAACCTACCCTCTTCCAGTTTAAAGCCAATACCCTTTGTCCTACCACTACATGCCCTTGTCAAAAGTTCATCTCCAACCTTCTTGTAGGTCCTCTTCAAGTAAGTGAATGTTGCTGTAAGATCTCCCTGGAGCCTTCTCCAGCTCTCTGGGCCTGTCTTCACAGGAGAGCTGTTCAAACCCTCTGAGCATCTTTGTAGCCCTCCTCTGGACACACTTTAATGGCTTCACATCCTTCTCCTGTTGGGGGCCCCAGAGCTGATGCAGCACAGCACAGGTGGGGTCTCATAGGGGCAGAGCAGAGAGGCAGAATCCCTCCCTCACTCTGCTGGACCCCTGCTTTGGATGCAGCCCAGGATGCCACTGGATTTCTGGGCTGTGAGTGCACATTGTCAGGTCATGTCAAGCTTCTCATTCAGCCAACACCCCCAAGAACTTCTGGTAATTAGACCAGTAAAGAGGTTAAAAATTGGGATATTTTCACAAGGAAGTAACTGGGAACAGATGACCACAGTTCAAGGCAGTGTGAATCAGAGTGAAGTGCTCCTTTTTTTGCCTGTAACCATCTTAGGTCATCCAAGCTATTCTGGGAAGAACAGTGTAACTATGGCTAACCATCACCAGAGGAGCCATAAGGTCTTGACAGCTGTGATGTCTCCTTTTGCAGCTATGGCTTGCTTGAAGAGGGAAGATGCAACACCAGAAGCTTAAAAATTGAAAGCTCTGAGTTCACACTGTCTGGGAGTTAAATCATATGCTGAGAAAGCAAAAGGATCATGGGAACACTCTCAAACCTGACATCAGAAGTGTGGTATTCAGCATCCCTCCCAAAACTGACTGCCAAGACTCCTAGTTTCACTCTGGTGGAGGTAGTAATCAATGGCAAAAAATAGGGAAAGTGTCAAGGTGAGGGAAATATAAACATCTCCAGGTACTAAATTGCATTTTACAGCTGCTTTCTGAACCAAACACAAACTCTGTATTAGCATTGTGAGCAGAACCACAAGCTAAGAATTGCAAAAACCTGGTGCAACTGTAATAAAAGCAGGAAAACTACTTCCAAATCCATAGAAATCAGAGGGGATTTCATTCACAGTATATCTTTTAGAAGATAGAAAGCTATTTTGACCATATTTTAATATGTTTATCAAAGGAAAGATACAAATCCAAGAATAACAACCAAAATTTATCACAGATGGAAAATAGGAATCAAAGGGTTTTGCATAGAAATCTGTTGAAGTCAGGTTCTGTTTAGACAGTAATTCCTGCAAAGAATCAAACTACTTTCCTCTCCAGTTTTAACTTGAATTGTGCTCTAGACGTTGGAAGCCATCTGTCCTTGAAAATCCAATGCAGACAGAAAACAATCCTGGCTCACTTGAACCACAAATACGTGGTTATTTCTGTATGCAGCAACAAAAAAAAGTGTTGAGGTTAAACCATCCCGAGACTATTCCACCATGAAATGACTACACAACCATTTAGAGATTTGTAAGAGTAGGTCTGACAAAGTACAGAGGCAGTTAAAATGTAAGTTTGAATGAAAGTCATACTTTATATCAAAATTTATCAATTACTGCCCAGAAGGGCTTGAAAAGGAACAAGGGAGGCTTCACTTCCACTGACTCAGGAATGGTTGTGATCAGTTAAGCAACAGGGACATGGCTTGACATCTTTCAGGTAGGGAAGCAGCAGCTGCATTAACTCAGAGAAATAGTCTGTTTGTCTGTCCTCTCAGAAAGAAGTGAGTCTGGGACAGAAATTAATCATCCTGATCCACCAACAAGCTAAAGAGTATGCCTGGAGGTGAGGGGGCCAGGCACTGGCTCACAGGGCTTGGGCAGCACCTGCCTGCAGAAAGGCAGACCCACACCAGGACTCACCCATAGGAAGACTCTTCCCACACAAACCTCACAGAGGTATCATAGTTTCCCATTTTTCAATTGTAAACCAATGCTTTATAAACATTTTTGGGGATGCTATCCATTTTTGGCGTTGTGAATATTTTATTTATGCTTAACTGGCTTGAGACTAATTTCAAGGCAATAAAATAGGAGGAAAGGCTAAAGCCCTGTACAAGTGTCCCATCTTGCCAGCACACTCCTCACAGGATCCAGATGGGAGAAGTGCAGAACCCCACAGAGCCTGGCACTGAGTTACACATCCTCTGATGGCCAGTGCAGCCCCATCAGTGGCCTTCACCAGCATGCCAGGGAGTCATTGGCACCCATAAGCTCTCCAAGGCATTGCTCACAATGACACTGTTTGTAAAAATCTCTATTTTACACAAAGAGAGAAACAGAGTTTGACTTCTTAATACTGCAGAGAGCAGCATATAAGTAGAAAACAGCAACTGGTGCAAGGAACAGAAGCTAGAAGATATGCAGGCTATTGAGTAGAGCAAGATAAAGTTGCTCAGTCGGGCAAAGCCAACAGGCTGCCTGGAAGAGCTTAAACAGTCACTCTGGATGGAGGTGAATACTGCAGTTCACACTGCTCCAAAATGCTGCTAGGACAGAAAAAGGTATCTTGATGAGAATAATTGAAGTCTGATCCAACGGGACCCAAGGAACCTCCAGCACTATTGTCTTGAAAACAATCTTATTGGAACTCTTCATGTAGTTTAAAAAGCAAAGCAAGTGATCACATGCAGATACAGATCCCAGCTCTCTTCTCTTCTTCATTGATTATCTACTAATGAAAAATAAATAGAGAAAGATATTTTTTAAACTATTTCATTTGCATGGAGACTTAATTTTTGGCCTTCAGCCAGCTTCTTTTTTCTTTCCAAAGGAGGTACTACAGGTACTACAACCTAGATATACCACACTCTTATTGTTTTCAAAATATCAGAACATATTTAACTGTGCAAATATACCTCTCAAGACAACAAGTCATCAACATTAAGCTTTCCAGCATATAACATGTAGTATATGACCTATTAACATGTATATATGGGGGGATTAATGAGCTAAACACAGCCTCACTTCTTACAGAAGCCTCCTGTCACTTAGAAAGAGGGCTGAGATCTTCTCTGGTAGCAGAGCCCTGTCACACCTGCACCTATCTCCCACCTTTCATTGCCCAACCTGTGCTACACTTAAATGAAAACTGGCACTTGGATAGGAAATGTGTATATTGAACACTTTCAGAAAGCAAACAATGCAAACAATAGGAGACCATCCTTATTTTCTCAAAGTCCACCTGGCCAGAGTCCTGCCATGGGTGAGACACAAGGAATCAGACTCCCTGATGACAACTTTATATCCCAGGGAGAAACAATGAATGCTCAGCTGATGAGACACAAATAAGCTAGACTTGTTCAACAAACTAAAATATCTTAATAAAAAAAAAAACTAAGTACTTTTTGGGTTTTTTTTTAATCTATATTTTTCATTGAAAATAATTTCTGAAAACCTGCTGAATACAATACTGGTTTTCTGGGATTTTTTTTTTTGAGGGGGGGGGAAAGAAGAGGGAGAGAGAAAAGAGATATTTAATATGGGGCTGGAGAGTGAAGTCATGAGAGAAAAGTATTGCTGGGAGCTGCCAGATTTGCTGAAACCTCTGCTAGCTTGCCAGATGAATCAGACCACAGAATATTGAATTAGTAAGATTTATGACTGGGAATTTGAGGAAGTTACCTGTGATACAAAACACGTTGTGTGAGTGAGATCTCCTCTGTTCTCTCGACAGAAGTGTATAATGAGCCGGGAGCAGGGTCCCCCCTGCACTGCCTTTCTGGAGATGCTCTGTTTGACTGACAGCTGAGCTGCAGCCAGTCAGCCACGGGGAAAACAAGGGCAGCACACTCACAGGAGCTACACAGCAGCCTTCTGTGAGAAACTTTCTGAAACTTAGGAAGTTGAAAAGGGAGGAGGGGCAGAAGTAAAACAAGTAAAAACTTTCCTTCTCCCCTTCCATCATTAAACTGACATATGTGCACACACACGTGCAGAGGAGCCTCAGAGTCATTCAAGCACCTGGGAGGGCTGGAGCAAAGGTCACAGAGTCCATATTTATTTACCCAGCATCTGCTGCAAGAAATGCAAAACAGCTCCATTGGCATCTGGCAGCATGAAGAGCTAACAGGCTACTGTTTTCATAGAGTTTTCCAAAACACTGGAGCACCACATACTATCCCTTCTCATTGTGCCAGCCGGAGTGATTGGCTGCTCCAAAAAGCTAAGCAAAAATGCCCCCTCCCCAGGGCAATCCACAGGCTGCACGAAGGTGTCTCAGCTGTCCCTGCAGAGCCTTTTCCAAGCCCATGTCCTTACGGGGCAGGTGCCACACCCAAAGCAGAGCTGGGGGCTCCTCTGCCAAGCCCTGAGCAGCCTCGCTGAAGGGGAGAGCACAAGGAGCCCACCGGGCTGCGGCTCCTGCCCCGCATCCTGCACTCAGCAAGCAGCGGGGCTTGGCCCATAATACACTGTGGGTTTCATTGCCCCGAGCAATTTACAGCAGTGTGGTGATTTTCTCCATCTTGTAGACAGGGTTTTCATTGCTAGCCACAGGGACAAAAAGCTCCATCTTGTTTGCACCAGCACATGTGCCATCTTTAAAGTATACAGTTGTAGAGGACAGAATAGGCTCCCTGAGTTCACAACTGCAGGTGCAGAATGCAGAGGACTACCTGCTTGTTTACAATGAAAGCAGAAGCCAGTCAGGTGCTTCCACAGATTTATGACCATATAATTGCATTCAAAAGGTGCATGGCATCTGACAAGACACTGGACAGCCTGCTGATACCTTTCAGCTTAACTTCAACAACCTCTCCTTGCAAGTGTGTGTAACTATAAAACTGTTTTTCAAACATTCAAGTGTTACAGCTACCAGCTGGAATGCACCAGAATGTTTCATATAAGAATAAAATAAATACAATTTTCCTTTTGAAATTATATCTCCATTACAGAGCCTTTGCAAAAAAAATTAAAAAAAAAAATTAAAAAAAAGCTTATCAGATATCTGTGAAATTGTCTTTTATAATGTGACACATATAATGGTACTGTGTTTCTCTTTAGGCAAAGGCAAAATTCTAACATTGAGCAAACACTAACAATGCACAGATGCAGATGATGCTGTGAACATCAATGCTGTCCCTTACAAAAAAAAGCCCACATGAAATACTGTATCTTCATAAATCTTATGGGTTTTATGCATTGCTGCCATTGGAAAAACAACAACATATTGAGAGGTGCATTTTGAGACAGAATGAGTTTAGTCAGTCTACCTAACTTAGCTGAACTTCACCGTATGCTGATCTGAAGGCCAGTATCTATCACCCCCACTTTATGACGTGCATTAGTGCCAGCATAACAAGGCAGGCAAAAGGGAGGAAATGTGTTTTAACCACAAAGTGAGAGATGTTTACCTGATTTATTAATTGTTGTGCTGCATCCAACATATTTTTCTATGTGAAAAGTCACATGCTCTTCTTTCTTTTTAAAATAAAATATTTGTTCCACTGTTTCTATTGTTCCTGGAAGGTGCAAGTACATTGTACCCTACTATTTCATGTTTTAAAAAGGTGACCTATACTTTCCATTTCAAATGCGGTTTCTTTAATGAAAATATTGTAATGTCAGTCCATGCAAAGCAAATGCATATTAATATGCGTTTACATCTGTCTCATATTAATATTCATGCCTGAATCCACATCCCTACACAAAGCCAATTTTCTGACCATCTGTGTGATGGCTGGTGGATGCAATGAATAAATTTTATTTGTGAGGGGAGTGATAAATCATGTATCTTCCGTTTTTCACCCACAATCTCTCCTCTTAGGTGCTAAAATGTTTTCATTGTGGTTAAGAATTGTTAAGAAACCAAACTGATTAACCCCTTAGCACATCAAGTAGCTTCATTTGTCTGGTGAAAGTCCTCAAAAATCATGCAAGGCGCAATATGACTGAGAAAGTGGAACTGCAGTTTTAGGAGGTTTAATTATTTACCTTCTTGAATTATTCCTGTCTCAGAATCATATTCAGAGTTAGAGTAGAGACCCATTTTCTCATACTGATGTTGAGGGGTACCTTGGTCTGCAGTTGCAGAGGGCTTATCTTTTGAGTTAAATACTATTCAAAGACAATTGTAACCAGAACTTCAGCAAAAACTGTTTCACATGGCTTTATTAGTGTTAAGTAACTGGCTGGTTACCAGCCAAAAAAAACCTGATAGCTAAAGCCCCAGCTCTACACCAGCTTTTGAGTTTCAGAATAAAAACTGACTTTCACTGCAAAAAAAAAGTTTGCTTCCAAATTCTCAAATGATAAATTTTGATCTTAGTCACACCAATGTCCACCCAGAGTAACTTTTCTGGTAGTGAGAACAGCTTTTTACCAGAGGGTTATTCTCAGACAGTTCATAGTGTAAATGTATGACAACTGCGCAAAGCCAAGTGCAATAACACTCAGTTGTAGAATGTAGATAAAAAAAAGAATAAACTCTCAACTAAGCTTGGGATCCAGGCAGCTGCAAGTCTGGGAGGGTGATTTAAAAGTCTTGTGTCTCAGGGCACTCTAGCCCTGTCCACACTTTTTGGTTGGTTGGTTGGTGGGTTGATTGGTTTTTTTGAACCAGACCCCTAAACACGGATATTTGCTCTTACTCAGAAGAACAAAGTCTGAACAGATTCATTCCTATGTCCTGCCTAAACACTGCTGTAATTTAGTAAGATGGTACAAGGGGTGCCATGGCTTCCTCTCCCTGGGGCAAACAGACCACACCTGACACAGAGAAGCAGCACTGGGTTCATCTCTGAACACATCAGCCTTGGGCATATATACTGAAAAAAATGCTGGAGTAAGTAGTGCCAACACCAGTCACCTTAGGCATGGTTAGAGTTTGCTTGAATAGTAAGAGATTTGTGTTTTAAATCTTTTTCCAGTCTAGAATGCTCAAAACATGGCTGCTATCAGCCCAAGGGAATTCCCTATCCTTCAGGCTGCTAGCTAGTCTTCTTTTTCTTTCGAATCAGCTCCTGTGAAGGACATATATGCACATACAAATTTCAAATCAAAACATTTGCCAATACTAGAGTAAATTATTTCCTCTTACATTCTGCAGTGAAGTCAGTTAACTGAAGTTATGGTGACACTACTTGGCCTGAGATACAAAATTCTTTCCTTAAGGATGGACTTCGCACATTTTTGTAAATACGGGTTACGGAACCAGCAAAAAGGGGAAAATATTTTTTTCTCCTTCTAATGTAGGTCAAATCATGTCAGCAACAAATAACCTACTTCTACCTTGACAATCCAGCCGTAGGTAGTTTGAAGATTATTGTGTACTGAACTGGAATCTGAAAGAGGAATTGTGAATGAGCTTCACACTTCATCAGCATAATTGGCAAGAAATTATTTGTAGTTCAGATAAAAACATACAATTGCTAAATAAAGAAGCTCAAATGCTACTACAGAAAATAAGCAAGATTGTCAGTCAATCACAATTTCCAAGAAATTGGGTTTGTGAGGAAGTGCTGGCTGAAAATGTATTTATGTCTAATATCCTTTTGTCTTAGCAAATTGTGTTCTATCTACAGCACATCGTAATGGAAAACTGGGCATTTCTAGAGACTGCAAAATCCAGCAGTTTGAATCTTTATTCCTTCATTCCTTTTCATGAGACAAAGACAGGACAAAGAAGGAGGCGACAACTTTCATCATGACCTTGCCACTCTGGGCCAGTAGTGGCCCTGAAAGATATTGCTGTTCTCATGGGTGTCGAGGGACCTATGAGAAATGAGCTAAATTTCATCAAAGTTCCCAGTGGAAAGCATCTGTATTACAGATACTGCTAGGAACTAATTGGTTTCCATGACTAATGAAATTCATATGGAAATATTGATCAAAACACTCCCTTTAGGTTTCTGTAGAAAGTGTGTAATATAAAGATATTTAATATAAATATACCTAATATTTTATATTGATTCCTAATACATTTAAAACATAAAATCGAATGGATAGATATATATGAGCAACTTGGTCAAGTTGAACATGTCCCTTTCCATTGTTGGGATGTTGGATTAGGTGACCTTTAAAGGTCTCTTCCAACCCAAATTATACTATGGTTCTAGGATCTTTTACCTACTTGGTAAAATAAAAAACTTTTCAAAACTGTTTTTCTCTTCTCTTATTAGTTTACTTAATCACTCTATCCTCTGAGACACATGGAAAATCTCTTATTCACAAAAACAGCAAGGTAATAAAACTCCTGATGTTCAAAAGGGCTATTCACATGCCAGAAGATATGAATGTTTATAGATGCTTTATTAGGCTGTGACCTGAATTATTATTGTCACTTTTAAGATTGCAACTGGCCAGCATAAAAACTGTGTGTGCACAAAGGGTGCAGAATGAGCATCAGAGGGAGCAAAAAAGAAGCATGGCTTGCCTAGTTTTCTGTAGCTTCCCATTTCACATCCTCCACACACTTTAACTAATGGGACGATCAGCCAGAAATTTTAGAAAGGCAGAAATCAATTCTGCAATCAGAGGGCTCCCCAATTGAAGCCTAAAGGGGAATTTTCGAAGTCCCTGCAGATCCACTGTAATTGTGCTGGAAACAGATAAAAGCTGCAGAGCTGCCATGGGAAAAGCCCCTGGTACCGACATGCTCCCAGAGATCCCAGGAGTGCATTCAGTTCCAAATGCCCTCTCTTTACTTATCCTGTCATTCTTTGTCCACAGTCCTCCCTGCCCAAAAAAAAAAAAAAATTAAAAAAAAAAAAAATAAAAAAAAAATGCAGTAGTCTTGTATGTTCTAAGCTTCAAAAGATTATTTGTGTCTAAACATCAGTAAAAGAACTATTTGCACATTTACAGGAATGCCAAAACGGGAGGGGTTTTTCCACTCATGCTTTGGGCAAAAGGCATATGTACACTGTTATTCCCTCCAGGACCTTCTCAACAATTCCAGCACCTCTCTGTGAGACTAATTAGAAGAGAAACAGAGAGGAAGCTGGTTCTAGGTTAGAAATTCAACCCTGAGTCAGAGAGCTCGATTTCTTCATTCCCATTCTTATGCAAAGGTGGAACAAAGCAGGCAGCAAAGTCCTGCTTATACTTCTAACACCATGTTGGTGTCTCCTTTGGTGCCAAAGCACACATAGTGCTCACAGAGACCTCGTGCTGAAGTTCCCACCACATGGAAAGCCAGCTGGAGAGAGCTGGTGGCTGCTGAGCTCCTGGCTGAGCCCCCTTGGTCAGTGGGGTCATGCAGCACCTCAGACCCTACAGCCCCATGGTCAGTTCCCAGCACTGGACTGAGAGTCCAGGCTGCAGCCATAGAGGAAAGGAAGGAGCATGCAATAGTAAAATAGTTCCTCTCAGGCCAATTGCATTTCTTTCTAGTCTTTCTCCTCCCCAGCATCCCTGTGGGCTCTTAGAATCTCCCTGGAGAACGAATTTTAATTTTAAAAAAGCCTCCAGTGAATAATGTGCATATAACTCTTCCCAGAGGAGCTGCTTCATTTGCAGCAATAATATCCATCCTGAAGGCTGCAATCACTGACAAGCTGAGCTAGGTGCTCTCTTTTGGCATGAGCTGCCCATCCACCCAATGCCACCATCTCCTGTCCAGTGTGATCAGTATCTATGAGGCTGCCCTCAGGACTGCAAAGACAGCTGAGAAGTTTAGAACTCAGTTAGCTGACATAATCTGCTAATTTAATTGACTCATTTCAAGTAAACTAAGCCTATTTTGGGAAGGAGATTTTAAAGAGCAACCAGGAATTCCTGGGCTCCCACCAAACTGCGTGAGGGCACTGAAAGATGCACTGAAGGGAAGATAGGTTGAAGGAAAAACTCTCATTGCTTTCCCTCGGTTTTGAATACAGTCTTTGCCAGGTAGAAATCGGCAATAATTCCCCTGTAAACCTCCAGTATAGGATGCATTTCTGTGAAATAATGTTTTAACAGCAAATTTTATGGCAAAGAAGTTGGAACACACTATTTCATCTACAGAAAAAAGTTTTCATGGAGTTTATCTGAGTATCAGCAAACTTCTGCCAGAAAATCTTTTCCAGCAGCAGGATAAAATTTCTGGTGAAACTGGAAAAGGGATGCTGACTCTGCCTTTGTAGTGGGGATGCCAAGAATTGTGCAAAACTCCAGCTTCCAGACCTGCTCTGTCTGACCAAGAAAAAACATGAGCACTTAAAAGAGCCTTAGAGCTGAATTTTTCAGAAGTGTCTCTGGGAATTGATAGCCTCTGCTTGCCTCTCTGAAGATGCTTCAATCTCTATTAAAAAAAGCTGACTATTCAGAAATGTGAAATACTCCTTGAACTGGCACGGGAGGCACAGCCATGTGGTCAAGGCTCTCAGACAGTAACCTGGCACCACACATGGATGAAGGTGAGCTTCTCCCAGGCAGGTACAGTGCCCTAAACACCTTCCACAGCCACATACATATATCTCTCTTTTTCCCAGAAGAAAACAAACTTGACATGTTTTTGTTGCTTCCAGAACAGAACAGCAAGCTCCTTTTATCTGCAGAGGTCTTTCAGGCCAGGGAGGACAACCAGGGAGCTCACAGACATGGGTTTCCCTTCTCACCTCCTGCTCCATCAGGAGATTCTTCCCCTTTGCATGCTTGCATCTTCTTTCCATCATGCTCTTTCCACTTCTGTGCTTCTCCTTCTTGCTGTTTGATGTTCTCATCAGCTCTAATGCACAGCAGGTGAAGGATGAGCATCACCACTTCCTCTGGGCTGCCACTGGCCAGGCCTGCTGGACAAAGGAGCCCTCTGGCATCCTGAGCCTGTGCCACAGCTCTCTCCATCTCCAAGGGAGCAGAGCTGAGCAGCAGTCTCATCCACCCTGCCCCAGCTATTGCCCTCAGCCTTGGCTCATGCTGTTCTCCCAGGCACAGTATCTCTCCTGTTTATCATATAGGTACAGGGAATTGAAGGAAGAGTGATGTTAAAATGTTGCTGCAACATAGAAATCATCGGTGTTAAACCAGAACTATTTCCTGAAGAGATGCCAGCATGTAGGATTGACCTTGTTCTCACTGTTAAGGTAGCCAAATGTTGGGTCAGCACTCCTGTAGTCGAACAGTGGTCAGGTAACATACAGGCTGGTGAACTTTTGTAAATAGGCAAAATTTAACTGCTAAAAAAGTCATTTTAAATGGAGAAAAGGGTGAAAATTAATAACACCTATCTGTCCATGCTCAAGTTTTTAAAGGATACCACCTCCTCTATCAGAAATTCTGAATTCTCAAAATTCTCATCTTGCCTCTGCCTATTTTGTTCTTCCAAACCATTGCCAGTTTTCTCTTCCACCTCCTCACCACAGGGGCTCTGCACGTGAGGACACTGTGCCATAAATCCAGTTTATTTGACTGTCCTTAGTGCTATGTCAATTCTGAGAGCACGCAAAAGTTTTTAGATAGAAAGTGTCACCATCAGAAAATGTAGAAAAACAGTTCCTGTAGATGACAGAATTCAAAAGTCTTTCAAAACTGCCTTCTAACCTGTAGGGAGACACCAGGCTTTTGTACCCAACTATGATCTCTGCAAGATCTCCGATTTTTAAAATAAAATATTTATATTCTTGCTCAAACAAACTCCTCATAATTTCCCAAAAGTGGGAAACACTCAGAGCCCCTCTTTCTATTCCCCAAACCAACTTAGTTATTTTTTCAGATCGTGGAATTTCTCAAGGATGGCAAACATTCAGAGCAAATCTGATCAACTAATTAACCCTTCCCTGTTTCAGCATCAGTCACAGTTTCTACAGCATGAAACTCATGTCTCTGTCCAGGGAATTGAATTTCTCAATGCTGCATTAAATCCATGGAAACAGTATGGAGAATCATAAGCTCTTAAAACTCTAAAACCATATAAACTCAGTCAGATACAGCTTGGGATGGGAATTCTCAGATCTGGAGCTCCCTGTAGTTTCACTCAGTTGCTGGACCAATGCCAACCTATGAGCTAGCAGAAAACCTAGTTTGTAGTTACTGCATCTCCAGGTGATTATCTAAAGGAAGCCAAATCAGCAAAATAAAACTTAATTTTTAATTCTAAAGCAGAAAGGTCTGCAGTTTGAGAAGGGCTGGGCTGTTCTTAGCAAGAGTCTGGAAATACAGTCTTTATTTTAGATGTTTCACATATCACTTCACTAGTTGCAAAATTATATTAGTAAGAATCAGTTCTAGAATGAGAACACTTCATTTTTATTAGTCAGTATAAATGATCTTAGTACCCTGCTTCTGACAGATCTTGGGTTTTGAGCTAACAAGCACCAAACCTGTCTCACTGGCAATGAGCAATAACGTCCTGAATAATCGCAGGAACTCATTTATCATTAAAACGTCGGATCTCAAAATCAGCTGCCATATCACTTGGCATGAAGAAATAATTGTATTGTATTTAACCCCTCAATAACTCAGCTACCTAAGTCATTTCCAAATTACACGTTCCCTTCTCCTAGGCTTTCATTAGACTGACAAATATCTGTGTCACTGTGTGAGCTACAAGTTCCTTGGAACAAGCAGTGTTCCTTGCAGTGTTATTCCAGCTGCTGGCAGAAGCAGGATGAGTGATTTGTTTGCTTTGTGAGGCTGGCTCTCATTGTCCTGAATTCAACACTAACATCTTGCTAATCCTGCATTTAAATCTATGGACACTAATTCGCCCCTTTTTGAATCTCCTCACTGAAGTATCAAAGGCTCAGAAGGGCTAACAATAATTTCTCCATCTGTAGGGTTCAAAACAACCTAAGGATTAAAATTTTTGCAGTGGATAGGTTGTAAATTATGTATTTCTTTGGACATTACTATGAGTAATTCTGCTTTACTTGGGGTGCTATGATCCAAAGTCAGAAAAAGATTAAATAATTAATTTCTTTCTTGATTCATTACTGCATGTTTTGTTCCTTTTTTCCTATGTTTCTACTCTGATCATGTACTAAAAATGTTTTATTCATGGATTCTTACATAATTTTCCATGACCATGGCAAAAGACACATTCAAATGCCTTCGTGTTTTCAAATATACATCTAATTTTATAGTTCAGTATTACACAGATCATAACTGCACTGTGTTCTTTTATTCTGATGTTATGACACTAAAACAATTATAAGTACAAATTCAAATTTTGCAGCATAATACTCACTTTTTTGTTACAAAATATCCAGATGAAAGACTAGGTTGGTTACTTTTGGGAATGACTTTTGCCCAAAGTTTTTCACTTTTCTATCTTCCATATCCACAAAGTTAAAAGACAAAAGTGGGAGAGGAGGAGGAGAAAATACTGGGAACCCACATCAAAATTTTCAATATTGTAATTGTAATATCTCTCATTGGCAGCTTTTTCATCACAATTTTGATCAATATAAAAGTTATTTCCAGTGCAGTTGGAATGGCACAGGATTCTTCTAAAGCATTCCTGCAATTGTACAGTCATAGCATACAATAAACCCTCTAATTAGTTCTGGTACAACATTGCTCTCTGTTCCAGTTTACTGATAAAGTTAAAGGGTTGTGTGTGCTTGTGTTGAATACATGAAACACTTTGTTCTGATCAGATTCTATGCACATTTCAGAGAGGAAAATACATCTGCTCCATCAGTGGTATAAAATGGGTATTTCCTTGGGGGTGTGTAAAGTGTATATAAATCTCTGCATCTGCCTGAGATTTGCATAGATGCTGGAACATAGGTCACTTGTTCACTTAGTTTTCTCTGTGATCTGGGAGCAATGCTGGTTAGCTCTCAGTGCTGCAGTGAGATCACAGACATTTTTTTGCTTACATATGTAGAGCTTTATGCTGTTATGCATAAGGCTCTGTGCTGCATTCCTGCTTTTTGCATATTTAGAATTAAAAGCTTCCTTTGTATGGTTTTGGTGTTCATGCACCCAATCAGTTTTATGTTTTATGTTAAATTAATAATTCACATATTTTGTCCATCAATGACTTGTAACTATTCTGTATGTTGAAAATATTTGTCCCAGAAAAGCACCCTTTTGTATAGCCTATTGTCTCACATTAACTCACTTTTTTCTCAAGGAATTCCCCCTGCAGCAATCCCCACTGTAAGCCATTAGCTGTGCACATCTGCCCACTCTAATGACCACTCTAGTGTACACATACCTGACTGCCATCTAATTTAGACATCACCCATAGGACACTAACACTAATGTCTCCTGGGCCAGCTAAGTCCTGGATTATTGACTAGCTACAGTTATCACTTCATTTGGTCTTTGGAGGTGAACCAAGTGCACCTGAGGTCATAAATAGGTCAAATGATTATACAGCTTGTGAAGAATTCAAGTATTTTTGTTACACTAACAAGAACCAAAAATATACTTTCTAATTTGTTTTGACAGGGGATCCAATTGCTTTGCCTGTATGCAATGTCCCCTTTGTGTAGCTATGAAAATGCAGCCAATTAGGCATAAAATTCTTTTTTCCATACGAGCAGCAAGTTAAACAAATTGATGCCATTTAAAATTAACGTGGAAAAAAGAAAGAAAATTGGTGGCATCAAATATCCAATAATCAATCTTTTATTTTATAAAGAAAAGAAAAAGGAAGAAATCAGGGCTGCTATTTCTAATTAAAGTTGCAAATAGAAATGTGATAAACAATGAGGGTTATGATTGCTGCCTATAAATATGTTGTAGAGAGGTAAACACACGGAGAAGAGAGAGCTATTTAAGCTAAAGGAAAATGGTGGCATGAGAACAAATGGGTATAAATTGTTCCTGAACGTGTAAGATTGGATTTAGAAGAACATTTTGAGCCATTGGAAGAAAGGTTTCCTGAACAGTACTCTAATTAATATTAGAGTGAGGGGGAAATACATAAGTAGGGTAAATTGAAGCTTATTAAATAAATTCTATAGCCTGTTTTCATCTGAGAGGGAGGGATTGCATACAGCAATCAAGTATTTCCTGTTCAGTCTAAAACTGTGTTTGCACACTAGGCCAAATTCAGATCTGTTGCAAGAAGCACAAAATTTGTACCACTGCACATTTTTACATTGAAAGCAAATCCACTTCTCTCTAGAAAAGAAAGAAACCACCTTCTTCCCAAACCCAATTTGGCCCAGTGTGGAGCAGATTCAAATGTTCATGTTTGTAATCGAAGCTGTCTGGTACAGAACCTTTTGGGGTAAATAAGTAATAAATAAATAGGGGTTTCTCCTTCTGTGCATGTTAGCCCACAGGAAGGACTGACATAGTGAGGACCACGTTAGAGTGAAGCCTGGATTTTGACAGCTATAGATTTGTGAGAGAAGATAAAATATGTGCTTAAGAAACTATTTTTGTACAAAAAATGTGGTGGTTGGACACATAAACAAATTGAGTTCTCATGGAAATCAGCAAATCTACTCAAGAGCTGAGTGTGCTTGATCCTAGACATCTCAAGCCCCATTGCCTTGAATGTGAGCTTGGTATTTACAAACATATATTTATAAATGGATCCACACCAAGATGCCTGCATCAAAAAATGTGAGTGCATGCTGTATTATACCATTTTGATAACAAAGAATAAAGGTAAAAGAAAAGTAATGTACCAGCTCCTCTGACTGTTCATTTTTGCTTCAGGGTAAGAAGCAGATATATGGTTTTCTTCAACCAACTTTTTACAAAAGCCTGTACTACAGCAAAAAAAGGTCAATGTTACAAAACTAGGTGCTGTCCTTTCAAACTGAGCTACTCTCACCTAACGTTATCAACTATTGTACGGAGCATTGTGTAAAATCCTGAGAAAGGATAGTCATTTATACACATTTCTTTCTTAGGTGTTTTTCATTGCATGAAAAGTCAACAGTGATCTGCCCCTCACCTGCCTTTGACACTGGTGAAAGTTGGTGACTGCTAAATTATCGGCACGAGGGGATGGAGGAGGAGGCAGCTGTTCCTTGGGAGAGCTGGCTGAGACGTGGTGAGACATCCAGGAGCCAACATCCCTTGTTCTCATCACACAGAGCAAGTATCACAATAAATGGGGAGTGATGAGACTTTAAAAAAAAAAAAAAAAAAAAAAAGACAAAGACAAAGACAAAGAGGGGTAATATTGTTACAAACAGCAGCGGCATCCCCAGAGTACCACTGCAGCTCAGAGAACTGTTGTTCTGGGAATTGCTTTGCTATTAGTACTAAAAATTAAGCACTCTCACTAGATGCAGCTAACAGTTTTTAAACTGTCAAAGTGTTTCATATACAGTATCTCTGTTTCCCAATTCCATTTCCTCATTAACAAAGCCAGAAAAAAATTACTACATTAATTAGTTCTCCTTCAGGTTTTTTTCTTCTAATTACACTAGCTCCCCTTCCCTTGCCCATGTACATCAAAAAATGTCACCACCTGCAGGGGAGAGATTTGTGGAAGCCTTGGTGAAGGTTCAGGACCAGTGTTGGAGCAACCACTGATTCATTCTTTCTCCTACACGAGAGAGCACCAGAGATTGAAAGCTATCCCTTGAGCACAGGAGCACTAATTGGGTCCAATGCAATGGTTCAGCAACCCTAACAATTTGCACTGCTTTTGGCTGGGGTAGAGTCAGTTTTCTCAATAGTGGCTGGTGTGGGGTGGCGTTTTGGATAGGTGATGAAAAGTGTTGACAACAGAGGGATGTTTTAGCTATGGCAGAGTGGGGCTCACACAGAGGCAGAGCCTTTTCTGCTTCTCATCCCACCTCACCAGTGAGGAACATGGGCATGCCCAAGGGGCTGGGAGGGGATACAGCTGGGACAGCTGTCCTCAACTGACCAGAGAAAAATTCCAAACCATACGGAATCATGCTCAGCAATAAAACTGGGCAGAGGTGGAGGCTGGTGGAGACTGATGTTTCTCCGAGCACCAACTAGTTTGTGGTGAGAAATTGTTTGCTTTTGCATCATTTGTGTTTCTTGGCGGTGGGGGGTGGGGGGAGAGAGACTGGTCCCTTCCTCTTTGTTATTTTTTTACTTCCTTTGTTTTTACTCTTTGTTTTGCTGTGGGGGTGGGGTGGTGTTAAATATTATTAAACTGCCTTTGTCTCAGTCCACAAATTTTCTCACTTTACCCTTCCAATTCTCCCCTACATCCCACGGGTGGGGGAGTGAGCAAGCAGCTCTGTGTTGCTTTGCTGTCTACTGGGGTTAAGCCACAGAACCATCCCAGGGCTTTGCTCCTTGCTGGTGCCCTGCTGCCTCCCCCAGCCGTGCTCTGCCACTGCTGAGTGCATCAGCCTCAGCAATGCAAACCATTCCAAACGCTGGAACCTCCAGCAGCTCCTGCTTTCCCACCCAGCTGCGGCAGCAGGTGTGCATGGGCTGGTCACACACTCACCAGCACATTTTCTGCACTCAGGCTCCAGGCTTGTTAAGGCTTTTGTTAACATCAAGGTGAAATAAGGATAATGCCCCTTCATCAGTGTTTTCCTGGGTCTTATCTTCCTTTCTTCTCCTCAACCACAAAAATTACTGTTCTCCAGGCACTACTTTGCCACTCAGCACTTTACAGGGGAAGAGAGGTGGAAGAAATTGTTACTATTTTACAATTATTTTTACAATATAGTAAGCACGTGCAAGGTGAAAGGCTGAGCAATGACAACAGTACAGATGCAGCTGCCGCCTGTGCCTCACATCCCTTTTTCAGCCTGTCCTCACACAGCCCTTTGATTTGACTTCCAAAAAAGTCCCACTTAAATATCTATGTACTAAAAACGCTCTCATTTGCCAAGAAAAGAAAGCTCATTTGCACTGCACAATGCTGAGTGTAATTTGATTCCACCAACCTGAGAGGTTTGCTGCATTGCACAGACACCTGTGTGATGAACCAGCCACCTCTCTCTCGCTGACATGTACACACAATGTGCACCTGCAAGCCCCCATCTCTCCTTTCAGGAAGAAATGAACAGCATTAAAATGTAGGCATCTTCCAGAATTTTTAGAAAGGACTCAAATCCAAAAACTGAACTAAAGGGATGATGCCTGGGTGGAAAAGTCTTTGGTGCTATTTCATTGTTAGTCTGATTCTTAAGAGGCACAACATGAGCTCCAGTTTGCACCAACTGCATAAATGATCTTAACAAGAGCGATGTCTAAATTATCTTAACAAGAGCGATGTCTGTGCTTTCAAAACTGGATTTCATGCAAACTACAGTCACTGAGGCCAGCCAGGCACTGGATGGTTTGATGGCTGTTTAATTGACTCAGCAACTTTTTATCTGGTAACAAAATCAGGAGTAGCTCCACATGACATTATTAGTTCTCTAAGCATCCTGTCCTGTGAGTGCTCAGCCTTCCTTTCACTCAAGAAACAAATGTCTGGAGAGCAGACAAATTGCACTGTTTGTGTGGATGGACAGGCAGAGGATCCAGGGACCACAGCAGACGTGCTCTCTGCCATTTTCCTCTGCACACGAGGGCATTTCTTTCCTCAGCATGCACTGGGGTGTGCTGCCCCACAGCAGCCCCCCTTCAAGAGCTGATGCAAGACGAGGCTTTTGCTCTGTCCCCCATCGCTCTGGGAAAGCACAGACAGCCCTGTTTAAACCCCTGCCTCCAGATCTGCCATCTTCCCCTGTCCTTGCTCCTGCCTGCTGGGGCCTCTTGCCCAGGGAGAGGGAAGGAGAAGGGTCACAAAGGACATCCTTAGGGAATGACACAACGCTGCTAGCGTGCCTCAGCCTGGGCTGAGCTCCCCTTCCCACCCCATGCCTGGGCAGTCAGAGTCATTCACTTCCACTTAGAGTCACTGTACACATCTTCTGCTGCCCTGCCTCTGGCTACGGTTAGCCAAGTTCTCATTCTTTAGGCAAAAGATGTGACAGAACACATTAGATTTCAATAGAAAACCTCTTGATGGAGTTCGTTGTGAAACTTTAAAAAGTTTTTGGAAGAAGAGTCATGCAATCAAAGAAATGGCCTTTTACAGCACAGAATATCTTCCATTTACCATTGGCTTTGGAAACACTTTTTAGATCTGAGCTTAAAAAATGCAGACCTCTCAAGAAAAATACATAGTTCATTTTATTTTCTGTTTATGTTCCAGTTTTATTTAAACATGGTATAACAACCATACTGTTGCTTTGATATGCTAAGCACCTATCAGCTCAGCAGTGCAAAATAGTTTAATAAGCATTATTATATATATAAAAATGCAATATTTTCATAGTATTCAGTTCAATCAACTGCAAAAACTAAATCTAAGATTGCAATACTATTAGATTAATAAATCTGCACCTGTCATGCTCTAAGTTCCAGCTCAGTGTGTTGAATTCTGCACAATCAGGAATTTATAAGACCTAAAAACTGAGCATTTTGCTCTTCAATTTTTGATATCTGAAGGCAAATGATTTAATAAATGTGCTAAAGTTTATTCTTTCTTGCAAAAAATAAAAATATAGAGTAACCTGAAATTACTTTAATCATCCAGAACTTTCACTCCTACCAAAAGCAGAATGTACCTAGTTCTGCATGTTACCTTGTCTGTCTCATGATTGATTTTCTTAGCATTTTTGTACTGTTCTGTTTTGCAAACATTAGGTTTTTAATTTTTTTTTACAAAAGAAGTTTGAGTAACACAATTGTTGAACTTTTTTTTACCATTACTATTGCTGATGTCTGCACTCCACCAAGGAACAAGTTTATTCAAGGAGAGAGGAGCAGAAAGCTAATTTTCCTTTTCCCCATAAAAGCAACAAAAATATTTATGAACAGGAGAATTTTGCTGGGAACTAAACCCCTGACTTCCTTCCCTGGTGTGAGAACTACAAAACTCTTCTAAAAGCTATGATTAATGAGAGGTCTAGGTCAGAGCTTGTAGTGATGACAACAGGTTAGTGAACAGAGGGAATGATCTTACGAAGTACAGAAGTATTCCTTACAGTGTATTTCCCAAGCTGCAAACACCTCATTTAATAAACAGCTGATCTAAGTGAGAATGCTTCAGGAAATGTTGCCTTTTTGAGGATAAGAACACCAGATATCTTCACAATACCTCACATTCCATATTTGTTCAACATCATTACACCTTCACCATGAAATTTAACTTTCCTCTGTCCCACCAAGCGCTCTCCTGAAATTATCTACATTCTTCACCTCACATCACTCCCATTCTCAATAATCCATTCCCCATAGCTGCCTGTGGCTCAGGTCCTGTCCACAGGTGTTTTCCATCCAACATATTGTATCTTTCCATCTAGACAAGATGGAGAGTTCAAGGAGCAAACACTACCCAAACAGTGAGAATTTTTTCTCTCCATGCTTCCTACTGGTTCAGGTAATACTTGAGAGGTAGAAGATTTCTCTGGTGTCTAGACTATCCTAAAGCATGGTGATAACCAAAGAGACAGATTTGTGTACAGAACAGATACATCACCTGCTCATTCCCTTAATGGCTTTTGATATTGACAACTTGTCAGTCAAGGTATTTTTAAAAAGAAATAGATATAAATAATGTTCTTCCCAACAAAGTTCCTGTTTCTTCTGCATTTAAGTTAGTTGTTCCAGTTTTGTTCTCCTTTGGACATGGGAGTCACTAACACAAATGTTTTTGTTTGCCTGCCTATGAGCCAGGATGAAAAAGGGTAGCTCAAAGATATTAACTTCTGGTTTTGGTAACAAAGTCTTGAAATAAGCCAGGATTATAAAGCAACCTATGGATTGTTTTTTATTTTAGTTAAATAACACCCTAATGCAATTTCATTCAGACCTATTGGTGTAGGATAGCCACTTTTCCCCCCTCCCTTGTTGTCTTTCCACCTCAGCCATGATAACTCCACCTTCCAGCTGATACATTACTAAAACACAACTCTGTCATTCCAAGTGTATTTCCCATTCCAAACAGATACTTCCAGATTTAGTGACTTGACTAATAAGATCATACTAGCTGGCTGTATTGCTCTTCCTTATTTTCCTTTTAGTCACAAGGAGTAGTTGGAAAAGCTGGACAATCCTAAATAATTTTGATATCCAAATCCCTCCCTATATTGCTGCTTGATCTCTTTAAGCTCTTATATGCATCCTCTCTTATCTATTTTGCACTTAAGTAAACTCAGAAATGCTTCCCAAACCCACACTATAATGATTCCCATTACCTTAATAAAAAACCCTTCTTTTCTGTAACTTTGTGAGGTCTTTGAATCTCTTCAAAAAATCCAGACTAAAATTTCATTTGCTTCATTTTGCAGCAAAAATGCTAGAGCCTCATTTTGAATTGTTCATGCTTTTTCCCCTTTAGTTTTTTCCTGTTCCTCTTTAATTTCTACTTCCTTTTCTGCTTTTGAAATCAAATCATACAAGACTCAGATTATGTGAGTAATCAAATAGATTGCCTTCATATCATCTTTATTTTATTAGAGAAAACAGATAATTGTCCCCAGGTTCTTTCCCTCACCACCTCTTTTATGTATGACCTAATCAGGACTCATCACATGCACCAGAGCTAATAACAAATATCACTGCAGTCACAGTCACCTGTTTGGTGCTCAGGTGACAAGAAATGGGTGAATTGTACATTCCTCCAGTTAGAGCAAGGCGGGATCTGTTAATTAGCACTTGTTCTGATAGACAGTGTTGAAGTCTCCCAGGCTTAGATCTGGAATGGTGTCACTCCCAGTTTTTCCAGAAAGTTATACTGTGCTTTGCTTCATTCTTCTAACTCTTGGTCACTGACAACCTTCCAATTACTAGTCTCTCCTGCAGCACTGTGCCACTCAGTAACTTGTCTCTCCTTCCAGTTTTTCCTGACTGACAATTTTCAGTCCATCAACATCATACATCCATCTCTCTGAACAAATCTAGTTCTCTCAAATCCATCTGTGAATTTTGCTAACAGTATTCACAGAAAAAAAATACGCAGCAATAAACTTTGTAATCTTGGGTAGTTCTCAATATGTACAAAAGCTTACAATACATCAGTCCCATCTGCACTGTGCAGATGCCTAGACCACTCAACACTTACCTTCCAGCCAGACTATAACTTTTTTCATTCCTGCCTTACTCATTTTATTTCTCACCTTTGTAATACTTCACTTCTGGTCTCTTGTATATGTGGCATTTTTTATAACTCTTGCAGGTTTTTTATAGCCTTTGTGCAGCAGCTAAACTTGTTTCTCAAAATCACCCTGATCTGCAATTGAAACATGTTTATTTTCACAGCAAAACTTAGTCACTCCAAAATGGTTTCAAGTCTCCAGCTTCAGAACTACAATAAAAACCCCTGTAATATATGTTTTCTTCTATACTGTTACCTGAAAGTCTGCAAGTTGAAAATTACATTGAACTCACTCATACTTAATGTCCTACAAATACTTGTAAGATTATTCCAGGTTCTGTCTGCAGAAAAAAATCTGCAGAGCGGCACCATTTATTAATCTCTGTTTACTGATTCAGCAACAGCAGTAAGTGTTCAGATTCTTACTTCCTATATGGAAATAAATTAATAGATTTACTCTCAGCTCCACCACTTTAACACAAATCACAAAGCCTGACCTGAGTATGTAGCATCTCAAGAGAATCTATAACACTGAAAAAAACAGAAGATGTGCTGGCTTTTCTCCAAGAGGAAAGCTAAGTGCCAAAAGAACAGGCAATATTACCAGTATTAACATGTTTATTGCTTTTTTTTATTATTCTCAGCTCTGCCCAGGATCTGCTGGATGCAGCTAAGGAAAAGCTGCTGCACAGAATCAGGTTCGACTCCATGACTCTGGATCTACTTCTTCTCCACTTCTAGTTCCAGTACTGTTAAAAAGACACTTCAGGCCACTCAGATTTTATATTTGCTGGCCTAAAATCTAAAGGAACATCTGCTCTTTAAGGACAAACCCTGCACAGAAAAGCCTCCTTAGGCATAGCAGACTCCCATTATCCTGCAGACACTAATTAAAGCCAGACTGGTCCAACTCCTCAGCAGAAGAGGTGGTATGTCTCTAGAGCACAGCCTCTGCTGACTAACAGGGCAAGCCATGCTACACCTACTTGAAATTATGTGAATAAAACCATTTATTAATTTGTTCTAATTAGTTCTATATCATCAAAAAGTACTATTATAGTTACATTCACTTTTATTCAAAAACTGTGTTCACAGCTTCTGAAAATATTCTGTTATTTCATCCTCACACAGAAGTTTTGCTCATAATGTAATAAAGCAAGGAGAAATTTTTGAAGACTCTGTAATGGTTAGAAAAAGGAACTTTTGTATTTAAAATTCTAATTATGCCATTAGATAACTTAAGACCATTCCAGAAGACCTATTATTACCTACTGTGCACACAGCATAAAACTGGATTTCATCTTAAAAACAAAATTATCAAATTCAGATAGAAAAGGACTGCCTGTGAGAGTAGCACTATAAATGTACTTTTAATCACAGACATCAAGATAGCAATAAGACTTGAGAGAATAAGCCAGTCTGTCAGCCATGCAGCCCCTCTTTTCTCCTGGACATCCCAGCAGGAGTACTGGTTAGGCAACTCTGGTTATTATAAGACTTTGCAGGCAATGGCATAAGATGATATAATGTTCATGGGTATGTGATAGCAATAAGTTTCAGTCATTCAAAATACGGATTTGAACAAATCTGCAAAGTCCTTTGTAATACTTAAATTCTCTAAGGCACCTACACCGCCAGCCACTTTTAACACAAGTGTGTACTTTCACCACCTAAATTCAGTTTAGCACCCTATATCCAGAGGAAAGAGGCAAGCTCTTCAGGGGGTGATTTCTAAGGAACAACATATGACTTATACCAGGTCACAAGAAGAGGCATTTAGATTTTAAATGCTGTACTCCAGGCCTAAGTTGTAACTATTCAACAAAAGGTCTTACAAAAGGTAACTGCCTTTGGTGATTTGTACCCTGTGCTCTTGCTCAGTGAAGTCAGTGGGGAAATTCTGCACCATTAAAAGCAATAAAATTTCCCTACAACACCAACAGCCTTTCACTTGCTTAGCTCTGAAACAGTTTATGGTTAGAAAGTTATCCAGCCCTAAAATCTGAAAGCTAGGGCTCGAGACAGAAGCCACATATCCATTACTACTGCATACAATTCAATAAAACAGCAGGAGAATACATCTTTGTAAATATTTTCCCAGATAATAATAGAAAATCCTTACATGTGATTCCAAATCTTTTCATGCTTAAATGGTACAAACCTGAAGTAACTCCACTGGAATTCATGGAGTTCCAGGGCAGTAAAATCTGTATCAGTGATCAGAGGCTCAAATTTATTCATTTTTGGCATCTGTAACAGCTTTTCTTTATGCATCTGACTAAACTGCTAGGTGTAATTTAACCAAGAGAATAAGCATTATTTGAATTTATAGGCTAAATGATTGCATGTCCTGGGAAATCCTTCTAGCAGGTGCACTTTCATCTAAAGCAGATTTAGCTGGGGCATCATTGCTAAGATTGTTGGCACCTGGCTCTTTATCGTATAACAATCTAGTAAGAATTATGGCAAAAGAACAAATCAGTGTTGGAGCAGACAATGTGCATTAGACTCTGGGTATGTGTAAACCCAACACATCCAGCTGCATTCTAGGCACTAAAGAGTTATATGTACCCACTGGAAGTGTACCATGATTTTGGCAGAAGTTCAAGAATCTCTGGACTTATATAACCCCCAAAAGACTTGTTTAATAACCAAAGTGGATGAAAAAAGGGTTAGCATATCAGTCGTTTTTTGTTCTTATATAATAAGGCTTCTTTAAGCAATGAAACTGTATTTTCACTCTGAAAACCCTAAATTACCTTCCAAAGACAAAACTTGCAGAAAAGCCACACTGGAACAGTCTCAGGGGGGAAAAAACGGCCTAAAAGGCAAAATATAAAGTTAATGAGTTAAAAAAAGAGAAAAATACATAGTCATGGATATAATATCAAATTATTTGAGAAGAGGCATAAGCCCAAGAGTTATTCAGAGACTTTGATAGCAGATAGAAGAGAATTAAATACAACACAATACAATAGGTAATGTTTGAATCCAATAATTAAGTAGTTTATTGGTATAAACCGTCCATTCACACTACATCAGTTGAAACAGACACATTCTTTGCTGAAAACTCGTGACACTTTGAATACCTCCTTTATTTCACAGAAGTTAGAAGAACTGGTGCAGCACAGGTTCTGATATTAATTACTATCCTTCATATTATTCCAGAGACTCAAGTGGCTTTGACAGCAGAATCAGCCTTTGTTGCTGAAATGGTAAATCTGCACATCATACAGATGAGATAGAGACAGATTAATGCCACAAGACACCTCCACAATTGCAGCAACCCAAGACCTGTTTTGTAGTAGATCTCACCAATCTCTTACTCAAACATCCTGGGAGGCTTGGGGGCCTGGCAGCAGTCACCTGCAGGGATCTAAGTGGATTCAGCTCCTTTGAGTTCAAAATGTTCACTGCTTCTTTCTTCTGGATCTTTTGACTTTGCTCCCACTTTTGTTTTTGAGGCTCACTTTAGTGTTGCTTTTCCTCTCTCAGCTGTTACACTACTTTCTTTGTCTTCTAGGGACATTTTCCCCCAGTTTCCTGTTCTGTTCCTTGTGTCACATATGCAGCACATGGCAGCACCTATGCTTGACTTTGCAATAGAAAAATTCTCCAGAAAAATGTTATTACACTAACTGCAACCCATGTCAGCTACCATCTGTTTGTCCCACCTTCCTTGAAGGCCCTCCTATAATAAATGAGAGTATTATCAGCATCAAGCCCTGGCATGGCTGACGTCCATGGCATTTAAGGCTTACTGGGAGGTGCCCAGTAATGCAGCCAACATTTCTTGATGGCCAAGACAGAGGCATTCAAGACTCCAGCAACTGTGGGGGACTGACCAGCCAAAGAAAACCATACATTGATATTCTTCCTTCTTCCAATTCATTCTGGTACACCTATCAAGGCTATTCTGGCTGCTTCCACAGCATTTCTGATAGTTACTGAAAATCTGTGCGTTTAATATTTCTTTTACATCAGACAATTTCATATCAGTTGCATTTGGGGTTATATTTTGATGCTGGGCACAGTATTTAATGACTAATCAGCTAGAAAACACAGGTGGTTTATACAAAAAAAAAGCATCCAATAACTGCTACATTGGAGTCAGTAAACACAGTTTGACTGGAAATGTCATTAATTAAATCAGATTCACATGTTGTTCTGAAACACACACATCTTTTTCACCCACATTCTTTTCATAGATAAGCTAATGCTGTTTTCTTATACTTCTGCAGAGTGATCTTAAAATGACACACCAGGCAATCATTTAACTGAGAACTTGATCCTGGATAAAAGTGAATAGTTCCCGTCGAGTCTGTGCTTGCCACTCTTTATCCATAGCTGAATCCAACACAGTCCCTCTGATCTCGGTGGGGAGGACAGTCTCCATCTCAGCGCATCTGCTGCAAGTGCTGTTTGCAACCAAGAACAAGAGAGTTTGGTTTGTGCTTTTGTTTTTACTTTCTATCCCTTCAGTACTTTCAATAACATTAGATCTTTTCATTTGTGGATTGATTTTTTTTTTCCCAGACAGGCAACATATCTCCTATGAATCACTGTTCCAGTACTGTGGTTTGGCTTCTGTTCAGTTAGGAGGACTTAGAGATCTTGTACAACACTGTAGGGGCTCCAGCATTCTGGAGCTACTGATGTGCCTGAGTTCCCTGTTTCCTGCTCCTCTCAGTGCCATGGCCAACAAGTGGGATCAGCCAGACGTCACATATGAAGCAGCTGTTCAGGGTAGACAGAAAAGATGTGTCATGTAGCCTGAGTGTTAAACACTGGACAAGTTTAAGCACACTTTTTTAATTTTATTTTTTTATTTCCAGTATCTTTTCATGTAGCCTTTATACCTTGACCAGTATATGCTACTCTTTATGTGTCTCATTTAAATATCTCCTGGATTCCAACTCCTTTGTTAGAGTGTCTTTTCAACTGGGAACTATTACATTTCCTGTTAAACTTCTCACAGGTGTGTTAGTTTTGTCAGGTGCATTGTATCCTCAGTGCTATACATGCACCAGCAGCCAGGAGAAACCCTGAAATCAAAAATTTGAAAGTACTTGCACTCAAACAAGGCCAGAGATGCTGTGATATTTATGATTTTCTCTGTCTCAGTAAGGCTACATTTTGATTTTTCTGCAGAATGAAAATCAAATCCTTAGCTTCATGATCTTTTCCATGCATTTCAATTTGAGAAATAGAACATGTTTTTCTGACCTTTCTTCTCCTTTTTAGATTTAGCTGGTGGGGCTGGCCTACTTGACACTCCTAAGAAGTCTCATCCCCTGAAGTGTCAGCATGTGTTTTTTTTCCTTTGACTCTCTGTTACTCAGTCTCCCATATTTCATTCTGCCAGGTGCAACAAGCATGCTACTTTATCCATCTTTGAACATTTGCTTCTAATGTATGCTCGGCTACCTGGTGGTGTGTAGCTGACACTGTCTTTAACATGCCTTGAATCCATCTGTCTGTTGGGCCATATGGTTGTAATTTATTTGGCAGCCACGCTCCTAATCACAAATGGAGCATCCTCAAGTCTCTTCTATTCCAGGAGATGCAGTAGTTCCTCATTCCAGCATTAGGATTATTGGGAGATTCATTTCTCAGACTTTCCTTTTCCCTTTCCCTGCTGTTTTACAACCTCTTTCAGAGCCATCCTCAGCATTCAGCAGTTCTCCCTGGGGATGTCCAGCAATGCAAAGCCTTTGTGCAAACCCTAATGCCAGACACAATCATTTATAATTTTTTCTGTGACATACAGGCCCAAGTCATAGCCAGCTTCTGTCAAAGAAACATCTGTCCTTTCGTTGTCTGAGCAGCTGTGCTGGCTCTCTTCCTGTAAGTTGGAAATACTTCAGTCAATTGGTGAAAATATTATAAGTTTGGGATAAGAAGGGTCCATTTCACAACCTGCTCTATAGTCTAGACATTCTCTTGTGAGTTTATTGCTTTTGCATGTAACTGGTGCTCATAAATGTTATATTCCTAACACACATCGCTACATCTTCACTTATCTCAGACCATCAGGCACCACTTCACAATATTCTCAAAGTTTTATTCATTCCTGAATTTCCCTGAGGGTTAGCACATGTTAACAACCTGATTTGTGTGTTTAGGCACTGTCGAGATTTTATCTAAGTCTATATGCTTGTGACACCATACCACTTTCCATCTCACTAGCTATCCCACTAAAACAGAGAGAGTTAGATCTGGTGTTGGCAATACTATCTTGCCAAAACTCCGTGTCCTTCCTCGAGATGATGGAGCAGGACATCTCTTAAAGGCCTCCAGCCTTGAACGCTGAAGCTGAAGGAGGTGTGCTATTTGCTGACTGCATGCCCTTTTCCTGCAGAAAAAGAGCTGGTGCCTCACTACACAGTCTGAAACAGGATCCTAGCAGTGGCTGGTCTTTTAATGCTGCCATCTGCCAACCTGAACATAAAGAAACAGGAACTTTTCCTGGATCATTTTGCCAATACTTACAGTCCCCATCACATACACCCTATGTGAGGTGTTCCCCCTCCATCGTAATCTGGGGCACCTAAAAACCAACCAACATACCCTCTAACTTTTTGGCTGTGTTACTTTTACAGTACCATCCAAAAAGAGTAGTTTCTGTGATTTTGGTTTGGGCAGGAAGCCCTCATAGCCTTACATTGCTTTTTCTTCATCTACTAAGAAATCAAAGACAGAGACAGCGATGGAGACAGATCCTGACCTCCTCCACTTTGTTCAGCTGAGGCAGTGGCCTCTTGGTTATCCCAGGGTTTGATGTGACTCTTAGAAGCCTTTCCTGACAGCAGATGCATCACCAGGTGTGTCACAGGTGCCTCTTTGCATGCCATAGCTGACTAGGTGGGAGGCATAAATCTTTGAAGCATGAATTGCTAACTTCCAGTTATTTCCAATCTATTTTATAGTAATGTATGAGGAGATAACTGCTCCTGTTTCAAAACAAAGTTATCTTGGCATTTCCACCTTCCCTGCAGTCAGAGAAGGAAACAGTGATCCTTCAAACCCCTGGTCCTTCCTGGGAGCCTATCTTTCTCTTTCACTTAACTTTCAAGCCCACCCAGAAATGCCAAATCTGATGCCAGAGTGATAAATGTGAGTAGAGGGCAATCAAGAGCTGAGATAAAAGAGTCCATCCTCTAACAGACAAGCTTTACTGGAACATACACAACTATGCAGAGCTAAGCAGTGATATGTAGCCCTTGTTAATAAACTCACCAGTCTGCTGGCCAGATGTCCTGTGAGTCATGAGACTGGAGATGCTCTACAGCAGAGATCATGCAGATTCAACTCCTTAAAGTTCAAAGCATTCACAAGTTCAAAGCATCCACAACTCCTCTGTTCTGTTCACCTTTTACAATTTTTTCCAGTTCTTTGTTTAAAGCTGGTAATGCCTCATCTTACCTCAGCAGTCACTTTCCCTCCCTGAGCTGTTGCATTCCTTTCTTTATCTTTCCAAGGAGGCTTTTTTTTTGCTTTCCTTATCTCCTGTTTTGCTTATGGAGCCTTAGATAATGCAATGGCAGCAGCTACTCTTGTTCCTAAGGAGAGGGGGAGGAGGGAGGGTTCAACCATAAAACGATTATGTCAGTGCTGGCTACAGGCTACTTGGCCTGTAGTCTACCAACTTAAAATAAATTATAGATTAATTTAAATTTAGCTTTTTATTGTTTAAATCTAGTTACACTAACTCATCACTAATAATTCTTCACTTCTTCAGTATTTCAACAGATATCAATGCCTTTTAAAATCCAAGAAAATGATGGCTATGAATTCTACTTATCTATTTTTCTGTTGAAGTATTTAAAATACTCTAGCTCTACAGATGTAAGATTTTCCTTTATATAACTGTCATTCATGCTCTGTCATATGATGTCATCTGGATGCTTTATAACTATTTCTAGCTATTTCATCCAGTTTAACTATTAGAAGTTTTATTGACCTTTCTAGAATCATCCCCAAATTTGCTACTATTCTCTTTCATAATGTGGTAGTTTTAATCAGTTGCAGTTTCAATCCAGGTCATGTGTTATTGCAGGAAGCATTAACCATATCCTCATTACCAGGTGTCTTGGCATTTCCTGGGTGCTCCCCCAGAGTCCTGGAGGCATTTTGCCACTGCCTTTGAAAAATTGCTCCTTGTTGCTATTCCATCTTTACCTGATACAGGTAAGATCAATGTAGTGAACTCCCCAACACCTTCTGAAGAGGGGACCTATATAAAGAAATTATTCAGGTTTTTGGCAGCCTGTGTATCTGTCATAACCATTTGTTATTCTTCAAAAGCTGGCAAAAACCATCACTTCCTTTCTGGGTTTGCTGTTCTTGATATACTTAAAAGTTTCTTGGTTTTTTGCTATTGTCTCCATAGAGTGATTCACTATATCCCTTTAAACTGGGAGAAAAAATGAGACTTTAATTAGTATGTACTCCAGACAGCACAAGGAAACAATTCAAACATGTAAACATATGTTAAAAACATGGAAAAAAGGAACATGATTAGAAACAGTTGGCATGGATTTACCAAAGGCAAATTCTGCCTGACCAACATGATAGCTTTGTAAGGTGAAATGGTTGGCACAATAGGCAAGAAGAAAGCAGCAGGATAATTTGTACAATGATTTTACCAAGGTCTTCCTCTTATGGTCATCTGTGGCCAAGTTGGTGAGATATTGGCTGAATACACAGATGATGAAGAGAAAATAGTCTGGATCACCAGGCCAAAAGGGTTGTGATTGGAGGTACAAAGCCCAGCCAGCAGCTCATTACCAGTGTCATCCCTCAGAGATTGGTACTGGGGCCAGCACTGCTCATGAAAGACCCAGAAGACTCTCAGTAAATGCAGAGATTATCAAACTGAGTGGAGCAGTTAATATGCTGCAGGCAGAGCTGCTATGCAGAGACTCCAACTGCTTTGAGAACAGGTCTGGCAGGAATCTTATGAAGTGCATAGAACAAATGCCAAATCTTTCAATGTAGATGTAACAATACTGAGCAATAGTACAATCTGGGTAAATAAAAAAAGTGATAAGAAAAAGGAAGATTTGCCAAAAAGGACTTTGGTGTTTTGGTAAGCTGTACAATGAACACCATCAACACATTAGTCTGCTCTAACAGGAGTGTAGCCAGCAGGTTGAATCAAGTGGTTCTTCCTCCATTTAGCACTAATAAGGCTGCATCCAGGAGGTGTTGCCAGTCCAAGAAAAACATGGACATAGTAAGCAAGGCCAGTAAAGGACAGTCAATATGGTCAGGGCTGGAGCACAAGATACATGAGAACAGGCTGAGAAACCTGACTTCAATCTGCCTGGACAGAGGCACAGTGGAGCATTTTACTGCTATCTTCACCTATCTGATGGGAGAGTACAAAGGAGATGCAGAAGACAGCTGCAGCAGAGGTGAACAGAGAGGTGAACAAAGGCAGCAGACACAAGTTGTAACATACAAAATTCCCATTAAATATGAGGATAACCTCTTCTACTACAAGGGCCATCAAATACTGGACCCTAAAGGTTTATGGATCCTCCATCTTTGGAGCTGTTCCAAACTTAACTAGGCATTGTTAAATGAGTTGATCTGTTTGGGCCTCCTTCAAGACTTCATTCCAGCCTCCATCTGTAAATATTATACATCCACCTTGGTAAGTCCCAAGCTGCTTCCACTTTCTCTGAGACTTTTCTTTGCAGTCAAAAGTTACCAAATTACTCTTATTCCTGCAACATGAATTTTTTTGTATTGACAGTTGTGCTAGAAATAAACTGGAAGGACTGAGAGGCTGCACCTCATTAATAGGATTCAACAGCTTCTGTGAATCAGATTATTTCTCTAAGTCAGAAGCTGGGCCCTTCTCAGCAACTGGTTGTTACATATAGCACCTATGTATATGGTACCTAAGGTAAAGATGGTTCAGGTATGTCTTCTCTAAAGCAATCATATTTCATGGCTGATATTTAAGTGTAACCTGCATCCTCTCCCATTATTAGTAATCAGTAGAAGAAGGGTAGTGAGATAGTGACATAGTTTTAGGAGTTCTTCCCATAGATCAGATCACATTCAGATGTCCTCTTGTCATTTGAAATTTTTCTCTCAGGCAGTCCAGCATGACTGCTGAGTGACTGGATTTCCACTTTGGTAACTGAGAACATTGACTGTTGTGTTCCATCCATTCTCCCCTTGCTTTTATGAGAGGAGACAGCAACACTATGCAGCCTCTATTATTGACACAAGTTGGGCTGAGGGGTCTTTCTCCATAATAAATTATATTAACACAACACCTGTTAATTCAGCTACACTTTTGAAGAGAAAGAAGTAGATTTGCCATTTATACTTAGACTTATGCATTGTCCAAAATGAAACACACACACACACAAAAAAATCATTTCCCCTTAAAGTTAGCATTACAATTAACTAAAAAATTGTCTCCTGACTTGAAGAAGGGATGGAAGTTATCCAAATAGAGTAAACAAGAATTTTTCTCTGCAGTAGAGCCAAGACACCCTACTGGTTTACATCTTAAGAGGGAAGCCTTCCACTGGGATTCTTTGATGTCTCTTAAAGACAGCAGACTTCCCTTTGGCAAGGTCCTTAAAAAGGCTTCTTTCCTCTAGAAATCTAAGGATTTCTATTTTTTCACAGAATGTTTAAGAACACAGTGACTGTAAGGCTTCTATCCCTTCATTAAATGTTGTAGAAATCGGTCAGACAAAAATTAAGGCACTAAGGTAGTGCCTAGCACCAAGAATTCATACGCCTTCACAAACGTAGTTCACATATATGTATATGCCCATTACCACATTACCACATTCTTATTTCCTTAAGCAAGCAAAGTAAAGATATCTTCACAGAAAAATGAAAAAAAAAAAAAAAAAGCAATCTTATGAATAAAGCTCATCCTCGGTGCTTTCATTATAAAAGATTTTTTCAAGCAATAATTAAAAACCAGTTATTAATAATTCATTAGAACAGACTACTGACCAACTACTAACAGAGATGGCTCACAACTATAGTATAAAACTCCAGGGGGAAAAAAAAAGGAAGACAAGCAAGGTAAATCACCACCTTTTATTTATGTTATTCATATGTCTTCCAATTATGAAAATTCATTTCAAGGATGACAATCCCAGAAGGATTACAAAGGGTCTGTGTCAACACTTCCAGCTGTTCCAGCCCTCCCCAACAAACACATGGATTCTCAATTAAGGAATGTTCCCTACAATCACCCCCACTTTCAGCTCCCCACCTGGCTGAAGAGGACTTCAGGTGGTAACATCCCCCTCTACCTGCATGACCAAGGACAGTAAAGGATAGGCCATGGCACCACCTTGTGCCTGCCATCAAAGTCATACTTCTATCTCTGCCCACAAGGCAAATATTAGAAATATTTGGAAACACTGATAGAGCTGGAAACAGCTCTTAGTCAAAAATCATGGGAGATTTCTAAAGCTGGCTGTGTTTTCATGCAGTAATTTCCAGTCTTCTCTGTGCCTGTACAAATAAGCAGCCCATCACACCCAGCCACCATCACACCCAGCCACCACCACACCCCCCCGACCTGCTCGCTGCCCCGACTTTTTTCCCCTGGTACCGTGGGACCATCCACCTTAGTCAGGGGAGACTGTGGGTGGTGACATCCATATGAACCACACTTACTGCTGCTGGAAGCTCAGCTTCTTCTCTGTGTAAAATGGAAAAACCTGAAGGTCCTGAAGCCCATTCCAGTAGTAAAACTTAAACTGATGTACAAACCAATACAGGGGAATCACTGCAAACATGTACTGCCAATGCTGTCCAATCCACTTAAACTCAGGTTGCATCTCTTTGTTTGTGCTGATATCTATCAATCCAACCCAAGATTCAGTCAACGTGAAAGGATATTTGTAAGTAGATTCCCACAGTGTGACCTAAAATTGGCTTGGTTAAACTCAGGTAGGTTTTGAGCCTAGAACAGTCATAAATTACTAATATGATCTTTCCAACTGCCAGAGTAAAAAAATTATATATTCTAAAGAGTACTAATCATCTGAAAGAATTCTAAAATTATTCTAAGTGAAAATTATCATCTCTATGGGAGATGAAAGTTATAGAGGCAAGCTTCATTAAAATGCATAATTAGGTACAGGAAATACAAAAGACTGATCATAAAGCAGCACAAACTAAAGCCCTGAACTACTGAAAGTATTCCTGAAGGATTATCCCAGAGTCTTAAAAAGGTGATTTGGATTTGATCAAGAGATTTTAAACCCGTGAAGAAAATGAGTAAAATTTAGACTGAAGTTATGCCAAGGGGAGCTTGGTAACTTAAGTGTTGTAAGAAATGTTCTACATTTATAATATACAGGGAAATTTACACACTGGCATTCATGATGACAGAAGTATATATCAAATTTAACTTATCTATTTTTCTGAAATTTCATAGCATGAAGGGTGTTTTCTCTCCAGCCTTCTTTCCACCCATCAGCTTCCTCCCACTCAAGCCAACACCAAAATTTCACAAAATCACTGAATGGTCAGATGGGAAAGGACCACAGTGGGTCATCTGATCCAACCTCCCTGCTCAAGCAGGGCCATCCCAGAGCACATGGCACAGGACTTTGTCCAGACCATTCTTGACTATGTCCAGTGAGGGAGACTTCACAGACTCTCTGGGCAGCCTGTTCCAGTGCTTGGTCACTTGCACAGTAAAGAAGTTCTTATGTTCAGGTGGAACTTCCTGTGCATCAGTTTCTGCCCATTGCCCCTTGTCCTATTGCCCAGCACCACTGAGCAGAGCCTGGTCCATCCTCTGGACTCCCTCCCTTCAGGGACTGGTGGACATTGGTGAGGTCTCCTCTTGAGGCTGAACAGGCCCAGCTCCCTCAGCCTTTCCTCATAAGAGAGATAATCCAGTCCCCTCATCATCTTTGTAGCTCTTCTCTGGAGCCACTCCAGTCTCTCTTGTCCTGTGGAGCCCAGAACTGGACACAGAACTCCAGATGTGGCCTCACTAGGGCTGAGTAGAGGGGCAGGATCACCTCCCTGAACCTGCTGCCAATGCTCTTCCTAATGCACCCCAGGATACCTTTGGCCTTATTGGCCACAAGGGCACCACTGGTTTATGGAGGGCTTGCTATCCTTCAGGTTCTTCTCTGCAGAGCTGTTTTCCAGCAGGGCACCCCCATCCTGTACTGCTGCAGGTAATTCCTCCCCAGGTGCAGGACCCTGCATTCACCTCTGTTGAATTTCACATGGTTCTTCTCTGCCCATGCCTCCAGCCTGTCAGGGTCATTCTGAAGGGCTGCACAGAACTCTGAGGTATCAGCCACTCCTCCCAGCTTTGTGTTGTCAGGGAAATTGCTGAGGAGGCTTCTGCCCCTTCCAATAATCCAAGTTATTGATGGAAAGTTAAGAACCACTTTTATAAAACTACTATTTCACTAGTTTGAATTTATAAATTCCATTTCACAGATTAACTTCTGCAGGACATTTCAGTAAGGAAAGGCTTCTTTTTAAGCAGCTAAACTCAAGTCCTTACTGTTGTCTGTGTCACAGAAGTAAAAGTCACTGCATAACCCTAAAGAGTTCTCAGCAGTGCATGGAGAGCAATGCAGGTGGACACCAAGTGACCCACAGGTGCTCTTCTCTTGAGGCTGTGGTGCCAGGAGCTCTGCTCATACTCACATCACCTCAGTAGCACAGCAGCTTTTTACTTTTTTTAGACTACACATACTTATTGTACTCCAAAGCAGACTTCACTGAGTGTCATTCTGCTATCAGCTTCTCATCCACATGCACCCCAACCATGACTAAGATTACCACCAGGTAGGACTGCAGCAGCAGCAGCAGCATTAGGTTGGTCAGTGGTCCTGGCACTCACAATATTCTTATAAAATGTTGCACTGTCTGTCACAGCCTGTAAATCCTTGCAAAGCACGTGCACTTCTGCACTGAGCTCTGAGAGCACATGTTTGGATGTTACAGGACTGCCTCTTCACAGTGTTACACTGCATAGAGAGATGCTGTATTTGGGGTTTTTTTTTCTCTATACTCAGCCAAGAGATGTTCACTCTGCCAGTTGTTTAATATTCTTTAATAAGAATATTTCTATTTTTCACTAGAAGTGAGCAACATCAACCCGCTGCAGAGTTATCATTTTGTATTACATATATATTAGGTCTAATTTGCAAATATATATAAAAATTCTTTGGGGATGAAAATCCTGCTTATCTTAAACTTCACCATACACTCCACATACAATATTTTTCTAAGAATTGGTGTGTACTTCCCTTCCCATCACTTATTAATAGGCTTGCCATCTGTATTCCTCTTTAAATTCCACCAATTAATATTCTCAAGCCTGGAAACACTGTGGGTACAGCTTTCATAATGTGCAAAATCTGATATGCAATTCATTTTACACTGAGGAATTTAACCCAATACCAAAGAGATTGTAAGAACAGATTTGTTGCAAAGACTTAAAATAAATTGATTTAGTTGTATGAGACAACTTTCACAGGCATTCATTTAAACACTAAACTTTACTAGCCACACAGAGTTAACAAATGTGCTACAAAGCTCTTCAACTCCCACACAAGCTGACTCACACAAGATAACAAAACTATTAGTTCTTGAAAGAACTCTATATTTTCTTTATTGTTCCAATGACTTCCCCAGTTTGGAGGGGCACAATTTCAGAAGTTTACACTATAAAGAAAATGATGTTTGGAGATGGATGGGTGACCAGGTTATAAATGAAGGAAAATAGCCGTGATGACAAGTAATTTATGTCACCACCTCAGCTGCAAAATTCATCCAAAACTCAGTAATTTATCCAGCTGTATCCATTATTTTTCCCACCAGCTACCAGCCCACCCAAAGCAAGCACAGCCATTGCTGTTTAGTTCCTTCTTTTCACTGCATCCTTCCCATCTCATCCTTTTTTTGTCGCTGTCATTTTGTAACTTGTGCCACAGATCCTCAGTTAATTTGCCCACACTACTCATTTGTGGGTCTAAGTGCCATTTCATGTGACTCACACACTCTCTTATAATACGTTTGAGTCTCTATTCCTCTAGAGTAAAGGAGGGTTTTTTTCTGATGGATCCATACAGACCTGTCAAATGTGCATCTAAAGCCAATGGCTCATAAATGTCAAATTTAGATCAGGTAGGTCTTTGTTTTAATTTTTATTTGTTTCTATTTTTATTTATATTCTCAAAAAGAGGACTTACAGTTATTTCTAAGAGCATTATTTTTTTGCCTTGTGTAATACATCTGAATGTATTTTTACTAAAAGCAGTACCTTGCAAAGCAGGTAACACAAATGCCTTGAGGGGTTTTTTTCTATTTTTGTCTGAATTGGGTCCAAATATAGATAAGTAATGAAAACAAAATAACAAAATCTTTGAGTGTTCTTGTCTTTTAGGCTGTGTCCAAGCTGGGGCACCTTGGAGCACTTCCAATCTCCTTGGGCTGTAATATGTACTCTAGAAATCTGGACTTAGGCAAAAGGCAGGCACACACACCAGCTCCTTCACCCTGACATTGCCTGTTTTCCCTGGAGTGAAAAGCAGAACACGAGTCAGAGCTACCCATGACCTGAACCTTCAGGGGACTGTGACTGCAGGGATGCTGCTGTGCCACATGCACCAATTGATTTACACACAGCATTAGAAAAATAAACAAAATTATTGGACCATATGAGATATTTCCCCTTGCCCTATCACTATATGTTCTTGCAAAAAATCCCTCTCTGTCTTTCCTGTAGGCTTCTTTTATTAGAAGGATGGAATTAAGTCGACTGATAATCTGTCTCTTATCCAGGTTGAAAAATCCCAATTCTCTCAGCCTTTCCTCAAAGGAGAGGTGCTCCATCCCTCCAATCATCTTGGTGGGCTCCAACAGCAATGATCAATGTCTTTCCTGTGCTGAGTACCCCAGAGCTGGATGCAGCAGTCCAAGTGAGGTCTCACCAGCAGGTGAGGCAGAATCCCCTCCCTCGACCTCATGCACGTACCTCTTCTGCTGCAGCCCAGGACACGTTTGCCTTTCTGGGCTGCAAGAGCACATTGCCAGGTATATCCAACCTCTCACCCACCAGCAGCCCCAAGTCCTTCTCAGCAGGGCTGCTGTCCATCTGTTCATCCCCAGCACCTTGCTCTTAGTCTTGTTAAACTCCATGAGATTCCCATGGACCCACTTCTAGAGCTTGTTCAGGTCCCTCTGGATGGCATCCCATCCTTCAGATGTGTCAACCACACCACTCAGCTTGGTGTCATCTGCAAGTTTGCTGAGGCTGCACTTGATCTCTTTGTCTACGTCATTAATAACACACATCCAGATAAATGACATCTGTGTAACCCTCCCCTTGTCCACTGATGTAGTCACCCCATTCATAGAGGGCCAGTAGTTTGGTCAGGCAGGACTTGCCCTTGGTGAAGCTATGATGGATGGCTCGAGTCACCTCCCTGCTCTCTGTGTGCCTTAGCACAGCTTCTAAGAGGATCTGTTCCATGAAAATTCATTACTGTGAGTGTGGTGAGGCTGACCAGAGAAGCTGTGCATGTGCCATCCCTGAAAGCATTGAAGGCCAGGTCTGGGGGCTCTGAGCAACCTGGTCTAGGGGAAGGTGCCCCTGCCCATGTCAAGGGGGCTGCAACTAGATGTTCTTTAAGGTCCCTTCTAACCCAAACCATTCTATGAGTCTGTGTACAGGTATCTCACCAGAAAGTGAGGAACATCAAAAAGCAGTCCAGAACAAAAATTATTATAAGACAAAGTCTGCTCTTTTCATGAAAGGAAGGGCAAAGAAACTGCCCAAGTAAAGGTTTGTGGGAAACTAAAAGGGGGCTCCAGGAAAGAGCTGGACAGAGGAAACCAAGTCCAGTCAGGTACAGAAAGAGCTGATGATATGTCTGAAAGGTGTAAAGCTATAAAGGATGGAAGAGAAGATTGAGTGTCTAAATTTAGAATAAGATTAAATTTGAGTTTAGATAGTGATGTGAATTGCTCAAGTCTCATTATAGGGAAAATACAGAAGGGGAAGGAAGGAATGCAGTAGGTTTTTCGATCCATCTTGATTCAAGAATGGGAATTCCTGGATCAGTCTTGAAGAGGATGAAGAGAAACAAACAAAAGTCTGTGCTGATCTGTACATTGATATGTAGAAATAAGATTAACTGCAACTACCACTTGATCTATTGATTAGATGCCACAAGATGATGAACTGCGAGCTAATGGCAAGCTATTACCCAATTCAGTCTAGGAGCAGTGGAGTAAATCGATACACAGCAGATATCTGAATTTTATTGCTGGTTTGCAGGGAGAAAAACCTGTAAGTTGCTACATTCTTTTAGGTATGTACAATACAGATATGCACCTTAGAAACTACATTTGGCTTTTAGATATCACAGGACAATTAAATGATTTTTTCTTCAGTGGGCTGACTCCACCATCATTATTGCAGCCTTAATCCCTGAGGTATTGCTAGCTTCATTGTTCAAGCTACAAAATGGATTTCTACCTCAGAAATAAAAGATGGAAAGTCTCTACAGGAGATGCAGATAACACCTGGAACTTTACCATTACTGGAACAGCCAGCTTAAGTCAGCTGAGGAATTCTCATTGAAATTCTGGAATATGTGGCTTTCATCCTGTCCCTTATGCAGAGATTAGACCCTCCTGCCCTTTAAACTTCATGAATTTTTACAATGTTTATGATATTATTTCTAGAAGGTGGAAGAAGAAGATTTTTGCAAATGTCTCTTTGAATATTTGGAGGGTTATAGCGCTCTCAAGTTGAAAACCCAAATTGTAGGATCAGCAATATCAGTGACCAGATGTCATACACTTCAGAGCTGGGGATGAATATGATATTAGCACCTCTCAGATTGAAAAACTCCTTGAGATGAGTTTTATAAAAGTTTAAAAAAGGACCTTTAGTATACTTTTACACTAAAAGTATAAAAGTTCCTTTAAAAAGGAAGACATCTGTTCAAAATACTATTACTTCAAATTAACACGTGTCTTTGAAATAAACAATGGAAAAACATGGACACACTCCAGCAAGACCAATGAAGAGCCATCAGTACGGTTGGGAGCTGGTATAAAGACAGGATGAGAAACCTGAATTTGTTCTACCTGCAGAAAGAAGGCTCACTGGAGCATTGTACTGCTGTCTTTAGCTACCTGATGGAGGAGTACTGAGGAGATGGAGTCACTTTCTTCTCAGAGGTGCACAGTCATGTAATCAGAGGCACCAGACACAAGCTGAAACGTGCAAAATTTCCATTAAAGATTAGAAAGATCTCTTTCACTGCAGGGGTAGTTAAGCAGTGGACCAGGTAACCCACAGAAGTTATGGATCCTCTGTATTTGTAGCTGTTCATAATTTGAGTTTATATGGTTCTAAGTCATTTGATCTAATTGGACCTGATGTCCACAAACTAATCTATTTTGAGTCTGCTGACACTGTGTACACAGACTTCTGTAGTAGCTAAATTCAGCAATTCTCTGTCTTTGAAGTAAAAACAATATTGTCTCATATTTTAAATTAGTCCCCTACTGGCTTCACCAAGCTCCCCATACAACTAATATCAAGAAATTTGCTAAAAAGCTGTTCTGCTTTCAGCGTATCCAATATCTCCACAATTTCCAAAAGTTTGATCACACCATAACCCCAACCTTCTTGTCTCCTGTTTGAAATGTATCAGCCTTTCTAGGTTCTCCTCATAAGGAAACTTCTCTATCCTCTTAATCATCTTAGCTGTGTTTGTACTTTCTCCACACTGTCCTTGATATGCAGAGACCAGAATAGCATTCAGAATCCCCTGCCTTATTCTGAATACCCTTTCTGATGATTTCCAACATTCCATCAGCTATGTTTGCTGCTTCACATCAATAAAAAATTCTATTTGGTTTAGCAATGAAATTTAAAATTATTAATCCCATCATGCCATGCATTAGTCTTTCTGAGCTACGCTGTGAGCTTATTTATTTACCTCAGCCTCAGTCATAAATTCATAGAATGGTTTGTATTGGAAAGGACCTTAAAGATCACATAGTTCCAACCCTTCTGCCATGGGCAGGGACACCTTCCACTAGACCAGGTCACTCAGAGCTCCATCCAGCCTGGCCTTGAGCACCTCCAGGGATGGGGCATCCACAATTTTCTGGGCAATCAGTTCCAGTGCCTCACCACCCTCTCAGTAAAGAATTTTTTCCCTAATATCTAATGTAAGATTCTTTCAGTTTTGATACCATTACATAGTGTCACGTTTTGAATAAGTTTACAGATTTCTCATGACAATGACCACGTCTTGTATTTTATTATGATGTGCCCATAATACTCTTGGGCATCCTGGAGGCCTGATAGGCAGGAATGAGAATAGCAAGTATAGTAATAAATGTGAATTACTGCCCTTTGGGGCTAATAACAAGACATTTTGTTACCAGTTGGTTTACTAATACCCAGAGATTAAAAAAAATAGGGTTTTTTAACTGATTATATGGCTCATGCTAAGCAAAGGTGTCAACACTGGAGGTGATTTTGTCATGACAAATCATGCAATTTAGGATTAACTGGGTAATGCAAAAAGAGGATTGTCATTACTGCCATTGGCAGTACTGTCAACAGTAAATTTTAATTTGGAATGCTGCTCATCAGCTTGGTGACCAATTTCCACAAAAAATAGGGACAATGCTGGAATGGTCTAATAGAACTATTGGAGGGAGGGAGTGGTGAGAGCAGAGGGATGAGGAAGAGTCAAAGAGCTCAGGTTATTAACCCAGTGAAAGAAAGTCTCAGATGAGATACAATTTCTCTCTAGGAATACAAAAGGTGCAACATCAAGGCTGGAAAGAGCTATATAAATCAAAGCAAAACACCAACGCAAACGGCCATGAATAAATTTACATCAGAAATTGAAGACCAGAACCAGAAGAAAGAGGGCAGTGAGTTGCTACAGGAGGATTTAATGTTCAGTCAGTTATTAAAAATTGCTTAGTCTCTCCCAGATCGTGCAGACTGACTTGAATGATTCCCAAGACCAACCACCTTTTCCAGCTGGGGACAGCCTGGCACCTTGTCCCTTTTTTCTGTCATAACAACCAAAACTTTGTGCTGTTTAGCAACCAATCTGGTTTCTGCTGGAGGTACTGGTCTCATAAAGAGGCCTCAGCAAATAATAAACCTCTAAAATTCCAGGAATTAATAATGAGTGGAAAAACACTCCCATAAAAGATTGCACAAAGATACAAAAGATTCAAAATATGGATATTTTTAGCTTTAGGGCTATAGATCTATTCAATCTGAAAAGTTACTGTTGTCTGTATCTGCCCTTAAGTTGTTCCTGTCTTTCTGTCTGGGAAAGCAATGCTATAGAATTCTATTCAGCAACAGATCTGTTTGGTCTCAGCTGGAGAACTTTGTTTAACTGCTTTTTAATAGCTCTTGGGAGAGTTTAGAGACAAGACGTGCACACACATGCAGAAACAGTGTTGGGAAGTATTTTCTGGTGAAAGGAAGGAGCAGTAAGCCTGCCCACCCTGGGGAGAGCCTCTGACATCTGCTCACAGATACTGACAAGCAGGACATCGTGAGGAGAGAAGCTCTCCTGTGGTGATACAGCTCAGGTCCTTCCTTCCAAGGAAATGAGACAGTGAACTGCAGACTATCCCTTCCCAGGAAGCTGAGAGGCCATTTACACAGGAAGAATCAAAGATCTGGTTCTACCAGCTCACAAACTAAAATAAAAGGTGAAGTCCTGCCTTTCTATTATTTGTTTTCATATTGCCTGCAAAGTTCATTTTTCATCCAAATATTTCACAGGTCAAATATGGAGAGAAGCACGAAGCAGGAACCATCCCTCCCCTCATGCCACAGTGCTTATTCTGGAAACCAAGGAGGGTCTTCAAATATAACTTTTATTCCTTACAGCTCCTGATGATGTTAGAAGAAGTAACACTGGCATTTATGGGAGAAACCAGCAATTTATTTGATCCATTTTGCTCTCCTTCCTGTTAATAATCATTGCAGCAAAATAATTTCCACTGGAAAATGGCCTCATAATTTTTTCAGCCTTTTCCATGGGTTATTACTATATACAGCAATCCTACAGAAATGTGGGGAAGCAAATATTGGCCTAGCATATTGGTTAAAGTCTATGAAGTGTGAACATGAATAGATTAATCCAGATTTGAAAGCCCTATCCTCAAATTTTTATTTATTCAGTATTGCTTCATTCATCCACTTCAACAAAAGATTCCAGACAGTATGACAAATCATGATTATGAAGAGGCTAAGTGCTTCAATTGTCTCTTTCCCCATGGTCTGAGCAGGAAATGATGATCACTCTCCTATGAGATTTTATAAAGATCTTTCTTTTTGAGAAATAAAATGGGGTTTTGGAGAACGTGCAAATGTTCCTGTGAATTAGATAATTCTGCCCCTTGGCAACTTTTCAAAAGTTACCAATATCAGGCAGAAAGTCAAAGAGTTATGAACTGGATGAGGGCAAGCCCTCCTAGGGAAAGAAGAGAAAAGCTTGAGGATGCATGTACGTGCCCTACAGGGAAGCTTTCAGATCAAGATCCTTTCTGACTCATTTCTGGTGTCAGCTCAGTGTAAGTTAATGATCACTTTGATTTTTCAAAAGAAGCCAAAATTTCTCTCAACAGATTACTAAAGCTGCCCAGAGCATACTATTAACCACATAAAGGCCTGATTCTGTCACTAGTAGCAACCAGGCCTGCTGCTCTACCTGCATCTCATAAAAGCCTTGGGGGTTTCCTGCAAACTTAAAATCCTGCTACAGACACTGCATCTCACAGGACCTGTGTTCCTCAGTAGGATGCCCAGTCTCCAGGGAGACAAGCTCAGGTGTGGGGTCTCTGGCCACACCTTCTCACTGCTGCAAAACTGTGACCAACACCAGTGATACGCCAGAAACTCAATGGAAAGCAAAATGTCAGCTTGCAATTTGAAAGTTGTCCTTCACCCTGCTGCCTTCAAAAGAGTTCCAAGGAGCTGAATGTATTTTCCTGCACGCTTTCAGCTGTGATTTCAGACATCAGCTTCCTTTTGCCACCCAGAATGTGTGGACACACACATTTAGAGAGCTGGGGAATTACAGCATGGAAATTCCTTTTCAGGCCTGAATTTCTCCTGACTCTCAGGTCCATTCCCAGGCTGACAAGCTGACTGCAGCTTCAGTTAGGGAGGAAATCTCCCAGGGTGATAATATAGTGAAAAATAGAGTGGAATTCATAGTAAAGATTAACACCTGGTGTCTTTCCCGTGGGATACCTCCTGAGGTACTGTCCCATGGATGTTTTTCCCAATTGTCCAATGAGCTACTGTCCTGTCCTAGCTGCACATAATTTGCTTTAAATACGGGCTGTCCATTCAATAAAGTTGGCCTTTTTTCCCTAAAGAGGTCCATGTGTGTCACTGTCCTTTCTGTCTCTTTTTTCTAGCACAGTAACCACAAGCGTGCCTGCCCTGAACTTCCCTCGGGTGATGCAAATCCAGCGGCTGCCCACGAGGTCTTGACTTTGATTTGTGCCAGCACAGACAGCTTATAACTAGTGAGAACAATATTCACAGGTGTGCCTCTCCATCCATGCACAAAGGCTCAGAAGGTGCAGCACTCTGAGCCTAGCCATGGACCTTGAAGGGACCAAGAGGATCCCCACAGGCTGCTGGACCAAGCTGTGCTGCATCCCCGGCCAGCTGGGCTCAGCCTTGTGCTGCACAGCTTCATGAACCTTCTCAGGAAGGTGGCACAGATTAATGAACGCTCTGAGAAAGGTGGTGACTGACTGGGCATGGAGCAGAAGATAAAAAGAAGTATCAGGTGATTCCTTGACTGAAAGGCAACTGTGGAATTTTCCCAGCCTTGCACAGTACAGGGTTCACCAAGGACCAAGCTGCTTACTGGAACTCTCCAATGCCTCCAGACCTCTACATCCAACCAAGACTTTAACCTCTCTTTCCTATCCAAGCCCCCTGCCCCATTACAGCCCAACTCACCAGCACTTCATTGCACTTTCTCATTGAAGTCACTTTCCATCCACAAAGACAGATATCTGTAAGTGGTCATATAGTCAAGCAGTTAGTTTGATTCAAAACCTGAGTAAAAATATCAAGCTTCTACTCAGAGAGAACAAGGTTGACAGAAGAGAAAATCCTGTTTAGCTCTGTTTGCATTTTCTCTAGCAAAATCAGTACAATTAGTCTAATTTACTATAATTTAATTAGTCAGGCAAGTGTCCTCTCTACTTTTATTTGCTGTTGCCCTGAAATAAGTTACTGAATTTTTAGAAGAAAAAACAAGAACTTATGAACAGAGATGCTAAAAAAACCACCACCCAACCAAATAAACCAGTATTAGCTCTTTTAAAATATAAGAAACAATACTGTGAAGCAAATATTATTAAAATGTGGTTAATTTTAGCATATCATTCACTTTCCTTTTAAGTATGCATTCCTGTTACTATGAAATAAAAGGTTAAATTAACAATAAATGATAAAATGTCATTTTATTATTTAAATTATATTTAACATTTGTATTATCGTTCACTCTCTTTTGGTTTTCTAATCATTTCTTAGACCTTTTTGCATATAAAACAAAAAAAAAATTTAATTGAAGTTCACCTTTAGCACAGTAAGTCTTCAGCAAATTTATGCAAACTGTCCAAGTATGTTTGCACCAGGAATGTATCCTCCTGCTGCCATACTAGAGATAAGAAGGGACTTTCTAACTTCCAAAACAAGACCAAACACTCAGCTGAATCCCTCAGGCCCACTAGTTTTCCAACCATGCTCATAATTTACTAAAATACCAGCATTCTTTTCACCATCACTTTCCATTTTTCTCCTCTTTTTCTGTGAAGCATGCTTTATGCACAAATGCCTATGGCCAAAAATTGTCACAAGCTTTTTGTGGTAATTCACCATTCAATTAACAAATTGTGTTTTAAGCTTCAGCACACACAAACCCAAACTGTTTTAATTTTAAAAGTGTATCCATAGAAATCTTCTAACACATTGTAAACTGTCACTGGAAATATTTCTGCATTTTCTATATTTTCATTTTCCTGGTAGAATATAAAATTGCAGTTGTGCAGTTCACACCTAAGAGAAATTTATATGATATAAGGAACATTTTAAGTTTCTTTCAAATTAACAATATAGAATTAACCACCTTGTGGGGACATGCTTCATTATTTTCTCATCTTCAAGGCTGACAACATTAAATGTCCCTTGAAATTTTTAAGCTTTTTGACAGACAGGATGCAGTGTCTGCACACAACCTCAAGAAGAAATAATAACATAGCTATTACTTTTTTTCATGTATTATGTAGTACAGGAACAATACAATTAGTTGAAAACAAATAACTTTTTCATTTTTCATTAAGTTGTATACACTCTCCTTCAGCATTATCTGTTATGAATGGTACAATATCAAGATGATGCATTATCAAAGTTCAAAGCTGGAGTCTCTCAAAGCTGGAGTCTCTTAGAGCTGGAGACACTAGTAATGGGGTATTATTAAAGTCTTGAAAATAATCATGCATATGGTAGGTGATTCTGCTTTAAATTATGTAGCTAAAAACAATTATGGGAAACATTTTAATATTTCCATTATTTGAGTCCAAAATAAACACACGCCTATTTCAAAAGTCTTCATTTTCTCAAGTGAAAAAAGGATATAATATATTGTTAACAGACAGAATATCTGCTGTACCAGGATCTATCATTTTAGCAAGGAGAACCTTAGAAAACAACACTAATTTGTCATTGTCCTTACTAAAGCTTTGGAAGTGAACATAAATTATATTGTGCATTTTTGTTCACCCTTAAGGCATTTTATTTTTATAGATGTTAGGAAAAATTTCTGTGTGTTTGATTTGAAGCCACGCTGAAACTTTTCAGACCTGCTTTTGCCTTGTATCTGGCAATCCACTGTGATTAACTGCAAAATTTCTGCATAAGCTACAGCAAGCCTGAAGAGGCACATTCCATGATTGCCTTCACTGAACCGAGCGTCCCATTCCTCCTTTCCACCTGGAAAGTGTTGGGGTTGAATATTCGGTATCACAGCAAGAAGGTGAGGGGCCCAAGGGCTCCCTAGCTGGCAGCTGTGCAGCCAGGATGACAAACTCTGCAGGAAGAACGTGATCCCACAGTGGCCAGGCCCAGTCTGGCACTACAGCTCCAAGCCTTGAACATCCCTACTCACAAAGCCATTAGCACACCTTTCCAGGGGTATTCTGGAGTGCCAGAGTCTGATCTAAGTTTATAACTGCAGAGAGGCCAGCGTTAATGCAATCTTTTAGAGGATAAAAATGGTCAATGAATAATCATTTTTCTGTGTGAGCTTTATTGCAACCTTGGAGAGGGACACAAGGAAAATCATTTATGAAATAATTTTTAGGGTATGGCGTTTTCTTCTGATCTTTGAGTTTAGGTTTTGGCAAAAAAATTAGTTTCTTTGGGCTGCCTCGATCTCTGAAACAAAAGTTTAAACAACAGTTGCCCTGCTTAGTGCTACTTTTCAAATCAACTTTTACCTGACTCATACAACAAACCAGAGACTGGTATACTGAGAAAGCTGTAGAAAAAAGTGTAGCATGAATTCTTCATCCAATATCACTGTCTCCAGGAGAATTTTAAATGAAAACTGGTAGACCATTTAAAATAAAGTTTTTTCAATATAGTTAAGAAAGAAGAAATCTCCATTTTCAATTACTTTCTGATTAAGTTAAAGGGTTAACATTTATTTGTGTGTGTTGTGTGTGTGTGTGTGTGTGTGTGTGTTTGGCATGTGTGAATTTTTAATTCCAGCATGTACTGAGATGAGTTTATGGCAGTTCATGTTATTGTACAGTAAGACTGCCTCCACATGTGCTCTGAGTGAGATATTGGATGTTTTTTTAGGATATTCAGAGCAGCAACAAAGGCTTATTTTGCTTATTTCACTACTGTTAGTCTGAGGTGGTTTGGGGTTTTTTATTGGCTCGTAAAAGTGGCCAAGATTATTAAAGTAAAAGGACCAAATTCCTGCTTTTTGTCGGTTTTGTGCAAAATGCTGGAAACTGTTTGTAACCATTTCTCTGTAGGAAAATTAAGCCATCTCATGTTGAAAGAAGGGAACCTGTTGCAGGGAACTCCAGGTGAGCTGTCCTGTGCACAGAGCACTGCTGTGCAGAGACACCAGCTCATCCATGAGCCCCCAGCCAGCACACTGCGCCTGGATGGCTCCCGGAGCCAGCACCAACCTCCCCATCCCTGGCTGCACCTCCAGCTCCCAGGGCAGCACACAGCCCTGCTGTCTCTTGTGCCCACAGCATATTTATGCCCTGATACAAGGTAAGATATGTACTAAGAGGGTATTGACAGCTCTAAGCTAAGTCTCAACTTTTCTTTTGTTATCTCAGTCCTTTACTTCCCGATCGCTTTGTGTTTGAGCTTGTGCCTGCCAGGCTGGCTTACTTGTCCTCTTCTCTATCAAAATGAAAGCATGGCTAGTTTAAAAGGGCTGACAACAAAATCCTCTATCTAAATGAAAGAAAACAAAACAAAACAAAAACCTTACCTCAGCATAATCGTCTGTCTACAGCATGAGAAAGAAAAAAGTGTCAGCAATCTGCAGATTTTTAAATTATTTTTATTGATTCTCATTGATGTCCTTGCTGAAATGTGAACAAAAGACTGAGTCATTTACTGAGGTCTATTCAAGACTTTTCTGATAGCTTAACCAATAATAACTGTATAAAAAACTCAGCTGGGTGGAGGCAGAGATCCTAAAAGGATCTTTATAATAAGGGAAGAGTTCACAGAGCTGCCACAGGGCAGTGTACTCACCCTTGAATACACCAGATGCATTTCTGCATGGAGGTTCAAGGGCAGAGTACCAGTATGGGCATCAGCTCTGCTGGTTCTGCCCTGCTATGGTGTATTTGGTTTGCATGGCCAAGCTTTGGTAGCCAGAGACCTACAGAGGAGGCTTCTATGAGAAGCTGCTAAAACCTTCCTCTTTGTCTGTCAGAACCAATCCCTGGTAGCTCCAAAGATGTACATGCCACTGGTAAAGGCTGGGCCATTTAGAAATGGTGGTAACACCTCTGCAATAACATATTTATGAAGAAAAAAATCCCAAGTTGCTGCACAGTTGTAATTGAGGCCAGAGAAGAGCAGAGTGAGAACGTGTGAGAGGAACAACTCTGCAGACACTGAAGTCACTATAGAAGAAGGGGGAGGAGATGCTCCAGGCATTGGAGCTGGGATTCCCCTGCAGCCCCTGGAGGTCCATGGGGGTGCAGATATCCACCTGCAACCCATGAAGAAGACCCACAGCAGAAAGGGTGGAGGCCTGGAGGAGGCTGTGACCTTGTGGGAGCGTGGAGAGAGGAGCCTACACTGGAGCAGCCTGTCGTTGAAGGACTGCAGCCCGTGAGAGAGTGACCCACACTGCTGCAGTTTGAGGGGGACTGATGCCCATGGGATGGATCCACATTGCAGCAGCTTGCAGAGAGCTGTTGTTCATGAGATGGAGCCACATCAGAGAAGTTCACAGGGAAGTGTCTCCCACGGGAGAAACTCCACAGTGGAGCAGGGGAAGGGCTCCTCTCCCTGAGCAGCAGGAGAAACCACAGGTGATGAACTGACCATAACCCCCATTCCCTGTCTCCCTGCACCGCTGTGGGGAGGAGACAGAGCTGGTAAAGATGGGGGAGATGAGGGGAAGGTGTTTTTAAGGTCTTACTTTACTTTTCATTATCCTGCTCTGGTTTTGTTGGTAATAAATTCAATTAATATCTCTAATTCCAGTCTGGTTTTGGTATTTGGTGAGTGATCTCTTCCAGTCCTTATCTCAGCTCATGAATCCTTCGTTATATTTTCTCTCCCCTGTCCAGCTGTGGAGGGGAGTGATAGAGAGGCTTTGGTGAGTGTCTGGAGTCTGGCCAGCTTCAAACCACTACATAAGGGAAAGGCAGATATGGAAATTTATTGTTATTAGTAGTAAGTTATGATTTGACTAGCACAAGGAACTTATTTGTTGAATTATCTTTAAATCATCATATTTCAGAGTAGAACCACACTTTAAATATGGGAAATGTTATTTGTTGTATATGTATTTTGTTATTAAGCATAATTAAAGTTGAAAGCCATGAACCACACTCGAAGCTACTGCAAGGCTATAGAACATTTCTGTGGCCAACAAAATAAAGTTCCATATGCTGGAGAAGTCAGCAGGCAAGAAGTAATACACTTAGTAGCCTAAACTACAGTATGCTGTGGGCCAGTATCTGTGCAAATATTTCAGAAATGAGTAATGAATAACTATTCTATTCTGAGAAATAAGTATGTGACTGCTAACATCATCATTTCTAGATATGCAAACTGCCAAAAACTAAATCTAAACTTTGGAGAACAAAACGTCTCTTTTTATGGGTGTAAGATTCTACAGTGCCCTACAGTTTCTACAGAATTCTACAGTTTGAGGCATCTCAAAGATATCATATCTAGCTAAAGTATTTCACCTCTTGACTTTTCTAGAAGCCTTGCTGTGATTTTTTCAGGCACTAAGTCACACAGAATATTCTATGTTTCCTTTGTACCCTCAGAAGTAGACAACAAAAGCTTTTTTTTCCTTTATGCTATGTTTTATTCATAACCATTGAAAAGAAAAATCGAAACTCTGGTGTGAGTCACTCTTTAGACTTTTCTATTAGAAAATTGAATCAGAACTGTAAATGGTTTCAGACACAGATACCCAAGACCAGCACTGGAAACAGAGCAAAAACTAATGCAGACCTGGAAAAGGCAGTTGCAGTGCAATGTTTTAAAATGCAACTGAAATGAGACCTAATTTGCACCAGGATTGCCACAAGAATCATTCACTAGTGAAAGAAGCAAGGGCTATCTCTGAGACGAAAAAATAATAGCTGCAGGCTTCATTGGACTCCAGAAGAGAAGTCTTTTACCACACACATCCTTCTGCCACAGCTCTGGACTCTGAGCGCCCTCAAGGGAGCCAACTCTCCCCAAAAAGGTCACCACGGGCAAGAGTGGTGCAAACACGATCCACTGTGGCTCTCCCTCAACCAGAGGCATCCCATCTAATGCTCTGGGATCCTTCTTACCTGAAAGAGAGTTTCTCCATCTCTATTGGAACAATCCCTTTCCTGACCTGCATAGCACTGAGATGACACCAGAGCCTGGTTCTGTTACACTGATATATTTCTGATATCTGATACTTGGTAAAAATGCCCTCCAGTCTAGAGGATGTACAACTCATGTTCCCAGCCAACAACACAGAGCTTGCATGAGCAGAATGTACAGAACTGTGGCTGGCTTCAGCCTTCTACATTCATAGCTGGTCGTGAGGAATAAATCACCCATTAGAGAAGCTCAGCATTTTCATCAGTTTATATCTGGAGCTAGGTTGTCCTCCAGGTATATGGAGTACAAAACTTCAGCTCACTCTAAGCAAAGAGCCAAAGAGATAAAGAGTCAAAGCAGGCCCTCTAAAGAAATTGCTATCTGACCTGTTCCCATACCTCTAGTTCTGCACAAATTCACCTAATGAAATTTTGATAAGAAATTGTGTAAGTTTTCTGGGGGGGGGGGGGGGGGGGGAAGGAAGAGGAAGGGATCCTGGGGACTACAAAGTTAGAACAGCTTCTGTGGAGATAGATCACTGACTGAGACAAATATAGTAATTATGAGATGTTTAGTTAATTCTTCACCATTTAGGTTACACTGCATTGTTACATGCTTTTGTGAACATATCAGGGCTGTGATAAGGACGGCTATAGAAAAACCTATGCTATGCAAACCTATGTAAATAAAAGTGAAATACATTTAAAATAAAAATTTTATTTGCAATATTTCTTTCTTTCTTTTGATTGTATTAAACAACACTTGTGAATGTATTAGTGGTGGATTTTTTTTCCAAAAGAAGGAGCACCTCCCACAGTTCTCTACCATGTGTGGACAGAGCAAAAAAATCATTCACATTCCTTTAAATACCACAAAACAAAACAGATAAAACCCCCAATGAGCTCATATTTATATAAATATTATTACATTTGTGTCATGTACTTTTTATATCTCATGAACTGTAGCCTTAGAATGTTAATAAAAACCATAATGTTTGCATCCATAGTTCATAGTTTAAAAAACTTAAAATTTGTAACAGGAACACAATGCATTTTATGCACACTATTTATCCACTTTAAAAATGGGGGTGGGAAGAAAGCAAGGGAAGCACCAGGGACCTGATCTCGCTCCCATCAAAGACTGTGAGAAGTTTTCCTATTGACTACAAGATGCTGGATTGTGCCTTTGGTTTTGCTGGCAGACCCGTACGTGACTTTTTGTTTCTCCTGTGGCTAAAACACAGTCATTTGCTGCCCTCTAGAAGCAGGCTGACACACTTCAGTTTACTTCAATACAGGCCTTCTCACTGTAATTTTAAAAACACACCCTACAATAATGACGAGCAATGTCAAAGGACTAGAGGGATGTGAGGAACTACAAAGTACTGAGAATTTTGAAGTGTTCTCTAAATTCAGTAGTTTGATAACATCACTGGTTATTCTGTTTGAAGCATGTAACATGTATTGCTCCTGGTATTATCAAACTTTCAAGAAGAAATTAATTCAGATTATTGCTTTATTCTGCTTAATAAAACCGAAAATTAACAGAATAGAATAATGAGTGCCTTATTTAAAGCCCAATCCTCACCACACTGATACAGGACACTGAGAGGAATGGGAGATTCATCAGGTTAGGAAGAAAGAACCACAAAATAAGTCAGTGAGTTTCAATTGATTGATAAATCTTTAGTGCCTCCAAAAGTAGCAGCAATCTCATCTATTAAAAATGATTATTTATCAAGTGCTTTGAATTTTTTTCCAATTTTATTTTGGTTTTATTAGTAGAGGGGGAAAAGGCTAAAAACTACTCGGAAGTGCCTGATTTCCATAAACTCCCCAATGAATGACAATTAGGAATTAAATTCATTTTAAAAGGAAAAAGAAAAGAAAAGAAAAGAAAAGAAAAGAAAAGAAAAGAAAAGAAAAGAAAAGAAAAGAAAAGAAAAGAAAAGAAAAGAAAAGAAAAGAAAAGAAAAGAAAAGAAAAGAAAAGAAAAGAAAAGAAAAGAAAACCCCCAAACCTTCTCACTTCAACTCCAAGAGGTCAAACAATCCAAGCATGAAAGCAATGAATGAATAGCACTCAAATGTAAAGATACCATTCAATTATCATTGTGTAATGCAATTAGATTACAAGTTACAAGTATACGGTTTTCTTAGATTTTTATTTATTCATTTATGTATTATTTCACTTCCATCACAAGTGGATTTCATGTGTGAAATATGTAGAAATAGAAATATTGTTCTAGTACCATTTTGCAAGCAGCCAAATGCCATTAAGTTATATCTCACACTATGCTCATTGCTATATTATGTTCCCTGAAGGGACAAAGGACTTGCAGACCAAGTCTTGAACAGCTGAAAAGTTCTTGATTCTCCTTACACCTGACTATCAGAAAAATTGCCCACTTAAGGATATATGCACTAAGCAACCAAAAATCAATTCATAATTAGCAGCCATTTTAAAAAAAATTTTGTCTTGGAATCACCGAACTGTTTACATTGGAAAACACCTTTCCAACCTGTCAAGTCCAACCATTAACCCTGTGTTTGCTTCTCTTCTCAGAACTTTGACAACAAATACAAGCAGGACAGGCCTGCAACTTTGAATCTGAGGTTAGGTACTCATAAGATTCAAACTGAATGCGACTGTTGTGCTATATGTAGTTTCAGAGACAGACATAGACCTTCAAATTAAGATTTTGGCAGGTGAAATATATTTGTGATGTCTCGTTTAAATGTCAAAATTTAACTAAAGTGAATCGGTAGTTGCTTATATCTCCTAATAAACATTCTTTAGCAATGCCAATGTTTCTCATTTTCCTGACTGAGTCTGAATATTTTTTCCTTTGAAGTGTAAATCAAAGATTCAAGAATTCTTTCTAAGTACACTCTCCCCTTAACCAGATCTATGCTATTGTTGCTTCTAATTGACTTGTCTGAAATCAAACATTATTTTAAACTCAGGTAAGGTAAGCAGCAAGGTCAAGATCAAGGGTCCAAGAGCTTAAGCATTTTTCCTGTGAAGAAAAAATAGTTGAACAGTCTTCCAAAGAATGGCAGCAAGATAGAGTTTAATCACTTAGATTATTTGAGTCAACTGCAAGGTCAATAACGATGTGTGCTCCCCCACTAAAATACAAACAGAAGGTGGGTCATGCATGTCAGGCCCTGACCAATCCAGACCAGTGTAAGGTTAACTCTTTTAAACACCTTTAAGGAGTGAATGTCAAGCCAGGTACTCCCAAAGTTTTCTCAGATTGCTGGCTGTGGAGTTTTCAGCCAAATAAAGTATGGTGTGGATGCCACCAAGTGGTAGCTGTTATCGCATAGCAGTGTCTTCAGCATGGCCTCACTCTAGGCTAACTGTTCAGTTGCAGAAAATATTCCTGGTACAGACATTTACCAGGAATGGAATATTACCATTGCAAAAAGAGGAAAAGAATTCTCTAAGGAAAAAATTTGATCCCTACTGCTAATGACAGAACTGTCATGGACTTAAATGAAACTGATACAAACTTCCTTTTGAAATCTTATAAAATACTTATAATCTTCTGAGAGCAAAATCAAGGTTGATCAAAAGACCAGATCTGCAGTTCAGATTTACAGGAAGCCTGCAGAGAGATCCCAGGTGTACCTGGAAAAGACCCTGTGTGTATAACTGATTCTTTGGGTATATATACACCGTTAAATGTCATAGGGCCACGAGACAAATCCAAGTACTGCTTATCTGTCTTATCACTACTCTATGTTTGTCAGTTGCAAATTTTTCTCTCTCAGACAAAGTAAAAGCATAATGCTGGGAACAATTTTCTCCAGGGAATGATCACAAAAGCCAGTTGGCTGAAACTGCTCTGGGTTGCCATGCCCATTTGCTCTGCCATCAACTCCCTGCATTCTCCACCATCCTTCAGCATTATTGTAGGAAGGTTTGCAAATATCTCATAAACCACATCTCAGGACATATATAGCCTCAGTTCCATGCCATAAGAGCACTCGTGAGGGCTATTTCATGCCTTTGCATTATTTCAGCCACAGTGGCTCAGCAAGAGGCCCACAAGATCCATCCAGGCACACAGCCCAGAGGTGGGCAGCCTCTACCCCTACTGAGCCAGGAATTACAGCAAGGGTATAAGACAACCCCTGCCACTTGCTGGGGTTTCTGGGAAGAAGTTGCTTACGTGAAAAGAAATTTAGAAACATGCTCTATGATCTCATTCTTGGAGAGCATTATAAACATCCTTCAGGAATTCTGCCACGACTTCCAGCATAAGTCTGGTGTAGAAGACATGAAGAACCTTCCATCAAAGGCATAGAGCACCTGGCACATGCTGGAGATACCTGGTTCAAATACATGACCTCCATCTACATCATCACTCTTCCAACCTCACTCACTTCATCTGTGAAGGACCTAGGACAAATTCCCTGTTGAAGGGGCAATCAAAGAACTCTCTACTCTCTGCTCTACTTTTCAGACAGCCAAGTGACTTGCCACCAGTTTGGCAGTTTAATAAATACCAAATTGAAAGTGAATAATTCTGACTTGCTTGTTCTTGTTGACTCTACTCATTTCAATAATAAAGTATGTCTGTAAAAAGACTATTTACTAATTAAAATTATGTACTATGTTAATAATAAGAGTGTCTATTTAATTAATGTGTTTATTAACACAGTTATCTGAAAACAAAAGGCAGATTAGATTGCTTCTGGCACTAGCCTGAGGGGAATGGCAAAACAGCCTGGCTCCACTGCCTACCTTCATCAGTCAGAGCCCTGGAAGGCTGAGCAGGCTGTGACAGTGCTACTGCCACTGAAAAAAGGAGAGACACTGCTGCAGAAAGAGTAGCAGACCTGCTATCCAAAACTTCTTTTCCTCACCATCTATACACTAAGTTCAAATAAATACTTTGCTTTTTACTAAAGATTTCCCTGGAGATGTGTGGTAATAGTCTCTTTCCAAAAGTCTCCTCTGCCCTGTCTTTCCAAGAAGTAAATTGGCACAGGCCCTTTGTCTTAGGCAATGTTCACAATGTGCCCACACATTTCAGGAACATGAGCAGGCTTCAGGTGAAGCATCCTGAGAGCCTAATCTTGGATTTCTACAGTGCAACAAACAAAAACTGGAGCACCATTTGTTGATACTAATGAATAAGAACATTCAGAATCACGTAGACAGTGAATCCAAAAAACAGATGTTTTCCAATTCCTTTCCTGGAATATGAATCAGTACTCACCAAACATTACTGAGCTCATGGTCTAGCATCACAACAAATATGATTGCCTGAAATAGAGCATCAAATATCATAAACCAGTGTCAACAAAGAACATCTTAATCTGTCCATATTTGAGCAGTGGGTCTTAATGATAAACCAGGAACAGCATGGACTAGTCAGGCTGGGGAAGCAAGACAAGGACTCAGGGTCCTACAACATAAGTAAGAGTTTGGGAAAAACAAGTCTGAAAGTTTACATGGTAGAAAAAGGTGGCAGTAACACTGAACAAAACCTTACTGTCTGACAAATCACTGAAACCAAGACACATAAAAAAACTTGTACAGCAGCATGTTCCAGACATATTTTGCATTTCACCTTTGAACGCAGTTTGCATAAAGAGAATCACAGGAGCAGAAATACTTACACAGAGGTAAACAAGGAACCAAGGAACTCCTCTTTGTTTATTTAAAAAAAATAACACCTTAAAAACATGACTGCCTGCGCTGAACAAAGACCCTGCTAGTCCAGCGTCCTGCCTCTGACAGCAGCTAAAGCTCTGTTGCAGAAGTAAGAAAACAGGCAAATGCATAAATCATCAAGAGGCTGCTATGCTTTCACCAATACCGACAAAATGGATGACAGAAGGTTATACTGGCCTGCGGGTATTAGCCTGAGGAAACAATGTTTTACTCTTTTTCTAATTATGTTGACAATTTTTTCTCTAACAAACTAACTGATTTTTAATTAAGATATCTGAAACTTGGTATTGGAGACTTGTGCATCAGAGAAGGATGTTTCTCAAAAGCTGCCTCTTGCTCCTGAGAAAACACAGAGCTAGGAATGAGGTGGTCTAGTTCCTGCATTAAGAAAGGGAACTGCAGACCCAAAGAAGTGAAATAGCACAGAGAGGGAAACGGTTGCAGAAGGAGAAAACACTTGAAATTATTAAATCTAAGTAATGCCCAATCTGCTAGGAGCTAAACTTCTCTGCTAAAATTATGTTGTTTGATATTCAAGGTCTACAGTGATTGCCTTTCAATACATATAATAAGACTTGATAGCATAGGTGAATAGAAAAATGAAATGTTATATAAAAAGTTTAAAGATTGCAAAAGAAATATTCTAAAGTTGTAAATTCACTGTGAAAAAAGAAGTAGTAACATGAATATATAGGCAGCTCATCAACTACATACAGACTTAATCAACCACAGTGCATCTCTGGACCTGTATGGATCACTCTGTAATTAGTATACCATATAAATTAACATCAGCTAACAAAAAAGTTGACTGAACATTCTGTTGGTATTTTACATATATCTAGAACACACTCATTGATGAAATTCCAACCCAGAAATATGGTTTTACCTTACTAACGGCTAAGGCATTCCCTAAATATGATGGAAGAAATTCTATCCCAATTAGTGTTCCTGAAGTTTCCACAGACTTATGCATGCTCTGTTTTTTCTACACAGTAATGACAGGCAATTCTTCACTGCTGCTGAACACTGCTGGAGTTACATACTGTTGTTCAATAAACAAGTACAGGGAATTTACTCAAGCTAATTTAAGTCAGGAGGAGTCTGTTGCTATCCTCTTGAGGAATATTGGAAAACACTGTCAACTGGATATTTCAGAGCTTTCTTATCTGCAGAATTTGTCATTTATAAGATCATCTTTAGTATGTTATTCTGGAAACTTACTTAGAGGTAATGAGCAGGAAATTTGGCATTACTTTCAACATAATTCTCTGTAATTATTTCTAAATCATAGTACAAAAATATTTTTCCACTCCATGATTTATGCAGCTTGTGCTCTTGTACACTCTGATGACTCAAAATTTCAACAGACCCTCATGACATTATTTTCAACTTTCTGTGTGCAGCTGGAGCTGGTGGGCCATATATTCCAAGGATATCTACAGCATCATATCAAGAACTATTAAGTGAAACCATGTGTGAAATCAGCACATACAAATTAAGCTTTTTTATGTCTATGCCAAGTACTATACTTCAGAACTGAAGTAGAATTAGTTTGCAATAACTGAGGATGACCTCTTTCATGACTTACTCCAATGACAAGTACCTTTTGAACTTTAAGTAACTTTTCCTTATTTTCAGTCTTTTAGCCTCTCATTAAGTGGCAATCTCTGTTTCTCATTGACCCATAATTTGAAGCAAATAGAATTTCACTTCTTTTTGCTGTTTGTTTGGCATCTCATGTAACACCATTCTGCTGTTTATTAAGAATTTCTGGGTATTCTGGAACTTGGTTTGCTTGACCATTCCTGGGTGATGAAGTCCAAACACGTCCTAAGTAGCAGAATAGATGTTTTTAACTTCCAGAGCTCTTAAAATTTGTGAGTGAGAGGTCCTTCAGGAATACAGGTCTTTGTGAAGAGACAAGACTACCTCAGGAGACCAGGAGATTGTCCACAAAACATATCAAGGCCAATGACTTGTAATTAAGCACTTGAGAACAGGATGCTATCTAAGCACAAAAACAGTAGGGAAAAATAAATTAACAGGATAAGCTTTGCTCTGGTATGTCAATTGCCTGCATACAGTATAAAGTGCTTAGGATGTAAACAGAGGTGAAGGAAGCAACAAAATGAAATGGCATGTCTCAGAAAGTGTGCCACATAAAGAACATGCAAACAGTAGAAACTACATAACAGAAGGATAATTTGGGGCAAAAGTCTCCCTCAAAAAGTCCACCCAGAGACAGATTGCACTGCACCCTGATAACCAGCAGTGTGATGCAGTCAAGAGAGGGGTGATAGAGTTGTAATTCAGTGGTAGTTGTGTGTAATGAATAAGATCCGAGTGATAAACTTGGATCTTGCTACAGTGTGGGGAAATACAGGATTGCACAGTAATAATAGTGATGTTTACCAGGTCATTTAGCTGATTTATTAGATTATTAATACTGTGTAGAATCAACAAATAAACATTGAAGCCTCTCCTCTCAGGCCTGCAATTGAGAAATTAAGACTTCCAGGTGACAGCTGCCCTCTCACCCTTGCATCTCTGAAAGACATTTTCCATATAGACATATAAGTCTGCCAAGTCCTTAACGACTGCAAACCTTTGGGGTGAGTTTTACCACTGATTTCACAAACTTGCCTTAAGAAAAATTGGCAGCATTTTGTTTTAGCTTAAGTTGGTGCAAACCACTAATTAGATCCTCATTATTGAAGAATATTCTGCTTTATGTGAATTAAAGCTTTCATTGATGTGAATTATCTACTTTCAAGAGAAAAACCAAGATGAAAACTTAAAAATCAAATTTTAACTAAATCAGTTTCTATTCACATGCTCATGTAAGCCTATAAAATTATTTTCACACATGTGTGGTAGAAGCACTCACATTCTCCCTGGCTAAGACATGGCGACAAACAACTTTTCACAAGCCAAGGTGGGAATAGGAAGAGGGCAGAATACCTTGGTCCACAGAAAGGATCCCCAGCCAACAGGGCAGAGACATTTCTGCACCATCATCTCCACCCAAGGAGACTTCCCCAGACTGAGTGTCCCTCACCACTCTCTCTCACAGCAGTGATTATTTTTGTACTAGATATCCCTGAGTGATCCTTTGACCTTTAGATCTTCTGGGTGCCCTTGAGTGAGAGGCCTCGTTGTGTGTGAGTGTGTGTGTATGTGTGTGCACACGTATATTTTGTGTAGTAACATAATCCCAATGGGTACACCAAACCTGCAACCTATTAAATGCCATGGGAGCACCTTGTTCATTACTTTTGGGCATTGGTTGTAGTTGCAAATTAAAGTTTGTTATCTGCATGAAGTTGTTGCCACATATTTTTGTGCCAGCATGTTGACAGTTGTCCAAGTCCCACAATTCCCACTCTCCTCCTTTAAGAGTCTGTTCTGCATTAGTCACATATGGCATGTGCAGGGACTCTGACAGGATCATGGCCACACATCCCTGAAGCCACATTCCCAATACATTACCACTACAGAGAGGGGTTAGGGTTTTTTTCATGTTTTTGCCTTCATTTGGTTTTGTTTTGTTCTTTTTTTTTCTAAGATCTTTCCCAGTGCTCCATGGGATTTTTCCCGTGGCTGCCCCACCTTGACAGCTCTCCCTTAGGTGAAGAGAAGTTGGCTTTCTTGATTTTTTTTCCTGTGGTAATTTTTGAGAGAGGCTTAAGCTTTCTGGCTTTCTGCTCCTGTACCAGCCCAGGCCTTGACAAGTGCACTTATCCTTGAACAGACCAAGGGGAGCACCAGTCACTACTTGTGTCCCCAGAGATCAGTACTGGTCTCAGTCCTAGCCAGTATCTTTATTGATGATCTGGATGAGGGAATCAAATGCACTCATAATAAATTTGCAGATGGCAGTAAGTTGGGCAGGAGTGTTGAAAGGATCTGCAGAGGGACCTGGACAGGCTGGATCAATGGGCCAAGACTAATTGTATGAAGTTAAACAAAGCAAAATGCCAGGTCCTGCATTTGGGTCACAACAACCCCCTGCAGCGCTACAGGCTGGGGGAAGAGTGGCTGAGAAGCTGCCCCGTGGGGATGGACCTGGGTGCTGGCTGACAGTGGCTGGATATGATCCAGTTCATGCCCAGATGGCTAAAAAGGCCAGTGGCATCCTGGCCTGGATCAGCAATAGTGTGGCCAGCAGGACCAGGGCAGGGATTGTCCCCCTGTACTGGGCCCTGGTGAGGTGACACCTTGAGTGCTGTGTCCAGTTCTGGGCCCCTCAATTCAGGAAGGACATCGAGGGGTTCTGGAGCGTGTCCAGAGAAGGGCGATGGAGCTGGGGAAGGGTCTGGAGCACAAGTGCTGTGAGGAGCGGCTGAGGGAGCTGGAGGTGTTTATTTATCCTGGAGCAAAGGTGGCTCAGGGGACTTTACGGGCTGTGGACAGCTCCCCGAAAGGAGGCTGCAGCCAGACAAGGGTCCGCCTCTTCTACCGGGTAACAAGCGATAGAACAGGAAGACATAGTCTTAAGCCGCATCAGAGGAGGTTTAGGTTGGGCATAAGAAGGAATTTATTCACAGATGGGGTGATTAGACACTGGAACGGGCTGCCCAGGGAGGTGGTGGAGAGGCCGTCCCTGGAGGCGTTTAAGGAAAGACTGGACTCAGTGCCATGTTCCGGCTGACACGGTGGTGTTTGGTCAGAGGCTGGACTCGATGATCTATCTCAGCGCTCCTTCCCAGCCGCACTGATTGCTGTTTTCTGGCACTGCGCGCTCTCCCCGCGGCGCCTCCGGCCGCGGAGCTGCCGCAGCCGTCCCGCAGGCCGGGGGCGGGGCCGGCCGGGTGTCCATGGAAACCGAGCGCACGCGGAGCGCCGCCCTCCTTCCCTTCTTCCCTGCTTCCCTCCTTCCCTGCTTCCCTGCTTCCCGCCGGCCGCCGCGATCGCCACCATGATGCTGCTGGGCCGCGGGCTGGACGCCAGGTACGGGGCGCGGAGGGCCGGGGCAGCCCCGGGCTGCGGCGGGGGAGGAGGCCCCGCTCCGAGCGGCGTGCCCGGGGCCGGCGCGGGGTCGGGGAGCGGTGCGGGCCCGGCCCTTCGCAGCGCATCTGCCTCCCTGGGAGATGGGGCCGCCTCTGCCTTCCTCCGGCTAAGGCCGCAAAACTTTTCCAGGCCTGGTGTGCTATGCAGGGATGGAGTAAAGATGTACTGCCCATGTTTGTTTGGATCGCTCGTGAATACTTCTGTAGACAATTCTAAGCGTTCGCGATAATGAGGGGGGAATGAAAACTTTTACACCCCCCTATAAGAAAACGTAGTGTTTCGCATCCCAAAATTAAATATTAGTTGCATGGGTGTACTGTAAGATCTGAATTGTAAAGTAGGTGATTACGTCTTTCTCCGGGGGGGAAACACTTTCTGACACGAAGATCTTTCAAAAGAATTGGAAATATAGACCTTTTACTGAGGATCTTATCCAGTGGTATAATTTTGAAAAGCAGCTTTATTAGTACTTAATGAAATTCTTACTTGCCTACTCACCTGGTGAAACCATGCCTATTCAAGTGGTTCTGTGCTCCCGCATGTCGTGGAGGACTGAATAACTTCCTTGTTTGTTTTTTTTAAACCTTAACGGAATCTCTTTTAAACAGTCTTCCAGACAGCTTGCCATGAAGCAACCCAACTGGGGTTTTGCCCAAGGCAGAACTTTGGCGTGAAATACTTTTCCTAAGTAAATTCCTCATTTAAATTGATTGTATTGTTGTTTAGTCTCAAAGTACCAAATTTCTTCAAATTTTTCTGTATCCTGATACAAAGTCAGTATTTAAATATTGGTCAGCAGTATTGGGATAGCTTAAGGATATGAAGGAAGTTTTTGTTTCTGTCCTTTGTCAAGATAGTGGTAGGAGTGAATTCTCTTGCAGGGAATGCTAGGGTCTTGTGTTAGACCCTAGAGAGTTCTTAGGACCCGGCATCTGGCAGGTTCTGTTAGCTGAATTGTCTTACACCTGATTCACTCAGATCAACAACTGGCATGAGTTCACATGACCATCAAATAAAAAGGAATATAAAAGCAAAATACAAAGTGAAATATGTGAGTTACTGGAATGATTTATCTAAATCATTAATAATGAAACATACAGGCAATGGATCAAATAAATTAATTAGATTTGTGTAGTTTAAAAGCAAGTAATTTATTAGTGTGATGAATGTCCTTTCAGTGGTATTAGAGTTTTCACTTCTTGTGTCCATTCACTTTTCTCTTTAATTCTCTGTGGTATTTGTCATCTGTAGTGCAGTTTGGTAACTGTTTGAAATTTAAAGAACATTTAATACCTTCACCAGTTTGTCCTCTACTGCCTAATTTCTCCAGTCATTGCCTTGCCTTGTTGAGATTGCAGCCTGTTGCAGGAAGGGCTGGTCTTGCAGAAGTCTTGTTTGAGACTGCAGCTGCTACCGCTGCATTAGTAATTAATACCATTAGTAATAGTGAGCTTTTGCTTAAATGCAGGAGGAAAACTTCCAAGCAGATTTTTGTGGTTTGGGTTTTCATCTGTTGGATTTTAAAGTGTAAATCAGCTTTTTTGTTTGTTTGTTATTCATTCATAAATATGCATATATTACATCAGTTAAAACATTCTCTTTTGCAGAATAAATTTCTGTTTACCACTGAAATGAGATATCCAAATTATTAATATATAATTATGTAGTTTTTCTTTTGTACTTGTTGTAAACATTTCTGCCCTTCTTATTTTTCACTTATTTTTCTTTGGTATCCAGGGACAATCAGACTAGACAAATGCAAGATGCTGTTTCAAATGTGGAAAAACATTTTGGTGAATTGTGCCAAATATTTGCTGGATATGTACGTAAAACTGCCAGACTACGAGACAAAGCAGATCTTCTAGTAAATGAAATATATGCATATGCAGCTACAGAGACACCAAACTTAAAAGTTGGACTGAAAAACTTTGCAGATGAATTTTCCAGACTTCAGGATTATCGCCAGGCAGAGGTACAAAATTAAAGCTGTACATGTTGTGTTTGCCATCTGAACTTTTCAGTTACTTATCTGTGATTAAAAGGGAAATCATATACTCTGCAATCAGAAGAGAAACAGGAGAAAACACGTCTAAAATATATTAATGTCTGAGCAGGGCAGGCTGTCAAAGCATTCTTCATTTGCCCTCCTGATCACTTCGGGGAAAACTGCTGGAAACTAGTCCTGTTGAAGTCAGCAAAACTATACCTATGAACACTTAAAGTACTTGAGAAAGAGCGAGTTTTTTAAATTGATCTTAGACTTTAGATTATGATTTATGGTTAGTAAAGTGTTCGTTTTTAATTGTGTGACTTGAGTTGTCTAGCAGCAGCTGATGCAAAATCAGTCATTTTTCTTTTGCTGAGCATTATCAGAAATAGTATTGAAGAGATACTGTCAGGGACCACTGGAGATTTCATAAGTTTGTAGTTCAACATTAAAAGTACAAACCTGATTTGGACCATATGTGACTGTATAGTCACATTTCTGCTAGATGAATGAGAGTGTAAAGAAAGGTGTTTATGCCACTTACACATTTATGTGTGGTGCCAGTCAAACTGTAACTTACGATGCAGAATTCCAAATACTGAGATAAAAAAAATTCATTCACATGTACTCAAACTAGTTTTAGGAGTATGTATCTATTCTTTTAATATAGAAAATTCCCATTTTTATTTTGAACAGCTAAGACCCACTATAATTCAAAAAAGAGACTGAAGTAGTTGACATTATTTATGTCTTTTGATAGGACTTTTTTATTTTGGAGAGCATTGCAAGTTCATAATAACAAAGTGGAAAAAAAGACCTTTTAGAAGTAGTTAATATGGGAAGCAGAGAGCTTGAAATACAAGGAAAATGTGTGAATCTTTAACAATCTGTTTAGGGAGGGATTTTTAAGAAGCAATAAGAAACCTTAGGGCGTGTGCAATTTTTATTTTTCCATAAGCTCTTATACATCTGATTCCAGCTAAGCTACGTGTAGGTCCTTATGCTACAGTCAATGTAATAGCAAATTATCCTCTGCTATTAAATTTACATTGTGGCCAAAGGTGAATGTGAACTCGGACTACACGATCTCTCTGTTTTTATCATTAAACTGTGAACCTGTAATTTTGAGGTACATATGTAACAACTTGAGTTTTGCTTTTCTTTATTTTAAATCTGTTTTTTTTAAAAACTGACATTTGTCCTACATCCTCCTACCATGTCTGTCTGTAAACCAACATTGCCCAGTGAAAGAAAAAGGCAGAAGCAGCAAAGGAAAACAGAAGCTTTTAGCCTTCAAATCAAGTTTTCCTTTGCTCCTGAAAACAAAATACATTATCTCAGCTTTGTTTCTTCTGGGCATCAAGTCACTTAACAGTTTTCCTGTGTGCTGACAAAGTGGGCAAGAGAAAATAAGCTCATAAGAATTATCAGTTTCTGGTCTTTAGCTGCAGTGCTAGATATATAAATACTGAGGTGTGAGGTACCACAACATGTGGTAGGGTAAGTAAGTAAGATGGGCAGGTTATTTGGTACATCTGTAACGTGTGTTGTTTAGAGCCTTACTGTCCTATTCCTTTCTATTCTATTGGCAGTTCAAGTGAAATTGTTTGACAGTGCACTGGTAGATGGTATCAAGGAGAAGTGTTTGCTCAGCTGGCATAGATTTTGGCTGACTGCTGGGAACTGTCCCTTCCCAGTAGAGTATGCACCTTTTTCTAATCTGGATGTAACAGCCATGGGCCACTGGACTCACTCATGGTCCAAAAGTCATTGGCAGATTACGCTGGGGCCACTCAGTTTTGTCAGATTTGACAAGCAGGTCTTATCCTATTGCCTATCTGACCATATGTAGCTGTTTTTCTGACTAGGAGAACTGAAACAAAAATTCAGATCCACTCATCTGTGAGAGCATTTATGCATTTTACATACTCTCTTATTGGTATTTTTAGTGCACTCAGTACCAGTGATGCTGTTTCCATTATTTTTAAGAAGTGTTCCATTTTGTACAGTATATTTGATAGCACAGATTGCTATCACCTATCAGTGAGTGTAGAGCAAATACACTGATCTTTAGATAGGAAGCTAGAGAACTCCAAGATGAAGGTTTGAATGTATTTAGTACTCAGTTTGATGTATTCATAATTTTCCATGTTTCATTTATCCTGATCTAATTTTAAAAATAGGAATTCCACTAGAAATCAGCTTGAGCTCTTCAGAAGACAAATTCCTTCTTGGTTAATATACTTGACTGTAGTTTTTACAAAATTTTAAAAAACCCTAATATATTTTTCAGCATATATGGATTTATTTCATAATAAGATGAGTCACTGTTAAATTAATTATTTCCCATTTCTGCACACCATGGACATGGATGATTTTAGCAACGTTGTGGTTTCTTTTTATAGGTTGACAGGCTGGAAGCCAAGGTTGTGGAACCTCTGAAATGTTATGGGACCATAGTGAAACTTAAAAGGGTAGGTTGAACATGTGTTTTCTAACAAGGTACATGTCTTGGCCACTCAGTTGAAAATTTTTTTTTTATGGGGAAAAGGGTTCTGATTTTTCATATTTCAGTTATCAGTTTAACTTAATTATGCAGTTAGACATCTGAACTGAAGCTATATATGTTGGAGGAAAGAGCTTTGATGTGAAGACAAGGATATTGAGGCTCTTTGAGCACAAGCAAATGGTCAGAAGAGTATGAAACTTCCTGGATAGTGTAAATTCAGGACTTTATTTATAAATAATTTATATTGTTTTATTTTGATGATGATGGTGATGATACTATTATTACTACGACTACTTCTAATTTGGCTCTTAGTCATCAATATGCTGCCTTTAACAGCTTTTCTAACTCAGAACTATGTTCTACATGAAAGTTCATAACTTAGAAAACACTTTTAAACCTGGTAAGTAGGTAGTGGCCTAAATCCCTCTCTGTTAAGTCACCATGATGACCTGAAGATACACAAAAATCTGAGCTCTCTTCATTCACTATATTTTCAAAACAATGTTTATAGGGGTTTGAAATATTCCCTTAAAATGTCTATGAGTTTCTTTCCTCCAAGAAGGATAAACCTGAGCAAGTAATTTTTAATCATCAGATACTAAAAGTATCAAGTAAATACTTGAATCTTATATAGAGATTACCTTAATCCTGAAATCTCAAATCTGTAAATGATGTATATGTCTGTATCATAATCTAGATAAATCAAAAACTTAAATTATTATTATTGTCGGATGGTATTTTACAAAAATCTTGCAGTGTGTTCATCATTATTAATTTGAGTAGATTGTGGCACTGCATCTCAAGCAAGTAGTTTTCCTATGTCTTTGTTGTGTTTTTTTTTCCATATGGTAAAGAACCAAATAGTGTTTGGAACTTACTGCACGTTACCTAACTTAGTGGTTAGAGGAATGGTTGTGAAGGAAATGCATCCTGCACTTGAATAGGAGTACCCGTGGTAATCCTTAGCAGAGCTGTAGACTATAGAGTTTGAAACCTGGTATCTTAATGGTCACTCTGAAACTCTGTGAGATCTAGAACTGGGTACTTTGTAGGGTATAAATGTTGAGGGTGGAAGACAAGTTGCTGAGGAGACACAAAACATTACAGCAGTGCCTGGGGCTTCCAATGCATTGAAGAGACTGCCTTGAGGTGCACTGCCACTGATAGCCAGTAATGCTGAGGACAGAAGCAACTGAAACCAACTCATTGCTTGCAACAGTGAATCGAATTTCCTGTGGTCTTTGCCTTGCAGAATGTCAGAAAGCATTGCATAATGTTTATTTTAACTACAGTGAGGAGCACAAGAGCATTTTTAAACTGTAAATGGGATCAACTATTCTACCAGTTTACCTTTGAACTAAGATAGAGTTCACTAAATATGTAGGCCATGGTTAATAAATGTGGGGGTTTTTTTCCCCATTGCACATTGACCATAAACCTTGGTTAAAACTTCAACTACCTGGTCTTCAGTTATCATCTGTAATCACTGGACATATTTAGTGACAAAGCAAATTTTGTCACTCATGTAAATCTAGCACAAGCTGCTAATTCTAGGACTGCTTTAGCTCACTAAGTAAAATCATGCAGAGTATGATTTTTCATTATAGCTACTTTCTATAAAGGGGATGTTCTCACTGCTGCTTGCTTACTGGATCTGTTCCAGGAAGTACACAGCAGTATTTCTGGGCTTTATCTAAAAACAACTGTTGCTTTTTCTGTGGTATAAGTCATCAGTGTCCTGTGCTACTAAATGCTTTATAGAGGCCCAGGTAAGTCAGAGTAGTGTTGTCCTTTATCTGCTAATGCAGTAAAATTGTTTCATTCATTGTTCTGGTTTATGATGCTGAATAGCTTCAGTGAAAGCAAAAACAATATTCTTGTCCTGTAACACAGCTTAAATGTAGGGTATGAGGATTTCTTTCTGTTTCATTGTTCTGTATATCAATCTTCACTTTTCTGCTTTTTGGCAACTCTGTTCCTGGTTCCTTTTCTTCACGTGTAACAGGACATCATAAAACCAAGGTGATCCACGAGCAGAAGAAAGGATTGATTTGCTTTAATAACTTCACTGACTAAAGCAGGTAACAGTACAGTGATGAGGCTCTGCCAGCTCATTGTCTGGTGGATGAACTGTAGCTGTACTTCTGTATGATTTGAAAATAAATGGGCAGCCAGAGTTCTTAAGCGTGACTTGAATTCATAGTTAAAATCTAGAGGGACTAGGAATAATTCTATATTCTTTGTATCTTTTATCTCATTGCCTATTCCATTCTACTTTTCCTTGAGTGTAACCAAAGCATGTTTTCCAAAAACATGTCAAAGCTTGGTCTAAAGACACTGGAGGTGAATGTAGGACTGTTGGTAGTAGTTAGTGGTTAGTTGATGTTTGTGGTGTTTTGTTTTAGATGAAAGACTTCACCTAATCTTGTTATATGCTCCACTGAGATGAAAGAGCTCTGTAATGCTCTGGGTTTTTTTCTGGTTGAACGTATTTAGATACTAGTAAAACAAATTTTTAATCTTTTTTTCTGTTAGGTAATGTACACCTTGATTCTTTCACCATAAATTGCATTTTCCCCCAGCTTTTTAATATTTTTATCGGGTTTTTTTTCTGCAGTCTTTTATTGGACAAAATACGTATGTAACTGAATCATACTTTTGTACATCCAAAGCTTGTACACAGCTTCACCACTACGGCACTATTTCTTTGTCACACTTTGGCTAGAAGTCTGTTTCATGGAGGCTGTTGCTACAGAAAACTGAGGTAGAGGAGGGAACAGTTCAGTCCCTGTAGGTATTTTTAAAGTCACTATGTGCTAGAAATAAAATACTGGATTTAATAGTGCTAACTCTAGAACTTTGCGTCCTCAAGTACATTTTGCATGAAAGTCAGAACCATTCCAAGCCACAGTGTTAAATCTGATTGACTTTTAAATGGGCCTAGAAAGTCAGTGCTGTTAACAGGGCTCAGTCATTAAATAGCACTAAACTTGCAGCTGTGACCATTAGATAGAAAACTTTGTTGTTTCAAAAATAAATACATCCTTTTCTCTTTCTTCACCTTTAAAAATTAAAACTGGAAAAAAATTCTGTTATTTCTTTTCTTGTAGCCACATGGTTTTCATAAAAGCAGAAGGCCTTTTCAGTAGTCTTTGACCTTAAAGGTGGTGTAAATTCCCTTCTGGAAGAACAGCAGTAAAATCAGCTTTGATGGGCTGAAGATGAAGTAGTTTTTATTATCAGATGCCACTCTTGTGTCCCTAGAGATGAAGCAAAATGACAGTTATATACAAGGACATACAGACAGCAAGGATAGAAACAAGAAAGAAACTGCCTGTTTTGACCCTGATCTCATGACAAGCAGCCTTGTTATTAAAGGAACACACAGCACTGTGAGACTTGGCAATCCTCTGCTTGACACTGAGTAATAATCTGGTCACAGGATCACAAAACTTCCGGAAAGACATAGTTGCATATCCTTCTGAGTGGTGGAGACATACAAGCATTAAAATTGTGAAATCCAAGCAAGGAGCACAGACAACTTCCCCATATGGTAGTTTCTAATAGCTCTAACTTCAATCTGGAATGGAAAATAAATGGGAAGTAAAATGTCATTTGCCCAATCCTGCCTCAGATTTTGTTAGACTTTAGACTGTACTTCTTCTTGTTCTAAACTACTGCTCCTTTCAACCGGAACCATCAAAATTAATTACCTTTTTCATACCAGCATCAGTGGAATGATAAATACTTGACTGATAATCTTACATTCCATGAATGTCAAACAGTTTGCAAAACAAAGTTTTATAGCATGAACAAAAATTTGAGAAAACTGGTAGATGAACATTCTTAAATTGTCACAGGTCTTCCTAGAAGTACATACTACTTCTCCTTTGGAAATGGAGCAAACACAGTTAGCAATAGTTTCTGCCTTTCCTAGATCAGTTGTTTTATCTTCTCCAGCTACATCATTATTTGGATGTATTTTGTTTCAAATGGTTTTAAACACTTTACTAAGTGCATATATATAAATATGCAGTTTAACCCTTTCAGCCATAGAATTCCTGTGGTACCTTGTAGCATAGAATTGTTTAGGCTGAAAAAGACCTCTCTGATCATTAAGTCCAACCATTAGCCCAGCACCACCACATTCACCAATAAACTCTGTCCCCAAGTGCCGTATCAACAGCTTTTTTGAACACTTCTGGAATGGTGATTCCATCGGTTCCCTGGGAAGCCTATTCCAATGCCTGACCACCCCTCCAGTAGAAAAAAATTTCCTAATATTTCATCTAAACCTCCCCTGGTGCAGCTTATATTTCCTCATCCCGTCACTGGTTGCCTGGGAGAAGAGACTGACCCCCACCTGGCTACAGCCTCCTTTCAGGGAGCTGTAGAGAGTGATAATGTTCCCCCTGAGCCTCCTCCAGGCTGAACACTCCCAGCTCCCTCAGCCACTCAGACTTCTGCTCCAGCCCCTTCAGCAGCTCCACTGCCAGCAGTGACTGCAGTTGGCAGTGGACAGGTGACAGCAATTACATTTTCTTCAGAACTTCTCCTTGGTACTGACTGCTGCCTGCTTTCTGGTTTATTTTTTTTTTAATGACACCACTTTATTTGATGCTGCTTTTATTTCTAAGTACATTTATTCTATTGCTAAGTCAGGAATGAGTCTGCCTTCTTAATGCTTTGGGAATCTCAGCTTGTGACCATCTGCTATACTTTTCATGTAAAGCTGTGAATCTTTTTCTTTCCTTCCCCACATTTTCAATTATAGCATGTGCTACAGGGAGTTGCACAAGGTCCTAAACTCTTACAGTCTCCACTGACTTCTCTTTCAGAGGATCAATTAAAAGATCACTAAAATCTGTTTCTATTCAAAGCAGAAGTTTTTCCATGTTTTCTAGGCAATGCATGTATAAAGGAGAGCATATTTTGTATTATCCTAGATGTATTTCAAACATGTCTAAAACATTTTATTTCCAGGATGATCTTAAAGCAACTTTAACAGCAAAGAACCGAGAAGCCAAGCAATTATCTCAACTGGAAAAGACACGCCAGCGGAATCCATCAGATCTACACATTATTGTATCCTGCATTTCTAGTCACTATAAGAAACATTTCTAAAATTCCTTGGGAACTGTTATGTTTACGAAGTAGTAGAAAAACAGTAATGCTCCTTAGAGGGACTGTTTCCAATGCTGAATCTTTTCTTAAACTTCATGAAGAGTTACAGCTGCTACAGAATAGTAGTTACTCACTTTTGAATTGAAAAGAAACTAGAAATTATTTGATATGTTTATGCAAGAGAGGTAGGCATAGATTACATCTAGGAATTTGGAAGTTTTTGAAAGAAAGTGTAATCAGACAATTTTTTTTTTTTTATTTCTGTGAATTTATTGTTCTATTGTTTTTCTCCCTGCCATTTTGGTAATTGTGCTTCCTGGTACCTAGATGGGGATATGAGTTTTCTCCAGCTGCATGAAAGGATAAGTTGTTATTCTGTTAGTAGAACAGTCAGTTAGACTACTCTGCCTTTCCAAAGACCAGTCACCCACCCCAGTATACTATTCTGTATCACAGCAGGAAAGATTAAGCCTCCATCAAACTGAATTAGAATTTCCATTAAAATCTCATCAAAGTTTCAAATTCTGAAGCAATCAGAATCTAAAGAATGGCAAAATAAATGGGATTAAGGCAATCCTACGTCAGTCTTTTTATGTTTACATATTATGATACAGGAGCTAAGTTCATGATGTGATGTTTACTTTTTGTTACATTTTAGTGTTGGACTTCGGAATTAAGCAGTCCTATTCGTTGTTGGATTTTATCAACTCTATTTCAGAATCTTCAGGAGCTTTCTAATGACTGGGGCATGAGACTCTAGGAAGAGTGAAAATGGCTCTGTTGGTCAAACACAGAAGAAATACATTTTATTTTTGTCTTTGTCAGAGAATTTCTATTTAATATTAATCAAATCAGTTAAATCAAGTCATGACTAATTAGAATTCCCCGTGTAATAAAGACAGATGTGTGTCAGCCACAGGGTTAGAACTTGAGCTGTGTTGCAAAGTTCTCTTTTGTTGGAATTTAGGGAGCAAATTATAACAATAACCTGTTTTCCCCAAAGGGAGACTGGTCCCATTTTTCTCCCTCAAGCTAATTCCCATTTCATTTCATGGGTATGTCACTGACACCTAGTTCATTTCTTCTTGTTTCTTTTCTAAGCTTCTCCCAAATACTCTTCTGTGACTCAGATTCTTGTAACACGTTTTCTGTACTTAAGGCTTTCCCTGAAGAGTTATAAAATCTCAGTACAGTCCGATTCTGCACATGGCAAAGGCACCAAAGGCTGCCTATTTGCATTTTAAAGTGATTGACACAAAACGCATAAAAAGGTATTAGGAGCAGGAATGTGTTCATTTGCTTTTGAGGCTGTGTGCAGGTCAGCTTTCAGGTCTGAGAGAGGCTTTCCCACATTAGAGCACAGCAGCTGGGCTCCTGCAGGGGTTCTCTTATTCTTGAGCAACTGTCACGTTGCAGCAGTGCACAACTTTGGCCACAGGTAGCAAAGGATCTGTACTCACTCCCATTTTACAAAAGGGGTGTTAGCACAACTTTTAAAAGAAAACATTACTGGATTTTTAAAAATATAAAAATATACATCTGTAAATCAAAATAGATTTTTTTTTTCCTGAAGAAGTCTGCTAAACTGTAGGTTGCCTGCTTTTTATTTTATTGTTTTAAAAATAAATAACCAAACTCTCAGTCCAAAACAAACAGCTCTTCTGAAATGTTTTGGCCTGGATACTTGAATTCTAGTAAAGCTCTAAAAAACTGTACATCTTACAGCCAGAAGCTTCAGACAACATAATAATAGCATTAAATATACAGATGTTTTGAAACAACAAAGGTAAATACTTCACGGTATATTAAAAGTAGAAGTGAAAATGAACATGTCCATTGAATATTGATTGTTACATTGCCATTTTTTCCTTTACGAATATTTCCAGTCACAGGTGAGTGTTCAGAAGAGAAAATACCAAACTGCTGTTGTCCAAATTATGCAGGCTCTGCGACTTTAGACACTTAACTCTAAAACAACCAGAATTCCTCTCTCAAAGCATATGTGCACAAATTATGTCCAATCTAAGATGTATTGAGGAGATGTATTTGATTATCATAGAAATAAAATACGGTATTTGTATGTCTAAGGGCTGTGTATGCATAATAGCTGCCATCACTTACAGAGTGACTGATTGAAGAAATTGAAAATACACAAAATCTCTGTTCTTCCCTCCTGTGGTTTGAGCAAAATCAAGAAAGAGAGATGAAACGTGACTTTTTGTACTACTAAAAATCATTATTTATTTTGTTTGCCTCGTAATGGCAGAATTGTGTCTATGATTTTAGGCTGTTTTTGAAAGGAGATATTTTACACAATTATCAATTTGAAACAATGATTAGGAGATTACAATAAAAGAAGTGAATAGAGCATGCTTTATGCCTTAGGTTTCTATATGTGTAACACTAAAATCTAGATCACAGGAACTGAACCTGTGGTGTCTTTTTCCATTAAAGAAAAAAGTCCTCTCTTAAGTTGCAATTTTGTAGTAATGGGAAGAGCCCTACAAATTGATCATAGGCTAGAGTACTTGATCCATATACTACTTTCAAATCTTATGACAAAATAGATTTGTGATAATACTGACTGAGCTTGTAAGTATCACTAGTGTATGATGTTTGACCAATAATGTATGGAAAACAACAGAAGTTTAGACCCAAATCTTGTATATTTCAAGTGCAAGCTCTTATAACTGTACATTGTTAATTTGTCATAGTACACAGTTCGCAGACTTTACTTAATCAGAATAGTTTCAATCTCTTTCATTAAATGGTAATGAACTTTCCATAAAATTCATAATTATATCTAATTAAAATAGCTATCTAAAATGATTTTTGTAGTAACAAAATAAGAAACACTTCGTATTTATGTGTTAAGAATTGATTGATGTGTCCCCTTCCCAGTGCCCTGTTGAAGATGTTTTAATAATACAAAAATATTAAAAACATAAAATGCCTGAAATGCATTTGAATCTAAAAAAGTATAGTAACTCTAGCCTGCAAGACTGAGATTTTTACAGGATAAGTACATTAAGAAGTTCCAGCTTCTGCTATAATTGTGTATTTAAATAATTTGTAAAATCTTAGTAAGATGAGGTTTAGCACACTATACTGGAAAAGATTCTTTCTGCACCCAACAGGTTGATCTGCAGTAGAAAACAAAGGTTGATCTTTCCTGCTCACCCACCGCTCTGGCCTGTGCTGGGTTAAGTACATAAACCCAGTCACTGTGTTGTCAATGGGGTGTCAGGGCTGGCTCAGTAAAACTATCACATGATTATTACAGAAAACAAATCAGAGCAGAGGGACTTTCCTGACTGGCTGCAGCTTGTCATTTTTCATGTTTTACATCAAAGTCACAACAATGTAGAAGGCATCTTTATAGGTTCATTGAGCTACAGATTTCAAATACTGTAACACAGATATGTATTGTTTTGGAAACTCAGACTTAAATGTTCTCATGGCAATTACAGCAAATAGCTTTGTACCAAATGCAAGACTAATTTCACCTTTGTGTTACTTTACCAGGCTGAAAATGAACTGCAGAGAGCGACACTGGATGCTACTCGAACAACTCGGCACTTAGAGGAAACCATTGATAATTTTGAGAAACAGAAGATAAGGGACATAAAAGTATGTGTGCTCATATTTCATCTTGCATAATAAAATTACTATAGGTAGGGGCAAGATTAGCAACATTCTGTATTCACTGAAATGCAACTGTCATGGTGTTTATGAATGTTTCACAGAATTGTAAATTACAGATCTGTCTTCAAAATAGCAAAACTTCTGAATGACTCCATCTTGTGAATACTTATTGGAGATTATCAAGTGACTTTTCTGTAAGGCATGTTATTCCTAATAGGTTTCCTCTTTACTTTTGAAGTATTTATGTGGAATTTATTATTAAAATAATATAGTATTATTAATTATCATGCGTATTATATTATTTATTATCATGCATAAGTGATAGCCCAGCCAGCATTTGTTTAATTTCTAAAATTCAGTCTGACAACTTAAAAGTACTAAGTATCATGTCATTATTTGTATCATATAAATACCAAACACAGAATAGAGTAATTTTTTGAAGTGCAAATATACTTTACGGCATTAAGAAAAACCTTTCCTTTCATTTGCTTTCAGAACATATTTTCTGAATTTATAACTATTGAAATGTTGTTCCATGGGAAAGCTTTAGAGATATATACTGCTGCCTACCAAAATATCCAAAATATTGATGAAAATGAAGATTTGGAGGTAAGAGTGATTGAGATTTGCTTTTCTGTTTACTTCCTACATGAAAACAGTTTTCACAGTTGGGCTACACATGTCCTACACAGAAAAATGCAACAAATATTGCAGGTTCCCAGAACAAACTCATGTATACTGAGCCTTTTTTTTGCACTTCTTCAGCAAGAGCATGCAGGTTTATAATCTCAGAGAGTAGCTGCAGTGGCAATCTAATCTTTCCCACAAAACACAGAAAAGAGACTCATAGAATTACCTGCCACTCCAAGCTCAGCTAACACAGATTTTAAAGAACACTTCTACAGTGAGTCTTGCTCTGAAGATGCACTTAGAAAAAATCTTACACTGCTGTGATAAGATGATGTAGAGACTAATTACTGCATTAAAGATCTTTTACCTGAATTTTGTTTGCTTGTTTTCATCTTCTTATCACTTTTATTAGGCTGTTCTAGAATTAAGAGACATTTGTTATTTACTACATTGGTGTTTCTCCTCGTGGCAGTAACCAGCTTCAAGTCACCCCTTTCTTTTCTACTTGAATTATAGTCTCTCTTTCCCAAGATATGCTTTTCAGTCCTTTATTAATTCTTGCCGTTCTTCTAGATGTTGGGCCTTTAAACTTCGTATCATTGAAATATGTGTTGTATATATATGTTTGGTTTGTCAAAAAAGCTGGATAATTTTCAGTCTTTTTTGTATATCCTACCAGTCATAATTTTATTTTGTCTGTGGCATAGCTCAGAACAAGTTAGCACAAGACTAACCATGAGTCTTCAGTGACAGTCATATTTGAGACTACTTGGTAATTTTACTTCATTTAAACTATGTCATGGAAATTTTGTACTATTTTAGTTTCACAATTATAATGTCGCATGCCACCAATTCAGAAATCTCCTTTAAGTCAGTACTTTGTCTTTCACAACCAAATTCATAATCTCATTTTACATGTCCTGTTAACTGGACATTTACTTTTCATTAAAATACTGACCATAATATACCTTCTCTTTGACTTAAAGTCTTACACAAATAGCTTTATTAGTTATTGAAATAACTCTAAAATATATGTTACACTTTAAAATATAATGGATGTATGCTAAGAGGTTTCCCAAATTTTTCTTGAGTTGTACATCTCCTGTACATTGCAAGTAACATTTTTCTGATGTAGTTGTGACTGACAGCAGGGATTTGCTTGTGAAGGGGGTGAGTTCATCTCTGCAAGAAATGGAGAGCCTGAAGGAGTTGCTGGGGTTCATACTTCTAGCTTAGCCTGAAACTCAGCTACAGATGTTGGTGGGAAACCATTGCAGTTTTCCCTGTGTAAATGCCCCCAAACTTCTGAAGAATGTTTGTTTACCTTGACCACGTAACTATGTTGATGTGTCTCAGGTTAAGCAAGGACTTGTTTCAGCTAAAAGCGATCAATCCAAATACAGCTGATGTGTATCTCTAGATTAGGTTTCATTGTCCAGTGCTGCATTTCTGCAAGCTTCAGTCTTGGTGAGTCTTAGCTTGCAAGCATCTAAGTCACAGCTTTCTCCATTTGATTAGGTTTTTCGGAGCTCACTTTATCCACCAGACTATCAGTCTCGCTTAGACATAGTTCGTGCAAATTCCAAGTCCCCCTTGCAAAGAACTGGCTCCTCAAAATCTTCACTGAGAACAGCACAGGTAAGAAAAAAATTACATACTAAAACAGGATATTAAACCTCTGCTTAAGATAATCTTTTAGTTAATGCACATGGATCTACTGTCTTTACTCAGTTCAGGATCATCAGAAATGTAAAGAAACTTTGAATGCTATAAATATCAAATTAAGCTCTTGATAATGCAGCCTTATCATTGATGGGAAAAAACCCTCAGCTTTTAAAGCTGTGTTGCTTACTTATGACAAGCGCCATTTCCATCAATACTTGGTCTTCCATCAACAAACTGTAGCATCTTGCAGAGAAGAGATCTAGGAGCTTATTTGAAAGAGTAGTGGCATTCTTTAAATACTTGCATATTTCTAGTATTCAGATTCTAGTGTGGCCTCTCTACCAGATCCTAATCCAGACTAGTGATACCTTCTAGCAGAAGAGCAAACCCGTGACCAACAGGCCTCTCCTTTTATACTCTGAAAATTCACAGCAGGTGAGGAAAAGGATGATAAAAATGAGTGAAACAGTTGAAGACAGTGCCACTCTTTTTGGACCAAGTACCTTGTAAATATCTTTGACACTTGTTTACAGCAGTAAACTTGCAGACACTGTAAAATGGCTAAATTATTTTTAATTTATTGCAACTGTAATCCTGTAACTACAATGATTCTTACCAGTGCTTCAGTTAAAGACAAATCCTCATTTGAAATGTACGTCTTACTTTTCTTCTTTGAATAGAATCATGAATTGATATTGTAGTAAGGAAAACCTTTCTTGACTTCATACACTTCACACCTTCTCTGCTCTCAACAGGGCAGAGATCAGTTATTACAGTTGAGCTGTTCTGCTGTTGAAAGTATCAGTTGTGTCATCTGAAGAGATACAACCTAGTGATTTAGTGCATGAAGTACTACCTTGACGAACTTGCCAGTCCTATCACTCCAGCAAATTTCATGTTCAAGATACTTCAGAAAATAGAAACAACACAAAACAAGAGAAAACTGAGACTATGTACACTGATTTCTCCCAGAGGTGAAGTGGAACTCCATTTTGACTAACTTGCAAGTTAACCTTTGTCATTTCCTAGACTGCTCTCTTAATTATAACCTTGGGTGTTAGTGTTCTCATAACCTCTCACTTAGCTGAAAAGAACAGGAAGTCATCTAGACGTAGAGGGAAGCTGCAATGCAATTCAAAATAAGGTCATCTTACTTGGCTGTGCATTGTGTCTGCAGAGGAGGATCATATGGCAGAAAAAAGGGGTGGAACACCCTACTAATGCAGTCACCATAGGGCAGTGAAGAAAGGGCAGCCCTTCCCAATTCTGTAAATAGCATGGTGCTGAATTACACTAAGGCCTCTAATCTTTGGAACCACCAAACATCTCATGGGAAAAAATGCTGTATTCAGAAAAACTTTCAGATGACTTGTTTCATCTTTTCTGTGGATCTTTCACTCAGAAATTTTTGACCAATCTAGTTTCCTGCTACACAGTAATTCGTTACTGTCTGTAATGCAGTACTTTGCAATTTCCAATGTAGAGCAGTAGAAATAATGTGGGGAGAAGTTCACAGAATCACATGGCCCAAGTCTGTGGGGCAGGGGAGGACAGACAGACACACACAAACACTAACCTGTAGGTGGGGGACAATGTGGGAAGTCACTGCATACCTGCATACCAGGTAGAATAAAGCGTGCCAGTAACACAATTCAGGTCTTTTCAGAGGATTTAACACATACCATCTTTGAATTTATTTCTGGCTCTGTGGACTAACTTTCTGTATTATCTTTATCTTAAAAATCTAAAGTACTCCTTGAGCTTGATTCATTTTCTCACAAAGAGCTATGTCCTTCATTTTACAACACTTCACTTGGCAACTTATCCTCAACATTTTGGTTTACCAGTTCAGATTGGTATATCTTATATTTTAGAACTATAGCATGGTATTTTGCAGATATTTTAAATCAAACTTAATTACACAGGTCTTATCTACATGCATTAAATATAACAAACTTTTGCACTGACACTCTGTAGAACAGCAAAGTATCATTTTAACCATTATTGAAAATGTCTGCATCTGAATGTTCCAACATTAAGACGTGAATTGCCATGCTTCTGTAGTAGCATCTGCAGTGAAACATGGAGCTGAAGTGCTTAAGCAAGGACAGTCATCACCTACATGCAACTGATAGTTTTTACATAAAATTATTTACAGTCAAAAATTATCATATTCTTTTTTTGCATTAAGTTATGAAAAATTAAATTTCAATACTGGTATATTTTAGTTCTTTGGCAGAATAACTTGATTTAAACTGCATAATTTCTTTTCTCAGTTTGTTTCTTAGGGATAGTCATCTTAGCACCACCAGTAATATTTAATATGCTATTTAGTTAATTGCTGCATGGTCAGATGTGTTTGAGTAGTGAGCAGAAAAAAAGCCATAAAGCCAAAACACTTCTTATTTCAGGAAAGGGGAAATGGGGGGATCTTTTCTTCAGAAATATGATGCAAGTTCTGCTGAAGAATTTCAGGTGCTCTGAACTAGAAAATAAAAGTTAGAAGATTAGTCTATCCCAATGGAATTCATTTCACCTTAACAGGCTCGATCTGCATCGTTCCTTAAACTCCAGTTACAAATTGCCATTGTCTTTTTCTTCTTTCACAGAATGAGACTGCTGCTTTAGACATTTCAACACAAGTTAACCCAGCTTCACCCAATGATTAACTCCATCTTCTGTTTTTTTAGGAATTTGTAAGCAAGTATTTGCTTCGAGCTAAATTATGCACTTTGTGAGCATCAGCAAGACTAAGGATTTTTCTGCTTTTAGAAGTTCAATGACTACAATTTGCTTCGTGCACACACACAAAAACTTACATAACATACATGGCTGGATGAATTATAACATCTCAGAAGTCAATTTAATAATGAGCATTTAAGGACTTCTAAAATGGGGGGCTGCTTAAAAAAAAGGAAAGCTCTGTCTCCAGTACAGAAGTTTTTTATTATATGATTGTATGTGACAAGACACAGAAAATATAACCAAAATTAGAGCTGCAGATGCCCTTAGAGAACTACTGAACTTGAAAAAATTTTTCAAAAGCATTCCAGATGACTTGGATAACTGTCTTCAATGCTCTCTTTCTCATTGGGAAAGAAAAAAAAAACATATATCCTTCTTTAAATTGTAAATGTTGCATTGTCTGTGAAGAATCTATCTTCAATAGGAATTAGATTGAGCCCTCATTAAAAAAAGTACAGACTGCAGAATCTGTCAAATGAGATGAAAGCTTGGCAGCTGGCACTTGTTTTTAATGTTTGATGAAGCAAAAAGGAGTCACTCAAAAGGCAGGCACTGATGGGCAGGGAAAGAAGTTCATCTATGAATCAAACTCTTACTAAGTTTGTATAATTAATTCTTGGGGGAAAAAAAGTAAAAGGCTTAGAGCACCATGGTTTCGAGCTTTTAACTGAAGAAGTCTGATGTTTTCAAGATAAGATTAAGTCCTAATACTCATCTTCAGCCTGCTGTTTCAACAGCCAACCCAGGAAAAAACTGGTTTGCATCTTGTTGATTTTTAGCATCAATTGGGTAAAAATTCCATTTCCCCTGTCCTGTAATAGTTGTCATGGACGACATGGATTTTAGCTTTTAAAAATTATAGTATTTTTATTCTGTGTCATGTATCTTTCCATTGGTATGTATGTTATGAAGCGTTAATAAATAAACAACTTACTCCCTCCCCTCAATGAAAACCCTACAAACATTTAGACTGAAATTACCAATGGAGAATTATTGTTTGCAGAGAACAAACAGTTGATATCTTTTTGTTGGATTTTTGTTCAAGCAGATTTCCCGCAGAATGCTAAGAAGAGATGAAGAAGAGGACGAGGAGGAAGATGACGATGATGAAGAGGAGGATGAGGAGGAGGAATTTGATGCTACTAAGGAAGTGAGATAACAAAGCTGTTCTAAGAGGGTTTTTTTAATTAAGGAAAAAAACAACCTTTACCTAAAGGCTTTTGTATGTTGGATCTAAAATTTCACTGGGGCTATATATTTAGAATTCCAGCAGAAGCAGGAATCAGCACTGATTCTAGAGTGCCAGACAACAAATGACTGGTTTCAAAGAATGGAAAAAAAATCCACTGAAAGTGGACAATTTCAGTAGCTAGAAAAGTAAATATTTAAATAGATGCCTGTATTATATTTGCATAGATGTTATATTGTAATCACATTTGCTTAAACTTAAGTGATAAAGTGTCCAAAAACTGCACTAAGCTTTCAAGCAGTTACATTGTTTTCTTGTTACTTGCCAATATATTACCTCTCTAGCTATACACCTCATGAATTTATTAAGTGCTCTAGCTGTAACTGTTATAATTGGGTTTATACATCCTAAAGTAACTTTAGTAGTTAAGAAACTGTTTGCAGCAACAACCTGTTAATATTTCATTTTGCTTTCCACACTGGATGGCAGAAGGCAGGGTGAGATGTACTTTTATTTTCATTTTCCTCAGGCTTTCATCAGGTACAGATGACTTTTGATTCCTTTATGCATACAGAAAGAACAGTCACAGATAAGGACCTGGCCCAGTATCTTATGTTCAATCTGCTGCTCTGCTTTTAAATAAAAGTGCCTTCATGATAAAACTAGTGGATATTTTATGTAGTTAATGTTTATTATATTAGTTGACATGCTACACATAGTTCAAACATAACACTTTGAACCAGTAACAGTTCAGTTACTGGTTCCATCAAACATACAAGAAATTACACATTTTGAATGTAATTTCTTATCCTGTTTGGAGATAGAGGTTACATGTGTTCATTTTTTAACAGTGTATGGTTGTCTGCCACAAAGATGTTAGCACACTGTTCACCTCCAGCTTTAGTATCTGCTAAAGAACAAATGCAGAAGAATTTAAACTTGTGACTGAGAAAACAAAGTTACAACAAAATCTTCTTTCAGTCGGAGAAATAAACCAAGTGCATTTATAAAACTGATGCTATTTTTGTCCACTATTGCAAAGTATGCAATGCATACCTGGTTTGACATATGAAAAAACAGGTTTTGCCAAAAATTAATGTGATGAAAATAAGTGAAAAGTTCACAATATAGGGTTCTGGTTTAAACCCAGAAAATAATTTTACACCAGCATTACATACCATTGATATTAAATTATTGAATTACTGCTGGCAAGGAGTAAATACCAGTGAGCAAAACTTAAAAAAAAACCAAGTATCTACGTAATTAATTCCCGTCTATTTCAGCAACTAAGGCACTTCAACAAACAGCTGTATCACATCAGAATTCTGGTGATCACCATATTACCATTTCACACGCAATGAAGTAGTCCATCTCCAAAACAGATGGCTAACTTCATAACAATTTCAGGTTTTTATATAATATACACAGATACAAATAGCAAGTATTTGTGTACTATGCCTTAAGAAAGCAATTCTGAAAAAAAGGCAGTTTTGTTTGGATTAATTGCCTCCTAAAAGATTATGCAGTTCACAAGCATAAAATTCTTTCTCCGTATGTCACAAAAAAGTCAACTTCAGGAATCACAGAAAAACTTCCAGAAAAGAAGTACAGTCTTGGGCATCTTTGTCCTGCATGCATGATGTCTTAACTTTGCATGTTGCACAAAATTGTGACCTCGAAACTACAGGTGAGAAGTCCCTGTTTAAAATACTTCACAGCCAGAATAACAATTCAGGATGTTAGTCAAGAATTAAGTATTACCTAAAGATACTTGTGCAAAAAAACTTCTCATGGTACAAGTGCATACTGCAAGACTGACTTGCAGTTATTCCATTCACTCATTTGTATTTTTTATTACTGGCACTTAGATGATGCAGGCTTGTATCCATCCTTAGCTAGACTATTTTGCCTCTCTGTGGAACAAGCGGGCGCATTCCTCTGGGATTAAGGGTGCTCATCAGACTGTCCTGTTAGACCTTCCCTAAATGCCTCAAGCTGCTTTCCTAGGTAATCACTATTTCTAGTTTTTCACAACAGAAACTTCCCTCTTTTACACCAGAACTTTTGGACAATAGTAGCAAAAGGAACTTCAGAGAAGGCATAAATAAGGAAACTTGCCACGTTTTATATCAGTATCACAAACCAGCATTTCATTTGTTACTCCTTACTATATGGATGGTACTTAAAAAGAAAGAACCGTATTTCAAGCCATGTAATTAGACAGTTTCTGATTTGTCCTTTGTACTAGAAATACAGTGCCTCCAAACCGCTAAACATCTGTTGTTATAAAACCCTATTATTATCAGGAAATGTTGTCATCACACCATGCACCTGTACCATCTATTCAGGCAGAATCAGAATACAATGCCTAGTCTGGAGAGCCAGGGGGAAGAGAGGCACATGGACACACATAGACCCCAATCAGCCACACAACAGCTATAAACTAAGAACCAACTGTCCAACTGTCCCATTAACCATATTATTTAACTGATGTACTGGCATCCCTTCCCCAGTTTCCTATGCTTCAGTGCATCTGTACATACTTTGAAATATATCTCTTTATAGACCTTGAAAAAATATTTTTTTGTCTCTCAATCAAACATTTCAGATTAACCTAAGGTAGTCATAAAATCTAATCTGTCTTTAAATTAAATACAAATTAGCTACATGGCAAACAAAAGACCATTTTGTAGTGCCTTAATTATGACCTCTGCCATTACAAGCTTTATGATACTTTTTATATGGTCACTAAGGGGGAAAAAGTTTACCATCTGAAAAATTAATGGCATCTTATCAGCAATTACTTTTAACCTTTTCTGAAAACAGATTTTTTTTCTAAATGATAACCTCACACTTTACTGGCAAAACAACCTACTAAACTCTTACCTTTCCAGCCTCCAAGTTTGAAATCTATTGTGTAGTAACTAGAAGTGCTTTAAAATCAACAAATCATCTAAAACTGATTAACTGGAGAGGTTAGTTTTATTCACATTTTCAACACAGCTTAGTAGTAAAGGTATTAGCTTACAAAAATAGTAACAATGAGGTTTTCAACATGATGGTCAGGAAGTTTGAGAGTTCTCATGTTTTTATTTTCCCTGCAACATCTTCTGGCTCCTTGATCTCTTTTACAATAGCAATTAAATAAAGCACAAAATTATTGGGTTTTCTTTCCTTTTAACTTCAGAGGAGGATTCAAAATTGTATGATTCTATAGCTAATTCCTACCAGAAAGCAAAAAACAGTATGCCAAGTTTTCAGAATTTGAAAACTTGGCCATTTTCTTTCTTTGCTCAGAGGAATCTACATATACAGACCTTACATTATCATTCAAAAAGCTTTTTTCTTGGCACTTAAAACACAGAACAAATAATATGCAGAAGATATAAAGCTACACTAAGCTTTTAAATATAACAGGACAAAATATTCTACTCGTTTTGTTTGCTTGTACCAAACAGCTGGCGTGGAAGTTCTGCAATGACAATGATGACTTCACATAAAGTAATCAAGGCTTGACCTCTAGTGAGGAGTGATCATTCACTGGAAAGGCTGCCCAGACAGCTGCCCTTAAACCTATTAAAGATGCAAAGGACAAGGCCTTAAATAGCCCACTCTAGCCAAAACTTGCTTTGAGGAGGGGATTGGAATAGAGACCTCCCTACTTCATGGGTATAGGAATTCTGGGTATTGAACAAGCAAAGGTTAGAAGCTTTCACTGCCGAGTTGCAACTTTGTTGTCTCAGTTCGAGGGGACTGAGACTTAATCCTTTAGTACTACAGATACTATCTCGCACAGTTGCAATGACAATGAAAGTCCTTCCCTACACAATCAAAGTTTCCTACTAAGCCTTAATTTTGAGGACACAACTTTTCCAAGCTACCTTTTATTTCTTCCTGAAATTTAAATGTGCTGGTAACAAACCAATGAAAACAACACGTTCTAAATGCTGACATAAGCATTTATTTTATTATGTAAGAAAATAACATAGTTGGTTGTCAGCTTGGTTGCCAGTGACAGATGTTAGTTAAAACTAATCAGAGTTGACCTGGAATGCATCCAGACATCATTAGCCAGTTAGTATTCATATTACGCAGCATGTGAAGATAAAACAAAACCACTGAAGTCAGAATTCTTGATCTAATTCCAACATTCATTTTCTGCCTCACTCTAGTGAGAAAAAAGCCTAACTGATGAATACAGCCTCTGCAATCTCTGTAAACTACCCATCCTTTGCTTTGTTGATAAAACTACCAGTTCACTCTTTCCAGATGAAGCAGCCAGCATCATTCTCACCAAGACCCAGATCTGCTGAGCATAATAGTTGAGATCATTAACTATACAAGTTTTAAATATAAGACACACATTTAAATGGCAATTTCCTTTTTATTTTAAAAAAGTTGCAAAGCCAGCTAATGAGAACAGGAAGCTCTTAAACAGGAATGCCTGCAAACATGAAACCGAATAAAACCTGAAAAGTTTACACAAAAAGAAAAAAAAAAAAATCAGTAATTTTTAAAATTTTATTAAGCTAACCTCAGTAAGAAATGTCATTTACTAATGCAGGTAGCACTGAAAATTTTTTATTTGAACCGTTTGTGTGGTCAGTCAGCCAGCACTTACGTTTTTATTTGATGCAAAGACATAAGGCTGAAATTAATCTAAAAAAAAAAACAACAAAAAAAAACCACTAAACAAAACCCAAAGCATTACAACTCCATCCTTTTATACTTTGATGTATGACATTCAATGTCCTAAAGGTATTTCAACCAAGAGCTAAAAAACTTAACTGGGTATTATTTACAACCGTTGATGGAAAGTGTTTTCCATCTTCCAGTAATTAAAAGTTAAAATAACTGTCAATACTGTCAAACCTAGAATGTGTTATTAGAGCATCTTTTCCTCTACAGCAAACTCAACTTAACTTTCCGTGGACCAATAGGCCTATCATTCAGTTCATTAATAGCAGCCATAGCTTCCTCATAGTTTGTCATAGCAACGATGGCATCACCAGAAGGTAATCCTTGTTCATTGTACTGCACAGAAACTGACTCTGGTATCACTCTGTAGCCATAGAAAAAATCCAGAATCTCATTAGGAGTAGCTTTAAAAGGTAAATTTTTCAATAGAATAGGAACAACACGTTCAGAACCACCACTGAAATTTTGATCTGGCATAAATCTTCCTTCAGGAAAATTTCCCATTTTATTATTCCCAAACTCCATTCTGCCAAAAGGTTCACTGTCACCACCAAAATCCATGAGGGGTGGTGGACCCCTAAAATCCTTAGGAGGGCACATGAAGTCCTCAGAGGGATGTCTAAATTCAGAATGATGCCTGAAGTTCCCAGGGGGACCAAATGAATGCATGGGTGGCCCTTGTGGTGGCCCAGATGGTGAACCAACTGGACGGGACAGGTCAACTCTGTCATATGGATGTGAATGACCGTGCATTTCATTTGGTGCAGATAATGGTGCAGGTACCCCAAACTTCTGCATCTGATCTTGAGATATAAGTCTTATTAATACTTCTGTTCCCAAAAATGTTTGACGATTTAAATTTTCTGCTTTCATAGCTTGTTCTTCAGATTTAAACTTCACTAGTGCTTCTCCCAGTCCAACTCCTTTTTCATCATAGAGCAAGTAAATATCATCTTCGTCAACATCAAATCTTGAAAAGAACTTTTGCACTTCAATTTTTGAAACATCAAATGGAAAATTCCTTACATAAACACAAGTCTTAGGGCTAGAATGACCTTCTCGATAACTTTTTTCTGATATGACCTGTCCAAAGTGATCTCTGTCCAGTGATCTTTTCCTCTCACAAGAGTCAATTATTTTCAACATTGACTTTCTTGAAATTGGAAAAATGTACACAGGACGATTGAGAAGAACCTTTCTATGACATTCCAAAGCAGCCTGATATTCTCTCTCATTCCTTAACACCACAAAAGCATCTCTAGTCCTTTTCTGATGCTTATCTGTTAGAATCTTGATCTGTTTGCTGTGTATATCTAGATCAGGAAAAAAATCTCTCAAATCTCTCTTCTCCACATTAAAAGATAGATTTCTTAAGTGTATGTAATATTCCTGGCTGGGAGATGAACGAGAATGCGTTCTTTGTCTCCTTGGTGATCTTGAACGAGAATGCTTCCTTGAATGCATGTAGCCTGAACTTCTTGGAGAATGGTCTTCGCACAGAAAGTGATCCATTTCATCTGGCATGTCTATCCTCCCACCGCATTCAATCCACCGTTCCTCTGTAGTTGGACTAATTTCTATAAACCTCTGACCCATGTATTGTCTGTGACGTTTAAGTCCTTCTAAGGCATCACCAGGTGTAGCACATTTTACCAAGCAATCGCCATTGTTTAAACCATTGCGGTGCTTTATCAGAATCACTCCATCCACACGTATCCCCGAAAGGAAACCGCGTACTTCAACTTCTGTTGCAGAGTAAGGTATACCACGTAGAAATAAGTAACGATCATCTGGGTTAAACGGGTGAGAATCCTTTCTTATCTGATAGTTTGACTTAGGTATACCCATATCACCATATCTTGTGCCGTTGGTATGGAAACCAGCCTCCAGGCGATTTGGTGGCCCATAACTAGGTTTTCTCATTCCTTTAGGAGAAGCTGTAACTAAATGTGGTATATCTCCAACATTTGATGTACTAGAACCATTAGTACCTGTTCTTCTAGAGCCAGACATAGTTTCTCGTCCCCCACGGTCAAATCGTTTCCGGCTCATTTCTATGGTACTCTGCATCTCTGCCTTGCTGCTGAGAAAGAGCTCTATGCGCGAGTCCTTGATAAACCCTCCCGAACAGCTCATGGCACGCCGTGCATCTTCATCTGTTGCAAATATAATAAAAGCCTCCCCAATCTCTCCTCCAATAATATGCACACCTCCATCAGGAATATTCAATCCCAAGAAGAAACGACGAATATCTGGAGGACCCGCAACAACAGGAAGCCCCTGTAAACGGATGACTACAGCCATGCTGAGCTCAACCCACAGCAAAAATCACCTGCAGACAAAAAGGTACACATGATAGCACGTCTTTAGTACTCAGCTATTTTACAGTATCTTATCACTTAAGAAGCTAGAGCCTTTTTAATGAATGCCCTTGTCTCATCAAGAGAGAAGGTATCAAAAAAACCACAAGTTCACGAGAACAAGATTAAAACACAATTCACTGAATGTTGATTAGTCAGAACAATTAGCTACTCCACCAGCACACGTGCACAAATCTATCAGTATTCCCTACACTAAAGGCAACAAAATCCACCTAAGTCACTCCTCACCATCCACAATACCTAAAGAACACCTCAGGTCTTTCACAGCATAGTTACTATATGCCAGAGATCTCTGCCTACTCCTAAGAACAAAAAAAAATCCAGTTTACTTTTGAACAGGACACTAACTGATAAAAGGAGAAAGGAAAATATGTCACTTCAAAATGTGTCACTGGAAAATGAAGTAATTCACAAACAGTGATGACTTTAATATTTTGACAAGTTGCTCTACCCAGTCATCAGTTCTGTTCAATAATGTATGTTTTCTCAGCATTCAAAAACGTTGTGTCTTTGGCGTAGTCAGAGTATTAACTGCAGCGGCCACAAGCACATCCTAGTTGCCAGCCACAACTCTGTGAGGAAAAAAGGCTGTGTATGATCTTGTCACAATACTCAGTGAGAAGTGTTAAGCTTTTGGCAGCTTACCTGTTTCTGCTTTGGAGACCTGATAAATTCTGTAAAATCAACTTAACTGTGGAAAGAAAACGAAACATAATTAATGGCTGATACCTGTACTTTGCTTTACACACTGTGCTACACTGCTGCAGCCCATCCACTGCAGTGGCTAATACTAACGCCAAGCATGTTATGAACCCATGTGAAGAACTCCTTCCATGTTCCAAGATGCCACGCACTGCATCTTTGTTTCCATTTTAGAAGCAAAAGAAATTCAAAATTTATGTTGACTTCTGGAAACGATGAAAATACGATGGGATTACTTGGTCATCAGTTGTGCCACACTGAACTGTTGCAATGAAACAGACTGACAAGTATATCGAGGGAACAGTTCTCAACTGAGTTCTTGAAAGATTCTTAGGTCCATCTCAGGATTACATGACACATCCATTCTTCTGAAATCCACCTGGTTTCAAACTTCACAACAAGAGTATGCTACCCACCAGTCCAGCACTCCACTTAACGTACACAGTGAAGACCATCAAATGAAAGAGCAAAAATATCCAGCACGGAGAAACTTCAGAAGTACCTGGATTTACAAAGTCAACTTCAGTATTCTCCCTATATCCTTACTCTACTGCCTTCCAAACATAAGAACAAGAAAAGTTTGAATACACTGACTTAACAGACCCTGATTCTCAACATTTTCTAACATCACACAATAAATAGCACAAGATTCTCAGAACAAACACAAGCCTCTGCAGCAAACTGCATCCCTTTAAAACAAACACCAACAGCCCAATACTGAGCATTCGAGAACACTCCTCCTACATACCTTGCTTTATAAAGTACTAGATCCTAATGACGAGTTCTCTATCAATAACCATAACTCACTCCACCTGAACTTAGCAAAAGAGCAAAGCCCAGATTCTGTCACTAATGGACTCCACGTCACTTCAGCACCAGTACTCCGTAATCATAACAAACAGAAAACAACTGCCCATTTAGAAACTTCACCAAAGACCATCTGTTCTCTATACTTTTGTTGTGAGTCGACTCCAGCCAGCTGCCAAGCACCCACACAGCGACTGTTCACTCCTCATCCCCATCAGCAGGATGGGAAAGAACAAAGTCAGAAAACTTGTGGGTCAAGATAAAGACAGTTTCATCCATGAAAAGAAAAAACAGGAAATCACTCACCAACTCCCACAGGCTGATGTCCAGCCTTCCTCCAAATAACAACTACCTTGGGAGCCAAGAAAAAATCCCCCCAAAGAAACCAAAATCATCAAAATACTTCTTCCTCTACCTCAGTTTTTGTTGCCCAGCAGGATGTTACATGTCTCAGAATATCCCTTTGGTGAGTCTGGGTCAGCTGTCTCAGTCATGTTCCCTCCCAGCTTCTCACCTATTCTGAGCACACTCACAGGAGGAACAGAGTAGGAAAAATAGATAAAGCCTTGATACTGTGCAAGTGCTGTTCAGCCACAGCCAAAACATCGATGTGTTGTCAACATTCCTTTAGCCACAAATCCAAACTGAACTGTATGGGCTGCTGTGAAGAACGTTTAACTCCATCCCAGCCAGACCCAGAACACTTTACAACGTGTCTTCTCAACAGATGCAATGGCAGTGCCAAAAAGCATGAAGAATTCAAGGGCAGAATTTTCATTCAGCACCTTCGTGTCTTGAAAAAGTAAATCCGCTGCCCTGCTACTTCATGATGTATTTAATCTGTAGTACTTCTGGATTCACAACTCCGCTTTCTTATCCCAATTTTTAAACATCATTCACAAGAGCTCTCCTCCATAATTCTTCGGTGATAAACAGCAAGTTTTCCATGATGCACCAGGGATACAATACACAACGTTCAGTGGTGAAAACCAGCCACAGTGATTCCAGATTATAATGTGATCTCTAAGAAGTCCATAAACAAATGGAAGTTCAAATAATAGCTCTTACTGACTGTATAGTAAACAATGACACATGGGTAGAAAGCACAGACAAGCTATCCAAAAATTTGAAGTCCATAAACAAAAAGAGTTGACTTGTCATGAAAAGTAAGAGCAATTCATTAACTGAACAAGGACTTCAGAGAGCAAGGATTTGGAGAATAAATAAACTTAATGCCACAACTTAAAAGCACAGACGTGTACACAGTTTTATGAAATTTTATATATGAGCAAAATTGGCTAGAAAACAGTACAATACCTATTCTTCCACAACCTCGACAAATTTCAAACATTAAAGCCATTAAAATAATCCACAACTTGTAAACACAGTAGGAAACTAAGTCTGCACTAGACTAGTATTTTTCTCGTAACACTGAAAGATTACAGACTGCAAGCTAGAAAGAACACCCACATAAACACCCCAACTACGAAACTGGACTAGTATAGAATAACCAGCGGAACAGGGGAAGGTTTCTTATTCTATTCTTCAAAATAAGCCTTAACAGAGGAAGCAGGCTGCTGCGAATAGCAGTTTTCACAGTGCTGAAGGAAAACATGAGTGAGCTCTGCAGCTGGGCCCGCTACACGGTCGAATGTAGCACGGAGCCGCTTCCGAGCAGGTCGCTCCGCCGGGACCAGCTGGAGGGACTCGCCACGGGCACGGGGCAGGGAACGGGCGAGGGGGACGGGGCGAGGGGCCACACGCGCTGCGGCCCGCCAGAGCCGCTGGTGCTCTGCCCCCACCAAGAAGCCCGTCTGCTTCCCGACACCGGGACAGGGCTGAGGGAGGCACCGGGAGCGGGGAAGGGGAATAAGAAGCCCAGGGACACCAGGAGGCCGGGGCACGCGGAGTGGCCGCGCAGCGGTTCCGCGAGGATCGGGCAACCGAGAACCGGCAAACTCCGCGCCGCCCTCGGCCACACGCTGCACCCTGGGGAGGCGTGCTCTGTCCCTCACGCCATCCATCCATCCACGCACCCACCGGACACGCCGCTCGGACGGGTCCCGCAGCTCCCGGCACGGCTCCGCCAAGATGGCGCCGCCTCCACTGCCCCCCCCCAACGCTGAGGGGAAGCTGCGCTGCTCGAGCGCTTCCGGCCCGCGAGCCCCGGCCTGCGCGCGCGTCCTGTGGGCGGGGCGCAGGCCCCGTGACCCCGCCCCCTGCGCCGCGGGCACTGCCTGCCCTGAGGCGGCTCTGCGGTCCCTGTCTAAGTAGATCTGAGGGAGCCATGTAATGGTAGATGTGTGTGATTATAAATAGGCAGAGCGATAGACCTGCACGGTGATAGATCTGTGTACAGAGATCGGTGACCGAGCGCCCCTGTCGCGCTGGGCGCTGCCGTCAAACTCATTCCCTTCGGTGCCGGCGCGTGCCCCGCCTCAGGCACCACTCACCGCTGCTTTTCCTACACCCAGCCCCGATTTCTAACGGAGTGCCGGGCTGGCTCAAGCCTGGATTGTGAGAGACGAAGAAGGCAGGAATGGAGGAATGGAAGAGAAGAAGGAAAGGTTCAAGATTAAGTAAAGGGAAGGGCAGAGGCAGAGTACTTTGGTTGTGCAAGCGAGCTATATTTAACCAAATGTTTATCCTACCTGCCTTCCTTGTCTTTACGTATTCTCCCCTGTCTTTCTATGCATATCCAATAGTTATCTGCTCCATTTTCTTAGGAAAAAAAAAAAACCTGTACTATTTATGGTAGCTTCACCTAGCAATGCTGCCGACTTTTAGGAGCTCTCTCAACACAGACAGAGTCTTGTTTAGAAAAAAGACATTGTTTATTCTGTGCGGGGTACAAGGTGGAGGTTTCCACAAATCAAGCGCACCGGTAAAAAGTTACATCTTTACACAGTCAGATTTACATGAACTTGAGCCTGGGGACAAATAATTCGACTTGAAAACATCAACTCATCCTTTTAACAGTTGTTGAGCCAACAAAATAAATCCAGTCAGAAATAAAACATGCTGATGACGAAAATCATAATAGCTAGACAATTAGCATGCAGGAGAGGGACAATGAGAAAAAACTGAAGTCCCGGATACGGTGTCCTGCAAAGTTTTGGTAACATCTGAGGAAATGAGACAAAAGGCAACAGGCAGAAACATGCACAGAAAGTTCCATCTAAGCATGAAGAACTTTACTGTGCAGATTCACTGGAGCAGGCTGCCCAGAGAGGCTGTGGAGTCCTCCTCACTGGAAATACTCAATAAATCTGTGGTAGCAATCCTCTGCTCTGGTACACCCTGGTTGAGCAGGGAGATTGGACCAGATCACCCACTGTGGTCCCCTCCAACTGGACCCACTCTGTAGAATGTGAACAAGAGTGTGACAAAGGTGTAAAACGTAAAGGGGAGTAACTTTGCTGAGCATCCACCGCTCTAGGTATTTTGTGTTCTCTCACCTTGTTAATAGTTTCCTCTCTGGGGAGAAATTAAAATGTGTGTTACATTTATATGATACACTGTGCATCATTTCTAGAGACGAAGTACCAGAAAGTGCAAACCGGGCCTCGGTGTCCTCTCGTTTCTCGCTCCTGGTCCCGCACAAGACGAACAAAACTCTCTGTAGACCAAATACCTAAACTCGGGCTTGTCCTCCCTCTCCCGGCCCGCCCCGCAGACGCGTTCGCGTGCTGAGGCGACGGGCCCCCGGCGCTCGCCGTACCGAGCGGCTCTGGCCAATCAGCGTGCGCGGGCAGGGCGCGCGGTAGCCATGGCGACGCGGGGCCGCGGGGCCGCCGCCGCCGCCGCGCTGCTCATGGCGGTGTCGGCGGCGCTGCCCCCCGCCCGCGGCTTCTCCGTCCCGCTCCAGCGCCCCGCAGACTGCGGCGCCGACCGCTACTTCGACAGCTCCCGCTTGGCCTGCGCGCCCTGCGGGGCCCACCAGCGGCAGAGCGCCGGCGGTGAGCCATGGGGGAGGCGGGGCTCGGGCGGTTCTGCGCGGAATCCGCCCCCAGCAGCGGGAGATGCGCAGTCGGGCTCAAGGTGTTTGATAAAACAGGTGCCCTCGGGCAGGTCGGGGAACGTCCACAAAAGGGCCAGGATTCCGCAAAGACCTAGGAGGCCCCAGCACAGCCGTGATGTATCTGACATATAGCTCAGAGAAATTACTTTCAACCTTTTTCTAATAACCTTTCTTTCCTCGAGCATTATATTTGCATTTTCATCTCTCAAATTCCACAGGACCCTGAATTTATGTTCTTGAACACCTCTGTGACTTGAAACTCTTTGTCAAATTTGAATGGCTGAGATACCAAGTGTCTGAGAGCCTCAGGCTGTGCCTATGCTAGTCCCAGTCCCGTGCTGGAACTTGGAGCAGATACCACACAGCCTAGCAACACTAAAATACAGATAGTTGACTGCATTCTTTAGGGCATAAGGAGTTATTAAAGGGTCCATCTTTTATAAATACACAGTCCAACAGAGTGAGAGTTCCCTGTTGTGTGTATAAATGTGAGACTAAGACCCAACAACATCTCTCTTCAGAAGTGGTACTTCAGTCAGAAGCAGTGATGTGGAGGGCTGTGTTCACAGCTGCTGCGTGAAAGCTGCTCGCTTTTTCACCATCACCACAGTGCCCTAAAGACTAATCCCATAGTTCACTAACTGGAAGAAAATACATTATTTGTTTTCAGATCCCCTGATAATGTGGGTGTCTAGATCCATAACTCTCTTTTAGGCTGATTCTGCCTCTAAAAAAGGGCTTCAGGGAGAGGAAAATTGCAAGGGCAGGTCAAGGGTTTATTTCCTCCTGCAGATCTGACTGGAGCAGTGTAGGTAGGTGCCACTCAGTGCTGTTTGCATCTTGACTGAATTCCACTTGAGACCGCCCATACACTCCATGGCTAGCTCATCAGTCTGGATTCTGCTTTCAAGTTTTGTCACTGAGTGTCACAACTTGAACTTTTCACTGATCGAATACAATTAGGCTTTTTCTTCTTTAGAATTAAGTAGAAATGGTTGATCACTTTGACAAATGTTTCTGTATGGCTAGTCTTGTTAAAATATACTTTAAGGTTATAAAACTTTCCACACAATTTGACATTATTTTTGCCTGCACAGTTCAATAAGTTTAAATGATAAAAACAGTTTATTAGTAGATGTAATCAATTTTGATTTGTGGTATGTGTGTAAAAGCACAGAGAGATGTTCATAACACTGAGATAGGAAAAGTTTATAAAAAAAAGTTGTTGAGCACTAGCAGATGGGCGTTATACTGTGCCATGAAAATAGTGTTTCATTTCATACAAAGTGTTAAATATGTTCTGTTCCCTCATTGAAAACCATTCAATATAAACCTTGATCCCCATGCACAATTTTAAAAGCCTTGAGTTTAAAACAGCTTTTCATACATCCATTATATTTCGAAAAACCTTTTCATAAAAACACATTTTGGTTTTAGGACTGACTTCAAATTGAAAAAATAAAACCTATATACAGACATATAGTGCTGGTGTTGTAGAGAGGAAGGGCTGTGGTAAGATTTAGATGGAGAGATTTTATCTATTACAGAACAACAGGTAAAATTCGGTTTAATTAAAAAAAACACAAAATACGAGCTCTGGGTCCATGTTCCACCCTGGTAGATCAGTCAGCCTTGCAATAGTCTCCTAAAATATCTGTGTGCAAAGTGTAAAATGGGAATTTCTTAAAAAGCAAGATTTCATTCACATCTCACTCAAGTGTTTTATGTGTCTGTCTAATAATCCATCATGATCTCTTGAGAACAATAGTAGGTGTTCTTAGTATTCTGTTACAACCAGTCAGTTTTATATAGATTAAAAGTAGATTTGTTTTGTTTTCTTTAGGTAGTTCCTGTGTATGTGAGCCAGGATACAGGATGGTTTCTGGTAATGGTGGGTTCTCTGTTACTTGTGAAAAATGCCCAGAAAATATGGTAAGTATTGAATGTTTCATGTTTGCCATAATGATAAAATGCTAATCATAACCACTATGGGCTTTTAAATTTTAAATTTTATCCTGACTGCAAGTTATTTTTTATTTATTAAAAATATTTTTGTGTAATAGTCTTTGTTTGGAAATTTAGAATTGTCTATTTCTATTACTTTTCAGGCTTTTTTAATTGCAAATTTGATACCACAGTCAAAATAATTTTTTAAAGTGTTTAGCTTCCTTCCACTCCTTTTTTTCTCTGTGTAGTCCTTGCCCAGAGAACACAACTCTGTACAATGTTAAAGGAGCTTTTCAGCTCATAGGTATCTTAACTGATTATTTATGTAAATACTATTATTGTAATATTTAGGCTGTATCTTCATAATCCACGATATTTCATCTTCTTACTTCAAAATGAGCTGCTCCTACTATGTTACTTTAATTATAATTATAGTTTGATCAGTTCTTCTGACCTTCCTTGACAAACTAAGCTATAATTCTGTGTCATAGTCTCAGCGTTGATCCAGAGACACCAAGCTTAGCCAGATTTTTTCCACTATAGTAAGCAAAGAAGTGTATTTTTCCAGCTTTCCTCCAATTTTTGAGGGTGAAGCCCTCCTGAATACTTCTGTCCCTTCCATAACTATAGAAGAACTCTCAGGAGAGCAGCTTACTTGCCTGAGTTAGGTGTTCAGTGGCTAATGGGCTATGTAGGTAATTTCCCTTTTCTTTCCATCTTCTTGCTATGTTAGACGAAGACTTTGGCACATATCATTTAGTGTTGTGATCTTTTCCTGTTTTTTCCTCTTTTCTGCAATGGCGGCATTTGCCTTTGATCTACTGCCAAGGCTTTTGCAAAGATAAAATGATGATAGTGGAGAAGGGAGTAACATCAATAGCACTTGAGGATGAGCAGTTATCTTCATTTTCCTCAGTGTTTTTTATCTGTAGTTGTTACTTCATAGTATAAAGTAAGTGTGGATGTGAACTATCTGGCTGGGTACAAAATTCCTAACAATTATGTAAGCTGCTTCACTTAGAACTCTTCCATTTCCATTACTTCTGTGTATTTATATGCAATTGCAATATGCAATTTATATACAAAATGTCTATGTATGCATTATTATGTTTATTCAAAGTCTCTCTTTTTAAACATTCTACTTTTAATTTTCCCTGAAGGATGTAAGCTAACATGTTAGGAAGAGCTTAACTTTTTTGTGTGTCTGCTAGAAATAACTTTTGCCAGATTGCTTAGCCTTTTTTATATTTAAAAGCTTCATGAATCTTATCGATGCTTTATTTTCTAGTAACTAATGGCTGGATAAGGCATTCCTCACAGATAGTGGGTGATGTCTATGTTTTTGAAAATTTTAATAGTTTTATGTTTTATTTTAGAGCGGAGTTACTCAAGATGGATGGAATTGTATTACTTGTCCCAAAGGCCTGACTTCAAAAGGAAATTGTAAATGTCTCAATAATGAAATACTAGGTAAAAAATATATGCCAATTATGAGATGATAGCACTTGTTTTACATATTTGTATATGCATATTTAAGATATGCTTTTCTGTTAGATAAGAAAAAAATGTACTTATGTTTTCATATCTAATGTAAAAATTCAACATTGCTCTTGATCTTAATCATTGTTTCTGAAAGATAATAGATAAATCTGTACCATTGCTCATTGCAATAAAAACTGTTATGCAAACATTCCAGAAATGAATACTGGTGTATCACTTCCATGAAGCTCTTTGACAATGGATAGAGTCATTAAGGTTGGAATAAAAACAATGCCAGTATAAACTATTAAAACATTACAATGTTTTGAAGCGTAAAGAGCAGTAAAGGACTTATACTTACATGACTAAGTGGAAGGAAATAGGCTGAGCAAACCAAACAAATGGCTGTGCAATAGTGTCAGTGGATTTCATGCCTCCCTGAGACACCTGTACCAGTGACTTTCTGAGATGTGCTTCTCTATACCTGTGCTTCCCTGTGTCTGTGCTTCTTACTTGATGCTGTCTAGTAGTTCCAGAGGATTTTCAGTAGACAGAAAAATAATGTTAAATTTAGTGTTTGTGTTAAATGGATTTTTGCTTATTTTGCGTAGTAGAAATGTAAGAGCAAAGTATAGTTTTCATCAGTAATGTAAAACATAAAAGCTCTTGGAACTTCTAATTTTCCTTATTTTCAAGGACATGGAATGCCTGTAATTCTCTGAATAAGTATTACAAATGTCCACTTTGGTTACATTTCCAGCATATTATATTGGAGAATCGCTGTTTTCCAGATCAATAATTTAAAATTTTCCTAGGAATCTGGAAAATTCTGAATACCAGTCTTCTACCTTAAACTTTAGGAGGGTTACGAAATACATTTTGGGCCTTTATGGTAAAATATTGAGAGCAAAGCTGATTCCATAATTTGACATGCAGGAAAAACTTTAGTACTGTATGTTCTTGATTCTCCTTGCTTTTAATTTTTTTTTTAATAATTAGATTTGAAATCTCTTGCCAGATGATATAGCTGGTGGAAGATGCAGTTTTGAAACTTGGAAATTGTGACATTTCCGTGAATCATTTCAGATGAAATGTAGTTTTTTTCCCCAGTAATTTGCAAACTTGCTGTTTTGAATTTTTGCTTTGCAGTGAGGCCTTTGTTTGAATCTTATTCGGAATAAATAACAGAGGAACGCCCAAACTAGGCATAAAATGTTGCATTTCTCATTTAAAACCAAACTGCATGTGCACAGCTATAAGCAGTGCATACATACATACGTGAATGTGCATTTATGGTGGTTGTTACTTGCATGGTGTGCTCTTGATTTTTTCAAAATAGACTCTTGGAATTTATTATAGATCTGCACAGATGCTGAATTTTTTCACACTTAACTTTTGTGACACTTTGCATCAGGCAGTTTAATCGAAGCTGCTTTTCTTTTCTACTTAGTGGAAAGAAGCATCGATGGTGTTTTGCTTAATGAAGCATTGTGCATCCATTGTAATGGCAGTGAGCAGTCATTCTCTGCCTCAGATGCATCAGGAAGCAGGTGGGTGCTCTTTGCCTTTTGTCATGATAAATTTGAATGTGTCATGCTAGTTTAAATGTAATATTCCTGAGGAACAGACTGTATCTTTGGGATGACAGTTTTGAAGGTAAGGAATTGGAAATCCTCAACCCTGTATCAAACTCACCGTGTTTCGTGCAAACTGAAATCATCATATGCCCAGCAGCTTGGGGTTTTTTGTCTTGCTTTAGGGTGACTAAAAAGCAGGCTTTGGACTGGAAGCAGAACAGAATTCTTATTCTGATAATTAATTATTTATTTTCTACTTCACTGATAGTGGAAACAAATCAGTAATAACTTTTGTATATCAATTCAAACTAGTGAAGTTGCTGATGCTGTTCCCGGGCATGCTATGTAATCAGCTTTCACTGAGGACTAAATTTCGTGCTTAACTACATTTTAAGTGCATTCTTCACGTTTGTGATCCATAGGTGTGTAAGATGTGAAAAGACATTCATCCAAGTAAGCAACTCTTGTGACTGCAACAACCCAAACATTCTAGTAAGTAGAACAATGGTTATTGTATTGAAGCTCAGAAAAAGAAAAGTTATTTGACAAGTGTATCAATATCTTATCCAATTTTTTTTTATTTTTTTATTTCTTTCAGACTGGGGGGTTGTGTTTCTTGGCTCGTGAAGGCTTACCCCCAAAGGGAGTTGCAGTTGTTCGTTTTGCACAGCTAGTAAGTGTACTTATTCTAAAACGCTTTTAAACTTTCTCATTACTTTCAGTAAGTATTTCAAATTCCTGTTCGTGGAAAGCAAAGGTGGTACGTTTTTGTCTGATCCCAGTGATTGTAAGGTCATATGCATCAAAATAGAGTGTAGGTATGGACACCAAGCAAGCATTGTTCTAATGGAGTGAGCGTTTAAAAATTCATGCCCTCTTGGAAACTGAAAAAGGGAAGTAATTTACATGACTTTAGTAGCAAAACAAGTAGTAGGTGGCCTTTTTTATTAATTGTGTGCATTTAAAACCTACTCTTGTATCACAAAAACCCACTAAAGAGTCCATGAGTGCCTCTGGACTTTTTTACTATTAAAATTTTCTATTTGTGTGAAACATTTGAAAAAAGATACAAGGCTTGAATGTACTGCTTGATCTTAAGAGCTTATAGAGAAAAATGGGCACCTGTAAGGTTTGAGACTGTGTATGAAATTGCTGAATTCCTTGAATTGGCTAATGAATGAAAATATGTTCTGTTGGGAAGACTGAAAGGGTTTTTATGGTTCTATCTAGTGAACTTTCCTTAATTTTGAAATCTGCTCAAAGTTAGGACCATTTTCCAAGTAGTTCTGAATTCAGGAAATGCTTTGTGGCTAAGAGCTGTACTTTTCTCCTAAATGAATTGATATTAAAAGCTACCACTTGAAAGAAAGTCAAAAGCAGTCTTTGGTTTTTCTGATATGAAACATTGGTTTGCTCTGTGATAGTGCCATCTTCTAAGTAATATTTTATTGAAAATATGTCTTTTCAGTTACTTACAGTATGTATGAATGCTATGTGTAGTTCAAATGTGAGTAGTTATATAAAGGAGGTTGTGAAGTAATTACTTTGGCAAATTTGGTCCTGAGTTAGATTTTCCATCAAGTCAACATCTTACCACTGAAGTTGTTAGTACTTCCCTTGTGTGGTAAAGAAAACTTCTGTGTCACAGAATCCATATTCAAAGCTTAAATATTTCAGCTCTTGTCCTGTGTACTTTGTCTAATTTAATGAAGTGAAAGAAATTATTGCATTATGGTTGTGTTTTGAACTGATATTATTAGACTGAGATATTTTCAAAGGACAGAAAGCTCTTACAAAAAAATAAGTAGCATCTTCTAGCTGACATAGTTTTCCAGACTGTTACATTATGGATGAGTTGTTGTGAACAAAGACAGTGAAAAAGTTCCTTGTTTACAGGGTATAACACTGACATCCGCATGGTTTCTGAAAAACCTGCAGTCCTCAGCCTTTGCCTGTTGGGTGAGTTTCATTAATATTTGCAGTTTATTTTTTATACAGAATGGTACTCTATAAAAGCATACCACCATTATTTTTGGAAGCTACCTTGCTTATTTTTAAAGAATTTTATTTTGAGATGAGAATAGAAAAGAAATAATTATAGAAAAAGAATGCTAAGAAATACTGAGGGCTAGTCAATTTAATGCAAGTCTACAGTGTTGGAATTTTGACAAGATGAGTGGTATTAAAGAAGAAATTCTTCAATATTCAGTAGTATGTGACCTACTCCCCATATATTTGGATATAAATGATCATATCCAGTAAGGGATCGCTCAGAAAATTAACCTCTTACATATCCAGTATTTACTGGCACCTGCTCTTTACTTCTTAGTTGATATTCAGTTATTCATAACCATGGAACCACCCTTTCTAGCTTTGCTTTGCTTTCTGTATGCAAGTGTTATTTACTATTATGTTGCTCTGGGTAACAGTAACTATGGGGGAAAGAGTGGCTGCAGCAACAGAATCACAGACATTTGTGAAGGGCATGTGCCTTTGCTTCCCTTTTACCAACTCTGTCATCGCACATTCTAATTTTTCTTCTGCTTTGCTCTCCTGAAGATCAGATTTTAACTTCTCAGGTTCTACTTTTTGTCCCTATCTGTCACAGCCCAAAGGGTTGCCTGGTCTAGAACTCTCTAAAGATCACAATATGGATTTGCAGGATTTCATAATACAGGATTCCATAATACATGATTACATGGAGTCTTTATTTCCTACACTTTTTAGTACAGATTACTGCAAATTATTACTGGTAAAGTGAGTACAGTTATGATTAGTAAAGCAAGTGTATTTATGTACTCCAGTGGTAGCAGCAGGCGATGGCAGCAGCCGGGATACATTTCAATGAGTTGCTACAAAATGGTCACTGGAAAGCAGCAAATGCGCTTATGATGAATTACCCATAGGTGTGTGTATTATTCCAAATAGTACCAGTACAGTACTCAAGAAACCACTCCCAGGAGTGGGGCCTTAACTGATGACAGATGAAGTTTCACTTCAAAGATGATCGACATTGCAGAATATGGAGGCAGTCAGGCATCACTGGCCACAGTCTGGTAACTTGCCTAGGAGAGCTCATGGAAAAGTTTGTGTAGGGGACCTTCTCTGTGTGCAGAGATTGAGAGACAGAGGCAGAGACAGATTGACTCTCCATTTTGGGTAAAAAGTAATTTTTATATCCGGGAGACATAAGGTGGTGTAGGACCGCACCACCTGGAGCAGCCAATAGATGACAACATTTTATATCTCAGGCTAGTTTTAGTTTATTCCAGACTTTTTCTACTCTTTCATGTACAGCCATCAATAGCGGCTGCCTATTCCTACATACTCTTTTGGAATGTTTTTCCCTCTTCTAAACCCTAACCCTCTTCTAGACTCTTTTTCATCTTTCCAGATGATAGGTTGCTGTTACAAATCCTTGGGTTTGTGCTTATTGATGGTATCTCAGGAAGTCTCTGAAGTTCAGGTACCCAGCTGCACTTCTCAAGGATGTTTCAGATTCCCAGCCATGTTCCCAGGCTGGTAGGTGTCCTCTCAGTCAGTATTTCAGCAGACTTATGTTCAGAATTTTCCCAGATCACCTTTGCAGCTGCTCCTATCACCATCTCATAAACACAACTCTAAGATGTATTCTCCCACTGGTCCCATTCTTTGTCACTGACATCAGTGTATCCTGTTTGTCTGCCTCACCCTGCTCAGCCATTCAGAGGTGCTGCCTGGATGTGATGAGCAGCTGCTGGTCTGACCCACACAAATGGGAGTAAGGAGGTGGCAAGAAAATACCAGTTCAGTGACCCCTGCACACAGATGCCACGTGTCACCTCTGCATATCACTTGGCACTGGTGTCTTTACCAAAATTGAACAAGTTACATAAAACTGAAGAGAAAACACACTACATGCATCAGTAGTTGTCAGTCTGAGGTCTTTGAAGGAGTCATGTTTGCCATACAGTCTAAGTGATATTAAACATTTTGATTCTTAACTTTGTTTTCTAAGTGCAGATTTTGACATTTCTATCACTTTTTACCATCTAGCAGATGCAATTAAAATAAGCTGAAAAAGTGAGAGTATTGATTTCATGCTGCCCTCTGCAGAGCTATAAAAATATGGTACCTGAATACGTGGGAGATAATACTAGGTGTTGACAAAATGAAATTACTTTCAAGCGAAAACAGAGGTTTAGGAGTGGCTTCTTAAACATAACATTCATTTAATGACTGCCTCACAAAAGAGAGGGGTAATTAAATACTTTTTTTCTGTTTTCTTGTGTTTCTCCACTGCAGTTGTACTCTAATATAACAGCATGCCAAGCTCTTGGAAATATGTGTGTGATGAATATGAATTCATTTAGTTCTTCAAGTACTGATGCCTGTGGTTTGTTTCAGTATATTTTTCTCAATACAGCAAGGGTAGGCATCATTCATTCAATACCCTACTGGTAAGTTGCCTTTTCCATAACTTCTGGTAAATAATTTGGGAATTATTATTCTAAATGTTCTTTGATTAAAAATATTATATTTCTTTAGAAAAAAATATTGTAATTCTTTTCAGGAGGCATAATCTTCCATGGCTGTATTACGGTGACCAACCAGGATTAGCATCCCAAGTGCTTGAGAAAAATCATTTTCCTACAACCTTCACTTTTAAGGGAACAGATAAGGTAGGTGTTGGGCAGTAGACATAGGGAAGCATACATTAGGAAGGGGACATAATCACATAAAAAGGTTTAGATTTATTATAGATGTGACTTTACGAAAGGTAGATTTTAGGTTGTTAGTGTAACAAAAGTCAGTGTGAGACCTTATGGAAGAGGAAGGTGATATTTATGTAAACTAATGTCTGGTCACTTCCTTTGCTTACACTCTCCTACCTACATTCTCATCAGGCCAAGATATGCTTGCCTGTGTGGTCTGTCCAGGGCACAGGGAACAAATGATGCCAGCTTTTAAGTGTTCATTGTGTCCCCAGGGATCTGGATTGGCAGTGGTAAACTAGTAATTTGACAAACCTTTTAGACACCTTAGGAGTTCATAGTTGTTTTGACACTGTCTTTTGCTTCAGAGTCTTTTTTACTTCCATCTTCATAAATGTGTGGCAAAGTTGGTCTTTGTCTTTACTGTATATTTAAAATATGTACATCCCTTTGTCAGATTTCGTGGTGAACTAATGCAAAAAAGAGGGGTATATGTGATATGCTGTATCTTATCTGCCACCCTCCTGGTGTCCCAAAGTGCAGAGTCTTTTGCTGACAAGTTGTCTGTGCCAGGTTTTATAATAGCCCATCAGCTCTGTAACTGGGAACAGGGTTCTTCATCACTGTTCTGTGGTGTTTAACACTTTCTGTTGCTTACACACACATTTCTCCCCCTACTCGATATATTTGTAATATTTCTGATACAAATCTCTACAAGCTGACTGTATCAGAGATGGATTTAGTGTATTACTCCAGCCTTTTCGTCTTACTGCAGTGAATTAGGGGAAAAAAAAGAGGTGAGAAAAATAATTTTAATGTTAACAAAGCCAGATATCCATCTCTGGGAGGGAAATCTGCTTAAGTAGTTTGTTAATTGGCACAGTTTTATGAAGAAATCATATAGCAAATCAAACAGCAAAGTGATTTATTTTTCCAAATTAATTGTAAAAATAGAATAACTGGAATAGGTTATTCCAGTTCAGCTAATCAAGGAAAATAGTACTAGTGATAACCTGTTTGTCAGTTATACTGCCAAATTTATCTAGAGTTTTCTTATTGACTCAGAAATAAAATAGTAGCCTTTTCCAGCCATATCCTACAAGGCTATGTTTTAAATTAAACAGTGTTGCAATGTAGCAGTTGTTTTATTAATTAAAATGCTTGTTATTCCTGCTAACACTGAAAGTCGTGGAAGCCCTCTAGATTCAAGCATAGTATACATTAGAAATCTGCATAGGTTTCTGATTGGTTTTGGGCATGTCTACATGTGTAGAAGTTCCTTTGGAATTTTTTCCATGTCACCAGTGAAGCTGTAGAAGAATGGTATGTTTTTTAAAAAAAGTAAACTACCAAACCCAAGATTAAAAACAAAATCAAAAGGGAAAAAAAGCAAAGGATTGCACTGAAAGTTTTAGGAAATATCAAACAATTAGTTACCAGTCTCTAAAATGTGTATGTCCACTTCAGAGCAGTTTCATTGGTCTTTATGTTTTTTTCATCAACAGGATGTAAAGCTGAAATTTATTGCAGCTTCATTTGATGCAGCAGGAAACTTTCTTAAGTGGCAAAGTTTGGAAGGAGGTGTCTTACAGGTATGTTTGATTTTAGTTTTCTTTCCTTGATAACACAATGTTCTGAGTGCCTTTAGCCAAATTAATACAAAAGCCAAGAGTTTGGTTATTACACTAATGATAGTTCATAACTGTAGATCTAGATTAGGGAAAATGGCCCTCTATTCTTGCTCGTGATGATCTCTACAAAATCAGAAGTATAAATTCATCAACACTGCCTTCATCCTTTGGACCAGTATAAATTTGGCATATTGGGGAGCTCTGAAAAATGGTGTTAGTCATTTCAAACCAGCTATCTCTGTCTTCCATTCAGCATAGTTGCTCATGTGTGTAGTTTCTTATTAAACCTCTTTTTCTTATCGAGAAAAGTGTATTCTTTAGCCCTTTGTCCACATGTGTTTATAGATGATGCTATGAGTATGTCCCTAATTAGATGCTGTCACCTATTTGTACACATCATGGGAGTGACAATCACATCAGTGGTTATGTCACTGTCAAGGGAGGTAGGAGAGCTGATCTACACCATTTTCTTTGCGTTGTCTTGGGAATTTTTTTGCTTGCTTATTTCTTTTGGTTTTAAATATAAAATGAACATTATGATTAGCATGTACCACTTTCATAATAGAAAGTTGTAAATAACTTTTTATACATTAACTATTATGCTTTACACATAAACTATTTACATTAACTTTTTATACTTTAAGTATTTATAACAGAAAGTTATAAATAAGGTGGGGACTTTACATAGAAAGGGGGAATACTGGCTGGAAATACCCTTGGACACTACACCCTCAGATTTCTGGGACACAGAGGTTCCACTTCAGCAATACCACGCTGTGTAGTTAGGCTGTGAAAAATGCAAGTAAGCTGCAATTAGAAAGGGCAATAGCAATTAGTCAATCGGGAGAACAATTGGCAACTGCAAAGTGTTACAGAATAGAATTTGTTTAGCAGTCCAGTGGTGTTCTACACACTCTCAGTATTTCCCTAGGCAGACAACAATAGGAGCACTTGCAAGAACAATTGGGAATTGTTGGTTCCTTTTCTGCTGGAGCACATCACTTCAAACATTTCAGTGTCTACAAAGAGCAGCTGACATTCAGGATTTATTTTGTTATTGCCTCAAGATGAGCCATCTTGTGTCTGTATCTCCAGTTTTAAGGAAAACTAGTGTTTAAGAGAACAGATTACTAAGGCAGTTATAATGCATAGAAAATTACATATTCTGACATATAAGTTTAGGTTTATTGGGGCACATTTGTTTTCTAGGCAAAGCTTTTAACAGCTATCAAGGGCCAATGGGAAAGGAATAGCTTTTCCTTTCAAAGCCTCCTTTAATGTATTAGATTGTGCATGATGATGAGGCATCACAGTGCTGAAGTGGTCTCAATACATAATTGTAGCAATTCCCAGAATTTCAGTTTCACAGTAATAAAACTGTGTTTTATGGAAATTTGGACTTGATTCTCATTTTGGGAAAATGGCTCTGCCCTCTACTAAATTATATGTTCATTTAGTTAGACTTTGGACCATTTTTTTCTGGATTTAGCTGAATCTGCTGTTCTCTGCTGAAAATATAAGTGTGTATTAAAAAAAAGAAAAATATCTGTTACTTGCTAGAACTTTGATTCTCTGAGCATGCCAGCTTAACAGAGACAGGGCTTTATGAATGTGGACTTCTTATGGGACTCTTGAATTTAGCAGAAATCACTGATTGAGTTTGAGGCAACACAGTGCATTGAACATTCAGTCCAGAGAAAGATTATTCTTGCCTATTTGGATGCTGCTGTCCACAGATTTCAGTGATGGAACTGAAAAATACTATGCAAGTATGAATAAGCTAAACCAGTATTTTAAGAACATCAATATCAGTGAAATAATTAATTGTGTTTAAAATTAAAAAAAAAAATCCTTCTCTTATTAAAAAATAGAACAAAATATATTTTGTGAGAACTCTGAATACATAAGTGCTTGTAAATATTTTTTCATATGAGAAAACTGTACCTTTGAATTAACTTAATTATAACTATGTTTTGTTCAGCTTTGTCCTGACACCCAAACTAAATTGAATGCAGCTTATGTTTTTGGAACAACTTACCAACAAAGTGTAAGTAAGATATAAAATGCTATTTTGAATTTTGAATTAAGCTGCCTTATCATTAGTTATTCAGTGCATATTGAAGAACGTTTGAAGTTTAGGCATAAGCTGCAACATGGAGTTCTTTCTTGGGAAATTGAGTGAAATAAGTGTGGGTTTTTTAAAATTATTGAACTACATCACAAAACTTGTTTACTACATAACATAATCACAATAAATTAAACTGGCATTTGTATTTGTGAGGTTGCTGACTTAGCAGTGAAAGAACACAGTGCCTGAATTATGACAGCCTTATGCTTTGTATCATATCTCCTAATTTTCCTACTGCCATCTTTGGCCAGTTTTCATATGGAAAGAAGGCAAATCCAGTCATGCCATGCCTGAATATTATTCCCATTTACTCTTTATTATATGCTCTGATTTTAGTGAATTCAGTAAAGAGATTGAAAAAACGTATTTTAATTGAACAGATGACTCATCAGAGGAAAGAGATTCTTTAGCTGTCTTAACTATGAAATAAAACTTTACTAAACACCAGGAAAGGAAGAGGGAATAGAACACTAAATTATATCTGCCACAGAAATGGTTCTGCCAATTATAAAGCTTCATTAATTTTTGTCACTTAATATATTATATGGGAAGGTGGTAAACTCTTTGGCAAGGGAGTGGAGAAAGAAACATCCTTATAAAACTCCATATATGTGTACAGCATCTCGTACCTATATATTAATACTGTTTATTAACTCATCTAATATTGAAAACCATTCCTCACATTATGTTGAAGTGTAAAAATGTAAGTCTGGCTGCTATTTAGGTGGTTTGAAAGTCTTGATATTAATAGCTGTCAAAGCTTGGTCTGGGAAATTTACCAAATAACATTGACAAATCTTTATTAAATATTTTTACTCTTCCATATTATTTAATGTTGTTTAATCCATATTCCACTATTTCAGACAGAATGAAAACATGTTCTGTTTAGGATCATTGAACTAGTTGAGTATGGGGCTTTTTTTTTTTAAATCTTGAGTATTTCATATTGAGTCTGTATTACCTGTTGTTGAGTATTAATAGCAATTAATATTGCTGAGTTTGAATAACTACATCAGTAACTTACTGAGTATTGTTTAATATAATTTTCATCCATTGTATGCATTATTTTTTGTCCATGTTTTGGAGAAAATATGGTTGACAAATTATATGAGTATTTAAAGATGCATGTTCACATTTGCAAAATGTTACCTTTTTTCACATCTAATTTCTTCACACAATCACAGAGTGGTTGAGGTAGCCAGGGAGCCCAGGAGGCTATATTGTCCACAAGACAAGCAGGGCCATGTAGAGCAGATTGCCTAGGACCATATTCACATGGGTTTTTATCTCCAGGGAATGAGACTCCACAGCCTCCCTGGGCAACCTATGTCAGTGAAAACCTGTCTTCTGATGCTCAGAGGGAACCTCCTGTTGCAGTTTATGCCCATTACCTCTGGTCTTGTCACTGGGCACTGCTGGACAGAGCCTGGTCTGTCTCATACACCCTCCCTTATACAATATTTGTACACATGGATAAGATCCCCTGAGCGTTCTTACCTCCAGGCAAAAGAGTCTCAGCTCTCCTTCATAGCAGAGATGCTTCAGTCTCTTCCTCACCATAGTGGCCTGTGGTCTCTATCAAGTAGCTTAGTTTCTCTCTTGTACTGGTGGGCCCAGAACCAGATTCAGTACTCCATGACTTCAGCATTTATGCTTCTTGACTTTAATGTTTACACTGTTTCAAATTTTAGGTTTGTGAGGTTTGCTAGGATATTTTTTTCAAATCTGTTGCAAAATTTTAAGAGCTTCGTTTTTCCACATTAGTCATTCTAGTTAATTACAATCATTTCCATGAAGTTTGCATAAAATCATAAGTACTTTGTAATTGCTTGTAATAACTGGAATACCTTGTCTATCAGTACTTCAGTAAAGCATTTGACACAATTTCCCAAGGAACTCTCTGCTCATGGCTTGGACAGGTGCAGTCTTCATGTGGTGAAAAAATGGCTGATGTCAGGCCCAGAGAGTGGTGAATGGAACTAAATCCAGCTGGTCACTGGTGGGGTTCCCCAGGGCTCAGTACTAAGCTGGTCCTGTTTAACATCTTTATCAGTGATCTCGACAAGTGGATCAAGTTGACCCTCAGCAAGTTTGCAGATGACACCAGATTGGGTGGGAGTGTTGATCTGCTGGAGAGCAGGAAGGCTCTGCAGGGCGATCTGGACAGTCTGGATCCATGGGCCAATGCCAGCGGTGTGAGATAACAAGGCTGAGTGCCAGGTCCTGCACGTGGGGTCACAACCATGTCATTCCATGCTCAGGCTTAGGGAAGAGTGGCTGGAAAGCTGCCCAGCAGAAGACCTGGGATTTCTGGTTGACAGCCAGCTGGCCAAACATGAGCTAGTGTGTGCCCAGGTGGCCAAGGCCAATGGCATCCTGGCCTGTACCAGGGATTTTGTGGCCAGCAGGACCAGGGCAGGGATTGTCCTTTGCCGCACCATGAGTGTTGTGTCCAATTTTGGGCCTGTCACTTAAAAAGGGCATTGAGGAGCTGGAGCATGGAGAGAAGGGCAATGGAGCTGGGGAGCAGTCTGGAACACAAGTCCTATGAGAGCAGCTAAGGGAGCTGAGAGTGTTTAGCCTGGAGAAATGGAGGTTCATGCAGGACCTTGATGATTCTGTGATTCTCTCTTTTGTGAAGAAGTGGGACAGATTCCACAATAATTTTGTAGGGAAGGAATCCAAAAATAACAAAATGGTTAAAGTGATCTTTTTATTTTCACATTTTTTCTTGTAGTGCAAAATTTCAGTTTCTAAGATTTTATTGGATTTTGCTAATCCAGTCTTTTATGACCTGTTCCTTGAATATAATGGTGGCAATGGACAGCAACATCTTTGGGCTGTGCCAGTTTTAAATTTGAATCTTCAATACAATGAAAAGTTTGTTAATCAAGGTAAGATGGTAATTGTAACATCTCTATGAATTTAAACAATCTGAAAACTTCAAATAGAAGTAATCTATATTAATTACTATTACTGTGTTGTGTTTAAAGATACCACAACACACCATAACTTGTTTCTATTTTAAAAATTTGGTATTTGTGGGCGAGTTCTGATAGTTTAAGTGCAGGCTTTGGTTGCATACACCATTCCAATCAGTAATATGCAGAAATAAAATAATCTCTTTTCATTATATATTTGTAAAAGTTGAAAATAAACAATTTTAGTAGTTGCTATGTGTTATACAATTACATGTGTTGTTTCTAGTACATTTCATTCTTTTTGTGTGTTGAATAATGTGTGAGTGAAACTGTCATGTTTTTGCCTAGACAATAATATGAACAACTGGCTTTTGACTCGTCGATTTTTTTTGGTGGATGCACTGAGTGGAAAAGAGAATGACTTGGAAAAACCACCAAGGGTAATTCGGATTGCTAGTGAAATAACAATAAGGTGATGAACTCTTATATAGTATATAGAAAATAAAGCCAAAGTTGTACAATCTGCATTTTATTGTCTTAAAGCTGTTTTGTTAATTATTTTCTAATATGTCTAATATGTAATATGTGCTGCTTTTTCCATTGCATATTTGGAAATGACATGAATTCCATAGGTGGTTCTGATGAGTGAAAGAAAACAACATTGACTTGTGGGAATTAAAATCACCATGATTCCCTTCCAGGTAGAAGGACCAGGCCATGTTTGCATAATGCAAGTTAGCAGGTATTCAGTCACCTCTTAAAAGCAGGTGTTTTCTAGAAGGACCAAAAAACTCCTCTGTTAATTCTTTTTTTAATGTGTGTGTTGCTGACTATACAAGGATATTATTTCATACATCATATTCTTTTCTGCAGTATTTTTACAACCTGTTGCCTGTTATACAGTCCAGAATTGGCTTGTAGTCATTTAACTAAAATTGTGAGACTGCCTGTTAGGGTCATTACTAATTGCTCATCTCAGTTGGAATGTATTTTGGAAGAAACTTTTTTTCTCCTTCTTTATGTGATGTCCTCCTGTAACATGCAGACATGTAAAATTGATTCAGGAATTTTCTTACAAGTAAACAATCCTTCCAATGATTTTTTTAATATATTGCTGTACATGCCTTTGTACACTCCAGTTGCATTTAAAATGTGCAGTGCCATGTCATTGGGTTAGAAATTCACATTTTATTGATCAGGTTGTTCCATTCATTTAGCATTTTCTCATAAGTACAAGTTTCAATGATTGCTTTCCAAGCACTCATCTGGTTTTTTTGTATTAAAAATCATAACTCTGTATTTCTGCAGTATTCGACTGGTATCCCATACACAGAGAGGAACTATCTACCCTCCTCTAATTACGGTTGCTTACACAGATGTGCTTATCCAAAACCCTGAAACCCAGAATGTGATGGTGAGATCTTTGTGCTACCTTAATTATACTTTTAGTTCTATTGGAATTCCAATTTTGGTAGTGGGTTATAAAAATCTAATAAGCAGTTTCTAGTTCTGATCAGTTTTGAAGTTAAAAGTTTTCACAAAAACTTTTTTAAAAAATCAGTTAAAAGTATTCTCTTTTCAATTTATCTTCAGTATTTTTAAACTTAAAACACTTAGAATTTGAAGTTGGTTTTATAATACTAAATTAGGCTACAGTTCAAATAAAATTATACACACATAAAATAACAGATAAAAGACTTTATTGCAGCATTGCAAGCAATTTATTCAAGGAATTAGTATTTTTATTTAGAACAATGCATTAAGAGGAAGTTGTTATGGCACAAACATTTCAGGTCACCTGTAGTTTAAGTTAAAATATTGGTAATATATTTAAAACATCTTTTAGTGTTTCATCTTTTTGTACTGAAAACCACCAAATCCTGCTGTAGCAGATGCAGAAGGGGCATGTCCTACTTGCCCTTTTGCCTGCCTTCCTGGGCAGCAGCTCAGATGTCCCATTCTCCTGTCTTGTTTGTGTGTTAGATCACACTGCATTAAAAGGTAAAAATGTTGGTCTTAGGATGGTAGAATAAAAGAAATTTAATACTAGCATTTTCTGCTTGTCAACCTTCAACTGTTCAGACTTCCAGTACAAATAGACATCTGGCTAGAATAAGTTTGTGGTGCTAGAAGCATTCCTTGAGTTCCATATTAGTTGCATGAAAGCAAGAGAATTAGAAAGACAGAAAAATCAAGACTTTTTTCCTGCCTAAGTGATTACTTTATTTAACTGCTGAGACAGCACTGTATCTACAAAATAATTCGTCGAAAGGGTGATGGTAGGAGGAATTGTTTTCAGTTCCTCAATTTTCTGTCATATTTCATCCTTGCATCTATGTGAGATCTATTTGGGTATTGTCAGTTTTGGATGTCTTGTTGAATTTAACAAATTTTATGCAACTAAAAAGATACATTGAATTTTGTTTCCAGTTTCTGTAAACACTGAGCTTGTAGTAACTGAGGATATTTAGATTTATGTCTAAGTGCAGTGATAGAAGGAGGTCTGACAGGAGCAAATATTTGGTGAAGACAAGGTGTAGGGAAGAAGAGATTGTTTGGGAGGGTGGGGGGAGGGGATACTTCTTTTAAACTTAATTAACAATACTAATTATTATCTTACTTGTATTAAATTTAGCTGTGCAATGGCAAAGACTCAGGCCAGAATATTATAAAACCAAGCCAAACATTTTCTCTTCCATGTACAAATCTTTCAGACCAAAGTCAAAAGATATCTTAGGTTAAATTTAAGCTAGAGAGAACAGTTTTGATACTGCAAAACAGTTTTTATTTCATTCAAGTTGAAAAAAACAGTATCTGAGCTGTGCAAACTTACCATATAATCTTGCATGTGATTACATCAAGGTTACCTTTAATCACTGATAAAAGGGAATGTATCAATCATTCAGTGTCTCCTTTCAGGAGGAAAAAAGTCATGCACCTTTGAAAGAATTACAAATAGGTATAGCCGGTAGCTTGCAGATGGCAGGCACCCATGCCCAGCATTGCTGCTGGTAAAATCTGCAGTAAGAGTAGCATCGTACCTGCTGGTACTGAGCCTGGCACCTGAGCACACCAGGTCATATGCAGTAAAAAAAATGTGTGTGGTACTTGTATAGTACCTCTAGATGCAAATTCCCACCAACTAAATCTGAAAATTACCACTGTCCGTAATGGTTGTAGCACTAAAGAATTTCTATGCATATTGACTTTTTGTATTTTAATATTCAGGTTTCTTTCGCAGTCAGCTATGAGATGAATCAGTCAGAGGCTCAGATTCAGACTGATGTAAGTTCTAATTCCCTTTAATTTGTTGATATAATGATTTGCTTCTATTTTTTGTGTTTTAAAAATATCTGCAAATATTTTTTGGTTATGTTCAGATTGCACTGGGTGTGTTGGGTGGACTGGCAGTGTTATGGTCCCTTCTCAAGACTGCAGGCTGGAAGAGGCGGACAGGAAGCTCTATAATTGACTTGCAGGTATGAACAGCTGGCAAACTGAAATGGCACATCTCTTCCTCTCTTTAAGGGCAACTTTGCTGTCCTTCCCTGTGATTATAACGATTCATTTTCTTAAGGTAACTGAAATAATTTCTAGCCTAGCTGAATAGAACTGTGCCCCAGAGTTAGGCTCACTTTGAGGAAGTAGTTTTTTTGCATTCTTTTTGATTCTGATATTGTCATTCAGAAAATACTGCTCTAAAAATAAAGATATTTTCAGGGCTATTCTGATCAGTTGAGTGGACTTGGTTTTCAGATTAATTGTTTGAACAAAGACCAGCATGTAGGAGTTTCAGCTAGTGACTATACCATAAATATATAACCACGGTGGAAAGCTTTTCTTTAGGGATACTTTTCAGCACTAGAGTTTCCTATGTGAGCTACATAACATTTTATATGAATGTATTATGGACATATGCATTACTTAATTAGCTTTACAGATGTCTACAGCGTGTTTTTATACTTGCAGACAGTTTTCAAGTTCTTACTCTTCTATGCTGGAGACCTTGCCAACGTTTTCTTTATCATCACACTGGGCACAGGGATTTATTGGCTTGTATTCTTCAAAGTAAGTGTTTTTCCAGATTTGGATGTATGAAAGCCTAGTAATATTAAATTTATTTTTACATGGACATTAATTTTCTTTTTTCCTCTTTTTTTTTTCTTTTCTTATCAGACTATTGAGGCAAGTTCTAAATAATATTCTGTTTTGTGTGCTTTAAATTTGTGTTCACCTGTTTCTTTTCCTCAGGATTTGTTGTTCTTGCAGTCTGATTAATAGTCACTTAAAATATTTTATACATTCATTGATCATTTTCTGGAAAAATTTATTCACACTTAAGCATTTATTATGTTGTCATGTGTGCCAGGTGTACTGTTTCAATGTAACTTCTCCATTATAGGCTCAGCAGTTTGTATCTGTCCTTTTACCTCTTCCATCTCAAGAAGAAGATTTTGTTACATACGTAGCATGTGCATTTAGTTTAAAGGTAAATAATCTTTCCTCACCATAAAATAGATGACAGCATGCTTCTGTATATTTTCAGTAGCCCTGTTTTTAAATATCTTGTACAGTTACTAGTTATTCGTGTGTAGATGTTATGTCCTAATAGTTACTTTCTAAGAATTAAGTCATTTTTCCATAGAAATTTATTTTGTGGAGTCTTTGTAGGAAAATAAATGTCTCAAGAAGGTCACAAGAGAAAGACTGAAAATTAATTCTTTCAAGGATAAAGGTGTAAAGAAACCCAAATAAAATAGCATCATGCCAAGAAAGCAAGTGCTTCCATTTAAAGCATAATCTAAGTGCCATGAGCTCCTGATTAGAAAAAAGACAGGTTGAAATAATTACATTCAAATATGTAGAATTCTGAGTGCAGGTTAGTATGTTATGGGGAAATAGTCAGTTTTTAAAATTTGTTACTTTGCTGTATTTTCTTCATAATTTTGGACATTGTCACATGACTTACCATTATTACAAGCTTTTAAACTAACAAAAAAATTATCAAAAGTTGGTCATGAAGTTGCAGTTTCATGTATAATCAAGATATTGATTGTTATGTTTAATGAATAATCCACACAGTGACTATTGCTCGATCTTTGTGTATATACTGTTTCTGTCCTTACTTTTCTCACTTAGGCTCTGCAATTTTTACACTTGCTGGTTTCACAACTTGCTATTGATATTTTCTTTATTGACTGGGAAAGACCTAAGGGCAAAGTTCTTAAAGCAGTTGAAGGTAATTCAAGCTTGTTTTGTATACAAACTCTGCTTGTTTGTATAACTAGCTTTGGTGAAATTCAGATATTACTCTCACATACTAAATTTTAGAACTTTACTGTATGTACTTTTTAGGTGAAGGTGTTACTAAAAGTGCTGCTGCGCCTGTGAGCATATGGAGGACATACTTTATAGCAAATGAATGGAATGAAATTCAGACAATTAGGAAAATAAATCCTCTCTTTCAAGTGCTTGCTGTTCTTTTTTTTCTGGAGGTAGTGTTACTATTATTATGACTACTATTATTATTATCATTTATAATTCACAACCAGAGTGTAACATAAGGGTCTGATGTTTAATTCTTGCATTCTGTGTGGTAATAGTGAATCACCTTTAAATTCACTTGAAATCATGTAATTTAGTAAAATAATTATTTCAATGCATTTTAAAATTTATATGTATGTATAGGTCATTGCAATATTTCATTAAGGAAGACTTAAAAAAAATCCAACCTTTAATTACCTTAGAGATCTTTGTTAGTTTTGTTTGGGCTTTTTTAAGGTAATGAGTTACCTTAAAGGGCTTAACAGACTGATAAATCTGTGTACCCACTTGATTCTTTATTTGCCTACTAGCACCCTTATGCCATAGTCTACAGCTTTATTTCTGATTTCATATTTGTCTGAACAGAGCTTCCTTCCTGCTAATTTGCTGCAGTGCCCTTTTATAATGCAGGAAATAAAATGTGCCAGTTCTGTTCCTGATGGCAGTACAGCTTGAGTACATGTCAGAAACTGTGCTTTAGCTTTTTTTTGTTTCTTTTGTAATTTAGTAATTTTTTTTATTTTGGGAAGGAAGTATTCTTAAAGTGTGTGGCATATAGTTGTTTTTGTGAGGTTCTTACACATATTTTAACACTTTTTATTCAATTGTATAGTCCTTTTAAATTTTTTTCCTTTCAATTAAATAATGAAAGTCCTGAAACTTTCTTCATTCACTATGTGAGCATTTTTGCTGTTGGTAAATACAGGCCAGGACCAACTGAAGTGCAATATTACAAGAGAGGAAGAAAAGAGAGCACCTATTCTCACTGCACTCTGCAGCTACCTGAAAGGAGAGTGTAGTGAGTGGTGTCTCTTGTCCCAGGTAACAAGCACTGGGACATGAGGAAACAGTCAACCCACCACAAGTATATTTTGGTGCAACTTCTGTTCTGAAAGATTTTCACATATTTTTCACCTTTTAAGTGTTTCAACACATAGTTCTCCTCTCATCTTTTTTATTTTGGAACTTTTTCTAGATTTTTTGTTTAAAATAGGTGGTGGAGGAAAATATATTTCTATTCAATACAAACAAAAGAAATCAGTCTTTTAAGAGTTGCAAAACACATTAAAATTCGCTTTAACACTGGAATATATAGGGCTGAAGAACTGAAATTTGGCAGAAGTTATATCCCTATGCAGTACAGCAGTAGAATCTTTTGGAGTTTTTCAGTAAAAACCAATATTGACTTTTTGTGAGATTGAGCTGCATGTCTTTTAATTTATGTATCAACCCATATATGTACAGGTTATGTTTTAATTATGTTTCTTAGTAACAACACTGGATCACACAATTGAGCTCCATCATAGTGAGCAGGCTACTATTCCCAGGTCCATTTTTCATTATTTTTTCTTACTTCCTGTTATGAGGGAAACAACAGGATCCTCGTTAATATTGTTCATTCTCACCTGCTGTTATATTGACATTCTTTATCTCTTCAGGTGGTGGGATTTTCAAACCTGGCTCTAATGGATGCTTCTTCCAGTCTTACAAGAAGCAGTGAGAGCTATGTAGCTCCTTGGAGCCGTATTTTAAGATTTGGTGTGTCTGCTGCACTCTGGGTAGCCATTGCCATCCTACAAGTATGTGAAACATGTGACATCCTGAATTATCCTGTTGAGGCTGGTTCTTGGAAGCTAGAATAAATGACTGTCCAAACTGCTTATCACAGCATAGGATATGTTCTTAACTGTTATGGTTAGCTGTTTTAGCATAGTACACCTTTGGGACTCAAAATGAATCTTCTGAGATACGAGACATCTGACTTTAGAATCAGAATTTTAATCCTCTCAAAGATGTGAATTGATGCAAATACTTTGTTTTGTTTTAAGTAACTTTGAAGCATCTGACAAGTTCAAAATAAAAAGCAGGTTCTTACTACAACTTTACTTCTTAAAGGAAGTAGTATGTCAATCCCATTTCATTAAGTCCAGTGCAGTGGTGGCCACTACAGAAGTCTGTTTTTTCTGGGTCTGTTAAGTGGTGAAATTAATTTCTTAATAACATCAAATCTGATGAACTAATAAAAGAAAATTTGTTGATTTATTTCAGGTTATATTTTTTGCTGTGATTTATGAAAGATTTGTTGAAGATAAGATAAGCCAATTCGTTGATTTGTGTTGTGTGAGCAATGTAAGTATTTCTTTGTCTCATTTGTAGTGTGGCAGTTTAAATAGAATAGTACATAAGATAGTAATAAGAATATTAAATAATATTTATTCATTGCATTTAGATTACTAGCTAACGGCCAAAGCTGATGTTTCCTTCAGCTCATTTTATTGGTGAACTCTGCAAGATTTCAGTTAAACTTTAATTGCAAAATTATTTCAGAAGCATAGGTATCAATATATTCTTTTAGACATCTGATTTTTAGGGTTTTTGGTTGTTTTTCGTGTTTTTTTAGTTTAAATTGGTTACATGGGCTGATACAGAATTCAAAAATAACAAGTTATAACAGAAATCAGTTGTGGAACCATTTACGGCTATTCTGTATACTGGTTTGTGTTTTAGTCCTTCTGACTTGCAAGTTGTCTTGGTTTTATTTATTTATTTATTACATACGTAATGTCCAGTTTCTACTCCTGTCTTGTGCCTGTCCCTCAACTGCTGAACTTCATTTGTCCCTCTTAACAGTTACCACCTTTTGCATCCATTTTCTCTATTCACAATTGAACTTTCTCTTCTTTACATATGGGTTTTGAAGCTTTGTACTGCAGGAATTCCTTTTTAACCAAAGAACAGTGCAGTCAGAACAGATTGGATTACCTCATTTGTCCAGAACTTCTTAAAAATACTGATTTACCTCTTTCATCAGTCTTTCCAGCCATGGTTATTTGTCTTCTGTGAAACACCCATGTAGTACCTGGGTTGTAGAAAATAATTCATTTTGGAGTTTATGTGATATACAAGCATTGTATGGTACTGAATGAAGTTCTGTTAAATACAGTCTTTTAGGAGTTCAGCTGGAATCATTCATATGTATTATGTAGCACAGAAATAAACTTTGAATCAAAATGAAATCTAATAGCTTTAACTTCTTGGCTCAAGGGAATTAAGCAGCAGCAGATCCTTGCTGTTGATAAACTAAACTTGAAGCTGGTATATGCTTCTATTTACTGATAGATAAAACTAATTAGTGAAAGAGTTGCTAAATATTTTTCTCCTATTTTAAATTTTTTTTCAGTACCTGCCTACTTTGTATTTGTAGCAGGGCTGGCTTGGTTTGACTGAACTTCACTATGAATTCAGAAGATCAAAAATAAAATGATAATTGTTGATAAAGTGTTGTCTCTTCCCCCATCTCTTAGATTTCAGTGTTTCTCTTGTCACACAACTGCTTTGGTCATTATATTCATGGTCGCTCAGTGCATGGACATGCAGACACCAATATGGAAGAAATGAATATGAACCTCAAGAGAGAAGCAGTAAGTAAAAGTATTCAAGTTTATATCTGCTCAATTATTTATTTTATATAAAGACCACACACCTTTGCATTAAGGGTCTGCAATTGTGCACTACATTAAACCATGTTACTTAAAGGTAGCAGTTGTTGGTATGTAAATATATGACCCAGTAGTTATTTTAACTCGCTCTTCATCTTTCTTTTTCTTCATATTTCATCCTGTTACTTCTTCACATTTCAAGGATGTAAAATTCCTTTTTCCCTAAAAAGTTTTTCTCATGTATTTAAGAACCTTCTTTTCAATATTTAAGCTTTCATAAGGTCACAGCCACATTCAAAAAGGTGCATACCAAAAAGCTTTTATAAAGAGACAGATCTAAAACACTAATACAGAAACCTGTGATCTGCCAATCAATTCTTTTATTCCATCTCTTCTACTATGGTGATACAACCCATTCTTTATAGAAATTAATTTGCATAAGTATTTTTTCTAGTTTGTCATATGTTGTATCTTTGCTGCAAGATCAGGCAAATATAAAATATCTAATACAAGATCAGACACTGAATTAAATTTCATGATGTCTTGCGTCTTTTTAGGGACAACTAAGAAAGTACCTTAAATAAGGATATTGCTATTTCAGTGTTAAGTGGAGAGAAAAAACATAACCATGTGAAAATTAAATCTCAAAAACTGAAATACAGAAGAGTCTTATCAATAATGTTTTTGACTTAGGTGTTCCTACAATTTTTTCCTACTTGCTTATTTTAGTATCATTTTGGGGAAAACAGGGGGTTTTCCTCATGAAGATGTCAATTTTTTTCTTTTCTTGGGGTTTCTGAGATTTATTAAATGTGACCTGAAAAACACATGGAAAAAGTCAGAAATCTAAAACAAAGAAACAAAAAAAGCAAGACAAGTATAGAAGAAATTATAAGCCTAAAAGAAAGGTCTTCAGAATAAATATCAGAATATGTATTATTAGAAGGTAATGAGCCAAGCACAGGTGAGACGAGAAATACAACTTTGCAACAGCAGAGGTCAGGATTTCATGTCATAAGGAAATCTTGCTGCAGTAGATGAAGAGTGCAGTAGATTCAAATATTTAGAGATATTAAGTATTATCTATACATGAAAGAGAGGAAATGAAAAGCTTTTGACTATTTTTGGGTCTATGAATGACATTAATTATGTTAATTTACAATTGCTTTAATTGTATAGGAAAATCTGTGTAGTCAGAGAGGTTTGTTACCAAACACAGATGGCCAGACATTTCAGATTTCCATTTCAAGAAAAATGCGACTGCACTATGACTGGATTCATGAAACCTTAACAAGAGTAAGTGAGATATTGGTATTCTTTAAATGTTATTTAAAATATGAAATTTTTCTGTTAAAGTCTTGGTCTTGTTGTATTTCAGAAACGTGGTCCTACCAGGCTTTTGGACTCATCTGCAAATACTTTTGAACAAAGCACAAGGGCCTACAATGCCATGAACAAATTTCTCAGTTCTTTTATTGATCACGTACGTATATTGACAATACTGTATCAAGGAAAATACACTTATTCTAAGTACAGACTAAACATTGTAAATCTAAAGGACTGCAATTCCTCTTTAAGCATATGTGCTTTAAGCTTTGTTGTTAAAGATTTTATGTCACCCAGAACAGTGCTGCATTAAAAAAAAAAAAAAAAAAAAAATTGGAGTGCTGTCCAGCAGCTCAGACTGCATTTAAAAATGACAAATCCTTTTTTATTACGTACTTATTTTTGTCTTGGAATAGACCAGTGGGGTTTTCTTCATTCATAAAGGTCTAAGTAGCTGCACTTCATTTTGTAGCAGGTTTGAAATCCTAAAAAAAGAAGTGTTGTATTTCTTTTTCTTACAGGTTCATAAAGAAATGGATTATATTGTTAAAGATAAGTTGCTGCTTGAACGACTTCTTGGCATGGAGTTCATGGAACCAATAGAGAAAAGTATTTTTTATAATGGTAAAAATATATGTGGTATTTGTACTATTTTAAGTATCCTGGTTTCTGTGTAGATTTCTTTCCCAGGTTTTACGGTCTAAAATGGACTTTACAGCAGGAGGGATCATTGAATGACTGCTTGTGAGGGAGGTATTTAAGAGAAGTTCTTTAGGTTACAGAAATCTTGTTTATAATTTGTCATTTGACTGTGATGTTTTTTATTTAAGGCAGATGAAAGTGACAGATATGCACATGAAATTCATAATCATAAGCATTGATAGAAATACATTGTTTGATAGTCTAGACTACAATGGTTCCCAGAAGTTTAGCTATAAATCAGGATTCCATGGCACTGAAATACACAGTTTATCATGCAAATACACTGTTTCCAATCAAACTTGTATTGAATATTTTTTGAAAAAGTAGGAAGAGGGAAAATAATATGTTTCCTGTAATTGTTTACATATTCTTTTATAGAGGTGGTGCTTTTTGATAAAATAAAGAGGTAGATAAATGATCTAGAGTACTTTGGCTATGAAAAAGTTCTTTGGGTATTTTGTCTTAAAAGACCCATTTTCTGGGGAACCATTATACAAAAATAATGCTGAGGTCTGAACCTCCTCCTAAATGAGGCACTAAGCATATGTTTTTATGCTTTTATTGAGTTGAGACCAGAGCTCATAGTTACTAAAAATTTCAGTGACAAGGAAGTTAAATCTGCTTCTTCGTTTAAAACAAATTTTAAAACTAATCTGATTGAGATTTCAAGAGTAAATAGAGTTCTCTGTGACACATGGGTTTTACCTGTTTTGTTCATCAGTATGATACCATTTTATAAGTGAAAAGTCTGTATTATTTTTCAATAGAATGACAGGACTGTCTCTGTGTTGCCATACAATGTCATAAATTGCTCTATCTCTGATTTTCCTTTTTCTTACCAGCTTCCTCAGCACGGACTGATGAACCTCCACAAACTTGCAACGCACAGAAATACTAATTTTTTAAAAAATGTTCTCTTTCCATAGATGAAGGACACTCTTTTAGTGATGTTCTCTATTATGGCAATGAAACAACACTGCTCATCTTTGATATCCTGTTTTTCTCAGTTGTGGATTTAGCTTCCCAAAGTTTTGTTTTAGCAGCTATTCTAACATATTTGCAACAAGAGGTAAATTTCAATTTAAGAACAAACTAATATTTTTAAATGAGAGTCAGTATAGCAGTTTAAATACTTAACTAGATAATAAATGTAGTGAGTTAGCAGTGTGCAGTGAGAGAAGATTATACTGAGACTTTATAAAATAGTTTTTTAATTTTGTTTTGTAAAATAGACTTGTGAGAAATTAATTTTGTTGACATAGTGATCCTGAATGTAGAGGTTACAAATAATTTTCAGTAGAAAACACAAATATCTGTTAAAATTATTCTCACATATTCTATCCTAATTTAGGGTGGAAATGTAGTGGAAAATGTTTTTAAAATGCTAAAGGAAATTAAGCACACAATTCATCTTTTTTATGATTTAAAGATAATCTAAATTTACCATTTTATGTTAGATACTGAAACATACTAGTGTATGTATTTCTTCATTAATACATGTTTTCCAAAATATTCTTAGATATTTAGGTTTATTCGTAATACACTTGGACAGAAGAATTTGGCATCCAAAACCTTGGTGGATCAAAGATTTCTCATTTAATTGAGAAGATGAAAAACTGTTAAGGATTTAATCATGGAAAATATGAACAGGATTGAAGCATCTCTGACCTGCAGATTAATTGTAGTGCACTTTTCAACAATAACTATGTAATGGGTTTGAAGCTTGTAATTTTTTATATTGTGTGCTATTAAGCTTTATTTTTCTGTATTTATATTTTTTTTAATTTGTGAACACTAAGCCATAGGCCTTTAAAAAGAAAGGTACATGCAAATAAGAGAGAAGTAAACTTATTGTTGTTGTTATTATTAGAATAAGATAAAAATTATTTTATGGCTTTTGATAAGATATGGACCACTGACTTTGAGGCAACAATTTGAGCATCTGATTGACAGGAGAGGCTGCCAACTCTGAAATTCTCTGAAAATACCTTAAATCTTATTTCTTTTTTTTTAAAGTTATTTTGAGGTGTAATGTTCAGCAAATATATGTCAAATTTTACACAGCATAGGATTTGTTCTGAATTAAGTTAGTGTTTCAGGAGGAATTTTTAAAGAACACTTATTTATAGTGACTCTCACTTGAAATTTTCACATTTCTGTCTTTTGTTATACAGTATTTTATAATTCTGTCTCTTCTCTTGGCGTCTATCATTGGTTTTTTGGGGTGTGGCCTACACAGTACATCCCAAACATGTATTTGAGGTACAGTGATGTTACAGTGATATAGAGAAAGAGACCATGATAGAGCAGAGGAGATGGTCATTAGCATTTGGGATTTGTTCTTGATCTTCTATCTTGTGATACAGGATGTTCAGGGAAACAACAGTAATTATTCTGTTCACTTGTCCACACAAGTGAAATGGAAGCAATTTTTTTAAACCTTTTTAGAATTGTTTTCACAGGTGCTCATGGTCACTTAATTTTCTGATTTTATTATCTTTAGATATAACAGAGACCATAATCATTTTACCATCATAATAATTTTGGAATTTAGAGGAGTTAATAATTACTCAAGTGCCAAGGGAGATTGTGAATGGCCTTCAAATCACCTTAAACTGAGGTGTCTACCTCCCATTTTTATCACTGAAAAGTCTCCCTACATTTTTATATTTAATGTTTTTTCAGTAAATGGTTAAACAATGTTTGCTGGGTTTATAGCTGTTACTTGTCTTTAGATGATTCAACAAGGGACTTAAACGAGCAAAAATACAAGGAAAATATCAGTCAACATCATCTCATGTTTATTCTGAAACAGAGACTGAGGACATGATTAGTTGAACTCAGCAGATTTCCAGTGCAGACATGCTTATCTGAGTTGAAGCAGCATTGCATGTCAGATGGCTTTTGGCTTCATAAAGAGGAACATGTTCTCATGTTGGTACCACATCATATCATACTAAACTGAGAGTAAAATGGACATAAAATCTCAGTCACTATTGCTCCACTGCATTTGCTTTTGGTCTTGCAAAGCCTGTGTCACTTCCTAGTCCAGTACAGTTGTATTGAGTGATAGAATGTGCCTGCCAGTAAGGCTGTTACCAGAGAGATAACTGAAAAGTTGATTTGCAGTGGGACATCCATTTATTAATGTGCAGTTTAGCATGGGCATTTCCATTTCATGCTTTCCATGCATGTCTGCTTATGGACACAGTTCTTAGTTTGTTGGTGCACACTATGCCTCAGAAAATGTGTGCATACAAAATTTCTAATGGAGTGAAGTGTTCAGGATAAATAAAATTAAGATTGTTGCATTTATGGTGAATGTAGTAATTAAAGTGTCCATTAGGTTCTGGATCTGTTTAAATAGCCAAAAATCGTATTTTCACTGGGAACCATGACAGTGTGACCTCATTAGTTGTGAGGTTTCTTGTCAGTGATCTACTGAGAGCCAAAACTGTAAATTAAGCTAAGGAGCTGTCTGAAAAATATTCTGCAGTAGGACGTTCACAAGGCAAAGTTAGCTTCACCTGGTGTCCATGTATTTATTTGGTGGATATCTTTCCGTAGATTAACTAAACTTAAGCCCTTATAGGCCTTACTTTGCAGTTCTACTGCAAAGTCAGTGTGTGAGAGGAAGTAAAATCTTTGTGATGTGACCATATTTACTCAAGCTAACAGATGTGATTAAAGGGGTATAGTGATTTGCTGTGGTCCATTAATGACCAAGGGTAACCCTGGTGAAGTGCCCTAATACTGGTCTTTAGACCAGTAGAACTGTGAATAGAACTGCACATCACTGTAAGAGGTCACAGGTACACTTGTTCTCTCTGAATTCTGGCGATGTGTTCATGATCATGAAGTTTTTACAGGGAACAGAACCACACCTCAATCATACCTTCACCAGAGTGGTCAGATTTATAACAGGTCAGAATACCTGAACTGACCCTAGACTTGGGTGAATCAGAGAATGTCTGAAAGCAGAATGAAGACATGGTTGTGCCATCTGTAGATTTGTGGTTTCAATTAGTTCAGTTTTTATCAGTTCAGTACCAGCAGAAATGAAGATACTTCAGTATGTGGGCTCTCACTCTGTACCCTGTTCTCAGTGCTTGTGCTAACCAGGTACACCTCTCCATACAAAACTCCTGCTTTGAGTTTGCTTTAGATATGCCTTTAATTATCTGCTGCACAGTAGGGCACGTGAAAGCTTTAATGACCTTGCATTTTGCAAGAACTACTGCTAAAAGCAACTCTTCTTAACAGATAAATGATAAATTAATCTAAAAACATCCTGTCAAAACAGTTCAGTCACTTGGCTCTCTCTTTCTCCTCAGTGTACACACTACTCTGTTTTGCTTTATTTTTCCAGATCATTTGTCTAAAATGTTAATATAGCTAACATAGGCACTCTACATGATTTAGGAAATAATTACAGGAGTCAAAAGCTCCAAGAATTCATAGAAGCTTTTCTTTACTCTTGCTGTCCCATGAACTTGGAACAGGTTGACTGAGCTTTGTTCCCCTATTCCTTGATATTTGTTCAGGAAATATCAAGCTTGATCTTTGTTCAAGAAATATCCCACGTGATTGTATTTCCAGATTAATTTTTTTTATTAATATGCATGTATAACGTGTTCATGTGATGAGTGTCTTTTAGGTTTCTAAATGTTCTGTTTGCCCACATGGCATTTCAGTCTCCTGTCTGTTTCTCTGAGCAATAAAAAAATGTCAAAGATTTGAGATGGGGGTTTTTTTCTAGTCATTAATTGAGTTGACCCAAAGCTACATCATGTTGCTTCTTCCATGCACATGAGAGTAGGGCCAGAGGCTGCTGCTGGCTCTACAGCCCAGAGAAGCTCTGTCAGAACAAGTATAAGAAAGGGGTTTTGCAGCCTGTGCAACAATGGAGGGTATGGTTTTGGATAGCCAAAACTAATGGAATGAGATAGTTGGTTTTTGCCAGGTTAGATACCAAAAAATTATTTCTACAAATAATTAAAATTTGTATGTATAGACAAGGTACAGTAACTTCAAAAATATGTTAAAATTTACAGATTTCATTTAGTGGCGAGGACTTGCCCTTTTAGTCCAACATTCATTTGAATGGTAGGGGTGGGTGCGTGACTGAGGTAAACCCTACCAGAGGTGAGAACTGGAGCTGACAGTGTGCTCAGCTTCCACCCTCCCATCAGCTGCTGCTACACAGTCATGTCAGCCAAGCCCAGCTCGAGGGGTTTTGGTTTGTTTTTTCCTGTTTTCAGCACGAGTGTTTGAGCAGTGGGTGAAGGGGACAGTGACATTGTGACACACTCCTAAGAAAATCACAAGTAAATGGATGGTGGAAGAAGGTAAACCTCTCAAAACTGGTCTCCCTCAACACTACCTACTTTCCCCTAATGTTTTTTCTCTACCCAGTATCATGCCCATTTCTCCTGTACATTTTCACTAATTAAAAGCACTGTTCAACTCTCCTGTGCCCCAAGCCACTGCCTTCAGGCAGTGACTGACACAACCTCCTCCATCACTCCATCACTGTCGACTGAGATGCAGATCCTGCCCCTCCCTTCCTGCAGGTCTGGCACCCAGGCTCTGCTGGGACAGCTGCTGCCTTTCTGCACTTCACTGGGCAAATGAGGAGAGATGTGACCTCAGCAGGAGAATGCTGCCGAGCTGAGTATCACTGAGTGCCAAGGTGTGCCTCAGGGTTGCAGCACAGGTTCTTTGGTGAGAAGAATGAAAATCCAAACATAGCCTTAAAAGTCAGTTTAAAAGCATGAAGTCCCAACTTCCATGCATGTCTAAAAGAAGGAATGAAACCAAGACACCTCAAAAAAAGCCCTGCTCTTTGAGCACTGGCTTCCTCCAGCTTTGCCTCTTCTATTGCCTACATACATCTCCATCCCAGAACACCACCTTCCTTCCTTCCCAGCCTCTTATCATGACACAGCAGACAGATATGACCCCCGTGAGAAAATCACAGTCCTTGCTGGCCCACCTCTGGCTGCCAAAGGGAGCAGGGCTGTGGATGATATCCTGCAGTCAGGGTGGCCGAGCTGTGCCAGCCTCCATGGGCACAGGTGTGCAGGCAGGTCTGGGCTGCAGTGCCCATGGGGAGCACCTAGATCCACAGGTTGGGCTAGGGGTCCTGGAGCCTGTGGGACAATCCCCAGGAAACTCCTTGGGAGATGCATTTGGCTCTCTGCAAGCTGAGTTACGTTTTACTCTGGTAGAGCTTCAGTAAGCTGTGATGGTCCAGAGGCCTGACCATCTGTATCCCTTTCTGTTCCAGACTGCTTTACCAACCTACTGATGCTATTCGAGACTTGTCACCCCTTTAGTTTTCCCCTGTGACTTCAGTCATAGCAGGAGTAGCTCCAAGTCTGGGAACTGGGAAGAGGTGAGGCAACCCTTGGGGTCAATGAGGAGATATTTGATGTTCAAAGCTTATCTGTGGAATAGCCCTGCAGAGGCCAAGAGGCAGAACTGCATTAGCTGACACGGAAAATTTCCCTTTGAATGTTCAGAACTGTTTTTGTGTTAATCTGTGAAAGCTGAGCCCACACCTGTCAATCTCCTCACAACCTGTGGTGTTCATAGAATCAAACCAGAAGCTGAGTCTGAGCAGAGAGAAGGAAATGTATTTGCCATAGCACTAAAGCAGTTACTCCTTGAAAACCTGCAGCAATTAAGAGACAGATTTAGATGGTTTATTTCAGTGGTTGGGTTTTATACAGAAGAGCCTTTTATTACAGAATTATGAAATTTCCATTTTACAGCTCTGTGTGTCAGCAAAGCAGAAAGGCTCATGCAGAATGGAGGAAACTGGAATGAATAAAATGAACTGTAACCCCATGGTCACCTTAATCTCCTCACCCTGGTTCACAGGGTGAACATCACATCTGCAGGAAAAGAATCCCCTTCAAATCATACAAGAAATAAATCTCCAGTTCTTCCTGCAAATGCTGAATGGAGATATTTGCTTTTGGCTTTGCCTGATCTCTGGGACAAGAAGAGTTGCACCAAGTGACCTCCCAAGCAAACAGCTCAGTACCTCCCAGAGCCTGATTCTCCTTCCTATCCATGCCCTGCCACCACTGGCAGCCAACCTGGGATGAATAAATGTTGCAGTTTCACTTGCTACAATTCCCTCTGAATCCTCTACACACTTCATGGAGCTGTTGGGGCAGCATCCCCCCTCCACAGCCTCTTGGAAGATGGATCTGGGTACTGACTTTGGGGCACATCTGCAGGCTGCTGCCCCACCTGCACCAGCCCTTCTCCTCACCTCTTCCTTTTCAGGCTCACCTGGGCCTGCAGAGAGCCAAGCTCCAGAAACATTGTCAAAGGGATTTCAGGAGTTAAACTGAAATCTTTGTTTAATAACAGCTGTGCTGAAAGCTTGGTATTTATTGCACTATCCTAGAAGGTCAGAGCAGCAATAATGCCAGGAGAAGGACCCCTCATGTGTTCATTTCTCCTAAAAGAATATAGTCAGAAACCAGTTTCTGGTTTTTTGACGGTTTGAGACAGGGAAGGAAAAGGCTGCATTTCCCATTTGCAACATTTTCTTTTTTTTTGTGTATGTGGGTATTAAGAGCTGAGCTTACTGTTGAAAAGACCAAAATTACTCTCCTGTACCTTGTAGTGCAAGTTATTCTCTCTACAAACACTGGAAAATATTACTGCATGGTCAGGCACATGACAGGACATGCAGATTGCTTTCTGTGGAGATTACAATGCAGTGAATTTTGTGACATGGGGCACCCAAAAGCTCAGTGCAGAATTTGATGAGACTCTGGGTTCTCCCCACATCATCTGAAATCCACATGGACAGGGAGGTACACCTTTTCATAAGGATGGAGGCAAAGCCTGACAAATTCATCTGTGTAGACATGGTTACAGTTCATTAAAAAAAAAATACAAAAGAGAGAGAAAGAGAGAATATGACTGCCTGGCTTGCACAGGCAGCTGCAGCTCACTGGTGGCTAACACTGATCTTGCTGCATATTATTTCTCTTAGATGACACCCTGTCTTTGCATTTGCAGAAACCCCAGCACCATGCAATACAATTGAATTCCTTTGAAGGTTGCAGATGCTGTGATGAGGATCTGGGATTTGTGAGCATGGGAAAAATGATGGGAAAGTACTGGGTCTGAGGCCTGTGGATCAGGACCATCTGGTTTATCAACAGGAAGAGCAGGATCCTACAGTGATGCTGTCTGGTTTGCAGCTGCAGATGTGCAGCTGTGACACCACTGTTATACAGGTTGTAAGGAAAGGCTGGCTGCTATCAGTGAGGAAGTTTTGCTTCCTCACCCCAAATACTGTGAGCAAACCACAATTTCCTCAATTTCTTTAGCTGTTTAGAGCTAGCATTGCTCTCCAGAGGTTATTTCTGACATTCTGAATAAATGCAGAGAAATGCTTTGATGACACACTTCTTTGAAATAATAACATTCATTTCCTATGCTCAGCAGACACGAAGCCAGAAGAGACCATGAGGTAATGGAACCTCTCTTGGTGGCCACTCAGGGCTCTTGGCTCCTCTGCACAGTCACACCGATTCCCCACCCCTTGTCATCAAGGGAAACGCTGCCTTCTCAGCGACCATTGCCAGGGAAAGGCTGGGATTCTTTATGATGCAATTAAGTAGCAGACATTTAAATGTATCTAGATGGGAGAAAAGAAAGGAGTTACCTGCTCTGGGGAATGACTTCTGTCTCCTGCTTTACCTGGGAAAGCTTGAAATGAATGCAGTAGGTAAGGGCAAAAGTTAGAGCATTCAGAAAGCTTCACCTCCCACCAGTGATTGCCATGCCATCCATAGTTATAAAAGCTGTACTGGAAACCAGTGCATAATTAGAGGAAGTGGAAGTTTTCACGTTCTCTGCCTGTATGTATGCAGGAGAGTAAAATCCTGCCTGCTCTTCATACCCCTTGTCAATCTCTCAGCTTAAGGATGGCATAATGAGCCAGCTCTGAGGATGCTTGTGCTTCAAAATAAACACCTCTAGAGCCCAGGGAGGAAAAACTGGAGGAGTCAGGTCTGGGAAGAAGTACCTGGGGCAGCAGGCTTCAGTTTTCCCCAGAGACACATGAGCAAAGCACAGCACCAGCCAAGGATCACAAGCTCTTTCTGCTATTCTTTGGCATTGTGCAAGAAATATAAGGCAGCCCATTCTTGTGTGCTCCTTCTCTGCAGCCCCTTTGCTGCAAGGAGAGCATGCAGTAAATGTGAATGCTGAACACAGGTGACCATCCCATCCCTGGCTGCCAGCAATCCACACACCCAATGGGGGCAAGCTGGGACTACAGTGAGGGTCCCGAGCCAATGCAGTGGAGACAACCACCCAGTGCTGACACCTTCTCACATGGTTTTGCATTTAGACCTTAGCTAGAATTACCAGATCCCCCTGTCCCAGCAAATACATGAGAAAGGCATTTCTTGAGAAAAGTGCCTACAGTCCAGGAAGTAGCTATTTTCCAGCTTTTCCATATGACAAAGGCAAAGGAGATCCATGGTACAGAAGGCTATATGCACCAAATTAAACACTATGGGAGGACTGGAGCCATCAGCAAGGTGGCAAGCAGAGAGCAATGTCTTGTAAGGCTCCCAGCAGTGGGTCTGAGTAATCCCACAGTGCACTTTCTTCCTGCAAACCACCTCTGCAAACAAAACCAATGGTTCCCAGCAGGGTGGTCATGCTGGCAGGTAAAAGGTACCCCCAGGTGTTTGTAACCATTAACTCAAGAGTTGGTAGGAATCAGTGACCTTCCTGGCCCCAAGTCATTGCTTAAGAGTTTAAAGGAGAGATGTAAGCAATGATAAAATATTCCAAAGCTCATATACCTGTCCAAAATCTGGAGATACTGCAGGTCTATGTCTCCTTTGTTGCCAAGGAGTGATTTAGCTAAAGGAAAAGGGAAATCACCCCATTTGCTTTGGCTGGAAATGTTTTTCTCAAAGAAGCCCACCAAGCACATGCTGAAATCCCACTGGTGGCCTGATCCCACTTGCTGTGTCATAGCACAGGCTCTTGCAGAGTTTGCTCCCAAGGTAATTATTTTTAGGGTTAATTTCTGAGCAGGGGAAGGTGTTCATGCTCCCAACGAACTACACAACTAAACACAATTTTTCTCTGGGTTTACACAGACATAAAAAGGTTGTACTCAAGCCAAACCTGGAATAGAATTGTTTCAAACAACCTCTCTCTTGTTTGCTCAGTCCCAGAGCAGTATTGATTTAAGAATATTGTCTTGATGGTAACCTGTTGGAAAAGTTTAAATTCCTTTCACAACCTGGAGAGAAAAGGGGGCCTCTCAGTGCAGGTTCTTCCTGGCAGTGGCAGGGGTTGGCACTCCTCAGGCAGCCATCTGTGCTCATTATTTCTGCTGGAAGGCTGCACGGGTCCATCATAGGAAAAAAAGGGGGGCTCTGGAAAAGCTCGAATTAAAGTAGTTGGTAACTCCCCTTTCGTCTGTACCTGAGCATGAAGGTTTAAATGAGACACATTTCAAAGCAGTGATTTTGGAAGGTTGTGCTAGTGCTGGAGCCCTGCTGGAGTTGGGCTAGCTCCTGGGTCAGGGAGCTGCACTCCAAAACGCGGAAGAGAGCTGAAAGGGGCGATACATGCAGGGGCATCTCTGGGAGCGTGTAAAGCCGTGGGACAAAAGGCGCACAAGTGCGCGCACAAGCTGGAGGCTGAAGGAGGAAGGGTGTTTTCCGCATCCCTTCCTCTCCCCAGCTGCGCTCCCAGCGCAGCCGCAGCATGGCTCGCAGAGCCCTGCGCCACCCAGCCGCCTCCGACAGGACCCTTTGTACAAGGAAGCGCCGCGTTAGGATCAAAGCCATGGCGCAGCAGCAGCTCTGCTGTCAGGCCGAGCTCTGCTCTGCAAGGAAACTCCTCGCAGCTGCAGAACGAGGAGCTGCAGAAGCTCTGGGCAGCTGGCCCGGCACCCGAGGGACAAGGAGCAGCTGTCACACTGGTCTTGGACATGTTGCTGGGGGTTGCTTGGCTGTCGCCCCAAACTCCTCTTCCCTTCCCTTCACAAGTCCACTCGTTCATCCTAAGGACACTTCCTCACCTTACACATCTGCCTATTCCAAACACTACGTCTCTGACTACCACCATGCTGCAAGAATCCAAGTGTCTCTCTATGTCACACAGCAGGCAGTCCCACCGTCCTGCAGTCTCTTCACAGAGCCAGGAATGACCACTGGGAATGGCTGCACTGAGAACCAGGCAGCTCTGGCCACCACCATCCTGTCCAGTTACACTCGATTGCTGACAGAAGCCAGGCCAGACAAAGCCAAGCTTTTTCTTGGACAGAAAGGAATTACAGGACCACGCTTGGCCCAGGGAAATTCTCCATCCAGGACCAATGCTGGATATTATTTTATTTCCTGGGATAGAGAGGACTGAGCTGAAGAGCGTAAAAACATGTGGGAACATAGGAGAAATGCCTTTTGATGAAATTAGCTGCTGTTTTCAAAAAATACCTGGGTTGAATGCTGAAGGTTTTGGTGTGGAAATTTCTGTGTTGCAACTGCAGCACAGAGAGTTGGGGATGCCCAGAGAATGGTGGTTGAAACACTCCAAAATACTCCCAAATATTTTGCAAATGTTGTATCATCACCGCTTTGCCATCAAATATCTGCCAAGCACTTGGAGATCTCTGGCCCAGGCCCGCTCTGTGCAGCCTGTTCTCATACAAGGACAAGTTCCAGCCTAAACACTGCCTTTCCAACAGTGATCCCAGTGCTGCCAGCTGGGTTTCAACACTGAGGCTTCTTCAAAGTGAACAAAACTGTGACCTCCCCTGACCACCCCATTCATCTGTTGTGTGTCAGACCCTCCTTCTGCTGGCTGCTGAGGGACCAAAGCCAAAAGAACAGCCTTCTACATCTGCTTGTGACAATCTCCCCACTGAACTCCATTCGAGTTATTTAAGTGCCCAACAAAAGCATAAAATGTATATTAAAGGGACTTCAAAAAACATAGGAATAGGATCTTGTGGGGGGAAAGGCATAAACGTGAAAGTATAGTCTTAATTAAAGCAAATCTCCTTGTAATTATCTCAAGTTAATAGTCATTTTGTAATTTTGTGCCTACAATAATCTGATTTAACCGTCTTTTATGTATATGTTATATATATTGTTATATGGAACAACATGCAAATCACTTCGGGGTTATCAGCTTGTTGGCATCCCCATCTATATCTTATGAGTTTTATTCAGAAAGTATGAATTGAGGCAAAATAGCTAGACCTTACCAAAGCCGCAGTTATTTTAGATCAATTATGATCAGAAATACACTTCCATGAAACTGTGGGATCATATAGACACCTGCATATATTTACATTCCCTGGCCACAAACTCAGTCAATTCAGGGGTTAAAACCACATTTTTTCTCACCCCCAGCACAGTGAAATGTAAATAGGCCACTTGTTTTGCTGCTCTGCTCCGTGTATCAGCCACAGAGGGTCCAGAAGTTAGCGCTTAGCTGGCAATTTTGCTGATAATGAGGGAGGCAGAGCAGCCTGTTCATTTACAGCCACATCACCTCTGCTGACAGAAGTAAAAATGGGCTTTTGTCAACATCAATAAACAAATTAGAAACTGCTCTGGAGAGACAGAGCTGTGGTAGCCCCATTGTATCAACAGCAAAAGGAGAGGAGGGCCAGGCCCTTCCATCCCCACTGCAGGGGATGTGAGACCTGGCTGCCTGTAAGACCGCCCCTCTGCTGCTGGCCTGGTGTGAAGGCAGCTCGGGGACCCTGGCCAAGCACAGAACGAGCAGGGCTATGCTCACTGGATATGGTGGCTTAGAGTTTGCTGGCCTGGCTCCCACTGGTTACTGCAGCTCACCAGGCAATAATGGACGTCCTACAGCTGGCAGGAATTTTCATCAAAACAACGGGTTTTTATCAGGAAATGCCAGTTCATCAAATTCAGCAGGCTTTGAACCAGCAGAGCAGTTTCTAATGAACTTTAAAAAAAAAAAAAAAAGAAACAGATTTTTTTCAGGACCTGCCTCATTCCTTCCTGGTTTCTTGAGCTGCACAGTTGTCAAGGACTCACAAGCTCTACAGGGTTGTTAATATTTCAGACTTCTTATTTTCCACGGATGAGAAGCCTGGAAAGGCCTAGCACAAATAGAGCTTATAGGTCCCTTCAGAACAGGACAGAGCCTGGCATCGTGGAAGATATCCTATCCAACAGAGGACATAAAGGTTCCAATGCCCAGGGAACAAGGAGCCCCGACACATTGACAAAGACTTGAATAACACAGAATGAAATCCCTGGACTAAAGGAAGTTTATAGGAACATCAAACCCTAAACCAATTAAAACCAGGATCTCCATTCAGGTTTCATACTATCAAAACTTCATTTTGATATTGAACATCTCCTTTGTTGTGAGGAACAGACCCACCACCTGTCCTCCCACCCCTGAGAAAGGAGAATGCTTGTACTTTCTAACTCTCCATCGTTTCCTCACACTTCTTGAAGCATCTGCAGGTTTTCCTGTATATTTCTTATGGGAAAATACATTTCCCTCAGTGCTGCCTTCATGGTATTGAGGGCATACAATTTGTTGTTTTATCCAAGTGCTTATCTCTCCTTTGTTTGATGTTTATAAGAGCTATTTGCCAATGATTTCCAAGGTGTTTTAATAACAGGTGTTGCTTCCTTTATGTATGCCAGAGTGAAATTGCCTGTATGAGATCCTGAGATAGGGCAAATAAGGGACTCACTGCTCTGGCTATGATAGTCTCTTCTTCTGGATACATGTTTCCTTCCACCGGCCCAGGGCAAGACTGGATGTCCGATTGGGTGAGTCATTTAATGCTGCTGGAGAGAGCAAAGGCTACTCTGTGCAGTCCAAGGGCTTTCATGCAAGGAGACAAGTCCACAGCCCTCATTGTCTTACCTGTGCAGAGCTGTTTGGATGCCTTTCCAACCCTTGACTCAGAGGAAACTGGTCCCCAGGGCTCACGCTAAAGGTGACATTCAGGGCATTTTGTAAACATGCAGGTACCTAGTTCTGACAGACACACTTCCCAGACCCCAAAGACACAATAACCTCCCTCACAGCTTGAAGTGCTTCCATTGCTCTTTATGGATTATTACCTGTGGCTATCTGCTTAGCTATAAGGACCAGCTCGAACTCCTCATTAACAACCATATTAGATATCCACACATTCCACCAGAGCTCTGGTTCAACCTCACATGGTGCTGGTGGGCATAAAGAAGCTCCAGCTGCAAAGGGTATCAGACCCAAGCTGAGAGCAGAGAAGGTGTCCTATAGTTCCACAAGGTTTGGAGGAAAGGCACTAAATACATCCCATTTCTTTTGCATGAGAGAAGTAAAAACGAGTGACATAGGGAACAAGAGAAGAGAACGTGAGGAAAGATGATGGGGAGAGAAAAGGTTTCCCCATTGTCGTCACCGAGGCTTGGTGCCTGCAGCAGAGATTATGAGGTGACTTCTGATGTCAAATAAATCATGGCCTCATGCATCACCCTATTTTTCTTATAATTACTTGATTACCAGATCACCTTGTGCATTAAAAGCACCTGCCTCAAGGTTGTAATATTGTATCTTCAGCAGAAACAAGCAGAAATCATCACTTGCTCAGCATGGTGCTTTTTTTGGTCAAAAAACCATCAGAACCACAGGCAGCTCAGATGACAATATTGCCCTCTGTAACCAGGTAACTCCCTCAGAAACAGAACCTATGCAAAAAAATAAAATGTTAAGAAGAGGTTAACATTTGATAAATGGAAGACAAACACTGATTTGGGGACTGGCCTGTCCTTTCCCCTTCCTGATGGCATAGGTTTACTGAACTCAGAGACAAAAGACTGCTCAGTCCTTCATCACTTTCTCTTTGGTTGTCTGCTTTTGTTGTGTTTGCTGCTGGCAGAGCAAGTTCTGTACTCAGTCACTCGCATCCAATTGTCATGAGAGCTGCTCAACACCTTGCACAGACACCTGTGCACTGAACATGCCTTTAGTGACTGACGTCCATCTCCTGCAGTACTTCACTATGGGCCTCATCAGATTTCCACCACAGGAAAATTTGGGCACTCCTTCCAGTGCTTTAATTTTGATTAAAAACATAGCTTTAATTCTACTCATAATTTTGAAGAATGTGGATAATTTTAACAGAGCTTCAAGAAAAAAATCACATGATTTTTCATCTTCTAATTACTGCATCAAAGCTTGAAAAATTATAGATTTGCTATGGTCCATGTTTCAGATGAGGGCTCAATGCCAGTTTGCCATTGAGAACTAAAGATAAAGCAAAGATGAAAGAGTAAATGCAGTCCTGTGTGTTCAGCACAGAAGCCAACCATATTGTTTCAAGGCACATTTCAGACACAGCCACGTAACTGATTTGGAAAGGAAAACTCAGCTACAGTTTGAGAGAATTCTGTGCTAACTGGAGCAATGATCACTCACTCTCTTAATGGAACTTTATCAGAAAAACAAAAACATCCTTAATATTCCTAGCACAAACCAGGCATGGATCCAAAAATATTTTACCTCTGAGTAACTGGGGAAATGAGTTTTTTCCACCGTGCGTTCTCCTGCAGTGACTCACGAAGGAACTCAGTCCCCAGTGTAAGGCATCCTTGCACAGTGATCATCAGGAGCAATGCTCAGCCAAGCATATGGCATCACAATCACAGGCAGCAAGCAAACTGAAGATTTATTTCACCATGGGTATGACATGCATATTTCATTATGTCCACTATGCAGATGGGCTGGGCGTATAAGCTCAGAGAGCTCGATTATAATATTAAAGCATGGTGAATGCTGGTTTTCCTAGAAGTTCTACCAGTATTGTATCAAATATTCAAAACAAAGTTCTGTTCATGTCAGTTCATGGTGGTTTGTCCCAAATGACCAGAGGATCTCTACTGTAAGGCACATACATGCCTTACATGTATTTTATTTATTACAGATTATACATGCATAATCCTGTCTGGGAATAAAATTACAGGAAAATATTCACAGGACAAAGGTTGGCCCTACCCCATCTTGTGCTGTGAGTGTTCCCTCCCACCCATCATCTCAGGAGAATAAAGCATATTTATTCTCACTACTGTATTAAAGAAGAGATGCTGATTATTTAACAAATCCTATGGTAACACATACCTTTAAGATCAAAAGACACAGCTGGATTATGGAAAAGAGCCAAGAGAACAAGCAGACCTGCTTTCCTAGCTCTCCTTTCCTTCTCCCCAGTTCAGTGACTCTCCTCGCCCCAGCCCAGCCACCCCCTGCCTCCTCTATGGGCAGATTCAATTCACTGAACCAGCAGTATACAATGCAGGGAAAAAAAATAGTAATCTATTTCTAGCTTTAGAAGTCGTGTTGTCCTGGCAAAGAGTCTGTGGAGCATGAGAGCCGGCACAAGGAAGGGGCTGGGCTACAGGTGAGGAATGCGGGAGCGCAGTGAGGCTGCACTGTCGCTGCTGTATCGCTGAGCCGCTGCCCCGCTCGGCCCGTGAGCAGGGGAGGCGTCGGCCAAATCCAGAGTCCTCACCTGCAGGGCGGTACGACCCAGCTCCCAGCCTGCTTTGTAATGACTCAGGAGCCTGACAAAACGCCTGAATCACTGCCAATTATTCATGTGTCATTTTTGATGTGCTGGAAAGCAGTTCAGGGAGACAAGTTGTTCTGACAGTAAGACATACCTTGTTGCTGCTCAGCTTGGGGAGAAGGCATTTGCTTTTCAGAGGATATTCCGTGAAGTCCTTTACTATTCCTGCTTACAAGCCACCATCCTGAGACCTATCTAAACCACACAGTGTTAAGACCTGCTAGCTGCAGTCACGTTGAGCCCTCTGTTTTTTTGTCAAAATAAATGCCAACGTAATGCAGGTCTTTACATGCAATATGTCCTATATAAAAGGAAGCCGTCAGTGCACTGACTGTTTACTTAGTGGTTTATATTTTTGCAACGCATAAAAATGCCAAACTGGATTTCAAGGACTCTACTGAAGATATGCACACAAGGCATGCAGACTGGGTGCAGGAAGTACCATGTTGCTCATTGATTTTGGGGAAAACAAGACAATGGAAAATGTCCCTCATCTCACATTTTCTCAAGCATTTTTAAATGAATTTGCAAGATCTTTCACACCACAGCTAATTACAGAGATGGAAATGTGTCTCCCACTGTACCAGAGCAAGAGAAGCAAGGTAAGAAACCAGAATTACAATACCATAGTGCCAGTTTCTGAACCCAGCTGTAACTATAGCAATCTTCATTCACAGTATTTGACTGAGACTATAGAAAAATGCTGCACTTAGCAAGCTTGAATAAATCACTACCTCACCAGCTTACAAATGTTTCAAAGACATGAACTTCTACAAAACTAAAACTTTTTAAAAAAGAAATTTGTATTTGAAGAAATCATTTGACATTACCTTTGCATTGCCTGTTCATAGTGACTACAGGACTTGGTTTTTCAGAGTAGCCAAGCATTAAGGGAGATACATTTCAAGGGACAGGCAAAAAAATACAAAATTAAGTATTAACATAAATTCTAATACAATGTCCTGTTTGCAATTCCTGTTAAAAGCTCATACTGTCAGCAACACTATTTTGCTTTTCCTGGGTTGTAAAAAGTGAAAAGGGGGCACTGGGCCAAATTCTTCTCTCACTTCTATATGTGTTTTTTCCTCCCACCTTCATTGGCGTCAGCAGCCTCAGCTTGCTGCATTGTCACAGTTCTGAGTGTTCCCCATACGTAAGCTCAAATAAAGGAGTAGTCTGGTATTAACAGAAAACAAAACAAAACAGAAGAAATGGATCAATATAGCACATTTCCTCTCTGCATCCAGCTCCCCTGATGTTCCGGGCTGTCAGGGAGTGCTTCATCCACCAGCTGCTCCCTGGTGTGTGGCACAAGCCTGTTTTTCATCTCTGCTTCATACAGCATTTTTCTCTACTCTTCCGGTATGGAAAGTAACCGACAGAAAATAAAGCAAAAGGATGAAAAATAATAATTTTCAAACATCAAAACCAAACCTTTCTTAATAGAGGTGTTTGGTTTGAGACAGCCAGTGAATAAGTTTTTGCTTGCTACTTATTGATGTCCAAGAGAAGGCAGAGAATGCTTTGGAAGCTGTATTTATTTCAACGTTCACTATACCAATGCATCATGTAGAGCAACTGAACCATATATGTGTTTGACAAACGCTTAAGCTAATCCATAGCCACACAACTTTGGTTAGTGGTGCTTGAACACAACAAAGAAGGCATTTCTAGTTCACAGGGATGGGCACATTTTTGGGAGGACTCATCACTGAATCCCAACTGGGTCAGAGATATCTGGCTTCTCAATATCACACTACATCTGGTGATTTGGCCTTGGTAGCAAGATCAAACAGGCTTGGCCACAGTAACAAAAGGTAAAGGTGGCAAGGCACTTGGCAGAATTACAATTGCTGCAGGCAAGAAATCATGAAAACATGATGGTCTGCACTGTGAGTGCTGTAAAGATGGCCTTAAGAAATGACCATGGAAAATAGATGTGGGAAGAGACTCAGTTATGCTATAGTACCTTTCCTTAAGTTTTCTCTGAAACATTTTTTTCAAATTTCTTTGAATTCTTTTTTTTTTTTTTTTAAGAAAGACCTGGCAGCAAAACAAGATTTTTGAACTTTACTGACATGACTGGAATGTTTGGGTGTGAGCCTTGCTGCAGTATGTATTACAGCCTGAACACTGTGCATCAAGTCCCATGCCTTTGAGCACAAGCTGGGCACGGGGAGTGCACTTCTTGTGCACTTGGGAGTCCTGATTTTCACTGTCTGGAAACAGTTCAGAGCTGTCAACGACACAGATTGGCTAATCAAAACTCCACATGGCTGAAGGACACACACACTGACCTTTACTAAAGCCTGGAGAATGCTGCAGCAGCCTGAAATGACTTTTTAGATTTGCTCCCACTGTTTGAGTTCTTTGCAAGTACTGGCGGGGATACTGTGCCTCTGAACAAAGCACCTTTTAAATACGTACTTTGCAGAGAGAACGGAGGAATTCTCTCTGATTCAACAGGGCTTTCAGATACCCTTTCCAGATTACTACAGTGGTTTCACTCAGTTATGCAGACTTCAAATTAAAAGTTAATGAAAGCTAACACACTTATTTCTCCTGAGGCACATTTGCTCTCCTATTCAGATGGCTGAGAAAAGTAAGTCAGAAGAAAATGCCTCCTTGTCTCACAAAGGGTGCAGGGATTCTGAGAACTGCCTGGCAGCAAATTCCTGCATCAACGCCGTTGCTGTAATTTTGAATCAGTTGTGCTCATTTTCCAAGTGTGCTTTATAGCCACCTCCCACATGGCAACGCATGAGCAAGTAAAGTATCATTAGCTTTGATGGGCACCCTTTGTCTTCCCAGGAAACGACTAAATGCTATCCTCAAAAAGCTGAGCATTGGAGAGAAATTACAGACTCATGTTTGGCACAGAGTGTGGTGTTCGCAGCTGTACTGACTGCCTGCCAGGAGCTGTCTGCCTACAGAACATGCTGTCTTCCAGCTGCTCGACCCAAGATAGTCCAAGAGGATAAGAGCAGTGTCAGAGAAGTGAACGGATTTTCTGTTTGCACATATCTCTTGCTTGGTTTTACAGCTCTTTTCTGGGGAGAGTGAGCTTGTTGCCAGTCTTCATATGATGGCAGATTCAAGAAGGGTTTCCTGGATTAATCTAAGGCACTGCTTTTAGACTCAGGGCAAGGTATCCATTATCAGCATTCAAGAAAAATCCCCCACCCTGTTACTCATATATCTTACCCACTGATAAATGCAAATACTAATTAGAATGACTTGAATACAAGAAAATAATTGGGATTTTTTTTTCTTTGCTAACATGTTTAAACCCTTATGCTTCATAGACCCTGTCCTCCCTTATTCCAGCTCTTCTTTTAGCTGTTCCTATTTAATCCTAGCAATCACCTTAAATCATGATGCTGGGTATAATGCAAGAGACTCACATGTAAAATTCCTGTATTTAAAAAGTTACTGTTTTTCTGAACACAGCAAAAAGCAGGTGAACAGCAAGACCCCACCTGTGTTTACATTCAAGCCCTTTCCAGGAAGTCCTTTGCCCCAGTATTTTCCTTCTTTTCAGTGTCATGTCCCTGAACTCAGTTTACTGTGCCCTCAGTTTACTGTGCTGCATTTCTAGCCTTTTATTTTTACTAGGTTTTTTTTCCCCTTTCCTACATGTACATGCACATGTATGACTCCACAATTTCTGGCTTAACCACTTTCTGTCTGTATAATTTACCAGTACACTGCATTGCAAGCCTATCTGAGGACATGCTGTTACTTAATTTTGTGATATTGGTGCAATATTTGGGGAGGTGGATTGTACTGGTTTGGGTTTCAGTAATCAGTCATTTAACTGCTTCCTCATGCCAAACCAATTTCATGTATTTTTTTCTCATCACATAGCTTTTTCTTACTATTTTCAAGAAGAGTAATTGTGATCACAAATTGATTACATTTTGCTGCATGAAAAGGGAAGTAAATTAGAATTGCACACATGAATTTTGCAAATGGCCAAAATGATGCTGGGACAGCTCCACAGGCTGATGGAGACAACAAAAATCACTCCCAGGTGTGGTTTTGTATTCCCTCCTGCTCCCCTAGCCCACTGCAATGCCCTTCCCTGATGCCAGAGACTGCTGCCTGCCCTGATCAGCGTGCTGAGCAGCTGGTGGAGTCATGCCCTGAACAGCTCTGTGAAATGATGCAAGTTTAGAAGTACTTCTGGGAGAGTTCAGAGCACTTTCACTTTAAAGTATGGCTGGAAACACTTTTCTATGGGTGGTGACTTGGGAGGGCCTCAGAGGGGACATGACATAAGAAGCAAGAAAGGTCATGATGGTACAGTTGGATGGCTTAAACCAGACAGTAGACAGAGTGAACAGAAAAATAGTGATCTGCCCTAGAGACTCCAGGGTTATCTGTTCTTGTACTTTTAACCTGCATGGCATTGGTATGACTGAGCCAGTTTATACAAGGGTACAGTGACACATCACAACCCACATCACTGGGTAGATCAAAGCCCTTCCATGCACTTTGACCATGAATCTTACGTCTTCCATTGGGCTCAAATGGTAAGGGAGGTTAATTGCTGTGAGCAAAAATGAATGAGCATGAAGACTGTGCCTATGATGATAATACTTGTGAATGCATTTTTTTTCTAGTATTGAAAGTAACTATTTTATTCATTATCTCATGGGAATGCATGATTATATCAGCAACACATTTAAAAGAAACAAAAATATTGTGTGCTACAGCAGTTTGCTAAAGAAACTGAAATAGTGAGTTAGGTGAATGAGTCCTTGATAACCCAAACTGTAATTTAAAACGCAAATGCCTTTCTGAGCTCATCTATTCTGAGCTGGATAGAGCCCAGCATGTTTCAGTTTTAAATAACTCATTCCCATGACCTTTGCAATTCACTACCTTACACAACAGTGCAAAAAGGAGTCTCATACACATGACTCAGGCTGCCTTAGGGTTCCTGAAATTTAAGAAGGCAGCCTACATAAGACGATCACAAGCAAAAGGAAAATAAAAGACAGCTTATATAACATCCAGACAAAATGAACAAACCTCTGCAGTTACACAAGGCTGCAGGCTCCAGAGATGCATCCAAAGTTCAAAGAAGTTTCAAAGAAACAGCCTGATGTGGCTGGTGTTTAGCCCCAGTGTTTAAAGTCAATACTAATAGAATAAATAATCCTTCTTCTTAAAATACTACTCTAAATCACTTAGCTTGCAATCTGGACTTGCTCCAGGGCATTTCAAACACACTGAGTAAAATGATAATGGGGAAGGAATAAGGTGCCTGGACTGCTAACTTGCAAGCCCAAAAGGTTTGCAGGAAACATGTGTCCTGAGCTCCTGAGAAGCAGCAGGGTAGCAGTCATCTTGTGCTTACTGAATGTCCTCCCAATGCTCCTAGATCTTTATGGAGGTTACTCAGAGGCACAGCCTGTCTGTGGGGGAACATGTGATCTTGCACCACCTCCCTGGCCCCTGCCACAGGGACATCATTGAGCTGTGCAACTGAATATGCAGGTTATTCAGACTTGCAAGCCAATTCCAGCCCTGGGCTGGAATCCAGATTCCAGGAAAGCACCCCAGTGCCAATGCAGGGCAAAATTAGAATGGGAATCTCTAAATGTCCTTATAAAAAATTCCCCAGGAGAAGAAAGGCACCCCTAAAACAGGCCTGTTGGAAATGATCACAGTCAGACCTTCTCTTTTGATTAAAAGCCTGGCACAGGAGCACAGCTTTGCTGTGCTGAGAGGGCCAGGACCTCTCAGAAGGAGTTGGCTGCCTCCAGCTCCTGAAAACCATAAACAAAGCTCCAGATCCACTTTTAAGACACAGTGTTGCTCCTTCTGCTTGTTCCTATCTTACCATATAACAGCCTAATGGCTAAAGCTTTTAACTGTAAAAGGCTGGTATAATTGTTACCTTCATTCTACACTGCCTCTTTTTCCAGATGAGTCCTGTTACTGTCTGGCTGCAGGTCAACTGAGGCGAGGGCAATGCCCTTACCATGCAGTGAAGACTGGTCACTCACACAGGAATCCACCACTCCTTGCCTCAGAGGCAGCAAATGAGACTCTGTAACCTTCTGCTCAGGACACTTGCCTGGAAGAACAGCATACTGGATTAGTCAGGAAAGGGAAAAAGTTAGAACAAATATGTGTTCGGTTTGTTCTTTAAAAATAGAAATAAAACATATAGTATAAAGCAAACAGTAAATATTTATGTAGATGGGGTCACTTGAGAGAATAAGTCTATTTATCAACCAAGGAAAACAGTAACCTAACTCATCTTTTTTCTACAGAAAAAAAAAAAAAGCCTTTTTGTTTTTTTCTTTTGGTCATTTCGTCAAATAAAAAGCCTAAAGGCTACAAGGTCTTATTTTCCCAGCATTTAGGTAAGGCTAAAGTGAGAAAGGCAAAGAGGAATGAGAAGGAGGTTATTTTGGTATTCTTTCTAAACTTCCTTGTTATAAGCAAAAATGTGACCTGATTTAAGCCTGGACCCCAAGACATCTAAGAGATTGGTTCAGAGCCTACTCTTGGTTTTAAACGGAAATTTTGATTTATCTTCCGTAACTACTTTTTGCTTCAAAGTACCCCCTCATGCAAAGACAATATCAAGTAGCTGGCAGTGGTTGCTCTTCCTCATTGCTGGAGAAATTATTCATCTCTCACATTTGCATAGAAAGATCTCAATTCAAACCAGCTGTTTCTACAGACCATCCATTGGCTTCTATCTCTTGACTCCAGTGACCTCAAGTAAAGACAAAACTCTCTATTCAATTACCAGCGTCTGAGCAATCTGTAATTTCAGGGTATTATATCTGATAAAATGAACTCAGGATATCATTGTTCCAGCAGCATTAGGTAAACAATATTTTATCTGTTGAAAAGTATAAGCTATTCTCTGCATGGAAAAATGCAGGCAGATTCCCCTCCACTATTTCCCCTGAAGTCTATTGAATCTTTTGCATGGCAGCCATTATAACTGCAAATGTAGTTACATCTTAAAATGACTATAACAAAGAAATATGAAAAATGCACATGATGAACCATAGCTGGAAAAGCGATCAGACCCTTCAGAACTGAGGTAATTGCTGGATCCAGCTTCCTGATATCCTGAACCTACTTTCTCATAGCGAGACACTGATAATGTCCTAAGTATCATTCTGGAAGCTGGCCAAAATATTAGTTTTCTACATAATTTCCTTTTCCTATTTTTCTACGTAATTTCCTTTCATCAAACTGTCAGAATGCTGTATTCCCCAAACTGAATAGCAGACCCTGAAAAACCAGCCCAGGCAAAGAGTGCAAACTAGTGCAAAACTACTACCAAATGGAAAAATGCATTTTATTCTCTGCTAAGGCGATGGGAATCAACATATAGGATGCTACAAAGAAGTCCTGAGGGGCAAGAAACAACAGATGCAAGCTTAACATGGAAGATTCTGATTAGCTAAAAATTAAAAATCTTCAAAATGAAAGTGATGAAGTACTGGAACTGGGGCCCAGGTAGACTGGAGAACCTAAGTCCTCAGAGATGGCCAAAGGACTGACCAAGTCCCTGAACAACCTGACCTAGCTTTGAAGGTGGCCCTGGTTTCAGCAGGTCATGTCTGACTTCAATTACTCTCTGAGTCTAGGAAGTTGGATCTGAACTGTTGAATGAGTCAGACTCATTGCTTCATTTCAGAAAGGAATTAAGAGTGAAGATACAAAGGGCCTCCAGGGGAGACAAAATAAATTAAACTATCCGTGAATCCCACAGTGACAGCAAAATACCCACTGAAAGCAATTGTCTGTGATTTGCCATTGGACTTGCCTTTAGAAAGGGCAGGGGAGAGATGAATCATGTGGCTCAGTGCTGCTGGCTCACTCTAAAGTTAATACTCTTAGGCATTCTTTAAAAATCACCTTTTGCAGGCCTCATTGTAAAACTTCAGAAATCTTCACTGTACTCAGGAACCCAGCTGTGTTGAGGCAGTACAGATGCACCACCCACAGCAAACACCCCCTGAGAGGGCAGCAGGAAACTTGAATGTACAACCAAACTCTCCCTTTGAAGCAGACTGAAGAGCACAGGCCACTGCTGTTTGCAGATACTCCATCTGCTCTGAGCTCTACTGACACATTTATTTTTGCCACATAATGCTCCTGATTTCCACTAAAAATAAATTGCTGCTCTGTGGAACAGCATACTTAGATTGCTGTCATTGCTTCTGTAATGCTCTCGGGAAAAGGAAAGAACACAGTTTACTCCTGTCCAATCCTTTCTGTTTATTCCATACCTGGTTTGTTTGTCTCCCTTATTTTCTCCCTTGTTAGGCTTTTCTTTCTGCTCTCAAAACTTATATGACTCTTCTGCCCTTTTTCTCTGCTCCAGGTTGGTATGGCAGCCTGCCAAGGGGAAGTGTTTGATCTGTGCATTCAGTTTTAAGACAGGTTTTATGAGCAACTGCTTTTTTCAACAAGCATAGGAGCAAAATGGCATTTCTGTAACATTGTGTGCAAGGATATCATAAGAATATTAAAGGAATCAAGTCAAAAACAAGTGAAATATGATGGTCCTGAACTAGCTTTCAGTAAAAATGAGTCAATAAAAATGAATCAATAAAATATTTATACATCAGGCACAAGAACCTATTAAACTAGAAAGTTATTGCAAACACTTGATTTCAAATGAAAATGGATTTTGATCATCAGTAACAATGTTTCTCTGGAAATGCGTTTCTCTGGAAATGTATTTTTTTTTTTAATGTGTGTTATGGGAACTATTGCAGCACTTTAGCTGCAGTGATAATGCATAGCTGCCTGTTGGTTCTGCAGTGCAGAATTAGCCACTGCTGGCAACAGGCACATTAAGACAAGAACTGATGTCTCGTGTTACACTCCATTGATAATCCTTTCATCCAGGGAAACAGGGAGACTTTGCATACCTTGAAATAGTTACAAGTAATTGCTTTTCCATCAATCTCTGGTGTAAAATGTTAAATGGGGAACAACATGGTTTTATTAATTAGAATTTTTTTTGTTCCTTAGAATCAGCAAAAATGGACTGTTGCTCAAAGTGCACAAAAAGGTCATGGCAGCAGCAAGATGAAGAGAAGGAAAAAAATCTAACTTTCCAGTTAAATTGCAACATTCAACTTCTGGCAGCATACCAGCAAACTCACATAAGCTTGAGGAGCAAAATGTCAGCAAAATTTTAGCATTTTGTCTTTAATTTGTGGGATTTACATGCGGCTGCTTAGGCCAGAGTCTTTTCTCATTTAATATTTTAAAATTTGAATTTTGTCTGATGTTCAGATGTATCAGCAGGATACTGTGAGACAGAGAGCTACAACTTCCAAGACCAGCTCTAAAAGTAGCTCCTCTCGTGGCCTTAAATCAGGAAGAAAGGGATAATTAAATCAATAAACAGGGAGCTGTACCACTAACCTTTCAATTTCACAGCAAATTACAGAGAATTGAACTAATGGGCACAAGATGTTCTGAAGACCAAAAGTGCTAAATGCTAACTATTTTGTGGAATTTTTTTTCGAAGTACATTTCTAGCAACATTCTCTGTGAAAGTCATACATGGAGCCACTCCAAACTCCTCACATAGAGTAATATGAGGTGATCAGTGATGACTTCATCCTAATCCATTTCTATGTATCTACTCGTAGAATGATGATTCAAATTCACCCAGGCAGAGGTCTGTCTTCCCACAGCCTTCTTCTTCCTGACAAGGTAAGAAGGTACCTTGATAGTGCACCTTTACACAGTCTACAAGAAAATTTCCAAACTTGGGGCTTTACAGTCATTCTTGCTGCAAGTAGAAAATTACATAAATGGCTGTTATTTCAGCACATGCTAGCAATCTATTTTTAACCATATGCTACAGTTTAAAAGGAATGTAAATAATTTGTTTTTCATGCTGTTTAATGAAGTTTTTAATGTATAATGGTGTCTCAGATTTTTTTTTTCACTTTTAAAATAAGCCTCAAAGAGAAGATGATGGCGTACCATTCTGGATAAACAAATTAATTTCTCAAAAGTCACCCAGAATACCAAATGAAAATTTTAATACTCAGTGTTTTCAACTATTACCATGAAAGACTTGCATTTCTAAGGATGGCATCATTTTATCTTTCTAGCTGGTTTTCACACAGCAGGTCACAGAGCAGTACTTTCCACACTCTTAAAATTTCAAGTAGAGCTCTTGAGTCTTCTGGGTACTAAGTCCAGATTTTCCTTTTTTTCTTCTCTTGGTATTGGTACACAGCTGTACACATCCTACCAAGTAAACACATAAGTATAGTCAAAAATCTATGTTTTGTTACAGCTGCTGAGGGAATGCTAATTGCAACATCCCAAGGCTTGCTAACATCTGCTGCCAACAACACAGAGCAAAGTGGGGACCCTGAAAAATATTAAGGTGTGAGAGCACAGGCATCTATAAACAGAGAGATGACCAAGGAAATTAAAATACTGTTGAATTTATATATTTTCCATATCCTTGTGATAATAGATAAAAGATGTGTGTTAATCACAAAAGTATTGGGGTTTGTATAAACCAGAATACTAAGCTCTGAAGTGAAGCATGAACACTAGATAAAGGAAATTATATGATAAAACCATTCTGTTTTAAATCACCTTGTTATATGATGTTATGTTTTCCAAATAAGTTGTATCTACTACTAGCTTGCAAAATCAGACTTTCTGATAGCTCTTCCTGCCTTTTTCTGATCAATGTTGCCTATCTCAAGGACTAGGCTTCCAGAACTTCGCTGGTGGTTATCTACAAGGACCAGACAGTTATCTGTGAAACTGACTATCGCCAAAGACTTTGTGAATTTGTATAAAGATGTTTATTCGACCACCACTGCTTACCTGGAAAAATTATGACAGCAAAAAAACAAAAAATTATTGATTACAAGGAGGAACCATAGTATAAGAAGGGACTGCAGGCCGGGGTTCGGTGGAGCGTGGAGTGGGCAGTGACCCCTCACGTTCCCCAGCTTGCTCTGTCTATATCAAATAAAGCAATCTAAATTGTGCTGAATATCGAGACTTTTGATTTTCACTTATAACATTCAGAAATGTACATGAAGAGTAAGTCTGGATCAGAGTACCTGAAAAGGACATGCAAAATTGAGCGTTGCCCTAGAGATGTGGAACAGGGACAAGATGGGAACTAAGAGAGGGAAGAAAAAGGAGGAAGGGGAGGCTGTTGCTGCTGCTGCTGCTGCACCGGCAGGAACGTGCTGCCCTTCCAGGGAAGGGCTGCTCCTTCTTCGCCCTCAAACCATTCCTTGCTGGCAGTGACGGCAGCAATGTGGCGATGTCAGGGCGCAGATCCCTGCTCTTTGGCACTCCACGGCAACCTGCTTTGCCGGGAGGGATTCTGGAGGAGACAAAACACCACGTGGAAAATTAATAATAATTTTTTAAAAAACATAAACCCCTCACGTTTCAGTACAAGATTCAGTGGTCTCTTGCGGAGTTAACATGCTTTGGGACTGCACGTCAACTCGAGAGCATTTCAAGAGGAAAAGAAAAAAAAACCAAAAAGCACCACTCTTTAAAAGGATTTCAGAGTCAATGCCAACACACCCACAAAACTTAGACCAAAAAATATTTCCCATATTCGGTCTCCGAAATAGTCAGAAGCTGTGTGACTCTGACTCTTGACCAAAGGAGTGTGGGGGGCTTTCTCAGGGCAGCGTGGTCACTGGCTCAGGGGCCAGGCGTTAGCGGTGTCTTGCGGAGTTACCGTGCTTTGTACCTGTTACAGACACTCCGGGATCATTTCAGGGGAAAGGCCCCCGGCCCCATTTCCGAGTGGCAGAGGGGCCCGCCGGGGGCCGTCCCTGCCCTCACGGACACCCCGGGGGAGGGGGAGCGGACACAGCGCGCGCCGCCGCCGCGCCTTCCCGCCCCTGCGCGGTGCGCGCGCACGCAGCGCCCCCTCCTCCCCCGCCCCCCGCGCGCTCCCTCGGCCTCCGCGTCACGTGCCCGCCTTGCCCTCCTCAGCAGCCAATGGGCGGCGCGCCGCGCGCCGCAGGGCCCTTTATAAAGGCGCGGCGGCCGCGGGCGTGAGGCAGCGGCTGTCGGGGGGTTTTGGAGCTGCGGGTGCGTTTGCGGTGGCGCGGTCCTGTCCATCGGCCTGCTTCCTTTCTTGTGCCGCACAGTCCTTCCCCCGCCTCCCTGAGCCGCCCGGGAAAGGCCCAGGTCTGTGCCCAGGACGGGCGGAGGGAGGAGGAGGTGGTCGTGCCGGAGGCGGGCGGGCGGCTGGGGAGGGGCGGCCATGTCGGGGCCGCGCAGCGCCTGAGCGGGCAGCGGTGTCCGCCCCGGCGGCGCGCAGCGAGAGTGGGCCCTGCCCCTCACCCTGCCGGAAGGGAGAGCGGGGCCGGCGGGGCTCGGTACCCGGGCGGGCGGCGGGTTCGGGCGGTCCCTGCCGAGCTGGTCCCATCGCTGGGCGAGCGGCAGCAGCGGCGCCGTGCGCCCGCCGAAGGGCTGTGTGTGCGTGTCTCCTCCTGTCTGCTGTCCCACCTCCGTGCCGGAGCTCTACGTCTTCTCTAACAAACTCTCTGCCTTGCTTCTTCCCCCGCCCCCCGGGCTTCTGCTTTGTGGATGTTGGCGGCTTCATGTTGTGACAGGAGAATGTGTGTATGTCCTGGGCCCAGGCGGATCGGTATGTATCTCCCTTCGTGGGGCGACGGGCTCGGGGGTCGGATGGGACCCGGGGAAGGGGCTGCTAGGCTGGGCTGTGTCTGAGGCCCGAGAGAAGGATTAACGGTGCTGCTTGTCTTGAATGCTTCCTATTCCTCCTCCCCGTTCTCTCCAGCTGGCTCTGTCAGGTGTAGGAAAGGCACCCGAGTGAGTGTTTTTACCTGAAGCCATGGCTGTCTTTGGCACACTGTTTTGGAGGAATCTGTCTGTGCAGTGCCGATTAGCCCTAATGGTATGGCTATAACGAGCCTTTTTTAAGGAAAGGTGGAACATTTTTCTGTTTTCTTAGTGTAGTACTGCAAAACCATAAGTTGAGCATCTGACTCATTATTGGTCATATTTGCAGTCTGAAAAATAGCACTTGTACACTGCTCTGGGCTTGGAGAAGTATTTACACTGGATTGATTTTAATATCTTGGCAAATCTTGATTGAACTGTATTCAATCAGTCTTGAAGCAGACTTCAAGTAGTCTTGCTTTCTGCTTCTTTCTTCTCTGCCATCTTTTGATCAACTATAATCCTGGGATCTTAATTATTTTAAGGGCAGCTGGAGTGTCTGGTTATATTTGGAGCAACTGTGTTTTAGGTGTAAGTGGGAGAGACTTTAATTTCAGTACAGGTTTGGGCACTTGGAATTAGGCATTTGTTTAATCAACTTGGAATTATTGAAGCTGGTATATGAAACAGACTGATCTCTTAAGCTGGCATAGATCTACTGTAAATTATATGAGCCATGGAAAAAGTAAGGCCAACTTCTTACTACTTCCTCTTGGATTTCATGTGATGTTTGATAAACTAATGATTAAAAACTATAAAAATATCTTCTGGTGGTACTGCAGAACTGTTACAGCAGCAATACATTTGTATTTTTGCTTCATCATGGACCAACAAAACTGTCAGAACAGTTGAGGCACCACTGTGGGTCAGCACTGAACACAAATGCTGAGCAGTCAGGACAGCTTGATCCAGGTGGAGTCTAATGGAAGATTAGTGCTGAAGCTGAGGTGCTGCTGTAGGCCAGGCACATCCATAGAACCTTAAGCAAAATTGTTGCTTTTAAATGTCACGTGAAGAAATATGCATACCTGTTACCAAAATAGCTCCCATATAATTAGAAGGCAGTGAATAGAATTTAAAATCTATATTTGGAGTTGCAGTCTAGTGCTGTCATGCTGTGTGCATGTGCAGCCTGGCCTGGAGACGCAAATGGCTGACATAAATTGAGTATGCATCTGGAAGCTTCAGCCAATTCACTGCTCATGGATGTCTGGACTACAGCCCAAGCTCTTCCTGGTACCTGCACGACAGAAATCTCCAATCTTCAGCTGCCAGTGGGAGACTTAGGAGAGTTTTTGTCGATATACAACAGTCACTCATTAATACTGGGGAATCAGCAGACTGACAGCAACATGAATTCTGCTCTGCTTTCACCATTTATATGTCATATAATAGAGAAATGAGCTCTACTCTGGTTTATTTAAAAAGAACAAACAAGCTTGGAGGGAAGAATATGACTTGCTTTCCTTTCTTGAAACAAGGAGAATGGGGTGAAGCTTCATGTATTTCCAGACACTTTTCAGCTGGCCCAGGTGACCAGAATCGTGGCTTGAAGCTGTGGAAAGCTAATGGAATGGGATGATGCAAAATGCAATTTCTCCTGTATTGCATGAGTCTTTAGAGCGAGTATTAGGGCTTGTTGCATATTGGGGTTGAGTTTCATCTGAAATACCTGATATGCCTACTTGGCTAAAAAAAAAAATCCATTTAATGACTGAAGCACCTTGCATAACACAGCAATGTTCATTTCTTCAGTAAAACAATTTGACATCTAGCAGTGCTGATAGATGACTTCAGTAAGCCTTCTAATGGTCTTTCCTGACATAAAGCTTTTGCGATGAAACTTGATCATAAAAGAGAAAATTGCATTTGCCTTAAATGTGTGTACTTCACACAAGGCACAGCTTAACTCCATTTACACTCTGGAATTGTCTCTCAAGTATTACATTGTAAAAGACTTGCTGATAATGAGGCATAGTGAATAAGGCTTTTGAGAGGCACTCTAACTAATGTTGTGATTTGGTATGTAAATGGGGACAAGAAAGAGTATGCTAGCATACTTTCTTTAGAGAAGTGAAAAATAAGGAAAGCTTTTAGATGCGGTGAGTAGCAATAGAATATTTCTCAGATACTAGTGGTTTATCTTAACATTGAATTAGCTTTAGAGTGCAAAGCCTCTATTCTAGTCATGGAAGCAAACAATTCACATATAGACCTTCAACTGAATAGCTTTAAGTGTTTTATAATCTTAAAATGTACCGGGATGGAATAGCTGTTGGAAAGCTGTATTTCCTTTCTACCTCTTGTACCTCTTATATCTTAAGCTAGGAAATTGCTGCATAGACTGCTGTGGCTATTTTGTATATGTCACACAAGTTTGAGCTTTTACATGTGAAAGCGGGGAAAAGAAGAAAACCCTGCTACTGACTTCTGATTGCATAAAGAATATCAGTTCTCTATCACCTACTTCTTGTTTCTGCTGTCTAAGCCATCTTCATTGTATGTCATCTCAGAGTTGTTTCTTGAGTCTTCTTGTTAGGTGCTTTTTCTTTTTCAGCCCTATAGAAAGAGTTTTCTTTCTTGTGTGCCACATCTGTCTCTGTCAGCTGTGAAATCATCAGGAAAGCAAATATCTGTAAAAGTCCTGTGGCAGTTCTGTAGATTGCTCCATGCTAACCATTGTGCTAAGTTGTTTGAATCTTCATTGATTGTCTGGGTGTGATACTTTCATTTCCTTCCTGCTATATGAGTGGGTCTAAGAGCTAAAATATCTGTGCTGAAGCATGGTACAGCTCTTTTGTTACAGCCCAACTCGTGTCTATAAACAAGCACCTGCAATGCCTTTCTTTGTCAAGTCCTTTGAAGCTATGAACTCCATATGCTAAGCAGCTTGGTTAGGAGCTGTGAACATCTTAGCACAGAATTCTGGGGGGAAAAAAAATCTCTTAGCTATCCCGCTAAGCATAGTTATTCTCTTGTCTTTCAGCAATTCCAGTCCGAAGCTCCAGGCTGCCATTGTTGTCTGATGCCATGCCAGCACCAGCTCATCTGTTCCCATTGATTCGTAACTGCGAGATTAGCAGAATAGGCAGTACTGTGTGTTACTGCCACCATAGACATCTGTGTTGTTTGTCATCTCATTTTGCTCACAGTCACTTCAGATATGCACCGCAGAAGAAATTTGCGGCACTTTACAGGCCAAAGGAGCACTTTAATCAGTTTGTTCACACAAGGGATTATGCTTCTACTCCGCAGAGGTTTTACCTCACCCCTCCACAGGTCAACAGCATTCTGAAGGCAAATGAATACAGTTTCAAAGTCCCAGAATTTGATGGCAAAAATGTAAGTTCTGTTCTTGGCTTCGATAGCAACCAGTTGCCTGCTAATGCTCCAATAGAGGACCGGAGGAGTGCTGCCACTTGTTTGCAGACAAGAGGGATGCTTCTGGGTGTGTTTGATGGCCACGCAGGCTGCGCTTGTGCTCAAGCGGTCAGTGAAAGACTGTTTTACTACATTGCTGTCTCTTTGTTACCTCATGAGACTTTACTTGAAATAGAAAATGCTGTGGAGAGTGGCAGAGCTCTGTTGCCCATTTTACAGTGGCACAAGCATCCCAATGATTATTTTAGCAAAGAGGCTTCCAAGCTTTACTTCAACAGTCTAAGAACTTACTGGCAGGAGCTGATTGATCTCAACAGTGGAGAGACTACTGATGTGAGAGAAGCTTTAATTAATGCCTTTAAGAGGCTTGATAATGATATTTCTTTGGAAGCTCAAGTAGGAGATCCAAATTCTTTTCTCAACTACCTAGTACTGCGAGTAGCGTTTTCTGGTGCAACTGCCTGCGTAGCCCATGTGGATGGTATCGACTTGCACATTGCAAACACAGGTGACAGTAGAGCCATGCTTGGTGTTCAGGAAGAAGATGGATCTTGGTCTGCAGTTAATTTGTCCTATGACCACAATGCACAAAATGAACGTGAAGTGGAACGTGTGAAAATGGAGCATCCAAAATCTGAAGAGAAAAGTCTTGTGAAACAAGATCGTCTCTTGGGTCTCTTGATGCCTTTCAGAGCTTTTGGTGATGTGAAGTTTAAATGGAGTATTGAACTGCAGAAGAGAGTAGTAGAATCAGGCCCAGATCAGCTGAATGACAATGAATATACAAAGTTTATTCCTCCAAACTATTTCACTCCCCCATACCTCACAGCTGAACCAGAAGTCATACATCACAAGTTAAGGCCACAGGATAAATTCCTGGTTTTGGCCACAGATGGGCTGTGGGAGACAATGCACAGGCAAGATGTGGCTAGAATTGTGGGGGAGTACCTCACAGGTGTTCACCACCAACAACCAATAGCTGTTGGTGGCTATAAGGTAACTTTGGGACAGATGCATGGGCTCTTAACAGAAAGGAGAGCAAAAATCTCTTCAGTATTTGAAGATCAGAATGCAGCAACTCACCTGATACGTCATGCAGTGGGTAACAATGAGTTTGGAACTGTGGATCATGAGCGACTGTCCAAGATGCTTAGTCTTCCAGAAGAGCTGGCTCGAATGTATAGAGATGACATTACAATTATTGTGGTGCAGTTCAATTCACGTGTTATAGGTGCATATCAAGATGAGGAATTGTGAATTTAATGCAGTGAACTAGTTGCCAAAGTTGTAACAAGGGCCAGTATGAGCAGCAAGTTTAAAAAATCCACCCAGAAATAAAATTTTAAAAAGCCTTTGGCAAATAATTGTTCGTTTGTTAGATTCAGCATATCTATTGTTCCTGCCTTTCCCCAGAGCTCTAAAAACATGGGAAGTGCTATTGACCCAATACAAAACTTGAAGAGGATGTCCTAGCTTGGGAAAAGTTTTTTATAACAACTTTGCACTATTGATTTCGGGAATGCTGCTAGAACAATGTCTTCAATTTGATAAATTTGGATGAGGGAGGAAGTAGGGTAAAGAATTAACTATCAAAGATCTGGCTGTTCAAGAGACAGCTTGCTTATAAAATATCTGCATATATATACACTTAAGGAAAAGTAAAAAGTATTGTTGAGTTTTTTACAGGGCTAATTCTTGCAATGGTTATCTGTGAATATATTGTCTATTGTTTCTTCTTTAACCAAGAAAGTCTTCAGTGTAACAAAATTGTCTCACTTTCATATGGACAATGTCATTCACATAAGGATATTTGTCTAAGTGTTGACTTTCAATGCAGGTCTAAGCCATAATCAATACCTGAGATTCTGTTACAGCTAAATCATATCTTATGCACGCTAATTTCTAAATTTCTTGTGCATTAATACTTCACTGTAGGTTTCTGCACAACTTGCAGGGCAATAACACATTACAACATGCAGCAAGATAGCTTCATGGGGGACTTCAGTTTTCAGTATAAAGAAATTCAGACTTTTCAAAAAGTCAGTATTGTTGGTTAAGGCTGTGTTTACTTTCCTAAAGGTTCCTTCCTGTCCTCCATAGATTCCACCTCTCCTTGGCTTATCTAGTAAATACTTTTCACCTGAAAAGATCAGGAAATCATTGCTAACCTCTTTGTAGCTTTGTAACTTGCACTCGTTTTCACTTTGGATATTTCAAAAGGTCACATTATATGTTGTTCACTTGAACTCATATGTGTAAGTTGGGTTAAAAACTACAAATTGCAAAAAAAATTTAAGTATGGCTTGTAAATAGCATTTTAATTGGGAAACTCACTGGCATGCATGTGTATGTTCAGTGGCTATTTCTAGCAACTTCTTTTAGTTGTGTGTTTCTGGGCAGCTGGTGTATGCATGTTTTTACAGTCTAGAATGCTATTACAGAGCAGTCTCTGAAATGGGTTTCTGTGGCTTGGAATGGTTGAATTTGAGCTTAAAAGATTGGCTATACTTGTGTGCCAAAATTGTTGGGCTTGTAAGGGTAAGAGACTGACAGCTAATTGGTCATCATTGCATCTATTTTAAGTATGTTGCATTGTATAGGGATTTATTTTAACCTGCCCTTAGGTTAAAAACTGAAATGCCTGCTGAAATACTAGTCCTTGATGATTGAGAGAACACATTTAACTTTATTCCTGTGTTCTAGAGAACAATGATAGGTCAGCTTATTTCACATTATCAAGGTGTTTCAGTTAAAATACCTCCCTAGCCCTCATCATAGCTAGTTAAGTCAACACTTTACTCAATTAACTGAAATATGCTAGGTTTCTAAAGTGGCATATTCTACCAAATATGTCTTGCCAATTAATGCTACTGTTACATAGGGTGCACTTAGTTTATCAATGAACCTGTCCTATAGTAAGCATTGGCTCCTCAAACTCACAAATGTTATGTGTACTCAGTGGCCTGCAGCTTTAGTATGTCTCTACCTGACCTTAACTATCAGCATCAATATTGCTGTAAGGTTAATGATGACTAAGTTCACGTTCAAGATGTACCCAACCCTTCTTTATTCGAAGGGAAAAGGGCAACTCTAAAATGCTTAGACAAGTACTGGCTGTTGACATTGCTTCTGTATGTTGTGTTTTGGTGACTGTGTCATTAACTAGGTCAATAGACGATGTTCTGTCATTCAAATGCAGTATGTATCTCAGCTGTTGCAGTATTTAACTTTTCTTACTTTTTTTACTGTTAAAGCTCTATTAACATGCATTGATGTATTTAACCTATGATTGTTGATATGGATTTGGTACAAGTCGTAGCTAGAAGAAATGCACATTGGTCCCATGGATACGACTTTCATTGAGGAGCTGTTTTTTGTAGTAAAGATGCTTAAGTATGGGGTCAGACAATATTTATGTATTGCTTGGAGACTTGCGCAGTATGTATGCAGTGAACAGATGCAGCATAACTGCCTGCTGAACAGGTGATCTGAACAAACATCTTTTAACAGATTCCAATAAATGATCAATTATGCAGAAATCCATGTGTATTGAGTTGATGTCAAATGTAGTATCTGTTCTGCTAGGACTTTGTTCTTTTGTGTGATCTCTGTTATGACTACATCAGATGGCCAATGAAAGCAAAGTATAAATGGAAACAGAATTTAACTTGAGTGCTTCACTGCCACTGTGAGGCTCAGTGCCACCCTGCATCAGGAAAGCTGGTGCTGCCTCCCCCAGACAGCAAAGCTCAGATCCTTCCTTTAATAGTGCTATGTGTCTCAGTTCCCAGCACCTTTTGAGTACCTTCAGGATCAGTGCTGCTGAGGAAGCAGCAGCATTTCAGATCTTAAAAAGCTGTGTATTGTACTCTGTATCAAGCAATACAGCATTTTATAAACAGTCTAAAATATGTACAGACTAAAGTGGGGCAAGAACGAGCTGATGGTGAACTAAACAGAAACAGCTCTTGTTGGACAGGCTGAGGACACCTTGGCTTTGTCTTCCAGACCTGCTGCATTGTGGACAGTACAGATACTGTGTATGTAAGGGTGATGCTGAGATTACTTTTTCAAATAAGAATTTCACAGCTGCATCTATTTGGTTCAACCATGAAGGATTGCTGAATCATGGCAGTCAACACAAGATTCACTTTAATCTTGAAAACTGTTCTAGGTAAATGTGTCAGTTCAACAGTAATACTATGCAAGAGTGGGAGATGTATCATCTGTACTTCCAACTTAAGGCTCCGTTAATCTGTTCCTTTTGTGTTCAGTGGTATGTGTGTTGTATTTGCATCCCATCCATCTGAATGCCGAAGCACAACCAATGTCAGTTGTACTAAGAGTATTGTTTCTAATTGAAGCTTATGTAGAACTGTATTCAAAAGCTTCCTTGGCAGGTTTCAGTATTAATTGCTCACACCAGTGTCATGGTGGTTTGGTGGCAAGTCCATGATATGGTGGTTTTATTTGGAATGCAATTGTTACTATGCTGGTTACACCTTCTGTTTTATTTGCTGCTTGTGAGTATTAAAAATAAATTTCTGGGTAGAGGGAAAGGATAATCTGACTTCCATAACTGGATCACAAATCAAGTAGAAGTTGGCAGGAGCATTATGTGGCAAAATGAAAAGCAATCTGAGATGCATAAATGGTCTGTTCCTATCTGTTCTGCAAGGTCTGAGGGCAAAAAAACCCCAAACAACTTATCTCATGTATTGATCAGTGTGCAAGTCTTTTGAAGCTGCATTTCTTGCAGATGACCCACCTAATAAGTCATGAAACCTTCCAGGATTACATACAACAGCACAAGAAAATACAGGTGCCATTCCATATATACTATGACAAGCAGGTACTTTATTTTGTTTGTGGTAATTAATAAGAAATTAGATTTTTAAAAAATTTTTTTTTCCGAACTTAACAAATAAAATGAATGTTCTCTAGCTCAAAAAATAAGGACCACCTAGTACCAGATTGTTTTAGGATTGTTCTCCGTATATCATCTCTTTCTGTGTTGAAGGAAAAAAAGATGAACTGCAAAGTATATATCTGTTATGGTTCCTAGTCTGGATAAGTAAGTAATCAGACTTACAGATTTCAGGGGATCTTTTATGCAGCAGGTTGTTCACTATCCTCATGGTGAATCTTTCTCTGAACAGAAAAATTAGCTTGCTTTATAGGCTTTGTTTTATTTCCTAGATAGAAAATCCTCTATAATAAAACTTGTGAATACCAATTTATTTTTATAGCATCATAAACTGTTCCATTTTAATACCCAAAATATGTACTTAGAGTAGCCTTTAATGTATTGCCTCACATCTTAAATGCAAAAATAATCCAGTTAGGGCTGTCTATTTGGACATCATGTGTTGTGTCATATGATACTGAAAGACAGGAAAAGTGCATAATAAATAGAGAGATCATTGATGTTAACAGGAAAGCACCCATGAGCTGACACACAGCCATGCATTAAGCATAGTTTCATTCAAAAGCTCTGTATATTAATGAAATGCGTCTTTCAAAATTGCTCCATTGAGCACAACAGAAGCTTAGTTACCTTGTCCACACCATTTAGGTGTTTTCTGGAGGTAAATCTTAAGCTTTTTTTTTCCTGGATCTTCAGAGGTACAGTAATCCTGAAGTTTTTGCAGCTGCCACTTTTTGCATAATTACTTTGGGGTTTTTGTCTTGTGCCTGATATTCCTGTAATTAGCCCTATTCTAAGGGCTTGTTCTTGCTCTTTGATTCTTAAGGTATGTGGAAGTGCAGCTCAAGCTCCTGTGTCATCTTTTGTGTTGACCTACACAGATGGTGTGTAGGATGTCACTGCTGGGCACTGCGAGGTGTTGCTGTTACACCAAGGACCCTCTTCATCTCCCCTGCTCCAGAGCCTTGCCAGTGTTCAACAGTTAAATGAGCAACATAGAATTTCCTTGGCATAACCTCGGAAGCCTGCACTTGGAACACTGTTCAGCACTCCTTGCTTGCAGGAGTAGGAATCTGTAAAGCTTCCAACACAGCTGATCAGAGGAATCTGTTCTTCTATTCATTCTTTTACAAAGCTCAGCCCTAAGAACATCTTTACAGAAAAGATGATCCAGGTCTTTACATAGTCCCCCTTTATATGAAAAAGAAGTAAAATATCCAAAACTGTGGGGACAATGCCTTTTAATCAAAATAGTCTAGCTTGTAAAAGGCTGAAATACCAGTAATTAAAGAAAAAACAGAGCCTGAACTTAGAGTTAGTAGTACAGAAGGCAGGAGAGTCTTCCAGTGGGTGGCTTGGCAGCAGTGTCTGTCTTCTGGGGCTGATCTAGAAATGAGCACTCAAGTACCATTCACTGCTTAGCAAACACTGACACTAAATCTGAAAGCTGTCTAGCTCAATGTCAGAAAGACAGATAAGCATAAAATGTGTGTAGATTTTTGACAGACACTGTATTTTTAGTATTTGGAACTTTTTTATATTTGGGTCATGTTTATGTAACTTCATACCAAATCATGTTCAAGCAGGTGAAAAGAATCTATATTCTATAGAATCGATGTGTAAGAGACACTTCTTACAGCTGAGAAAGGCTCCTGTCTACTACTTAGTGAAGAGTATGTAAGGGACTGTTGTGAAAATCCAACTGACAGAAAAATGCAGTGAGAAGGTGACACAAGATTAGGGCCCAAAAATAACATAGGGGCTCCAGGTTGGTAGGTGGCAAGCATTTAAGCTGCTGTACTGCACTTTAAAACTGCTGTATCATACAAAATTTTGGGAATTAAAATTGCCTGAGGTATAGCAAGAGTTCAGACAGTTGAAATATATAATGACTAAATTGATAAAAGACAATTCTGATGTCTGCTCTATTTGTTAACCTGTATAACCAAATCTATAACCAAAATAGAACTATTGGAGTGTTATGGGTCTTATTTATCATTGCTGGAGTTTAAAGGAGCATTTGAAGCATATCACAGCAGTGATATTAAAAGCTCAGTTCTGAAGTCAGAAAATCATAAAAGTCCCTTTAATATGTGATCAAGTGTTCCCAGGGTAGCTACAGGAAGAGTGCTTGGAAACTCACTTGCTGCAGCAGCCAACTCTTAAAAAAAGTGATACAAAGTCTGTCTAGCTAATGAAGAGACATAGAAATCCTGTCATAAGCTGTGAAGCAGTGACTGAAATGGTTATAGGAAGTTAGGAGACAGATTAAAAAATGCAACAGAATGTGGAGTATTTCAAAACAGAAATACAAGAGTGTGAATCCTAAAAAAAAATCAGTATAAAGTAGGAAAATGTAAGGGAGGAAAAACCTGTTACAATGTGTCTTTAAAGCTGAAATTACAAACATGGAAGAAAACTTAGGTGCGTGTCATAAAACAACTGCAGAAGGCAGCACAGTGAACCGCAATAATGTCAGAGATGGCTGTGAAGAGAAAAGTCGTGCATCAGTTATGGCTGGTGACATGGTCCTGCTCAGAAAAACAAACAGCAGATCAAGAGATCAGAAATTACTAAATGTCTAAGCTGAAGGAAAAAAAACAAATCAAAACAATACAACAAAAGCTGAACAAAGAACAGCTGCTATTCTGATTTTTAAATGTTTACTGTTTCTGTGCAAATATTAAAACAGAGAAAAGTCAAATGTACGGGTGCAGGGAATTTTAAAATCCAAGGGCAGTGCACATTACAAAACAGTACTCTCCTGATTTTTACATTGCAATGGCACCTCAGTATAGAAGACAGAAAGAAAGCTGTGAGTGGGGATGAAGGAAAAAAGATCAGGAAAAACGAAGTGGAGGCAAGAAAATTGGAGATGAGGAGAACTTGTAATTTCATTTTCTTTTTCTGTCAGTCTTCTAATTTGAATGATGCCTGTGTGGGTTTTTTCAGAGGTTTTTGAGCCCTGGGGCTTTGTGTGTAGACCACGAAGAGTTTGGCTTAGAACGTAGTTAAAAGCTACTACATGCTGACATTTTCACAGTTGTTAAAATGCCAAACTGGAAGTTTTGCTCTCCTGCATTCCACCAGTTGCTGCCCAAATGAATGCTAATCGTTGTGGCATTCCCTTGTTCAACAAGTTTTTCTTGTTCTCCATACCTCAGGTGAATGCTGCTATCCTGAAGAAAGTACATTTTGTCTGTCTTAAATTGTCCTCACCCAAGAACAATGCTGCAAGTATGCAAATGACTGTCTGTGTGCAGTCTGTAAATCGAACATCCTCAAGGCATTTGGAGATCCTGCCAGTCCATCAGAGGCAGCTGGGTCAACTACTACCAAGGGGGGAGTAAATAATCAGATGACTGAATTGTTTGCAAAACAGGGAGCATCACATGATGCATGGCAGCTTCATAGGCAGAGAACTAAAATTATTATCATAGGATAGAAATAGGACTTTTTGGATGTGTCTCATTCCCAGAAACTTCTTCTGAGATAAATTTAGTTGCCATAATATTCCACTGGTGGCAGTTTAGTAGAACAGTGAATGTCTGTATTGATGGTGTGATTGTTTGGGCAGAACCTGCCACGAAGAACTGTAAAATACATTTCGACTTTGCAATTGCAAACTGATCAATTATTACTAACTGAACTAAGCAAAAATTGCATTCTAGAGTATTTTACTAGCAGAGACAGTAATACAGCCACACCTGACAGCAAAACATAGTAAGAAAACAAAACCCAAAGTAAAAAGAAAACTTGACTTGGATCTTAAGCCTAATAATTTCATGGGCAATTCTATATATACCGTGACAATAAAAGCATTATTGGTCTAGATGAAAGTTTGTAAAATACGAAGTAAAATATCCTTGATTTTGATGAAAATCAAGCAAACAAAACCAACAAAAAGCCTAACATACCTAGAACAAAATTTCCATTTGAAGTTCAACGTTTTCTTGTAAAAGAAGGGTAGAAATCCGAAAATCTGGTGGTTAATTATAAGGGCAGAGATAATGTTTGAGCAGATTGATACCAGTTGTGATCTACTCTTGATTTTAAAAAATATCAATAGACCTACTCAAGAAGCAGGTTTTTGCAGATGTATTTGTAAGAGAAAACTAAGCAGCAGCATAAGTTACAATGGCTGCAAAAGACATCTTTGAGTCAAAAAATGTATTAATTTTCATATGCTTCAATACATTGCCAAGAATTTAAACAAATGAATTTGCTGAATTACTCTTCAGAGAAGCAATGAAGAGCAATACTAAATATTCCTTATTTTCTAGTTATCTTTTTTCCTTAAAATTTCAGTTAAACTAAATCGATTTTTTCAATTAAGAACTTGAATAAGACTAAAACTCCTCCCAAACATGTTGCATCAGCTCTATTTACCATTCCTTCACTTGAGTCAAAAAAAGAGAAGGTCAAAATAAGGAGAAAATTGTGGTTTGAAATTTTCTTAAGTCAATTTAAAAAATGCTCTCTACATTTCTTGAATGGGAGGCAATTTCTAGGTGGATTTCATTAGACAATTTTCACAGAATAGTAGGGGTTGCCAGAAACTTCTGGGCATGATCTAGTTCAACTCTCCTGTTTAACCTTCTGGTCAGTTAGCAAAATTGCTGTCACAGCTCAGCCAATTTAGGTAAAGCATCAGGCAAGTCAAGAGAAGTTTGGATAAAGTGAGTCTGAAGACTCCTTATCCTGAGGCCTTGCAAATTCAGCACAAAGCTTATGGCCCATTGCTAGCAATGCTGTATTACAGGGCTCTGTGGTTACACAGTCCACACTGGCTGCTCCCACTAAGCTTGTCCTTCAATTATTTGGAGGGGCTCTCCAGGAATGCTTGCTCCATCACCTTCCAGAGGACAGAGGTGAGGGTGATGAGCCTGTAGTTCCCTGTGCCCTACTTGAAGATAGGAGTGACATTCACTCTTTTCTACAGTTTGGGAACTTTTTCTGATCACCATAATCTTTCACAGATAATTGAGAGTGACCTCAGTGATATCAGCCAGCATTGTCAGGAGGCATGGATACATCCATAAGGCCTCATGGATATTAATATGCCTTTTTTAAAATTAAATGTTTCTTAACTTGATCTTCCTTTTGCTCCAGACTTTCTCACGTGTTTGAAAGCATGTGGTTCCAGAAGGCTGGCCTTACCAGTTAAAACAGGTGCCTCAGCTTTCTTGTTACCAAGTCCCCTACCCCATTGAGCAGCAGGCCCACATTTTCCCTTGTCTTCCTTTTGCAGGTGATATACCTGTAGATGTCTTTGCTGCTGTCCACAATTCCTTACCAGACTCAACTCCAGATGGGTTTTGCCTTTTCTAACCCTGCCCGTGTGTGTTTGGACAGCATTTCTATATTCCTGGCAGTTCATCCATCCTTGCTTCTACCTCTTGTAAAACAATTCCTTTTTCTATTTGAGCTTTGTCAGATTCTCCTTGCTCATATTTGCAGCTGCCTGCTGCCTTTGACTGATTTCCTGCACATTGAGATGGATAATTCTGAAGCTGGAGGAGGTGATACTTGAAACTCGACTGACTCTTCTGGTCCCCTCTTCTCTCTATGGATGCATTGCCCAGGATTTTTCCAAGCATACACCTTAAGAGACCATAGCCTGCTCTTCTGAACTCCAGGGTTGATCCTGCTATTTTCCTTGTTTCCTTTCTGTGGGATCCACCACCATTTCATGGCCACTGTAGCAAAGGCTGCCTGTCACCTTCACATCGCTGATGAGTTCTTCCTTGGTTGTATTCCTTGATTTTAAGTGTGGAGTCCAGCAGTATGTTTTGCCCCCATTAGATCTATGATCACATTTGTTAGCAACTGCTCACTCCAGTAACCCCCAGATTGCTTGGGTCCTTCTGGGTTGACCTTCTAGCCAGTATCATAGCAGGGCAGAGTTTTGTTAGAATGCATAAATAGCATTTAACTGATTTTATTAAAACAGTCTGTTGAAGGTACTTGTTTCTGAATCATGCAGGAAAAAATACTACTGACTTTTTTTTTCTGAAATCTAAACAGCTCAGGTAATTTTATTTTGCAAAGTAGGCAACGACTTAAACTGAAAAGTAATCAAGATAGCAGCAGATAAAAAAGAGAGAAACTGCTTGCCTTGTTGTGAATTCTGGGTGTGTAAAATAAATGTACAAACAGGAAGGAAGAACCACACTGCTTTTAAAGTGACTGAGCTGAAAATTGATCTAAAACCCACCTACATGAAAGAAATCTTGAATTAAATTCTTCCTCAAGTGAAATCTAGAGAAATCCTTGCTTGTGCTTTTGAGGTACCTGGCAGCATTTTATCGATCTTTGACCAGTATGGATTTTGTTCCTTATTCTACCATGCATGACTGGATAACTGTAGGCAAGTTGCTCAAGATCAAGTTTTGAAACACAGTCACTTAATTTGCAAATCTCAGGCTTTGGATTACAGTTCAAAAGCCCATGTCCATACAGGCTCAGAATGCACACGCACCCATTTGGCTTCAAAGAGCCCTCAGAAATCTCAGTGCACCTGAAAATCGAGCAAGAGAAGTCACAACTGCACAACTGTTTGTACATTTGCTCTTCCTACTCCTCTCCAGATTGTTGTAGCTGTAAGATAGGGATGAGGCTAGTCACAAAGACAGTGTTCAGTTAAGCAAAGCTTTGTGGGTTATAGTGAAATAAGCACAGTAAAATTCAAAATGAAAACTGCTGTTGCACATTCATGCAGGAACTTTACTATGTAAATCTTTCTACTAACTTTTACTGTGTTTCTTTCAGCATCATCCTGTCGTTCCCAGGGAAGTAGTTTCACTTAATCATAGCTTTCTGCCTGGGCAAAACGTGCTTGGCATCGTAACTAATCAAGTGTAAGGAAAAAAAAATTGATTTTGTACACTCTTGTTGTTGGCACTTGTTTTTAATGTTCCTTCCCTCCGGATTCATTTCCAGTCACAAAACATCTGTTCTTCTTGTAATTGGGAAAAGTTGGGATAATGTAATTAGGCAAACATCCCCTATCTGGTGAATCTTCTTTCTGATGGGAGTTTAGTTGAAAAGAACCCCACTGTTTCTTCTATCAAGAAGTGATTCTTCGCAAATCTGTTTAGCCTGGGTAAGGCTAAGGCAGAACTCTCGTCTTTTAATGAATTATTTGTAGATGGGGCTCCTCCTTGTGGGTGATGTTCGTAGCACACGGCCGGGCAGAGCTAGTCCTGCAGCTGCCTGAGTTTAGGCACAGAAGGCATTAACGATTAGCATGCAAAGAGCCTTCAAATCATTAACGATTAATATGCAAAGAGCCTTTCAGTGGTGTGCCAGCACTTCACACCGGAGGTTCCTGTGCCAGCCCGAGAGTTGGGTGGTGGTTACGAGCTCTGGAGGTGTTTTTGTAGAGCCAGACCAAGGTGGTGCAAAGCAAGATGCTCTGCAGAGGAGCCCAGCCAGCCTTTTATTCACAGCAGCAGCTCATGGCTCAATGGCTGCCAGGCGCAATGGCTGATACCAGCAAGTTTATCCACCACTCTTCAGTTAATGTGAAATTAATTTTACATTAACTGGAGCTGCTCAATCAACAGCATCAGGTTTGACAAGGGCAAGGACCCTGAGTTATACGTACTTCCAATCACAAAACATGTTCTCCATCTAATTATGAAAAGTCAAAATAAAATTAGATCCACCTGAAATGAACACTGAGATTTTCTCAATATAACCCTTTCGAATTTTCATTCATTTAAAACTGGTTATTTGTGAAAGGCAAACTCTTAAAAGGAAACTGGCACATTCTTTACAGAAATTAAGAAAAAAAGTCTCCCTTTCTTTTATATTAACTGGTGGGGTTTTTGTCGTGTCTTTAGGGAGCACTGCTTCTCTTTGTAACTTAGCACTGAGATTACCTGGGCAGGAAAAGCAGTGGAGGATGGTTCTGGTCCTGGTGGGGTGTTTGTGTAGCTCCTTTGGCAAATGGCAAGTGTAACATCCACACTCACTTGGGAAAGAGGGGAGGAAAAAGCAGTCATTCAACTACATTTCACTTTAGCACTGTTTACTTTTGAGACAGAAGGAGAAGAGGAAGCAAAACTGTATGTCTATGCATTGTCTTTATTCTCTAGTGAACATGTTAATCAGGGATTTGTTACAAAACTTCTATGAAAACAATATGCAGGTGATTAGACAAGATCCAATACAGGGAATAGCCTCCACAGTCCTCCTTTGTTTTGCCCTTGGTCAGATTTTCCCTCTAGACAAGACACAGGCAATGACATTTCTATGTCTTTCGAAGTACCCTGTGACCAGAAGTGCCTGAAGTGTGAGCAGTCACAAGTGCTGGCTCTGGCCTGTAAGCTTCATGCACTGCAGCTTTATTTGTATGTTTGTCAGCTCCTGTCAGCTTGCTTGGCAGCAGGAACACAGTCCAGGGACTTCTCATGTCCCTTTCCTCGTGTTGTAGCTTCACCCTACTGAGTCCTGGAGTGCCACCAGAGCAACCAGAGGAGTCACCAAACCAGTAATTTTAATTTCTCATGGGATATAACTGCGTATGTCTGTGAAGATGGCCACACTCCTGATGTAATTTTCCATTTTTATTAGAGTTATAACAGGAGAAATACACTATGAGAATTTTAATTAAAAAACCTATCTAAGTGATCTGACTGAATCATTATCTACTATGCATGCTACTGAGTGCAGAAAAACTATCCTATACAGATAGGTGAAGCTTTTTCTGTACAGGTATTTAAGAAAATAAGCCAATTTGTTCTTTGTAATATGGAAAGAGTATATTCAACAGCCATGAAAGGAAATAAAAGTAAGAACTATAAAAGAAAGGGTTTCTTACAATTAACCTGTCAACAGTCTTGTCAAGAAGAAATGAATCAGTTATTATCTTTGTGTCTATGTCATTGTCACAGAGATAATGATATCATAAACAAATGAAGTACTTGCAAGATTTTATAAATGCATTTAGAAATTAGAACGACTTCCGTACTTTTAAAGGTGAAAGCTATTTTGAGCACCTTAAGAAGTACATTGCTTTAATGACAAGTTATTTTTGACTGCAAACTATGGATTTCCTTTAACTTTCTCAAAAAACTATTATGTTGGCTTTGGAGATGGTATAGAAGATAGAGGATAATTGAATGTGAGAATAATGGTTGTGTAAATATATAAATATGATGTGTGGATTTATTGGCAGTTGTATTCCTGGTTCAGTCAATAATCCAAACGAACCTTTCCTGCAGAATCTAATGTCACTGTACTGTAATTAATGCAAATTTATCTTCCTGAAAGACTGGCAGAAAGATACCTTTTAAAATTCAATATGCATACTGTTCCTCAAAGGAAGAATAAATTAGCTTGAACCGTTTCAGAAGAACTAGCAAGATAAAGAATTGAAAAATACTTGAACTGACAGAACTGATTTAGGAGAGAAATTAGTATTTGAGTGCATAAGCATGAAATTATAACCTGCCGGCCCATCTCACCATGTAGGACATGAACAGCCACTTCATGGCAAGGTGTTTTTTTCTTTAAGTTTTGTCTCTATGATTAGTCCTATATTTTATGAGAACTTGTTCCTGACATTTGTGATATATTAATTCTATCATTGTCCTATACGTAACAGAACTGTTAGTGCTAAAATTTGTCTGAGCTTCTGTAACCCAGATCTCAGCCTAGAAAGAAATACTACTCCCCTGTGATAGAAGCTGACTTTGGAAAGGGAATTTATTGAGATCATTATAACTGGGTAGATCCTCTGGTAAATCACATTTTCCTAGTGTCTTGCACTAAATGGACTTCTGGCCTGAGCTATCTAAAAAATATTATGTTGCTAAATATGGTTAGCAAAACTCAGTCCTCCTCTTGGTACCTTATGGGAATCAGGTTCACGGTAAGAAAACGATTTGTTTAATGTAATGATAGGGACTAAATGTAAGGCCAGAGAGGTACAACTGTGTAAGAAGCACTTTGTTCTAGTGTTGTATCTGTGAACCTTCTGGACATTCCAAAACTTGGCCTCTCAATGGCAACAGAACACCCCCCATCATTTTCTGAAACAAAGGCTGCATGATGTTTGCATGATGCCCAGTGTGCTGCCCTCCAGGTCCTTGGCTCCTGGAAGGAAGGGCTCAGTTACTGAAGTCAGGGGGGAGTTGTAGCATTCACATTCTGCTTTGAATTTTGAAAAAGTATCTGCAGTGTTTGAATTTTCTCCCTGTGACTCCATGCTGGAAAGCACCATCTGAAGAGCATTCTGATTGTTATTTCCTGCATCTGTCATAATGCTTGTTGCAAGCCTGAGTGGAAGTGCCCTGGATGGCATAAGCCAAATGACTCATGAGTCAAGAATGCCTCCCTCCAGATTCAGCTCAGCTTTACAGATTGAGATTGCTTGGCCTTTGCTTTTCAGCTGACATCAAAGAGTGCAAAAATAGTTAGGGTTTTGTCTCCAGGCATTTTCTTTGGTTTAAACTGGAATTGTCAAATATTTCCATTTCACAGAGCAGCAAATAGAGTACTTAGTGCCCAGAGTTTTTCCTCGCACATGAACAGCTATGGCCTTCTCAAGTCCCTCTTTCCATTATTTAGCCTTTGCTCTCATTACTTCAGTGGATGATCTTTAAAATATAAACACTTTGTTATGTTTAAAAGCATCTTTTTAGAGGAAATTATTGGAAACCTTGTTACTCAATACTGAATGTAAATATGGCCATTTTGCAAAGACACTAGGACTAAGGCTTGTGCCTCTAATGAGTGGGGCCTTAATTTTACTCTCATTTTCTACCTCCTAGCAGCTTAGATATGCAGCAGATTTCACAAAGGGCTGGCAGGTCTGACAGCTCTGGTTAGTTCTTCCATCCTTCTTGGCACATGACAAGTTCAAAACAAATTAAAGATTAAGTTTTCATGTATAGTAAGGAGATCCTAATAAATATAGCAGCTAGGATGTTTTCTGTCTCTACAGTTAAAGCAGTTCCAAGAGACAAAAATTGTAGTGAAACAAAACAAAATAAAGAATAAAAGAATTACATAATGTATGGCAAAGAGTAAAGGCAGAAGAAGGATGCAAGGTATGCCAAAATGAAAATTGCAAGCTTTGAAGCAGGAAATTTGTTTCAAACAGGCCATTTTTATACCTCAAAAAAACCCCTATTTGCTTGGTACACTAATATGCCTGAGAGTCCTTTGTTATGGCACCAATATAGCCTTAATAATTTTAAATTATCACTCGTACAGGCAAGAGTCCTCTCAAGAATTCTTTTCTTCTGTTTTTAACTATACATTTTGAAATGGCTGTTCTATTTCAGTCACATCTGTCGTCTGAAGCTTCTGTTAGCCTTCTTTGGTGTGCCACAACTTGGCTCAAACCCTGAGTAAGAGAAGTCAGTTCACCAGTATAGCCTGGGTATTAGTTTGACACTTTATTAATTGTTATTAAAGTTGATGTCTGCAGTTGCTATTAGTGAGGATTCCCTCATTATTTAATAACCAGGAATATTTCATTATTATTATTTCAAGTATCTTTTTTTTCCCAGAAGTTGAAGGATAATAGTATTAAAATGTTAAAAGGCTAATACAAGGATTGGCTTATTCCAGTGTGTTGACACTATTGTTGGCATTTTTTGAAGCCTTGTATTGTACTGAATTTCATTAATTTGCAATAATTCACATTTTAGTGAACTGTGCCCATCCTTCCAGCAGAATCTGTAATGGCTTGTTCTAAAGAATCAGAATTAATCCTTTTCCCATTTCTCACATAGCTACTGCCCCAGAGCAGTGCTACACAGGAGTACTGAGCAGACTCTCCGTGACTCTGGGCTTTAGATAATTTTTCACAGTGCTCTGGTCACATCCCCTGACAGCATCTGAAAATTGTGCTGGGTAGGGCAAAAGGAACAGTCCTCATCTGCCACACTCAGTAAACCTCTCACCTCCAGATTTCTCCTGGGACTCACCTCATCTCCTGAAGTCTTAGAGAACAATGTTCTCCATTCCTGTGTGAAGAGCTGTTTCATAGAAAAGTACCAAAAAGTAGGGGACCCAACATTTACTGGAATACTTATTATTCATATCCTAATGGGCATGTGGGCATATAAATCATAGAATCATAGAACAGTCCATTATGGAAGGGATCTCAGAAGATTGCCTGGTCCCACCTTTTATGGGAAAGGGAGTGTAGCTGAGATTTGTCACATCTTCAAAACCTCCAGTTATAGGGACTCTACCACAACCCCAGGAACATAGTTCAATGAATGATTATTCTCACTGGAAAAAATTATTTGTCTTCAGATGAAACCTAATGGGCGTGTCCAAGTGTGCCCGTGCAGTCACTGTGCCTGCCTGGGTCAGCAGTGAGATGCAGTGGGTGACTCATCCGTCCTGTCAGCCACAGCAAGGTAAGTGTCCTGCCTAGTCACCAATGCATCTTGGGAAAAGCTGCCTACCCAGTCGTTTTGGCAGAGATTTTACCTGGCTTCATTATCTAAACAGGCTAAGATCATCAGCAGAACCGTTAACCTCAAGTCCTACTGGCAACATCTCATAGTGAGAGGCACAATGTGACAGTGGTAGAATTGCTCAGAAGTTGACCAGCACAATGATTTTTCACTAGAAAGTGCTAATTTATCAAAATCTGTATTGTACAACAACCATTTCAATAAATTTAAAACCTCTTTTAAAATGCCTGGAAGTTGTTCAAATATCCTACTAAAATTTCTCAGATTTTTTTTAAAACTCAGTTTAAAATTTAAATTAAGTTTCAGTAAAATTAAAATTGAAACAAGAATTTTGATCATCAAAAGGAAAGGCTTATAGGTCCAATCTAAAGTTACTCCTTTACAGGCTGTCATTATTTAAGCATACTTGAGATAATTATATATTTTCAACTGAAGATAGCTGATAAGATCTTGACTCATGGGTGAAGACAGTGACAAAATGCCTGGCATTTTGATGTTGTCATCATTTTATCCTGTCTCTGAGTAAAATGTTTTCCTGCAGCTTTTAAACCATTAAGACGTCTTTATATGCCTATATAATTATACAGATAAGCCATGTTCTCTCAGTTTCTCTGAGATGTTTCTTGTTTTGTCAGTGCAATGGGAAAAATAAGTTTGAGAGAATTCTTGCTCTGCCATGGCAAGATGACAACAGCTCTTCAGAGCCACAATATGATGCTTTGGTGCAGCTATTTGCTCAGGGATCTGGGTCTGTTCAGGTCTAGAAATGAATGGCAAATCTCCCCAGTCCTTAGAACTACTCATGTTTCTCTCAATTTCCTTTCTCCAATCCTCAGCTTTTGTCCACACAGAACCTGAAATTGCATTCTGGCAGAGTTACCCAGGTATGCAAATTTGCACGTAAGGATGACTAAAGCTGGCAGCATTGTGGGTTCATGTATTAACAATGTAGAGCTGCTTGTTGGCTTCCTCCTGTTCACTGCAGATAGCAGTCAAATTATACTCCATACTAGAGTCATGGCAGTCAGGTGAATTCCTTTGTGACAGAAAAAAGTGAAACATTGCACTCATTTTTAAAAAGGGGAAAAAAGAGGGCTCTGGGGACTATGGACCTGGCACCTCTGTGCCTGGAAATATCATGAAACAGATCCTTCTCGAAGCTGTGCTGAGGCACATGGAGGGCAGGGAGGTGATTTGGGATAAGCAGCACAGCTTCTCCATGTGTAAGTCCTGCCTGACCAGAATAGTGGCCTTCTATGATGGGGTGACTACATCAGTGGACAAGGGAATGGTTATGGATGTCAGCTCTCTGGATTTGTGTAAGATCTTTGACATGGTCCTCCACAACATCCTTCTCTCTAAATTGGAGAGAGATGGATTTGATGGGTGGACTGTTAGAATGGATGAGGGATTAATTGTATGGTCGCATCCAGAGGGTAGTTAGTGATCAGTGGCTCAGTATTCTAACAGAAATCAGTGACAAGTGATGTTCTTCAAGAGTCCATGTTGGGAACAGTGTATTTAATGTATTTAATTTTAATTAATTAAAATTAATTAAATTAATTTCATTTAATTTAATTTAGTGTATTTAACAGTGTATATCAATGATAAAGACAGTGGGATCAGTGCACCTTCAGCAAGTTTGCCACTGGCACCAATCTGAGTGGTGTAACTGACACACGAAGGATGGGACAACATCCAGAGGGATCTGGAGAAGCTCAAGAAGTCAGCCCATGGGAATCTCATCATGGTCAACAAGCCCAAGTGCAAGGTACTGCACCTGCGTTGGAGCAACCCTCAATATCAATAGTCTGGAGAGGAAGAGATTTAGAGCAGCCCTGCCAAGAAGGACTTGAGGGTGCTGGTGAAAGAAAAACTGGACATGACCTGGCAACGTGTGCTTGTGGCTCAGAAAGCCAACTGTGTCCTGCATCAAGAGAGGTGTGTGCAACAGGGTGAGGGAGGGCATTCTGCCCCTCTACTCTGTGCTGGTGAGATCCCACCTGGACTGCTGCATCCAGCTCTGGGGTCCCAGCACAAGGAAGATGTGGACATGTTGGAGCAGGTCCACAAGAATGTCACACACATGATGAGAGGGCTGCCCACTATTTATGAAATATGATGATTCACTTACATTTGCATAGCAGCAAGGCTTCTAGGTTACCTTTCTGGACAGCCTTTGGCTCCCATGTTGCCATCTGTCCCCCCAAGTCCAGAATAAGCTGCATGTAGCCATCACAACTCCCAGTGGTGGTTATGGCTTAAGCCTGGGTGCAGAGAGGGATGGGGGAATGTGCTGCTGCACTGTCCAAGGTCTGTCTATAGCATTTAAGGTTGACTTTGACTGGCTTTTTTGGAAAAAGAGGCTGCATTCCTTTTGGAAATTTAGCAGACCCTGGAGGCAGACTCTGGAAGGAAACCAGTGGGATTTGCAGTGTTGATTTTTACAGCTGGAAGGAGCAAAATGGTGAAGGAATTTAATTGCAGCTTGTCTACTTAGGTACAATTTCCCCAACAAGCTGCAGGCTCCAGTTATAACAGGATGCTACAGACTTGGTTGTCATTCAAAACAGGAAATGAAAAAAACCCCAAAACTAATAAAGTATCATAAAGTCACTGTAGTGCAGCCCAAAAATATCTGAGATAATCTACCACTGTCTTACCGCATGGATTTAGGCCCTTCCCTTTTTAAATTATGCTCAGCAATTTGAGCAACTGTTCAAAGTGACCTTCTGATGCCTACAAAAAAATATTTTCCTGGGGAAATAACTATTTTTTTCCCCTGTCTTTCACCACTGTCTTGTTGGAGTTCGACCTGTGGCATACCTGCCGATTTGGAGTGGAGTTGTGATCATGGAGTGGCCAAGGGAACTGGGGTTATTTAGTCTGGAGAAACCTGAAGGGAGGTGGTAGACAGGTGAGGTTGGTCTCTTCTCCAGGTAACAAGTGGCAAACAGCCTCAAGCTGTACCTGGGGAGGTTTAGATTAGATATTAGGAAAAAATTATTCACTGAAAGAGTAGTAGTTAGGCATCGAACAGGCTGCTTGGAGAAGTGATGGGATCACCATCCCTGCAAGTATTCAAAAACATGTATAGACATGGTGCTTAGAGAAATTATGTAGTGGTGGACCTGGCAGTTCACGGTTGGACTTGATAATCTTACAGATCTTTTCCAGCCTTGGCTCTTCTATGATTCCATGCCAGGAGAGGCGAAGGATGCAGCTCGCAGCTTTTGCCTCTCTTGGCACGGAGTCATAGGAGAGGAGAGGAGAGCTCAGCCGGGGCCGGGGAGCGAGAAGCCAGGCAGGGGGCAGCATCTGATCGTCCAGGGCCCGCTCCTGTCCCGCTCCTGTCCCATTCCAGCCCCGCTCCTGTCCCTCTCCTGTCCCGCTCCTGTCCCATTCCAGCCCCGCTCCTGCCCCGCCGCTCGGGAAGTTTAGCCAGAACAGGGGAAGAAGTTTTGAATCTCTTTGATGTGTACCGCAGATTCTGGTAGCAGTGGCTCAAAGTAGCGGCAGCCTCGCTGGTGATGTTATTTATACAGATATCAAAGTGTTCTGTGGAAGGAAACCTACTGCCACATCACTGGGGTAGCATTCGTGGCTAGAGAACTGGGTGCTAAGAAATGTAGTGGAGACTGTAAATGGGACACCTGACTGTGGACTTCTGTAGAATCTTGTTTTATCTGGAGCGCAGATTTCAGCTGAAACAGATCAAAAAGTGACAACTAGTCCAGTTTACTGCTAATCCAAGAGTTACTACTTCTTATATATGTATATATAGGCCTTTTTTTCTTGATGACAGTTTGTTTATGTAGAGACATCAGAAGGTGCAGCTGTGGTGACTATTTGAGTTGCAGAACATCTATGTAGTTATTTTGTTCCACAGCTAACACTGGAAGCCACAGGTTAGGATATGAATTGCAGAATTAATAGAATCAGTTCCTGAGCCTCCAAAGGATACAATACAAAAGGGAACAGTGACAGCTCCTTCTTAGACCATGAGTATGTTGAAATGAGCACCTAACAGTCTGTATCACCAATCCTAGGAACCTTTGTGGAGTTAAACCTGTGCAAACCAATTAATGTCTGTCATGTGTCATTTGTTCTTTCTTTCATCTTATTCCTATGAAAACTGTGTCAGCAGTGAAATGTTTGTGAGATGTTTGTCCTTGAGAATGTCAGGCTTTGATTGCCTCCATTCACCAGACATGGCATTCGTTATCACTGGGCAGGTTCAGCTCTAAAGTTCCAGCTGTCTTTACTGGCTTGTTACAGGTGGTGGATATGGGTTCTGCAGCCTTTTTACCAGGGTGAAGTTAAATGCCAGCTCTGCAAAAATGCAGATACAGGCATCTTACTGGCAGAGGGACCATGGCACGTCGAAGCACTGGTTGGAGACCCAATCTTGAACCCAGGCAGGCGAGTTCTCCACCAGCCGTCACCAGCCCCTGGGGCTTTGGATGCACCTTTATCATCTGACTGCCAGGCATCAAGAAACTTGGCAGATTGCTGCCTGCAGCATTAAAGCAATTGCCTCCTGCAGAATGGTCTGCATTGTGTGTCAGCTGCAGTCTCCTTCTTTGTGTGGTGTGGTTCTGGATTGCACCATAGAGACTTTCAGAAAGAGATATGGGGGATTCCCAGGGAGCCAGGATAGGCTGGTAGGCTGGCACTGATGAGCTTGCAGCAGCAAGACAGTGCAGGTGCCCTCTGGCAGTTTGTTAAGATGATGGCCTTGTGCCCACTAATCCTCCTCCCTGTGTTAGCACACTGAGATTCATAATGCAATATACAATTACTGCCCAGCTGATTCCTCAGCCAGGGTTGAACAACAGATACCATGCCTCCCACAGCCCACTGGCGTGCAGGGGAGGTTTGTCATTTCGTAGAATTGGAACAAGATTTGTCCTTGAGGGCTATATTCAGAAATTAATTCACACAGACTGGATGTTTCTAGTCCAGAAGTAATTTTACTTTTCCTAGATACTTCCCTTGAGCTCTTATGCTGCCTACTGAGATATTCTCAGTCCAGGTCAGCAGGTACAGGGCTTCCCTCACAGATAGGTCAGATTAGGGGAATTAGCCAGTGTTGCAGAGCTCCCTGAGAAGACACAGAAGATATATCTTTTTGGCAAAGTAGATGACAGCAAAAAGTACTGTCAGGGCTACCACTTCTTCTTACTTCTGCAGAACTGTTTCTGCCTCATATCTGTGACTTCTAAATATAAGCTACAGTCATAATCTCACAAGAGGGAGCCACAGTGTTCCCTCATCTTTGTCAAACGTCCTTACCCACAACCAGTGAACTTTCTCTAAGTATTCTCAGTCTCTTTCTCTCTCCAGTCCCTCATCTCTCCCATGAAACCCGGAAATGGCATGCAGTTTCTACAGAAGGGCTTGTGTTCCCGTCTTCTTCAGTCCCTTGCTTTAGCAGTTATGGCAGGTATTTTGAGCTCTGGTCTCTTGTTTTCCTAAGTACTCATCACTAGTCAAAGAGGCAAAAAGCGGGTGCTACTTTGAAAGAAAACAGTGAATCTTGCTCCATTCCTTGAAAGTGAGGTAGGTACCATTTGTCTGAAGGATTCCTGGCTTTGATTCCCACAAGAGTGCAAGCACCCACCTGCAGTCCTGAATTAATCCCCAGATCCTCAGAGTTCCAGCTTCCTCCCTCCACCTTGTTTTTTATTTAAAAAAAGTTAGATGTCAATGCACTTCCTCAGATGGGATCAGAGATGTTGAAAGAAATAGTTAGAAACCCCCCCACTCAGAGATGCCTGATGCTATCCCATGGGGTGTAGGGACATCCATCCATTTTGTAACTGGGAATGCTGTGCTCTACTCAACAAGTTCAGTGTTGCCTAAATGCCTTACTGGTTTCCCAGGGATATTACTCTTTATCTTCTTTTTTCCTCTTCAGTCAGAGTCAGGATTAAAAGCATGGGAGACGAAGTTTCATGTTCGGACTCAGTTGTTTATTAATTCTTATCTATAGTACAGTGAGTGCTAACACCTAAATTATTTTTACTTTTGACCCAATGACCAAACACCCATGACCCGCAGTGCATTTTCTATCTAATTTAAAAATACCACCTAAATCCAAGAAGAAGGACAAGAAGGAAGAAGATCTCTGCCTTAAAAGCTCCATCTTGTCCTATACCTATTACTGTATTCTAAAACCCAAAATTCCAAACCCTTCACCATGTGATATTACACACATCTATTCTAACTACACACCAATGATTCTAGTTCTGTCACTCAATTTTGGAAGCCTTTTCCAAGGCCCCAGGTCAAAAGCAGTGTTCTTTTGGGTGTCAGTGCCTGACAGCACAGAAAGTCCAAACCTCCCAGACTTAGGGTTCCAACACGGGGATATGGATATTTGTGTTTAATTTCTTTCCACAGGTTGTCTATTTTAAACTGTTTGTTGGTTTTAGATCCAGTCTACAGCTGTTCTAAACATCTTATGGTGTTAAGCCAAGTGAAGCCAAAAAGTTTGTACCAGGAAGGCAATGGCTCGCTTTCTCTAGCCAACCTGATGGCCCATCACCTGTGTCCAGCTTTTTAGTGCCCTCCAGTTAGTCCATCCTTGTGTTCAAATAGACAGAAAAATGCATTGCATTAAAAAGAAATATTTCTTTCAGTGCTTTTCCTTGTGTAAATTTGGAAATATGCATGCTATCACTGAGAGCAGGTGGAGTAGGGGCCTAAGTATTGTCACAGCTTACTCAGGGCTGAAGTTTTTCTACATTAGATGCTTTCCTACTCCAGTTATGGACACATGTGGATACTCAAATTGAATTTTTTTCCAATGAGTAACAGGCTACAGTACTTACGAGTGCTGTAAGGACTTGTGAGATCAAAAACTTGTATCATTCTCTACAAAGTTATTTCAATTCAAGCAGCTTACTCTTCATGACTAGGATCTGAAACTTCATTTTTTTCACTTATGGGCCAGACTGACAAAATTCATAAATATATAGATTCACCCTAAAAAACTGCAAGCATGTTTGTTTTCACTTTCAATTTTAATTAGGACAAGACCAGTGTGAATAATTTGAAAGGTTCTTGGGACCCATTTTAATGATATCCTTTGGTCTGTTTGTGTTCATGCAAACCTTAGCTGGCATGCTCATGGAAAAGATAATTAACAATATGCAAATATACACTTCCAAAATAAAACTCGTATTTGCTTCTTATTAAAACAAACAAACAACTAAACACATGACTGTTATTCAGGGATGACAACTTTCCAGCTAATAGGTAAGCAAGTTATCACCTGAAGTGAAATGTTTGATTTCTCTCTCTTTACAAGTTTTTACACAGATGTGACATGGGGGGGGGGTTAGACAAAAAGACGTGGGGGACTCTTCCCCTGCTGTGAAAGTGCCTGCTGGAAGACTGGCACTTCCCACCTGCAGTTGCTGAAATGGAAGTAATGAGCCCAAGTTGGCTCTGGGAGTATCTTCATTGCTCCATTGCTGCCCCATGCCTGTCTGCCCAGAGAAATGTCATCAGTCATGGCCCAACATGGTCTATCCACGTTCCTGAAGTGGTCACACACACAGTACACAGCTGCTGTGCAGACAAAACAAAAGTGTCTATGTCAGTGTGAGTTTAAACTGCTTGGAAGGGACAGGCTGCCTTCACCATGTTCTCTGGTACAGTTGCTGACCTGTGCAGTGGAGTGAGCTGCCAGATTATCTTTTGCTTCAATCCATATGTGAATGTTTTATTGCCAGCCTAATGCATTAATGTAGGCTTTTCCTGATCTTCTTTAAGAGAATTTACACCTTTTCCTAAGCATGTATCAGAAGATGTTCCAGAGAAAGAACAGTCCTGTATCCTTCTACTTTGAGCTCTTGATCATTACTGGTCAGTTCAAGAGTCTCCAGAATAATTCCTTGCTACCATGATTGTTGTATCTTTTCCCACTTCATTTACAAATTGGACTACTACCATGGTAAAAGTTGAACTCTTCATTGTGCACTGCTTCACTAGTACATCAGTTTTATTTTTCTCAATTAATCTTGTGTGCAGGACTATCTGGCTAGCTCTCCTTCCTTGGTTGCTGCTGACACACTGTACTGTTTCACACACTAACTCCTGTCATTAATTCTGCCTGGGTTTTGTTTTGGGTTTTTTTTCCAGCATGGCTTGCTAGAGTGCAGACAGTGCCAAAGTCTTCAAAAATTTTCATGTGGCTGAGGGATATCTGCAGGGAGGAGAGGGAGATGTGAGAGAAGTCACCTTTCATTAGTGCGAATGTCTTGAGTGCAACATACAAAAAAAAATGCAGTAAGTGGCAACTTCTATAATTTCTGTTTTTTCTGCAAGGATGAGCCTTTTGTCAAGGAGTCAAAGTGAGTTTCATGCAAGTGTGTAGAAACTCTTATCTCTTGGAGTGCTAGTAATATTCTGTCAGATGCACTAAAATCTTTCTCTTCTGAAGCTTTATATTTCAAAATATGACCCCCTGTGTTACATACATATATGCCACACATCCAACACATCAGCCCATACCTCCAGGCCTTTGAAGGGAGCTCGTGATGAGTGCACCTACTCTGTGATGCAGGTTGATCATCTGTGCAGGGTGGATCCTTAAACTTGTTGTCAATTGTATAAGAGCCTCAGTGAGTTGGGTGGGAGTCCTCCTCTTAATCCCACTGAAGTCAGAGGAAGGGCTCCTGTTAACTCTCACAGCCTTGGATCAGTGCCTGTGGGAAGCTATTTTATAAATCCCAGTTTGCCTTGAGCAGTGTTCAGTTCTTTTAATTTACTAGGACATGTTTTGATACAAAGACATTCTTTACTTCATTTCTTCTAGGATTGCTTGGAGTAATTTAGTCATCCTGTTGAGCTAAAATCTAGGGTCTTAGAGGTGAGGAGAAAACAGTGGTGGTAGGGCCAGTATTTTCTTTGATGCAGTCCTGTTTATTTAGGAAGAATGTAAATAGCTCCTTTTTTCCCCAGAGCACAACCAGGGTCACGAAGGTTACAACTCTCTTGCTTCTAGCACTGAAACATTCTTGCAAAATCATCTCTCCATCTTTCAACAAATGCTCTCTCATGCCTGTCCACAATGCAGTTATTGTATGACCATGCAGCACTGTCTTGTGCAGTCTGCTTCCTTTTTTTTCCATTATAAATTTGATCCTCACTCACTGTTCCTCCTATGAGAGACTATTTCCTTACTTACCCCTGTCTGGACCCCATCTATGCTGGGTATTTATATTTTTATGCATATTATATTCTATACATTTTTATTTAAAGTGCAAGCTTCTGGGGATAGGGACCATTTTTTGTTCCATATTTATACATCATTGGATTCTTGGTCCACCTTGAGGATAATAACAATAATAAAAATGAAAACATGGTGTTCTCAGTTTCTTGCTACTCTGCCCAGCACCCCTCACAACCAGTACTGCTCTGGTAACCCTGTCTAAGGTAGATTTCCAGCTGCAAAAGAGCTTATAGGATGGCTGTTTCCAGCCCCATATATCCCAAAGGAGTAGTCAACTGAAAGGTGTTGAAGGGATAAGGAAAGTGGACAACAGAAAGGGAATGACCAACAATAGTGTATCTGGCCATTTCTTTCCCATCTGAAACTCACAAAAGGCTGAGTCACCTGATTTAGGTCTGGGGACAGAAATTTAGGATTCCCAAGAAGCCAGAGGAAAAGGCCCCAACCAGCATCTGCAGAGGGCTCCCTGTGCATGTGGGCAGCTTGTTTTCAGCAGATGAGTGGTGTCTGAGAAGGATTGAGTTATTAACATGAGCAAATGAAAACAAATAGCTTGTCAAACCTCCTGCTGACAGGATTTCCTATCTCAAAGCTTTGTAAGTGAGGGGGAAAGATCTTCTGGAAACAAATTCTTTTCCTTGAAGAATCAGTTGGTATAAAGGAAAGAATTCACTGTGTTTCCATCCAATTTGGACTCATTGCTGTTGCTTATCCTCTTTAGCATGGGATTGATTTGTGAATGTGCAGTGTTTACAGAAGGGAGCATGAGCCGGGCACATTCAGAGAGTTAAAGTTTGTCAGTGTAGTTTCTCTAAAAGGAAGAGTATATGCAAGCATTTGTAATGTAGCTTGGGTGCCAACCCAATTCTGGGGGCCTGCTGAGTTCATTATAATAGCACATTGCATTCCTTGCTGCTGGGAGATCATTTTATCACAGCATTTGAAGTATAAACTGAAGTCAAAGTAAAAACCAGCTTTTTTTATTTCTGTTGGGAAGGTCATAAGGTACCCTGCTGAAAAAGTGCTGGGGCACAGCAGAGGGCATCCTTCAACAGAGGTACCAGTCCAGCCCTCTGGCAAGGCTGAGCAGGCAGCAGCCTTTACTTCAGCTGGGCAATTGCACCGATGCTCTTCATGCAATCACTGAGCTCCCAGGGCTCCTGCTGCCCTCCTCGCTTCTCACAGAGGGATTATGTGGCACAGGGCAGTGCCATGCTGATTCACCAGCACTCGATGATCTGCCTTGTCTACCAGGAGCATTTATATCATGCTGATGCAACACTTGACCTTTCTGAGAAACCACATGCAGTTGTTCAAGATGCTCTGTGTTGACATCCCTGTTTTGTTTGTACCCTTGCACTATGTTAAATATCTTCTGCTGAGCCATAAAAACAAATTCACAGCTTAGCCAAGTCATCTTCTATGGCCCTGGGTACTGTCAAAGACAGTCAGTGTAAAGTCCTGCAGATATAAATGAAAAATCCTTCATCTTCTCCATTTCTCATATTTTGGTCTCCTGACATTTTGTCCAATATTCTTCTAACATGTTTTAAACTCTGAATAGTGTAGGAAAAAATAAGGTTATGCTGAAAATACAGGCCACTGGAGAACAGCTGTGTTGTGCCTATCTATCATTAAATAAAGAATAGAGCTCTAAAAGTGTTTACAGATTATAAAACAAAAGCAGATTGAATATGTTTTAAGTTCTAGGAACTAACCTAAAATTTGCTATAAAACAAATATATGGCTTACAGCTGGAAACCTGTCAAAACACCCAAATGATTGCTCTGCATTGTCTGGAAAGAGTTTCTGTGCCCAAAGAGTTTAGAACAGCAACAGATGTACTATTGCATAAGAGAGACATCCCTGTTTTGAATTTCAGTTTATAGGACAGAGAGGCACACAAGAGAAGTAAAGTTCTTTTCATCTTACCCAGGTGCCTTTGCTTCCTCCTTAACATCTTGCTCCATGTAGTTCTCCTATGTTAAAGCGATTAGCAGAGATATAGAATGATGGGAACATACATCATTTTAAGAAGAGAAAAAGCCATCTGGCTCAGTGTTTGTGGCTGGCTCTTAATTCAACCATGTTGGAGTTTTTTCCATGCTCCTCAAGCCCCTCCCTTTCCAGAAACAATTTTTGCCATCCCACATCTCTTCTTCAGTAACGCGTTCCAGATGGTCAGCTTTGTGCAGAATGGATTTGCCTTAGCTTCTCAGGTTTTTCCTAGGTTGTTTTTGTTGTTGTGTTTTTTGTTTTTTTCAGACTACTTCCCCTTTATTTGAAACCTCTTTACCCAATTGTCTAGCTCTCCCTGGATCTTTTTTCCTAATTTTTATAGTGCAATAAAAAGATATTTTTCTCACATGGGTATTTTTATCACACTCATTTCCTGCCACGCAACAAAATTGAAGCTTTTCTTCTCTTTAAATGAAGGTGTGGAAGAGAGGTTGTGGGAGGCTGTGTAAGTAGGCAGTTTTAATAGAGAGTGTTCAATTAATCAGTATGAATTCAGCATTTTTATTGAATATTTTACTCAATGGATTAAATAACATTCTTAATATCAGTCAGCAGTATGACCTTTTGCACTTTAGGATGGCATCTACACTTCAGAGAGCTCAGCTCTGCAGTTCTTATCTAGCTCCCTGCTTCCTGGCTGCCCACCAGTTTGCCCCTAGCCCCTCTTTTGGATGAACTTGTTCCCTGTGCAACACAATGTGTATGTGGTTCTGGAGGTCTCTCCTCCCTCCTGAGACCCTCCTAGAGGATGAATTTGACTGCTTCCACTTTCATACCCTGTTTGCAGAGTCCTGGCAGTGTGCTAGTGCTAGCCCTTTTTAGTCTATTGGTGGGACTGAGGAGGACGTATTTACAAGAAATTTTAGAAACTGGAAATAATTATGAAAACATCCTGAGGCCTCATGGGAATTCAATAATTCTGAAGATGGAAAAAGATGGTCTTTTATAACTGAAGTATTATACCCTCAGTCCTCCCTGCAAGGAATTAGCCAGTTTTCCTGGACAAGAAGTAAGATGAGTCTCATTAGGTTAGGAAGATTTCCCACATTTTCCATCTGTTGGTGCAAATTTTTGAGGCAATGAATGTGTGACATTTCACAAAGTCAAGAGACTCAATCTATAGCTGGGGGCTATTCCTGCTCAATGAAATCTCAGCCTTTAATGTACAGATTTCTGGGAGAAAAGTGGTCTGTGGTGCCAGGACAGAACAGCTGGAGACACCCAGGCACAGTCTGTCTCCAGCCTTGCCATGGCTTGGAGGTCTGCGTGGGAAGTCTGCTGGTCACCTACCCAAAGCCCTTCAGCCCAAATTCTTCTCTCAACTGCCACTTCTCCCTGCCTGCCACCACAGGAGTGCATTTATTAAATTTAGAGCCGTAGTAAAATGCAAACTAGGAGAATTTCTTCTATAAATACACCTTAAAACAAAGAGGCTTATTTTTTTTTCCTTTTTTTTTTTTTTTGACATGGAAAAAATATTAACCAAAACAGTGGATATCTCACAGCTCTTATTGTTTAGAAACAGGGATTTTATTTTTCCAGTCTGCTCTTAATTTTTCCATTCTCTCTCAATTTGGAGGGCAGTGCAAATACAGCACAGCTACATTTCTGCTTTCTATCCTACACCTTGCAGATCACATTGAAAACAATTTAAGCAAAAGGATTGCTCAGAGTCACAAGGATCCTTTGATTTACAGAAACCCCTAGGCTGGAGATACACCATGCTCTCCTGCAGGAGCCCAAAAAAGAATGTTGTGTGGATTATGTTGCATATTTTTATTAATATCTTTGTTGTCTCTCTGAGTTCATATCAGTAATGAAGTTGAAAAATTTTCTGTGTTACATCTTCTGTATCAAATTTGATACATAAGCTCAGTCTCACATGTTTAAGAGCAATGACAAGAAAATCAGTCAAATCAACCTACTTTTTTCATATTCTCTGGTGGGAAAGTCTTCTGAAAACTAGTTGTTTGTATCTGTGTTCAGTACAGGCATTAATAAGGCTATAAGAGCTGCCACTATGAAGAATATTCATAATAATTTCATATTGCAGAGGGTTTTGTGGGGAACTTTATCAATATAAATGCATTATACACACACTCTTCTTGAAGGCTTATCTCTGCTTTTTTCTATATAGTAATTGAGCAAGAAAATACTGCAAGTATTTTCACCTGATTTGAAATTGGACTGAACCACATTTGCAATTGTTTAATTTAATTTACCATAGCTTTTGAGCATCTGAGCTTGCATCAATACCCAGGAAGAGTTAATGTAGACCTCACTTGATAAAAAACACCCAACGTGTTGTTATCATTAGTTTTTTCACCGTAATGTTTCTGATGAAGATGTCTCCAGTCTCTAAGAGTGACCTTGTAATTGCACCCTGTGCTTCCCTCCCTCTCTCTCTCTCTGTCTCTCTCTCTCTCTTTCTCTCCTTATCTCTGAGAGTGCAACTGAATTGTGGAAATGCGAAACTCAGGAATGCCTGGACTTGCACTTAATGCATTGTAGGATCAGGGCTGCAGATTTGTGTACTGTGTTTTTAAGCACCACTGTTGTGGAGTGGTTCCCTTGCACAACCTAAGCCATAGCTCTGTCCTGCTTGTGGTTATATAGTCTGATGCACTTTATGATCACCTCCACATTCAGACTGTCACAGACTATGCCTTTTGCAAAACTTTGCTGCCTCTGCAATGAAGCACAATGGAGTCTGCAGCCTGTAAGATGCCCAGAGCTGAGCTGTGGTCTGTTTAGTTTTTGCTCTGCAATCAGGATCATGCCTTTGCTCTGAGATGTTTGTCTTGTGACATATACAACTTATTTTACAATATAAATACTGTGATTTTGAAGGTTACTTTTTATATTTGTTCTTTAATCTGGCAGTTACACAAAAGTTCTGGGGATAACTCTTATCTGTTGGGAGCACACCCTTCTCTGTTGAGGGGGAAATGGAGATTGTGGCAGGTAGATGGAACATCTGCTGTGCTCCTGGAAGGCTTTAGATCTGTATTTGTCTTGTGCTAGCTTAAGGGTTTGTAAAGATCCTTAGAGAAGTTGTTAGGGAATTGCTGTGGGTGGGCTGACTCTCAGTGGATTTCTTCAGGAATGAACACAGCCTAGGTCCAAGGTCTGGGGACGAAGACAGCAATGGCAGGTGGTGACAGCATGGTCTCACAATAAACAGGGAAGGAGGCTTTGCAGCAGGTGTGGGCAGCAGCAGAAAGCCCGGGAGAAGAAGGACATCATGCTGCAGCCCCTGTGTGCTCACGACACAAGTCTCTGGTGGGAGCAGCCTGGTGGAGGTTCCAGGCTGGCAGATTTACCAGATCCATGTGACATTACATCTTTTGGCTGGGAAAACTTTGTGGAAAAAGCAAAAGTTACACTGGATCTTGTTTTGATTATTTGTTTCTAACCTCACTACAAATGGAAAACATTTCTCTGGTGACTGCCTGCTTGTTATTTTCCTATTGTTTTATCATCCTCCCTGCTCTCAGTAGGGACGAGTAATCCTCAAATGCTGCTCCAAAAGACGACACTCAGGCCAGATTATAGAGCTGCAGCACTGGGAATAGATCTTTCCTTCTCTTTTATTTATTTTCCTCCACTTTATCCTGCTTCAAGCTCCACTCTCTCTTTCTCCTTTTATTTTTTGTCTTTCACAGGACTAAGTACAACCAGCAGTGCCTTCAGCAAACAACCTCTCTCTTCCTCCAGTTCTGTTTGAAGGTGAGAGAGATTGTTTGGTTGTGGTAAACATGAACATTTCCATAATCAGGACAAGTAGGGTGTAAGCAAATTGTGTACACACAGTATAAAGTAGGACATTTAGTGAGTATGTTTCCAAACAAAGAAACTGAAAAACTAGTTTTAGGAAGAGCAATAATTTGTAGTAAATTTGCAGCTCCTGAATCAAACGGAACCAAATATGACCTTTCTGAAGCGTTTATGGCCTTTTGAACTTCAGAGACTGAGCAGAAATGTTGGGTTACTCTGGGCTCTGCACAAGAAGACACTGACTCTCAAAGAACTGAAATACAGATTCATAGAATCATAGAATGGTTTGGGTTGGAAAGGACTTCTTTAAAGATCATCTCATTCCAATTCCCCTGCTGTGGGCAGGGACAACTTCCACTAGAACAAATTGCTCAGAGCTCCATCCAGTCTGGCCTTGAACACCTCCTTCACTGCTTGAGGATCAACATCTGACACAGGAGAAGATCAGTAATGAGGAGATGGAGAGAACAGGAACAAGGAAACTTCTCTGCAACATCAGTGACCTTTGTGAAGTTGGATGTCCCATGTCTCTGGCTAGGTACATTGAGTTTTTTACTAGACAGTGAGTGCAGTTTTTTTAAAGGTAAAGATGTTATTTCATACTGAACCACAGAATCAGCTACGTTGAAAAAGTCTTTGAAATCATCAAATACAATTGATGACCTAACACCACCATGACACAACCAGACCATGGCACTAAGTGCCATATCCAGTCTTTTCTTAAACACCTCCAGGGACGGTGACTCCATCACCTCCCTGGGCAGACCATTCCGATGTCCCATCACTTCTTCTGTGAAGAACTTCCTAATGTAGAATTTTCCACTGGGTAGTAATTAAAATACCATGTAAGAAATATACCTGAAATTATCCTGAGAGGTAAGTTTATTTCAGGATAGCTTTAAGTTCATGGGGTTTATGTTCCAGATAGGTAAGAGGTGCATTACAGTGCTTAAGTGAAATAGAGAAAGATTATGCAATACTTAGCTGTATCTAGATCTAAACTTATGCCTTTCCTTCCTCACAGTTTAATATCTTAATTTTTAAAGAAATATTTACTACTGGATATGAAAATATAAAAATATTCACAACAAATTTTGTTTTCTTTTAGGATTAAAGCATGATTCCTCTTGTTAAATAGTTGAAAAATTGAATCATAACATAAACACAAAAAATATTGTAATGCCACTCCTAATTCCAGCTGCCTCCATCTGTTCTCTGCCTGAAATGCAAAGTAAGATTCTAACAATGTAAGGAAATAGCACTTTTGCCTGATCCTTGCTAGCCCTGATATCACAGGTGTCCCAGCTTTCCTCTCTGCTGGACCTCCCTCTCAGCTCTGTTTCCAGACACAGATCACTAGAGAAGGTGCAGGTTAATTCATGGTGCATTTCCAGATGTACTGTCCTATCCTGCCCTGAAGTCCCAAAGGATGCACAGTCTCAGCTGCCTCCTAGGCCAGCAAAACTGTTCTGTTTTGAGGCTGTATCCACCAACTCTGTCAAAGAGAAGATCTTGGGGGTGCATCAAAAACTTAGCTAGTCAATCATAATCTCTTCATCCAGATCATAAATTCTCGACTGCCTCTATTTACAGGCCAGTGGCAGAGCAGGATCCTTATATCCCCATCCCATTCCTCTGGGCAAAGTCTCTCACCACATCCCATCTTGCATGGTTTGGTACCTCTCCCCTTACTGAGCTCCACATTTAATGTGATGTTCTGTGATGAAGTCCAGACCACAGAGGAGCTTGGATGGAAAACAGCTGAATTTCAACTCCTGCAACTAATGGAATATTGTAACGATATTTCAAAATAGAAGATATTTATGGTCAAAATTTGTTTTTGTTGCTTGTCCAATGGCATGAACATTTTCCATGGTGGCCACCTATTTCTTTGTGATGAAATTTGTTTACTCAAAATCCTAATATTCTCAGTATTTTTTTGAAAATGGGAGACCAATCCAAACCATGCTGCATTTGTTTACTATGCACTGCGTAGTAGTCCTCTTGGTTAAATTTAAGGATAAGATATTTGGCCTTCAAATTTTGAATTTAATTCCCTGTTTGAGTGAAGGCTGCCATATTCCCACCAGGTTTTTCCAGCCACATCCACTCAGTATAAATATGGTGATGGAGACAGTCAGCCTTTACTCTTCCGTGGAGATATCAGCCAATCAGCCCCTGTGTGCACCCATGGGCCAAATTCTTATTTCCTCACTATATAAAAGCATTTTAGATTAAAAGTTTGAGTCTGGACCCTTCTGTATTTTCTAAGCATCAGCCAAAACTGAAGCATGTTTTTGATAAGTGATCTTAACATCACAGAAGAATGTAAATATCTGAAAGATACTAAAAAACTTTTCTATTTTGGGAACTCCCATTCCCATTATGCCTCTGGACCTTTTGTTTTGTTTGTCTGATTGCAGGGACTTTAATAGAATCACAATTTTATTAAGCAATTCCTTTCTTTAAAAAGCAAACCTCTCTTTTTTTGACATTTGCTGAGCACTAATCTTAGTAAAATCTTGTGCGCATAAAACTAAGCACTACAGTAGGAATTTTTTACAAGACTGAGTTATTTCTTCCTGATGAACTTTCAAATTACAAGAAAAATATATTGCCCTTTTCTAAAAATATATTCTCTAGTTAAATTCAAAAATAAATCTGCCAGCAGGTGTCCTGATAGATGCAGACTTTACTGTTACTTGTTAATAAAAAATTATTTTGTCTTTCAAAGTCTTATAGTAACTTATAAATGACCTGTTTATTTCACCTCTGAGGTTCATTGTTCTCTTGTTAGATAAGAAATTATTACTTCAATTTATTTTCCCTTGTAGTACATTGATTTTTAATACCTTAGTGAAGGCACCTAACATACACCTTCAGAAAAAGATTTGGTTGAATCAGTTTCCCTTCCCTTCCCTTCCCCCAACACCACAGGGCTGTCGACATTGCCTGGCTTTATTCCACTTTATTCCACTTGTCCATTTAAAGTGATTTACCTTCTTTTTACAGTAAGTACTTTGTGCTTTTTCTTATGAAAACAGGTCAAGAAACACATCTTTTGTGAGGTGGACACGTCACACCTGGGAGAGCTGGCATTGTTCAGTCTAGAGAAGGGAGAGCTTACAGCACCTTCCAGTACCTAAAAAGGCCTTATGAAAAGGAGGGAGATGGACTTTTTGTATGGCCAATAGTGACAGGACAGGGGGCCATGGTTTTAAACTGAATGAGTGTAGGTTTAGATCAGATGAGAGGAAGGAATTCTAAACTCAGCGGGCAGTGAACACTGGAATGGGCTGGCCAGAGAATTTGTGGATGTCCCATCCCTGGATGTATTCAAGGCCAGACTGGATGGGATTCTGAGCAACTTGGTCTAAAGGAAGGTGTCCCTTTATGTAGCAGGGAGGTTGGAACTGGATGATCTTTAAGGTCCTTTCCGATCCAAACCATTCTATGATTCTATGGTTCTGTGATTCTATGATAAAATGGCACTAAATCTCATTTTCATTTCCATATGGTTTTTGTCCAGAAAGACATATGGTTGTTTTTTATTTATAAAATGTTAATTAAGTATAACAACTATGAATTTGCTTTACCTATTTTTTCTTGTAAAGGTTTTTCCAGGATTCATTAACTGCAGTATTTCACAATGACACAGGAGGTAGCTTGAAAAAGTACTTGGCAGTAAAACTGGGCAAATAAAAACACAAAGGGAAGGGCTTTGCAACAAAACATCTCCTTGGATCTACTGAAACTCCAAAAATGCAAAGAACCATAAGGCAGCCTCCTGACATCAAACCCACCCTTATTCCAGCTTCCTTAATGATCTTCCTTTTGCCTAGATATGCAAAGTGATAAATACTCTCCATTGCATTTTAAGTTCTCCCTTTCAATCCTTCATACCTATGATTAAGAAAACTGAGTATGCCTAACTGAGAAAGTACCTTTCTGTTTAAATAGATAAGGGATATGTTTTTGTCTTTGCAATTGTTTTTAGGATAACTTTTTGGCCAAGATTTCATTAAAAGTTATTTTCTTGTTTCAATCTGTCAGTATGGCTCAAAACAATTTCTTATGGAATTAGATATTACAAGGAAGAGCATGAGAAATATCTGTAGATAAAAGTTTTTGTACAGACCAAATGGCAGAGCAGTTCTGGTTTTTGAAGGTGAAAACTGACACTGAAAGCCCTTATCCTTCCTCAGTTTTTGCTTCTCTCTCTTGAAGAACCACTGTCAACATCAAGATTCAAGGTTTCCCCCATGGCTGCAGAGGAAAGCATTATGTTTTTCATCATCTGATAAAGCTTATTAGAATATTATCTACAGCATTTTTCCTAGGTTATTTGTTCTGAGTGGCATGTTACACCATTTAAAATTATTCCCAAGGGAAATAAGGGCCACATTATTCAGATGTTGCAATGAGTTAAGAGACATTCCAAATGAAGGGAGCTATATTAACAGGAAAAAAATGGAAGAGTGCTCTGATTCTCACTAATCTAAGGCTTCTTTCCATTGTTCTTCTTGGGAATAATATTTGATCAAAGACTGAAACACTTGATCCACTGAATTTCTATTTAATGAATGTTCTCACAGAAAGTGAAATCTGCTCAAATCTGTGTTTCTGACTGTACCAAGTCATGGATGGAACCTGTTAACAGGAGGAATAGCTCAGTGCTGTGTGGCTACTCTGAGAGGAATTACAAAGCTCAGATATGCTTGCCCCAGACAGTCACTAAGTCACCAAGTACAACAGGAAATGCTGCTGCAGCAAGTCATACACAACCATCAATGTGTTAGTATAAGGGATAAATCACAGAAGAAGTTTTGAGACATCAGTCACAAAAGCACTTCGTAACAATGCAGTAACCAGTCACATTAGTTCCTAAACAAGAATATGCATTTCTGGATGCAAGAAAAAGAAGTATGGGAAATAAACAATCTTTCATCCAGGATAATTGGGGTATGTGATTGTCTGCATTATTGTTGATAATTTGTCAGCAAAAGAAACCAAAAAAAAAGCAAACAAAAAACCCTCCAAACAAACAAGCAAAAACCCCAACCAACCAAACCCTGAAAGCTACAAAAGTATAAGAATTGTTTCATTCTTGGTCATTCAGCCATTTTTACTGCTTGGGGCCAAGAGGGTCACTACCTGCAGATTCAAGGGACCTTGACAGCTTGGAGACAAGCAGACTCCAAATGGGATGGAAGAGAGTGCAGCAGAGAGGGTTACTCATGCAATCCCATTTCTGTATGTTGGGTTTTTTCCCCTTAAGTAAATAAGTTGTAACATCTTGAAGTGGTGTTTGTCTAAAGTGGTGTCTTCATTAACGTAAGTCCTTGCAGAAATAAATGATGAGACAGAAAGTTTTCACTTTCAGGTGGCTCCTGAAAATATGCAAGCTCTAGGGGTGGCATTAGGTCTGCAGCCATGTCCTGTATTTAAATTGTAGGGCCTCATCACTACAAGGGCTGGTAAATGTAAAGTTGGCTCTGGCACCCCTGCAAGGAGTTGAGGCCCAAGATGGGCTGAGCTGACACTTGTGTCCAGCAAGCCAAGGACACATGAAATTTCACATGGGGGTCTTATTGCTGTGATCTTTGAGAGCCTGAGGAGAAGAAAGGGGGTGACTCAACCAGATCTCTGACAGGAGGTTTGTTCATTCCAGTTAGATTTAGTACTGATGTCTACCAATGTTGTGGTTTTCATCTGTAAGTGTGTCCCAACCCTGGAATACAGTTTGGTATTGTCAAGTTTTAATGTCAAATTAACTCGCCTGAAGTTGAAGCCAGGCTCTTGTGGTATCTAAGCAACTGTTCCAAAACAGTGGTTAACAGGAGGCTGGGATGTGCAGAGCTGGAGGCAGGGAGCACCAGCAGCTGCACATCCACTGTCTCTCCCTGCTCAGAGCAAGGGCGTTTGGACACGTGCACCTGAGGGGCTGTGTGACCATCTTTGGGCTGGAGGCAGCATCCTGCTCACTGCAAGGCTTTTTTTTGCCCCTGTTTCCTGTAACAGCCTTCTCATGACAAAGCACATTTGAAAAATGGTGCTTTCACATACAACAAGCCACCAAATCCAGGATCAGAAGCTATAAACCAGAGTCAACTTTTTCCACCCACACACAATTCCTTTGCCCTTTTGCCTGGAACTTTTTCTGATCCTATTTTCCCTTCAATTGAATCAGAAGAGCCAGAAAATACCTATGAACTGTCTCTGACCTTGAAAAGTCCCCTTTTACCCTGTGGACCTGGCAGCAGGCACAGCACGTCAATGTATGTTTCTGCTCTTCTGTTGATCTTGCTGTTCTTTTCAGGGGTGATCAAACTGACTGTGTTTCACTTTCCAACTAAGCCTCTGAAGAGTAGAGCTGTTTTAAAGGGGAACAAAAACCCATGGTGATTAGTCAAAAAAGAAAGATGAAATTTGCAGATGGTGATGTGGGATGCCAAGGGCACCTCTGCTCAATTCCTGTCCAAAGGTGACCATCTCTGTACATATTACCTCTGTGGGAAACCCAGTGTGCAGCATCCCTGTCAGTCACTTGGGTTTCCCCAGGTTGCAACTCCTCCCTCTTTACCTGGCTGGTTCTGGCTCATGGATTTACCTGGCTGACTCATCTTGAAAGCCTTCTTGCTCCCTAAAATGGATGGATGGATGGATTTATTGTTTCATTTAATCTACATTACATTAGATTAGAAATGGGGCTTTGATGTGAGGGTAAGGGCAGAGAAGGCACCAACTAGACCTCAGCTTGCAGCTGCAAGGGCTCACATTGGTTAGTTCCAGTAGTCTGTCTTCACAAATCATACACAGTTGCAAAATATCATGATATTGTTGAATGCATACCATGATACCTCATCTGGGTTCATAAGCAATTCAGAGCTCACACTAAATGGAGGGAATGGCTTACATCAATAAAATCATTCAGCATCATTTAGGAAGAGAACAGCACTGAAAGCTGCAGGCTGTTTTGCTCTCTGCCTAGCCCACAGTAACTCTCAAATACGAATATTGAACTGAACTAGATTGACTTGTGTCCTGTACTCTGCTCAGTACACTGCTTTCCTGACTGGCATTTTAATGGAAATATCACTATTCTGCAGCGTGGCATGAAGGCTGAACATGACCATGTGCCTGCTGACTGCTCGTGTTCAAGTCACTCACCTGGAAGATGTGTCAGTGAGTATCAAAATGCAGACACTCCCAGCAATAATTCCTAAAGATGTGCTTCACTGATGATTATCAAGGCCACAGAAAATGGTCCATGAACCATAAGGGATTCATAAGGGCTTCGTGTTCAGGGAGAACAGTGCCTGCAGAGCCACGTGGCTGCCTTTCCATTGCAGGGTCAACAATCCTCAGATCTGTCCCTGAAAGACAAATAATTGAGGGTGATGTGTTCCTTTAGTACACACAGACCCAGCATGGGGGCTGATCACCAAAAGAGGAGGTAGTTGAGGCACACTGCCACCCCAATCTGAGGCATTACTGTGCCTAACTACGTGACTAAGTACCACTCTTTCTTCCAGACACAAGAGATCAGATTTGGTTTTGGATCTGATTCATCCAAAATAGCTGACAAGGGCAGTAAATCCTGGATTTGTTTCTTTCTGATTTATTTCCAATGCTGCTGAGTAATTCCCTTTTATAGAGCTGTGTTGTTGAGTTATATGTCTCACTCTTAATTTCCACTTCCTTTTACTTCTTTGTCTAACTCTTTTCTTGCAGAAGATATAAGTAAAATGGAAAAGCAAGGTAAATGGGGACATGACACACAGGCAGAGAATCACTACAAAACGCTCCCCTACTTGTTGTAACTGAACATATATGAAAGAAAATACAGCTACAAAGCTGTTTTTTTCTTAAATGTTGTTGAACTCCCACTTGTTGCAGATTTGACTGCATTCTTTCTCCTGCTCTGAGTTTAAGCAATTTTCAGTGGGAGTCCTTTACAGTGGATACTTCTGAGCAGTTGGCACTCATTTTGCATCTCTTATATTACAGTCTCCTATTTATGGGAAACATGTCCTCAAAAAATGTCTGGGCTGATCTAGAAATCTCTAATTTTAACATAAATTAGTATAATATTTACATCTTCTCTTCTGTATTCTTTTCAGGATTTTGTGTCTGAGGTGTGAGTCTTATCAGCCCCCAGCCTATGCAGGCCTGAAGTGAGACATATGGCTAGCTCCAGGGAAATTCTAGTGCTTGCAACCCTCAGCCCTTGCTTTTAAAATTGAAACTTGGACCATCAGCTTTAAGATCTTTCTGCATGAAAGTCTTGTAAGACATTTGCTTTGGTGATCTTGGTTATTACTTTCAGGGCTGTAACACTATTGTAACTTGGTTTATCTGTAATTGGCATGACACAAGTCAGCCTGATGGCCTAACATTGCCAGTGGGACAGGAATTGCAGCTCAGCCACCAGAAAGCAAAGTTCAGCTGCCTGAGGCTCTCTGTAATATGATAATTGCATTACCACATGTTGGTGACTACAAACCAATAAGAGAACGATGGGGCAATTCAAACCCCTACATCTGAGAGGATCTCTGTGTCCAGCCTCTTCCCAAAACCCCAATCCACTGGCAATGATTTTTTTTCACAGTGTAAATGCCTTGAGGAGACTTTACAAATGGTTCTATAGTTTCAAATAGAATTGTGATATTTTGGGAGCTGAAAACATGAAAACGACTCAGGAAAGTATCTTTAATCCACGTTACTTCTTTTTTGTTAGTGCTAGCATCGTTCTTAATTATTCTGAATTTTTACATTTGGTGGCTCTTTAGTTTTGCCCTGTGTTTGGAACACAAATAACCAGATATACATGGTCTATAGCTCTGAGCACAGAAAGGAGGTTTCTGATAACTTTCATCCTTTCCTTAAAGAACAAAGAGTTGTGCTAAGCACAATAAATTATGTCAGTAACCAAAGCTTCATAGAAAATGTGAGACATGAGAGAAAAAAGCACAGAACCTACTAAGCACTGAGACTGAGCCCATGTTTGCTGAGGATGGGTGCATCCAAGAAACATAAATCCTCATGCCTCCCCACCTAGTCTTTTCAGATGATGTTAGAAAAGGTCTAATAAAATGTTCCTGTTTTAGTTAATCATTCCTTCAAGTTCTCCCAGCCAAGCTGAGTTGCACTTCTTGAGGTCAGTCCACTCCTTGTACTTACAGCCAACGTTCCCTTTTTTATTGGTATATTGACAGCACAGTTTGCTCCAGTAACACAGCAGCGTCAGGGCCTCATTTTCCATGGCATGAAACTGTTCCCACTTCACCTGCTAGCAAACACAGCCCTGGTTTTGTTGTTTTTGGTTTTTTTTAAGTGGACAGACTGTTCCTATCTTATATGCTTTAACTTTCAAGACAAAGTTTCTCCTGACAATGTACAGGCCAATTTGTGAGTTATTACCCAGTCCCCCAAAGTAGCTTCATGTCTTTCCCACGGTGAAGAAGGTAATTTAGAAAAAATGTTCTCAAAGCCACCTTGGTTGTGACTGAGTTATTATCTACAGTCCTTATTACTGACTTGTCATATGTGGGTGCTGTAAAGCTAACAGCAAACTGGGAGGCATGAGTTTAAAATATGTCAGTATTGTCAGTGTCTAACGAGTTCTAAAATATCAGGACGATTTTGAAGGTTTTGGGACTTTCTCAGGCTGTCAGAAACGTGCTAATTTAGAAATCCAAAGGAATTGCAGAATCAGAGAAGCTCCCAAGGTGAGGGGGGCAATCTTCCTCTTCCCACCTGTCAGTGATGAGAAGAAATTAAAAGCGAGAAAGTATTTGAAGGTTGGAAAAAAAGAAATAGGCAGAAAAGTTCCACCTTTAACAGGGGAAGACAGGCATAAAAAAAAGCTGCAAGCTCTAAGTGGCCCTGGAAATCTTAGGAGATAGGAGGGATTTGATCCTGTTCTCTGCAAGGTAAATAAAGCCCCAGATCAGCTAAGGAGGAGACTTGCTGATAAACAGGGTCTGTAAATTTATTTCCTTGCTTGATGTTTTTCTTTTGCAACATTGCTTGCAATTGCAATGACTAAAACATCATTCTTAGCTTGTTGATGTACAATAAAAAGTGCTAATTTATTCTGATTTTCATCCAGCATTAAAAGTAGTTCCAGAGAAATCTGATACACAATCATATTCCTGGAGATGATGTATCCGAAATGCCATTTTTAGTAGTAGTCACAGAGACAGGCGTATTTGGGGCTCTCCAACCTGCAAGATGCTTTCCCCAAAAACTGTGTTTGTGAACTGAATGTTCAGTGAAGGAGGGAAGAGAAGTCTGTCTTCCTCACTGGTCATCACCATTCCTTTTTCTGCTGCTAGGGAAAGGCACCTGCACAGTAACCAAAAGCTTTGCAAAGATGATAAAAGCAATGGCCAGTAAAGGTGACCAAATTATTGAAAATTAAAAGGCAGGATCTGTGGGGAAATCTGAAATCAAAGAGATTCCTAATCAGGCAGAAGACTGCCTGAGAGAGACTCAGAGATCACTTATCTCCCCCAAAGGAGAAAGATTTTCTGTTTCTATGGGGCAAATGGGCATGGATTTAAGAGCATGGAAAATATGCAGGTCCTGCAAAAAGGCAATGAGATGTTACCTTGGAGCAGCCTTGCTTTTATGTCTTCCTTCAAACTTAGTAATGGAATTCCAGAAGCCAATAAATATTTGAAGGACAAAGCAAGTACTCCTACATTTCCAGAAAACAGAATTAACAAGAACTTCACAGCATCTTTTTTCCTAAACTAAGCAAGCAGTGCTGAGTGTTTTTCGCATGTTAGATAATGAATCTTGAAATAAAGGATAATTCACCGACTAGTTTTCTGAGAAACCAGTGGGAGGATGGTTAGTTGTTTATTTAAAAATTCTTTGTATGGGTTACATACATCTCTCCCTCAGCCCAGTTTCTGCCTGGAGGGAATCTGAGAGCAGAATATTCTGTTGCAAATTCTTCTGGAACTGTATTTTAGGCATTAGCTGTTTAAGGGAAGAAATTGCAAAAGGGAAGCAAAATTTAGCAATTTGTTAAATCTGTGGTTACATAATTTTTGTAGCTGTTTTTTTATTCCAACATGCAAGACAACACGTCAGGAATTCTTGTAGCTTGAAAGGGCTTAGGCTGATTCTTATCGTTTTAGGCTGAGAGATTCTCCTGGACTCTTAAGCATGGAAGTCCCCTGGGTTTTCCCAAGGTGTGTGAAGTGCAGTTAAATTTACATTTCCCAGAGTGCTTGAAGTGGAGACAAAAAAGAGGTGATTGGTTTTGAGGGGGGAGAGCAGCCAGACACAGGGGTGGCTCTGGGAGGAGCTGATCCTCTTCTGGCATAGCTGATAAAGGGCAGGGGCTGAAAGGAACCTGGGAGCTGGGCTCTGCCTTGCTGAGTGGCTGCAGGTATTGGGTACATCATCTCCAGGAATATTATTGTCTGCCAGATTTCTTTGGAACTGCTTTTAATGATGGAGGAAAATCAGAAGAAACTGGCACTTTTTACTGTACATCACCAAGCTAAGAATGATGTTTTAGTCCATTGCAATTGCAAGCACTGTTGCAAAAGGAAAATACGAAGTAAGAAAACGCAAAGGACTCATTCCTCAGACTGCTTTCCTGTACCGGTGCCTGCTGACCCAGAGTGTTTGGCTACTGACTCTTTTTCTCCCCAGCATCCAGCTTGTCTGACCCTGGGAGCAGACCCTAACCACACCATCTCCCATTGTGCCTGGTGTCCCTGGTGAAGATTCCAGGGTGCAGCTGTACAACAGCTTGACATGAGCTGGTCCTGTCCAAACTACGTCTAGCCAGAGCCAACATCTCAGCCAGCAATACATGGAAAATAAGATGAGCTGGACAGAGAGCTGTGCTTTGAAGTGGTGTTAAATAAATGTCCAAAGTGGTGCTTGCATGACTGCCCCCTTCAAGCTCTGTTCAAATGGGTTGTGTGCTGACAGCGGCAGGTCACTAGTTTCCATTGAGATTTCATTGTTGATCAGTGAATGTACAGACTAGCCACAGGGTAATTTCTTCTCCTTATTTAATCAAATGGAAACTTTCAATCCATTTTTGTGTTCACAGAACAGCCGTTGCAGTTTATTTAAGTAGGTTAAATATAAACCAACACCAAAAAACGACCTAGCAGCATAACAGCGCACTCCCTTTTATTTCTTGATAATAATTGGCAATAATTTATATCATCTTTCTTGGTCTTGTGACTTCTCAGAAGCATTTCCTATAGTGCCCATTGGCACGTGTTTGCTAGTGCACAAAGCTCTCTGGTTTACAGGCTTTGACTTGGTGCTGGAGCTTCCAAGGGCAGCAGCTCAGCAATTGCAGCTCCAGCCCAGGGAGAAAAAAGTGGCACTATCCTCTCCATGTCAAAATCAGGAGCAAAGCTCTCCATGGATTTAAATGGAGCACAATGTGGACAGTTTTATTTTTTCACTAAATATAGGCAGCACATTCTGTCCTCCAGATGTACAGAAATAGGAAGGAAGAAGATGTAGGTTTTATACAGTGGGATTCACTGGAACATAGTGTGATGGAAGGAGGGTGGGGTGGCTTTTCCAAGGGCACTGGGGAGCTCCCCATGTGGGTCACAGCCAGAGTGTGCATCTCATAGGAGCACAGGTCAGGGGCACTGTAATGCATAAAGCAATTACAGAAATTGACTGCCTGCTGCTGTGGATGACACTGGGATGCAGGTCCAGCAGGACCAGGCAGATCTGCACTAGATGCGACTGGAAGGTTGGAAAAAATTCCTCTTTGTGGGAGAAGTTTGGGTTGGGGATTTTGTGTTGTTTTCTCATTTTCACATTCCCTGTAACTGCTATACACATGGAAAATCAAAAGGAGGAAGTGAGGGAGCAGGAGGGATGTCATTTACTTGAGGAGGTCTGGAGAAAATTTCTGTCACCACCTGACATGGCTTGGCTCCTTGAGTTCTGTAAAACAGAAGAGATGGGAGTAAACTCTTCCCAGCTAGTGAACACTGAGCCATTGCAGAATTAAAAGAAAGTCAAACAGCTCTCAGGAAGATGTGATTGTTTGATAAACAAGAACATTTTATGGTAATCTCTGTATTTACAAACACAAGGATGGGTCAAATGCCTGCACTAGGAATTTTTTTTCTAGCAGATATTTCCTTTAAAGCCTAGCAGTTAGAAAATGCCTGTGCTAAAAATAACTTGTAAAAGGGCTATATCCATTCATGATCTTTCTCTCACAAAATTCAGTATTTTGCAAATATTGCTGGTTTTTAGATCACTCTATTTTTGCAAGGCAATCTAAATTCTTTCATATCAGATCATAGCACCTGTAAATCTTAAAAAATACTTAACTTTAGGCACATCTGGGAAGGATTTCAAATGTAATGTCTGATGCTGAAAACTCAAAGGCACCAAAACCGAAGAGGATGTCAAAAATATATACTTGAGTAACTTAGGTGACAGTGTGTCCAAGTGTACATATACAAATGGATATATGTTAACCGTTTATTATATTATCCTTGTATACACCATTTTAACTAGCAAAATGTCATTAACAAATGTAAGAAAAATTTACAAAGCCATAATTGAAATGTACTGACAGAATTCAATGTTACATCTGTGATCTGTGATTATTTTGATATACTTTGCAGATCAAATTAGAACTAAGAAGGTAGAATTTAAAAATCTATCCTGATTTCTTGGAAAAAGTATTTACATTTCAGATATCCTGGCTGTGAGAGGTTGCATGCTGCTTAGAGTTTTTCATTATTTTAGAAAAATGCAGATAGATGAACAACAGGATCAAAAGGCCAAGAAATATTCCTCTAACTACCATGGTCCACATGGCATAGTCTCATTTCACTCAAAATTCTCATTGTCTTTAATTCTGCAGTAGAAATTTCATGGAACTGTAGGGAATTCTGCCTACTAGGACTATAAAAGCCAAGCCACCTCTGTAGTGCTTGCCTGGTTTTTTGCATTATGTGTTTTGGAAAATTAATATTATTGATCTAAAAGACCTTTATAAAAGTTCCACTGTAAATAGATGTTGAGTTCAGCTCTGAATCTGTAGTGCACAATAGCCCATAACAATTAAAATTGAATATCCTTAAAGAATTAACAGCTTGGTGAAACACATTAGAAAAGTCCATTAATACAGAAAAACACTGAACAACACATAATGATCTTTTCAGATTTGGCACAACACTTTTTTTGTTAGAAAAAAACTATTTTGGATTATCCTGCCCTTTCACAATACTTTCTGCATCCAAGTGCTAAGGTATTTGTTGTTAGTTCTAATGTTTTGGATGAGGATTCTGTGTATACTTTTAAGAGTTTTGTTTTTAATTTGCTATTGAAACAGCAAATTTTGTCATTTAACAACTATATCATAGTTTCTAATATGTTAATTTAATATCTAATGTATGAACAAGTTTAGGAGCTAAGTCTTGCTAGAGAGCTCCAAAATAAGATTAATGGGATGAATAAGATAAATGCTAATTCCAAAATTGCAAATTGCAAGCTTTGATGCAGCTGATGATTCAAGAACATTACCACTCATTTTAATGTTGTGTGTAGGCAAAAATAATTACTGTTCCAAATATAGAAACCTTGGAAAAATATCACCCATTTGAAAAGGAACCTACTATATCAGAAGATTGATATCTATGTTTCCTACCTATGTTTCCATGGTAACACTGCCATTGTCTAGAGACATGACTATTCCCTGTTTGAGTAATATTGCCTGGTGTTAACAGTGAGCAGGCAATCTGCCATCACATGCTGTGTTCCTCTCCACACCAGATGCTCAATCACCATTATTGAAATAGTATTTTAATGATAAAAATAATAAAAATTATGATCACTAAGTTCCTAACAAGCTACTTCTTATAACTGGTGTGATGTTGGTGAGATGCTGATTTTAGGAAGATTGCAAAGACAAGGATGAGGTTGATGGCAACAAGATCCAGTCGTTCTTCTTTTTAGGCCCATCTGGGTGCTGTGGTACCTCCAACTTTACCTGTACTGCAAATTATTTGAAACAAGATTAATTTCTAAGGGTTAGAGAATCACTGATTTCCCAACCTCATTTATTCTTAGGTGCCTCTTCCTACAGGTATGCTGGTTTTGATGGGGGCAGTGATTTTCAGCTGTGGACATCTGTATTGTAAAAATGTAGATTCAAGATGCCACAGCTAAGTTCACTAATTCTTCTGCACAGTGATCAGAGGTCAACATCCTCTGTTCAACACCAGCCTCAGCTGTGAGAGAAGCAATGATATGGCAAATGTGCTATTATTGTCACCAATATTTAGCTAACCATCACTTTCCAAAAATAATTTGAAACTTAGCCATAAATTGCTTGGATATGTACAACAGAGAAATGTAGCGAAGAGGGCAAGAGAGAAACATACCATTCTTCATCCTACTCGTAATCCTGCACAGCTTTCTCCACCTCCCTGTTACCTAATATAGTAGGGAGAGCTCAGCATCTCATGGCTGCTCCTACCTCCTCCCCACAACCCTCCAGACTCCTTAGCTCTTACAGCCTGAAAGCATGATGCTTAAGAGGATAGACCTGCTGCTGCCTGTCCTTTCTCTCTAGTGTGGCCAAACATTTTAAATGAGATTGGCTGATTGATAAAGTGAGGCAATATGGTTTTATGTTAGACACCACAAAAGTTAGTTAATAACATTCAACCGGTATTCCATTATATATTGGTAAATGTTTCCTTGATGGCCAAGAAGATCTGAATGACAGAAAACTTCTCCTTTGAAGAAGCCATTGTTTCCTTATTGTCTTTGGTGAAAACACGAGAAGAACACACTGGTTTGATTGGCAAAAGCACAAAATCAGACAGAATGTACTTACCTGTGCCTGCTTTTTCAGTAATCTTCTGACTGTTGTTTTTTTTTTCACACATTAGGTAGTATGGAGACAACTTCCCTTCCTGTGAGGCTCTTTTCTTCATGGGAGGTAGTGATCTCTTTTGCGGCTGTTCACCAAAGTCACAGGCACAGGTTTTGTTGATTTTTTTTTCAATGCCACAGCTCAACATGTGTTTGATGGTCTTTAGTGACTTAAGAGAAAGGGTCTCTTAGCTAAACACATGGCCAAATCTGCATGGCTGAGCAAGGTCAAAATCCAGGGCTTTGGATTCTCACTTGGCTCAGCTGTGCAGTGTCATTTACAACAGTGTGCATGAGCTGCAGGCGAGGAAACACAGAACTGGAATCTGTAGCTGTGTTTACCTCATCACAAGGGAAAACAAAGCAACATTAAAAACAGATCTGGAATAAGAATATGAAAGAAGCACATGTAGCAAAAAACCCCACCAAATCAGAAGAAGGCTCACTAGCAAACAGTGATCTTATCTATGAAATGAAGCAATAGTCCCACAAGTGGTTATATGCATCATGACACAGAGTTAACTTGGTGAAGCCCCAAAAGTTTATGTACAAACACTTACAGTCATGTATTCCCAAAATGTTTACAAGGATTTTGCTTGCACTTTTCACCTCGGCCACTTTTCACCTTGGCCACAGCACGTCCCCGGGAGGAAGGGAGCGTGGCCATTTGCCAAAGGCACTGGGGAGGCTCTGAGAGCAGGCACGTGGGAGAGCAGCTGCCCAGAGAAGGATGCTGGCCTGAGATCTCCTACCAGACCTTGAGAAAGGAGTTGAAAAGACACTACAATGGGGAGAAGCAAGCTGAGTCATTGCAAGAGTGCTTTTGCCACAAGCTGAAGTCGTTTCCACTGGCTCCTCTCCGGGATGAGAGCTCAGCATGACCTGAGCTGGGCAGAGTAAAGGGGAGTGGTGGGAGAAGTCCCAGGCACAAGGCACAAGGGAGTTGTGTATGATTTGCTGTGGGATGAGGGACTTGTGCCAAGAAGGCTCAGTGACACATGGGAATGGAGCAACCCCAGGAAAAAATCCTGCACAGCAGCAAACTGGCCACAGGGCTGAATGCATTTGGAGATTTCTTTCTAGTTTTGGGCTTTACAAGACTCCATAAACTAGTTCATATTTCAGAGCCATGGTATTTAAATCTGAGATGGAAGATATAGTCCTTCACTAGCCTGACTGCCCTACTGTCTTTTCCTTGGAGCACACAGTGGTACAAAGTCCTGAAGAGTGAAAAAGGTGATTGTACTGTTTGACTTTTCTAGCTTGCCTTGAGATTGTGCAGGACTTCAACTCAAACAGAATGAAAGGTCTGGTATCTGATTATGGGATTCAGAAGGGTACATCACTTCCCAAAATTAATATCTTCTGCTGTCTGAGACACAGGAAAGGAGGAGCTCTCTGCTTTTTACAGGCCTATCATGGCACTAGAGAGCCAGGGGAGCAAACTCTCTTGTGCTATTCTAGCACAGTCTGGTGCAGGGGTAGGCAACTGACTTTCATCAATAATTTGTAAAGCAGTGGCTGAACCATAAAATTTATCTCAACAACTTTGATTGCTCCTTCTGAAATGTATAGAATTATCAATCATGTTATGATAAAACACTTAGGTACAGCAGCATCCTCGGGCACATCTCGGGCAGCATTGCAACAGGTTCTGTAGAAACATTAACTTAAGCATTGCCTGACCCACAAGCTCCTATTTTAAGTAGACTTGAAGAGGTAGAAATAAAAGCAGAAGGGCACAGATGAAGTGATTAATTTTCCCTGGCCTGTAGTGATCTAAGGTTCAATGCCCTAGTAACAGAGTGCCCCCTTTTAAATAATGACGAACATGTAGGAAGATGCTTCTCACATGTTTTTTCAAGCAACAAATCACAGTAAATTAAGCTTGACACTAGAATGCGTGTGCAAAGCCTCAATTAAGTTCCAAAATGCATTTTGTTTACAGAAGTCTTTACATACCTAATTTTCTTAGGGCTTTGGGGGTTTTTTTGTTGAAAATCAGTCACACTCAAAATACTTATTTTCTCTTTAATGGAAAATTGTGAAGTCACAACCCTGCATGAAGATCAGCAAGAAAATCTCTCTAAGCTGCCATGCCCTGTGAATAGAGGCCATGGTGCTGGGCCAGAAGGTTGAACTGCTTTGCAGAAGATTTTGCAAGAAGAAAGGTCTCTGCATCAGTCCCAAGAAGCCCAGACCTGGTAGATGACACAAGATGTTGTAGTCAGTAGAGAAGGAACTGGGAAATACATTTCTACACATGTATGTCACACTCACAGAAGCCAGTACTCAACATGTACAGCTCCAATGCCACCCTGATGGTTGGGATAACTTAGGATGGCTGGTACAGCACAGCTCACCATGGGCCTTGCTGCCCTTTAATGCTTCTGAGAGACCTGGTGGGCCAGAGGAGGCACAGCTGGGAGGGAGATGTACTGCACCAACACGACAGCCATGTGTCAGCCCCTGGGAGCTCAGAGCATTGGCACAAAATACCCTTAGTGCCAGTATCAGTGTCTGTATTTGGGCATCAGTGAAGTTTTTTGTTTCACTGGCTATTTTCTATTTAGCTTTACAACATGACAGATCTGGCCAGGCCATTGTTCCCACTGTTATTTTTCCACCAGCTGCAAGTTGAAAATTACTCCTTACTATTACACTGAACTAAAGAAATTCACAGCTGATACAAGTTCCATGAATAAAAAAGCAAACTAGAAAGACAGCAGAAATTGTGGTATCATAAAAGACTCACACCAGAGAATGAGCTGTTGGGTTAATCCCAGCAGCAATTTCCTTTTGGAGCTCCTGTGGAGAGCACTTTCCACTGTGCACAGTGCACACATTATGGACAGATACAATTTCAGCTGCATTACAAATTCTGGGGAAGGTCCTTGATGATCTTGGTGACCCTCAGGTTCCTTGCTCTTTTTGAGATTGGTATGACTGGACAATACATGGATAATTGCATGTGCTTTTTATTTTAGTGTACCTCCTGGAGATTTTTGTATAGTGAATGTTTAAGGCACAGCACCACTGAGAGACAGCCATCTCCGGATTTGAGGGTAGCTGCTGAGCTGATGTACATTGCAGTTTGGGTACAAAGTACCCTAGAGAAATCACCAAAATAAAAGGACAGGAAACTTTAAACTTGTCATTAGACAAACAGAAATGGGTATAATAAACTTTTCAGAGCTATCTCACTTTTTCAGAAGGATGAAACAGCAAGCCAGTGATGACAGGATGTGAACTGGACAACTAAAAGAGGCCTTTTTCAGTGGAGCTCGTCTATGAAATGCTGGCTGTGCTGGACACAGCCTATGACCTGATGCTGTCCCCAGGCAGAGATCAGTATTACTGCTTTTCTGTGGAAATCACATTCTAAATATCAAATGTAGCATGAAGACAAGAAAAAATAGAAATTAATTTACTCCACTCAAGGCTGGATTTTTGTAATGACATGAGCAGGGTCTTATAAACCAGAAATGATCTGATGGTGCTCAGCAATGATTCATCTATTCAGCAGAGATTACAAACAAAAGAGACCTCTGGCTTTGCTGCTGTTGCTGGCCAGTGCCAGGATAAACAGTGATGAACACGTCCATTGACACAAAGAAAAGAAACACGTGAAGGGAAGGATTTGCAGAACAGGCTCTCTGCTTTCGTCTACTGAATATTCCTGTCAGCAGTTCTGGGTCCAAAAACCCCTATGGCTTTAACTCTGTGCTGTACTGCTGCCGTGTCATTGCAAGTGATGACAACACACACACGGTTCAGACTTGAAATCAGGTGCAGATACTAAAGCCTGGGTTTGGCTGCTGAGGGCTCCATGTCAGTTTGTAAAACCTCAAGCTCTGCCTCCCTGGTGTTGATGTTGTTCCTTTCATGGGTGATGTTTATGCCCTATCTGGAGCTAGAGGAGTTCCACCTCTGAAACAGCCCTGTTTAAGTCCTAACAACTTCTCCTCCTTCCCTGCCTTGGGGATGATTAAGGAAAACTACTGACCCCTTCTTATTGTGCAGGTCCCCAGCTCTTCTTGGAGGAGGCCATCAGTGACAAAAAAAGACATCACTCATTCTAATTGTGTTGTAGCATCCCCAAGGCACAGACCAGGGACACTTCCAGGGCATGTGACCCTGGGAGCTCTGACAAAATCGAAAGCTCTGGTGGGAATGGTATCTCTGGTGCTTGGAGAAGAGACAGCACTGACACAAAGGAGCGCCTGTGGTGTGACACTGATCCCTGAGTGGTGGCACTGCTTGTCATGATACGGTGTTTTATGAAGCCTTGCTTTATTCAGACATGTTTCTTGGGTTTCTCTTCGAAACATGGACTCAAGGACAAACTATAAACATGCCAATTATAAGGGATAAATACTGAAAAGCTTTAAAGATTTATTTTGGCAGAGAAAGCACCTGCCAATTTTAAACTATTAGAGGGATAAGAGACCCTTCTGCTCACATTATTAAATAGAACCACGAGTTGATTACTGAAAAGCTCTTTTGGTTTTAAGCAGCTACAGACCTAAAACTATTTCTGCCAAGGCTTGTCATCTCCACAGCAGTTCCTGCTGCTGTTCAACCATACCAGCAGCAGTTCCATGAAGGTTTGCAAGGGCAGTGTTTGTGCTGTCCAGCCAAGCCCAGGCAAGGAGCTACATGACAGCATTTGTTCTTTCCACTCCAAGAGATTTGCAGAGTAGCCACTGCTCTTGTCAGGGCAGTCACCCACTGTCCATCCCATGCAGGATGGGATGGATCCTTTCCAGATCATGGGATGGCTCACTGTGCTGAGCTGTGTATTGAGCTGGTGAGACACCAACCCAAATCCTCCCCCCCACTTAATGTCATCATAATCTGAAGCCAAATAATATCTGAGCTCCAAGTGCTGTTTAGCTGTGTTTAGCTTTTCTATTCTAAAACAAGCTCCTGCTTTCAATGCAGAGTTAAAGATCATTCAGGAGTTACATGGGGACATTCAGTGGGCATGGTGTCCCCCCTCCCACCCCCTCAGCTCCTTGGGATGGGCACAGTTCTGCACTATGGATGATTTTTCCACTGCCTTCACTAGAATGACCCTGTCATACACCACTGTCCAAGCACTCTGTTAATAAACTCAAGTAACAGTAATAAATCTTTCTAGGGCCCAGCACCAGTGCTGCCAGAGCTGTGAAGCCACCTGTCATAGGATGATGTGAAATAAATGATGCACTTAGAGCACTAGAAACCCAGACCTACTATGTGCAACACCTCTATTCCTGACCTACTCGTGTACACAGCTTACATTTAACCACCTTGTTCCTCCTCAGAAACCCTCCTCAGTGCAGAAGCAATTTAAAAAATTGCTCTACCCACCTCAGGCCTGCACTGCTAGTGTTGTTTGTACACAGAATTCCTTTGTCAATTATCAGTACATGTTCAGTATTACTCAGCTCTGAGGCAGCTAAGGGAAGGAACAGGACAGTCAACATGAAGCACAAGAAAACATACTGTGTTTATTGAGGACCAGAGCCTGTCTGCTCCAGCCGGATTGCTCCCACTGCCCACAGTGAGGGTGTGAGGATGGGGTCTCTGGTTTGATCCTGCCCACATTGCAGAGAAGGAGGTGGCAGCTGCCCTGAAAACCTACAGGTTTTCTTGTTGGAGAAAGGGTTAATGTGAAAAAGCAGAGGGTACACACAGTAATGTGAAGAACAAGAGAAGATATGTTCTTCCTGCTCCTTTCTCTAGTGGACAGAGCTTTTTTGGTGGGGGGAACTGAACAAAACTGGAAAAAGATATTGGGAATAAAGAAAAGAATATGAATGGCCACACAAGAACTAGTGAATGTTTTTCCAGTGAAAGAACTGTTTTTTCAGTTAAAGAATGTCATTTATGTTAAAACTGAAAGTTTCCATGGAAATATGTATGTTGGAAGTATGTGGGAAGTGTTTTATTTTGGAAAAGGAAAACCTCCAGAAGTCTCTCAGGAAGATGAAGTATTTCAGTTGGTTTGGTGGGAGATTTTTTGGGGGTTTTTTTGTTGTTTGGGGGTTGTTTGTTTGTTTGTTTGTGGGGTTTTGTTTTCTGTTTTTTTTTAAATTTCAACAGTCAATTTTTAAAATGCAGTGTTTTTCTGTTACTTCAAGATAACATTTCTTCAACATATTTGAGGTTTTTCTTAGTGAAAATGCAAAAGTCAGTGTGAAATATTCTTATGGACAGAAAATGGTAGGTTTTCAGCATTTTCATTTACTTTGTGAAAACTTAATGGTGCTCTGTTTCAATTAGATAAAGAAATTCCCCAAAACAAATATTCTGAATCTGTTCTTAATCTGACTCCTGCTTCAGGATTGGATCAAAAAAGAAATTTGAGTTTAATTTTAACCTGTGTTCCATCACTGTGCCCAGGTTGCCAAGAAGGCCAGTGGCATCCTGGCCTGGATCAGCAATAGTGTGGCCAGCAGGACCAGGGCAGTGACTGTCCCCCTGTACTGGGCACTGGTTAGGGTACACATCAACTACTGCATCCAGTTCTGGGCCCCTCAGTACAGGAAGGACATTGAGGAGCTGGAGCTTGTCCAGAGAAGGGAAATTGAGTTGATGAGTGGTCTGGAGCACAAGTTCTGTGAGGAGCAGCTGAGGGAGCTGGGGGTGTTTAGCCTGGAGAAAAGGAGGCTCAGGGGAGACCCTTAGTGCTCTCCACAACTGCCTGAGAGGAGGCTGTAGGCAGGTGGGCTTGGCCTCTTCTCCCAGGTAACAAGTGACAGGAGAAGAGGAAATGGCCTCAGGTTGTGTCAGGGGAGGTTTAGATTGGATATTATGAAACCTTTTTCAGAGAAAGGTTTATCAAGCATCAGAACAGGCTACCCAGGAAAGTGGTGCAATCACCATCCCTGGAGGTATTTTAAAGACATGTAGATATGGAATTTAGGAACATGGTTTAGTGCTGGACTTGGCAGTGCCAGGTTAACAGTTGGATCATATGATCTTAAGGATCTTTTCCAACCTATATTATACCATTATTCTATGATTCTATGTTCCTGAATGCACCTAGATGTGCTTTAAGTTTAGCACCTGCTTTGTATGGTCAGTGAAATCTTCTGTAATTTTGTGCCTTCTGTTTCTCTTCTCACCCAGCTCCTGGATGGGTGCTGGCTGGGTGAGTATTTCACATCTTTCTCACTCAGCTTTCTCATTTCTTTCATCTTCTTTTCTTTTTCCTTTAGTTGCTATCCTAGATTTCTGCTTGTGATTCCCTGCTTCCTCTCATGTCCTATAATCTCTGCCACAAGTATTCTCTTCTTCTTTTCCTTTATAAATCCTGGGCCCAGTGAATCTCAAGTTATTCACACGCCTGCAGTTAATGTGAAACATGAGTATCTGACTCTTTAGGTCCTGTGCTCTGGAGTGGGCACTAGAGCAAACCCAAGGCTTTTGGACACATCCAACACTGTGCAAGATGAGGAATACACAGCTGCCTGGTTCCCACCAGCCCTGATGTATATTTATTTGCTTTAAAAGGCACAAACTCTTAGGGAGATGAAATGGAAGAACAGCAGTGACATACAAAGAAAGAAAAATATTTGCTTCCTGCGCATATTAGATTCATCCAAGCTTAGACTTCAAAAAGATTTTGTAACTTTTAAACAAAGCAGTTCTCCTAATCACGTCTATGATAAAATGACCTAATCCACTGTGGGCACTAACTTTAGACTGGCTTTGGTATAATTCACTCACTGTACTACAGAAGACATTTACTGTTACAAGGAAAATACATTGTAAAATTATGCACAGCTTATAGCTTCATTATATAATGCATGCCCTGGGCAACTGATTTTTCTGTAACTTCTTCTGTAACAGATAACCTTCCACTGCAAAAAGGTGGTACTGTGTGGTCTCTAAGGAAATACATGTTTCTGGCAGTCCCAAAAAAAGGAGCACAGTATGTGTTCCCTCACTGTGGAATGATGTCAGTGGTGCATGTCCAGCAGTGATATAGCATAATCACACAAAACATATAATATCAATGCATAAAGCTTAACAGCCAGGTTGACATGGAGAGCTTCTCAGTCAAATGGGAGGAATGAATTGTACTGCTAAAAGCAGAGCAGGGGTGAGGGGGCACTGGCTGCAGAAGGTGAACACTTCTGCATTTCCATGAAAACAGCATTTAATTCAAGGTCTAGGGAGAGCTGCAGAGCCCAGGTTAAAGCAGGCTGACTGCTCACATGTAGGGACTCCTGTGGTGTTCATGCCACGGGCACCAGGGGCCTGCCTCCTCCTCCTCTGGGAACCCACAAGACCACGAAGCACCGTGTCCTGCTTCTCAGCAGCCCTGCAGCGTGCAAGCCTTTGCAGGGATCCTGCTGCATGTGTACCAGGCAAATGTCTTGTTCCAGTGCTACTGCTGGGATGACGTGCCAGTCTTGGTCTTCTGAGTCATAAAAGCCAAATTCTATCATCTACATTAATGATGTTTGTAACTAGTTTAGATTTCCATCTTATGCCACTTTCCCTTATATAGATATTTTTCTTCCCCTGGTGTTTACTCTTTCTTGATATATTTTTAGAAACTTTTTGTGTTCCTTTTCTCTTCCCTGCTAAGCAGGCGCCAGTCCCTCCTGTAGGAGAGTCTCCATTAGTCTGGTCATTATCTCTTTTGCTCCTGTTTCAATTAATTCTTCTTGAGAGGGGATGCCCAGGAATGACAGCAGTGTTTCAGATACTGTTCTCACAGTGAGAACCAATATTCATAATTTGCTGGTTTCACATATTTGTTTTTCTCTTGGCTGTGTGGCAGGAGTGGTTCACACTCATTTAACATCATATCATGAATAGTAGATTTTCCCCCAAGCCGTTCCCATCTGTTGTTTCAGAATCAGCAAAAATCATTGTTGATCCCCAAGTGAAAGTGCCCTTCACAGTATTAATGTTCAACACATTCCTACTACCTATTTCTCAAAGTCACCTTTTATTCCTTTGTGCATTATGCTGACAATCACAGACTACTGGTGTCTCTAGAAAAGGCCATTGGAAAAATACAGTATTTGCTGAAGTCTCAGAGGAAAATATTTAATTAGATGAAACCAAGTCTGATTTTTGATAAACCCTAACAAGGTACTTCAGCCCAGTACTTTCCTTTTCAGTATGATCTGCTTTACTGTCTCACTGTGAAAGCCTGGTATAATTTCTGATCCCATTTCTATCCTCTACCTTCCTGAGTTATATTAAGCATTTCCCATTTGACAGTGTATCAAAATACCAGCTGACACTCAGTGGAATTAGATCAGTTGGGTTCTGGTTTTTTGATTGGTTTTGGTTGTTGGTGTCTGTTTTTTTCCAGAGGAAATTCATTCTTCTATCAGCCTGGGATAATTAAACTTTGTTAACCGATGTGTCTTTCATCCTGTTCAGCAATTATTTTTGTGTCTTTAATTATTCTTTCTTTTACGTTATGCTTGTTCTTTAAACCCATGCCTACTCCTGAAGTCAGGAGTACTGGTCCTGACTATTACACTACTTTTTCCTTCCTGAAATATCATATTTGCTATTCTGTACCCATAATTGCAACATTTTTAACTTGATACCAAAACTGTGGCTACCAAAACTGTGGTTCGTTGTAACTAATTCTTCTAAAATTTAGGAGACAGAAGACCATTATTAGAGTATCTGAAGTTTTGTTTACGCCTCAAACACTATAATTTCCTTTAGTTGCCTTGCTTGTTTCCATACTTTATTTCATTTTTCTTATTGCAAACTAAGTCAATGTATGAACTGAATTTTTAAGCTATTTAGTCGTTTCTCTGTTGTGGCTCCACTTTATCTTTCCTTGTTATTTTTCCTTATTAGACTACTGAAAAAAGGTTTTATTTTTCATTTTCATTGCAACATTTTAAATTATTATGGTTTTTGGCTTATTCTTACTTTACATCTCCACATCCTGATGTACAAAACTTGTTTTTATTTGCTCCTAAGAATTTATTTGTAGTCTTTAAGGACCTTAGCTTTATATGCTCATAAATATTTGTTCGTATTCTGTAAGGACTATTCCTAATGTCTTCTTTGAGAGGATACTCAGTCAATTAAGTCTGGAGTGCTTCTCTGTATCTCTGTAAGTTTGTCTGTCCCTACAAGTAGTTTTTGTATCTTTGACTTAAAGAAGTACAAAGATTAATCCTCATTCTGATCTCTAAGTTTTTCAGTTCAGTCAGCTTCTTTTTCTTTTTTTAACCAAACCATTTTTCTTTTTTTAACAATTTGTTTTAACCAAAGTTCATTATTTATTACTTGTAATTTTTGTTTATTGACCTGTATTTGGCAGTCTCTCCCAAAAATATGAATGTTTAATATTATATCTAAAGTTATATTTTATAATCACCCCTTTTATCATTTCTTCCTACTTGCTGAAGTCAAGTCTAAAATAGCATTGCTTTTGTTTGTTCAGCAGCTTTTTGAAAGTATCTCCTGGCCAGTATATCTAGGAGCAGCTGAGATCCAGTTCTTCAAGCTGAACTTGGGAAGTTCCTGAAGTTACATCACTTTGAGTCACTACATCCTAAACACTGATGCAGTTTGATGACTAAGACATACACTGGTGCTCTGCTACCTGCTCCCAGCTCCGTTTCCAGAGATCATATCTTTTCTGTCTTACTCTATTTTTGGCCAATGTAATTGCTCTTCTGTTTTTCAGTGTAACCGGATCCTCTTCATTGCTTTATTTCTGCTTTGTACTCCTGCATAAACTTTTTCTTTTACTCTTCCTTCCTCACTGTTTGTTTTCTTCTGTCGATACCACAGTTCTCCTGCTCCCTTTCTCCCATGACAATGTTTCCCTGTCCATATTCAGTGTTTCTACTTGCCCACGGGTGCTCTGCTCCATCAGCCACATCAGGTGGGGCTTCATGCATAAATAGTTGCTGCCAGGTTACTCCTCTTGCAACTTATGTCATCTTTGCCATCATGTCCATTCCTGGACTGTCTTGGTTTGAGAGACAGGTGTCTGCTAAGAAAGGCAGGAGCCTCTCTTGAAATGGAAAATGTAAATCCCCTCCCATTAAATTATTATAATTTTGAAATAAAGGGGCTCTCAGGCAAAGATATGGGAATAGGAATAACAGTTCTTTACTAGGAAAAATTAAAATAAGAATACAATATTACACAAAACAAACCCAGAACACTGACAGAGTCAGAATACAATCTGACACCCCGTCAGTCAGGGTGTTGGCAACAGTCTGATTAGACGGTGGCTGCAGCCCTCCTGCAGTGACAGATGTGGTTCAGTTGAAGCATTGCTCCTGTAGAAGGGTGCAGTTTTACTCCAAAAGTCCAGTGATGATATAGAAGGGCCTCGTTTTCCTCTGGAATCCAGTGGAAAAAAGCTGCTCTGGTGTTCCAAATCTCAGATTTTATCTATGTAGGAAGTGCTTGGCTCTTCCCCCTGGCTGGAGCATCTCACAATGGGATGATGTAATTTTATCAGTCATGCAGTGGGATTCAATGGCCCATTAACAGGAGATATCTTCTGTTCTGGAGGAAGGATGGGTCATGGAAAAGATAAAGGACACTGCCCCACCTGGGGCCAAGACATGGAACCTGCCCTAAAAGTTAATTTAAATTGCCATCATTGAATTTCTTCATCCTTACTTTTTTTTTTTTTCCCCCACAGTTGTTGCAGAGAACTCTAGGTACCCATTTTATAGCCTTTATTCATTGTTTTCTTCTTGTTTGGCCCAGTCTAGTCAGCCAAAGAAAATTCTTTCCACTCCCTGTGTACTGCAGCTAAGTGGCTTGATCCTAGAGCTGCCCTCAGCATCCTCACATGTCCTGCAGGTAGTGACAGATCTTGAAATGTGAGGAGTTTCCTCCTTGCAGCCTGTCCTGATTCCAATGCAGCTGCTATTTAATGCCATACTATTACCACAGCCAAGATGCTTGACACCATTCCCAGGCTAGAATGCTCCTGGCCCTGGGTTTAGAAAGCTAGAAACACTAATCAAAACATTATTTTGGGGGATGGGCGAACACTGCAGTTATTCTGCCAAATCTTGGAGTAACTGATGCATTACCATACATATATCATGTGGTTCTATTGAGTTTAACAACATTAAAGACATATTTTTCCTGATCTGTGAACAAGAAAATACCATTCCTTGCTGGTGGAGCCAGAGGTGTTCTGGAGTTTGCTAGTGAAAGATGAAGTTCATACTAAGGGGAAGTCCAGGCTTTTGTCATTGATGTAGACAATGGGATTTTGCACTCTTCAGAAATAAAGCATTTCAAAGATAGCAGGAAGTAGTACAATTTAAGATGGCTTTCAAGGAATACACCTGCATTTATCAGAGCAGTGAATGGAAGACCATATTCTACACCTCATACACAAATTTTGGTATCTTTAAATACCCAAGTGTCTTGGAATGCTTCAATAATGTTTCAAATTTTTTTTCCATAGTATTTAGCATTAGATTGTTGTATAGCAACATAATACAATAATCACCTATTTTATTGAAAATCTAGAGAAATCTTTGTATTCCCTTTGCCCTGGGATATCTTTTTCAACATAATCTATCTGTCTAATCCAAAATAAGTGACAGAATGTGGTATAAGCAGTATTTTTGCACAGTGCCTTCCAAGAGACCATAGACATTCTTCTTCTGGATCATTGTTTTGATACTGGGAGCTTGGATGATGCTCCAATCAACTGAAAAATACAGTCTGCCTGTTTGATTTGTGTTACCAGTTCATCAAAGGCTTTTCAAGTGAGTAGCCCCTCTAGTTGTAGTCTCCCAAATGGAGACTTAATGTTTTGGGGAAGTCCATTTTGCCATGGAGCAGCCAAAGCAGATGTTCAGATGTACACACTGAAACCCATCAGAACTCTTCTTGTGGGAACAGATTCCTCTAATACTGCAGTTAAATCTGGGCTATCAAAGCAACAGGCAGCATGGTCCTTGTTCTCCTCAGTGTTTAGATCTCTTCAACTTATCAGGCAAGTAATCAAAACATCAAGACAGATGCTGAGTAAAGGGAAAATGCAAGTTACACTATTCTGAGACCTCCAACAGTGAAAAAATGTGCAATTTACACAGGTCATTCTGCTGGAATTATCCTAGCAAGAGTGTTCCAGTAAAACTCCTAGTAGAGATCTGCCCTATTTTGGAAGACTAAAACAGCTACCTGGGATTTAAATTAAGACTTGAAGGCTGCTCTGTTATAATAAAGTGAGCTTTAATCCTGGATGTACAAATTGCATTAGAAATCCTGGAATATGGAAAATTTCTAGTGGCCAGACATACGAAACAGAGGTCTGAATATCTCTTGACTCATGTAATACCTGAGATCAGACCAATTCACAAAGGCCTGCAGCACTCCATTCCATCCAAACATCAGTCTCCCTCTCTTCAGAAATCATCTTTGAGCTGCCTTCCTCACAAGACCATAGCTGATAACACTATGCTTAGAAATGGATGGCTGCATGCAAGGATTCCCCACTGCCCTTTAGGGCATCTGGTTCTATGCAGTGCTGGTCAGAATAATTTCAGGCTGATTTCTTCTACCTGGTGGTAAATCCCTAGTCTTCTAAATGTAATTTTCAAATCTCTCTATGTTGTCCTGTCAGCTAGTCCCCTGTGTTGGGAGTCACTGTTAGGTGACACCACCATCTTCTGAAACTTCATCATGTGATATGCTGTATACCTAACCCTTGGCCAGGCTTGCTCAGGACAATGCTCCCATCTCTTCATTTTCCAGAGTGCTTCTTTTTCAGCTTGGGATTTTCCCTTCTTCCACACTGAACTTACTGGATGCATCTGAACCCCCAACAAAGCACAGCTGATCAGCCACCGTGCCAAGGAAGTTCGTCAAGAATATTTGCATTGCTTCTCTTTTAAAGCCCTTAATTTTTCAGCTGAATTTTTTTCTGAGTATTGGGAGTCCTTAAAACACAGATCAACTCATCACTGTCACCTGATCCTGTTTTTAGGTAAAGCACTGATGCATGCTGTGTTTTCTTGCCTAGCAATACAAGGCTCCAGGAAGGACTGTCCTATTCCACTGCTGAGCCCTGTTCTGTTTGCTCACATCTCCTCGTTTTCCTCTCCCATTAGTCATGGTCATGACTGTCTTTATATGACATCTCCCGTGGTCATGATGGCTGCATAGTTACACACATCTTAAAGCCCAGAGGGTGGTGCACAAGCTCCCACATTCACAGGCTAGGAAGGGTCTGCCCCGGCTTTGGGGCATGACCCAGGCTCTGTTGGAGACCTGCACTGCTGTGCCCCAGCCCTGCAGGCAGGCAGCACTAGGCTTAGGGCTCACAGGCATTGGTGACTGTTCTGACCAGCCTGTTCACCCTGCTCCAAACACTGTCTTCCCCACCCTCCTGCTTTTAAGGTTTCCTGACAGTTTTACTGCACTCCTGCTTTCCCATTGGATACACCATGCTCAAGGCTCATTGAAGTTTTGAATCATGATCTGAGCCTCAAATGTGCACCTGCTTTGTCCACAATTCCCCCCTGGTTTTGGTCCCAACTTGTTCTGTTGCAAGCCCTGTCTACTTCCATCACTTCTGCTTTCCTCCAGTTTCAACTGGTCCACTGTGCATTCTTGGTAGCAGATATAAATTGCAACTTGTTTGCCTGTCTTTTCATGCCACCAACCTCTGAAGGCGTAGTGGTGCACCCTGAGAAACAGAAATGCCACTGGCAGGCTGGTTATAGTCATTCTGCTGTAAGCTTTATGTAATGATGAAAAATGGCACAAGAAGTGGCATAGGAAACAGCATGATGACAGAGAACTGCTGTGTCTCCCATACATGTTAGTTTTTACAGGGTTGTTTCTTGTGGAAGTATTTTATAGAAGCACTTTTTTCCTAAGACTATCTCCAGCTAACATTTCCACATGCAAACTTGCACTCTTTAAGGGCACCTTCAGGCTATATTTGAGTTGTATCTCTTTGTATTCCTCCTGCTGTGTGCTTTGGTGGCACCCTTTGACACCTCTGAGGGAGAAGGAAGCCCTGTTTTATATTGCAGTGTTAGAAAATGGGGCTGCACAGTGGGTGTTGGCAAGAAATCACTTTTCAGATGAATATTTTGTGTAGCTGCAGTGACGATAGTAGCTAATTTCTGAAAACAAGCCATAGGTCTTACTGTGGGAATTTTTAACTCTCTGCACCATGGTAAAACACTGGTATGCAGTGCAGTAGAAAGCTAGCAGAGTTTGTTTAAGGGTCTTAGTAATATGAGAACTGGTTTAAAACACTGTTTTAATAGCCACAGGCCTGTCTGAGGGGCTGAGAGATTTCCTAGCAGCAAATGAAACACTGCAAAAGGAAATGAATGTGCTTTGCACATAAGCAGGAATGCACATCAAAGGCAGACCAAGGCTGGGTGATAGGCCCTTGCAAATCAACTAGGCTCTGGAGATTGCTAGTATCAATAATATTTAATATCCAGGGTATTTTTCACTCCCAATATTCTGGGAAAATGGCTATCATCACAGCACTGCTGTGATAACGCCTCCCTGAGCTTCTGGGAAAACAGCTCTTTCCTCTTCCCTGGAATCTGAACATCCTTTACGTGGCACCCACTGAGTCACTCGGCATCTCAGTGTCTCTGGCCAAGCTCAGTCACTCCCTCCCTCACTCCCTGGCATTAATGTTTTCCCAGGCAGGGCTCCTGTCACTCCTGGCACCTTGGGCCACCCATGCAGTGCCACTGCTGCTCATTGCTGCTGGTGCCAGGCATCTGCTTAGTCTGTCCAGAGCTGTCTTTGTCATCAGAGCTGGGGACATCGTCCACACGAACAGCCTGGCAGGAGCTGGGCTGTGCCTGAGCCAGCAGCCCAGGGAGGGCTCCCCAGGGCATGTCCACAGCCCCATGAAGGTGATGGAATTCCAGGAGTTGACTTGAAAGGCATTTCTTATCAGGTCTGGCTTTTGCAGGTGAGGCATGCACCTGGCAGAGAAGGCACCTGCTTACAGCTTCCAGGAGCTAGGCCTTGAAAAATGGCACTCACACATGGCTGATGCCTGCAAAGCAAAGAAATTACCAATATAAGGAGAGAACATAATAGCATGCCCTAGCTTGGGCTATTCAGAGTCCTGCTGTCCCTGGGATCATCCTCTCCTGCACCATCACAGAGTTCTGGAAAGGCAAGAAACATTAGCAAGTGACAAACCTACAAGCCCAGCATCCAGGTTGTTCCTAAAATACAAAGTATTTGTGACTAAATTACTTGTTAGGACATAACGGTTTATTGATGCTCAAACCCACATATCTAGAAGAATGAGTAAAAACAGTCACTGCCTAGGGCTTCAAATGTGTCCCCTTCTCTTTTCCTTCTTATTTTAACTAATTAGTTAAAATAATTAATTTCACTTTCTTTTGGCCTCGGGCCCCTGATGTAAGCACATAGGAATATGCCCTGTTTCTTATACATTCATCCAGTCTGCTAGCCCATATTGACAGTCTGACTTACACTGAAATAATAAATTCCTCTTAGCTGTGCCTCACTTAAAAGAAGTGCACTGCACATCATGGAAAAAAAAAAGGAGACCAGCAAAACACTTAACAACTGGGACTTAAGACAATAAACGTAAGGCTCTAAAAATTAGACTTGGCAAAAGTCTAATGCAGATAAAATCAATAAGGAAAGGATAAGAATATATTAACACAAAATATTTCCTGGGGAAATGGAAAAAGTTTCATAAGAGTAGACCTTAACATCAACAGAGTTATTCAAAGGGCAAGAAAAAAATCTGCAGCCTTTCAGATGTTGGCCAAAAATGAAAGAAAAACAGGCGCCTTCTCAGTCAGGTCTGGCAGCAGCAGCCACCAGCAAAAGGAGCTCAAGAGGGGTGGCAGCTGGAAATCACTTGGCTTCTGAAGTCCCTGGCACTTTCTGCCTCTAATCCTTCTGTTGCCACCAGCTCCAGAAGGATGTATGTGCAACCTGAATTCACTCACATCCTTCCAGGTAGGAAAGACAGTGATGGTTCCAAGGAGCTGCAGGCCTGTCTACTCATTCAGGTCTTCAGCTGGGGCTCAGAGTGCACTTCTGCTCTCTTTTTTTGGCGTGTCTTGCTTGGTGCTCCTGTTCCTTCTACCTGCTGGTGCTCCCACCATTACCTCTGCTGGTAACCCTTTGCTGTCCAGACTGAATGTGTCAAAGCAACACAGCAACAGCTATGCCAGTCCCCACCTCTGTTAATCTGCTCAGCTGGCTGGGACAAGTAATTTCAGAAATCTTCTTGAGTTATAACTAAGGTAAATCAAGTCAGTAAATCTTTACTGGCATCAGTCTGGTACTGCTAGTCTGGCTTTTCCACAATGGTCTTTCTGTGCTGAGTGAGCACAGATATGTCACTTTGTGGGGAAAGGACCAGCAGCACAGGTGAGCTCATCTGCACTGCACAGAGGGATGGGATAAACCCTCTATGAACTTCACATGAGGAAATGTCTTGTGGATCCAGTTGTTTCCTCACTTCCCCTTTGCCAAACAAAAGAAAGAATTCAAATGTAAGGTATGTAGTTCTGCAATGAAGGCCTCAGGGTGTGAAATCTTCAGAGGCTGTTTCTGGCAGGTGGAGAAACAACAGGAACTGTGTGCCTATGCTGACTGCCATCAGCTGGACTGCAGCTCTTGTCACTTGGTGATGGGATTAATGCACCATATCTCCATATTCCACCTTATATTCTTTGTGCTCACTTCTGAGAGCCAGGAATCACGTGCTAGATCTACACCTCCCTACAGGATTTTCATGTTAATGTTAGTCCTGAGGAATAGTGAACTGGAAAAGGAGGTTGTAGAAACACATTTCTTGACCATATTCAGCATTATGGAATGATTCAGGAATGGTGAGATGGTGCTTGCTTAACCCCACTTTTGATACTGATGTCATAACCAGACGTAAGTGGGCAATAAAAGTTGTCATCTTCTTAGCAAACACAAGACACTTCTTCCCCTTGAGCTCATCCGTGGCAGAATATCTTTTTGCAGCTGCACCCATCACCCATCTCTGGCCCCGAGGCTGTAAACAGAACAGGCTCAAGCAGTTTGTCTCCTGTGCTCTACAGTCTTTCACTATCAGCGGACGAACATGCTGTCCAGCAACGAGTTCAAAGAGCTGCTGCTGGTTTGCCTTTAATCTTCTGTTTTTCTTTTGGAATACGCAATCAAAAAAACTGGAGGCATTTTTCCTGGCTTAGGGTCCTTTAGCATGATCATGCTGTCCATCTTGCTGAATGTTCTGTAGTATTTTACTGCACTAATGGATGCTCATGTACATCGTTGTAACCCTTTGGTCATAGCCTGTGGTGCTTCATTTTTCTGAGCTCTGCCCATAGGGGATCACAGAATCACAGAGTATTTTAAACTGAAAGGTTGGTCCCTTGCTGTGGCACAGACTTGTAGCTCTGGGACTTTTCCTGGCAATTGAAGTGGCAAATTTCAGAGTCCTCTGTTCAAGACCTAAAGTCAATCAATAGGGAAGGAGAACTTCCCTGAGTGGGTGAATGGCACTGGAATCCTATTTAAATATTGAGGGCAAGATCTCTGGTGTCTAGAAACAGTGGTAACTCTGTGGATTATATCTGTTCCTTGCTCCAGCTTGTATAAGCAATTAGCTAATTTCAGCTCCCTGTTCTGGCAAATCTGTGGAAAATAAGACTACGAATAAATAGGTTTATTTCTTTTAAAATAAAGTCTTCTCAAACTCCTAGAGAGGTGCACACACCCTCCCCACCCATCCATGCCACCAGCTGCTGCCTCACCTTTATCCCCATTAACAGGCACGGCAGTACCTACATGACGTGGATACAGTTTTGTAAGTTTGATCGTGGTAGGGCTGATGAACTCTCCTTCAAAACACAAAATGTGGATTCAGGACACATTGTCCACCCCCCCCCCCCCCCCCAAAAAAAAAAAAAAAGAAAAAAGAAAAAAAAGCTGCTGTTCTGTGGCATTTGTTCTATAAACCCAGATAAAAATCTTGTTCTTACTTTTCAAGTTTATATTTACAAAGGGTGGAAAAAGAGGCATAATGACAGTTCAATGAATGTATGCCATTAGTCCTGGAGATAATCAAAAGCCTGATAATTCTCTAATCTTGTAAAAAAGAATTAGAAAGCACTGAAACATCTTTTACAATCTGTAAACCTTTTAATGAGATGCTGCATTCTTAGAGGAGGAGCCATGGAAAGGAGCAGTGCCAGAGGACATATTCTCGGCAGTTTTCATCACTGGACTTCTTGTGTGATATTATTCTTGGCAAAAACTCGAATCCAAAGTCATCAGTGTTGTTTTCAAAATTTGTCCTCCTATCAATGTATAAAGCTATTCTAAGAATTTGTGGATATAAATTAGGAGAGCTTTCACATCTCTACCCTTTTCTTGTAAGTATCATATATTTAAAGCACTGCTTCATTGCTTCAGCTTTAATGCTTGCAGACCTTACTAATTTCTTCATAGTTATTCCTGCACGTGTGAAAATCATGCCAGTATACAATATCTATTATTCAAGATAAAAAAAACCCAAAAAACAAAGCAAACATGAAATTAATAGAAGGCAACATTTCCAAGGTGTTTAAAAAGTAATAATGGGGCCAGTTTCAGAGAAATATATATTTTTTTAAATCTGTAGAAAATTCTTGTTTCAATGCTGTCTCTAACTTTGTATTTTTCTAGGTAAAGTGCAGTTTATGTGTTGTCAGTTATTACCAGGAAGTGTCAATGAAACAGCTTTGGAGGATGCAGTGACTAACAGACATTGTCCAGATTTTGAGGACCTTAAAAAGAAGAGTTCATTCTTGAACTCAGAGCAAAAGTGTAACATACAAGAGCAAAATGTCCTAATGTCTGCCACTCCTGCAGGGACCTGGGAACCAGCTGGAGCTGGTGGGAAGCATGGTGGGAAGGAATAGTAATAAATATTGCTTCTCTTCCTCTCCAGAGACCCAAAGAAAACTGAATTTGTCCTCTGGAAAGGAGGCCGGGGGCAGCAGTCTGTCACAGGGGGAGAGTTAAGGCTGGGTGAGAACTTTTGTCTGGCTCCCAAAAAAGACTGAACCAATGAAGAAGCCAGAGCTGAACTGGGCTAAATAAATCCTGGAGGGTTGGGGGAGAAGTCCTGGCAGGCAGTCAGAAGGAGGGTGAAAAAAATGAGACTATTTGTGTCAGGGTTGGAAATGAAGCTTCTTTTTTTTTTTTTTTAATTTATTTTTATTTTTATTTTTATTTTGTTTAAGTTTGAACAGGACAAGAAGCACCAAGAAGCAGTGGTTGCCAGCACAGGTTAGCCAGCAGCTGCACTGCTTGGGTACGTGCATGCAAGCACGAACATCCCGAGTCCCTTGAGCTGCCTTTTGGCAGCTGGGCTGGGGAGGGGGGCAGAGGGGGGTGAGGCAGTCAGGGTGCTGCACGCCCTGCCTGGGCTCTGGTGCAGGCAGAGGTGTGGGCTGTCAAGGGGCCAGTGCAGCAGCAAGTGGGACAGCCCCATGGGATGTCACCTCAGGGCAGATGCCACAGAGGGAGCACCCCAAGGTGATTTCCTGCAGACTCTGCTCCCACATGTGATCAACATTTAATAAATGCCTGCAGGCGGGCTGATTCCCAATGCACTGAGACTGAAAGTCTTCAAGACTGAAAATGTGTTTAAGAACCCTAAGTAGGGGGAACTTTTTTGCTTGTCTGAGGAGCTCTGCTTTGCACCAGTCTGTGGGCAGGTGGGAGAGGTGCAGTGAATTACCCCATGAGACACAAGAAACAGAGTCAGTGTTAGGCTGGGGACAGGGACAAGGTCCTGCTGTCAAACCAGTCCTGAATGTAGGTTCTAGGAATTAAGAAATTTTTTTACCCTTCTCCAGAAAATAAGTTGTTCAAAATAGGAGATGCACTTGAGTAAACTCAGCAAACACAGAGAGGTCAGGGAGACAGAGCAAAGTGGAACTTCTGCACATTTTCCCCATCTTCAGATAAAGCCGTGTTGGTATACACAAGTACAACGACTGCTGAACTTTGGGTCCTTTATTTATAAAACAATATACGAATCTTAATCCCTGGACACACTGACGTAACTGAATGTCATACTTTCCAAATATAATGGATTACATTCCCATCATAAAATAAGTGCATTCCAGCAGTGAGCCCCCCAGCAAATAACAGAGCTCCAACAGCTGGGGAAGCTGGGGCAAGAGGTACAACAATTGGGTTATGTTGCTGAAGCCCAAAAGCAAAGTTTTTGCTGGCAGCATTCTAGGAAAACCTATTATAAATGCAATGCTACCAAAAAAGTGCTCTTTTGCTGCATGCAAAAGACATTTAAAAAATCCTGGGTAAACAAATATACTCTTTTCCATATGACCTTTTCTTGAATGTCTTCAAAAGTATATTGTCTTTTCAGTTTAACACAATATTTGTCAGCTTTTATTTATAGCTTAAAAGAAAAGCCTTCCTCAAACTGTCACCAAAAATGCCCTTCTATAGGCATGCTCTCAGGAGAAAGGCTTTTTTGTCTGAGTGTCACCCGGGGTTCAAATACATTTTACTGTAACTAGGCTAGAAGTGGCTCCAGCAATCATGGCATCTTGAATCAGCTGGACACATATCACTCAGGCCTAAGACCTTTTTTAATCTGAATTATGTGAAAATAAGAGTTAAATGCAATAGAGAACCAAGCAGCAATGGTTTGCTCTCATGCACTCTCTCATTTTTTATTTATTTTATAAAACAAGCAAGGACTAAATTCTTTAAAGAACATTTTTATTCTTATCTTATGTGTAGGGGACAAAAGCAATATTTGCAGCAGTATGATAAAACAGCATATTACCCACATGACTCAGCATAGGGAAACTTTAACTTGGAAACTCTAATGAAAGGCCATGGTGCTACACAAACTGGTTTTACTCTGTGGGATATCGAAAAAGAAAAATGGTAATGTCACACTGATAGTACAAATTCAGCATAATGGAAACAGGCATGACCCAGGGCAGATTACAGATTGCAGTACATTTGAGATCTCCTTTGCTGAGAGTCTGAGAGATTCCTACAACTTCATGGAGTATCTTCAAACGTAGCACAGGACTTTATTTCCCAATCTGCTCTTCAGTGACTTACTGAGTTGGAAAGAGACAAATATGCGCAGGTTGACAAAATGTAGTCCTCTATTAAATCCATATTTACTTCAGCTGTCAGATGAAGGAGACTGGTCCCAGGTATAGATCCCTGAAGGAGCTCAACATTTGGTGTCATCATGAGTTAACACTTCAGACAGAGTTGATATGCTTATTAATAGCTGCTGTTGAAGGTTACATATATTTTATGTTTTGTGACTAAATAGTATTATATACAAAAGTGAGGCAAAACCCCTGAGAGTCTGCTTTTGCATGTTTTTTTGTTGCTTATGATTGTACACCTCTCGGTTTTGGAAGCTTCACAGTTCACTGATTCACAACCCAACGGGAGGTTTTGCCTCTTGATGAAACAGTCATTAAGCCAGTCTGTTGAGTTCAGCCTTATCTTTTGCATCTTTGGGTTGGCTCTTTCCATTTTTCTCTTTGTGTTTCATGTGGAAAAACACACCCGCTAAAATGGCACCTGAAAAACAGAGAGTGTTTGTCTGTAAAGGGAAAACTTTCTGAAAAGATGTTCCAGCAAGGGCCATGACACTGCTCTGTAATATCCACAGTGCTTTGCCTCTTGAACAGAAGCAAACACCTTAGAGGAAGGGCTCTGCAGCATGGCACTAAGAGCATGGACCCAAGGCACTGCTGGGCAGGATCAGATGCCTTGGGCCTCAGAGGTCTTCACCCCAAAAGAAAACTTTTCCTCTAGGATCTGACCAGGTGGCAAAGTGTCTATTTTAGCCCCCTCCCTCTGAGCAATGATTTATCATGTTTGTCTTGAGATGTAGTCCCTCTTTTATATACATACATACATATATATATATATATATATATATAAAATGTATAATTTGATCTTTTAAAATCATGATGAGCTTGATACACTGTATATAAATTTATTTCCTCTTTATCAGTGTTGGAATGAATATGAGTGATGTAAACCTGCAAAGCTGAAATAGGTGAATAAAATGATAACTATAAGCTGCAGGTATAGATAACGTAAGTAGGAAGCTTCACAATTTTCACTGTAATCTGGATGCCCAAGGTTCACATCCCTTCCCTGACAGGCATAGGGCAGTAAGTAGCAATGAAATGACATTATGCTACAAGTTCAGCAGTTTCTTCTGTTCTAGCTGGTTGTTGTGCCATTGGATGTTTTTCTTACAACCAAAAACTCATAAGTTTGCAGCCATGATGATACACAATCATGGGATCTTCCCTCTTTCACTCATCCTGCAACATGTATGAGAAATCTTCAACCAACAAGTGAATTAGTGTCAGAAATGCAGCAGCACCACCATATCTCAGAGATCTGGCTTCAAATCAACCAAGAAGAAGTGACTTACCAATGATGAGCAGGACCCCAAGTAGAATCCCAATTGCCTGTCCAACAGTTGGCCAGGAATGCTGACGGTCTATTTCAATAAAACATGAATTTTCACTGGAACATTTGCAGATGCTTACTGCAAAAGGAAATGCCATGAGGTTAATGGGAAGTTTAGTAGTGACATTTGGTTATTTATAAATGTAAATGCTGTCTTGAAGTTAGTAGTTCTGTGCATAGAATACCTTTAAGATTCACTTTGTTTTCCAAAGGTGGATTTCCATTGTCATTAAGTATAATTGGAACATCATACACCTTCTCTTCAAAGTTACCATGTTTCGGGGACAGGTAAGCATGAGTAGCTGTAAGTAGGAAATGGGACATTCGTGTCAGCACAAGAAAGATAGTTCAACATTCATACCAGCTGCAAGTGTTCTTTTTTTTAAGGCTGCTTTGCACATGATAGTAATTCCTGTTTTCCTCTATGTCTGCCAAGATCTCATTGGTTTGCAGACATTGAGTAAAAAGGGAATACCTCGAAGCTTAGTCTGGCCTTCAGCATAATATGACTAAAAAATTTCCTTCCTAATTTCTACACCAGACCAAATCTGATCTTGGGTAGTGCTACACTGATAGCATCCCATCTAGACCAGGAATAGTCCCCTATACTCCTAGAGACCATAACTAGCTTAAATTGTTCCCAAAGAAATGTAGGACAGACCATCCTTTTAGTGAACTTACACTGTCACATCTAAGACTCTTTAAAAACTGGAAAAGGTAGTAATGATGAAAGGTTTGTTGATGTAAGTATCTTGTCTTCAGAATGAATGAAGTTTACAATGAAAAAGCGAGCATGTATTTTATTTTCTCCTAATGCTCTCTCACCCTTTAAACATTTTCAGCTCAGGGACTTGAGCAAGATGTAATTTCTTGCTTTGAACTTGTAGAAAATCTCTGCACAGACAACACCCTGTGACAGTAAGTTCCCAAGTCAACTACTTCCTCATTCTATCTGCACTGGAAATAACTCCACAAGCTTCACTTGAGGAGAAGTGCCCTGGAAGAGAGAGCAAAGGATGAACCCTTGGCCACCCTGACCATAGCATTCATCATTTTATATCTCTCTATTGTATTTTTCCCTACTGTCTTCCAAGATAAAAAGTAGTGGCTTACTTTGCTGCTCCAATACATTCCCTATTATCAGGCCACTCTGTAACTCCTATTATCCTTGTCACCCTATCTAAACCAGTTTCCAGTTATACTGCATTTTTATGGAGATAGAGAGACTGGAGTTCAAAACTTGAAGAAATTATGGATTTATACAGGGGCATAATGATGTCCTCAGATTTCTTCTCCTGTTGTTTCCTGATAATTCTCAATATTTGATCTATTTTTCTGAATACTGCTGATAAATTGACCTCACATTTCCATGGAGCTGCTTACAGTTCTCCTTCCTGACTCATAATGGCCAGCTCAGCACCCATGATTTCAAAGGTGAATTTGGGAGTCCAGGTTTCACTAGCACCTGTGAATTTTATTGTTCAACCAACTCAGTTTTGGAAGACTGTTCTGAAATTCTTCATGCTTGGTTCCTACTTGAATAACTTTGTACAATGAGTAAACTTTGCCACCTCATTGCACACTCACATGTATTGAGTTGTGCAGATCTCAGAAAAAACCTTTGGAAAACCACACATGAACTCCCCTCACTGCAAGAGCTAACTGTTTACTCCAAGTCCTAAATTTTAAATGATTATTTATTCTTTCATAACTTGAAATTTGTGGCAACCCAGCTTTCTCTAGTGGGATAATTCATCAAAAATGTTTTATTAATTCAGACAGGCTTTATCAACCAAGCACTTATTCATGTACTTACTGTCCCCTTCAAAAGGTCCATTCACTATGTTTGGCAGGACTTCCTTTTGCACATGAAATGTCAGAAATGTGCAGTTTGCAAACTGCTCTATTTATTTTTCAGCAGCGATTTGTGCTAGTTAAACACGTATATATTTCATATTTACAGGCTTCTCTCAAAAATACTCATGAAATTATAGCTTGCAACATACTAGGTTTTATCTCCTGCAAAAAATAATTAATGACTTTGGTGCTCTCAACAACCAATTTTTTTCTATATGGAAGACTGGTTATGCAATAATAAGAGTGAAAAGGAATTCTGTAATTCTTCATATTCACCAGAGTACCAAGTAAGTCCCATATCACTGTAAGAATGGCTGTATTAGCTTACCATTGTATTTTGAGATTTGCCAATTACTTCTTGTGTTCGCCTCATCCGGAAGGGAAAAAGTAAATTTTGAATAAAAAAGGAGTTCATCAGCATCAGTAGCTTGAATAAGAGTTCTCTCTCCTCCACTGACTGGGTAGCAGAAGAAAGTAGGATTATCCGTAGCTATATGTGGGTGGTTGTCATTCACATCACGTAACTGTAGAACCAAGAATGCTCTGGATTTCTGAGTTGCATTATCTGTCGAGTTTAACAGAATGCAGAGTTACATGCACATCTTGGATTCACACTCTGGGCTGTTGCATTTGCAGCTATCACTGTCAGACAGGCACTGAAAGGTGGTGTTCTGTCTGAAGGTTGCAGAAACAAGGTCTCAGGAGGTCCTGGGGGATTTGTGGTAGCTGCCACTACTTTTTAACGAGCATGGTTTATTTATCACCAGCTCTTGCTAACTACAGAACACTAGCAAGGGAAAGGAGGCAGATCATATCTAATAATCTGTCATATCCGTCATATCTGGCAAGCAGTCACATCCAAAGTGGCCAGTGCTCTTTAGAGCACTCTTAAGTATGAAATGCCTTGAGTTTCCCACCCCTCTTCTATGTACAGGAAATGCAACCCAAAACTGAAAGATTTTAATGGCTGGAACTAGAAGTTCTAATATATTTCAGACTTGAGAGAGCATTCGTTTTAACTATAATAAAATGAAATTCTGTAGAAGGTTACAAACTACTCTCCAAGTTTGTTTTCAGGAAGCCTAACCATATCTAGGAGAAACACTAAAATCCTAATAGCTGTAGAGAAAAAAAGTAGCAGAAAATAGTGAAAACAGTGAAAAAATTAGAATCTTCTCTATATGTCATGTGGTTGAAGCAAATATAAGACCAGGCCCAACTTCATGAAAGCTATTTTAATCCTTGTTACCTACAGCATTGAGATTTCTGCAAGAAATTTAAATTCTTAAGAAATATATACTTCTAAGGATACACCACAGGATGTGTATCTGAGGTTACGTGTTTCAGTACTTTTCATGGGTTTAGTCATGATAGGTATGATAAGTTGTCATAAAAGAGTAAGGACAGGGGATTCCTCTGTGTGTATATTTAGTTGTTTCATCACTTACTTAGCTCTGATGCAACAACCTCTATTGAGTATATTTCTTCTTTTTCTCGATCCAAAAGGGAAGCAGTGTATATCTCTCCAGTGGCTGAATCAATTCTCAGCCATTTTCTCACATCACCTTCCAAGGAGTATCTTTGGAAAGAAATAGGGGAAAAAAAATCACATATACCTTCCAAATTGGGAAAAAAATCCAACAAAGCAAATACTTCTTTGTTGATTTTATGCAAGAAGCTTGATTACAGTTCTACTCCAAGAGAGAGTTCTTGGAAGAGTTGCAGTACTACAGTACTACAGCTAACCAGGAGACAGAGGAAGAGAGGCCAAAATCATCCAGAGTAAGAGTGAGAGCAGAACTATGGACATGCCATCACTACTGCAGTCTGTGTCCTTGCAATTCCACTTTCCTTCTAAATGGGGAACCTGGGATGGCACTAAGATTTTAGTCCAGAAGTGGGATTTGTCCAAACCCCGTGCCCATCTCACCCCATGACATCTCCCACATCTTGGTTTTAATGGGGGCACAAGCCCAGGGCTGAGGGGCAGAGGGGTCAGTGCAGCCAGGCACCCTATTGTGCATGCAGAAGGACCAGGACCCCAAGGAAAGCCATGGTGAATATCTTCTGCCAGTCTGGAGCAGCCTGTAACTATCATTGGGGCAGCCTTGGAACTGAGAGTGCTTTAAGCATCACCACATCATTGCATTTATATCATTGTTTAAAAAATCACCAAGGTCCCTGGGTATTTACTAATACAAATTTAACCATGAACATATGACCCAGTTAAAGCACATGCAATTGCTTGAGAAGAAGTGGCCCAACCTTCTCATTCAATGTTTTTGGTCTTTCAGTACTCTTTACAGTAGAAACAGCATGCTTGTACATCTTCTACTTTTTATACTTTTTATTTTATGCCCTTTAACCTATTTTTAGCAGAAATGTGATTTACGTATATTTGAATTCCTGTCATATGTCTCTGCCATCATCCCCCAGGGCTTCTGGACTATGTGGCTTGCTTTCAAACTAGTTTGACAGAAGGCCAAACATGATAAGTTCCCAAAAGTTAGGCACAAGTAGAAAGCCAGATGAGAAATCTCTGGGAATAAGAATCTGCGGGAGGTCTAAGAGTCATATTGTGCAACTCCATTAACCACTTGGTGATTTGCTGAATTTTAGTTAAATTTCAAGAATTGTTTATTATGAGTTGATCTGTTCAGCATTCCAGCCAGGAACTGTACAGCAAAAGTCACAAATGATTCTTCTATCTGATTCTAGTGTGTAAAGTACATTTACACCATGCAACACAGCACAGGAGCTGTCTTGCAGAGAGCTTTGCATTCACAATAGAAAGAGATGTGTCATCTCTGACAGCTAGGAAAGGAAATTAATTGTTTTTCAGTTGTAGACTTGAGATTGTGTATTTTGGTGGAGAAAAAGTTGAGGTTGTGTATTTTAGTGGTTTTGTGCATGACATGAAAAGCAGCTCTTGTCCTACTGGTTCAGGGGTACACAATACATGCTTCATTTTTTTTAGGCATTATGAACATGGAACCTTGTTATTCTCAGTCCAGCTCCACCTTTTTTCTGCAGATATAAATTAGCCTGCTTCCCTTGTGGTTTTCTGTTTCAAGGCTGAAGTTTGTCACAGCACAGAGAGAAATCTGGTTAGAAAAGCACTACCCAGCAGTCTGCTGCAGGTGGGTCGCTGATCCCCTCCCACCACACATCCCCCTTCTACTAGGAGATAAGACTTCTGTAAAAACAGTATTTTTCCAAATGCCAAGTACTGGGCATATTTTCCTTGCACCTCCTTTAGAACAATTTTTGAAACCCTAAATTCAATTAATTAATCACAGTCACTCCTTTTTACCGTACAGAATCCCCTTCAGGATCACGGGCCCCCACTGTCATGACCAAGGTATTGACAGGAATGTCTTCAGACACTTCTGTTTTGTAAACTGGCGTCTGGAATGCAGGTGGCTCATCCACATTTGTTACATAAACGTTAAATGTGGCAAGAGAGCTCGAGTTGTACTTCACGCCTGACACCAGTGGTTCGGGGTTTGTGGCGTTGATCACCAGGTCATACACAGGCGTTGTTTCAAAATCAAGAGCCTGGATGAATTAGAAAAAAAAAAGGGTTCTTGAAACAATGGCCCTGCTGCTGTGGGGAGCACCAATGAGAAACTACAAAGTCTCCCTCTTCTCAGGGAGGAGATTGTATCCCAAATGCAGGCAAAATAAGGGAGAGCTGTCAGCAGAAAATGATACTGGGAATGGTCAATTTGAATGAAACCATATGCCTGTTTAGAGACCTCCTCAGCAACTGCATTTTCTAATAATGTTGCCACCTGCCCAACTAAGTTTAATAACAATATCCTGTTTACCGAAATAGTATTTATAGCTCTGTATGAGAAGGCCTCAAATGACCTCCGGGTGCCAAAAGTCATGTGAGGATTGTTACACCACAGACTTTCTCACAATTGCCTCCTTGGGAAAAAGATGAGTCTGATGCTGAAGATGGTCCACCAAAAACTCCTCTGCCTGCACTTGGGCTGGTGGCAGCACAAGAACTGGATTCACACAGTATGGCACAGTATGAGTGATAGGACTTCTGGACACATAGTCTAAGCACCTTAGAGAAAGCTAATTTCAAAGGGAGAGCAATTTTGTTATTGATGGATGCAGCAAAAAGCATTCCTTATATTCCTGTCTCCAGCGTTCAGCATACGGGCTGTATCACCCACTGCAGCACACGCTGTCCTTGGCTTGGTCACAGTTCATGTTTCCCTCATCAGGAACAAACTGTGTCTCCATGCTGACATTGACACATGCTGGCTACACTTGCACCTTGTTTTGCAAAGGCCACTAATGGCCAGAGAACTGCAGGGTGGAGAATCGTCACAGCCCACCACTCCCACCACAGCTCATGGAAGCATTAGATGGCTTTCTCTTGTCCAGAAATCCTGCTGCAAAATCACTCAAATAATGTTGGTTTGTTTGGGGATTTTTTTGTCTTTATAGTACATAAAGGCCTGCTTCATTGGTCAGAACCTGCTCTTCTGGAGAAGCAGCCAGCAGCAGAGCCAGTGGAGGGAGCTTCTGGTGGTGGTGGGTGGTGGGCAAAGGCAGGAGCACTGCACAGGCACAGAGCCTGAGTCCAAAAGTGGAGCCTCTGTACCATGCTTAGGGTGTCCCCACCCCACCACCAGTCAACACCCTCCCCACAAATCATTACCAGGGCAGTAACTGTGTGTGACAAATAAGCAACACTAAAGGAGAAGAATAAAATCCATCTATTCACCTTGTTAAGCCTGACGAACCCTCGGTTTGTTTCAGAGTCTGTATCTATGATGAACGTGTTGTTTGGATCGCCTTCCTTCACTTGGTAAATGATGAGGGAGCTTCCTGTGGCAGGCTCATCTCCATCAGTAGCTTGAATTTCTAATATCAGAGTTCCTATTGGGGTATTTTCTGCCAAAGTCACATTGTCATACTGAAGAGAGAGAGGTGTCATTGAAACATGACATACCGAGCACCATTTGTGGATAAACCTTCAGCACAGCCACAAGCTTGTGACCCACATGCATGGATGTATTTTAACCCACAGCAGTCACATGAAGGAGGGAAGCTTCTTAGCCACACATTTATTATAGGTGATAGGATCTCTGTCAGTGCCACTAGCACAGCACCAGTCCCAAATCTTTAGCTCCTCTGTCAAAACCAGCCCATGATCACACAGTAGGGATAGTACAGCTTCTCTGTACCCTGTCAGCACCCTGGCCATTCACTGTTAAAGATCTGATTGCTTCATGCACCATAAGCTGTTGTCACATTGGAATCTCCTGACTCTTTAATGTGTGCCCGTGCCAGAAGCCTCACCTTGACACCAGGTTCTGGACTGAGACCTTGAGGTGAGATGGTGTAAAACCTGCTGTGCAGGCACCTTGTCTGCATGTGACTGTGCTGCCACTGCCATCAACAATAAGTGAGCTGGGCAATGCAAAACCCAACACAGCTTCCCTGAAAGGACAACTATTCCTGATAGCCAGACAGCTCTGAGAGCCCAGCACCTACATGGCCTGCAGGAGCAGTGGGAGCTGGTACCTCTGTGTAAATACTTCAGTCACTCAGTGTCTGCCAGGAGGCTTGGACCATCAGGCAGAAGTCAGGAAATGTCTGTAGGTCTCTGCCAGATGCCAGAACCTTCACCAGAAAAAAGGCAAGAGCCTGACACCCATCCTGGAATCAGGTATGTGTTTGGCCATGGGTCTCTAGACCACTATTTCTGGCCAAACCACATAGGGCATTTGATTCCCGTTCACCTTCTGGCTGTTTTGGGTGCACTAGTGCTGTCTTTGGAAAGGTACTCGGGAGAGGCCAGCTTTTTTCCATTTAGCTGTTTGATTGATTTTAAAGCCTTTTCTTCCCCCTTTCCCTCCAGAACCTGTATTTCTGGAATAAACTGCTCTAACAGAATAATTTCTTTCTAGACAATTAGTTTTCCACTGAGCAAATTACCTTATATTTCATAATTCGCTGTTAGTCTGTCCCATTCCTCACTGTCTAGATAGAGCTTCTATGCAGACTTGCAGCAATATTTTGCCTTTATCTTCCCTAGTGGGTTACTCTGTTACTTGTTTTGTAAATATCTGGCTTCCCATTGACATTCTATAGATATTGAAGGTATGCTCAAACACTTCTCAAGTTATTGGAATATACAAAATAGTGTTAAAAATACTCACATTTGATTTTTCAAAGATGGGAATTTCATCATTGATGTCAATGACATGTACTTCCACATCACAGGTGGTTTGGAATTCTGCATGGAAAGAGACAAAAAATGTCACACCAGCCTTTCTACCAAAAATAACTCTCCTCCAGAAGGGTTCACTGTGAGCAAGAGTGAGGGCTCCCAGATTGCCCAATCTAAGCACAAAGTTGAGAAAAGCACTTTACTCGGGTATCTCAGTCAATGACAACTTCACTCTCTATCTTACCATTGATCTTCCCAATTTCTTCAGCACCATACCATCCTGTTTCATTTCCCTCAATTTTAAAACCATATCTGTTCACCAGGAAAATGATAGCCATGAATTGTGTTAGCCATCTCAGTGTCACTTTCCCATGTCAAAAAGTAACCCCTGGGTTGTTAATGCTCTCCTGTCCTCTTGGTCATCGGGCAGCACCCTTAGTTTTGTTACAGCCAGACTTAGACTTCAGATCTATGTGAATCTAATCACTACCTGAGCAGGGGCACCCATAGCAATGGCAGGTTGTGATTTTAAAAGCATAATATAGCTATATATAGATGGATTTTAGTGTTTTAATGAACGTACTTCATGAGTTCAAAGTTAAGGAAAATTCTAAACAACATTGTTCAGAGGGAATTCAAATAAGCATCCAAAACAAATCACCAGCTTCTCCCTCTGAAAGGTTTTCCATCATCTGCCAAAATGATGCCATTTCATTTTACAGACATGTCACACTGCTTTCTTTTCATGCCAGTTCCTTCATGCATAAGTTTTGTCTGACTGTAGGGACTCCAGCACAAAGCTCTAAGCTTTGTATGGAGTTTGATTTTCTTTCCATTCAGTGAATCACGAAAGAGTCCTGGCAATTTACGCAAGGGATAAGATTATTTTTGAAGTTTAATTTCAGATTCAATTTCTCTTACTGTTTTAAAATCTTATCTGGACTGTCTGAGCAGCTGTGTTTAATTTCTTGATTATTTTTTCAGTTAAGTCCTTTGAAAGATCTGGGGGGAAACCACAATTATGATCTCTTCATTTTTTCCCCGTGTGGAAGGAAATCTCTTACTGAAGTACTTGTTAACAAGCTTCCCAATTTAGCCACATTCTGTCCTAGAGCTGGTTCCCTTCCATGCTTGCATTATGAATCATGATTAATCTCCCTGCATCTCAAGAATAAGGCAAGTACCATGCCAGAGCAAGACAGCTCTCAGTGCTACTGCCTGTTCAGCAAATCCTTCTTGTCTCCCCACATCCCTTAGACACAAGTCATGCCAGTGAGAACAGAGCTATTCCAATGGATAACAGCAGGCATTACGTACGTGGATCTGACACCAGGACCTTCAAGGAATACTTGGCTGAATCTCGCTTGCTTAAGGAACGGCCGGTTAATTGCAAAGTCCCGGTGTCTTGCTGAATATAGAAGAGATTATTTGAGGGATATTCAGGTTCCTGACTTTGGATTTGGAACCGCAGACGAGAGTTAAAGGTGTTCTCTTCATCCCTGTCCGTAGCAAGCACGGTGCCAATATTACTTCCTGTAGCAGAGCAGAGATCAGAGTCAGACTATAGACAATGCAGTGGTCCCATTTCTCCACGGAATTACACAGTGACAACACTGATACCAGTGCAAAGAGTACAGGGTCAATAAAAATAAAGCTGCATGGAAAACAATTCAATGGACACAATCATTTCACTTCTGGGAGTTTTTCCTTTAGCATCCCAACATGGTTTGGGGTCAGGCCGGTCCAAAAGACTGAAACAGAAGACTCTTCAGTCCTAAAACCAAATGACTGATGTCAAGATATTGGGCAGATTTTGGTAATGGTCCATTGAAGTCAAAGGCATTATGCTGGAGGAGCAGCTGGATGAGGGAAAATGGGCTCATACCACTTTAAGAACAGTATTTCTTATCTTGGTAATAAAAGAGGTGTTTTTCTTTACACAGTCTAAGCAGCTATCCAAATCTGTGGGAAAATGCAGTTGTATATTCTAAATAAAACATTATTTTTAAAATATGTGGTTTGGGTCGGTCTTTCTCAGGTTCTTGAAATCTTTTCCACAGGAATTATTGAAGGGGAAACAGGAGGGCTATTTGCACATGAAAATATTTCCCTGGGACAGGCACATTTTAATCTTTTGGATCAGAATTTCCAGCTTCATTCACACACAGCTGGAAACAACGGGACTACAAAGAGGTGTATAAATTAACATAAGCTCTTTTCTTACCTCCCTGTTCATTTTCTTGAACTTCAATTACAGTGAGGTCCTGCTGGCACACAGGGGGATTGTCATTGATGTCTTCCACAATAACATAAATTTGCAAAGGCTTGTCCACCAGTTCTCCTGTGCTATCTTTTGACACCACAAAGAATGTATACTGCAATAAAAATATAACAATTGGATGGTTTAAATGTCCACTGTGACAATATTTTGCATTTTAGTATGTAACTATGGAAATATATCTTCTCATGAGTTTGTTCAGTATTTTCTCTCTGTTTAAATCAGAAGTCTTCCATTACCCCTTAGTTTCTGAGGCCTGAGTTCTCAAAAGGTTTTAAAATCCGTGGTCTCCAAGGTCTGAAGTAGATCTGAAACCTCCAGATCTCGGACACTCCACACTTCCCACTGCCTACCTCTTACTTGTGCACCTACAGCCCTGCCATAGCTGTACATTGTATATATGCTGTGGGCAGTGACTGCTGCTGCAGACCCACTCTAGGATGAGAACCTGAAGGCTGTTTACAGTATAGCAGGTGGATGAACTTTCACATATATCACATCATTTCTAAAAAAAAGTGACAAGAAAAAAACTTTTATTTATGCTCCCCTTCCCCGTTCCCCTTCCTTTCTACTGAGCTTTCTCATATTTACTCCTACACCAATAATTAGCTTCCTGCTGTGACTTCTGCCATCAGTGAAGTTTTATGTGTTTACTTACACTATCCTTTTCTTCCCTGTCCAGTGGTTCAGTCACATAAATATCCCCATCCTTACTGATGGAAAATGGGAGCCTTGGCAGCTTTTCTTTTTCAAAAAGGTCATAAATTACATCTGGTTCATTTGACTGCACCTAAAAAAAACCAAACCAAAAAATAAGTCAGGATAAGAAGTCAGAAGTGTAGGCTGAGACTTAACAGGGACAATTTCTGGACTACAAACAAAAACAATCACATTCCTGTTAGCTTTGTAAACCAGAAAATTAACAGTTTGGCAGGTTCTTGTGAGAAACTGCAGAAAATCAGACTGATAATCCACCTCTGCTCTCTAAATTGTCTGGTGAAGTCACTTTACCTCAATTTCTCCATCTGTCCAGATGGGTTACAACACTTACCTTTTTATAAATGGGTTTTGTGATAAGAAATAAGTAGTGATTATTAGAAAAAAAGGCACTATTTTCATTTGAATATCTTGATACTACTTATTTCTGTCTCCTTACACTCTCTATTTCTTCCTGTTGTTTTGTTTCATGTAATTCAGAGAAGTGGAACAACAAAGCAACACTAAATTAGGAGGAGCAGTCAACTCCCTCCAGGACAGAGAGGCCCTGCAGAAAGATCTTGATAAACTATAGAGATGGGCAATCACCAACTGTATGAAGTTTAACAAAGGTAAATGCCAGATTCTGCACCTGGGATGAGGCAATCCTGGATGTACAGACAGCCTGGGAAATGAGAGGCTGGAGAGCAGAGCCACAGAAAGGGATCTGGGGGTCCTGGTCAGTGGAAAGTTGAATGTGAGTCAGCAGTGCCCTGGCAGCCAGGAGGGCCAACCCTGTCCTGGGGGGCATCAGACACAGCATCACGAGCTGGGCAAGGGAGGGGATTGTCCTGCTCTGCTCTGAGCTGGGGCAGCCTCACCTTGAGTATTGTGTGCAGTTTTGGGCACATAACAATATAGAAAATTAAGCTATTAGAGAATGTCCAAAGGAGGGCCACGAGGATGATGAAGGGTTTGGAGGGGAAGCCTTAGTAGCAGCAGTTGAGGACACTTCATTTGTTCAGCCTGGAGGAGACTTGAGGGGAGACCTCAACATCCTCATGAGGGGAGGCAGAGGGGCAGGCACTGATCTCTTCACTTTCATGACCAGGGGCAGGACTTGAGGAAGCTCAGTTGGGAGAAGTCTATGTTAGATAGCAAGAAAAGGTTTTGCAGCCAGAGGGTGGTTGGGCACTGGAACAGGCTCCCCAGGGAAGTGATCACAGCATCAACCCTTCACAAGTTCAAGAATTATTTGGATAGTGCTCTCAGGCACATGGTGTGACTTTTGGGGTGTCCTGCACAGGGCCAGGAGTCAAGGGATCCTGATGAGCCTCTTCCAATACAGCATATTCTATGATTCTGTGATTCTGTGAAAACAAATACCTGATACCTATCTGTAAATAGGTGCATGTACACTCTTTACATTCATCAAAGCTTATGAAGAAGGCTCTTTTCTGGGGTGCCACACATTTAAAATGAAATTAAGTACACAGACTGGCAAACTAATGGAGCCAGTAATAACGTTTATGTTCTATACAGCAGCAACTCCATTTCATTTTCCCCTAGGCAGAATCAACATGCCATTGTCTACCACATGAAATTTATATACAAGTGACCTCAAAACGGGTGCACCCTTACATGTCAGTCTTCCTTCCACCTGCTTTCAGTCTGGACTTCCTTGGGCTGTCACTGCGGCCAGTGGGAATAGCACCAAGCTAGTTACTCTTGTGAACAGGATCCGTGGAATCCTGCCATGTTCAAGGGATGACAGCATTGGGGGTGTCATTGCCAAGGCATTTTTCAAAGTCAAATATTTCTGAAAGGCTGTTGGCCTGTTAGTTAATATGTACTGATGTGTACACTGCTATTGGTCTGCAGTTATCAGCAAAATATTTTGTGCTTGAATAGTGAAAAGAGGAATACGGTGAGAACACAGGATATGAAGGAGGGTGCTTCATTCCTGTGCTGCATGATACAAAACTGGTCACAGCAGGTGTCCCTGAATGTGGGGGACTGCCCACAGCAGGACTGTTGTGGAGCTGGTCCCCTTCCCTGCTCTTCTGCAGCTGGAAGAAGACAATCTCAAAATAAGCTCCAACAAAGTCTTGGTTTGCTCAAAGCCTGGAGCATCCATGACTGGATTTTGCTCCCAAACTGAAAGGCAAAGTCCAGTCACTCTAGTGTTTGTATTGACTGTGTCTCAGTCACCTTCAAACTATTAACTTTCATTCTAAGAAAAAGTCAGTGAGACCTCCATTGGCAAACATTTCCAAAGAATGCCATATTAAAAAAATAACTGGGAGGTGTCAAAGTCCTTCTGAAGGACCTGGTGTTGAATGCAGGGGGGACGCCTTCACAGTTAGTTGTGAGGAAACAATTGTGTGGCACAAGGAGAAGTTCAGGGAGTGTGGTCAAGGACCCAACCTTGGTGATGTTGACAGGGTGGTCCTGGGTTGAGTTTTCTTTGATGTAGATAGTGGAGGGAGCTTTCCACAGGCTCTCCATCACAGTGATGACCACATCGACACTGCTGGCGAAAGCATTCGTTGTCGTCCCTCCCATGTCCTTCACGGACACAACAAGTGTGAAGGTGTCCTGCTTTAGAGGATCCAAGTAGTAAGAGCCTAGAGACAAAGCAAAGAGTCAAGAGAAATGACACAGAGGCTGTGGGGGTTGTTCTTCTGCCCATTGCCTCCTGAATGCACAGTGGTTTTTTAGCTGCTTCACACTTCTTCCTCAGATGGTCCTTTGGAACAAACCTCAGCAAGCCACTTCCTCTGGGTTCTCTGAGTGATTCAGCATAGCATCGTGTGAATGGAATCATATGAGGCCTCTGTGCTGTGGTCTCATTTCGTGCATCACTGAACAGCCTCTCCCCAGTTAGGCACCTGTTCAGCCCAGCAGAATAGATGGGTGTTTATAAATAATTGCAATTTAGTGGGGATCGCATGTCCAGCTGAGTTTTCTCTGCATTTTTCATGTTACTGCTTTTGGGTTTCTAGATTTCAAGGCAGAGAATTAATCCCAAAATATGACACAGTATAGTTCTGAAGGCCAGAGGGTCTATCTCTCTTCTCGGTGTACTTTTTGATCTCAATCTCCATTTCTGCTAGCTTCCCTTGAATTTGGTGGGACAAAAAAACCAAGTTCCCCAAAACCAAGGCTTAAGTGGAGTGTGTCCCACTGACTTAATTTATTAAGAGTGTAGCATCAGACCTGTGTTGTTGTTTTATTCCTGTTAACACCCCAGAACTCATGCTTGCTCTTTGCAAACAAGAATCTTTTTACCTACCTGTCCTGGTTGGTGAGATTGCTCCAGTTGCATTATCAATCTGGAAAAGCATTTCTTCAAAATATTTGGGAAAATGATGTAAAATACTGTATGACAGCTTTGCGTGGGGAGTTGTAGGATCATCACGGTCAGTGGCATGGACATACATGAAGGGTTTGCCTGTTTGGATTGGAGAAGAAACAGTGCTAAGAGGAGAGACTGAACCTTAACACATAATCCATTTGAGCAGAGCTCTCAAACCAGAGAAGAAACTTATGGGGAGCTACCATTGCTCCATAATGCATCTCTCATGGGAAGCTGTGTGCACAGGTTACACTGCTGAATGCAATCCCACAGCTCAGCCCTCCACCAGCTCTTCTTAGCAGAATCACAATAGGTGTGGTGACCAGTTGATGAAGAAGGTGACAGAGTTAAATCAGCAGATAGTTATCTATCACACAGCAGTGCCTGAACCCAGAATTCAGCTTATGTGATCTCTCCTTAAGGCCACTCTGCAGTTTCTTGCACAAATCAGTTAAACCCAAAGCACCTTGATAAAAGTGGCATATGGCCTGTGACACAGATATAATAAAAGAACAATCATACAGTGAAAAAAATGGAAATACACAGTAATGTAACTCAACTTTTACCTTTTGAGCACCAGTGCAACATTCAAAATCTTTTTGACTTAGATGCAGTTATGAATACAGTAATATGTTTCAAAATTATTTTCTGACCCCATGGAGGTTTACATGTATATTCTTTAGCAAAAGTTTCCTCTTGAGTCCATAGCCACAGCAATAACAGCTGTATGAGTCCTTTGTTTTATTTCCAAGATGTAAGTCTCAAACTGCTCTTTGACACTTGCATGACTCTTGGACTGGATCACTGCAATCCATAATCTAAGACTCTCTTCTGAATGCTAAGGTTCAGCCCATGTTCTGAGAAGCATCAGTCATGGTAAGCACACACCCCATATCTACCCTGGTACTTTATTTCACTGATATGTGAAGGTTCAGATAGTCTTAGCATTCTCTTTGTGTATAGTCCTTGGTAGCCTTTAAATTTTAAACCCCTTCTAGCATAAGGGGTTTTCTTTCAGAGCAATGAAGAGAGCCTGTCAACTGATACTTGCAAAGAATAAGTAATAAAAAATATTTCTGATTGCACTCATCCCAAACCAATCTTTTTCTAGCTTGTATAGCAGCCACTTTACCTTCCTGCTTAATTTACCTACCTTCCTATTAACGATAATATTTAATTTAATTATGGTGGTAATTACCTGGACGAGAGTTCTGCCTCACTACTCCAAAGTACTCTGTCTGGTTAAATTCTGGTGGGTTGTCATTGATATCTTCCACATATATTGTAACAGCATATGGACCTTTAACTGTGCTTCCACTTTCATCCAGACTTTCCACCTGATTTGAAAAAAAAAGAAGGAGTAGCAAAGAAATATTCTCATGCAGATCAGCTAAACGGTGTAAATTAATATCAGGGTGTCAGATGCCAGGTCACTTTTACTGCAATGTAAATCTGATGAGAGCCATCACTGGGTAGCTCCACACACAAGGACAAATTTGGCACTGTAGCTCCCTGACAAAAATTTGCCACAGTAGATAATGCCAACAAAACAAAATAACCCACTCCTGTTTCTGATGACATCTCTCAGAGGACAATTTCCCTTTTCCAGTTTCAGCAGACTACTTGTACTTTTGCACAGCTTAGAATTCGTGTTTTTCTTTAAACAGAAACATACGCTTTCTAATAAACAAGGAGAAAATCGAACATGATATAGCATTTATAACCAATTGCTATTATAAATAGAAATCAGATAAATAGTCTGATATAAGGGTTAGCAAAGAAAAATTAATTCTTTTTTCTATTGACTTTTTTCAAACAATCTGACTTATTTTCCAGCCTTCTTTAAAGCACCAAGTATATATTATATCTGTCACACTTCATTTTATTTGCACATAATAGATTAAATCACAATTTATGCCTAACCAAGCAAAATCTTTTCTTTCTGTCATCACTTCTTGTCTATAAATGATTCATATGCTTAGGGTTATTAACTTCTGGGACTAGAAAACGGTCCTCTCTAATTCCAATCCAAGGGTGCTTTAGAGCTGAGAACACGAAACCATGAAACCTGAAGTGCTAGACTTTGGAAAGGCAGCTAAGTCTGGCTAAAAAATCATCATGTACTTTGTCTATTCAGATACTGATCCTCTCATGATCATCTCCTTCTCAGCTGCTAGTGCCCCAGAAAAAGACAACACCATTTTTGACATGGTTCAAGAGGACAAGGCTATACTGAGACCCAAAGACTGCCTATCCCCTGCTCCATTCTCAACAGAGTTCACACTAGTGAGATCCTCATGAAAAGGGTGTAATAGCAGGACAAGCACACAAAGCTTTTTCCTCTCTTAGAGTCCAACATCTGCCAAACAGCTTTCTGCTGTTACCTTACAGAGGTTAGATCTGTGCCTCTCTGCCTAAATGTCTTTCATTCACACTGTTTCACAGAGTCACAGAATATTCTGAGTTGGAAGTGACCCACAAGGATCATCAAGTCCAACCCTGAATTGAAAGGCCCATACAGGGATCAAACCTTGGCATTATGAGCACCATGCTCTAACCAACTGAGCTAATTTCAGTTTGTCACCATGTATACTATAAACTTTCTAAATTATTACAATAGTTTGCTTTTCCACTCCAGACATGGAATCACCCTATCAGCCTTCGGGGATAACATGAGAAGCTCATTCATGAGGCTAGATTTTACTTCCAGTCAATTATTCCCCTCATATTAGCAGAGTTAAAGGGTTGGTGTTGACATCACAATTTTGGTTTTCTCAGCATAGCCTTCCTCTGCTAAGGAGCATTTTCCTGTTCAGTCTTTGAGAGCTACAAAAACTTATGTCTTCCAGCAAATCTTGATATTAAAAATGAAAAAGCTGCCTGTAAACCTAGGCGAAATAAAGGATTCAAAATTTCAACATATTTCTCTTAATATCAGGTTTACCAAAAGACGGTGAATTTGAATACTTCTCCCTTCCTATTTTTCATTGAGTTTTTACCTGCAGCTTGTGCACTTGTTTGGTCTCCCAGTCCAGAGACCCATTGATATACAGGATGCCTTTCCTTGGGTCAATGTCAATAATTCCAGCTTTTTCACCAGACACTCTGAAACTCACAGCAGGTGACTCAAGTGTGAACTATAATGGCAAAAATAAAACAGAGGGAAAAATCATTATTTTTTCAGTGTTTTCACCATAATAAAAATAATTTCATGCTTTTGTGACTTTAAAAATCTATTGCCAACAGTGTGTTTGGCTGGGAGAATGATATTCCAAGAGTCTGATCAAATAAGTCGGCGCTTTTCTGATCCTCACCAGAGGAGTTTTCACATTATTTCCTGAATGCTGCAAGAAATCCCAACTGCAGTTTGTTTCCAAAGCAAATGTCTGCTTAGGACAGGCTTTGTCTGAACACAGGAATGGAAAAAAATGACACACATCCTCCATTTGCCTGGGAGCTGGATCTGTCCTTCTGTGGTTATGGCTTTGGGAGGAAAACCTCAGAGTCAAAGGAAAATGATGACACAAGTTACATGGAAAAAAATTCTCCAGGAATGTTGATTTTATTAATCCCTGTCTTAGGATATCCTAAGACAGGGATTAATGTGTTTAAAATTGTGTTTGAGAGAGGGTTGTCTCCTGCTCTTTGCATGAAGACTCTTGAATTCCCAGAGAGAGGAATTAAAAATTAGTTTCAGATCCTCCTGAGGGACTGTTCTTCCCACCAGCACAGAGACAACACTTCATATGTGGTCTCTGTGTGCAGGCTGTGGGGTTTTCAACCAGAGAGGATGACAAAAGATGCTTGATTACCTGGTGAAGGATGCGTGGACCCCCTCCTTCTTGAACAAAGAAGTCCATGTCCTGCAGAGGCCCACTCACACTCAGGCACTCCAGATTAAGCCATATAGCCTGTGAGAGAAAGGGGGGGATGGAGGAGAGCAGCTGAGGGATGTCTGCTGCCACCCCACACAAACAGCAGCTCCCCACCACTGAGACTCCTGCAAGCTCTTTTGTTATAGTATAATGGCAGAGATTCTTCCAGGTTTGCACTGAACATCTCCAGGTTCTTTTGTGCACATAATTTTTAAAAGCAGTGTGATTTATTAATAAATTAGAGAACAATGACTTGTGCCCTGCCCTTTTCTGACCACTACATAATTAAATGAGATTGGATCTACCTTTAAGAGCAAACAGGAGAAGAAAATAGATGAATGTAGACTGAGAGCAAAAGGGAATTCATAAAATCATTGCTGGATGTCCTCTGTGTCCCCATCCAGGAGCCACAAAGCCCTGTGAAAACAAGTGTGTCTAGAAACTAAACATCACACCTGGGGATGGGGAGGTGCTGTGGCTACATCCTTTGTAATTTCCCGAGTAAATCAAATCTTTTTTGTGTGGGAATGAGGTAGTCCTCCCTGGCTCCCTACACCAACCCCCTCAGTGCCACAGCCATCTAGGCAAGCCACTTGAGCCCTGTGCCTTCACATCAATTGCATGTGAATGCAAACCACAGAGAACAAACAAGTCTTTCAGATCTTTGGCTTTTACCTTATAGCAAAAATGTCATACAAATCTGCCTTAGCCTCTGTTTTCTTCCTAGTGGCTAACAATTACTTAACATCATGATTTTTTCTGCCAAATTTTAATGAATTTTATAACCACACACTCCCCAGTGCGTAAAGACCTCCACGGTCCTGCCCTAACATCTCAGGGCTGTTCTTGCTTCCAAACGAAAAAATCAAAGCAAAAATGAGCCTCTCAGGGCAGGCTTTGCACAAAAGAAAATTCACACTATATTTCAGATAATCAATCTGTTTCTTCAAAGGCAAGACCAAGCTTCCCCAGACTCCTTCTCTTCATCACCTATCTTGATAACACTGAGGATCTGCCAGTCAGAATCAGGGCTCCATTATTTGGCTGCACAAGTTTCTTCTCTTCCATAGTAAAAATTAATTTATTTTGCTTTACAGATTTAGAGTACCATTGCCACCCTGTCCATCACACCACAGAGTTGAGTGTATGTTCTCTGCTGCATGACTTTTCCTCTGGATTTGATCCTATTGCTGCTGGGACAGCTATTCAATTTCTCACAGAAAAGCACAATCTGCACATTACCAAGGGAAATCTTAATTCTGCCTATGACAAAAACATAGCTAAGTTCAGCACAATTCACCCTAAAGCACTGCTGTGCCTGAGTGTGTGTCACAAGTAATGTTTCAATAATTCCATATTGTTCATAATAATAGCCAGAATGCTGTCCCGCTCGCCTACAAAGCTTTGTGACTGCTTTTGAAAACAGGACAAGCAGAGAGCTGGGGAAGGAGAAGGAGGGATGCTAGTGAACATTAATGGCAGCAGAATAATATCCACAAAGCAATCTGATAGCTGTGCATCCAGGAAAATGCACTTTGCAGCTACCTTTTAATACTTTTGCAAAATGCTGACCGCTGGTCTCTGCCAGGGACCAGATATCAGGACCCTGAATCTGACCTACTGTGGCTATTCCCATGTCACACAGATTGGCACAGCCTGGCTCCTGCAGGGTTTTCCTGGGGCCATTTTGTGGGCAGATTTTGCTTTATCATGTTCCCTGCCATGGAGGAACAAAGGCTGATGCTATAAAACCTAACAGTTCAAAGTGCAGCCCACGAAGGGAGTGAGCGATATCACTTCTGTCGATTAAAATTACTTTATGTGGACCATAAATATTTCCAAGCATATTTCTACAGCATGAATCACTATTCAGGAGCCTGAAAGCAAAGAGGCTTTATGTTCTGGTCCATATCCATTGGCATCTCTTCTGAAGATGGCTATAATTCCTGCAGAGTGGCTTCATGGCGGCTGCCACTGCCACAAGCAGCAGCTTGTGAAATGGGAAGGGTAAAGGAGGTGCTCACTGTGGCACCCCTCAAGATCTTAAATTCTGAAGCATTTTTTACTGAACTTGAATTTGATGCATTTTTTTCAATCTTTTCTGTTAATTTCAATTGTAAAGTAGAAGTCACCACTGCTGTAGCCTTTACAAACCTCAGTAAATCTATTGAATTTAATACATAAGGTCCATAAAGAGCACAATTAATACCTTTCAGTTCCAGTCCTCTGAAAAGGGATTCACAGAAACCAAATAATGAGGATACATAATTAATATACACAATTTAAACTATGAGCCGTTAGATGTCTTAGAATACATTTAATATGTCAGCACATGCATGGATTATAATGCAGAACATGATATTGATGTTTTCACTCTTTGGTGATTTGTTGCAGTATGTTTAAATCTTTTCTATCACAAAAATCATGTATTGGAAACAGTGATATCTAAAGAGGAAGTAGAAGAGGCAAAACCAGTAAATTAGTGCCTTCTAGGCTTTTTGAAGTTTTTTTCCCGATGACTGAGATGTCTTCTTAATTTACTGTGGGGTGACGCTCATGGGGACACACTCCCACAGCCAGAGTGACAGCCACTCTGCTGGCACACCCCACGGATTAGAGCTCCGACACTCACAATCAACCTTTGACATTTGCTCACAGATAAACAAAGAAAAACCTGTAACTCACCGAGTGAATGAGAAGCAGAAATTGAAGTCCACACAGCTTAAGCATACTGGAATATGTTTTGCTTCCTGCAAAGAGACAACAGTCACTTTAGCCCTGTAGAGCTGGCCCAGTCTATTTGCACATGAAGGCAACCACTGAGTTTTTCTGAAGCTCAGGAAGAGAGCTGAGGAGTGAGCCCCGAAGGAGCAGGTGCAGCTCTGCCCAAGATAGGTGAGACCACTGGTAGCCCTGGGCTGCCAAGGAGGGCTGTGCCCATCAGGTCGCGCCTAATGGTGCAAGAGATGCAACATGTGAGAACTCCAAAGAGCTGTCAAAGATTGAACCTGGCACAAGAATTCAAGACATACAAATGCACTGTTATGCTGAACACATTTCCGTTTCTGCTTCACTGAAAGCAATGAGACATTCTCAGGAAATGCCATAACCACAGGACAAAAGTCTTTGCAGAGAACATCCTGAGGTGTCTGTCTGTCTTCCAGTTCGAAAAACCAACAGTAGGTTGCAGAGGCAAAGGAAGCCTATGGCATCTGCACCCCCTAAAACAACATGACTACAGGAAACAAAATTTCCAAGTCCAAGGAACACTCTCTGCCTCCGTTTTCAAAGAAATGTTGAGCACACACTTCTAAAATTTATGATACATCCTCCTGAAAACTAGATGGCTTTCTCAAAATGCAATCCTACTTCCTCACTGCCTTTAGATTTTAACAAAGAGGAGGAGGCCGATTCTGGAAAGAGGTGAAGCTGGCTGTCTTGGGGTGACTTTATGATGCTTGTATCCCCAATCATTTGTTTTGTTGGTGTTGAATATTGAGTTCTGCAGCTTTAAGGCTGGTTCCAGGAGTGAAGGGGGAGAGAAGAGGTGCAGAGTTTGTTACCAGAGACTGCACCTGCTCCACCACATCCTTCACACAGACTGTGCTGTCTGCAGTGGACAGCAGGAGAGAGCTCTCCTTTGCTCTTGATTTTTTTTCTGGCCAGCTGAGGCAAAGAAGCTCCCTGGACTGTGGTAGTTTGTTTTTTTTCTTGAAATTGTTTAAACCTGCTCTGGACTGAAAACCCAAAAAAGCACCAGGACCTCACACCTTTGTCCCACTAGGCCTGGCCTGGGCTGTGGCATTTCCCAGCGCCGGAGGGACTGAGAACAGACTGAGTGAGCCAGGCAACCCACAGAAGGGACTCTGCTGAATTTGTCATCTCTTCAGAGCAGTGAGAGGTTTTGCTGTTTTGTATTCATTTTTGTGCTGGGAAGTGCTTTGCTGTTAAAGAAACAGTTTTTTTCCACTTCTCTCTGAGGAAATATTTCCTCAAACTTGTTGGGGGAGGGACTGCTTGAATCTGTTTCCTAGAGGGACCCTATTCAGAGGTTTCCTCCCAGATTTGCCCTAAGCTTGGACACTGACACACTGTGCTGCCATCTTCAGTGGTGCTTCATGTTATACGGCTTACACCTACAGAAATCTTTCCCCAGCCATGGAGGGCCCCAATGGGGACAACACAGTGGGGAAGCACAGCTTCCTCCAGATGCCTTCCTGCTTGTGCTTCCCATCATATACCATTTCTTCCCCCACTCCTTTTCTTTCCTCAATGGCTGAACAAAAAGGAGACCTGTAAATAAAGAAACTGCTACCCACACTGCTGTTCTCTCCAGCACTCATTCTAGGACTCATTCTCTGCCACAGGACTTTATCTTCCAAATCCCATTCTGAGCTGTGTTTATGTACTGTGTGTGCAATTACAGTTTGAAAGTGCTGGGCTCTTTTCTTGGGCTGGCGATAACTATGTGGGTACTGGAAGAAAATAATATGACACACCTTTGAAACCAGAAGTGATCAGGAAAATCATTAAATTTGTCAGGAGACAAGGGCTGAAATTGAGTCCCCTACAGATGCTTGACTGGGTCCCTCACAGACCTCCTGAAGCCAGAGGAGGTGGCACAGGAGAAGACACTTGAATCCTCCTGGAAGGACGCTTCAAACCAAAACTGTCACTGATATTCTGGTTATGCAATCAATGAAAATTCTTTCAGTTCCTCTGCCTGTACAACCTCTCCCCACCCCCCCACACCCCTCCTGCCACTCTCTTCTGAATATATTGGCCAGTTCCAGCTGCATTTAGTAGCCATGTGGGAACTTCAAACAACTCATTCCTTATTAATTTGGAGGGGAGGGTGGGACAGAGTACCCAAGGTGTTCCCTCTCCATCCTATAAGGCTGCAGTCTGTGCCCAGGGGCTCCCTGCAGGGTGTTGTCTGCCCCTCTGGAGGAGGCATGGCTGGAGGTGCCCCTCTGTCAGCCAGCAGTGGAGGAACACCAGGGAGCTAAAAATACTGGGCGAGGCATCAAAACGGAGGAAAAACTGTATGGGGTGGTCTAGGGTACCATGGTCTGGATTCACAGAAAAAGGAAGACCTACCAGGGAGAGAAGAAAGTTTCAGGGACACATCCAGCCTTAGTTTTGGGACAGAAAATGCTGAAAAATTAGTTGCTAAATGTGACTGTGTCAAGCCCAGGTTCTCTTGTCCAGATCTGACTACCAAATGCAGCTGTGGAAATGCAGCCATTTCACAGTTTGTATAACAAGTGCCTTTGATGTTCCCTTCTCTTTGAACATGAACAAAATTTCCTTATGTCATTACATTTACAGTGCCTATTGCAAGTCTTGATCAGTCCTCGAACATTTAGTTTTGGATGGAAACTCTTACCAGGTCTCATGAACCATCTCACTGCCAAGGACCGAAGCCCCAGAATCCATACTCCTCTGTCACTCAGAATAGAATTCCAGTATATATATAGATTCATATAAAAGTTTTCAGTAACCGGCAGTTTCAGAATTAGAATAACATCATCTTAACAAAAAGCAGCTTAAGATCTGAGCTGAGGACTGGAGCCATATTTTCTCCTTCATTTCTTAGCTTTGTCTCAGTGCTATATCCCTAATAATCCCCCATGTTTCCCATGACTGAAGAGAAATCTCTAGGATAACCATCATACAAATATTCCAGTGACTTTCAATAATAAACATTCGGAGAAAAAAGAATATTCCCGGAGATTAAAGATCAGTAACAATCACAAGTATTTGGTTCCATGGGAAAAGAAATATTATTTTCTTTAGTTGATTGATTTCAGATGTTCAAATTCAGCAAAGAGAAAATAGAGGAAATTGATCCAAATCAAATATTAACCAGACTAAGCCTTAGCACAGCAGTCATCCATTTTACAGGGACAGCTGAGATCCTAACCCTGCCTGAAAATCCTTTAGCAAAACCCCCACTTCAGCTTTTAAAATCTTTCTGTGAAATGACAGTTAGATCATCCCTTACCTGTAACATGAAAAGCTTATTTTGCTCTAAAAATGGTTCTTTCTTTCAGCTGTGGGAATCACCTTTGCACAGGTGGGTGATGTCTGTCTGTGCTTATCCAGTTTATAGTTCCTCAGAGTTGCCCTCAGAGATTCAGCAGCTCAAACATTAACTGCATGGGCAATAATTGATTCTAATGACTAGGTGTGGTATGAAACACCACCTGTAAGGAAGCAAGGTAACTCCAAGGCAATTTATAATCTTCAGTATTTTTACATCCTTCATTATTTTCTTTCTGATTTAATTTTTTTCAGCTGGGCTGTGAGAAAAGAACATGCTGGGCATGGGTTGGAGCCATAGGGGAAAGACAGCCTTTCTGTAGGAGAGCAGGTGGAGAGGAGAGGGCATGAGCCTTGGGTGGACAGCATGTTTGCTACCTGCAGGAATAATTCACATTCAGAAGACAAGAATTTTGACAAAAAGGTGGCTTATTTTCACAGCAGATCCTTTCATAGGAAGGACCCAGCTGAGTTATGAAAATAATTAATCAGTCCTCTTATTGGAAAGTTCAAATTCTATCTGAGCTCTGCTAAAAATTTACTTTGGGTAACTTTGGGTAAATCACTCTGTCTGCCCCTTTCCGGATACTTATCTCATAATGGATGCAATCATTCCTTTCCCTTGTGTGGCATCTTTCATGTCTGTTTATGTTTGCAGCCTTTCAAGGGAACCTGTCCCCACTAGTCTCTGCATTACAGTTGCAGTAAAGGGAACTGAAATCAATTGGGCTGTAAAGGACAATGGTAAAACAAATAATAAATAAAATATATTTGGAAAAAAATACGGTTTTTTTTAATTGCAGTTCTTAAAATGTTATGCTTTTTGTATCTCACTTTTTATTTCGGAAGTTTTGGACAGGCTTATTTTATTGTCTTGAGAAATGTTACTTTTCATCCAGGTTCTAACTTCTGCTTTCAATTTCCTCAGTCTGTCAGATTGCTCTTGAACATTGTTAAATTATTTGTGCAGCACATAATTTTCTGAATTACGCATCTAAAGAAAGAAGTGTTTAGAATTGATTCAGCTCTAAGGTGTACAGCTCTGGGAAAAGTTAGGCCTTCTGTTTGTATTTCAGATCACATTTTTCCCTAGAAATTAGTGTTTGTTTCTCCAGGAAAAACCCTCTAGGCTATGCTTTCAGCATGCTTTAAAACACAAGTGTTCTTAGAATGATTCAGACTTTCACAAAGCTGTCTGCTAGCAGTGAGTAATCTTTAGAGCACAGCTCAAAACCAGTTTTGAATAAAGCATTAGAACTTGTTGCTGATGATTTCTAAATAAATATAATATGGGGAGGGAAATTAACTTTCTTGGAAATAGGTTGATTTTAAGCGACCTACATGCAAATTAACTGTGTAGTAGTTGGATATGAATGAGCAGTACTTTCAACATGAAGTAATAATTTTAAAAAGTGAGACTTCAGAACCAAATTCACATACACAAATTCCTGATGACATTTTTTGTCCTCCTTCACATGACATGTGCAGAGTAACTCAAGTTCTGATGTCAGAAGTGTGATCCCTATAAACAAGTCAAGCATTTGTCTTTCAAGTGCTAGTGTCTCTTCTTGGAAGTTCAATTACTAGGAAGTGCGGTGTATTACTTGAAGTACAAATACACAAATATGAGGTATCTAGGATGCCTAATTGCATGTTCCCATTATTTAAAATCAGAGGTGAGCCTGTCATACCCAGTGTCTTTCTCTAGCTGAAAGTTTCCCAGGCACAGAGCAACTGCTTGCAGGTTCAACTGCACAGGAGAAAAAAAAATCTCCCATGTCAAACACATTACAAAGTCCAGAAGCACTTAAGGCTTTACAACAGTCATAACATGGTGCCACAGATAAAACCACAAGAAGAAACTCAGCAGTGAGATTGGGTCCTTGAGCCAGCTGTTTCTCTGAGTAAATCTAATGAAAAAAAGGCAAACGTCCAGGTGTTTATCGTGTGAATCATTGTTCAACGAGTCAGTTTTTCCAGAAACAACTCTTCTCATATCATTAGTCACATCCTTTCCACCCTTCCCATTTATCAGCTTTGTCATTTCTCCCTCACTCCTTTTTAATTTTTCCTTTTTGTCTTTTTACTTTTACTCCTGGTTTCAAGTCAGCTGATATACCTCTTCCACTTCCCAGACTAGCTGGAACTGCCTGACCTCAGCTTCTTCCCCTTTCTGTTTGTTTAGAAAATATTTATTTTATGGATCTATTAGGGTATAATAATTTCACAACATAATTAATGTGTGTCAAAATGAGATAGTACCACCAAAGGAAAAAGAAGTATAGAAAAGTAATGCTGAAAAGAAACTTCAGTTTCTATTGACCTCGTTCCTTTACTTCTCATGAGGCAGAATCACCTATACCTGCAACCTCCTTGAAAAATTAAAATAATGCCCAGTCTTAGTTTCCATTGCTAATCCACTGTGGCACTTTCAGCATCTGCTCATTCACATGGGTGTTCTATGTACACTGCTCAGTCACTCTATCTTTGCTGATGACCCATGCCCCCATATTCTCCCAGATGAGACTTTACAACACTGCTGAGGAAAGGTTCCTATAAAAACTATCTCCCAAAGAATATACCTCTTACAAATGAACTTATGTATTTTCATGTTACCTTCATTGCACTGATAGTTGCACTGACATAATTATGATTTTGTCTGTATTTGCCTACTCTATATACTCAGTTTAGTGATGTAATCTACTCATAATTGTCTGAGCTTCTTTGTGAGACTGAGAACACTGATGAGCTCTGATGTAGTTTATTCTTACTAACCTTCCTAATACCACTTTTGCTTTGGGACATATGTCATTCACTCCATTTATAGAGAGACCTGGTCATTCTTGCTAATGCTTTTCTTCGGTTTATTTCTCATGAAATTCCTCTTATCAATAGTCTTATTTTATAGAAATCTGCTTTTTCCAAGTTCAATGTAATTTTTTTACTTTTCTCTCCCTTTATGAGGACTGTGGTTTCCCATCATGGTACAATTACCAAAACTGATATCATTGCTATTCAAAATAAGTACATGCATCCCCATCAACATTTCACTTTTTTTTCCTGAGAGTTCTATTTTCCTGACAATTCTTTGTCCAACAGTTTACCCTTCTAATCAAACAATTCAGTGTTAAATTATTCAGCCAAATCTCTGAAGTTCTCATAATCTTGAGAATATATTAAGTGTTAAAGGGCCACATATTCCTTCCATTTAAGGTATTCTTCAAACCTTCTTTTGACATCTCTCACTCTCTTTTGGTACCTTTGCCCTTTTGATTGTTTATACCCCAGTTCACATTGAGATAGTTTGTCTTTATACAATGGTGTGAGAATTGTGCTGGGGAGAAGGTACCTAGACAAAAAAGCACAAACCAAGAAAAGCAGATAAACACCTTTTTGTGAGCAATCATCCTAAACAAGAGACATCATGGTAAAGGGCATAAGGGGGAGAGGTAAGCTATGGAGGCATGTTCTGGGATAGGACCAAATGGCACTGACTGTTTAGCAAGCTCTGCACAAAAGAAGGAAGGCAGAGGTATCCAGTAGTTCACAGTACTAATGCTTGATGGCCAGAGTGACTGAAGCTACACCATTCGTGTGTCCCTGCTCTCCTGCCCAGGAGATACAGTGTTTTGGCTGGCCTATGCATGCTGTGCCTTGGATGATGAAAACCTTGCCTGTATTGTCCCTGTTCCCAGATCATGCTCTTCAGTTTTGACTGCCTAATCTTAATTCTCAGTTGGATCAGTTCTCCTGTCTGAGGTAGCAGAAAACAGATGACCAGGAACTCAGGAGAGGTACCTGAAAGATTCCCCCACACTGTCTTAGAAGCAGAGACACTTTGTGGTTGCTTCCTTCCTTGCAGCAGTCATTATGAATTGCCCATCTGCTGGAAGACATGGGCTCTATTTTTTCCTCAGGGAAATTCACATACAATTTTCACCCCACTGAAGGGCACAGCCCTTCCCTGTTGGTGCTGCCATATATCTCCAGCTTCTGTGTTCGGCTGTCCTCAGAGTACTCCATTCCATTATATCAATGTAATTCTAGCCACTGTAGTGTCTCAGCCTAGCCATCACCTCCAGCAGCCCTTCACCCACATGGCACCTCATTCTTGGCTTGCAATGACAGTGATGCCACCTTGCAGCTCACCAGAGCTTGGACAGACATCTCCTAAGCTGATTTCATTTGTGGGTGAGTGTGGCTACTCTCAAAGCAGAAGGAAGCTGAATCAGCAGCACATCTGACTAATGGACAGCATTCCCACCTTCATTCCTAGAAGATCTCCCTAAAGCTCTTGGCCAGCCCCATCCCTGCAGAAGTTGTCTCACACATGTGGCACTGTCAGGCTCTGTCCCCAGGTGTGGCAGTGTGACCTCTCCCACTGCACACAGGCAGACTGCACTCCCCTGCCTTCTTCATCCCTGGCACAAGACACCTGCTGAGAAGTTCCCCAATTTGCTGCTGCCAGGCCCTGGCCCCTGTTAGCTGCTGAGCTAATGCTGTTGAACTCCTCAGCTCTTAAACTTGCACAGGTCAAGATGATAGATTTTAGTTTTCCTTTTTCTTCTTGCAAGCAATGACATAATGGAACCAAGTGGCTCTTCTGGAATAAACAATGCATATTCTAGAGATTACTTGTGTTTACTCTACATGCAAGACCTCCAAAGAAGATTAGAACTTGAGCTCCATACTGTAGCATGGAGATATTCCCTTTCTTTCAGGATGCTGGTGTCCTGTAACATGATGTCTTAGGGTGGCATATGCATTAAGACTTACAAACTGCATCTTTCAAAATTACTTTTTTCCTCATAAATGCAGAAGAAACCATTTTTTGCCTCTTGCATTCATAACTCAATACCTATATGGACATACCCAAAGTTGCACAGCTCAAAATATATAAAACTGTGTGAAATGTAAAAAGAAAATGCAAGTCTTTCCTCATCTATAGTCTTTTTATAAAGCTTGATAGTATTATGACATGAAATAACCATCAAGCTGGCAGACTGATTCTTCTTTTTCTATTCATATTAAATGCAGATGGTCTTAGAGGAGTCTATCATCTGGATGTATGTGCCCACCTGTAGGACACTGAAATAGGCATGATAAAACAAAGTAGTCTCTAGGGCTTTGTTTATCACAGTGATCACAGATTCTGCTGCCTGAACCGTTACATTTAGCCATCACTGCATGAAAATCAGAAATAACCTCAGGAGCAGAGCCCTAAGCCCCTTCAAACTGAAGCAGGACTTAGGTGCTCTTCATTCTCTTTCTCTTATCAGAAATCACAGCCAGGCAATCCCCTCAGATCATGGGCAGGATCTGCAGCTCTGGATCCCAGGTGTAGGGACAAACACTTTCCTGCAGGCATCCAAGCCCCAGAGCTGGGACAGGTGCTCTCAGTCAGCCCTATGCTTAGCCTTCCCTTGAAGGGAAATCCCCAGTACTGCAGCTCAATGCTTCACCTCCTTTCCTTCTGAGTTTGCCCTCCTGAGGTTTTTTGCTGGTTCTGTGAGCTGAGTCAGGAATTAAAGGCTTAGAGCTTTGGGAATGAATTTTGCTCTGTGCTTGAGAAAAAAAAACCAGCAGTATTTAAACTTTTTATTCTATCTTTTTCTTAATTTCTTAATTAAAATTAGTATTATAATTCACATTTTTTTGTATGTGATATACGGAATATGTTTATGGTGACTGAGTACAAAATCAACTGAAATTCAGTGGACTATATAGACAAATCTGCAATGCCTGGCCAATCCATGTCCCTCAGCTCAGAACCTGGAAAGCTGGCCTTTGAATGAAAACGTTTCAAAAACCAGCACAAATGACTGGAAAGAGATGCTGTTTGTGTCCCTCCCTCCCAGCCTCCCAGCTGTGAATATAGAATGAGTTTCTGCTGCTCAGGCTCACCTGTCTCTCCCTTTGCCATGACTGTGTAAAACCAGCAACATGAAAGAATATCACTCTAACACCCTCAGCTCCTCTAAAGGGCAGGATTTATTGTTGCCAAGTACAAACCTCAGAAATGCAGAGCTTGACCAGTGAAGATAAATCTGGTCAAGGTTTATAGTTTATAACCAACCAGCTTGTTGTCCTGAGATAGGTTAAGAAAAGATGCTCTTTGCCTGAGCAGGGATAAGTGGCTCATTTTCCTCTTGGTCTTAGCTCTTCTCTTCCCCATGCAAACAGTATTCATACTGTTTTACATCATAGGGTGGAACTTTCAAAGTCTGATAAGAAACCAGGTGTTTCCTTGAGCACAAGACTTCTGATGGATACTTGTACCAGCAACCGCAATAGTGAGAAGAGCAGGAAACTGCAGCTAATCAGGAATTCTGGCTGGTAATTGAGTTCCCAAAGTACATCTCTCTAAACGAAATCTGCATTTCGAACAGTGAATCAGCTTCCTTGAAGCCTTGTACAAGAGTAGGAATAGATAACAACGTTACTGAATATTCACGTTGATTTTAACATGTAATGAAACTACTTTGTGTCTAAATATTAAACTTGGGGTTCATTTTAGCACACATTCTTTTCAGAGGAGATTCCAGGTGGCCCTAAATATGATTCCTGCTGGAAAAATTGCCACAAATCAATTGTGTTACCACTCATCTCATCAGGACCATGAGGTCCGTGCCGTCCACTGAAAGTATTACAAACTTCCAAAGAAGTGACAAAATTGGAGTCAAACCTTCTAGGGTTTTGGCAATTTCACTTCAGAGTCAAATTACATAGCTCACCTGATAAACCTGAATCGATGCTGAGACTGACCTTTAGCTGTTGAAAGGAATTCTACATTCATTAGAGGCCAAGCCAAGCATAAATAATTACACTTATTTCCATTACCTACTTTGGTAATCAAAGCCTAGTCACATGGACAAGCCATTAGAGGATGAGGCCTATGGTCTGCAAAAGAGGAGAGTGCACATTTTGTGTTGCCACCACCTACATTGAGCACTATTTAAAGAACTAATTCCTGTGCTTAGAATAGAAAATGTCAAAAATACCACATAATTTTAATTTCTGCCAGTGATGGATGACCAGCTTTTTTTGGCACACCATACACAAGCTTGGACCTCAAGGGACTTTCTTTGGGACTTTTATTTCTGTGACTAAATAACTGTGGTATTGGGCTATCGGTGTATGTACTTCGTGTTCACTTCTGTACTTCTAAAGATTACAGTGCAACCATTTTAGCTCTTTTTCTGTCTCCCTTGTGACTAATATGGAAATGCCCCCCTGGACCTACACCTCTGCTTGACATTTATGGAAGTTCCATGACTTAATGCTCTCCATCATCTCCCACCTTAAAGCCTCAAGTGTGTATCTGTCTCATTGCCTTTCAAGTTATAAGGACAGTCAGCAGGGCAAATTCCTTAGTTCAGAAATATCTCTGCCTTTTTGCATCTCAAGGTCAGTGCAGCCAGAGAATGAACCAGTGCCTTTAACAGTGCCCATGAGAGAGGTGCTGTGGTGCTGGCCTTGGCTGCTGGTACCAATATCCATCCTAGACCCAGTGATCCAAGTCCAGCAAAGCTGAAACGAAATGCTGTGCATTCAGGGGTTAGTGTCATGCTCAAAGAAAGCAGGACAGAATTCCTTTGGAGGAGCCCAAACAGGAGGTCAAAAGTTTCACTTAGACAGAGAAACACAAAGTCACTTCCTTTTACCCTTGACTCCAGCAAGGTCTTATGCCTGGCTGGGTGTGGGTCAGAGCAGCACCTCATGTCTGTGGTCAGGCTTGCATTTCCGTCCTGTAGGCACTGCCCAGGCATATCAGCAGCACAGGTACACAGGGCAGGGCTGAGCAAACAAGAGGAGCCCTGGCTCCCAGCAACCTCGGTGCCACGGGTTGGAATCTCCTCCCAGTCCAAAGGGAGACCAATACACTTGGTAGCACATCTATAAAACCAAAACCAGCCTGATGAAGAATACTTTGCTTGAACTTCTTGGTCTTAATGTATCTTGTCTAAGTGCTGAGTGGATACAGAAGTTAATGGGATATTGAATAAGTTACATCAATTATTGGTTAATAATACAGTTGCATTTATATAATGCATTACAGGAGTTCCAAGTATTTTGCAGACTGGGATTAATCAAATTCTGCAAAATCTGTAAGAAAAATCATCTCCTTTCTACAAAAGTGGTGCTGCCATCAGTTCCAGGAATTCAAAAATAATAATTCAGGCCCCAAAATACCATAGTGATCTTAAAAGGTCTCAAGAACAACAATGTGAATGAATGAATGAATGAATGAATGAATGAATGAATGAAAGAAAGAATAGAATTTTATTCACCTTTTGCTATGTGACACTTAATGTTTCACTACAGTTATGGAGATCAGAGGGAGTTTTTTTAACAGAAACCTTCTCACATACTCATAAATTTGTAGAAGCTATGAAACAAAAATAAGACTGTTTCAACACAAGTGTGCTTAGAAAATAAAAATATAACTTTGTCTGAACTTCCTATGTACTTTTCAAATTAATTACTGAGCTATTTGGAACTACAGAGATATTTATGTCCTATCTCTAACTAATCTAAAGCATAAAGAGCTTGTTATCAGTCTTTGAGCTATGTTCATGAAACAGGACTTCTGGTAATAAGTTTTTGTGAATGAGGACGGGATATTGCTCTTTGTGGTACCTGTCTGCATTCTTTTAATAAACCCAGAGGGGTTTTTGTCCTTTGTTGCCCAAAATATTTGGCTACATTCCTATATATTTTTAAAATATTTTACTTTTACTTCAGTCCTTAGATTTCTGCGTTTTATAGTTCTTTGCTGATTTTCTCTTAGAATCACAGAATTGGTAAGGCTGGAAAGGACTGGACCACAGTGGGTTACCTGTTCCAACCTCCCTGCTCACCTACAGTGAGGGAGACTCCACAGCCTGTCTGGACAATCTGTTCCAGTGCTTGGTCACTTGCACAATAAAGAAGTTTTTCCTCATGTTCAGGTGGAATTTCCTGTGCATCAGTTTCTGCCCATTGCCTCTTGTCCTATTGCCTGGTGCCACTGAGCAGAGCCTGGTCCATCCTCTGGACTCCCTCCCTTCAGGGACTGATGGACATTGGTGAGGTCTCCTCTCAGTGGTCTCTTCTCAAGGCTGAACATGCCCAGCTCTGTTTAGAGTTTTAAGATGCTCCAGCCCCTTAACCATTTTTGCAGCCTTCAGATGGACCTATTTGCATCTTATTATCTTATGATCTATTTGCATCTTATGGTCATGGTACTTCACTACTTACAAAAAAGTGTCTAATTTTTTAAAATTATATCCTTTATTTAAGACATGTGTCCATCACTTTTGCCCCTGTGGTGATGGTGTAGGGGGACAGACATTCCCCAGCCCTGTCCACTGCACAGGCACTCCCGTGTGGATGCTACACCCTGCTCACCTCAGCCAGCTTTGCTGGAGGTAGGGTGTTCCCATTAAGACTCAGCTGCAATGGCATCAACTAACTGCAAGATCACCTTGGCCAGACATTGACTATTTTATTCATTCTCTCTTTAACTGAAGTTTTGTTTTAAAAGTATCTTTTTACTAAGAATTGAATTTTCTTTACATTAAAAAAATGCAAATTGCTTTAACTCAGAAGGAAAGAGAGATGCACAAGCCTAAAAATGCATTTAATATTCTGGTTGTTTTTAAAAGCAGCCTTGAAAGAAGTAGCAGATTTTGACAATGGTGTAGCATTTCAGGTAAAAATAAAAACTGAAATTATGTGTGTATAGTTCTACTACAATGGAATTTTTACAGTTAATTCCTACAAAGTACAAAATTACTCTTCAAATTGGCAACTTCATGTCCCTGCAAGCTTTTGCTGAATTTAGTTTGGTGGGAATGACAGAAACAAATTTTTTTCTTCATTTTGTTTTTGTTCTTTTTTTCTTTTGCTGTTTATGGAGTCCTGTTCTAAATATGCCACATTTGCAGACTTTCTGCTACTCTTTAAGAGTGAATGTCAGTTTTAATGGATTTAGGTTTGTTGTTCTTTGTTTTTTGCTTCTATAGAAGTTACGTGTCCATATTTTTATGTAGACATGTTCTGGTTGCCTACAGAAAGAAAAGTAATTTGTTGAGTAATCACAAGTAGAAGGGAATGTTATATAAATGTTAAATAAATCCTGTTTAAATAGCATATCTTTATTGTCTATTACAAATAATAAAGGTTTTATTCATATAACATATAAATTCATATGTTCTTAATTTAGTTTTATGTATTTGCTTTTTATCTCATATGCATAATTCAAACACTTCATATCTTTAGCACAATTCTATTGTACCTGTATAATGGTATCTGTAGCACTGTTCTAAATTTTTGTTACTAATTTTTTACTAACCCAATCTGAAAAAAAATTCTAATATTTTATCAGAGGTTTTCCAGAAATACATTTTCACACCATTGTGGATCCCTGTAGGTGACTTTTGCTTCAGGGGTCAGCTTCTAGCTGAGTCTGTTGAGGAATACATTCAATGCATGTAGCTCAGACCAGGGCACCTGTGGCACCAGCCAGGTGATCAGGCACTGAGAGAGACTCAGAGACAGCAAGAGCTGAGGGCTCAGCAAGGAAGAACCCAGAGCAACACCACAGAGACTGTCAGGGTATAAAAGCCCAGGGTTTCCTTTGTTCAAGGTCCCTCTGACCCTGAGCAGCTCTGTCACTCTTGCTGTAACACTATTAAATCAGTGTAAGGAGTCAGAGCCCTGAGATGCTGCTATGGGAGATCTGGAATCAAGGTGCTAAGGAAATCTGGTCTGACTGCATGGGAGTGGGATGTGCAGGGAGCCAGAGGGGCACCCTCGGGTCTCTGGAGCTGCCTGCTGCACAGGGGGTCAGTCCCAGCACTGAAAGCCTGTGGTGGTGGGTGTGTGACTGCCACAGTGGTATCAGAGTGGATGGAAGTTTCTTTAATAAGCTGCTGTAGCCAGAGGGCTGTTGTTGGATGGGCAGCACCACTGGCTTCATGGGTTTGCTGACAACTTTTGATGCAAAGGCTGCTGCAAAATAGCAAAGATTGGAGGGAGGGGCTGCACCAGAGCTAATGACACAGCCTGGGAGGGCAGGACCTCAGCAGGCAGAGCAAGGCCACAGTGCTACGAGGTCTTCCAGGACATCCAGAGGTGCTGTCATGAAAGGCTTCTGCTATGCCAAAATCCAGGCAGGTCTGGGGATCTGCACAGTAGAAGCACTGCAGAATTTTCTTACTTAAAGTACTTTAATTTTCTTTAACTAGACTAGCATTCACCATAGATTTTGTTGTACGTATAAACATTTGACCAAGGTTATTTTATTTCTGTAAATATGGCTAATATTTCTGGAACTGCTTCAAATATATATTGCATGCAGGCAACAATGTGACTTCTGAAGGCAAGTGTAATTTTTAATCTCATGCTTCAAGGTTGAAATCTCAACACTATATAACTCTATGTCTTACATGCATTCACTTGCCATCACGCTAAATTAGTTTTTTAATTAGAGAGGGAAAAGTTTGTGGATTTACTTGTATTACAGTAAATGCTGGCAAAGATTTTGCCACGGGTAGACAGAACCACTGCTGTAATCGCACAGTGGCAGAGCCTGCACATTGTCTGAGGCTACAGTTCTGCAGATGAGTTTCCTCTACCATGTGGCATACATCACTCTAGAGTGTTGTGACCACCCACAGGTGGACCAGGAACAAAGATTTTCCCTCCAGAAACCAGAGTTGTCACTGATAGCTTGTACTTCAGCATTGCAGCAGGTGCCATCCACCAGGGATGCAGATGCTCTGCACAGTCCCTGTGGCACTCAGAGCAAATCCTGCTTTCCAGGGAAAAGTATTTAAATCTCTTTGTGCCTGATTTAAATCTGAAGCACTCTGGTCATTTGTCTTTCCTATTTAAATAGAAATTCTCAATCACTACACTGGTGAAATACTGCAAGTAGAAACTATAAAAGTAGTGGCCTTCAGATGTAGAGCTGGACCATAAATAAGGTTTGTCTGGACCTCTCCCAGCAGCAGTTCTGTAAGTCCTCAGCCTTCTCACAGCAGAGCCCGTGTTTCTTATCATCCTCATATCCCTGCAGAGTAATTGAGCCATGCTCCACATGTGGCTGGCAGGGCTGGAGGTTACCTACTTTTTCCTGAGGAACATGCTTCCCAAAACACAGCAGGAAGCATTGAGTTCTGCACTGACACTCAAAATTACATCTTTCAACCACATATGGCAGAAAAGAAGGCAGTACTGCTCTCAGCATGAAGAGAGCATGAGGAGATCCATGTTTGTGAAAGCAGACTGTCTATAACTGGATCTGAAGTCAAGGAACGGATTACATCTAAAATTAAGATGCCATCCTTAACATTGAAGCTGCTATAAACTAAGAGGAATCTCTTTCCAACCAAATTCTATTAATGAAATTACTTTTTCAGGTAAAATGTGAGTCAACTAGTCAATCTACATGCTATCACATGGACTGTTAGCTCTTCTTAATGGCTTTTGGAAATCTGGACCACGGAAAATTATACTTGCACAGACATTTTGCTTTCCTTCATCCAACATACCACCAGTTCTAAGTTTAGAAAAAAGTCTGTGCTTATTCTCAATATAATCTTGTTTCTGTGTGTGCCAAAGTACAGAGCATTGGCAGGCCCCCACCCAGGGAAGGTAAGAGCACACCTTCAAGGAAGTGGCAGATGGACCAGGTGAAGCCTTTCATGCAGCAGAATTACGTAACTTCTTACTCACAAGCAAAACAACGGATCCTTTTTTGGCACTTAGTGCTTTCTAGATTTGATAAAAAGGACACTGTCTGGTCCTCAGAATGAGTAACATCAGCCAGACAACTTGCTTGAGCAAAAATCTGCAAGCATATTTGCTGCAGGCAGCTGTCTTCCTCCTCATTGTATGATGCAATCCCAGACACTGGCAGGGGTGACAGAGCTGCCCTTTACCAATGTGTCACCTCTTTTCAGGTTTCCATATAAGATATGTATCTACAAGGTCCTGGTCTGATAATACTTATGAAGAAAAGCCTTGTTGCACTCAGCATATGGAAGTTGTAACCGGTAACCAAACAGATGTCTTTAAATCCCTAATTAGTACAAAAGCTGTGCATTACAAATTGGTAATTTTCAAAATATTTCATGAAAGAGATGATTTTGAATGGAGCATAGTTAACATAAAAACTATCTTTGATGATGAAGGATCTCATAAGAAAGATGGCAGGTGAGCAGTCACAGTTCGCTGTGGTCTGAACATGGTGTGTAATGGCAGCCAAACGTGTCGACAAACATGCCAACACACATGGGACATAGTCAAAAAGTGGATTGAAAGCAGAAAAGAAAACTATGTTTTATCACTCTCTAATGCAGGAAAGAGAACTATATTTTATCATTCTCTAAAATGCAACATCTAGAGCAGAATGAATGCAGCCTCTCTCTCTCAGAGCATTAAAGAAGGAACAGTGAAGGGCAAAAACCACAGTTAAGTGGTTGGAACAGCTGCCTTAAGGGAAATACTAACAGGTTTTCGACTTTTCAGTGTGGAGAGGAGAAGGCTGAGGGGGAAATGGCAGATAATTTCAGTTTCACATATCGAGTGAAATTCTAAACAGCATCTCTTATTGCTGCTTTGCCCTCTTTTCTCAGAAACAGCACAGAGCTGGAAGCACCACAAGTCCAAAGCAGTAGGGCATTTCTTCTCTCTGGGTCTGTAGATTGTATTTTGATAATTATCATGGGGCAGTCTGAAGTCCATAAACCAAGGAATATCAATTTGCTTTTCTAAGCTGCCCTGGCAACCTCTGTTCCCAGGGCTTCATCAGCTGGGCACACCGCCCTAGCCCCAGCAGAGATGCCAGTGGAGCTGCCTCTGTCAAAGTTCATGTGCTGCAAATCCTACCATGGGTGCTAAGGGAGCATTCTAGCTCCAGTGGCTTACTTCTGAATGGAGCAAGGTGAGGAGGAGCAAATGCAGCCATTCATGACTCAAGATTGCACAAAGGAAGGAGGAAAACCTTAAAGCGTAGAAGACTGAGAATAAAGTTAAGAAGCAGCTAAAAATTGTGGCAGCAAAGCTTGAGAGCATCCCACTGGGCACCACTCAAGGATCAAGGTGTATAGAGAGGGAATACATCCTGAGCAATGTGAGAGCAAAGCTGTGGATTGTAGAAATACACATATGTTACTGAAAGCCACAGGTAGACACAAAAATACAGCCTGGCCATGCCAAAGTTATTGCAGTCCATTCTGAGCTCAGTGAAATTAGACCAGTGAGCAATTCAGTGAAACATCCCCTGCATCAGAGAATGGGTGCAAAGTTTAGTGGAGCTGGAGGTCCTTCCTCCAGAGGAGCAGTCACCAAGCTCCCCCCTCATCCCTGCATGGGAGGGCCAGCCCCAGCTCAGGTGGGCAGTGCCAGGTCTGGGGGGGACATGGTGTCCCAGGTTTGCCACACCCACTAAGGGCAGGTGGGGAAAAAATGCTGGTCCCTGCATGCAGTTAATACAGATACAGGAGCTGAAGTCAGGCATCCTTCAGTGTATCCACGTGCCAGTCTGAATTTGCTCATTGAAGTTCCCACTTGCCTTTCTCCAAAGAGAAGTCAAAGGTCTTGTCTGGGTAACCTTTGTGTCTAACAGGAGGCTTTTGAATGCACACATACCGAGTATCAGAAACAACTCCTATTTAGAAAGTAATTTCATTTCAAAATGACTCATACATAAATTTCAAGACTAGAGGAAGTATGTTACCTAATCATTTTCTCAGGAAATTATTAACCATGTTCCAGGTAGCACTATAAAAATTAGGCACACAGGACTGGTGTGTTCTCCCATGGGTGTGTTGTCCCCGTTGTCTGACAGCAGTTGCAGTAAAACTGCTGAAATCACAAGTAACTTGCATAGTGAATTTCAGTGGCTCTGAAAAAGGAAAAAAAAAACAAACAAAAAACCATTACCTTGATGATGTCACATTTGTGATTACAGAGGATAAATATAGAAGTATTGCAGGCCCCTATGTGAGGTGGTCACTGAGGGAGGAGTGGGGCTTGCTGCAACATCTGTGGGAGATTTCTGGAGTGACAGTGCCAAGAGGGGAAGGTGGGGAAGTTGTCAGGCTGCACACTAACATCATGGGTTCTCTGGTCATGCCATATGCTGGGATTCACCCTTTTTCCTGCAGCCATCCCTACCCTGCATTGCATCTTCACATCTGGCCCATGGTCCCTTCTGGAAGCATGAAACAAGGCTTCTCCACAGCTTTCTGGAGCATAGTGAAGAGAATAACATGGTGCTCCCTTTTTTTAACTGCAGGGGGTTACATTTAGAGAATTAGAAGTCACTCTATAAACCTCCCATAGAGTCTGCCATGTTTAAAAGTGCTGGCAGTGTATGCCCAGCAATGTGACATGTTAGCAAGAGTTTAACACAAGATGCTACATGTGTCTTAGGTGCAACTTCAAACCTACAGTTGCATGGGTCTTACAAGTGAAAAAACACAAAAGAAGGTGTGTGTTTTTTCTTCCCTCTCTGTCCTTGCTATTACAATGAACCAGACTGGAGGGGACAGGCAAGGCAGACAAATATCTTTAAATATTATTTAACGCACTTGGAAGCCACATCTGATAAAACCTGCAGTGTGCTGAACACCATCTCAGCCCACAGCATTTGTCCCCCTCACTGAGCAATGAGTTAGTCCAGGAAAGATAGCCAGAGGATGACCAGCCCCACAGCTCACATTCATTTATCTCCTGTTCTTGTGGGTCAGGCACAGGAATGATTTACACGATTCATTCAGCTCTACAGTCTTCAGAGGTGTTGCAAGAAATGAGTTGCAGGGTTTACTTTTGGAGAGTCAGTAGTTTAGTAGTCCAGGGATCTCATCAGTACATTGTCTCTTCTCTGTGTGCCACAGCTGTTTCTAAAAAGCTTTCCCAGGGAGAAAGAAGAGCTGTAGCAGATTGTAAAGACACAACTCATCTGTTTTCTTCCTCTGCAGCAGCCCTCTGTAGATCCCATTATCTTCATCAGTACTGCTGCTGTAAAGAGCCCTTTCTTCCATTTGTATCTGAACCCCAAAAAGCCCAAGAGAGAGGACTCAGGTCTTCACAGCTTTCCATGGGGTTGGTGTTGAAAGGCTTGTGAGAGTCAAATCCACAGTATATACACTGATTTTATTGAAAATATCTTTCTTTTACTTGACTAAATTTTATCAATAGTTCTCCCAAGTACAAGATCCTATAGCACCTTGCAAATCCACATAGTGCCATAATAACGAGTGTGTTTTCTACCAAAGCATAACTAAACTTTTCTTTATGCAGCTCATCTGTCATGATTAAAGATTACAGAGCTGGGCATGCTCTGTAATTCCTCTTACAAATCTGATCTATCTTCTTGAAGAGAGCTTTTTATAACAGCTATTTCACAATAATTGGCATTTTGTGTGTTCTTAGACTTTTTTTTTCTGTACTTATTTTCTTTTATTTTATTTGGACTCTGTGACTTTTGCCGTTTTGGCCTTGGTGTGCTCAGTGCTGTGACTCACGTATTCCACAGCCACTGCCAAATCTCTGGGTCCAGCATTGTAATTATCACATTAGGATCTGTCATTGTAGCCCCGACTTAATAAACAGCAGAACAGTGATTAGAATCGCTGATTGATCCATTCCACAGTTTTGGACACTCACATCTGAGATGAACAGAGGGACTGTTAAAGATATTAAATACTTGAAATATCAGCATTCCAGAGTAAATTAGTTCTAATCAGTCATTCCAGGTACACTAGCTTTTATAAATAGTAAGAGTTGCTGTATTTGGTAATCTGGTGATGACTGACTAAAATCATGACTCAGATTAATCTCATGACCTGCAAGGGAAAACCCCAGCCCTTCCTCCATATCCAGCTTGCTGTAGCCATTAAGATCAGAGCAGATGGTTTGGGTTCCTTCAGGTGGAACTCACAGTGCCCTTCAGGAGTGCATCTCAGGCACTGCAGTCCCTGGTGGACATTCAATCCACAGGCCAGACTAGATCAGGTTCAAAACAAGAAAAGCCCTGAAACGTGCAAAGTGTAGATGCTCAGCACCAGCTCTCTCACTCCACACACACAGGTGAGAAATAAAACACTCTGGTGATGTCTGAGCTACAGTTCCATGGGGGAGATGCTGCTACAAGTGGATTTTCACCCTACAGCTTCCCCCATGCTCTGCCTGAAAACCTAAGGCAAGCATGGAGCCTGCAGGGTGAACCAGAAGGGCCATGAGAGGTTGACTGGGACGTGAAAGGTGGAGGCATATGTTTAAATTTTTTTTGGTGCAAAGGCAGCACTGTGCTGTTCAGAGCCGCTCCAGAAGATGGAATTGCAGTGATGCCTGCTTGCTGTGAACAGGGAAAGTCAGGGGACATGCCATGCCCACTGCACAGCTCTTTGTGGCAGCTTGTGACATCTCAGGGGAATGGGCCTACCTCGCTGGTTTTTCTTTGAAAAATCATATGTTTTAGAAGGAAATTCTGTTATCCTGGAAGGAGTGGAAGGAGATGAGCGAGGATATGAAAACTTACTGGGCAATTCCAAATTTTTTTCATGCCGTCGATGGATCCTGATATCATAATGATGTTATGAACATGGATGGCTTTTATTCCTAAGGAGTGTATGGTCAACATGGACACTTTGCATTTCTTCAAAACCTGCTTGGTTTAGATTTGTAGCTCGACAGATATAGAACAGACTAAGGAAATGTGCTGCTTGCATACAGCTGTACTTTCAGTTAATAAATACAATCTTAAAAATTAATTTGTGCAATTTTGTTTTCATTTTTGAACGGGGGCAGGTTCAGAGAGTTTAAAAGTTCTGAAAACCAAATTCTCTAGACTGCTCTGGGTTAACCTTAAGTTGCATACTGACAGCTCGAAAGCATTCATCCAAAATCCAGCAACATCTTTTCTGTGCTCATTTCAAAAGGTTTCTTTTTTCTGTTCTTGTCAACACTTTATTCTAGATCAGAAATTTCTTTCCAGGGAGATATTAATACCTCACAAGCATTGTGCCATTCTGCAATGGGATGTTTTACCCCTAGAGAACTTCTAGAAATCATCTCCTCAGCAGAGGAAATTGTGGGCATACATTCAGCATGCTCATTCCTGTCCAGAGCATTTGGTATATTAAAACTGTGCAGCCCAAAATGGGGAGTCCAAGTTTCACCTTATTAGTGTTACATGTTTTTGCCTTCATTATCTGGGAAGATGAGCTGCCAGGCTGGAGATTTGGTTTTTCTGAGTCACGTGGTCAAAAATGTAGAGTCATTACTGTACAGTCACCACTCTGACCAGCATGGCAAGAGGAAAGTAGCACAAATATGCCCAAGAGCAAGTGAGGATTAGGGCACAGCATGCCAGCTACCTGCTTTCTGTCCCTCAATGTTTCATTTCACTTCTCTTCATCTCCAAAACTGGGGTAACAGCACTCATCTACATTTCTAAAGTCTTTACAGCTAAAGGCCAAACACCTTCGCTAGGAGTGATTAATTTTTAACTCTGTCACCACAACCCCATTTTTATATGAGGGATATTGTGCACTCATCTTTGAGGCTCCTGGTGCTTCCTGCCTTGAGATGTTAGGTTGCATGGAGTCTGTGTTCAGAGGTGTAAGGAATCCCCACTGCCCTTCCCTAGCAGCAAATCTGCCCAGTGTGCACAATCCTTTCTCTACTCGAAAACAATCTTAGGGATTTTCTACTGAGACTCAAAGGCAGTCATACATTTTATTTATTTTATTACAAGGCATGTAAAAACTTGCATATCTGAAAAAAGATATTGAATAGAAAATGGTAATAAAATTAACATTATTATCTTAAGAAAATTGGTAATAAATACATTTTCCCTTGACATTAAAATGCTTGTTATTTTGCACAACAATAAATACAGCATAGCTCTGGCATAGAGAAAGGCCAAGGATGGATACAAGAAGTCCATGAAGTGGCATAAAAAAAGCTCAGGTGATTTTTAAAGGTTTGGCATCCTGCACTTGATGCACTTTGATACAACTTGCACTTTAATTTTACTATGATTTTTAAACAGACCCATAGTATGAAAACATAAGAGGAAAATTTGTTTGACTATAGGATTTTTCCTTTGAAAATATTTAAAGTAAGAGACGTGTAAATTCACTGAAACTAATCCTCAAAATAAAGAAAAAATACCGAACAGGTGTCTTTGTGGTTATTCTACAAAAATGCTTTTTTTTTTCAGCTGTGGGTGCTCAAGTCTGACCAGCCAACTGACAAGGGACAAATCTCCAGTCAGTTCCTCAATTCTTTACACAGTTTTAAAAAAGAAATGTTAATAAGAAGGAGAAAGAGTAAAGACAGTAGTATTCACTTCCCAAGTTATTGAGTTTGAGGTTCTTACACTATTATTCAAAGGTGAGAGGAGAAAGAACAAGTGTATTCCAGAACAGCTCCCAGCATAATTTTGGGTCATTCTGGTCTATACTTTTAAAACTACTGACAAAGAAAAAAAAAAAAAAAAAGGAAGAGATACTTCCATGCACTGTGCTGTTCTTATGCCAGCACATCACAATCACAATGTGAACCTAAGTCACTGATAGCCCAATCTAATATAGATTGATTGATTGTCCTATGACAAAGTTAGATAATGTCCACAAAATGCCACAAGCTCTGTCAGAGTCCAGTATTCTTAAAGTACTGATAGGTCATGGCAAGACTTGGACTTGAGTTTGAAGGCCATGTTCTTGTTGTTCTTGGCAACTATCTTGCCCCAGAACCGCCTGGCTTTCTTGGGGATGCTCTCTCTCCGTTTCTGCAGCGCCAGTCTCTTCTCGTTCTTCTCCTTGCTGTCCCTCCGGAGCCGGACCTGCCGCACGATGCCCTCGAACAGCTCCTTCACGTTGTGCTGCACAGCTGCCGACGTCTCAATGAACTTGCAGTCAAACACCACGGCACAGGCTCGCCCCTCTGCAAAATCCAAGGTGGACACATGGTTACATGGGGCCACAAGGCACAGGAAGGGGGGACCAGGACAAGCTGCCACGTGCGGGGGAGTCAGAGCCACCAGGGAATTCCTCAAGCCTGATAAAGGCACAGATAAGTCTTTAATCACCTGATGCTCCCTGCTAGCCCGTGATCCATCTGCCCTGTGTCACAGCTGCTTCCCAGAGGAGGGGGGGTTAATCCCCTCCCAGTAAAGCCCAGCCTGCACTGCTGGTGTGAAGGTAGCACAGAATGACGGATTTGATTTGGGACACTGAAGGCTGGGAGGTCAGCAAAGCCTCAACATCACCTGGCCACCTTTGATGCAGACTCCCTCAAGCTGCACTGAAGGGTGATGATGGCACTCTCCAGGCACACAGCACTGGACACAAGGCACTTTGCTCCTCCACGGGCCATAGGTGTGAACCAGAGCCTTGGAACTGTGGCAATTTCAGTGAGAATACATACATGTACAAAACCCTAATAAAGGGTGTCTATGGCTTTAGGGGTACATCCGAAATCATGGTTCTTATCCTCAATTACATGAGCCTAAGCTAAACCTGACAGCTGTCTTTCACACACAAGCCAATTTATTTTCTTCTGGCTTGCTGTGAATTCATTGCCAGGGCCACTAAAGTAACATGGATTCACCTGCCATCTTTCTAAACAACTTGCAAGCTGGGCAGAGGAATGAGAAGGCAACTCTGAGGTCCCTATGAACCTCTCAGTTCAAGCCCTTCACTTGGAGCAGCTGTGACAGGAGCCAGAGGAGCTGCACACGTCCACAGAGAAAGCAAAAAAAAAAAGTCTAGCTCAACTGGGAAACAGAAGAGCAGAACAGCTGCAGAGAGAAGAACCCATGTTTCTGATGGGCCAAGATAAGAACATCTAATGCATGGCTGTGTATTAGAGTGTGTCAGTCTTAGGGAAGACACTCCAAGAAGAGATTTTACTGACTGCAGATGTTGAGAGCCAGCAGCAGTGTTCCAACAGTCACTCCATTCCTATTTATGGGCTTAGTGGTTATTCATTTGTGTGCAGCCAAGGGAAGGCTGATTTAGCATCCCAAAGCAAGGCAGTAACGAGACCTTTTCTGAAAGGCTGCACAGTTCCTACCCAGACTAGCAAAACAAAGATTGAGAGGGAATTTTAATTCATCAGGGAGGACAGAGAACTGGTTATAAAGAATAGAAATTTTGGCAGCAGAATAAAGGGGGCTAAACTTGTTATGCATAAACATGCATTGGGAATACAAAGGGTTTCCAGCTACCAGAGAAATCACATATTGCAGTGGTCTTACACTAGGAGCTGGAAAGGAAGAAATCCCATTTATGATGGTACTTAATAAATATAGAAAAGGGATTATCTGACATATAACAGTATTACCAAGGAAGGCTTAAGGACTTGGCAGACCCTTCCCAGTCCTCTGCACTCTTTTCCAGTCCTCTTTTATTTTATTACTCTTTTATTGCCCAACTCTGATCACAGTGTACTCCCTCAGCCAGAGTACTGCAGTTTGTCCAAAAGCTACTAGATGGCTTTTAATGTTTATCTCGGGTTTATGCTCATCATTTCCTTACCTGCCACTGAAACTTCACGGCACCTGACAAGGTCACTTTTGTTGCCAACCAGAATAATGGGGATGTCTTCTTTCTGGCGTGCCCTGCGGAGCTGTATTCTGAGCTCAGAGGCCTTCTCAAAGCTCGCCCGGTCTGTGATGGAGTAGACGATCAAGTAGGCGTCTCCCACTTGCATGCAGTGGTCTCGAATCCATTCTCCCTCACGCTGTTCAAATTAAATGGTCAGACAGCGTTATGCCCAGAGCAGATTTTACTTAGAAAGTAAAACATTAGAGAATCCAAATGCATTCCTGCTGTAAACTGTAATGGGTATGGTTTGAATCACAGTTATACTACAAGTAATTCCAATGTGCTGATGGTATGAATACTTCACCACAAAGGAGGGCAAAAACTTGCCCCAGATAATTTATTGTGTTGGCTTTAGGCTGGAATGAACACGGTCTGGAAAGAAAGCTTGAATGTTTTGCTTTATTGATAAAAAAATGAAGACTTGAACTTCTCAGGCTCATAGTGTGGAGCCATTAGGCATGCTTGGCTTGATGCGTGGTAGGGTTAATCCTATCTCTTCCCTGATTCTGATGTATGGAAACACCTATTTTCTTTCCCAAAGGAAATTTACTTTTTATATTAGCAGTTATTCATATACACTTTCAGCATTTGACTAGAACAAATTAAAGTACCTTATTATCCCACATATCGAGCAGTATAACAGTCGCACTTTCCCCGTCCACCATCAGAGTTCTTTCATACGTGTCTTCTGGAAAGAAAAAGCAGAAAGGTTAAGGATATATTATTGTGAGTCATCATATACATTAAAAAACTCCAAGTTGTTGAATGTGGAGGATTTGTTCACAGAGTTATTGAGCCAAATTTTAGGCCGGCCCACATCCAGTTCTTTCCTCATTTCCATCAGCACTGAATCTATGCTCTGTTCATTATTGGTTGCCTTACTTTCCATGATAGATGAAGGAGGCTGAAAGATCAGGAAACAAAATGTTCATTATTTTGGCTGATAGTCTCTTTATCTTATGTGGGAGAGAGAAAATAGAACCAGTGGAAGAAATAACCAAAGGCTGAACATTTGCCCCATGGGAGCAGCAGAGTCCAGCGAGGCTGAGTAATGGAAAATATTTGCTTTCGCTTTAGCATGGACAATTTACGGGTGAACAGTCACTGCTGCTGAGAGCAATACAGCGAACAGCCCACCAAGTGAGAGGGACAGGGTGTTGTGAGACAGCAGCTGCTGAGTCTGAGAGACACTGAGACTTCTATTGCACACTCTTTCCCATTACACAGTTTCCCACATCACCTTTGATGTCAAATAGCAGAAAAATGAAAAAAGCACAGGTAAGTTATTTTGTACTGCAGCCATAAAAATTCATATCTAGATTATAAATGCCATGTAGCAAAATTTTACTTAGATCTAAGAAGGCTGTTGCCATTCTGAATTTTGATCAACCCTGTGAAATTTGCTTCAAATAACAATCTTTCTTCCTTTTTCCCCCAAGCCAGGGACATTAGGATGACCAGTGAGGGGTTTGGACCCATTTCTAATCTCACACTAGTAGTCAGTGAAAAAAAAGCCAGTCTTATAGTACTGCAGCATTTAAAGGATCTGTCCCAACCACACTTGTAGATAGGACTGTGTCTGACCTGTCCCTCATAAGATTTCTGCTGTGCACTGATGAAGTGAACTTTCCCCTAAATTGTAATCAGAGCCTTTCATCAAATTTAGGGATCTACAGCCCAGCAAAAGAATAAGCCAAAAATATTACACATTTAAAATAGTCAGATGGAGCCCATGCTTAAAATGTCAAGACTAAAAAGACAGCAAATCTCTAGGAGTGGTTTCCCTTGAGGTCTCAAGAGTATGAGGCTTGTGTTCATGCTCTCCATAAAAGCAGCTGTACTCCTCTGTGAGCTGGCTACACTGAAGCTATTCTCTCATGTTATAAAATTTCCAGTGTGTAAGCTAAAATTCCAGTTTGTAAAGCTAAAGTAAATAGTTTCTTCAAGTGACCGAGCATCTGTGAGAGAATAAACTCCATACACACCAGAGGACAAAATCCAGAAGACTCCTGCACTGCATTACATATAGAGAAGCTACAAATGCATAATCACACTCCTTGAAAATATTGTGCCTAAACAGTCATATTCAGCACTGATATTCAGTCATATCCAGTCCTAAGGAACTTCCATAGAATATAAAACACACTGAAAGTAAATGCTTAGTTAATTTAATGCTGTTTTCGAAGCTGACACTAAAAAATGAGAGATAACAACAGCAAGACTTCCAATTATCTCTTCAGAGCTTGAAAATCTGTCACTGCTGTACTCCAAGCAATGCTGCTGGGAATGCAGTGGAAAGAGGGAACCACAGGGCTTCATATGAAGGAGAAGAAAACTGCCTAACAGGCAAAAAGCTGCACTTTCTGATGGCTTGTCCAAGGATCCTACTCTACTTCAGTCGTTTAACACTGGGAAAACTTTTATCAGAGATACTCCAGGATGAAGAGCTGGTAGAACTATGGAAAAAGTTAATGGCAGAAGCTGAAGGCAGAGCACACCTAAACCAGTGAATTCCAAATCCCCAAAAGGCACAAATCTCTGTGTACCAGTCTGAGACAGCAAGCAAGGAAAATGTGAGTCTGGCCTTCCTGATACTGGGCTTTTTAAAATCCTGGGCAAAACTTCTCCTAACTGAATAGTTAAACACAAAAAAGAAGCTGTCCTGCCTATGCCCCATTGAAGGCTGGAAGAGAAGCCCAGAAATTCTCTGTGGTAGCACTGGCACCAAGGGAATACAGGCAGGAGACAGAAGGGATGTGGGGGAGACAAAGAAAGCCCTGCATAGTGACCAACAAAACCCAGCACCAAACTGCATGTCCTCTGAAAGCAAGAGTAACTACATCCTTAGAGCAGATTTCTGTGGCATTACAATCCTTCCACATCAACATCTTGTACACAATATAGCTCAGGACTTGGTGCTACAGCTTCTGCATGGTCTGATCTTTGGGATTAAAGAACACTCTGCAATTCTAAACAAAGAAAGGGGGGAAAGCAAGGGGGAAGCATCAAAGAACCCTACAGCTTGTGTCTTTCCCCCAGTAGGCAACAGGAGTTTTCCTACTCTGTTGAAGGAGCTTTATCTTTTTTCCTCCTGGAGGAGCCCACACTTTGTAAGTAACATGAAACAAGGTTTTTACTCAAAATTTAAAATATTTTACTCCAAGTTCATGCAGCCTGTTCTAAGGCAATGTGTTTATACAGAAAGACTGAGATGACTTCTAATGACAAATATATGATTTTAAAGTATTTAATTCTTGTAAATCGTGAGGACCTTCAGTTTCTTTCTCTCCAACAAGGAAAGCTGTAGTCAGCCCTGAGGTGCCAGTGGTGACACAAATGTTGGACCAACATGAAATCTGAAGCAGACTCTTGTGTAGCATCATCACAGGCAGGAATGAAGCCGTTTCTAACAGGTATTTTGGAATGAAATAGCACGGGAATCTGAATTGTTGTCTTTCAGTGGCTTGCAATAGTTGTTGGAGAGCATCCTACTCATCTTATTTTGCTCTCTTGTTCTCTTAAAAGAGCTGCCTGAGTTCAATCAGTTTTGATGATCAGACCCAAATGTTTGTTACCTCTGGTTTATATTAAACGGCCTCTCTCTTTTGCTGTGCCAATTACTACAGGCAGAGCTGACTTCAGGCAAGCAGCAAGAGCCCAGGACATAATGACCTACCTCCCAGCACCTCACAGTCGCTGTCAATGCTGTCGTGCACCCCTGCAAAGATGTTGGCCAGCGAGGACTTGCCCACGCCGTGCTCCCCGATCAGCACCACGCGGTAGCAGCTGCTGCCAGACTCGGAGGAGATGACGGAGTCGGATGACTCCGAGGACCAGCTCCTTCTGTAATATTCATCAGGACTGATGGTGTATCGTTTCTGTGGGTTGTACTCATTGGAATCTTTCTGGACCAGCAGATTCTTTCCATCAGCGGGGATGCTCCATCGCTGCTGCTGCTGGTGCAGGCTGCTGTTGTGGGTGCGACGCATGGTAACATTGTTGAGAGTCATTTTTAAACCCTAGTGAGAAATAGGGAAATCACAAATGTTAACCACAAAATACTTAGAAATACTCTCTTACTAGCTTCAAGGGGCCACATCATGCTCCTCTGTAGGGACCTAATATGTGAGAAAGGAAGAACTAGCCTTTCTGCACTCTTGGTGGCGCACAAAGAAATATTTTAGTTATTAGCTAATGAGACAGAGCCTGTTTCTTAGGGATAATGCCACCTTCACATGCTAAATCCCATCTTGTTTAGCCTTTACTAGCTCAGGGCTGTGCTAAATGCAGCCCAGTCCTGGTAAGAGGGAGGCATTGCTGTGTGCCAGGAGGAGCAGGAAGGGACAGTGCTCACCACACCGGTCCTACACAGCAGCTGCAGCCCTGCCAAGAGACTGCCCGTGGTACAGGCAATTTCACCTCCTTTTGGCCGGACTGGGGACAGAGACACTGGTCTCAGCTGTCTCTGGCTGCCAGTGCAGCTGGGTGTACAGCACCTTTCTCATTGTCTCAGTCAAGAGCTGAAACTCTTGGGAATGCAATAAGGCATGATTCACTGCACTCTCAGACAATGCAGTGATGCATTCATACAAACAAGTCTTGCTGTGATGGGGTGGATTTGGGTCTTGTCTGTGGCCAGGTAAACAGAGAATGATTCTGCCTCAGACAGTGACTTTTTGGCTGGTAAGAGGGAGGACGTAGTGAAATACAGTAGCTTTTCTGAGGAGGTACAAGTTATAGCTTCTACAGGAGACATAACCGGAAGAAAAGGCTCATTAATTTATAGATATTAAATCAATAACTTCATTACCACACAACTAATTAGATAGGTTCACTCTTCTTACATAAGCATAGCTTTTAATTACATTTTACTCAGCAAACTCTATTTTGCCTTGCTTGGAGGCAAGAGAAGAGTGATGTCATTCTCACAGGCCAATAGCTACCATTTTTAGGAAAGTTACTTTGATGCATTCCAGCTCCCAAAGTGATCATTCTTTAGACATTTTTCTTTTTTGCCCTATAGCTGATGTTTCTCTGCTCTCTCCTCCATATCAATAAATAGGATAATTGTTCATAAAATTCACCCAACCACTTTCAAACCTCAATAATAGGTGATGAACAATAAAAAAAGTACAGTAAAGCAACAAGTACAAATTGCTATTCTTCTTCATACAAAACTATCTGAAACCTTCTGTGAATAAATTCCCAGCAGGACCTAAGACAAATATATAGAAAAAGCACTGTCTGAACTTATTACAGCAAGCACCATATTTTCTCTGTGATGTGCAGTACTTTGGGGCAAAATGAGATCGTTTGCATGGTCCTAGTCACAGTAACTTTGTCAGCTAGAAATATATCTAAAGAAGAAATCATGCACTAAGCAAAGGCTGCTTCACAAACAAAATTAAATATTTACTGTGGTTGAATTCCAAAATGCACTTTTCCTTGCAGTATCCCCATTGAAAAGACCAGATGAAGAAAGTCAGATCTCATTCAGTCAAACAACAAAAAGTAACTCATAACCTGCAACAAGCAGTCACTCACAAAACCATCACAAACACTTCACAATTTAGCCTCTAACAAACTGTCATCCCTCATTTAATAAAACCAAACGAGTCCCTGTCACACACTGTGCTCCAAGTTCAAACTGGTTTTGCTACCCCATACTGCATTTAGCTGCCTGGGTCTCCAACACCTCCAGGAAAAAAACTGGCTCCAAATCCACTCTTACTTGTGCCAGGCTCCTGCAGCCAGTCCAGTCCTTTGCTCCCAGTGCCCTTCTCTCTTGGTGGGCTGTGACACACTGAGCAGCTCTGCCGAAGTAAATCCTCTCCTGTGCTGGGGCTGCCTCTTTAATTCTTCCTCAGCAAACCTGGTTTATATTAAGCCCATCTGATCAGAGACAGGGCTTTTCCGTGACGTGGCTGGCCTTTCCATACAACAGCCAGCCCCCAGCTGGGAGGAAGCAGACATGCAGAAGAGAAAAAACTTGCAAACAATCTCAAAAGACTTACTCAAAATCATGTGATTGTTTTAATATTGCCAGTAAAATAAACACTTTTGGTTCTTGTATGATGAAAACAGGAAAGTGGAACAAAAATAAATAATACATGGCATTTAACCTCAGGCAGCTTTTAATTCAAATGTTATCAAAATTAATGACGATTTTAAAATCACCTAAGTTTATTTAGTGCATGAAATTCTGTAAACGCATTATGAATCAGTTCTCTGTCTGCAAAACACACTTAACCCCCTGCTGGACAAAACATTTTTCTGGAATAAAATATCTGAATATTATTTTGAAATTTTTTAGAAGTAGGAATATTATTCTAGGGGCTTTGCTGTTTTTTTTTTTTTATTCTTTGTTTTTAAGCAAAGTTTAAAAAGTTTAAAAGTTTCTTTGTTTCTTGTTTTTAAAGCTCCAATATTTACAAACCTGTTATTCTCTGTCATCCTCCAACTGACTGTACCCAGTCTCCTGAACTGCATAACTATCTCTCACTTCTGCTTCAATATTTTACTAGCAAGGGCTTGAAAAGACATCCAACTATTAATTGAGTGTTACTGCAGCTGGATGTTGGCAAAGATGCATCAGAACACTCAAAGTCTGCACAAAGTCACACAGTGCTGATGCTGTGCACAGGAACAATCACTATGTAGTGTACATGCCACAAACCTAGGGTCTGGTCCTTAAAATTCTATAGCCTCAGAGCTGATTGGCAGGAGAAATTTTGCCAGAAGGAAAAAAAATCCAAACCTGTTGAAACTTGTAGCAACATACTTCTTAATTAACAGAGGAAGAGTAAGAAACTGTGACAGCACTACTTGCTAGAGCTCCACAACTTTTACAGAAGTATACATAAACCCTGTAGTCAGCTCCCAGTTATCCACTCTGGAAACAATGAGGTCCATATTTTTACATATTTACATTTTATCTTTACATATTTACATTTTATATTTACATTTATATTTACAATGTCCTGGTCCCTGAATCTAATAGGACAAGTTCTTATCCTAGAAAGTCTGAACAACTTTGGTTTTAAACAGGGGAAATATTTTTTTCCATGCTACAGGCAAGCAAATCTTTAACTTACAATGTACCTTTATTGAAGGGAGCACTAATGTGCAGAAAATATTTTTTATTAACACTGCAATTGAAATCTCCTTGCTTTGTTTCGGCTTTGGCTTCATTGCATTCCTGTGTCTTTCATTTTTGTTTTCTTTTCAGGGAGCCATTGTCAAGTTTTAAAAGCCAAGTGCTTTTCACAAAGCAATAGGTACTCATCAATGTACATGGAAATTATGCAGATCTACCAAGGGTAGAATTCAGCAGAAATTTGCCCTGATTTTCCTTCACCTGTATTTCAGTGCTTGACAGCAGCTAAACTGGCCCCAGGTCCTGCATCTTCACCTCACCTGTCTCTTACATCAGGCTCTGGGCTTCTGCTGCTGACTGATAATCCCAAGGAGCACAAAGTGCCACGTCCTTCCATGTAGGTTGTACAGAAGGACTTGTAATATTGACTGCACAAAATGTAAATACAACTCTGTCCAGGATGGTTTGTGCATTGGACAGTACTTTACAAAAATACTTTTCCTGTGGGCATACTCAACTGAAGTTGCTTGGTTTTTTTGGTTTTTTTTCACCATGAAGGTGAGTGGGTGGTTGGAGTACAATGCTCTGCACCTCAGGTTTGCACAGCTCTCTGGAAGTTGTGTGTAATTTGTCACCACTGAATAAAAAAGCAAAACCTGTCCACTGCAGGACTGGAGAGATTTATGGCCAGAGTGATTGCAGCAGAACTGCAGGCTCTAATGTCTCACCCAATTGTTTAACATATATCACAGCAGAAAGCGCAGACAGAAGAAATAAACCAAAGTCAGAAAAGCCTTTGTGTTTAGTTGTAGTTACTGTTAGATTAGGAATTGCTAGACGTCATCTTTCATATCCTCTCCATAAAATTCAAGGCAGACAAAGAAAACAAGTCTCTCCAGTACCACACAATATATCTCTTCTATAAAGCCATCCAGAAGGGTTGTCCCAACATGGCATGAAGTGCTTGTACTTGGGGAACTTGCACGTGTGTTCTCCTTTGTACTGTCTCTTCTGAGCCTACTCTGGTTTTCCATCTGGATAATCAACAATTAACTCTCCAGGTCCCATTCTGCACTACACATCCACAGGGTGAAGCATTGTTGCTCCTCAGAGAATGCCATCAGCACGCATGAAATTCATTCTATCTGTGGGGGAAACACTTTCTCACTTGTTTTTAAAGCTGAGCAGAGATGCAACCTTTTTAGCCTCTGGGTACTTACTAACAAGGGAGAACAGCAGGTTGAATACTGAAATATATGAGCTTAGTCCTTCTCAGAGACAAAAGCAATCTGATGGAGAGGTTGCAGTCTGGTCTGTTCAGCCCTTTTGCACTCTTTGCTGGTCAACACTTCCACAAGTCTCGTGGCTGCCCAGGACACTGGCACAAGAAGACACAAACCATAAGGCCAGTGCTGTCACAAAGCACATGAGTGCTTGAACGTAACTGCCTGGTGCAATACTTAAATTCAGAGGCGTTGTTTTTCTTCCATCTTATCCACTCTCTGTTTCATTAATCACATCTTAAAGGAATTCTCCCTGCAGCCAGGATGAAATAAACATTTTAGAGTAGCAGCTCTGCAATCCTTTCCCAGCCAATTACAATTAGGCCAGGTGATGCCCAGAGCAATTAGGCAAAAAATTCCCATTGGATATAAAAGCAGTGCTTTTTAGCTGACACTTAATTTGCCAGTTTGAATTTATGTATATGATGGCAAAAGTAGTTCCTCAAACCTTCTGGTGTAAGGGTTATCCACAGAGAGGACATAAATCATCTTGTAGTGGGAGGGAAATTCAAGGGAGGAAAAAAATTTTTAAAAATCAGGAAAAACAAAATTCAGAATTCTTTTAATGAAAACTGAATGCAGCATGCTTGAAAGTGCACTTTCTCCCTATACATCCAGCAGAGGAGTTCACCTTCATCCTTCCCCTCACAAGGCCTGACTTAGTGGACTGTGTTCCCAATAGTGAGTTGCCTGCACAGGCAGTGAATGGGGTCTGCCTGCCTAACTCTCCTCCAGACCATTGTGGCATTTCACATTTTGCTCTGTTTCTCACATCTGGCAGTGCTGGCAGGCCCCTGGCTATTCTCAGCCCTACCAACAACAGCAGCTATGGACAGAAATTAATTTGGGTGCTGGGCTGGATAGTGCTGGACACACTGGGAGTGCCCACAGTCACTGCATGCCCGAGGGAAGCTGCTCCATTGTCACCATTCATTCCTACTGCACAGGCAGCCACAGGCAGCTTGGTGAGCAAATGTAGAACAAAAGGCAAAAATAGATGTGGGATGAAGCAGCACTGGGCGCACAGCAATGAGACCATTGCATTATTTACACCAACTTATGTCCACAGCTTTGCCTATCCAAATTCACATCCAATGACTCGGTTTGAGGTTTCATATTGACTGAAAAGGTACAAGAGATCAAACACTCTGAGACTGGGATGTATGAGGTAGGGAAATGAAAGATTATGTGCCTCAGGTAAATTTCTGAGGGTCTTAAGAGGGAGACAAGGCAGAGAAAGACACTGAGAAATTAAGGAGTAATAAAATATTGGTTGTTTTTTAAGGAAAACAATCAGAAGCACCTGAAAGTGCCACCATCCAATCTAAAAAATAGCCATTGCTCTTTCCAGTAGATTTAGTGGACCCTGTTCCTAGTGCTGCTTGCAGGGGTACTGAATTTGCTCCACCAGCTTCTTTCCTTCCACATCACAGTAGCATTTTTACAATTCTTTAACTGAGCACTAAAAGCAGAACATGATCCTTTGGTGATGAGCACAAGCACAGGGAAGCAGCACTGATCTGCAATCCTTGTGCACAAGTTAGCTATAAAAGCCAGCTCTAAAGTTCTAAAGCAATAGGATTGCCTTCAATCAGCTGACTCATTGGAGAACCCCTCATTAGTCTATTACTTGCAGATAATCTGGATTCTGATGTTCCAAAAGGAATGTGTGTTCTATATCTGTGCACTGCAGAGCTTTGTTGACTATAATAGGTGTCCAAAGGTATTTTCCCCACTAATGCATTAAGCCAGCACAGTGGAAGACTCAGCAGAAAATGAGAAATGGTCGGCCAGGGGAAGCAATGAAGTGCAGTTCATAATAAAATACAAGTTACTTTTTAGTCTAGTTGACTGAAAAGAAATTAAAATAACTGTCAGCTTTGAGGGGGAAAAAGAGCAATGATAAAGAGTAAATGACAAAATTGGATTATTGCAGTCAGAGTTACTTAGCAAAAGGACTGCCTATTTCCCACTCTTGTACTCAATGACATTTACAAATTCTGATGATGATTGTCCAGGGAATGGGATTAAGTCATATATGACATAAATAAATGTGCTTTTTGATGCAAATTTTAAAAAATCATACTATACTAATAATAGTAGGATGTGAGCTAGCCATAAATATTCTTCAAATACTGAGCTAAAAAGACATTTAGATGAATGGCACCAGCACAGAAGACTTTTTTGTAGCAAGGATCTTTGTAGTATTCCACAGTCCTCAGTGCCATCAGGTTCAGGAGACACTGTCTCCTTTGCAGCTACAGGATTCACAGAATTTTATACCTTGATTTTATACCACTAATTTCAGATGGTAATTTACCAACAAGCAACTGCAGCATCACACACCATAGGTTAGAAACTTCAGCAAAACAATGATCTTGTTCTGATCTTGAGAACTGTTGAAGGGAGATCCAGAAAAATGTCTCTTGCTCCAAATGCAATTTCTTTTTCACTGTGGTGTCCAAGACTCTTACACTGAGTGCAGGCAACAATAATTATAAATACTCAGGCATACTCACACAGAAATACAAAGGAAGTCCTCAAAACCCTGCCAAAAGAAGAAAATCTACTTTTTTTTTTTTTTTAATAATGAATAAATTTTCTGTGTGGTGGCCAGATCTTGACTTTAAGGACCTGATTGCATTTATCTACACAACAAGCCAGCCTGGGATGGCAAGAGGGCACCACTGAGCTCTCTGATCCACCTTGGCTTGCAAAACACTTTCTGTTTTGCATCATCAAAGAATGTTTTGGACTCACTGTCTGAGTGGAGGAGTCCCACTGGGGGGACATGGGGTCCCAGGCAGGGTGGAGGAGCCCTGGGAGGGTGGGCAGGGTTGTAGGTGTCTGCAGGACCCCAAACCCCACTTGGGGGATTGAGGAAAGGTGGTGGTATGTCATTGAGGCAGAGCTGAGTTTGCTTGGGCTGGTTCAGTCCATGTCACACCAGGTCTTTTATTCACATTTACACCAGGAGAAAAGTGGCAAGCTAAAAAACATCACACAAAACACATGGCAGTGGCTAAACCAGCTCTTCCTCCAAAACATCAGGTCACAGCTGGAGTGTGGTGTCTGGGTGTCATATCCTTCCCCAGCTCTCTCTACTGTGCAGTCAACCAGCAGTAACAAAACCACAGCTAAATATGGTGTTCTTGGAGGGAGCTCTGATCTCTCCCCATTTACAGTATCGTCCACCCCATGTCCCTGGTTCAGTGCTCAGCTGCCTGCTTGCCACACTAGCACCTAGTAAAGTGATGCTTCATGTGATTGCTCAGTGATTCACTGCCTTGTTTGGATTTTCTGGCTCCTGGGCTCATGTTTATCAGCAAAACACACACTCTCCAGTGTCAGGCTTTAAGCGGATTGGAGCCATACAAAATGCCTTTGAGCAAGATGCTCTACACAGTCAGGCGTAAATAATGTCTATTTAATTGAACAACAGCATCTCTTTTATTTACATGGCTTTACTCTTATGTCATTCGTCATGTACTTTCCACTTTCCAAAATGTAAGATGTGATAATGAACATACAACTGAAGATATGCTGTTTATTTTCTTTTTTGAAGATCTAACTCTTCACCTCTGCTGTACTGTGTTCATGGCAGGTCAACTGATCACTGGCCCCTGCAGGTAGGATTCATTTCACCTCATTTAAACTGCTTGCCTTGTTTCCCAGAGTGACACAGACAGGGTTAACAAAGTAGCTCCAGGGTGATTCCTCTAACACAGGTCGCATGGATCATGGAGATGTCTCTCTCCCCACTGACAACAGAGGGATGGGGACATGAGCCTCTCTGCACTAATGCTGGTTTTAAACTGGACTGAGCTGTACAGGCAGTCAAGGGAAATGAAGAAATCCCTAATGGCCTAAAGATGAATTTTTATGATGATTTTTACTGATGTCCTTTTCAGGTGGACAATAAGTAAGACAAGATTTAAGATTTAATCATTGCACATGATTAGAACTTTCCCCTCTAGTTGAGAAGGTGCATAAATACAGAAGCAACTTGGTTATAAAACAAGAGAGAAACCCGTCCATGTGCCGTGTTCACCACAGATGACCACGGGGGTCTTTTCCCAGTAGCTGCTGAGACACTTCTGGGGAGGAATTACTTCTGCTGCCATCCACAGTGACCAAGCACCAGCTGCTGTTTCTTCACAGCCTCAGACATATGGCAACATGACTTGTGGAGTTTTCTGCCCTGCTTCTGCAAGCCAGTGCATGCTGTCAGTGCATCACTACAGACATGTCCTGCTCCATCCAGCCAGCCTCCTGGAAAAGGGAGATCACAGCCAGCATGTTTTTTAGGGAACATACTCAGTAAAACAGCAGCAGTTGCAATGCTGTCAGCTTCAATCTCATGCTGTGAAACCAGTTCCTTGGCACTGAAGGCTCTTGCATTCTGTAGGAGCCAGAAAGGGGTGGCACAGCTGCAGCAGGATCTTTTTGAGCCCTCTAGCTAGGACATACACATGCACACACGTATGATGATGCTCAAGCTGCTGAATGGCCTCCTACAACAGCCACTAGTTTGTCTTTTGCTTTCTCTCTATTGTTATAATCAAATTTATCCATTTTGAAAGCAGGCAGTAAAAATAGGAGCTGGGCATAGGAAAAAAAAAAGCCATCACTAATAACTCTAATCAACCATTTTGATGGCTGGCAGAACTTCCATTAATTTCACTGCATTGTACTCCAGTACAAATCACCTTTCTGCAAAATGTACCTCTCTGTGATAATGTGTGCAACAACACCATCCTTCTCAGCAGTGGACTCTGCAAGGTGTCTGATATGTTTTTCCTCCTTCATGGCAATTAACATATCATTTAATATTTTCTGAACATTTTCTACAATAGAATTTCCCATTAATAAGGAAGGATTTGTTCTCATCATCTCAATGAGCATGCTACTGATTAAAAGATGTAAATGACTAGAAAAGAAAATGTGCCACTTGTGTGTCACATTTCTCAGGTGAGCTGCTCTGAACTGGGTACCTGACATGCATTGTTGCCGTGAAGTACAAAATTAGAGAAACTGGTAGGAAAAAGATGTGATTTCTTGAGCCTGTGGAAGTAGATAAACCCGTTTTTCACAAATCCTGTGTGTTACTGGAAGTTTAACCAACAGTCAGACTGGCAGTTTTAGAAGTTAAAAGCAAAATACCTAACTCAAAGTCACAAGCTCTAGCATGACTTAAAAACTAGATCTGATTGTTGATGCTCTACAAATCTCAGTTCTGTGAGCTCACAATTGGAGCTGAGCGAGGCAGCCACACGGCCCCACTGTCCCTCCCCCTGCACTCTGCAGCCCTGGTCTGACAGATTTTAAACAATTCTGTCATGCTGGGTAAAGTAAGACCCACAAACATGAACTGAGATGATAAAATATATCAGAGTGAACAAAGAGAGAACAAGGGGGAACAATACAGACACGTGCCTTTGCAAAAGGCAGAGAAAATATTATGATCTCCTAGTTACAAGCCCACTCCTGGTTGACTTCTGACCCAAGGCTGCTGCTGACAATGACATCACTGCTGGCCAGTATAATGCTGCCTCCAGTAGCTCTTCGCCTCATTAGCAGGGTATGCAGATGAGCAGCTCCATCTCAGTGAGTCAGTGGAAGGAAACGGGCTCCTTCAGCAAGGAGAGCAGAGCAGCTAAGGCAGGATTTGGCTCTAGATTGCCTCCTGTGCTCTCCCTCACTCACAGCTTAGGAAAAGACGAAGCTAAAATGAGAAGCACCCTTGGGGACAAAATGTTCTTTCGTTAGAACATGGAAAAACTCTGTCTGACAGCATACCTGAACACCTTCAAACATCTGCTCCTATGAAATATCTCTTTCTTCTCTCACACTGGTATACATCAGAGGCCACCTTTAAATTTAGTCAGAGTCAAGCAGAACTGAGATTTAAAAACATGTCCACATTATGGAAAGGCAAAACAGCAGTAAAAGTCCACATGTTCCACAGAGGATGAGGACTCTGTGCCCCATAAACCTGCACATTTCTGGTTCAACAATACTGTACAACACCTGTGCTGGATGCTCACACTTCTCACAGAGAGCAGAACGTATCTACTGCCTTCACTACTCTGGATTCTCTCCACTGTCTTCACTTGCCTCATTGGAGGCCTCCAACTTCACCACTGGATTATTTTCTGATTACATGGCATGTAGTTTGTTAACTTGTTGTCCTGGGGTGACTTTATGATGCTGAATTGTATTCCTATTCATCTGTTTAGCCGAGAAATAAATTCTGCACCTTCAAAACTAGATCTGAGAGTGAAGGGAGGAGAAGGAAAAGCAGTGGAATTTTTTTTGCAGCTGTATCCAAAACACAGAGATAAGCAGTGCTCTTGGAGTTCTCCACTCTGCAGACAGACAGGGAGGTTTCCCCTACTGTTTTTACTGGTTTTTCTCTTGTCAGCTGAGGCCAGAAGGTTTTTTTTGAATGTTCAGCCATTGTTCAGTCCAGGAACACCAGGACTATCATCCAGGGGACCCCAAGCTGCACTGAAGCTGGGACACCAGACCTGAGTCCCAGAGAGACTGAGAGAGAGCTGAGCACACACCCACAAAAAGGACTCTGAACTGCAAAAGGACTCTCTCTGAATTTGCCATCTCTTCAGAACATCAAGGGATTCCATCGTTTAATGCTATTCATTTTCTCATGTTTGTGAATACTTTTCTTTTTAAACAAACAGTTTTTTCTACTTCTCTCAAAGATGGTTTATCTCCCGAACAGGTGGGGGGAAGGGCCCCTTGAATTTCCTTTTCAGAGGAACCCCTTCAGATGTTTCCTCCCAAATTTGTCCTAAATCAGAACACTTGTTAACCTTCTACCTGAATTTAAAAAAAGACAAACTAATGAAAGACGTCAAGAGGCAGAGTGTCAGAGAGACATCCTACTCGTAGAATAGACTTCTTGAGACCATGTAGGTCTCAACCTAATTTGCAGATAGATAGTATATCATTTGCAGAGTGCAATTCGCAATTTTTACATTGCCAGAATCCCAGGGAATTGCTCTCTTTGGAGGCCCTTAGGCTCCCAGTTCCCAGTGTTTCAGTCTCATTGCTCACACTCATGTGACAATACAAAAGCCTTCTGAGCCCAGAGAAACTAGGAGAGACCGAAGCACTGCACCCCTTCAGCTTTCCAAAGTGCTCCTCAACCACCACTAACATAACAATCCCTTTTCACCTAGCATACAGGCAGGGGAGGAATTTCTTCAACTTCCTGATAAACCAGAAGTTTCTCCATGGGTGCTCTTGCACTGGCTGACTCTAAAACCCTTACAGCTCTGCCTGAAGTGATCATCAGCTGCTCTGCTCACATCGGGGGCTGCAGAGCAAGTGTACCAAGTCATGTGTGGGCTTGTTCAAATTCAGCAGAAAAGGGAACCTGCACATCTGATCACCTTGAGGCTGAAGGTCTGTGGAACTGGGGTAAAGTGGGGATGAGGATGTGGAGATGAGGACAGCCTTCATCAACACCATTTTATCAGCTATGAGAGTTGAGACAAGATGAGGTTATTTCTCCCTCACCCGAGAAGCAGTCAAGTTTTGGAGGTCTCAGACACAAAAGTGCAACTGTCTGGGAAGGATATGCCTGGCTTGCATGCCACTGGTTTTTGGATTTTTTTCCCCATGTCTGAAGAACTCTGGAAAACATTTTGCTCAGTGAGGGAAAAGTTCCTAAATTCTAGAAAAGCGCAATTAAAAGTAATGGAAGTGAAAGGGCAGATACTTAACAGACAACATGTGAGGAGTATCTTAATGTGTTGCTCCATGTCTTGAATGTCTTTGGCAACACTCTGCTGTTGGCCTTACCACTCTAATTTCACCTCCAGACCATACCAGTGTTTTCTCAGTGGCAGCTGCATGCATCACTGGTCCCTGCTGAGGACACCTCTCCACTTCCACCAGTTCAGCACTCAGTACTAAGGGAGCCGCCTTATCCTGGTCCTGGCTTGGTCTAGAAGTAACTGAAGTAGCAATCACATATCTTTTTTTATTATTATTATTAAATCCAGTGACAGTGTTACCGTATGTTACCGTATTGTGTTTTACTTGGGGTTTCGGGCAGCACAGTGACAGTCATAGTCACGTGTGAAGACTGACAGCCACACCAGCTCTGTGCATTCTGTAACAATGCAAAAGACAGCATAAACTCAACCTCGGACACAAGAAAGTAAGATACAGTGCCTTGCAGAGTCAAATGCAATGTACTGTCTCTAATATTAATTACTAATTATGTTAGAGCTGTACAAATCACCTGGTAGTAACCTTTTTATTTATTTAAAGTCTGCGTCACTACGTTAGTTATTGTCTTTCCATGATGCACTTGTGGAGTGTATACTTTCCTGCAAATGGAGCAACAAGTTTCCAAAACCCACCTGTTTAAATGCACAAACTCTCCTATATGCATTTGAGGGAAAAGTGATTTATCAAACACCAACATACACGGAGAAATTCCTGAGCAGGTTGAACAGACCCTCCTGCTTGCTGTCACCTCGCCAGCTCCAGTGGAGGGAAGGAGCTGCCAAGTTCAAAGCTTCATGAAAACACTCAGAGCTGCCACAGGAGCTGTCTCCTGGGCTCAGGCACACCAAGTACTGCCTGGCAGGGAACATGCAGGAGATCACAGCTCAGAAAATTTGGGGGTCATCATCACATCGTTAGATATTCAAGCCAATGTGGCTGTAAGTGACAGCAAATATAAAAAAGCTCAGTCCAAGCTTTTAGTTAATGCAGCGAGTCTGCAACATCTTAACAATATAAATAACTACTGCTAATACTCGGTGTTACCCAACAGCCGAACTAGGTTATGCTATTTTTTGGTTTAATTGGGAATAGCCCAATATATAAATAGATTGTTTTTATGTTTAGCTGGGAACAAGGATTAGAGACTGGCTTAGTACAGAAGTAGATCCTGATTTCCACGTAGGAAATAGAAAGAGATTAACTTGACAATAATAACAGAGCTCACACACAGTGACGAGCCAGTGCATCATGGATTTCCCTGCTCAGGGATGTTTGTCATTGACAGTGGTCTGACATCTCTGCTGTTGTGTCACTTCCTGTGCTTTGAAAGGGCATCCCTTAAGTATTTCGAGACAGGTAAATACTCCAAGGGAATAAGGCTGAGGATTAATCATTGCTGACACTGAGGGCATATGCCAGGTATTAGAAGGCACCTGTTGTACTCCTTGTGCTGCCTCTCATTAGCAAGGCTCTACCTCCAGAGCAGCAGCACTTGGTTTTCAGTGCTTGCACTGTGCAGTTTTATCCAGACATCTGGAGATCTCTGTATCATTAGGTCTTTGGCTTTAAATCAGTAAAATGACACAGGCATAACACAGTGCTTGTGAGGAGTATTGGAAAAAGCACTTAAATTATTTAAAGAAATCATAACTGATGTGGAAAATATTGTTTAAATAATAATTTGCTTCTAACTGTTTAAAAGAGGACTTCTGAAATAGTTGCAAAGCAGGAGACTGAAACAATTGGAAACAACATTATTATTGGTTGACATACACAGTCAGAGACCAAGCTGCATAATGCCAAGCACTATACAAACATATATCAAAAATATAACCATTGTCCCAGGCAACTGTCAACCTCATTATTAAACTAGAGGCATGGGAAACAGAAGGAAACAGAGAGAGCACTGGTCAACAAGAAAAGCAATGGCCAGAGCAAATCAACATCACAACGGGCATCAAAATATGCAGAAAAGTCAATTACTCTCATGCAAATTAACAGAGAATGAAATATCTCCGTGATCTTGTAGGGATCTTTCAGGCTCAAAGGGCAGCAGACAAAAAGGTATGGAAGAATGAAAACTGCAGACAAATTCTCCTTTATTGCTATGGATAAGAGATTTTTTTAGTGGGGCAGCAGAGTTGAATACATTTTCTAGCAGAATTCTAAATACTTTTGGGGCTTTTAAGACACCTTTACAGTATCTATAGAATTTATCATCCAGTTTCAGGCCATGTTTGTAATAACACAACATTTGTCCTCAGTCTGTCAGTCCTAGTCATGCTTGAATTTGTTAGAAACAGAAATCACAGAAAATAACACCTTGCCACTATTTAGATGTTTTCTTTTTTATTATTATTATTATTTAAAAGAAATGTTTAGAACACCTTAATCTAACTTTGCAGAAGTTAATAATAATTTCTTGATGCCCTTCTACTTTAATACTTTCTTTAATTCCTCTCTTAAATCATGTACCATAGAAGAAAGAGTGTCAAAAATCTAGTTTCTTACCAAGCCTATTGAGCTAGGCACAAAAACCTGTGCCTGGAAACATGAAATCTTTTCTATTAAAAGACCAAAGACTTTCCTATGTAAGAGCACAATGAAACATAAAAACAACCACAATGGAAAAAATGGAATAGATTTACAGTTTTAAAATAGCATGCATGATACAAAAGTTCATGGGTCTATTTAAATTTCAACAAAAAAGTTGGGTTTTTTTTTCATTACTACAGAATGCATTCATTGTGGGTTTTAAGTGCCTCGATTTAGAAGTTGAAGGCAATTTTTATTAATAGCACATGTAATCCCAATACAAGAGATTCCTGTGGCAGATTCATTGGCTCCTTAAACAGACATCCTTGGCATCAGTAGAAAAAAGGGCTGGAAAGAACTGCTTGGCAAGGGGGGATCCCCATGGCAGCGGGGTCCTGCTGGCAGTGCCACCTCACTGCTCTCCCGCAGGCAGCCTAGGCTGGAAACTTCCTGAGGACAAGGCATGGATGTGCATCCTCTCTCATCTGGAAGGAGATTCCACACAGAGATACTCATGAGCCACCAGGGTCTAGAACACCTGGGGCATGAGGACCTCCGGGTGCTGTGCTCCTCAAGAGGACAGACTCAGCCATTGGGAGGCAGAGGGAGCACAATGCTCAGGGGAATGTGAGGAAGGAAAGGCCACCTTGTTGGCTGTCACTGGCTGTACCTGACAGCTTTAATCTCTTCTGAATAAACCCTGTTTATTCCATGAACTCTGACATACAGAACGTGCTGGCAGAATGGGACTGACACCATTACTGCAGTCCCTCTGGTTACTATGCATAAATTCAACTTGTGTCAGCTTTTTCATGGATATAGTCCCTGTGAGCCAAGCAAAAAGAGAAAATATACTCTTCCCACCTTCTTGAGAAAGCAAATTGCCACCAGGAAAACCCTCTGCTCAGTAGAGCTTGACATTATGGTAAATATGTAATCAAAATACATGTCCCACAAACCACTTTATCAGAAGCCCTGAGAGATGTGCTTCCTGAACTTACAGATCCCCAACCCCCACCTCAGAGAAAGCTACCTTCTACTGCATGGCCACCAAAACAGAAAACCAGCTTTTAACTTGCAGTTAGAAGGTAGCTATTAGTCCATGAAGCATCAGAAAACTCTTGGGTAAAATCTTTAGACAGGCAAGGAAGTGTGTAAAAACAAAGGGAAGGTTTTAATAAAAGCATCATGCAATTACAGAGCAGGGGTGAAAGAGAACCTAGAGCTGCAATGACACATCTGTTCCTCTGACTGTTCTTTGAAGGAATTTAAGGAATGACAAAAATTGGTCTGATACTGTACTAAACGGTTATTCTTGTTACAAACTTGATGCTAGAGTGATTTCTGACCCTAAGAGATGAATACCAAGCCATCCTGAAGGTAAAAGGGCAAGAGCTGTCATTACCAGTGGAGTCTCTAAAATGAGCTACATAAAGACTGAGACTAATAGATGATAAATTCCAGCTGCTGATGCTCCCAGTACACAGAACAGAGTTGTCATGAGCTACAACAGCTCTCAGGAAAGGGGAGACAGACATTTTGGCACATCTACCCTTGAAAATGTCCATTAAAACCTTGCATGAAATATGTTTATGTTTTTCAAACTTTTCTTTCTTTTTATATTCTCCTAATATCTTGATAATTGCCAGTGACCTAACTCCAAGGCCATTCCAGTGTTCCATAAACCAGCAAGCAGTGGGACTGAGGGAGTTTTTCTGTTGCTGTTATCACAAAGAGAATTCAAGGTAAGTGCAATTCCCTGGCATGGATCTGAATTAATGTGCAATTCTTTTACTGATGCTGGCTGCCCAGGCATCCTCTGCTCCTTAGCAGCAGTTCCCTGCTCTGGTCATGGCATACATTGGCATAGGCAGTGCTTGCTCCTGAAAAGCCAGTCCTTAAACATGCTTTGGAGGACCTGAAGGCACAGGATGCCCTTGTGACAGAGAGGGCTTGGGGAGAAGACACCCTGCAGTCAGGTTGTAGCAATGTGACAGAGACTGGAAAGCAGTGACAGCATAGGAAGCCCCAGGGGCTTGCTTGGCAAATGGGAGATGGCAGAAAAAAAAAAGCCAACACCTAATGAAAAAGGCACCTGCTGCAAACTGGGCATTGCTAAGCATGGAATAGTATGGAGGGCAGTCCCTCCCCAGCCAGTGCAAGAACTGGGCAGGGCCAGGGAGGGCCCTGCAGGCAGAGCACAGAGCAGGGATCTTACAGACAAGATAAAAGTTCAGTACATGCCAGATAAGGCCCGCAAGGAGAATAAAAGATTCATAGTGTCATGAGCATGACCCTATATTAAAGGCATGCATCATTCTCCAAAGCCTCTCCAAAAATGACAAATGATCTCAATGCAGATGTTTCTTTATGTATTATTCCCTTTTCATATGTCTACTTTTTCTCTAACAGGCATTTTCTGGCACTTAGGTAAATGATTAAGTAGATTGCAGAACTGTCAAAAGCCCAGACAGTTGTCATTATAATACAGATAACAGATATTACATATTCTTTTATCACACAGACAGTCCTCATGGACCTCACTGGTGAGATGAGTATAAAAAGAATTACTGCACAATAAAACTAACTATAAAAGAAGAAAAAAATGGAGAATGACAGAAGGTCAGAATAAATTATGTGGAATATCAATAAAATGTCACAACAGAAGTACTTTTCAGTATTTGTCTTTTTATCAACAAATATTTTTACAGGCAGTAGAATGTTGCATCCCATGGCTGCTTCTGAAACAGTGCTTGAACACATGGGCTTTGCATGAATTTACATGTGCAGCATTGAATGTGTAAAATGAGATTTACCCACAGAGCTATACTACTGTACATGGGGGTTTTGGGGGTTTTAGGGATTTTTTTGGAAGGCATCTATTTTCCATAGTGGTAAAAGACGAGCAGAAGAATCTGTTGGCATTATGAAACAAGACATGTAAGTGAGCTCACACATCTAAAGCTACAACTGTGGGCCAGAGGCTGGAACATTTGAAAAAATATTTGTGTATTCATGTAGACACAGTCAAGTTTCCATTCTAGCTTTTTCTAAGTCAGAAAATAAAGAATTTCAACCAATTATATAGACATTTAAATAGCTGTGCACTTTATAGCGTTCCATTTTGTGTGGTCTTGCTTTATTTCGTGTGTGCCATTTACCACCTCCTGTTGCCAATGGTTTGGAACCCAGTTCCAGGAGCTTTCTAGTAGTTCACTGCTGCAGCAGACACCAAGCAACAATGTTGGCTGTAACAGCACGTACACTCTAGTCATGATTCATTATTTTTAGTTCCTAAGAGTATACATGATCCTAATCAAATTCATCTGTGAGTCAAGTGTGCTTGATTAATGCTAACGAGGAAAATCTGAGGGCAGATAGGCATGTAATTTCTGCTTCATTTAAAAACATGTTGGAAACTGAAAACCTATATTGGTGCAAAGCCTATTTCTAAAACATAAACTATATTTTGTCTTTCTGCATCTGTCAGCTGTAAGTACTGACAGGTTGGGAGCAGTTTCTCCATTCCTGCTTCAATGTGATTTTTCTTGTGGAGATGTATGTGTGCCTAGTTTTGCAGCCACATTACAGTTTGTCCCTGAGGCCATGAAATATTTATAGGGATCCTTCTATGTATTTGAATTGCAGCAAGCAGAACAGCCCCACCTCCTGAAAATTTAAATTTAGACATTATGTCCCCGCAGATTTCAGTAACAGGAACCTAAATAACTTGCAGAATTAGGGCTACCATAATTCACCGAAGAGGTACAAAGTAAAAAACAGTTTGCAACCATCTGCATTAAAAGGCACCACTAGCAGTGGCTAATAGACCTGAGCAGCAGCACTGATCAGTGCTCCACAAGCCCCAGCTTTGCCATGACCCTGGCATGGCAGCTGATGTGTGTTAACATAGGTGGGCACACAGAAACAAGCCCAGTAGGTGTAGGCAACCACAGGTATGAAATAGAAGCTTGTACAGTGACAATTCTCTGATGCAACCCTCTTGCTAGAAGCCACAGTGCCCAGAGAAAGGTGCCAGCACCTGTAGGGAAATGTGTAATTCTGGCATCAACATAATCTTTTCCTGGAAGTGCACACGTGACTCCACAGCCCAATTTACCGTAGCTGCCGTGCTGCTCTGCAGGTCTGTGGCTGCTGTCTCCAGGCATTCCAGTAACCCTGTTCATTATAAACAGCAGAGAGTGTCGCTGCAGCTTATCACAGGAGCAGCACTCTGCTACTCCAGTGCTGCAGAGCAGTGAGAACAGCACTGGCACATGATCCTGCAGTGCCTGGGTTCAAACCCCTTGGAGGGAACAAAAAAAAAACCTGCTCAGCCTTACCCCTCTTAGCTTTAGGCTGGGAATGTTCTGCACTGAAGCTGTTGAGGAAGCATGCAGCATACAGGAAGGGAAGTTACAAGGGTCACATCTAACACTTGTAGCCTATACACTACTGAAAGTACAGAAAAGGCAATGACTGTATCCATCCTCATGACTAGTGATGGTGCAAGGGAGAAAAATGTGTGCATGAGTTCTTAAATGCAATACAAGTGGGAATTTGGTGACCAACACTAGCAAAACAAGCTACCAAACCCCACTAGAATGACAGTACACCAGAGGCCAAGATTATCATAACTCTTCTGCTGAGAATCACAGACTGGTCACTGTCTTGACAGCCTGGTCCCTTAGGGACTCCTAGCACACACCTGAAGTACTCAGCAACATCCATTTAGCAAAAAAACAAACAAAAACCCCACCCCAAACAGTAGTAATTTCTGTCCTGAAATGAATTCCAACAGATTTCCATAGCAGCCTTGTGTACACAGCACTCATGCAGGACAAGGAAAGCAGTATTCCTCTTTTTCCCTGGAAGGGACTCAGAGCCATGTAGACCCTAGGCTGCTGCTGCACTGCTCCCCCAAGGAAATGACACAGGCCCCAAAGAGGAAGCTCAAGTCCTCCCTTCCAAACCAAATACTTTGACTACTGCAATACATTCCCTGCTTTTATATATTAGATTTTTTCCATGAAGATTATCAGCCCAGTGCATGAGTTTTGGCATACAGCTGCTCTTGGTCACCTGCAATTCCTCGATGAACCAGGAAGTCAGGCATGCTCCTGAGAAGAGGAAGCTGCAGAGCTGAATTCCTTCAGAAAATGGAGCTCCTCTATAGAAGAATGGTGAAAGGAACTGGCTATTAACCAAAAGGTTGCCTTACCTTCCATGCAGGTTCCTCTTGTCATGGCTGAGAGAGACAAAGATACCAGAACAGGGTGCACGCAGGCATTAGGTGTGATTTTGTGGGTTGTTCTATTAAGACTAGGCCCCTGTGCTCCCCCTACACTGCAGCAGAAGAGTTCATGTGCTCATTTATGGATCCAGCCTTCTCCCTTTCTGACACCCCCAACAAGTGCTGGACAAGCTGCTGTGATTGCACTCACTTTGAGCTTCAGTCAGCAGACAATACTGGGGGAGCACTCTGAACCCCAGTCTCACACAGCACTTACCAGGCATCAGTTCTGCTTTAGAGAATTAGAGCACTCTTCCCTGGTTAGGAGCATGTCAAAAATGGGACTTTAGGGCCAGGGTCACCTGCAAAGGGCTTTTGGAATCTGAGCACTGTGCCTACCTTACTTTTACAGTCTTTTTAAAGAGCTGAGCAAGTACCTGACTTCAGCTGAGGGGAAATGAAATATTTTTGTTGGGATAGTACCTCCGGGGGAATGGATGCTTGGAGACAACTACCAGCAAGCTTTCTTGTACAATGAATTTAGTGTCTGAAATCATTTAAAAGCTGGGTGGATTCAGTCCTCTGTGTGATCAAGACTGCCTTATGTCTACTACAGTCTGGACCTTTGGGCATTCATTGCTGTCCAGTTGAAGAGGCTGGTCCAAGCTCCATTAGGTTTTATTACTCTCTTCATGGATTTTCTGTTTTGTCTGTTTCCCACCTATTGCCTTAAACCATATGGGTGGAACTACATCACAAAGTGACCATCTGGGCAGCTCAACCAGCTACAGTAGAGGAGATGCAACCTGAGGTAGCATCCTCTGCTCTTGCAGGAGGCAAGCCAATTCTCTTACTTGTGCACTAAGAAAGTTTAGGATGTTGCTTCAAAACCCCACCAAAAATCTGTGAGCTAAATATCAGCCTTTTTAACCCATTTGGTGCCTCAGGAAAGTCTTGGAACAGCAGTCTCAGCTGTTTCAGTGTTGCTGCTGCCCATAAGAGTGTGGACAGAGGAGCAGCCTAGAGCAGACAGAGCCTCTTGTGGGCCTCACAGTTTAGATTTTCCCTTGTGCAGTGTTTAGCAGTGACTAACTTTTGCCACAACTGCCTTAATGTGTGTTTTTATATGCAAATCTGTCAGCCTGACAAGAGTCCATCACAGCTCTTGGCTTTGAAAACCTCTCTTCTATATCAGCAATGACAGCAAACAGAAGGCACAACCATCCTGATTAATTAATCCCCACACAGCACCTCCTAGCAACCTAAGGCTGTTATGCTAACACTTCTAGCCAGAGCTTGTAAGTGTATAACTTAAGCACATGGGAATGCACTATCTCACTCTCATGAGCTCAGAAGGCTTTAAAGGAAACCTTACCTACCTCAATGCTTTCTCTGAGATGCCATCAGTGTCTGGACACACAGCATGACCAACAGACAGTCACAGCAGGCAGAAAGAGAAACTCTAATGCTAAAATATGTAGTTAATTAGCGACTCCTCCATTCTCCAGAAAGGCTGATGAAGCCACACACTCAGGCTTTAGTTCTGTGTCCACTACAGCAAGTTACAAGGAATTCCAGGATGAGTGGCATCTTTGGAAAGCACCTAAACCACTGAACTTGTGTCAGTGAGTTTGTACGGCTTTAAGTGCTGATAAACAATTGGAGACATGCTCATCCGGGATGCAGGGCAATTCCCCACTTCCATGGATTTTTGTCACTCTGACATATGCCATCTGTGTGAGAGAAGTCTTCAGGCTCCATATTCCAACACCACTGGAGCTTCCATCACTGAAGCTTCTCAGATACTAGTGAGGGCAATGTCACATCCCACCATTTCCTGCAATATCACATTAAATCCCTCTGCCTGACTTGGCATCGACAGGTTTTTAAGGTGCTACTTCACAATGTCTGTAACCTCGGGTTTTTAAAATATAACTTTTACTAGAATATATTAGTTAAGCAAAGTTAGCAGAGAGAGGCATCTCAGCCTCCTGAAGTCTGAGGAGAAAAGCATCTGTCTCCAGTGTTTACACTTGAGACAAACCAGGAGACTCTGCCACCAGTGCTGTTGATTTACTTCCAGTAACTGCTCTACATTGGAGTGCACATCCACCTGCAGAGCTGCCCCAGCTATGGGAGGTCAGTTTACATCTCTTTGCTGAAATTAATTAACATGAGGAGCAGAAATTTAAATAGTAATTAGTTAATTTTCAACATGTTATATTACCAGAAAGCCCAAGGAATGTTTATGACCAATGCATCTCCAGGAAATGAGAGTATACACAGACAATATCCAAGATGAAGGTTCCTGCCTGGCACCACATACTGGAGCATGAAATTGCACCTGATAGACTGGGACAACTTTAACAGCTGCAGATTAATTCTGTGAGCCCAGGGTGCAATAAAGGGGTGCATCAGGAGTCCTCACACATATTACCAGTGGTTATAAATTGATGTTTCTGTTCTAGCACTTGCAAATAATTTTTAAATTCTAGAAATTTTGTTTTTTAAGTTTTTCATTTAAACATGATAAAATGCATTTTATTGTCACTGAACTCTTCTCTGGTAATGAGAGGCATGTCAAAGTGATCTGGGAAATGCTGGCACTCCTCTCTCCAGGCAGCACCGCACGACTCACTTAGGAGATTGGCATGAATCCTTGTCAGACTTGTCTTCTCTGAGCAGCACATCGTGTCAGTAGTTATAATGTCATCTTCTCTGCAGGTCTCCTCTCACACACATTGCCAGCACCACAAATGTGTGTCTCCCCTCCTAAAAAAGGAAGAGAGATCCTTTATTGAGGATAGCCAGCCAAAAGATTGAGAAAAGTTGCTCTTTCCCAAGTCCAACCACTCACAGCAGCATTAGGTGGAAAGCTCGAGGTGGGAGTGGGAAGATACAGGGGTGTGTTTTCACAGTGGGGTGTCAGAAAGCAGCAGCCACTGCACCTGGGCTGGGGTCACACCAGCAGCATCCCCACACAGCCCCCCCAGTCAGTGCCACAGGTGCACTGGGACAGTCCTCAGGAGCTGGGCTGGGGGACAAGGGACTGCTGCGCTTGCTCCAAGGCAGTGCAGGCTCAGAGCTCCTTATCAGCACAACTCAGCAGCACAACTGTTCTTCATTGCAAATCACATACTGAACTCCTTCAATCAGACTCCCTGAGGACAAAGGTCCATATGTATCCTGGACTGACAAATCATGTGGGAAGCTGGAGGAGGGGGCAGAAATTACTTTGAATATTATCTGATTAAAAGGAAGGCATTACCCTTCCTACTCTGCCTTACTCTGCCATGCCCATGGGTTTCCATACCCTGACTTGGATGCAGGTCCTTGCCACAAGCAGGAGAGGTGCTCCCACAGCCAGAGAGGGAATGGGAGAGTGACAAAGGAGCTCAGCACTGAGAGTGCATGATTTCCTGTCTAAGAGGAGCACTTTCTCACTGAAACTTCTCATTCTCTTTCCCAGATCCTGATTTTTCGTTTCCTGACCTATTTCCTTGTAAGAACGGACAAAGGGTTCCTGTTGCAGACGTTCTGCAGGGCTCAGCAGGAGCCTGTAGTGAGTCCAGACACAGCTCCTGACTCTCTGGGAGCACAACCACCCTCAGCCACACCAAAACAGGACCTGCTGTTGACAGCTGCTGGTAGCAGGCAGGGGCTGGACACTGGATAATTAATTTTTAACTTTTCATTAAACTAGTCTGTGCATCAGCTCCATTGGCAGAGACTGTCTAAAAGTTGTACTCATTCAAACACAAGCTCTCATCAGTCCCAGCTCCAGGCAGCTCAGCAGGTTCGCAGGGGTTTGGGCAAAGCAGAGCAGCACACAGCTTTAGCTAATAATGAACAGCTTATGTAAGGGATTTCTGGTCAGCAGAAGTTATGTGCCCAGCATAGTGCCAAATGAAAAGGAAACTGCACCCACTTTGATAGGCAGTTATCAGTGATGCAAGAGAATGCTCCCCCACATTTTACCAGACTTTTTCCTGTGACCTTTCTCAGGTGGTACTTCCTCAATTCTTACAAATGCACTTCAGGTGTTATCACACTGGAATCAACCCCATCACTTTTGGTTTGGATGCTGTAGAAGATGTGTCTTAGTGGGACGTGTACTGACCACATGGTGAGCACCTAGAGGTGGAATAAAGTGGTCATATCTGAAGAGACTAAGCAAGCAAGGCACAGTAGTTTCAGATACCTTCCACAGCAGGTCAGCCACTTATATCTTGAATTCTGTTCTATTTGCAGCTGAGCACTCCTAAGGTGCAGTAACAGGAAAAAACTGCTGGAGAATGCCAGGCTTGCTTGAACTGACTCTGGGCACACTCATGATTCAGCAAAAAACCAAAAGGCCAAACTTGAACCATTGATCCTCTTCTGCTCAGTTCTTACCCAAGGATTTCAGCAGAAGTGTGGCCTGAAAGAAATTTTGTGTGTGGTCTCAAGATTTTATTGCCTAACTGTAATGCGGTAAGAATTAATTACATCCCATGGGACTCTGACCCTCCCAAATGAAACTCCGAGATCCTGGGTCCTGATAGAATGATGCAAAGTGGCCAAATTTGGTAATGGATAGAGTTGGGACCTTCCGTGGTCTTAACCACCACTGAGGGAAGGTTTGAAGGTTATAATGTGATGGAACAACCTCCTCAAACTATTACAAGACATTGTAATTTATAGAAGTGCTCAGGCTTAAATCACTTGTAAGATCCTACTGACTTGTGCTGGCCCTGGAAATGAAAGGAACAGAGCAGCTCTATGCAGTCATTTCTACTTTTGCCTCTTGGCTTGTAACTAAATCTTGGAGAAGGATGCCAGCATCAGCCAGATGTGCAGAGACACAGATGCTCTGAAACTCAGGATTATGGCATCAAGCTTTTCAGTGTTCTCCCCATGTTCAGAAATCACAGCCCCAAGCTGAGTACACAGGAATACTCTGCAATGCCTGGGGAGAGCTGAGTACCTCAGCTGGGGTCCACAAATATCTACAGTATGAGGAAAAAGAAAGACACAAGGGCATTTTAATCATGGTGCCAAGTCTTTGACAGCTAAACACCGACCTGGGATTATCCGCAGGGAATTTATTGGTTGGGGTAGGTGTTTAGTGTGCTCAGATGTCTCACAGGTCAGCCTGCAGCTGCAAAATGCTTTCAGGACTCCGAGTTTTTCAATGCCTATAGCAGGACTAGGGCAGTAATTAGGTACCCAAATTCCTTTGCTTCTGTAACCCACAGCTCTGCACTTGTTTCCTGGAGCTGTCAGGTGCTGTTGGCTGCAGTTGTGATTTACAAACTCTGGTCATTCCCATCAGTTACCGACCTGCATGGCTGGATTATTCCTCGCAGGGAGGTCTGACCCCATCATAACTCAGGACAGAGCCGGTCACCAGATCGAGATATCACTGATTTCACTCAGAAACAGAGAGACCGTGCTTTACTGCTGCCTGGAAGGAGCGATCAGGTTCACACAAAGTCACCTTCCTGTGCTCCCCCTGTATGGCTGATGTTGTGTCACCTTTGCGAGTCCCCCGGGCCACATCTCGCCATCCCGGCTCCGCCGTCTCCCGCTCGCACTCCGGCACCGCCGGACCGTGAGCAGCTGCTGCCACCCTCAGGTCACCCTCTCAGGAAACCTCGCTTTCTGCCTTTGCTGAAGCCTCTCTGAAGAGCAAGGAAATGGAAAGCGAACGCAGCAGGGCTGCTGCTGAGAGGACTCTCACACCTTATTGCAGAACCTTTGCTTCCTGCGGTCGCGCCAACAGGTTTAATCTAAAATGTTCTGTGTCAGAGCAGGAGCAGAGGCATCTCTGACATAAAAGGGTGGAGCAGGAGGACCAGCACGGCCACAGTCATAGAATCATAGAACTGTTTAGGTTCAAAGACTTCCAAGATCATAAATTCCAACTATCAATCTGGCACTGCCATGTACAGCAATAATCATGTCCCCAAGTGCCACTCCATCCCTTTCCCAGGCTGTTCCAGTGCTTGTGAACCCTCACCACTGTGTTTCAGGTCCAGGAATGGGGCTGCAGTGCAGATCTGCAGGCAGGGAGCAGCACCAGTCCCTGTCTGCTGCACGATGCCTCAGCTCTCCCAAAACCAGCCCAGCACACCTGGGCAGCCAGCCAGGCAACTGCACCCAGCCTGCAGGGACACACAGCTCAAAACAAGCTGTGCCTGCCCCAGAAGGGTGATATCTATAAGGCCTGGAACTACAGGAGGGAAACTGGAAACCAGAGCTAAAGAAGGAGGTGGCCTCAAGTCACCTTAATTCCCTGCTACCAATGCCCCAGGTAAATCCTCAGGTGAAATTAGACACTCACACCCTTACACTTACCCAGCAATAGTTTTGCATTCGCAGCTAGAACCACTGCTGCAGCCAAAGTTGGGCAAAAGCACAGCATCAAGCAATCCTAATTGCTTTTTAACAAGTGTTTTGCTTGCATTTATGCCACCAGGCACCACCTACGTCAGCTTGTAGCAGCTGAGGGCCATAGGCCTCTACAAAGGTGAGATGAGAGAGCAACAGAGGAGAGAACTTCCAGTGCTGTGAGGCAGGATATCACTCCAAAGGCAAGCAATATTCCAAAATTCCAGAGCTGCTGCACTGCAGGAGGAGGGAAGAGCTTAGTGGAGAGAACTTGGCTTATGGCAGTCCTTTGCAGACAGGAGCTTGGCTGTTACTCCCTAGCCAGTTAAACATAAAACAACTTGAAGGTGGGTCAGATCTTTGCTCTTAGTGCTCTGCTGCTATACCTCTGGTCTTTTCAGCACTGTGATACCTCTGCAATTCTCCTAGGGAGAGGAAAATAAATTGTCTGAGGTTAACTTTTACAGGCACTCTCAGTGCAGAACTAAATAAGCTGTGTCCTGGGGGAAATTTCATGTCCTCTTGACGATGTATGCTCAAGGTGAATGCTGGTGAGTAAGACCTTTTCTTGGAAGCTTCTTTCCAGAAGTTGCTTGCATGCTGAAGAAGGGGGAAAGCAGAAATTATTTTCCAAACAACTTTTGTTTGTAGGAGTGTCAGGTTTAGCAATATTTTCATCTCCAGCATGTTGTTCCCTTCTAATACAGCGTCTGTTGGTTACTGAGACCATCAAGGTAATTTCTGGGCTGTGTTTAGTTTTCAAATCAAAGGTAAGATTTTTTGCAACATTTCAGCAGTATCTTCAACAGCTTCTCAGACCATCAAACCTTGCAACATCTTTGGGAGGAGATACACAGATTACTATTGCTTTTGAGTTAAGCTTTTCTGTATTGTACAGCTGTGCAAAACAACATAGTTTGTCAATGGCTAGACAAAGAGTAGAGTCATTGCTAAAAGGATCTTGATGAAAGCTGGTGCTACAATTTCAAGTGGCTCTAGGGTTTAGGCAATCTTCCACTGTTCATCTGCATGCCACAGGCTCCTTGGTTAACTCTGGCTTCTGGAAGTTGCCAACAATGAGTTAGTAAAAGACCTCACAGCTCTTTTAGGCTGCTGATTTAATCCTGGTCATATTGAGTTTTCCTCCACAAAGCAGGATTCCCGAACTCTTTAATCATACCAGGTTTTAAAACCTCACTGCTCCTGAGCAAATTCTTTTGTTCTACATCTATCACAGGTTTTAGACCCCAAGGCACCCTTGACAATAGTGGTGACCATTAGTCAGTCACATGCCTTGCACATGTGTACTTTCTCCATATTCCTAACACAGTCCAGGAGATCACTTAATTGGAAGGAGCCTTAGGAAGTCCTCTAGTTTAACCTTCTACTGAGAAAAGGACCAACTTCAATATTAGATCAGGTTACTTGGGATTTTGTTTCAGTCAAAAACTGCTAAGGATAGAGCTTCCACAGACTTCTGGGAGGCCTCTTTCAATGTTAATCTCTTTTGCTATGTGGGATGGTGGTTGTTGTTGTTATTATTATTTCCAGTCAGATTTCAGATTTTCTCATTTTTCAGTCAGTAACTGTCTCCTCTTATTCTTTTATTGTGAACCTCTGATAAGAGTTCAGATCTGCCTTCTCTCCAAACCTCAGGTTGGATTACTGATTTCTCCCATATACAGCCAAGTCTTGCACAGAATTTGACTAATTTATCTTCACATCACTGCTATCTGATGAAGAGTTCCTAACTGCATTTATGAAGTGGAGCATAGATATTAAAGCCAGCAATTAAAAGTCACAGAATCACAGAATAAGCTGAGCTGGAAGTGAGCATCAAGATCAGCAAGTCCAACTCCCAGCCCTGCACAGCACCATCCCCAGGAGTCACACCATATGCCCGAGAGTGTTTTCCAAACACTTTTCGAATTCTGTCAAGGATTGGTGCTGTGACCACTTCTCTGGGGAGCTGTTCCAGTGCCCAACCACCTTCTGAGTAAGGAACCTCTTCCTGTCATCCAACCTAAACCTCCCCTGAGACAGCCTCAGGCTGTTCCCTTGGGTCCTGTCACTGGTCACCAGAGAGAAGAGATCAGTGTCTGCCCCTCCTCTTCCCCTCATGAGAGAGTTGTAGACAGCAATGAGGTCTCCCCTCAGACTCCTCCAGGCTGAACAGACCAAGTGACCTCAGCTGCTCCTCATACACCTTCCCCTCAAGGCCCTTCACCATCTTTGCTTTGGATCATCCCTCCTTTGGATGCTCTCTAACATTTTGATGTCTTTCATCCATTGTGGTGACCAAGACATTGGCTAATGTGGGATGACTGCTGTGAAATGATACCAGATTTCTGTATTTGTAGAAAACACCAATTCCATTCACATCAGCTGCAACACAATTTAATCCCAGGTTGCTGTCCATCCTCTTAGCTGGATGAGGTAAAGAAATAGAATAGGTGTTCACACAAGACTTCACTTGAATGCATATGTACAAGGCCATTAAATGTCCACAAGGCAACACTAGCCCTGAGCATCCACAGCTTGCAAAACAGTATCTGTATCCTTTAAGAGGATCTGGATTACACTTTCCAATTTCCAGTGATTCACAAATCAGTAGCAAAATCAATGACTCTAAAAGCTTACAGACATGAGCTGAGAGGAAACAATTGCTTTGCCAGTGACTCCATGGGTGTATTGGGTTTGAATAGGAAGATATTGGCAGCAGGGGGACTCCAGGTGTGGCTTCTGTGAGAAGGTGCTTAAAGCTCCCTCCATGTCTGATAGAGCCAATGCCAGCCAGCTCCAAGACAGACCCACAGCTGGCCAAGGCTGAGTCAATCACTAATGGTGGTGACACCCCTGGGATAATGTGTTTAAGGTGGGGCAGAAAGGAAAGGCATGGAAAAGTGGAACAGCAGCTGGAGGAGAGGAGTGAGAGCATGTGAGAGAAATGCTAGCAGAGAGGATGAGGAGGAGGTGTTCCAGGAGCTGAAGCTGAGGTTCCCCTGTAGCCCGTGGTGTGCAGAGGTCCACAGTAGAGCTGAGATCCATCTGCAGCCTCTGGAGCACCCCACACCTGAGCAGGTGGATACCTGAAGGAAACTGTGGTCGCATGGAAAGCCCATGTTGGAGCAGGCCCCTGGCAGGACCTGTGGCCCCATGGAGAGAGCAGCCCATGTGGAGCAGGTCTGCTGGCAGGACTTGTGACCCTGCAGGGGACCAACCCTGGGGCAGCCTGTTCCTGAAGGACTGTACCCTATGGAAGGGACCCACTCTGAAGCAGTTTGTGAAGAACTGCAGCCCATGGGAAGGACTCACTTTGGAGCAGTTTGTGGAGGACTGTCTCCTGTGGGAGACACCCCACGCTGAAAAAAGAGCAGAGTATGAGCAGTTCTGTCTCTGAAGAGGAAGGAGAGGCACAGACAACCTGTGATGAACTGACTGCAACCCCCATTCCCTGTCCCCCTGCACTGCTGGAAGGGAGGAGGGAGAGAAAACTGAGTGTGAAATTGAGCCCAGGAGAAATGAGGGTGTGGGAAGTTGTTTTAAGATTTATTTCTCATTATCCTATTTGGAATTTGATTAGCAATAAATTAAATTGATTTTCCCAAGTCAAGTCTGTTTTGCCCATGACAGCAATTAGTGAGTGATTTCTCCCTGTCCTTATCTCAACCTCTGAGCCTTTTGTCATATTTTCACACCCCTGTCCAGCTGAGGAGGGGAGTGATAAAGTAGCTTTGGTGGGCACCTGGTCTCCAATCAAAGTTAACCAACGACAATGAGCATTTACTGAAAGCAGAATGTGAGACCAGGAATCATGGAGTCCATTACAGGATCTGGAGGAAAGCACTCTCACTCTTTTCACCATACTCAGTCCTTCTTTCTGTTTAGTAGTGGTATCTGGTTCCAATCTTGATTTATTTTTTTTTACCTTTCATCCCTTCACATCCTGCTTAGTCAGCAGGTCACCATTTAAGCCTTTGTTTGCCAAGTCCTTGTCCTCTCTCCTATCATCTCCTTGCTTTCCTAAGTCCCCTCCACTTCCTTTTCTCTCTCCATGGCAATTCTGATCTCACCAGTTTCCTTATTTCATGCCACCTTGGCTATAGTGTTACTGCAGGGAGTGACATGGTTCTTTTTTCCTCCTGGAGGTGAATGGAATGGCTGATTTGGGATGAAACAGTTCCGTGCAGCACTGTGCCCTACCCAGCAGAGAGCAACTGGAATCAAGAATTGCAGAAAGAATCTCTTGAAACAACTCTGGTCAGACTGCATTTAGTCACTCTGTTGGATGTGGGGTATTCAGGGCCTGGTCACTGGTAAAAGGTCTGAGGGAATGCAGCGTGCTCAAACTGATCACACTTTGCAGTTCTGAGTCTCATAAAAGTCTAGAAATCAGGGGACATTTTAGCTGCTCAAAAGAAAGAATATTCCTACTGCTTGGGGTTTTTTTTTGCAAATATTTATAAACTAGTGCAGAAACTAAGGGGAACAGTGAAAAACATGCTAGTGCAGAAACCATGCCTCTTCCTCCTATTTTTTCCCACCTCTATTTTAAGTCCTTATCCAAAATATGGAGGCAAGAAGGCATTTCAGCAGAAGGGTTTCCAGTTCTGGAATAAGGACAAAATAAAGTGTTTTCTCCTACCCAGTCTTTGGAACAGATCAGATATTTTTGCTGAAGGTTTTGATGCAGCACAAACATAAATCAGCCTGAGAACACAAAACTGATGAAGAAAAAAAAGGTAAAGTTTCATAGTAGCAAAGGAAAGAGCAAAGCAGTGTTAAGCAGGAAGTGCTGGACAGCTTTAGCATTACAAAGTCCTGTTAACCCCTTCTACATTTGTAGTACATACATCAAATGTGACTTTAGCATGAATAACACACAAAGATACATCTACTTAACTCATTGCTTGGGAATTTAATTTAGATCTTGGGTCTGCAAAGCCTTGACTCCTGCACAGAATTCTCTGTTGACTCAATGAGTCTGTGGAGACCTGTCTGCCTAAACCACCTACAGGATGAAAACCCCATCAAAGGCAACATATTCCAGGTGGAGGGAGGAAATTTCAGACTGCACTTCTATTGTTGAGCAAATTTATCCCTCAACAGGAACCTTGAAAAGTCAAGGGTCAAGAGGGAACTCACTATTACATATCATAACTCACACTCTAGAATAAAACCTGGGCCAGGGCAGTGATACGTGAACAGAGGGAAAAGTTCTCTGGCTGACAGGAAACACCCAAAAAGCTAGCTCACAGGGGCCCAGGCTTTTGTTGCAGTGACTGACATTTTGCCTACTTGGAAGGAAATTAATTAGAGGAGAATGAAGAGCATATGTTGTCAAGTGGGTGTAAATCAAATTAAGCAAACAAAGGAGTACAGGGAGAACTCAGGCTGACATCAAGGCTGAGAGAGAAGAAAAGGCTGGAAGCAGCAACAGCCACAGTTTTAGACAGACATATTTTCTTCAAATCTGCTTATATTTCCATATGTTGACAGAAAGCTGGAAAAGGCAGCGGCAACCAATGCACCCGAGAAGGGAAATTTCTAGCACAATACTCACAAGTTGGTTGCAGTGTTCAGGATTACTTATCTGGTCCTGACTGGTGCTGCTTGTGCAAACACATCCACCTCACAAGAGTGGAACACTGCATCATGCATTCTAAGTCCTGTGAGTACCTGTGCCTACAAAAGCAGCCTTGCTTTTGTACTAAGCAAAAGCACATAAGGCCTCGTTAAAAACCGTTTTCAATTCAGCTTATTCTTCAGTTACTCCATAAAGCCCAAAGTGGTTTTTCTCATTGTTCTTTATAGCCTTCCCAGATCTTCTAGCCACAAACACATAATTTATTTAAGCCACACATAAACAACCATGATTTACGTCAACTTTTCATTCAATGGAAAGCACATGAAAGAACTACTTTCCTTCTGTGCGTTACTTGCCTGCAAGGGCTGGAGCATGTCTTTCCAAATTCCTGGTGGTAAACCTAAGCAGTTGTCAAAGCTTGTTCCATATCTGGCATTTTAAGAACTTCTCATGAGTTTTTTTTTCCATTACAGAATCATTCAGTCACCACTTGGCACCTTTCTGTACCAGATGACAAGTGAAAGAACTTTATGACCTCTGAAAAAGGCAGACCCTTAACCGGACTTGATGTCAACCTCTTGTCAGGGTGCAAGGCATATCTGTGGCAGTTGCCATACAAACTTGTATGACATCCAAGTGAATGGAGTTATAATTCAGCTTGCTGTTCTTTAAATGAATAATGATTAAGGGTCCCAATCTCAGTGACAAGAAAACTCGTGCCAAGATGGTTAAAAGCTGAATCAACAAAAACAGTCATACGAAACTAATTTAAAAAAAACTTTGCTGCAGTATACAGAAATAAATAAAACACCACTCCTGCATTTTAAAATCAGGGTTGGTCTCAGGCAGGAACACGCAGTACACTTGTCTCTCTGGCAGCATGCCCTGTACCAGAAGTAATTGAAATTTTCCAAAAATCTCCTCCTCCCATCTAAGACCTCACAAAGAACAAACACAATATTGATTGCTGCATCTGAGGACTGGCTGACAGGCCTCCCTGCCCAGTGTGATCCAGAGACCTGCAGCAGCCATTCTAAGATAAGCAGACCATTTCCTAAAGAGTGTGTCTTCCTGATCTCTCTTCTGACAGGGTGAGCACTCCTCTCTGGGCCACTGGTGAAAACCAGCTCAAATCGGTGTTATTCCAGGGAGTGCCCTAAAACAGTCTCAGTTCAGATGGAGCACATCCTGACCTGATAACCCTCAACATCTCAAACTTATAAAGGCACTGGGATGTTTAGCTGGCACTGCACTCACCACCTGCTGCCCCAGGCATACCTCCATACTAATCCCATTGCACGAATAAATGTCAAATATTGGCAATCTTTGCTCAGTTGTTGAAAGAATACGGTGCTTGCCACTGTGCTTACACTTGTACTATCTGCTGCTCTTCATGCTGCAATGAAGAGGCAGCATTTGAGATCTGTGGTTAGGCAGAATTGCCTTGCTCCTTGGCATCTGTCTATAGTGGTGGATGAATGCTTGTGTCCTTCAAAGACTGGAAAAAGCAACTAAGTACATTAATTAACACCTGGTATTTCAAGCATTGAACTAGAACGCAGCCATTGCTTCAACATCCCTTGTCTCTCCCTTTCTGCAGAGCAAGTCTTTGATCTAAGACACCAAGACTGATCTGTGAGACCACAAACTACATAGGGTTCTAGAGCTGGCATCACTGGCAAGGAATGCAGAAGCTGCATCTGAAACCATCTGCTAGACCAAGAATCAGGTCCTCCTGATATTTGTTTTCCAGTACCAGGCATCTTCCCCATTCTCTAGAGTTTCACACTTGTTAAGATGTGCCAGGTTTCACACTATGTCATAGCTGGAGACTTGAAATCCCCAATATACCTTTCCAGTCAGCAGTTAGATTAGGGTAAATTCACCACAGGCACTTTTCCTAGGAGACATATCTCTCCTAAGAGTGAAGAAATTCACATGTCCAATTGCTGCAGTCCGTATGGGAATGCTGATTATTATACTATGACAAAACCTGAGCAGGATGGGCCACTCTCACTATTAAGGCTGTTGCAGACTACTGTGAGAGAACCACAGATGGCACAGTAAATTAGAGTCTGTATTCATGCTTCCTATATTTTTTCAATGTATTCTTCCAGTGAGAAACATAATTTTTCAGGATAAATAAAATTTCTGAATTAGATTTTCAATCTGCATCGCGTGTAATTCCATGTGCAACCTGTTCCTTGGATAGTATTATCTTACCCACACATCCTAGAAGCACATGCCTACTTCCATCATGCCCTGAAGTCGTGACAGGTGAAGGGGGAGACACACTTGGCTGGCAGCGTGGCTGCTGGAGGAGCTGTCCCCTGAGCATCACCTTGCAGCTGCCACTGTCAGGGATTTGGGGCAGCTTGGCATAGCTGGGCAGAGACAGGGAATCGTACTGAAGATGTAAATGGCATCGAGTGTGTCTTTATGGGCTGCTTGGGCCTTTTTGACCTTGAAGGAACATTGCTTAGTGTGACAGCATCAGCAGAGAAGGCCAGCACGTGCTCCTACAGACAGGGACAGGAGCGAACTTACAGAGATTTATGGGCAGCACAGATCTAAGTATCATCAGTCTCAGATGATCATTAATTACAATAACTATCATTATACAGAGTGCCTAGAATCTCCACCTTGAGTTACAGAGCTGCAAACCTTGTCCTTGCTAAGCAAAATCAGCTGTGTGAGCTTTGCCTGACAGCAAACAGGCACCACAGCAGCTGGATAAGCGTGGCCACCACATCACCACTCACAGGATAAAGAACGAGCTCTTCAGCAGCCAGCCTAAAATGTTAAAGATGTAAACTCTACCTATTAGCATAATTCTAATTATTACCAAGAACACAATATGCATGCCGAAAAGATGTGCAGAATTGATGACTTTTCTCAATCATTCTCTCGCTTTGGTCTGCATTACTTCCTGGTGCCATCCAGCATTAGAATCAAAGGAAACTCAAAAAACCCTCTGAAATAAATATGGATGGCAAATAGAGGTCAGTGCACATGGCTTTTCAGTTCCAAAAGTGCATCAAAATGCAAGGAGAATGTCTGATGATGGGTTAGGATGGGCTGTGAATTCAATGCCATTCTAGAGAAAGAGGAAGCACTAACAATAATACAGAGAATAATTTTAAATATTTCTGAAATTGGTTGGGCAATTAGGCTCTGTTGCCACATATACCAAATATCATCATGTGACACAATACAGGATTATGACAACAGAACCCTCTTCTTGCTCAAGGTCTTTCAAATTCTGTAAGTTTGCAGTATTTCAGAAAATTATCCATTCTTCTGCTCTTGTGGGCATTTCAAAGTACTTCACTTAAAAGCTACAAAGTGATTTTGAATGTTTGTGTCTTCAAAGAAGGGAAATACAGTCATTAAAAAATATATCATAAAAATGCTAAGTACTTCAGTCTGGCAAAACACATCCTAAAAAGGAGTTAACAAAATGAAGATAATACTGTACTATAAGAAGTAAAGTTTATTTTCCCAAGTAAAAGCAATAGGAGAATTTTAGAATATTTTTACACAGTATCAAGTTTTTTGAACATTAGTGACTATTGCTCTAAGTTTCATTATATTTTAAATTCAACAGAAAAAAAAATCTATCTTGCTATAAAGCTGCATTTATACAGACACATAACATTGTTATAACAAAAATCCAACCAATCTTGTTAACAACATATACATGTATACAGCATAACCTAATTTATAAAATTTGACTGAAGAGTTGTCAGCTTTACAAGCAATAAATCATTATGATCAAATGAAAACTATAAACCAAAGTAGACTGTAGGAATGTACATAAAAACAATCTTATTAATTATTATAACAAAGGAACAGAATACTGGAAAGCAAAGTGAGTTTTAAAAAATCTGTATTATAATAACAGCAAGTATGATTAACTTAGTAAAAACTGTAACTTTAACTGTAACTGTATAAACACCAGGAATCACATTTACCCAGAAACTTCACAAGAAACACACAAAACAGAACTCGGCAAAAAGAACAAAAGGTAACTGCACATCAGTTGTTTACAAGACCTGTGACAAGGAGGATGCAGAAAAAGACACTCAAGTTTTATTAGGTGGGGAAGTAGGAGTGGTTACATTCTGGAAAATGAAAGAAACGTTCTCTTTTATCCTTTCAAGGAAAGGATCAGCAAGAGTCTGATGTTGCACAGAGAAATGCTTCCATTGCATCAACTGTGACATGGAAAGTGGCTTCTTTGAATTAGGCTTCCCATGGTTTTGTTCAAGCTGACAGCTTCTAGATATGGGAGGCTTTTCTGAGGAAGTATCTGAAAAAAATGATGCAGTAAACTAATCAGAGAAAACTAAGATAGAAAATTTCAGTCTGAATCAATAAGACAGTTGGTGATAATAAACGAGGGAAAATAGAATAACACATTCCAACAAACCAAGAAAATCCAAACATATATCCACAGTAAGAGAGGGAAGGCTGTTTCTTGCTCAGTGATTGAGGTTATCAAAATTACCATATGCTAGCATAAAGACAAATCCTTTTACACGTGGATAAGAAAGGAAAGGAAATATCTTATCTGCCAATTTCCTTTCCTCTGTCTTCCCAATTCTGTGACATTTGGCCTGCTCTCATTTTTTAAGTAAGATGCATGTTGCAGCAAAATTCATGCTAGCTTCAATTTCTTCCCAGAGGAATCACTCCAGCCAGCTAAGAATAATTTGAGTAGCTGTATCATTGACTCAGCACACTAGATCTGTACAGTCTGTACATCCAGACTATGCCAAGTTGTTCAATATACACAATGCTGTATATCACAGTAAGGAAAAGATTATTGCTATGAGAGTAATTCACTTTTAAGAGAGGATCCTAAAGCCCCAAATAGTATCAGGTGATTGCCGTGCATGGCACACATCGATGGCTTTATGATTCATCTGATGCATGGGATAAACAAAGAAATAATTTTGTATGGAAAAAAATTGCATCATTACTGTCACTGGTTTAAAACTTGTCATCAAATATTTTCCCAGCAGTATTTTGTGCTCGTTAGGAAAGACCAGTAATATAAGCAGCATGACTCAGACTATTCCCGGTCTTTTTAAGTTTCTGAGAGCCCATAAAGACTCATAACGCCCATAAACACAAAACTTTCCTTTTGACTGACATATGACATTTGAAGTAGATTTGAAATATATTTTTCTACTAGCCAGAAGAAAAGTTAAAATACAGATCCCACCTTCCTAATTCCTGAAGTACACTATGATCAGGTAAAACAACATGCTTATAGCTTTGTAGCTGATGTGAAGGCCAGCAGAATAGCAAGCAACCCATCCACCTGATCCATGCACAGGAAATTTCCTCCTTTCAAGACCCCTGTAGTTTTCTAAAGATGACCCTAGTGTGAATGGACGACAGGAGATGACCATTGTGAGACCTATATTACATTGTTTAGCTCCTCTTTAGTTAATCTTTCAAATCATACTTGCTAGAAATGGAGGAGACAAAACGTTGAAAGTTTCTGGCTTTTCTGTGCAGCAGAATCTATCCCCAGTAACCTTGAATCTGGTTCCTTGATGCAGTAATTTGAGAGTTTTCTGTTCTTAGCAAAGGCAAAGAGACCAGCTAGTGGTAGCTGCATTCTGGGGTGATCAAACTGAAACCCATGACTCAGAACAATTTAACTAGGGGAACAATGAGCCAGGTTGTCCTCTGCTCTTTAGGATGTCAAACCTTCCCCTCACTCTATCATTACCACCACTTAAATCTAATAATGGCCTTCAGGCTTTTCCTTGATTTCCTGCCAAAAGGTTTTGCTCACTGGGACCAGGAACTACCCTTGAAAAAGTTACAGAACCCAAGAGGCCAATGTGGTTGAATTGATGAAACCAAAGTGTGTTCAGAGCATAAGATAAGAAGTCAAGATGTTAAGACAATTGCAAGCTGCTAAATAAAATTATAAGCACCAGTGTTCATCACAGTAGCAACACAAAATTCCTTTGTATTTCTGCAATCCAAGAGCCACACCTGCCTCACTGCATACCACTGGGAAAATGTGGCTAACATTTAACACAAAAGGTGCCTTTCCCACACAGATCCTGTAATAGTACCTAAGTGGAGGACAGTAAATTACAAAATCACTTATGCAGAAACAGAAGGTCTAATTTTTCAATCATTAAAGAAAGACACAAACATGATTTAATCAGCATATGGAGCAAAAGTAAAGGAGATAATCAAATTATTATGGCTACAAAAGCCCTGTGCTATCATTGGCCAAGTCCTCCCCATTTTGGGTAGAATGAGATGAGAAATAAGTACAAGTCTAACCTATTACCTGCAAACCATCAAGCAAAAATATTGGTTTTGCATTACATCTTTTCTTGCCCCTGTGTATTGAGAGCACACACTCTTGTACCCACTTCTTGAGTTCTCAATGAGGTTTCTGTGTGCATTTAGAAAACATTAGTATTGGTATAATACTGTAAATAGTGTACATGGATTCTTCATGCCCCAAAAGAGAAACACACCAAGGCAATAGACACTCTTTCCTTTAAGAAACTAGATGAGCTATAAAAACTAAAATGGATCAGATGCAAACATAACTTATGATCATTTATTTTTTTAATCCTGTTTCTAACTTAAACCTATATACCTGTACACAGCAAGGTATGAAAACAACTTTTATATACCAAAAGAACAACAGACAGGTTCCTAGAGAAAGGATAGTTGTGAATATTTGCTACTTGCATGATAAATGAACTGGTTGATATTGCAAGGAATTATTCTTCCTCCTCCTCCTTTCATGAAGGACTCCTATGGATTAGATAAATCAGCCAGTATGTGGAAGATTCCATAATGAACCTCATTATTTCAATCCTCTCTTACTGAGCAGCAAAGTTTTCTCCAGAGACTATATATTAAGAACAGATTCCTCAGCAGTGGCCAGAGATAATGAAAAACAAACTCACTTTGATGGTCAATCTTTCCCATACAGTCACACTCAAGCAAGTCATGAGTAACACAGCTGGAATCTTCATGTAGAGTAAAGAGATTTTTAAGCTCCTCAATAGAAAAATGTGTGTGTTCAGATGTTTTGGAAAGGTCTACAACTGCCCCAGAAAGGTCTTGTTTGCTGATCTGTCTTTGATAAATCTTTTCTTCTATTGAGCCTGTATTGAACAGAAAAACAGATAAACTGGGATAATTTTTGAGCAGTATTTACAAAGAAGTCAAATCCATTTCTTGATAACAATATACATAGGAAATACTAAATCACTATTTCCAATTATTTAAGAAAAAGCAAAGCAAACACAAGTGAATCAATGTGATGCCTCCATATTAACTGAACTCAGAATACACATTTTTAAAGAAAAAATATATATATTTTTAGAGAACAATGATTTCCAAAAACATTCCTTCTCTTTCTTTTATGAACAAAATGTCCATAACATCTGTCTCACTCTGGGTAAGCTGAGCACCATCTCTGACCTGTGGTTAGCAGCCTGTAGATATGGACAGCATGTTTCTGACCATCTCTCCACACTCTAGCCATTGCCTGAGGAAAACAAGAAGATGAAAAGCATTAACAGCTATACAAGGACACTTTACTAAAGCTTGTAGCCTTCACTGATCGAATTACCAGTTCTGCTCACTTGTTCAAAGAGATGTTTTCTGGATAATGAATTCCCCAGTAACTCTCTGTGATTGTTTGTGTAAGTTTCTGGTATTAATTGTAAACAGTTTTGAAAATATAATTTACTTTCTTCCCTTTAGCCTTCTCTTCCTTACTGTACACAAAAGTAGGAAAGTAGGTGTTTCAATTATTTCCTGAAAGAAATCCCCTCTTCATATTTGTTTTCCAAGCATTAACAACTATTTAATATTTCGGAATACTGACAATTCTCTCCCATCTCCAAAATAGGTTTCTTTTTTGCCACAAAACATCTTTAGAAGTGACTTTCACATTTCTATTGAAATTCTAAAAATGATTGTTTGGACCTCCTTTATTTCTTAAACAAACAAAAGGTAAAACTGAGTACTCCTATATGATCTTTTTTTCCAAAAATGTATGGATTACACCTACATCCTCGGTACAAACACTCAACAGAGTTCACAGTCTCTGGCAACCTGTAGCAATGTTGTCTGATTTAGCAGGCTCTTTCAAGCAACAAGACAAGTGACCACATGAGGGTACTAATTCACCCTGGGAAGAGGAGCAAGGCCAAGAATCAGGGCTTATTTCAGGTATTAAGGACATAGCATTACTGTACAATAAAAAGTTTCTTACTGAGTTCATGAAAAGATTTTTTAAATTGTTATTTTTAAGGACTATTTTAACTGAAGACTCTTATGCCAACTAAATAATCCCTTGAGGCCAAGAGTGCCTTTACAAGAATAGCACAGCATTGGCTTTCTTTTCTTTCTTTTGGCATCACAGCCATGTGATTTTTTCATTCTTGCAATTCTGATCAGAGTCTGTCCCTTTTTCTCAGGGCTAACAAATCAACAGCAACATTCGCTATGCAATCTAATCTCATTTTCCTCTTCTTTTTAGAAACACAGCAACTCTACAAATAAAAAGACATCAAGAGACAAAGAGGATATGTGACTCACTCCTCCTAAGAAACTAGAATTTAATATTTTTATTTTTTACTACAAGAGGGCTTCTACTGATCCCAATATGTATATAATACGACAGAGAAATATTTCTTCTTTTCTTCTCAGAGGGAGTTTTCCCTCATTGTTGTACTTGTCCAGATACAATGTGATAATTGGTAGCAGTTACACATGTAAAGCCAGGCAATACAAAATCAGTCAAGAATTCATCTGATGCCCATCCCAACCCACATGTACCCAGTTGTTACCAGACCTGAATATCTGTAGCTGGATTCCAGTCAATATCATACAGGATCAAATGAGATGCTCCAACCAGGTTCAGTCCCACTCCACCAGCCTTTGAACTCAGCAAAAAGATAAAAGCTGGGCTGAATTTATTATTGAAAGTATCAACAATATGTTGTCTCTGGGAGACAGGAGTCTGTCCATCAAGTCTAGTATAGGAGTATCCATAATGTTTGCATATGTCTTGTAATACATTTAATGTCTGAGTGTAATTGGATACCAACACGACTCTGTCAAAAAGTAAAACAAATTCATCATCCTAGACCTTGGTAAATTGAAAGTACAATAACAGATTACTGAAGACATATAAGAAAACAAAATTAAGAGTGAAAAATTATACATCAACCCGGGCTTACTTTTACTTTCTACAAAATAAAACATTTTCAATTAATTAAAAGCACACACCAGATCTGGATACCTTATATGTACTGTAAAGCATTCAATGTTAAATAATTAATGTCTCCTGTTGCAACAGAATTTGTCATAATGCACAGATTGCAGGCATTCAAAACCAATCACAAAGACAGATTTTTTTTTTCAAATCTCTGTTTATACAAAATATCTGTTGTTAAGACAGTATTTGCAGGGCATGTAGGAGCTAATAAATAATATATATATATATATATAACTCTACTTACTGAAAAAGCTACTCCGAATTTCTACAGAAAACCTCAGGAAATTCTACCAAAAATCATAATGAAAATAGAGTAGGAAAGCAGAGATTCTTTCCTACATTTTATGGCTGAAAAGAATGGGGATGAAGATTAGTGAAAGATAGACACTGCGTTTTTTCAGAAAGCAAATTAAGTCTGATCCCTTATAGTAATTGTCCAAGCTATGTTGGTCTATTTTCTCTGAATTTTGCCTAATTAGGTTGCAAAGGTCTGAAAATCCAGCGTTCCTATCCTCCCAAATAATGAGGATGATTCTGCTAAGTAGACAAATATCTTTTGAATTTAAGCCATAAGTAAAAGAACAAATCTGGCATTTCCTGCCAGGTCTCGTTTGGAGGTCTTTTGGAATCTAAACTAAATGTAATATATTTCTTTTTTCTTTTTTTACATAATGATACATTTCATTATTTTTAAAAAATAATTTTGATTAAGAACAAGTTCTGAAGAACTGGACAAATGATTTCAGGGGGAAATGAAAATATTAACATTTTAGAAGTATTTTAGAATGTTTTTATTATTACACTTTACAGCTGAACTATAACCTTGCCTTGTTTGTAAAGGCTTTGCAAGGCTTATTTTTTAGTCAGTCAACACAACATTCACAGCTTTGTCTGCACTCAGAATAGAAACTTCAGATTAGGACTGGAACTGAGTCTGTACATTGCAAAAATTATTTAGTACCAATGAAAGCAGAGAAACCAAAGACAAAATAAACATGAGCTGCACTGAATAAATGCAGTAAAACTTAAAGGCATAAAGCAATGCCTCAATTCAGCAGCTCCTAAAGTACTGCTACAGAGAGATACACATTTTACTGACACCCCTGGTTTCACTGACCTACATGAAATATGGCCAGTACATCTAGATATTCAGCTGTCATTGGTTTCAATAGATGCTAAGTATATAAACTCCAGCAACAGGCTCAACTTTTTGATTTGTAAAGCGAAAAGTATCTTCATATTCCATGACATCAGTGTCAAGAGATCTACTGTTACTTCCCACTACTGAATTACAGTGTGCCCTATTTAAATATCAGTTGAAATAAAAGTTAAAAACTTTTGGAATAGTTGGGCTTTAAGGCATGAGTCCATAAAAAATTATCCTGGAACACCAGCTCATATGAGATTCCCACAAATCAGCAATTGCACAGAAATTAATCATGTGCATCCTATTACCCCAAGATAAACAGAAGTTTTCCTACATGTCAGTGACAGGGGTAATAAGCAATTGCTGGGCAAGTTCGTCTGTTGAGAATGACTGCCCTGAACTTTAGAAAAGGCAGCAAGCAGTGAGCAGTTAAACGTGATTAAAGAGGAAATAACTTATAATATAGTAATGAAAATATTTCAGTGCAATTTAATAGATTAACACATTTTCTCATGAAGATAACAAAGCACTGCAAAGCCTCTGCAAGTACAGGGTGCAGCACAAGGGCTGTAGCAAGCTATCTTATTTGCTTTACAGTGTAAACAATACAAGTATCACTATCTGGAAAAAATATGAAGAGCATCTTTAAAAATTACGCCAGCTGCAAATTCTAGTTTCACAATTTAATAAGAAAGCCCGAACTACAATGCTTACATAAATTTGGGAGCCCTGCAAACAGCTGCAATACTTTTGTTTTGAACGTTACATTCCCATGCATTTGAAAAGCAAATCAATATCCAGAAGGTAACTTCCATTACCTTCTGCCTTTCTTTCACACTTGCCTTTCAGAAGAGTTGAGCTCATGGATTGCTGCTAACAACTTCACCAGCACCTGCAATTTTCCTGAATCGCTTTCAGAGAAAGTGTCTGAAGTATAATCTTGTGGGAAGACATCTATTACACCTTCATAGAGGCTGGACTCATCATATTCCTCAGACATAGGATCACAGCCTTTTTCCTATTGAAAATAAAAGGATTAAAATTCCATATCCCCTCTAACATATTTTTTAAAATATTGCTATATTTTTATCACAAAGACAAAGGAGGCATAAAAAGCTGCCACAAAGCAATGTATTACATGAGCATGAGCTGGACAACCTCCCAACATGGGATCGAAAGCAAAGTTTTAAAATACTTTAAGTGTTTATTTTAGTTTACACTCTCTAATCTATGACATTGTTTGCAGCAAAGTAGAAAGTTGAAATACTTAAAACTGAAAAATGTGTACAACTTCTCTACTTAAACAATGATACAAATGCATTTCCATGGTAAAGATCTATCTAAATCTTGGGAGTGAGGAGGAAATCAATACACTGTTTATTCTTTCTAAATCCCCTATCTTATTATGAAACTTCCCAATCATTCGCTGTGTTTAGAAAAATACTGTCATTAAGATTCAGTTATACTACTGAAATGAAGAAAACAGCAGGCAAAACCAATAAAATAGTAGAAATACAAGTAATATTTTGCTGTACTCAGGAAATCAGTGTTTCAGAAGAAGGAAAAAGCCAGACCACTCAAATGCCAAAACCACAATGGCAATAAATTACTTGCACGTATAGCCCTTTCCATCCCTATATTTAATAAAGGCTTGTGCTTTTGCATATGAAAAGTTTCTCATGCTTATACTATGAAGTAAAGGCAATGAACTTTACTTGGCAGTGTTGAAAGTTACACAGATACTGCACTGTGGATATTCCACCTAAGTAATGAAGAATGTCTTTTAAGTAAGATTTACATTTCCACCCACCTTATTTGGACTTCAGCTAGTGGCCATAGAAGTCACTATCACCAAGTTCTAACTATTATACTATTTGCCTATAGGAAGAAGAACATTTATTTGTGTACAATCCCAGGATAAGTGGTAACAGAGACATCTAGTACCACTGACATCTTGAGCCTGCAACTCCCAGCGTCATTAAGCTTGAAAAAGGGGAATTGTCATGTGGATAGGGAAGCTTCAGAGAAACCAGCAGAGAAACTACATACTAGTAATCTAGAGTAGTAATCTCTAGTTAACAGTGTTCTTTGTAAAATTCATATTTATATGTATTTTTACAAATATTCAGAGACAAGGTTAAGACAGAAAATACATTAAGAAACAGAAAACAGGATAAGGCAATAGGAAACCGGTGAGATACCTTTCCTGAGTACATTCAGGTTTCCTAACACTTGTGCTTTTGAAAGCAGACTTCCTTGAGCAAGTTGTATGTGAGAGTATGGAAACGACCTTAAGCAGCGTGCACATTGATAACACAGTTTCAGTGACTGATCTGACTGCTGAAATGACTAATTGCAAGCACACATCCCCACACAAGTAGATACCTTTATAGCTTTAAACAGAAGACATGGATGATTGCAAAGTTTTTTCAAAGCTCCTATACATATTAGGTGTGGACTATTTTCCAGCCTCCCTTGTAGACAGGATGTAATAACACGAGAACCGAGCAGTTTTCGATACAATTCAAGTTGCAGCGCTGTTGGTCGGCAGAAGATTATGCTCTCCTTTTTGGGGGGCAGAAATTTATTTATAACCTCCTGTGTTCTTCTTAGAATAAAGAGTCCAGTGAGGCGTGTGAGTTCTGCTGCTCTTTTTTCTCCTAATTCCTTTTCCTCCTACAAGAACAAAGAATAAAATTAATTATAATCTTGCATTTCATCAGAACAATGTTCTGTATGATTTTAATTAGGTATTTAAATAACCTCTTAAAAGTATGATACCACTTTCTGACATGGGACTGCAATGACCAATTCTTCTCCAATTAGTACCCCTGCATTACTTCTATGTCTGGTTTCTAAAGTCTTAAACAAAGGAAAATAATGCCCCAGATGACATCCAAGGCTTGAATTATATTCTAGAATTTCTCGAGATGCAGTGAAAGCATGCAGACCTAGCAGTATTGTGGAGAAAATGCAGATGGCCTTTTGGGGAATGCTGGTGTTGGAAGCACAGTTGTTGCCCGATAATTAATAGGCAGCTGAAATGAGGTGATTTTAACATGTGTGTTCTCCTTCTGCTCCCTTTGGGAAACAAGTGACTTTACGTCAAATAGGAAGGTGAAAAGCTTCAGCTACTATTAGTAGTGGCGAGTTTCACTTTACTCCATAGAATGCAAATTTCACTTTATTATGAATTTTCTTCTGTAACTGAATTTTTTAACCAAATACCTCTGTTGCTGAAGGTTCTCTAGATCTGACAATTGGTTCCTCATATATCTTTCTATACGTGGATAAAGAACCGAGTATTCCTGGATTCACAAACTCTATTAATGCATAAAATTCTTGCAAGTCATTTTGGATCGGAGTACCTTGAAAGAGAAAAAAATAATTCTGCAGTTGGTTATTTTTTCTTTAAACTGATGGAAGTATTGAATTGAATGCAGGTATTGAATTGAATGAAGTATTGAACTGAATGCATTGAATGCAGGGTTTAATATTGAGAATGCATCTTGAAAACAGATGTTTTATTTCACTGTGAATTACTCAGAGTCCTGAATTGATGTAAAACTTAACCATGAATAACAAGATACTGTACTCCTAACTAAACAGACTGCAGATATAATTGTTCTGACAAAGGAATTTAAAAAGTTCTAAATCAATTTTATTAAATAACTAAAAAGGAAAACATTGAGTATATGTAGAGTCCCAATTCTCTTACAGAAGATTTAAGGCTCCTTGCTTGCCCCTGAAGACTGACAAATTTTGCCTTTATATAAAAAATTGGAAATAACCTGTTTTTACAAGACCTGAGATTTCTTCATTTAATACCCATTGCCAAAATTCCAACCGATCTCATGCTGTATTTAGAATCTCTTTTTCTTTTACCCTGACCTAGCACTATCAACATAAAAAAATATTAAAAATAACTATAGATACTAACCAGTAAGGATAATTCTCCTCTCACAAGACAGACTAGTAAGGGCTGTAGTTGTCTTAATAGTGCTATTTTTCAGACGATGTCCTTCATCACAGATTAGGAGGTTAAATTCTACAGCCTGAATTTGATCTAAAGATCGCAATAGCATCTCATAACTGATTATCATAACTGAATAAAGTGGAGAACCGATGAATTCTTCTACTTTGTGGTCCTGCAGGCATAAAGGAAAACACATCATACAACTATTGCACTGGAGATCACATTCCTTGAAAATCAGTAACTACAGAAATTTCTTCTCACATGACACAAGATACTTACTTTCTCCTTCATGACTTCGGATTATTGATTCTTTCCTAATTTGCAAAAGAGAACTGATACAGCAATTTAGAATTTTACCACCTCATTAAAAGAAAATTTATTATTCTTTTAAGCCTTCAAATCCTCTGAGACACATTACAATGAAGGTGAAAAGCACAGAGTTCCTGTAATAGCTTCCCACTGCTGGCATTTGGGTAAGCTTCAAATGAATAATTAAAGCCAAGATAATGAAGGGCCACAGGTAGCTCCTTGTACATTCACTTCTGCTCTCAGTCTGTTAATGTCCAGTAGGAAGTTACCACATTCTATCAGAATCCCCTCTGTAGTTTTTAATTTAATTTTGTATTATTGAGTATGATATTATATTGATATTATTTAACCTATTGAATTGGTTCTAGGTATCCGATTGTAGAAAAGTTCAGCTTGCTCAGAGCTCAGATGGGAGGGATTCTGCAGTGAGCTGACATGGAGGCCAAAGGAATTCCCAAATGCTGGCAGTTTTTCAAGTATGCTCTCCTGGAAGCATGAAAATAGTGCATCTCCTTTAAAGATAAGGGAAACAGGTGGAGCAAGAGACCCCTTGGCTTAACTGCAAGTTTCTGAGTCAAAATCAAAAGTAAAGTGTACCAGCGATGGAAATGTGGATAAATACCTGGTGAGTATACATACATAATACAAGGGATTGCCAGGGCCTGCAAAGATGCAGACAGAAAAGCAAAAGCTCAGCTAGAGATTAATTTAGCCAGAGATGTCAAAAACTGAAAGAAACAGCTCTTCAGGTATGTAAAAAACAAGCAGAAACAGACGGAAAACATTGGCCCACCAATAAACAGGAATTAGAACAGGTGAATTAGTCACAGCACCTTCTTCACCTCTGTCTTCAGCAGCACTGCTGGGTCCCCAGCCCCAGGAATAAAAATCCAGACTAATGCAAATACAGACCCACCAGTGAAAGTGAAGGAAGAGTTGAGGTGAGCTATTACAAGAGCTTGACCTCTATGCATTAATGGGCTCTGGCATTGCTCAGGGGTATTAGGAGAGCTGACTGATATCATTGCAAGGCCACTCTGAATAACTTTTGGAGGAGTCAAAGGAGAGCAGGGGATGTCCCAGAGGACTGGAAGGATAATATCACCCCCATCTACAAGTAGGGTTTAAAGAAGAACTTTTAAGTTATGGAATGAATCTTCATGGGAGTTATCACACATCAGATGAAGCACAGCATTGGGAAAAGCCAACATAGATTGACTAGGGACAAACTGAGCTTGACAAACCTGATCACCCTCTGTGACAAAGTAAGCTGCTTGGTTGATGTGGGGTGGGTGGTGGACATTGCAACCTGGATTTCTCCAAGGCTTTCAGTATGGTTTCCCACAGCCTCCCTCTGGAGAAACAGGTGGGCTGTGGTGTGGATGAGTGCTCCATGTGGTGGTGGGAACTGGCTGAGAGGCAGCACTCAGAGGGTGCTGGTAAATGGCTCTTTTTCAAATGGGCAGCATGGCACGAGTGGGGCCCCCCCAGGGATTGATGTTGGGCCCAGCACTGTTTAATATCTTCAGAAAGTGATCAGGAAGATGGAACCAAGTGCACCACGATGAAGTTTCCCAATGATACCCAACTGAGTGGGAAAGTGGACATTTTGGAAGAGAGAGTCACCCTGTAGGAAGATTTGGATAGGCTGGAGAGTGGCTAACAAGAATCTGATGAAGTCCAGCAAGGGCAACCTTCCCAGGTCTTGCACCTGGGAAAACATAACTCAGGTGTGCAGCACAGGCTGGGATCTACCCAGCTGGGGAGCATCTCTGGGGAAAGGGATCTGGGGATCCAGGTGGACAATCAGATCACTAGGAGCAAACAGTGCTGGGCTGGTAAAGAAAGCCAACGGGACACTGGGCTGCATCCACAAGGGCATCACCAGCAGAGATCCAGAAGTCATTATCCCACTCTGCTCAGTGCCACACTGGAGTGCTGTGCTCAGTTTGGTCCCTGCTGTGTAGAGAAGATGTGGACAGGATGGAGGAGATCTGGGAAGCCTGTCACAGGGGAAAAGGCTGAGAGAACTGGGTTTATTCAGCTTTGAGAAAAGAAGGCTTAGGGGAGACCTTATCACCATGTTCCACTATTAAAAGAGAAGATGGAGGCTCCCTTTTCACATTAAGTTACATGGAAAAGACTAAGGAATAATGGATACAAGGCTACTCCTGAGGACGTTCTAATTGCACATGAGGAAAATGTTTCACAATGAGAACCACCAGCCATTGGAATAATCTCCCCAGGGGAGTGGTGGAGATTTGGCTGGACAGTGTGCTGGGCCATCTTGTCTAGATGGTGCTTTTGCCAAGAATGGTTGGACCGCATCATCCTTGAGGTCCCTTTCAATGGGATATGTCATGATCATTCTATAACTAACTTTGTTACTAGCCATTAACATTGATGGGTTGGCCAACAGGTAAGCTCATCCTGGGACTCAGAAAATAAGAGTCCATAACCAGCCCCAGAAAACATATCTTATATACCCCTCAAGCCCTTTTTCTTCAAAAGACACCAAGAATTTTCATGTCTGTTGAAGGAAATGCACACACTAAATATTCCCTGTAATGGTACACAGAGCTTCCTCCAAAAAAGTTTCCTAGAAACAGCTACATTTCTGTGCAGACTTGTAAATGTACTAGGACTGTCTACTGTTTATCCATAAAACTGGAAAAATCTACTGTAGGCATGTTCCTTACCTTTCCACTTGGCTCCAGATGCTAAATTCCTGCATGCTTCTTCCTATGTCCTAACAATATTCACTAACTAAGCAGGCTATAGGTGAGGCTGACAAGCTGAAGAACCTCTTTAATTGTGAAAGCAAATCAGTCTAGAGCCTTAGCAGGTATTTTTATTTCCAAACAAGATCAGTTACCAAACACAGACAACTAAGTCTGGTGCCAGATGGTGTAATATATTGTAAAAGCAGTACCACTTAATTATCACAACCTTTAGAGCCTCCTAGCAGGTGATTCAGATGAATCTATGGGATGAATCCAGCACATTAATCTCACAAAGTACCATGCAGCAGATCAGTCCCCCACATGGTGCTACGATGAGGCCCAGCACATCAGAGGAAGCCAGGAGTAGTAAGGACCAGGTACAAGGACAAGGCACCCATTGCTCCAGGTGTTTGGGACTGGACTTGAGCTTTCCTGTTGTTTCCAGGATGGTAGTTAACTGCCTGTTTTCTTGTTGTATTTTTACAGCCATTTTCAAAACAGGAGCAGAGGATTTTCCAACAAAGGAACAGAGACACAGAGGAGCCCTGTAGGGAAGACCCAATGTTGTCCCAGCCCAGTATACAGGCTCCACACTGCAGCCTCTCTGAACTTCTCCTGGCATGGTCAACCAGCAGAAGATGGCCAGGGTTCAGAAACCATTTTCTTTTCCTACACTTTCAGGCTGTGAGATGAGATGGGGAAAGTGCAGAGGCACAGTGAACAGCCACCAACATCCCTCCCCTGGAAAAATATCAAGTGAGCAGTAGAGTTTGAACTCTTTAAAAAAAAAAAAAAAAAAAAAAAAAAAAAAAAAAAAAAAAAAAAAGAAGCAGGAGAGTCCCTGACAAGCCTCCTGCAGTCAAATATAATGTATTACCTACTGCATGTAACAACAGCAGTAGATGATAAATGAAAAATTAAAATAAATTTACAAGCTAATTTCAAGTAATTGATTCATACACACTTAACTGGCTGCAAGATATATCTATATTATAGCCTCCATTTTAACAATTACCCAAAGTGACTTGACAGGTTTAAGTGAGTTTGCCTGGAGCCACATATGGAGCAATTGTCAATCAGTATTAGAGCTCCATAATGTCCCAGACTTCCCCTTTGAATAGACATTTCTTTGCACTAGTTCAAATCCAGTGTAGCTGGTAAAGTGTAAATTCAAAAATGCTGAATCATAAAACAATGTAGACCTACCTGTAATTAATTATTTTTCCAGATATTTTGACTTTAAAAGCAAATCAAAGCAGTAAGAAGTGATACTCTGCAGACAGATAAAGGAATTATTCTCAAGCACATTGCAAATGCTTATAATAGGAATTAACAAGACCTAAAAGCAACCTTTGTGGGGATGCCTTCATTTTAAAAGCAATGTTCTATACATGGCATTTGCATTTTAACATAATTAAACTGTAATCACATTTTAAAAGCAGATCATATCCTGGTGTTTTAAAAAGCCTGTTACTGAAGGGCTAAGATCAGGTTTTGGTGTTTCAGTGTGAAAGCGAGGAAAGCATTTTAAAAAATCTACCAGTTCTTTGAATGCATTCCTTATAGACAAGAAAAGAAAAAAATGCCTGAGACAAGCTCCTCCTTTTAAGTTTTCCTGGAGAAATAACAATATGGTAATTGCTGTTTTTTCAGAGAACATAGACAGTAAATTATTTTGAAATACTTCATTATATCCCAGGCAGGTCATGTTGTCTTCCTTTTCCATGACAGTGTATTCTGTGGTATTTGGGAACACAGTTGTGAAAGCTGCCGAGTGTCTCCAATCAAATAGGTCCAATAAGATGAGTAAGAGTTTTAAAGTTATTTAAATTTAAAGAAAATGAAAGCTACTTTTGGGGCATAGTAACTGTAGTAACTGTAATCAAATTCAGGCTTTCTCCTCCCAACATTATTCATAAAAACTGCAAGAAAACGTTTAATTATCTCTAATGAGCCTTTTGGGTTAAAATGTTGCCATATTATATTTTGCCTTCTATCTATTTCTTTTAGGAAATTTCGTATCTCGCATCCCAACCTATATTATATTACAGTTCCCGACAAGTCAGTTTACTTCATTTCCACAACCTGAAACAAGTTACTAAGAAAAGCAAATGATGCAAAATGCACCTATTATACATGCACTGTCTTCAGTGGAAGATCAGCAGTTTCAAGAGTTTGGCAATAATGAGTCTAATTTAAAGAAATAATTATTGTTACAAAATTTTATACAGTCTACCAAGAAGTAAACTTCCATTGAAAACTTCTGTTTCATCTGAAATATTCATTCTTCCAACAAGGATAATGCAAGAAACTGAAGGCAAATCTTGTTGATGTAAGAATTGGATAACCTTTAGAATGAAGCACTATTTGTTTCATCAGTCTACCTGTATGGAATTATTAGATTAAAAAATAATTTTGGAATATAAGTATCTTTATCTTTGTTGCAAGCACCAATGGAGGTACTAAGAGCTCTCCACTTCCCTGGAATTTGTGAATGTTAATACGAGCAGGAACAGCTTCACTATAGGAGGGGACAGGGATGAGCATCATCCTGCTTCTTATTAAGATTTGTACTTGTCTTCATTCTTCTAGAGACGAGAGATGTCTCATTACCTAACACTGAGACTCTAGGCTTGGTAACTCGTGAGACTTTAAATCATCCTGACAGAGATCTAGCTCTTGACAGTGACAATAAAGGGAATAACCTTCTGAAGTACCCCAAACAGGCAGCCAAAACAAATCAGAAGTTTTCAGTATAGAACAAAACCAACTACCACAGAAATAGAGTACAAGGTAGATGCTTTGGTATGCAAAGTGGGGAAGGTGTGCACTTTGATACATAACAGAAACCTTAAACTGCAGAGGCACAGGGAGGAGCATATCACCTTTTACAACTTCACAGGTGAAACCAGAGGAAAGGTAAGACAGACATGCTACATGTGAGCTGGGGTTATGACCTGATGACTGACAGCAAAATACCCATATGGACAATTATCTGAAGAAGAAATAAAGTATTAAAAATAAATATTAACAGAGAATTACTAAGCTTTAGTCTCTAGTTAAAGGAAGAGGAAAAAAACCCATAATTCCTATATTCTGAGCCAATAATGACCTAATCCCCTTTTGGAAATAAATCTTACCTGATCAACTGTAAAGACTTTGATCCTTTCACTTCCCAACCATTTCTGAAATTCTTTTTTCCAGTTTTTCACCAGACTCCCAGGAGTGACTACCAGTGCTCTCTTTAGTACAGGTTTGCATCCATAGGGCCCTTGACGCAGAAGAGTCCAGACAAGTGCAATGCATTGCAGGGTTTTTCCTAAGCCCATCTCATCAGCAAGAATTGCTCCAAATCTGCCACTAACTCTGTAAGATGTAATGAGGCTCTGGTAACATTTTAAAAGACATAGCTCTAACTATTCACAACTGCTTTAGGGATTCTGTGCCTGTTTTCTGAAGTATAAAGAATCTATTTATACATATTATGTCTACTGTAGGTTTTTATTCAGTTGTACTAGAAGATCTTAGAATGAAAATTCTCATTTTCTACAGTAAGTCATTAGTCCTCTAAAACTAAAGTTTAAATCTGCTTTTAGAACTAGAATTACTATCCAATACCTTAAGGAATCTATAACTTGAGAGAACACTTTTGAAAACAATGCTGTATTTTTTCTTAACACGTTGAAATAACATCTTTTTTATTCTAAATGCCTGAATTATAAATTACATTAATAATTTTGAATTATATGAAATATAGATCCCAGAAAGCAGTGTTCTTCAGCGTGGCTTTGATTATATCTGTGTTTACAAAATCTGATATGCAGAAATGACAGGCCTTTTGGTGCACTAGCTCCTCATGATATCTGGCAAAATCATGGCAAGTGTGATGCTACATTTAAGTCAGAAAAAGCTTGTGCAGCCTCTTTTGGGAGAAAATTACAAATATTAATTAACTTAACAATTGCTCTGAACTTCCCAAGATGTTATATTTCAAACATGGGCATGAAAATATTATAAATATTAAAACCCAAAAGGATAATTATTACCTTACCTCATTCCCATTACACATTCATATAGAAATATAACTCCTTCTTTCTGATGTGGGCGGAGATTATTTGCAATGTAGGGATCTACAACTACATCCACCAGAGGCAAACCAGCTTTATTGAACATCCACTGATGACTTCCATTTGGTCGTGGCATAACTAGAGAATCTTGAAGTTCAAAGCATAATCAAGTATTACACAAAAACATTACTTTTAGTCTGTTAGCAAAACCTGTTAAAGTCAATGATCTAACTATTGTTTAAAATACTGTTTAATATATTGACCATTCTCAGACTGAAAATGCATTTATAAGTACCTAGATTACCTTCTATATAAAAACATTCTTTTAAAGAGGTTTTCCAAATAGTTTATATTTTTCTCAAAGGTAAAGGTGATCAACTGAGAAATATGAGGGTTTTTTTTCTGATGAGGTGAAGCCGCCTACCTAATAAAAGTTGCTTGATAACCTTGAATTCATAGAGTTAAACTAGAAGTTTCAAAATACTTCTGAATTAAAAGTCTAAGAAAAAAAACATAAACAATGACCTACATAAAATCTAAATACTACATCAAGGGGATATTCTTGCAGTAGCCCAGAGAGGCTCTGCCCAAGAAACAGAGATAAAAGCCACTGATTTGCTAAAGAAAAATAAGGAAGGATTGAGTGTGAGCTGACAAAGATTACCACAGTGCATGAATAAAAGAAGTTAATAGGCTTGAAGACACAGAGAGGCAAAGAGAGAATGAAGTATTGAACAACATCTGAATAACAGTTTTGCTTGCCATCATCTGTTTACAAATATTATAATTTTGCTAGACAATGTCCATACCGGATTGCTTCTGCTGCTGCTACACACCTTCATTGAAAAATTATATTGTCAGAGGACAGAATGAGAAGGCAATTTTTGGCTTCTGGTATTTTTATGTCACTAGAGTAGATCTATACTGTTAATTTATTCATGGGAATAGGTTGATTGAAGACTTGTATCAGTCAGAGAGATTTTGTTTCCTAGTGACAAAGAGTTGAGTTCTGATGGATTAAATCAAATTGCATGTGTATATATTTAAGAGAAAGTGGTGACAAAAAGATAAGTTTTCTTACAAAAATTTGGATGAAAATGAAGAAGAAATAAGTCTTGGATAAACGCTGGACTAAAAGCTTAGAAACTGTATATGGAAGACGTAGCTTTACATCTTTGCCACTGTGCTCTGTTCTGCTGGCTTTCCATTCTATAGAAGCTGCATTTTAAACAACTATAATCATAGACTTCAACATGAAAACCTCTGACTGTTCCAATATCAAGGTCCTGGTCTTGCAAAGTATCTCAGTAACTTCTGCAAGAGGTTATTCAATCAGGCATTAGATAATGTGATTCTCCTGTGTAAGCAAACCTAAAGACTGAGACAGTCCAACCTATTGATGTGTTGAGAGCTCCCAAAATCTGATAGGAGGTATTCAAATTAACCAGAAGTTACAGAAGACAACTAGAATAAAACGCAACATTTTAACAAACTAGTGCAGAAACAGCAAAGAATGTGCTGCTTATATTGGCTTTTTTTAATCAGATTTTCAGTTAGAATGCTAATGCAGCAGCATCTTGTAATCTCAGGAAGGAACTTTCTTAGATAAAATGTAATCAAGTTAAATTAAGACCAGAAGCTGGTGTTAATAAGGATGCTCCACAAAAGAGCCAAGGATATCACTAATTACCACTTGATTAAGATTTCACTGTTTATTTACATAGCAGCCACTTCAAGTCCCACAGTATCAGGATATGAGGTAAGAACTCGGATGGAGGTATTATAGTAAGAATGCAGAAAAAAGTTGTATTTTTTTATATAAGCGTTTCTCTGCTTAGCAACTTTTTTTTACACTCATTTTTATCTTCTATCTGAAAGATAGAGCTACCAGCAGAATATAGCTCCTAAATAGTTTGTAGACAAAAGAATAGTTCTGCTTAAATAAGCAACACCACTTCCTGCAGCCATCAAACATTTATAGGCTCCCTCTTACACAACTGCTTAACCAGCCTGTTCTATACAACATGTGAACTCTCATTGCTCTTCAGCACATAGGACTTCCAGCACTATAAAACTAAACATTTATTCCAAAACGTATCTGGTTGAGTTTGAGTACAGTAGTTACACTCACTGGCTGTGAAGAATCAGGTATTGACAGAAGCAATTCTCTCAAAGTGGCATAACTTTTCTCCTACTCATCCTCCCCTGCAACTACTGTGCTGCCACGTTATGGCTGTGTTTCACTGACCCCAGTGGGAAGCTGGAACCCATCTAGAATTTCTAGTATGTGTCAGATTGTTTCAATGATCAATAAACTCATTTTCCTTGGCAAAACTCTCAGAAACTACTCTAATGTGTTTCTACAGCCATATGTAACAACTATGAAAAACTTTACACAGTGTCAAGTATTTTACTTGTTAGAAACACACGTGAAAAAAACCTAACACACTAGACACTAGTACTATATGCCAGAAATACTTCAGTAAGACATTGAGGAACATGACAACTTTGGTTACACATTCAGTATTTTTTGAGAGTCAGAGGATGTTTAAATAAACTTTAAAATTGCCATCTTACTTGAAGTGTTTGGATCATGGCGAGGTTTGCAGCTTTGAGAATCTTTGAGCATGTTCTCTTTAGTACTGGGTTGACAGACATTTTTGAATGGTTTACAGAATGGTTTTGTATTAGTTTGAGATAATGCAGTTGCATCTGTGCCATGAGTCCCTATTCCAGCCTGAAAACACCTGCCACTGCTGAAATCATCTGCTGAAATTACACCCATCACTTCAATTTCTTTTCCGCCAACCATCAGTGTTTGACCTTCATCAAGACTGTCCAGCTCTTTAGCTTTATATCCAGTACCTAAAAGAACATAAAAATGAAATAATTAGGACAACACAGCAAATACTACTTCCTTAACACCACTACTCATCTACAGGAAAGAAAAACTGTGAAAAAGTAACTGATTCTGAAACATTTAATTGTTACACACAAAGCCTTTCCCTCCTTAACAGAGTGACACGTGGGTGCTAATAATCAGAATTAGATAGCAGAGTATATGAGCAAGGACTCAGTCATCCTTATCACCAACCAAGTCTACTGAATGTCAAACAACTGTTAAAGAGAACTTTTAAAAATTAGCCCCATATGGTAAAATCCAGAAGTTTGCCTTAATAACCATCCTATGTCCTTTTCCCTTTCTTTCATGCCCCTAAAAGAAGTCTCCTAACCCCTCTTGCTATTGATCTAAACAGTGTATTCTACTTTTAAAATAATTCTAAAATTATTATTTTTTTTTACACTTAAAGATTCAGATGCATCTGAAATCTTCACTTCTACATATTCTCTGGAACATCCTCTCATTATTGCCAAGATTTATGAGCAAGTTCAATAGTTGTTTGGCTCAGTCAGGTGGGCATTCACAGGGCAGCTACAAATAATACTGGTCTCATTACAAAATACAACTACTGCTTCCTTTCAAGACAACAGTGTAGGAAAGAGTGGGGGTTCCTTCTTTTAAATAGCATTCTACTGGTCGAAGCTCTCACCTAAAATACAGAGGACATATATAATTTATTTTCTTCACTCAGAGAGGTCAAAGCCACATCTCTGTTTCAGAATTCTTTACCTTAACTGTTGAATTTGTGTAAATTTGGATAAACAGGCTTGTATCCTTAGTCAGGCCAAACAAACAAAAGGCATGACTGTGTAGATCAGCAGTTAAATCATTCAGCTGTGAAAAAAGAAGCAAGGCCTCCCAAGGCACATTTTATCCGACAAACCATATATAAAGACTCCTGGAAGCTGTTTGCAAAGCTCAGGTCTGCCACTTCTAGGAATGTGAAAGACTGGAAGGTGAAGGTCTGCATTTGAATTCCTCTAAGAGGAAAAAATTACTGAAGTGTTTCACAGTCTAAGCAGTGCTGAAAAATAGTCAGGCCAAAAGGGAAAGGGAGATACTTTTATCCCTCTCCTCTGGAAGTATTCAGAAAGCACACAGCAAACCTAGTTTGGCTCTTGAAGGAACACTTGCTTTCAGGAAAGAGCTGAAGATGCCTGAACACAAAAGAATTCATGTGTCTTCCTAAATAGGATGCTTAGGGAGGGCATTTATGATCTCCTTTGCTCTGCATTTTTGTTTTCTGTTATTACCTCTACATAGCTTCAGGCTGAACATACTGAATACAGGTGTATCCCTGTGCAGATTCTGGTCAGAAAAGTCTAATTCTAAGACAGGAAGGGCTTTAAGAGTAGATGGAAACTGGGAAGGCAAAAAGCAAAACTACAAAGCTCAACTGTTTATGCAGCTGCCAGAAATAACCGTTTCTGTAACATACAGCAATTTACAAGAGAGCACGTCCTAAATTCTTTGCAATGCATTATTAAGGAATTAGGACATTGCAGGAGAGAACAGAAAGATGTTCTGCTGCCTCAAAAACGAGCTATAATCTGTGCTGATTTTAGGTTCCCTTGTGCCATCCTTGATCCAACCCTGGTAAGCCTAAGGAAAAAGAGAAAAAATCTTTCTTTACTTTTTCTTACCATTTAAAAATAATAATCCTCATTCACATTCTCTATATAAACTTCCCAGTATTATATACAGTTTTGGAGGTAAGCATCACTACTGAGCCTTTCCTTCTCACTCAGTGAGCTAAATAAATACAGAAATTTTAAACTCACACTGCTTAAATTGGTCAATTTATTATTTTCTTAGAATCAGTAAGAATTGAAAGCAATTCTAAATGGGCAAATTAGCACTAATGACATTGGTATTGTTGTGCCCTCTGACACCATCAAACATGGTAAAAAACTTTTACCAGAGAAAATCACAGTGTTCATTTTTCTATTGTGTTTGCTGCTAATTCAAGAAGACAGAACTTGAAAAAACACAAGAACAACAGGGTGGTGGCTGATGCATTCCAGGCATTACTCTCTTTCACTCTGCCTTTTTCAAAAACAAGCAAGTCTGTACATATATTGCTTTGCTATAAATAAATTCAAATTAACTTCTAAGTCACAGACTGATTTGCAAATCAAAACTGCCTGGTCCTAACAAGGCTCACAATGTCACAATTGTAACAAAAGAGCAGAGAAGCCATCTCTGACTTAAAATCAATCAAATTATGCTTTGCAGAAACATTGTCCAAACCTACTCCCTTACAGAGTATCTTTGGCTTCATTAGCAAAGTTAATTCTTGCTTTGCTTTCAGTAAAAAATTACTGCTTCAAGTTGACGGCAGCCTATGGTTTGCAAGTCTTATTTTTAACTCTGATATCAACCCAAACTATGTCTTACAGCAGCAGCTGCTGCTAAAACTACAAGACTAAAAATTGCTACACAGTTGACTTTGGCTGGGCTGGAAAATGTTGCTGTTTGCCTGTCTTTCCAACAAAGATAATATTTTTAGCTGTTTGACTGGCTGAAAAGTAGAGATCCAACCTCTGAAATTCCTGATTGCCCTAATGCTGACTGGAATATCTGTAAGAAACTTACCTGTATCTTTTTCCCCAAATTTTAACTCCTTCACTTCTGCATTATGTGAGCAACAACTCATCCCTCATTTGGCATTTCTGCTGAATTAGTACAGCCGATGATTTCCAGATCCTCTCTTTGGACTAGCATTTGGTGTTTCTGTGAATTATGTTATTCAGGCTGCTCCAGCCTCCCCCATGCATCTGCCTTATATGTAATAAATATACTTTCTTGCAGTTTTCTCCCCACCCCGAGAAAAAAGACAAACCAAAAGCAAACCCAAAACCTCTACTGTTTTTTCATCCTGTGGTCAACATTGGTATGAAGAACTAAAATACCTAAAGAGCTGGGTCTCTGCTAATTCAAAGCACGGTGATTTTCTGCCAGGAATTCCCTTGAGCAAGTATGCAATTCTACAGTACCTCTGCCAATGTCTTTGCCTTCCATATCTTTCAGTATTACTGACTTTCCTTTTGTAATAAGAATAGCATCGCCTTCCCACTTCTTGTGCTTTTTCTTTGATGCCTTACACCACACGACACTGAAATATTTCACAAGGCAGTCAGGTGCTTCCTGAGCTGCTTCTTCCTTTGCAGTCCCTGATGCTGGCAAATACAGTGCATCTAAACGGGAAATAAAATAACAAAAAATATCTCAGGTTCTCCTGATAAAGTATACAGTTTTTTGCATTTCAAAAATCAAGGACAATCTATACATTTTGTCTTATATAAACAAAGTGGTATATTTCCTGTTCTTATGGCAAGTTTGGATTGAGACAGAACACCACATAAGGACTCATCCTGAAAAAAAAAACAAAACACCAAAACAAACCAACATTATATTGTTTCAGAAAGTATGTACTTCCAGAGAAATCAGATTATTGTTGCATTAGTAAGTGACCTCCTAATTTGGCATATATACAAGATGGTAAGAATGGAAAAAGAATAAAAGGAAAGGCTGAAAAAAAAGCAAAAGGGAAATTCATAGGAGAAAATGAAAACAGGGTCCTCATGAGACAGTGTTGAGCAATGTTCTGAAAGCAAGGACAGCAACACAGAACTCAGAAAAGGGAACAAGAACCAGATCTGGAGCTGAAGTCATCTGTACTAAGTGGCAGAATAACCATAACTGTAATAACACAAAATATATTTTCAACTCCTTTCCTTGCATCCTTCAAAATTAAGTAATTGTGCAAATCTTGAAACAGACCATCTCTTGAGTATGTACCAACTCAAACACTGTTACTAGGCTTAGATTGATTTAGATTTGTCAGCAGTTACCCATTTATGTCATGGATGCAAATATAAATAGGCAATATTTAGGTTAATAAGGTTAAGAAATTATAATAGAACAGATAGCAGTTGATTATAACATTAAGAACAAACACATGCTTTCAAGAGTCAGCAATCTGAGACAAGTAATGGTAGAGAAGTCACCAGCATTACCTAAAGGAATATCTGTAGCATTCCTTTTCAGCACATGCACAGCTTCAAAAGGAGAATCAGGCTAATTTTCATTAAAATACCCTTGCATGCTGGTTAAAAGCTTAAATCTGTTTGCTCCTTTGATTCCATCTGGGATTCAACACTATACAAATCTGTTACAGAAAAGCACTTATGCCACAGACTAACCTTTCCAAAATTTGCAAGTGTGCTGGTATTTAAAGGAGAAGCAGCAAGAGGAAATTTTTGTTCATAGTAATAGTCTGACAAAGAAGCAGCTTTACCGCTTCGACAGCAAGTCTACATATTCTTAAAACTGAAAATACTTGTAAATTACATGCCTAAAATGAGTGCAATTTTTCAGACTAGTGTTTCCTAAAACGGTATTGTCTAAATGAAAAATGCTGTATTTATCGAGTTGAATTTTCTTTCCAAAAATTGTATTGTCTGTACAGAACTCTTTGCTACCACGGTGCCTAAAGTAGACAGGATTTTCCATATGTAGATTTTTCTTCAGTGCATTAGCCAACATCTGTAGTTTCATGCAGCAGATGTGTACCCATCTCCAAGGAATAAGAGAGCAGCTACTGAACACTGGCATTTCACTGAAGGATAAGAATATGGAACAGAGTAACCCTTTTTAAAATGCAGGGAATTCTTTGTAGATTAATCTTGGTAAATAAACCAGTCAGTAACAAAAATATCCTTGCAGCTCTGTAAAAGAGTTAAAAGGCTCTATTAGAATCTTCAGTAATCACAAATGATAAGATTTAGAGAAGTGAAAGAGAGAGGGGGAAGAGAATAAATCTGTATCTTGCAAAAGACTAATTTTATTCTACATTGAGCTTCTAATTGTAAATTGATTCAACAGATAAATACAAGATGGTTTTCTTTTTGTTTTTCAAACTGATTCTCTTAGTTTAATCAACAACTACTTTCCTTACATGAAGATTTTAAACTATTACTGCACGAAATGGAGATTTCACTCAGATTTTTCTTCTCTCTTGAAGGATGGCCATCCATAAACAAATGACCACCTCTTTGTCACCTTCACTGACCTCCCACATGAGTTTGGTGACCCCTGAGATCTGTTTTATGGTCACTGCTCTTTTACTCAGGGCGTCTTGGATGGTATTTGAATCACCAGTAGCTTAACTTTCAAGTCAATAACAAGTGTTCAAACTTTTCCTATCCCTGCTTCATTTAAAATAGAAAACCAATAATTTAGAAATAAAGCTGGAAATTTATGGCCTTTTGTAATAGTGACTCTTGCTGAAAAAGATTTCCAAAGCAACCTGTCCCCGGTAAGAAGGAAACTGGGCACCAATATTCCATGCAATACTACCATGTTTCTATGGAGAAAATGAAAAATTATAGCTTCTGCAATGTTCAGATTTCTTCCTTCAATTTGTCTTCTGAATTACCATAACTTCTGCTTACAGAAATATTCAATAACAATGTTCCTATGGTACATAAACTATCTTCCTTTTAACCAATAACTACAGTATAGTTTCAGATAAAAGTGTAAGATTTTTTTTTAATTAAAGACTTTTATGTAAAAATAATTGCATCCTCTCAAAATTATCTTCCATATAATTTCCTTGCGTGGGAAACCTAAACCTGTTCCCCAACAATCCTGATTAGGTACTTGCATTCAACCTTCTTTTTATCTTATCAGTTTTGTTTGTATTCAGCTCCACACCTATTTAACTTTAAAGATTATTCCAGTGCAATAGCAGAATATTCAAATTCAATAAATACAGTGTCATGAGCTTTTCAGGAATTGAAATGAGCATGGTATGTTATGCGCAGGAACTAAGTTCAGTGTTTGATATAGTGGTACAGTGAGCAGTGGATTCAACACAACCCCCTTGCTGCTCAGCAACCATGGACTATCTGAATCAGAGCTGGATTTGCTGAGACCCTGGAAGACAAACTGCAGTTGTACCTTCTGAGCTCTGCTGTTAATCAGTTCAGACTGAAAATAATAAGTAACAGCAACCATGCATACACTGTGGTATGAGAAACATCAGGAAATCATGCCCACTCATTTCTCTCCCAAGCAGCCAAAAGCCCAGCCTGGCAGAGCGGTTTGCTTAACCATGAAGAAATGGTAGCAGGAGGCATGGCTCTCCTCCCAAAGGAAGGGCTTGGGAACTTTAAAGACATGGCTAACAAAGCTTTGAAAAGCTCTCATAAATAAATCTTTCTCTCTGTGGTTGAGAAAACAAGGGCTTAGGTTTCAAGATATAAACCATAGCCTCGCTGATACGAGGAAACGTTTCAGCAGCCTCAGGAAGGTGATGATTTACAGAAATCGGGACGGGATCCAAGAGAGGGGACCGGGAGCATTCCAATGGCAAACTAGTTTAACCAGTTTCTGATGAACAGGATTTAGAGAAAATGCATCGATTAAGTGCATTAGGTTACTCCCAATGCAGCAGCAAAGTGGCTGCATTATGAAAGCCAAGTTACCCGAGGTAACTCAAGTGCTCATTTCAGGGCACTGTGGGCTGCAGCACCCTGAGTACACGCGTGTTGCTGCGAGTACTGAGGGGCACACTCCAGTGAGCCAGGCACTGGCAGTTTGGCCTGGGTGTGGTTTAATGGATGGCTTAACCCCATCCGACTGCAGGCTGCTGCCAAAGCCCATGAGCTCACCTTTCCTTCCCTCTCCCGCTCTGCTTCTCATCCACCAGCTGCAGGAAAGCCAGCTCAATTCACTGAGCTTCATCCCATCATCAACTGGAGTCAATATAGGGAAGGGGTATGTGCAGTTTGGACCAAGGAGACTGGGAGACTGTCCATGTTTTTGTAGCAGCTACTGTTAGGCTGGGGTGATTTTTAAACCATGGGTCCTGTGTTACCCATCACTCCACACCTGAACTTCCACAACGTAACCATGTATGAAATGACAGCCGAATTTTCCCTCAGTTGCTCTGAATCTTCGCAATAAAAAGTACTGTCACAATGCAAAAATTCTATAGCACTAAGTAACAATTAAGAAATAGAGGGACGCAAACAAAAAAATCTGAACTGCAGTAAAATTTGAAACTCAATGCCAGCGCTCTGCTGTAGCCTCTGAAGTGACTCTGCTCAGGTGCCATCAGTCTGCTCCGTGCAGCCAGCATCATCTCTTTCTTCTGAGCAGAGGAAGTAATTGCAAAGTTCCTTAATTAAATCAATTCATAACATTTTGAGAACAGACGTTTACATAGCAGTTAAAAGTCTAGGTGCCTATGGAAGATCTATATGTCACACACTCCTAAGATATCTCAGGAATATTTAAAGAAATATGAGTCAGATAGCATTATCTTTCACTTGCAAAGCTATTTTAGTCTAATCATAAACTTAATACTATGCTAACATGTAAATGTATATCAGTGTGCCTCCAAGATGGAAAAATATGTAGTAACTCTTCCCATAGCACTTCTCTGAGACTTCAGAAGGAGTGCAAACATTAAAGAGTCAAGCTGGCTTGCCCTAAACCTACAGGAATAAAAGACAGCTGGGATTACATTTCAGAGTAATTTGATTACAACCCAGTGCTTTCTACCTCTCTTTCCAAGACAAAATGTATTTGTAATTCATTCTGCATGTATGAGCATAGATAACAAACTCACCTAAAAACGGATATTTCAAGCAGGAATATTTTCTTTGGAAAACACACCATTGTTCTAAATCCAAAATTATTTTTAAACAAAAATGCAAATGATAAACAAATTTTAGTATTTTTAAACTTCTGTTTCAAAGTCTCTTAATTATCTGAAATGCCAATCAAACTGGCCTCTAGATTCCTTGCAATAGTATGGGGATTTCCTGCAGTAGATTTTGTTTTACAAACCTAATAACTATGTCAGGCCTTCATGAGTCCATAGTACATCTTCCATGCTAGCTATCTCAGTTTAAGCACACATGTTCACACACATGCACAATGTCCATGAAAACTGGCAGTGAAAGAAAAATCACTGTTTATAAGGAAAAAAATCAAAAAATAATCCAGTCTTAGCCACAATGAACTCTTATTCCTTGCAGAAGCTCTACTAACTCAATACTCTGGAAAATAATTTAAAAATCTGCAGAGGAGACAACACTTTTTTTTTTTTTTTTTTTTTTTTTTTTTTTTTTTTTTTTGCTAAGGTAAAATTTCCATTCCTGAGAGCTAAGAGCTCTTATAAAGACTGTGCAGTTTGCACAGGCCGAGAAAATATTTCTCTGTAGTCACAGTTTTCACTGCTCAGACCTAAGTCGAGTTTCTTCCACAATTCCAGCAGGAAATTTTTCCATGGCCCTCTCCTTCACACCATGTTCCCCTCTCCCAGCACCAAACAGGTAAGGATGGCAGAAGGGACAAGGACCAGTTACAAGGAAAAGGAATTTTGGAAAAGAAGCCTGACAGGAAACACTATTGCTAGTAAGGAAGGCTGATGTTGAACCAGTGGAAAATTGACAACTGGGTAGAAGACTGGAAGTCAGAGCTGGAAACAGAGCATGCAGGGAAAGGCTAGAAATCAGACAGGGAGTAAAAGAGTAAGAAGGCAACAGCATATGTGAGGAGGTTGGCTGGGGAGGACCACTCAGGCAGACTGGGACTGAGATCCAGTATAAGAGTCAAGGACCAGACAGAGTTGGAATTTTCTGAGTAGGAGGTGGTGCAAAAAAAACCAGCAACTTACTGCCTCTCATCTCTGACCCTCAAAATGCAAGGTTCACTATGAAAATGTACAGCTGGAAAACACTGAGGGAAATCACAGGACAACTTGGGAGGAAAAAATGAGAACAGGAGCTGATTAGGCAGTAACAGGGAAAATAGAAATGGAAAATGACAACAGAAGAAACCAACAAACATAACCACAACGTCCTGGTAAACAGAGCCCATTACCCTCATCCTTCAACTTTTTCCCTAATTCAATTTTTAAGATTACCATGGTGGTCTTAAAGGTAGCCAGCTTAAAAATATTTTAATTATAACACCGTTCTATAAAATTTTACAGATTCTGGATTGGTAGCTGCTCTACAGGTGAATAGGGCTGAAATGGAAGATTTAGGTGCAACATAAGAGATGGAGGTAATTAAGCTCCTGAACTGGATCCATTTCACAGATCATTCCCTGCAAGACAAATCCAAATCAATTCTGAGTTTAGGACCAGCAGAAGACCCAGAATCAGACAAGTATCTTCTAGCAGACAAGTCCACATAGGCAAAGCAGGAGCTAAAGCTTGAATCATTGTATCATGTGCAAACCTCACTGGGTAAAACACTGCATGCTTTGATATTAATGGTGTACACTGAATTCAGTGACATCATAATGCAGTAATTTGCTCTATTACTTTAAAGGGGAAAGATAAGGTTTTCAACCCTGCCTTACATAGATGAAAATATCAAATAATATGGAATTTTTCTGTTTAGAAATGTTAATTTGCTCCAAAACCCAAAAGATTAACAACGTTGTGGTACAAAACTACGCTACCCACCTGCCCACCATCCCTATGACCCACCTTCCATCAAGTGAATAATTCTAAGGTTGTGAAGTCAAGCAAAATTTGAAGACGTCAAAAATAAGGTGTTCCAGTGACCTGATCTGCCCCACTGTGCATATACATTCATGATAAAGTCTTTAGAGAAAACATGCTGCACTACACTGCCATGGGACCTCTTGTTCATTCAGCAGAGAACTGAACCACTGGAAAGGCAGGAAAAGTGGTGGGAAAAAAGGCTGCTGTTGGCTCTGCCATCCCTGCACTGCTTTACTGTAAACTGCAAAAGCTGTGAGATGGACAAGGCTGCAAGGACAGTCTAATCTTGTGGTTAGATAAGCCAAATAATGCCTTCAAGAACCGGACTTTACTTGCATGTTTTCTGGAGTTTCTCTGTGACATAAAGTAATTTAACCCCAACTTTCAGCAATAAACACTTGTCTGAGAGCCTGACTTGTGATTCAGTCTTGATTGTATTAATAGTGAACACTCATGGGTGTAACTGGAAGTTGTGGTTGGGAAAGATTAACTGAACAGTATCCTAAAGCACTGAGACAATGCAGTCGTCCATGATTCAGTCTGCACCTTCCATAAAAGTAAGACTTTTTGGTGTTTTTCTCTCTGCCTCAACTCGCGCTTTATATCCCAGAAGGTGGAGATTATACCAACTTTTTGTCTCACAAGGATGTTGTGAAACGTAATTACATCTCATAGGCACTCAGATACTATCACAATGAGCACCAGAGGAAAAAAATATTAGCTAATTAATTCAAAATAGTTTGAAAAACGTGCTGAGAACAAGGTGTAGCTCTATCACTGAACAAAGAGGTGGAAAGAAAATACTGAATAGTGACTCACTGAGTTGACACAGTCCGTTCTGTGAACTGGCAAGGAAACCTACAGAAATAAATCCTCAATCATGTACTTAATGACTATACCCAACAGAATGTGAAAACTGGGTTCAGGTAGTGCTATTTGTGAGTTTTTGAACACTTGAGTATCTAACCTTTATTTTCAAATAGGAACCTTCTATATACAATAACAAAGCTGGTAGATGTATTTAATACAAACATGTAGGAATAATCCTCTCATCACCATTTAATGAAACATTTACCTCTTAAGGGTATCAGCTGTAGAGGAGGGAGGATGGAGAGCACATACTTTCAAAATTACAGCTCCATGGCAGAAAACTATTCTTCCTAAACCTCTCAGCTGTCTAAAAATCCAACTGACTCCAGCTTTCACTGTAAAAATTTAATGAACTAAGCTGAAAGCTTCTGTCAGGTCCACAGAAATAGATGTGCAAGTCCTATTATCAAAGGAAAAAGCAGCATCATTGAGAATTCTGAAAGGCTGCAGGCATCATTTGGTGCAGTGAGCCAGATCAGCTCGGTAAAACATTGGAACCAGTCAAATGCCATCCAAATCGACTGTTTACTATACTTCTTAATGTTGCCATCCACACTGGAAGTTGTTTTGATTAATTTGTCAAGTAAAGGGGTTTTTACTTCATAAAATAAATGCAGAAGTGATACCCGAAAGTGAATTTTATTCTTGAGTTCTGTAAATATTGAATCTTATTGCAATAAATTATAGTGTAAATATGATGTGAAAATATTCCAAATATTTAAAGTACCCAAAAACCCCACATTATTAAAAAATAGTTAATAGACTATTACATAATCACAGGCTAATTGTAGCCTGCTCAAAAAGCAGTCATTTTTGGAAGCAGTTTGCAGATATAAGCGTTCATCCTTTTGTGTTTAAATGTAAATGGAAGATACTTAGCTAAACCCATATGTGGTACTCTGAAAATACATGGTTTGACATTCTCATAAGCATTTATTACTTCTGTTATTTTTTTAGAAAAATAAAACTATTTCTGTACTGTACAAAACCTATTTTCCTACAATGCAAAGACTTAGATCTGTAACAAAAAGCAAGCAGGCAGAAAGGGATTTATTAAGATTACATATCCTTCATATTAACATCTGTTTTAGCACATACTGGAAGTAAAAACACATTTAATGTCCTGTTTGTGTTTGTTAATGGCCATCTTTGACTTCCCTGGATTATAGTAAAGATTCCTTAAAATACAAGTAATCAATGAAACTTATGCCCACTGTCACAAGCATGAAACACAACATATTCCTATCCTAAATTATTTAAACAGGACTGTTTAAAATTTATGACATTACCCTGGGAAGAGGCACACAAAGGATGAGTCATATTTTTTAGTATTTTCATGTGTTATGCAGCAATGATTACTTGCAGAGTGGCTGACGAAATATTTGGAAAGGGAAAAAGTAATCTTTCCAAATCAAGTTACATAACTTTGATTTACATAAATGTAATCCATTCAGTAGTCCAAGCAGAAAAGTAATATTTATGGCCCAAACACAAAAACCTAGAGCTTTAGCTGTAATTCTTCTAGGAAAGCAAAATAGAACAGGGAAAATGAAGGAGGGAAGAGAAGAAACTCATCATTGTGGAGGTACAAGGTGTATACTGTGCTGCCTTTGCTGGCTCTGAAAACTGAATACAACTTAAATTGCACATAAGTTCCAATGCAAATTAATAAGATGATTCCATGCAGGAAGACTTAAATTCGTGATGCCTTTAACAGAGCCTACTTTATGTCAACCCTGCCTATTTCTGGTCCTGAGCTGACCATTTATATAAGGAAACACTACAAGACATGGAGATGTGGCAGCTTTCCATCAGCAGACTGGCTCTACTCGCTGTTCTCAAAGGACTGCTTTGACCCTTGGTGTCACTGGAAAGCCTCTGCAGAACATGCAGCTCTTCTGATCAACAGCCCCATGTGCATCTCATTGGGTATGAGTGTGCCTATGAACCTAAGTGCATGGGCACGCTCATGAGAGAAGGATAAGATTTAGAAAAAGATTAAATTTCTCTCTATTTCCTCTGAAAACAAGCTTTAGAGATGCTCACTGGATCTTCAGAGCTAAAGTTTCTGAAACTCTCCAAGTATATTTAAAGTTCTGCACTGCTGAAAAACATCTTCAGTGCCATCTCAGAAGTTCACTTAGAATTTCATATTTTCAAAACTCAAGTACAGCAAATTAGCACATACAGTTACATAACAAAAACTATTCTGAAAGGAATAGATTTTATCTAGCAGAATTAATTACAACAAACAGCAAAGGCTAAATTCCCTAAACTAACTTAGTCCAGTCCTTTTCTGCACACACACTATGTAGCACTCTGAATCACAGAGCTGTAACTCATATTTTCCAGGCTATTGCTGGTCTTTTTGCAAAAGAGCTGGGCCATTACCTATCCAGCTGGACAGTCCAACAGCTCTGAAATCCTTACTGCCCCAGAAGAAGGGCATGCGTGCTTGAGATCCTTGTCTGCCACCTCTGGATCAAAACAAAATGGCTTCCTCACTAAGGCTGTCTGTCCCATCACTGGAAAAAAACTACAGACATATTTTCTTGCTTTCATTCAGAGTGTTCACAGTTGAGAACTCCTTGATCCACTCTCAAGAGAGCAATGTGTTCAGGCTGGACAGGCTTTCCTAAGAATCAGTTTTCATGGACTACATCCAAGGTGTAACAAACTTGTTCTGAAAATGACCACCTCCTGTGTTTGTTAACAACTTACAAATTAAGACAAACTTGAGTGAGGTTTTTTAGAAATGGCCACAGACCAGCTTGATGCCAAGTTTCAAGTACTTTTTCAAAAGCACAGGAAAACTGGAACACTACAAAGGAAAGATGATAAAAATTCAATATATGCTAAACAGAGTATTCTCCCTGCAATTTGATTCACAGGAAAAAGATGAGTCACCAACAAACACATTTATAGAACACAGACATTATAGCTGAGAGGAGGTAACACAGCATAAAGTAGCTTGGCCAAACTGACAGTTAATGCTGCTAAGGTCATCCTGTCATGTACAACCTACTGCCAAAGCCTCCTTACAATGCAAAGCAATGCAAACATCACTTGGGTGAAACCTGCAGAGCTTACAAGTCAATTTTGTTTGGATGTGGCTTACAGTGCAGCCCAAAACAAATGCTATATTACAAGAGAACATGGCAATAGCAATAGTAACTGGTTTTAATCCTGTATCTCTGTTACATACCACACATAAACGTTTTGATTTCACAAAATGGTATTCTTAATACTATCGATAAGTGGCTCATGTAAAATTTATCTGCAAACTGCTGCTGAGTTATGATAAATTACTTCTTTCACATGACATATTCAGTGATTAGTAACAAATACAACCTGACACTACTCCAAGTTTTTATCTCAGGCAGTGCAGGACACAAACAATATTGTAGCAACTAACCACAGGCACTACAACATCCCTTCTCCCCATCCCCAAACTAGATAAACACTGTCCAATTGCTTCTGTTAAATGAAAGCTAAAAATATAAAATTTAAAATCAGTCATTTATAAACTGGTTTACTTATTTCAAGCATGCAGAAAGTTCCAAACTTTGAAAATTAATGTATTTTGAGAAAGTATTAGCAATACAGGCAAGGCTCGTATAACAACATACAAAGCAAGCAAATGGCGACACACAGAATACTGCAGACAAAATGACTGAGCCTTAACCAAACTGGGTCCTGAAGTCACCCAAATCTGAAGGGGCAATGTAAGCCAGTGGAATTATTTTTTCATGATACCTATGTCAAATTATGCCAGTTATTGTGCCTAACTATAAATTAAAATCAAGAGCCAGAAGGAAATGGCCAGGAAACAATGACTTCTTTTAAATATATATATATATAATTGCATATGTAAAATACAAAAAAATCAGTAGCATTTTCCAAGTCTGCAGTTTTGTTAAAGAGCAAATAGAAATCATAAATTATGTGGAGTAACTGCTGATTAAGTATTCAATTTAAATTATATTATATTCTTCTTGTGTGAGTAATACAGAGTCAAACAAGATGTTAAACTGATGAGAAATTTGGATGCATCAACAAATCATTCTGTGTAGTCACTAGGATAAAACAGTGTGAAAATCCCCTAGCATGGAACAAAGGCAGGGGCAGTGGGGAATGCCAATGCCTACAGATGGCTGAGCTTTCCTTGGGTCCTCTGACCCTCATCCACCTCCTCACATACACGAATCAAAAGCAAAGTTTTCAACTATTTTACCACTGGACAACTGTAGGTTTTACAAAGACGAATTCACATTTTGATACTTAGCTTTCAAAGGAACTTCAGGAAACTGCATCTATAGTATGGAGAAAAACTTTACCCATACAAACTGGATGACATTTAAGAGCAAGCATCACTACACACAGGTTGACATCAAGGCAAATACTTTTGGTTTTAGCAGAGATAAAACACAGAAACAGAGGTCACAGAATGATTGAAATTTAGTCCTATGTTATACAGACAGCTAACAGACATTTAACTACTGTAAACAGCACCTTTTTTTTTTACTCTACACACGCAGTAAGATTTCTCAAATGATTTAAGACCTGGATATTGAAAGCAGAATAATGGCCTTACTTGTTAGGAATACACACCCAGAAATTATATTTAATGCATTTTAATGCTAAAAATGTTCTTTCTGGAGACTTCTTATTTTCAAAGCACTTTAAAAAAAGACACAGGAAATTTTAAAAGACAGCTTAACCAGGCAGCCTGGGTAACATAATTTCTTGTTTCTTCCTCCCACTCAGAAACAACTATCATTTAATTATAAGGAACTTAGTGGCTTTGACTATTGGAAATCCAAGGAGTACAAGTTTGCCCAAAGAAGACAGTATGCAAGCTCAAGTTTATGCATTTTCACTGGGGGGGGGAAACTCAAGTCAGAAAATGTGTAGCAATATAAATGAAAGAAATAAATTTAAGCTAGTTAAATGGAAAATGTTAGAAAACAGGGGTGTGACAAGTACAATTAGCTACAAGAAATCTTGGAGTATTCTCTCTTACCATTTTTACTTGATTAGAATTCTCATCTAAAGCAAGCATTCCACAAGAATCAAAAGCTTACAGAGGGAAGCAGGAACAAAAAAGCAAGATAATTTAGGTGGCAGTGATGAAATTATAGACTGACTGTGAGCCAGTTACTTGGATAGATGAAATCACACAAGATGTTATCGCAAATATCACAAAGTTATCATAGGTACAGTTTTTTATTCTAATCCTAAACATAAATCCATTACATGTTTGGAATTAAGTTACTCCTACAGCCTGTTTATTAACAGATAACAGCAGTTATCTTGGTAGAAGGACATGAACATATGGTAGAAATTTGTCCTTGCCTAAAATTATTCTGCTTGTACTCTGTACATTATAAACATGCAGACAGGGAATGGCACTGCCAGATGTAGCAAGGGAGTAAGAGGATAAGAATGAGGGTGAAGAAGGGAAGGGCTTCCTACCATCCCCTTCACACATGCTAGCACAGTATCATTTGCTGGAACAGTAAAAATTCATAGCACTTCATGGTCCAGAAGGACCAGTCACAGCTGTGGTGCATGTACCCAACATTAGGAATACATGGAAAAAAAACAGGAACAGGCACGGAGAAGTGAGAAGTCAGACTCAGAAAGATAACCTGATACTGTAAAGCAGATGTGGAGTGAGAAAGAAATGCAAATCCACCAACATAGAGAGGAATAATATATAGTCAGCACCACACTGCACTGAGAGAGCAATATAATGGCACTGAAGGAGGAAACACTTTTCTAGTGAAAGGAAATAATCATCTCACTAGTAAAGAAAGGAGTGAGCTCCATGGGCACTCAACACGTCTCCCCCGTTCTCAAGCTCCCCAAAAGTCAAAAGAAACAAAACTGAGAACACAGCAAATGAGAAGCATGAGATCTCTGACCTAGACATGCTGCTTCCAGATAAGAATAAAAGTCTTCCATTAACAAGTGACACAAAGTCAGAACAACAAAACATGGAAGAACACCAACTATAAGGGGACAGTGTATTTCATTTCTTTACTCATTTGCATCCTTCCCCTTCCAACATCAAGAACACAAGCGAGACTTTGTTCTATGCAAAGTCCTATTTTTGCAACTACTTTGTCTGCCAGTTCAGAAAAGACTATAAGCTTTCCAAGACTGAAAATTCCTCTAGTTCTAGTCCTCAAAATAAAAATACCATGCTAGTAGAAACCCTGGAAGTCACCTCTTCATCTAGCATCAGCGGCCAGTGTTAAGAGTACCTATATATCAAAACCACTGCAAGACAATGAGCCATATGGGAATTTTTTTACAAACTGTTAGAAACTTGCTCATTTGCATAATATATAAGAACAGAAAGTAGAAATTAATTCCTTACCACTGGAAACCAGAATTCTGATTTTCAACTGAAAAGGTAAGATCATACATTTCCAAATTACAAGACAAGGGCAGATATTTTAGTGCTGTTTCCCATTTCTGAGAAGCAGAACAAATAAAATCTGTATTTATTTATTAAAGCCAGGATTTTGATTCTTGTAAACTTAGAGAAGTGAGTATCTCCTTGAAGTGTTTCCAGCTACACAAGAACATATCAATGTCCTTGAAGTAAGAAGCACAGCAGAAAGCCAAGGACTGTACTGGAACAAAGGCCACTTATCCAGGCACCATTATTTTCAGTGCACACAAAAATTCCCAAAACACTTACAGTACTCTCTTCTCAAGAAAACAACTGAAAAAGTATTGAGGAGCTCAACATTGTCAACATCTGTTTTCACTGTTCTATAATTTTCCCTCAGTTTGTAAATAAAATACTTGCTTCCTTTACTTTTTCTATCTGAAACCTGTTAAAGTTATCCTGGGCAGTCACAGTCAAGATGATTGTATCACAAAATTTAACTATAATTCTTTAAGCTCCATTAGCTCCTCAACTAGACTTACATACTTCCAGTCTTCAGTTTTCAGTAAGTACCTACCCCTGTGGTACCTGATTTACTCAGAAGACCAATAAGGTGTGAGGCTTACCTCATTGAGAGTTTGCTGACACAGACCAGTGCCCCATTTTTGCATGAAGAGGTTTTTTGGGACTGGAGAAAGAAGCAAATTTGGGAAAACAGTAGTGACAGGAGTGAGGAAGAAATAGTCTCTTTCCTATTGCTTTTGTTCATTCTGTTTTTGGGGCCCTCTGAGATGGGAGGCGCGAGAGAAATGACATTTCCTTTGTTCTGTCTTTTTCCTTGATGCTGTCCTTAATTTCCTTTTCTTGCTGTAAAGGTTAGAGGAAGGGGAAAGCATTGTTACAGGGAGTAAGGAGCCAGCAGTCTAAGGCAGTCGTGGATCCACTCACAACAGGCAGGAGACTAAGAATTATGAAGAAATTAATCATCTGGGACTGATATTTTCCACGTATTTTTCTTCCAGTTATGAATGTTAATCGTAACTACAGAGGAAACAGCTGCTACCAGGACAGACAGAAGAATCCATTTTGTTTTCATTTGGGGTTTTTTATTTGAAACTAATCGAAAGATCGGAACAACAGTATCTATAAAAGGGACCCAGAATAACACAATCTTCTGATGATTTCAAGTCACATGTTACTTACATACAGAAACTATTTTATTTCAGTAGCTTATAGTGATATTGATCAAAGGCACCTGCAACTGTCTTGGTTGCACATGCATTGTAGTAATTATGCATGCAAATGAGCAAAGTAGATATTTATGTGGTTGATCACCAGTATAATTACTATAACTGAATACACAATCATGGTAACTGTACACACAAATTACACATGCATGCAGTTTTAAAAACCAAGTGTTGCATTCATTGTCTCTATTTTGATAACATCCTATGGAAACACTTCTCCACTGGAAACAATTTAAAAGTATTAACTTTTTAAAAGATGCACATTTATTCAACTGCCTACTGAACATTAAAAAAATATAACAATCCAGTATTTTGTTTTCCAAGCTGACATATCAGCAAAATGTCACTACTGTCGTAAGATTTACCAACTTGAAAAGAGTAAAACATTTAAACATAGCCTCTTATTTCTCCTTCTTATATGCATTTATTTACCTGCAACTTCATTCAGATATTAAAGGTGATTATTTGAAAAAATAATGCATATGACCAAAATTTTTAACAAGAGCTGACTTAAATTTCCATTAGCTCATCACAACTCTAGAGATAAGTGGAAATATTTTTAAAGTTTGGGTTTTTATCAATCTAAACACTTAAACATGGATCTGATTATACTTTAGTCCAGAAAAGTTGGTGCATACAAACCCATACGAGGTATTTTTCTAGGGTACTTAAACAATGCTTTCACATCTCAAGCCCAGATTTTGATCCATCCATATTAGCATAAAAAACAATTTTGCATTTATTATTAAGTATTTCAAGGAATATGACAGAAGTAATAAAATATTTAGATATTGCTGTATTCTGGCAGATCACGGCGTAGTCGTATTGCCTTCAGCTTCTCTACTTTGATTTTTGTTCGCAACAGTTCTTCTTCCAGTTGCTGCTTTCTTTTCAAACCATCCCTTTTCTCTTGGACATAAAGACCAATTTTTCTTTGGTTTTCTAATATTATTTGATGCTCCTCTTTCAGCATTTGTAACATCTGTGGGTCATAACCACACATTGGTCTAAAGCGTTCTCCAACCTCAAGCCTAAAAAACTCATCTCTCCTTGGTACAGGGGAAGGAGACATCATCACTCTCATATCAACTGAAGACACTGACGTTGAAGGAGACCTTTCCATAATATGCACCAGCTGGTGTTCTTCCTCTTGTCCTAAGTTCTCATTTTGCTGTGAGTCTATGATCAGAGAAGGAGGAGGTTTGACATCCTCTTCTGACTGCAAGTCCATCATGACTGTCGCAGGATGGTGATCCAACATTGCCTGTGGTGAACTGGTACCAGCAATTGTTTCTTTATCGATACTAGCACTAGAACACATAAAATCATATTTAAATAATCCATTAAAAACTATTTTAAAAGGCATAGCTGTAGTAACCAAAGCTTCATTTGAATATTACTCTGCTGTCTATGTCCAGGACTCTATTTCATTATCTGAACACCACTTGTTTCCCTGTTTCTTTCTACCACACAGACACAGCCCTTACTTCTCATTTAAAATCTTACTCAGATTTTACTGCTCTGAAGGCAGTACAGCCAACAGAGAACTCGTCTGGTAGGCCCCTCTGACACTGATGAAGCAAGAAGGGCTATTAGTGACAAATGAAAATACAAAAAACAAACAAAAAAAAAGCAGCACTAAGTCATACAAGTAACAGAGCAAAAAGTTTATATAATATAAAAGCTGATTTTAAAAGGACATTAATTTAGATGGAGTGGACTATAGTAGAAAGATTTCCATCTCCCAAACTTATTTGTCTCCCCCTCTTTTCATGTGCTGCCTATTTCTGATTCATGCACCCAAGTATTTGGGGTGTTTTTCAATGTAAAATAATCACTAAATAAAATTACACAAAGAGCCTTGGGAAAAGAAACCAGAGCCTAAAAGACAACCCTTGCCAGTAGATTTGGGGACCAAGCTAATCCTTGCTCCTTCTCTTTGAATCGTTCATCTTAATGTTTCTTCTGAAGCTTCAAGACACAGAAATGTTTCCACTAAGAACAGCCTATAGTTCTGTGCATTTATTTTTCAAAGAACAACACCCACTTGACTCATCTGTCTTTGTGTAAATCCCTGAGTCAGCAGCATCTCAAATCATGATTTGACATTGCTCTGGCTTTGATGATAATAATGGCTCAAGCTGTTCCTGACACTTGTCTACCATCAGTTGTGTTTGAAACCCTACACTTGTGCACATCACTCCTTTATTCAGGTAATGCTTTTTTAAGCCAGATCAGCTTCTTGATCTATTACTGTACAGATCTACAAAGAATACTTGCAGCATGACTGGGAAGGCAGTATAGAGTTACATGGGAACACGAATATATTAACTTGGGATTGACAGCCAAGTCAGTGTACCCTCATGGCCAGGACTGTCTAAAACAGAGGCTATAACTGGTGGTTGCAGACTCAAGACATTCCTAAACCCTTCAAAAACCTGCAAGCAGTTAAAGGCAGCAAGTGGATCCATGATTAACATAACATAACAGATGCTCCCCAATCCTGGAGGAGTTGAGTTGCCGTATTAAATCTGGGGGTGAGCAATGGAGTTTTTCTACACCTTAAAATGCCTTCAGAACCCTACAAGCCACACACTGAGAAACTACCTGATTATTAAAACACTATCCTGGTTAGTAAGAGATGTGGGTTCAAATTCCCAGAAGCAAAGAAGAAATGTAATTTATACATTGTGTTCTCACATAAATGCACTAACTCCTTAATGAAAAGGTGGCATGATCATAGCTTCTGGATCTCCCATGGTCTTCAAAACTCTTGCTTTAAAAGAAATAAGCAATCATAGTTGCAATTTCTGAAGGACCCTGACCTTGCCTGCCATCCATTAACATGAAAATGCATTTTCTATAATAAAAGCATGAAAGCTTCTCAATACTCAGTTGCAAAAAGGCTCATCAGGGTCAGAGTAATATAATTTCCAAAAATAAAGCCCGTCAACCACACAAACTATTTAAACTAAAGATTCTTTTAAAACCACCATCCATCTGAAGCAGGTATTGAAAACTGACCTTTCATTAATCCCCTGAAGAAAAAACCAAGATAATCTTAATTCTATTGACTGTTACCTGAGCTGCCGATAGAGTATCAATTATGTCACCTTACTCCCTTCTATCTCATGCCACAAAGCTTCACTTTTTCCTACATGCTTCTTTCTCATATTGTTTTAGTCCTCTCAGCATCGGAAGCATTATCCTGCACACAAATTTTCACTTGTTTTCCCCAGTGCTGAGTGTTATTCTGAGTTTCCCCCCTCTTCATAACCACAGCTTCTAATAAAGCTTCTCTCCTTCTTATTTGCTGGCACCTGGCCAGCTTCTAGCCTGAGAAAAGTGGAAACAACCAGCAGGAGAAGCAGGTCATTCTGACAAAAGGAAATGGAGAGAGAGCAGAAAGAGAAAGTAAGGGAGGTTAAATAGAAGAAAGAAAGGTAAGATTTCGTGTAGCATAGGCTAAAGCCTCCAAACAGTGAAAAAAAACCCCAGCTCTTTAAAGTTTAATCCACACAGAACTAGAAAAATTACCAAATCTTCAGGTAACTCTGATGAGGCTTGTTTTTTTTTTCCTTAGTCAGCTTCTTAAGAGGAAAACAATTAGACAGCAAAGAGAGAAAGAAGGAATTGAGAAACAAAAGAGCTGCCTGTATGGTGGTTACTAATGTTGTTTCTGACAACTTGACTGAAAGAAAGACAAACAACAGTTACCACAATTGGGGCATGGTGTTTATAACCCTGCAGGCACCCATGATTCACCAGGTTTCATTTAATCACAGCGAGCTAGAAATTGCTTAAAGGTGCGATTAAGAATTTGGGCTCGTTATAAGTCATATTTCCCTCCTCCAAAACCTAAGTCACATCCTGGTGAGTTAAAACCCGACACTGGCTTTATAAAATTTGGGTAAAATGCAACTCAGAGAACTATCAAATAATTATGTATTGGGGCAGGGGAAAAAATAATCTTTTAAATTATGTTTTTTTCCTTCAGCCCACAGTGTAGAGGCTGTTCCTAGGAACAACCATTTTGGACAAGCAGTAATCAAGTTAGTGCTCCCAGACCCATAAAAAACTGCAAAAAATGTTTAAGTTACAGGAGGCAAACTATGGAGATCATTAGCTCTTAATCATTCACTAAAAGCGTCAGTGCTTTTTATAAGCTGATCTACAAACTAAAGTTCTCACACTATTTTTTTCCCCCCCTCCTTAGAAAAGTTGGTAGGCAAGACACTGCAACCTTTATTAGCGCAATTAAAAGCCTCATTTTGTTCCAGAGAATTCTTTGGAATGGTTCCTTCAGGGGCATTCACCAGGAGCAGCAGCACAGTCCAGTTGCTTTAGGCTTCTTTACGCAAAGGACCCACAAGAGAATATTTTTAGAGCATCTGGCATGTTGGGATTTAGACAATTGTTACCATTCAGTTCAACCAGTGGCACCATGAATCCAATTCAGCGAGTGTGCGCATGCCAGCTTTTCTTAGAGCGTTACGCTGCTGCACTCACTATCAGCATATCTGATTAAAATACGGAAAGTTCACTTCCCATTAATCTGCTTGGGAAAATAAGAAAAATCAGAGCTTTCTCAAGGTTGCTGAGGAGTTATTTGACTTCCCTCCCCCACTCCCTAGCTTAGTTTTTGTATCTGGAGGAACCAAAATCCGACCCAGGCATTTTTTGATCCCTCAAGGACCAATACAGAACCAGCAGAGTGTTGCAAGTCAGATATGAGGGGCATTAGCCAGCTGTGGGAGAAAGCCTGCACAGTGCCTGCCTGTATTATGTCTGGCTCAAATCTAGACAGTGTGTCTCACTTTACTGAGCAGTAAAAAAAAAAGAAATCTTGCGAAAAAAAAGAAAACTTCCAGTGCTGTACCTCTCAGTTTCTCTCTGTATTTAAACTACCTCACATACGACACAGAACTGCTTGGAGTTTAGACTGCAATTAGCTTTGCTCCAGCTTCAGGGAACCACAGTCAATACAAGGAAAGTATAATTTAAAAAAACATTTGCACTCACAAAGGCACTGCAGTGTGGAGAATCTTTTTTTTTTTCTTTAAAAGACTAGGATTAGCTAAAATATAACATGCAAGCACCAGAGTAAATGAGAGAAAAGAGGTGAATAAGGTTTCTTAGCTCTGTGAACTAACTTTATTAAAAATCCTATATAAACTGGTAACAGTTCCATATGTTGCAAAATGACTGCAGTATTACCTTAAATGGAGGAGAATAGCCATCACTTTGCCAGTGTTTGAATAATCTGCCTATTAAAAGGTAGGGGAGGGGTAGAGGTTGGAGCTACTATTTCTCTTTGATTCTCTCTTAACCCTCACTTTCCAGAGTATGACAAAGACTCTGAAAAAAGCTTTGAAAGAGCTGAAAAAAATTAATGCAATGCTAAGTCAACATAAAGCTTCTCATAAAACAAAAGCAGTATTATTTTTGTCACTATTTCCCATTTGGGAATTTTCTCTGATAAACACTTCCTTTAGGTGCCTAAGCACGAGCAAAAGCCTTATAAAGTAGATAGGAGGCGCCATAATTTTCATTCAGTAACAAAATAAAAAGAATTGTCTCACCTTTGAACACCGCTCCTGTCTCTTAAACACACATTGGAAATCTGTGGAATCATCTCCACAACTTTCTTGGTTGGCTCAGAAATGCTGCTTTTACAATCTGAGTGAGTCTCCTTTTGCTGCAATAGCTCCTGTTTGGCATATTCTTTGAGCCTCTTGTACAGCGTGCGCAGGCCCTGTGCAGTACGAGGAGGGCGATCTACTCCGATGGCATTGTAGTTATCAGCTATAATATCCCAGCATTTGTTTTTTTCCACTATTACAGAATGCTTATTGGTATGTTCCTCGAGAATTTTAACATACGGCTTCACGAGTTTTAGCAAATCGAGCTTTTCAGATAAGGTAAAATTAGAAGATCTGGCCTTCCCAACCATTGTTATCTTTGAATTAAGGAAGCCGTTCCTGGAGCCACCATGCAGTCCCTAGCTCTGCTCAGCTCTTTTTCACAAACAGAAAAAGATCAGGCTTAACTAGGCTAGTCTCATTTAGGCCCACGCCTACAAGGGAGGGTTTATTAAAATTCCTTCAGCTTAAGCTGACGCAGGTTCAGGAAATCTGCTTAAGCCAAGCCTGACCTACATAAGGCTTCAGACTGAAGAAGGCGAGAAGAAACAAGCAAAATACACTTTTGTATGAAGAGACCAGACATATGCAGGATTTAAAAACATAAAGGTTTAAAGATTAGCACGTTACCCAGCTAAAAATTACCTAATTTAGCTGGAGTAACAAGCTCTGACACATCTCCCAGCTCCCTCACACAATCTCAAACTGAAACCGTGCTGGAATGATTTTACGTGTAACGACGTCCCCCCCAAAAAAAGCAACAATTGCTTTGTGCGAGACAGGGCGCGTTACGGGGAGCGGGAGGCGAGAGGCGGCGGCGCGTGTGGAGAGAGCCCCGGCAGAGCCCCCGGCGCCATTTGCATAGAGCTGGTCCTGCTGTCAGTCACTGCGGGGCGGCATCTCCCCCAGCCGGCTGGTTACGCTCGGGCTTCGCCGCAAAGCTCGGCTTCTCCCGCACTTGGCAGCCGGCGACAGCCACCGGCACGGGGGCTTCTTAAAGAGCCCGCTGCGCTCGCCGGCCGAGCTCCGGCAGCGTCAGGAGCGGCACGAACGCCTCGGTGCGAGCGGGCCCCGAGCGCCGCCGCGCCGGCCCTGAGGCGGCTCCCGGGCGAACCCCGGCGTCGCCCCTCGGCCGGGGCTGCGAGCGGCACCGCAAGGGCTGGGGCTGCCCGCAGTCGTGACGGATTTACCGAGGGCGTTACGGCGTGTGGATACTGGGCTTTGCATAATATCCACCAGCAAACAACTGACTTGTATTATATTTATCCAGGCGTTTTTTCAGGACAAAAAAAAAAAAAAAAAAATCTGATTTTTGTTAACAAGATGTGCCTCCATTTCTAATGTTTGCTGAACAGCGTATCACCTTAAAGCAAGCCTCGCATAAAAAGCATGCAAGGCTTTAAATGTCTGTGGTCTAAACTAAAGCAACAAATCGGAGAAAGAGAAAACCTAACAGATAGAAGGAAAGGTATTCTCAAGTACAAAAAGCAAAAACTGAGTTTGAAAAATGACGCACTCGACTGAAAGAGTCCGGAGGGTGGAAACAAACACCACTTGAGATAGTGGCAGCAGCTTCCTAAGCTTAACATGTCCAGCCTTGAAAACAAGGGAGCCTAGAAGCAGGGGGAAGGAAAGAGAAATAATTATAGCCTGAAATATCCTAAGGCTATGAAGATCTAGGTATAAACTTGTTTGCTCTAAGGGGAAAAAAACCCAAAGCAGACACAAGCCGCATTCAAAACAAGAAATTCACACTAAACAAAGGGAGACCTTTAACTGCTAAAAATCAATTAGCATTTAGAATAACAAGCACTTTTGGAACCATTTCTAAGACTTGGCTTGTCAGTACCACCTAAGAAAATTGTGACCAGTCCACTTTGCTGGCATTGCTTTCAAGCCAAGATTAAATAAAGCATTTTATAGTCTGAAGCCTATTACACTTAAATTTGAGAAACAAAATACTCTTGTGGTTAGAAGCACTGTATAAAAACTATTACTTACAAACACCTAATCCTTTCCTATTTCCTCTCACTATGCACATTACTAATATTAAGAATATAAAGCTGGTGGTTAGAGTTTTGGAGTTTTTTAATTTATGTTCTTAGTTGTTCTTCAGTAACTGAAAAAAAAAAAATTGGATGTGCTTCACATAGTTTAGACTCTGGCAGTATCAGCATTGAGGAGTCACAGGCGAGCCTATGCTGTACCACTGTTGAAGCAGTTGTGCAGTGCCCACCCAGCCTCTTGAGTTTTTGGTGACAAAAATAAGTCAGTGATTAAAGGCTCCTCCCCACAAAGAGCACAAATGAACAGTGTGGCAGAGGAACCCCAATAACCCAAATGAAAGAAACCAAGCCCTCAGTCCAGCTGCTTCCAGGCCCTAGGGATGAGAGAGACCTGGAGTCCACAGGAGAGGCTCTCTCTAGACCACTCCACAGACTCAGGGAGGGCATTACTGCCCACTGGGCATGGGACTCATCTTGAGATGCCAGAAAGAGTATTTTGGGATGGCAGAAGGCAGTACGAGATATTTAGAGGAAGAACTGAAGGCAAGACAAGGATAGTGAACCATGCAAGTGGTTTAGGAAAAACAAGCATAGGAGGATACTGGGGGGGTGAGGGAAGGCTAACAGGGGCCAGGTCCATGTGAACAGGTGGCTGCCCAGGATGGTTGTTCAGCCGTGCCCTGGGCCTGAGCACTGCAGATCGTCCTGTCTGCTTGTTAAACTACATTTGTAACTGGTTTCCTGGGTGAGGGAGAATCTCCATTCGGTGTGACCATGTACAGAGACACAGATGTCAGCAGCTGGAATTGTACCACACAGGTCACAGGGCACACGGCCTGGATACCTGTGTCAGTGTGTGACCTCGGGCAAACGCCAAGCCACACAAGCCATGCAGAAGGGCTTGGGAGCCGAGCCACCACGAGTCTGGGCCAGATACTGCAGAGACCAGAAGGTCTGAGATTCGGATACTGGAGGGACACCAGGACACCTGGGGACAGGCCACTGGTCAGACCAGCTGCCAGAGAGACCCAGTGCATGTTTGTCCATCAGCTGGGAGACCAGGGGATCCAGGCACCAGTAACTGAGCAGAGTAAGAATTTAGGATCACTTGCTGGAGGATCTATGTTGTATACATAAGCATTTACCACAAACAAGCTTTCTTCACAGTCAGCCAGTGAATGGAAAGGATGAGGCCATTGAAGCTGCTTGTGTGCTGAACTTTTTGAGGTCTGGCTGTATATACACATATATTGTGCACATGTGCCTCTTGAGGATACATCCTTGTGGTCCTGGCCACAAGGAGCTGCAGCAGTCTCCTCTATAATGGGCTACCAGATGCAGCAACTCCCAATATTAGACTGACCTACACTTGTATTACTCTTACTTTAGTGCTTAATGTTGCTAGAGAGACTGAAGTTTTCACACTAATGTAATTATAGAAAAATACTGCAATAAAGTTTTCTTTTGAGCAAATGCCTGATGAAATGCCTGAATTACATATTGTTCTGCATGAGTGTAAAATAACCCTTGTAAAAAACGAAGCTGGCTGCCAACCAAGATTTTTTTCCTTCTTTTTTTTCCCCCTTTTTCAAGTAGCTCTGCTCATCAGCCTAAGGTCATATCAGCACTTGGATGAGAAATCACAGAATGTGAAAAGCCCAGATATTAATGATACATATAGACATCTTCGAGCTAAAACAATAGGTGTAGCTCGAAGACAATTACAAAAACCAAAGATGTTGCCACAATCCACCCTTCATCCTACACCTTCCACCAACACTTGCACTTATGCAACACAGTGCACAGCCTGTTCAGCAAGATAATCTAGCTACAGAATAACCTATTTTGCAAGCATAAGAATTTAATATGAATTTAATAATTGGTTTAAGTCAACAGAGATGTGGGACATTGTCAAAACAGTCATTTCTGCCTCCCCCCAACCGTGTCATATTCCTGCTCCTTCACTATGCTGATATGAGCACTCACAAATCTGGACAACTCATATTAATCATTTTTTTCTGAGCTGGGTCAGTTTTTATCACTACCAGCTCCCTAATCCAGTATGCCACAGGAAAAATAACTCACAGAAAGAAATATATTGAAAAAGCTTATTCAGACTCTTTCTTGATCATTGTAGGGTGAATTGCAAACTATCTTCCTAAAGACTTGCATTACCACAACTGAGGGGACAGCAAACCATAGGTAGCAGGAGAGAAATTCTGCTCGCCACTGAGGAAGATAAACATACGTGCACCCCTTACATCACTTCACTGCCTTCCGTTTTCATCACTTGTCACCTCCTGTTTTTGCTGTGAAAAAGTCTAGAATTAATACAAAAAAATGATACAAACAGTGCATCCTGTAGAACTATTGAGATGAATGAATCATAGCTATAATACAATCAGAAATTAAAGTAGCCAAATCACTATGAATTACTGAAAAAGCTCAATGGCCACAAATTTTACTAGTGATAGGTTTGTATCACAGCCACTAACTGCATCAAGTGGCCCATATAAATTTATTCGCATTATAAGACAGAACACCCTGAAAAGGAGAATGTCTTAAATCAGGGGAGCATTTTAGAGGGAGGGGGAAGATCTTTTGTCACAAAGAACTGAGGAAGAATCTCTCCATGACAGACTTAAAGAAATAATCACTTTAAGGTACATGAGACAAAGGGAAAAAGACATCTAAGAAAACTGAGGATGCCCTAAGAAAGAATGTGTCTTGAAAGATGCTGTTTGGACCAGAGAGCAAACATGAACGTTGAAAGGAGTAATACTAGCTTAAGTGATTCAGGCTGGGACCTTCTAGTGCAAAAAATACCAAATCAACAGATTGCTAAGCCCTGTCAAGGTACTTTGCCCACAAAATGGTAGCCCCAGGATAAGTCTGAAGGAGTTCTGTTCTTATTTAGTAATATGCAATCAAACCAGCTCTGCAGAGACCTGGGGTTAGCATTTGCAATCACCTAGGAGCCTGAAAATCCTCGAGAACAAGAGAGGATGATTGTAAGATTTGAATCAAAGCTAAAATGGAACCCTAGTACTCCTGTGTTTACAAAAAACTGTAGAAAGATTCAGCAGCTAGAATGGGGTGTGTTACACATCACTGAATATACTGGGCTATTATGGCAGTGGAAACATTTGGCAAGTATCAAGGCAGTTGCTCACCCTTGAAAATGAATTTGGCAGCTGCATAAGATGAGAGTATCTATAGGTAGTAAGGGCTGCAAAACTTCCATTAGGTCATCATATAGTCCTCTCTACTGACACAACAGCAAGACAGTGCCAAGTCATTCGATCTGCCTGTCTTTAAGAGCATGCTGAGAAAAGGGTGGGTAAGAAAACTTTCAACTCAAGGTTTCTCACAGGGACAGTTGTTTCATGGGCAATGTCTAAACCTAAGGGGTGCAGGCATTATTCAGGCGTTATAAGGAGAGGGTTGAAGATGACAAAGTTTTGTAAACCAAAAGTTGTTATACAACTCCACCTGGAAGTCACAATGCTTAAATACATTCACACCAGACCCTTTAGAAATAATACTTTTACGTCATTAGTGTTTCAAATTGATATTTTTTTTCTCATCTTCATCAGCACTTTCACCATCAGTTTTATACTTTTCTTATCTTTGCTGTACCTGGACCTCTGAGACCACTCCTTTCCTTTCTCCTGCACAATTATTTCTAAACCTCTATCCTGCATGGGACGTGAGACAAATAAGGCAAAGCTTTACCTCTTTTTTTTCGTCCTGCATCTATTTTTGTGATCAGCATCTAGCATGTATTCCCTTCCAACCTCGAACAGTTCTTAAAACTGCTGCAAGAACAAGGGTTCCACTCTGCTTCACAGCTCTTATCAGCTAAAATTCCACGCATAAAAGATAAATACAGTTCTGTCCCCTCAGCTGATATAATGCATTCTCTCAACATTTAGCCCACTGAAATGAGGAATATATGAATTAGCCAATTAAAATGCCCTCCATGCCAAATTTTAAAGAATTTATCTTCATCTCAGTGTGACATTCCAAGACCCACACATTCAGATCAGTAACCATCCTTCAAACTAAGTTTGGTTTAAAGCTACAGGACTTTATAATACTATGTGACTGTACAGCTCCATGAATTAGCTCTTCACTTTTTAAATTGTGTCCTTAAAAATAGAAAAGCTAAGAGCCCTGGTATTTGCAAATTAAGAAGTGCGTCCATTCCTAATACATGCTTATACCTTCTCTGATCCTCTCTTCCAACAAGCTTTTTGATGACTAATCAGAAGCAGCTGAGAAATACAGAAAGGTTTCAAAGTATGATTTTCCTGGGATATTTTCCCTAAATTCTCACATCTTCACTAGCAAGATAGCCCCCTGGAAAAGAAATAGTGTGAGAGAAGCTAAGTTTCTGCAAGTCTCCTGTTTTGTTCATAGAGAGATTAAAATTTTGGAGATTATGCTTTTACATACTACCCTGAAAATACTACCCTGTGCACTGTTCGCTGCATTTGACAGAGAAACAGCTTTCTCCATTGCTCAGTGGATATTCTGAAGACAGCGAGATAACCATCTTATCATTATCTTGTTGGCTCAAGGAATGTCATATTGTGACAAAGCTTCTGTTTCAGGGAAAACTTAAGGCCTAAAGCCAAAAGCTGGGACTGAACTCTAGTTAGGCTGACATGGCAACAAAAGGAATACAAACAATAAGCACAGCCACAGAAAGATTTGACAACTACCTTTGAAGGCATCCAGGTCTAGTCAGTCCTAATACTCATGATAGCTCAAAAAAAACCTCCCAGTTCCCTTCAGTAAGGCATTTCTTGTCCCTCCACCTGATAGCTGCATTCCCTCATCCACCCTTAAGTCCACCTTCATATCTACTGGAGACAGGAGAGCTGGGAATGTACACACTCACCAACTCCCCACACTCCAAACTAGGACTTTACCAAGGGTGAGGGAAAGAAAAATAAAAATGTGAGAAAATTTGAATAGCCATGTATTTCTCTTTTGCCCATCTTATATTCACATAGCCTGATAACAGATTTTGAAAATCAAAAAAGAAGTAAGAAGAAGGAACTATGTATACCGCTCCCCTCAGAATGGATGAGGTAATAGAAAGAATTATTTCTGATAAACCTAATCCTTTAAGATAATCTCTATGCAGGGTGTGTTCCAAGTTGCTCATTTTTAAAGTATTAGATAATTTCTTTTTCTGCATACTGCAGCCTATATGCTGTGTGCTTGCATACAACTCTAGGAAGCTAAATTGTAATAAATATATTGGGGTAGTAAGTTCATTTCCCAGCACATCCCCTGCCAGCCCTTGGAAAGGAGTGTTTGCTTTAGATCTGCAGTTTCCAAGTAGACCTCTCTTTCTGCATGAGTATTTAAGTCTTTCTGCTTGTTTATAAATTTTAATTTCAAGTAACTTAATACCTTTTTTAAAAAATGCATGAAAGACTAGCATCTTTACATGGAGCACAGCTTTCTTTAACAACGGATATATCATTGCTCAAAAGTAAAGAACCTGACAATTTACATTTTTCATTGTAAAGAAGCAGACACAGTTCCATTTAATAGACAAGTTACTACTGTGAAACTTTCAGTTTAATCCCTCCAATTTATTTGGGAAATGTTGAATATCATAAATCTAATAGAATTATTTTCCTTTTTTTTCTGATCATGTAATACCCTTCTGATTTCTGGTTTCCTTCCCCTGTCCTTCATTGTCTTCATTAGCTCAAATGCAAAGCACATTTAACTGGGGCAAATTAAAAGTACATTTATCTGCCAATTCACTGCTCTTTTCTCCAATGTGTGAATATCCTGGTTATATCACCTATAATTATATAAAGCCTAGTTATTCATATGACAGCAAGATATGATCATACCAAATTATAAATTAGGTTGTACTAACTGTGGAAATATCCCACTAGAATTATGCAGGTCTGGATTTGTTTTACAGCAGCACTGCAGATTGCTGCCCCATCCAGGAAGGCAGTTTTGCAGTTGCTAAACAGTATATGAGATGTTGCCTTGGGTGGTGAAGCTGCTGTAAAGTTCCTTCTTCCATCTCACTCTTGGCTGCTAATTCTATTAGCACCGTTATCTCAGCATTCAGCTGGGGGGCATCCCAAATTCAACATGAATAAACACCCTTAGGAATGTGACAGCAGCCCAGGGGAACACCAAGTGTGCACAATCAGCTGGGGAAACACCAGGGAAGGCCTTCAGACAGCAGCAGAGTAGGAAACATCACACCCCAAGGAAGAGCACCAAGTAAAAGGTGCTGTCCTGAAGAGATGTCAAAGAATCCCAAAGCTACAGACCAGAAAACACAAGACCCACTGTGACTGATATATCAATGAACCAGCATCCAATCAGATACCAACAATTTATCTTATGGTGTATGTACATCAATCCAGTTTTATTAACCAGTTCCCATCTCTTGAGATGGACTGATAAAACAGGCACACCTAAACAGTAAAGAAAGTATCTTGAATTGAGAATAAACTTGTCTATAAATTTGTCTGTTCACTATTATAAACTGTTCTTCTAGAATATTGCAGGGAGGAGAATATTTTAAATCATAAAGATCTATCAAAGTAATTTGACGTTATTTTGAATAAGAAATTACAACAAAATTTATAGACTTGTAAAATCTTACTGGCAAACAATGCAGTAATAAATTACTTACACTCAGGCATCCAGTCACATCTTAGCTGTTCTAAGGTGTGCTTGGTAATTATTAAGAGCTACAGATTATTATGGAGTATTTTTACCCAAAGATTTAACTGCTTTACCAGCTGTTTATAAAAACATTTGAAGGAAACACAGAACTGCAGCTCCACATGCAGCTCCACCACTAAAACAGACTGACTGAATTATTTTTTCTAGTACATCTGTGAAGTGCAACAACAGAAATTAAATTAATACTGTAGTTTTGCAGATATCAAAGTAATTCTAGGAATAATCTGCTTCATTATGAGATACCAGGCATTAATGTTTTTAGTTCTGTTACTAGAAACATAAGTAGGCAGTTAGACTGAAACTGGACAATATGAAAGTCCTGAAAATAAAAATTTTTAATCCTCTGATTAAAAGTGACAGGTAATTGATTGCTACTGTCATAAATGAACAGTGGATTTTCTCTTAATATTCACATTAATTGGTTAAAAGGATTTTATTCATAACAAGTGATAAGAGGTATCAGACAGATCTATAACAATGTTCTAGAAAACTGAAGGAACCACACTATGAAAAATGAAGCTTAAGTATGCAAAGCATCCAAACCTTACAGACTAATATAGTCAGTAAATATTAACATCCAGAGAAGATAGAGAAAATATATTCAAAACTATATGCAAATACTAAGTACAGTCGATATCATCAGCATGAAAGACATTCAGAAACACCTATTTAGAGACACAGGGGGTGAGCACATTAACCCCATTATGAAATACAGTTACAATCTGTCCTCACTGTTAGTTCATAGTATCTGACCACGACTTCTGGCAAAGTTCCTCTTGGAAGATGCATCAGCAGATGTTAGTGATGGATGAAAGACAAAGTACTCTTGAACCAAAAACCAAACAGGAGGTGAGCTGTAACAGAATAAAAGTCTATATCCATTTTTTCTGTTCACCTACATCTGGTTCAAACAATGAAATCTCAGTCCAGCTGGAATGTTGCACCTAAGTGTTCAGCTCAAAGAGCTGTTCATTTCCACACACAAAATAGCAAGCCCAAAAGGCAAAACACAGTAACATGCTCCTAGATTAAAAGTACCAACAGAAAGCAAGCTGTAAACTCAGATAATAAACATAAATTAAATTATGTCTGCTTTATATAAATATATATTAAATCCTTAAATTGAAGGCAGCATGGGTAAAAACCACTTATTCTTGCCAATCCTGCTCACTAGCAACACTGAGGAGATACTAAGTATAGTTTAAGGATCTGCCTGTCCATTGTTTCTTCAAATGCAAATTATTTGTATTTTCTTGTTATTGCTAATTGAATCTTAGAATGTCATGAGGACAAGTAGAAACCAAGCACCTGAGAGGTACAATACTATCCTTCCCAACACATTTATGGTTTTGTTTCCAGTTACTGGTAAATAGTTTTAGGAATGTTTAAGTAATTTTCATTTTTAAAGAGCATGCACATTTAGCTGAATTCTTTGGAGGCATGTAAGAAAAAGTATTAATGACAATGTCAAATAAATAACCTCCCTCCCAAAGATCCATTGTGTGAACAAGTATTATATTGTGAATACAAAACAAAGGTACCAAAGAGATTGCCATGTTCATTCCTCTTAAAAACAAGTAAATACCAATTCTTAAAGCAGTAGTGAAGTTCATTTTCCTAAAAGAAACATGCAACATTATTTCCCAGTATTCAGAATTTATAATCAGAAGTTGTAAACTGCCCAAATGAACATGTTCAATATCTTAAACACGTCTAAAATTACAACACGTACACGGGTTTCATTCAGCTGTTGCTACAAACTTATTAAATGTCTCTGGAAATACCTCATCTCACAGAATTTCAGAGTCCCTTGCACTTCACTTTTATTAATGATATTTTAGGGAAAAGGTTTTTTTTTAAGAAGCTTCTTAGAAAAACAAGTATTTTTTAAGCCAGATATGCTATAATTTTTCGATTGATTCCATCTAATAAAATCCTTACTTGTCTGCTCCAAGAAATGGGCACCATCTGTCAGATAACAGTTCTGTTGGGTTTTTTTTGGTTTGGTTTTTTTTTTTTTTTTTTGAAAGAATGCATAGTATTTTCAGGGCTGGGTTTCAGAAAGATTAGGTCTATGAACAGTGCAGTTGTCCAATGGTTCACAGGTGTTTCAAAAGAATTTCAGTGGAACCTAAGGTATTTATTTACACATTCCACTGCTGTACTGGAAACCCAAACACAGCAGCTTTGAGTGTGATATATAACTATCAAACTGTTTATCATCTGCATTAAATGATATGGAGACAATAAACCAAAATAATGCATGCACACAGACTTTTTCAATCTTAAAATTATTTTAATGTCCCTTTAACAGAGAAGTATGAGGCTCCAGAGACTGGCAGTCAAATATAATTCCATTACAATATTAATAATAATAAAAACCCCAACTGACTCTGGCTTCCACAACTGGTTTCCATTACTTCTGAATTTCATTCCAAAGCCAGCTTTGACAAAATAATTTAACTTCACACTTCAAAGAAGGTTATGATTTACATAATCAATGTAATCGCTACATTAGCTGTAATGAATAGCAGACAAAAGCGACGTAAAGGGCAGAAACTGTCTTGGAAAACCTAAGTTATTAAGAAATTACTTAAGATTTAAGGAAGACTCAATACAGGATTGTTTTCTCACTACAGTGCTTGCATCACCAGTGAACCTGAAGACCATAAGTAACACTGACATTACATTTCTTTCTTTTATACCACATTTCATAACAGCTTTTCAAAGTCTTTCAGGGTTAGCCTCATTCTGCAGGCCTAGAAAGGGCTTTGGCACTAAATGCCTTGTTCAGAAAGGCAACAGCACACCAACAGAAGCAGCTCACCCAGTTTCAGTCCACAACCTTTTGGTTATTTTTTAAAAGTCATCACAGACGACTCACCAGCTGCATCCAGAATTCATGATAGGGAAAAGACATTTAGTATATTTTCCACTTCATAAAATTTTTCACTGGAATGACTGTTGATTTCCCAGATTATTTTGGAATTAAATCCTCTATTTATCTTTCAAGTGCACTACTAAGCAGAACTAGAAGGTACAGATTTTTGCAGGTGTACCTATAGGGAAGGAAGCATGACCCATCAAACAACAGTGTCCCATAGACACTGAAAATTTTCTTAAAGTGTAGGCTGCAACTCGAAGTTTCAGCATGCAGCAGATAAACACGAAAGCCGTAAGACTTAAAGACATACAAGGAAGCTGAATTTCCCCACATTAGCTCTGCCAAACAGAGTGCATACACTCTGGGTCACAGCATGCTGCCATTGGCATGGTATATCAGGGCTATCACATTCCCTTTTTCTGGGGCTGAAACCCAGAAAGAAGAGTCAATGGGAAAGGCTGTCCAAAGCACTTTACAGAATGGAGGGGGTTGCTGCCTATCAGGGCCTGGAATTTGTGCAATCTCCAGATGCTACAAAAGGCTTTGATGGAGAAAAAAATAATCAAAAACTCAGGCAGGAACAAGCACATAACAATAAAGAAAAAAAGGCAGCCACTTTTAAACTGATGAAGGTCAATAAGCTTCCTCAGCAATGCACTGCATCATATTGCCAGACCAAGTCCCATCTTCCCACTAAACTACATTTCTAAGTATTTTCCCAGGTGAAAGCTGGAGTTGGACCACACATAGGTTATAGGGCTCAGGTACCTAATATGTCAGGAAGCAGAGAGGCCAGAGACCAAGTACACTGACTGGATATACAGTGTGAGACTGCTAACAAACATCAACGTGGACTACCTGGCAAGTAGGATAAGAGGCCTGGAAGCCAAATACTGGAGCAGCCATCAGTCTGGGCCAGATATTGGAGAGACCAGAGGGTCTGAGACTTGGCTACTGAAGGGACCATGCAAGTTACTCAAGAGACCAGGACATCTTGATGGTTGGCTCCTGGTAAGTTCAGCTGCTGGCCAGAAATGTTTGTACAGGTGCACCTCTTGGGCACAAGGCAACTGGGAGATCACTGAATCCAGGAACCCACCACTGAGTAGACTGAGTTGCTAAGACAAGTTACTGGCAGGACCTACAGTGTTCTTGTACCTGTGGGAGTTCAGGTCTGTGTACCAGCAACTGGACTGGGAGCTTTGGGCCTCTGTGGCTCACGTGCCCACAGCTGGGGTGTCCAACAAATCAAGGAGTCAGTGACTGAACAGACTGAATGCATAAGGTCAGTTACTGGAGGGATCTAAATTCTCTGTGTGCATGTGTATTTACATAGAGATACATGTGTATTCATTTGTTTTTCCACAAACAGGCTTTCATTCACCCTGAACAGTCAGAGAAGGGAAGGAATGTGTCCATGGGCACTGCTTGTGCTTGCTGAGTACTGTGTTCCATATCCATGTTGGCCTGTGTGACCAGTCGTGTGTATGTGTATATAGGACATATGTGTGCCTATTGGGAATAATTCCCTTTTGGGAATTAACCTCACTATTGGCTGGACCTTGGGACATGGAGCTATGTCAGTTTTGCTTCAATGAGGCTTCAAGATTTAACAGGTCTCATAACAAACAAAATTAAATACAACTATTAAAGCCTTCCAGTAATTCAAGGTGATAAGTGGCCCTGAAATGCTCTTTTAAAACTTCACTCACTACACAAAGTATTATTAATTAAATGAACCTTAAACCATCATTATCAGTATAATTAATTATGAAGAATCAACAATGAAATAACTGTAAGACAGGTGTTTAAAATGCCTGAGCTGGCTCCAAATGGAGCAATTTTCATCCATCAGTGTTAGTAACCCAGTTCAACTGCCAGGCTTTCAAGATGTGCTCGGCTCCTGAGGTCATACACTTGCATAAACACAACACAGAACTGTGCTGCATCTGTGGTCAGGGCACATCAAGACTGGGAAATGAAGACACTCAACCCCACAGTGTCATTCAGGTCCATCCAAGTGCACTTGCTGTAGTTCAGACACTTCAATGTCTTTGCAGTGCTTACTATCCTGGTTTTTCAGAGGCATTCATTACCAGGGCACAGCTGATGAAGTGCGTACTCACAAATGAGCAAAGCCAGCTCTGCTCTGTGGCTAAAGTTGGCTTAAACCTTAAGTGCCCACTGGAGACACTGAAGAAAAGAAACCCTCATGAATTCTGGAAAAAAACCTGAATCCATTCAGAAAGGTTAGGTTTCTCTGCATAAGGTCAGCAAGGTCTCCAAATTACAACACTTTCCCACTATTTAAGGTATCACAATTCTTCTATTGCACCAACTGTAGATTAGAGTGAGTGGACTTCAATAAGTCTTTTCTGGAAGACACAAACCTGAATAGCAACACTATCAACTAACTTCCAAAACACCTTGGTTCTTTCCTTTTTTATTAAAAAAAAATCATTTAACACTTGTTTATTTCACCCTATTGAGTATAATACCAAATAATGCTACCACTGCACAACACTTACAATAGTACTTCACAGAAGTTTAGTAGATGCAGTCTATCATTCATAAGCTTTAAAATTCTCTTATGATACATGGTAGTAAAAAAGAAAGAGCATCTTACCAGCTTTGGGCACATTTAGCGTTTTCATTTCTGCCTTGCTACACTTGTCAATGCTGAAACATGCTTTTGTCTTTACTTTTCCAGCTGACTCCACAGACTGTGTAATATTTTCATTTTGATTTTGGACATTTATTTTAGACAGCAATGAAGCACCTCCCTCTTTCTCCTCTATCTGCAAAAGAGAAATAAGTTCATAATAGCATTGTCCTCATGAAGCCGAAGAGAAATAGAGAAAAGAGCTACAAGAAGGGATTTCAAGATGTATTAATTGTCATTATCAAATTGTTACATAAATATATATATCTCTTCAAAATTATATGCATCACAACAAGAAGTGTGTGCACACAATATCAAACATTTGTGTGAATTGTTTATGAATTTAGTTTAATACAAGTCTTCTGTAGATAAATAAATAAAAATTGTGCTGCTTTTCTGTGTCAATATTAAAGGTTTCAGAGAAAGTACTTTTGCAGCAGAACTGCAACCCAGCATACTGAGACTTTACAAGTATCCTGGCTTTTTAACTGCTTTTACAAAAAATGTCCAATAAAGCCCATGCCAAGATACAATCCCTACTTCCTTTACACTTAAGAATTGCATTTGGGCTCAATACTGATTAATTTTATTTATTTGAAAAACATTTTTCTGCAACCACTCCACAGTGAGAGAAGCCTACCCTGCGAAGCAAGATCAAAGGTACTGACAGCAAAGCTATCAAAATAAGTTCTGAATAGATTATTTATGTAGAGGTTGTTTGTGATTAGCTCAGATGTTATCTTTTATTCACAATGCTGTACAAAATATTTTTAATGTTCAGTCTACCTCCTTTAACTTAATTCCTTGGTCCATCTCCTTAGTTTCATTCTTGAGACAAACAGCAAGACATTTTCCTGGTGGAATAAACCTTGACTTTTTGCCTGCATTTCCTAGGAGTTGACTTGGAGCTGCAGATCGCCTCATATTTAGCTGTACTGCTCTGCAGGATGGACAGGAAGGAAGGAAGCAGATAAAGACAACTGTAGTCAGGATAGGCTTTAAATATAAAAAAAATCCATATATGACAACAAAAGCTCTGTTTCAAAATATAAGAGAGTATACAAGACCTTCAAATAGCAATATTACTTCACAGGCATAGTAACATTTAAGAAAAAGTAGTGTTGTTGCAATGCTTTGTTTAAGTACTAAGAAAGACCAACTACAACAAATTCTGCAGCTGAACACCTCTATTTTAATTTAAAAAGCCTCTAATGCAGTTTCCAATAGTAATAAATGGTCTGGAGATGCACAGTATAGGGCTATTTAACAAACCTGCACCAGTTTATACAAAGAAAGACAATTTTAAGCAAAACTTACTATTCTATACTCTTGAAACATAATTTTGAAAAGCCCAGTGCTTCCTCATCAGTGCACAATGAGCAATGAATCTGAAAGTATGTCTCATACCTGGAACCAGAATTTTGCATTAAACAGTCAATTACATTTGCCATTCAGGTTCACCATAATAAGATTAACATTCAGCAGAAAATTATCTCAGAATTACAGTGGATACTATTGCTCCATGTTATGTCCACTGGAACAGTAGGAGGAATGTATTCTAGATTTTCCCTCAAAAGATAAGACTGTTATTCCTCTGAGCAACCTTAGGACAAAACCAAACATATACCAATGTTAATATGACAAGTTTACTTTTCAACCACTAGAATACCAAGTTATAATCTTAATGCTTCAAAGTAGTAGACAGAAATCAAACAAAAGAAGAAAACTCCAATAGAATAACACAGCAGCTGTAATAAAGAAGGCAAGCACAAGTTACACTCTAGTTACAGGTCTAATTCTCCGCTTACAAACGTTTATTTTAAATTATCCCCCCAACTACTAGGTTAAAAATAAACCATAATACAGACTGCAGAATCAAACTTCTGTACCATCTCAAAAGCATGTTTGCATCCTGCTGCAACAGTGTGTTTCTGCACCTTCTTTGATGCTGCTCTGCACTCCAGTGGCTTCCTTGGGCACAACCACCATTCTTTCCAAGGTTTGCACTGAAGTAGTAATAGAGCACTGCCAAAACATTTTGCAAACATGCAGAGACTGGTAGCAGGAATACTGCTCTCTCTGCCATATCTGCACAATTAGCATATATATGATGCTATATACACTAGACATAAATCTCAGGGGCAAAATGGCCTCAACTGTTGTCACTTCCACTGTGGCTGTTATTAAAAATACAAGGAAAGAAGCCTCTTTGTCTACAGCAGTTCACTTAAGTTAGGCTTACCTGACAACAGCAACAGCAAATGAATTTTGGTTAACCCTGTGCAATAAGTGAGTAGCTTGGTTATTATAACAGGAGTATCTGTAGCATGAAAAGCCACTGTGAACACTGCAAAAGGTGTTCAGAACCTTCCAGGGGAGAGACTGCAAGTGCCAGCGCTGAGTAGAGCCGGCTTCAGGTGTCATGTGAATCTGAACAAGTTCTCTACCCAACCCTACACTGCACAGTGACTCTTGGGAAGACAACACAGGACAGCCCAGGCTCTGCATGAGGACTGTGCACAGCATGGCCACAGTACTACACTAACCCTGCCCACTGCACTTGAGGTTCTGTGGGATAGAGAAGCTGCACAATTCATAAATTGCACATATCCATGATTAAGGTACTCTGGTTTCCAAATCCATTTGGTCATTGTGTTGTCACTTGGTCATAAACCACAAAAGCAGACTCATTAGGAGCTTTGAAAATTACTAAGACATTTGAAGACAATACCCTCGATAACTCAGTAACTTCACCGTTACCAGTATTACCTACTTGCAACTACAAAAATCCTTATGGGTTTGTGGGTTTTAAAATTTCATATTGCATCCAGAAATACATATATGTCTTTTAAAATACAAGCTTTCATAAAATATAACAAAATATGTTAAAAAATAATAACCAAAATGTTTACATTTTGACCCTTAACACTACTACACAATAGAAATACAACATCAGGAATGTTCAATAAACCACCGATGCCAGATGTTTCGGATAAGATCAAAGTGAGTGTAGCAAGGCAAGGAACAGCTCCAGACTACAACTAAATGAAAGAATATGCAAATAAGCCCTTTCTTCAGAGACAGCACCGATACACCAGGGAACCTTGTATTTGCCTTACTGTTAGGTCTGGCTGCACAGAAACAGCTGCAAGCAATGCAAAAAGCAATGCACTGCTCCTAGCTTTTATTAGCAACCAGGCATGACCAAACCCAGGGCACCACGAAACCACAGCCCAAACCGTCTCATGGGTGACTCTGGTTTGTCAGGCATTGAATTCTGGTTGCACTTTTATCCTTAAAGGTACATTATTAACTGCATTATAAATTAAATACACATATAAAGAATGTTTCGAGATTTTACACATCCAGCTCAACACAGCGTGCACGGAGCTCTGCCAAAGGCTGCTACAATGTTCATCTCGGCCCAAACTTTACAGGCTGCTCCCGGAGTGTTTGAAGAAGCACTGCCGGCACAGATGGGGAGGCAGAACAGGGGCTGTGGGCAGCTGCAGAGACGTGACACAGCATCAGCTTCTACTCGGTCAAATTGCAGGCAGCGAGTGCATCGCCTTGAACTTCAACATTACTGAAAAATCGTATCCAATCAGAAATAATTGTAAGGAATTTTTACAAGAGCATGTAGTAATAGGACTAGGGGGAATGGCTTCAAACTGAGAGAGCGAGTTTACATCACATGTAAGGCAGAAATTCTTCACTCTGAGGATGGTGAGGCACTGGAACAGGTTGCTCAGAGAATTTGAAGCTGCCGCATCGCTCAAGGCCAGGCTAAATGAAGCTCTGAGCAACCTGATCTACTGAAATATGTCTCTGCCCACGGCAGGAGAGTTGGAACTACATAACTCTAGGGTGTTTCCCAGGGTCATCTCCACCGGACCACCCCTCCCATGGCTCCCGTACCTGCGCTGCCGCCACCGGTCCCGCCTCCGCGCTCAATTGTCCCGCCGCGCTCTCCCGGCAGCCCCAGCGGCCGCACTGCACATGCGCTCTGCGCAGCCTTCGCTCCCCGCCGGGCGCGCATGTGCCGGGGTCGTGCCGCTGGAAAGGCGCTTCCCGCCCTCGGGGGGGGGGGGGGGGGGGGAGGGGCGGTGGCTCTTTCATGCGCATGCGCAGTGCCGGCTCGGGGCGCCTCTGCCACACACAGCATGGCGGAGCGGCTGCTCGCCGCGCCGCCGTCAAGCGGGAGCGGCCGCAAAGGGAACCTCGGCTGCGCGACAGCCAGCGGCGGCGGGCGGGGTGAGTGAGCGGGGCCGCAGCCCCGAGCGGACCGGGGGCGAGGGGCGAGCGGGGGAAGCAGGGCCCGGGCGGGGCTGGGCCTGGGGAACGAGGGGCTGCGCGGAGTTTGTCCGCAGCATTTGTCAGGGCCCTGTGCTGTGCTGGCGGCGGCATCGTCGTTGGTGTGTGGGAAGAGAGCGGGAAGGGTGTGTGCAGCTGTAAGGGTGTTTGTCGCTGCCTGAGGCCGCGCAGGTGCTGTGCCTTGGTGTCGGGTCGCTTCTCCAGATGTTTCCAGGCCAGATCTGTGCTCTGTGACCAGAATCATTGTCCCTCCCTGAAGCGCCTTCCCAGACCGAATCCGGAGGCCTTTCTCGTTACCTGGCTAAAATTCCTCCTCTCACAGTGCCGAGGGAAGAATGCTCCTTTCACCCTGTTCTTGGCTCGGGGTGGCAGAGCCTGACCCTCGAAGGTGGTCACAGAGTTAAATAGGTTGGAAAACACCTCTGAGATCACCAAGCCCATTCCAATGGCTGACCGCCCTTTCTGTGAAGAAATACTTGCTGTCCAGCCTGAAACCCAACCCCCGGCACAGCGTGAGGCGATGTCCTCTCATCCTGTCGCTGGTCGCCTGGGAGAAGAGACCAACCTTCACCTGGCTACAGTCTCCTTTCAGGTGGACCCATAGGGTCCCCTGTGAAGCTCTTTTTCTTTAGGCTAAATAACCCCAGCTCTCTCAGCTGCTTCTCATAGGACTTGTGCTGCAGATCCTTCACCAACTCCACTGCCCTGCTCTGAACTCTGGTCTGTGCAAGGCAGGTCATGGATGGCACTGTTCTGAGTAGGTTTTGCAGGACAGCAAGTGTTGTACAAAAATGTTCTTTGTAAGAATAGCTGTAGTAGTTATGTAGTCCTTAGTAGAGGCCTTAAATGGTCTCGTATTTTTTATATAAGCTTTTTTTGAAAAAAATCGGTTGTTTACATCAGTGTAAGGTGATGTTGCTGTTCATTTATTCTTACCCTCCTCTGTTCCTTTTTTTGCACACAAATGTTCATCAGACTCTCCAATGTACCAGTCTGGAGAGCTGAGCTGAGGGAGTAGCTCTGTGGCATCCTGGACCATGGACTGCTGCTGTCTCTCTTTCTTCCCTTTCTGCCCTGGCTGCAGTTTCTTATCCCTGGTCATGCCTTGCTTAAGCAGTTTCTAGAGCTTTTGCTGAGCCATCTACAAGAAATTCTAGCCTAACAAAATCAGGGCATAGTTGTCTGTATGGTGAGTTGCATGAACCAGTTCAGGAAAGTGGCGAATTAAATGTTCTCACTGACTCAAAAGAAGAGGTGGAGGGAGGTGGGGAGCACATTAATTTGTGGTTAAATAGGCTTAGGCTACTGTAAGAAAACTGCCAAAGTTAATTTTTTTTCCCCAATTCAGTCTTAAAACAGGTCAGTTACTGAGAGTGATGCATCAAGTGCCTGAGAAACCACTTGTACAATCACAGTTGAAGGGGGAAGTCTGCCCCTTTGGACATTGATGTTGGCTTGAAGTGACTTACAGTGTCAGAGTGGCAAAAAGCATAAAATATTGCTTCTGTATAGCAGGATTTAAAGCACAGTATGTCTTTGTGAAAATAAAGACTAAAGAAATGTTCTGTCTCAGTGTCACCTCATCCCTGGGCCCTGCATAGACTCTCTTCCTCCAACATTTCTGAAAATGCTGTCTTAGCCATGCACATCTGTAGTTCTGTCGTGGTTCACTCCAGCCTTTCAAACAGTTATGCTTTGTTTTGTCACACGGAAAAGAAGCATTTTTTAAAAATCAGAAGCTACTGCAGATGAAAAAATGAAGATCATTAATTTCATTTCAGTGTCCTGACTTTCACAGTGGAATAGCTTTGATTAATGCTAGACGATTAGAAAGCTATTTGATGATGTTGTTGGGAGCTACATCCCACCTGTATTCTCCCTGTTATCATATCCTCACCAAATCTCTGAGGGCAGTGAAGTCCACAACTCAAGGCTGGTTTTGGATGTGCATCTGCAGGGCAGACAAGGTGGGATAATAACTGTTGAAAAATTGCTTGATACCTGTGAAGTCTGGAGGAGATCGTTTCTTGTCCAGAACTGCAGGAAAAATAAAACACGTGAAACAATAAGTAGCAAATAGCACGTCATAGTTTGTGTACTTTCTCTCCCAAACAAAGAAATGCCTGCACAATGATACCTTTACAATTTATGCATCCTTCCCTACATGCTCTTCACATGGCCCTTTTAGTCCAGTGGTGATTTTTGGTCCGAAGTTTTCTAACAGCTTATTGGATTCTCTCTCCATGTCCATGGAGGCAGGCTATTAACTGTTCTCATCTTGGGTTGCAGCTTCTGCTGATGACCATGAGCTCCTTATCTTCTGGTTTGTGCTACTTTTGCACCTGCTCCCCAGGAGAGCATGGGAAACTAGAATAAAGTCCTAGGCTTAGTATAAACATTACTTAGCAACAGCTAAAACATTGGTGTGTTGGCAGCATTCTTCTCATTCTGAAGGCAGAATGCAACTCTGTAGCAGCTACTGGGAAAATTGCTAAGGAAATTAACTCAGTTCCAGCCGAAAGCATGTCTAGGCAAAAGTCCACAGCTTTCAGCCTAGGCTTGCAGCAACCCAAGCTACATATGCTAAGCAAGTAGGTATAAGCAAACAGCATTCTAAATCACACAGTATTATAATTCTAAGTGACTTATTCTATTTAAAAGTTACTTGCTTAAGCTAAGCAACTGACGTCTCTCAGCAAAATAATGTGATTTCTAGGTGTAATCAAAAAAGGAGTGTTACAATTGTATTACGCGAATTGTAGTAGAATTGGGAAAATAAGTTTTGAGGCCAAATGGAGAAGAGAGAAGTTTCTGGGGATAAGCAGAAATTTATCTCATTTTGTGGTGAAGATACTGGATAAAGTGATCTGTACTGCTGAAGTACATGACATTCATCAGATGCTCTCCCTCTGCTTATCTCTTGACTAAGATGCATCTCTTGAAGTTGACAAGAAAATAAAACCTCTCTGGTTGTTCAAGTCAGGAAACTTCTACTGGAAAAGGTCTGTGACTTCAATAACAGCTGTTATCATAGGTCCCAGATCCATGGCCACAAGGGTTCCAGTGCTGTGTTGTGCTGCTCCAACATGCATCTTGAAAATGCGCTGAGGAATCCCCCTTGATTGTATTTTTTGCCTCAAAGTTCCCATCCACTCTTCATTTGAACTCCAATATGGCTGGGACTTTATACATCCATATGTCTTTATATACAGAGGCATATGTATATAGTATATATATTTTGTTGTTGCTGTTGCACTTCATTTCTGTGTTAAGCACAAATAAAGTGTTTGTTCCCCATTTGATAAAAATACCCTTTGCTGCATTCTGTTAGTCTTCAAACTTGCTAAAATATGCTGAAGAGTGTCTTGAAGACTTGGTCCTCAGAGACTAGCAGTGTTTGTACAAAATGTAGCTCACAGCATCCACAATTCCAGTAGAACAGAAACTCTAGGACACTAAAAGTAGTTAGTTTTGCTCCCTTATCTGTCCTTGAAAGTTTTCTAAAAGCAGAATCCTCTGGGATCCACCAAACCAAATCAAACTGGCTTACAGTTCATATTATCAAATCTATATGTGCTGTTTAAGTCTTCTAGCATAACTTAAGGGGTTTAAGTAATGACATATTTTATGATTTTTTTAAATGAGCAACCCTAGTTATGCTGCATATCACAGCAATGGTATTTGTCAATACAACAAATTTGACTGTAATAGTTTCGTTTTTAAAACAAACTGCCTCTCATGACTGGGTAAGAACAGGTAGATAAGAAACTTCCATCTTTTTGAGAAATACAATTTTACCGGATTTCAATTGCTACTTTTCAGTAATACTGAATTCTGTTGTCTTCAGTCTTACAAACAAAACAGGCTTCAAAGTTGATTATCAGCAGGGTGTTCTGTTTTATGATAAATACCTGCATCAATAATAATTGAAACAGAGACTGATCTTATTTTCACCGTAATCTAGTCAGTTCTCATGTGTTGAATTGTATGTTTTCAGAGTCTTGCCCTCGAAAACCTGGTTTTAATGGGCTGTTAGGACAGCATCTGTCCAGTAGCTGGCGTGTTAGACATAGGACTCAGTAACTTAGGAAACACTACTGAGCCTTACTCTCTAATTTTTCTCATAGGCATAGTAAAGCAGTGAAGAGAAACTGAAGGAAGTATTACATGCCTTACTGATCAGAAAACTGTTTCTGAAGTATTCGGGCAAACTACATATATATGTAGTAAAATCTACAAAGGTAAGATATCTTCCTTTTCTATTTTATTTAGAAAACCTTGCAATTAATAAAAACCTCTTTCACGAGTCTCTGTATTTACAAAAGTAACTTTGTATGCCAAAGAGTGATGTGGAGCCTAAAACTTACTCTTTTGAGCGAGTTCTATGGAGTCTTACCAAATTCCACGAGGATTTTTATGATAGGATTTAGATGAAGGCAGATTGCCCATTAGTTCTTCACAAAGCTTTGAAATCCGTTCAAAAGCTTCTCAGTTTTATAAAATAGATCATGTAGGAAAAGACAGTAGCTCTTCATGATTTCAGGGTTAGCTGCAGTTTTGGCTTCTTTTACTTCCTGAATATTAAGTATGTCTTTAGGCATGTGGAGATTTCATGCTGTTCCCTCTGAAATGGAGGTCTACAGTGAGTAGAGAGTCTTTTTTTCAGTATGAAAGCAACATCTTAAGTGATGTGCAGTTCATAAATCCAGGATCTGCTAGCTGAAACTGCCACAGCTATTGTCGGTAAGAACACTGTTTTTAAGTTTGTTAGGCATTACATGAAAGGTATTAAAATGGAAAGCAAACATTTGCATTTGAACTGTGATGTTTCTGCTTCAGATAGAATTTATGTAAATAGAAAGTGTATGTTTCACAGTAGCTGCTACAATAATATTCAGGAACGACACTCAGAAGAAGCACAGCTCAACTGTGCCAAAGTCTTTGCTTTCAGAGTTCAGAATATCTTTATAGAACATTGTGATTCTGACATCCATCAGTACAGTTCTCAAATTCCCACTTAAATCTGAAAGCCTCCAAAGTGTATAGATGTTTATTTGCATTCACACATTCACATCTTTATTCACATTAAGGTCTCCATGTTTTTAGATCAGGCCTCGTTGTGGATCTACCCATAGAGATTCAGCACAAAGATTGCTTTATTTCTGTGTGTTTGGGGTTTTTGAATAGGTTGAAGGTGAGGAGAGCATGGGTTATGATATCGAGCGCTTCGTGGGCTATGTTAACGAGGGGCTGCTGTGCTCCATCTGCCGAGACGTGTTAGAAGATCCACTGCAGGCTCCCTGCGAGCACGCTTTCTGCACTGCCTGCATCCATGGCTGGCTTGTTCATCACAGTAACTGCCCTGAAGACAGACAAGTGATTGATGTGTCTCTGCTACGACCTCTCTACAGGTATCCAATAATCTTGCTGTGTGTTGAAATTACATGAATTTAGGATTTCTCAGTTTTGCTTGCACAGTGTCTTGGTTTAGGGCAAATTTGGGAGGAAACCTCTTGCCACTTGGAAGAGATGACAGATTCAGAAGAGTTTTTCCATGGGTTGCAGCCCAGCTCATTCGGTCTGGTCTCAGTTCTGGTGCTGGGAAATGCCATGGCCCAGGCCTGGTGGGCCACAGATGCAAGGTCCCGGTGCTCTCAGGGTTTTAAGTCCAGAGCAGATTCAAACAATTCCAAGAAAAAGGGAAAAGAGGAAAAAAAATCTAAACTGCAGTCCAGGGAACTTTTTTGTCTTAGTTAGTCAGAAAACCAGCCAAAAGCAAAAAGAGCCCTCTCCCGCTGTTCACTGCAGACAGCACAGTCTGTGAGAAGGATGCGGGGGAGCCGGGTGCAGACTCTGATAACAAAACTTTGCACTTCTTCTCCCCCTTTTCACTCCAGGAACTAGTCTTAGCTAGTCTAAGCTGTAGGATTTAAATATTCAACTAACAGAACAGACGATTTTGGGGATATAAGTATCATAAAGTCACTCCAAGACACACAGCTTCATTCATCTCCTATCAATACTGTCACTGAGACTGTCTTTATCCAGTATGCCCGTGACAGACACCAACTACTTACATGGAAGCATTAGCATTTTCTATTTATTATAACTAACTTTTAGAGTATTAGGATTTCAAAACTGAAAGAACATTTAGTTTGTTCTCCATCTTTTTGTATCTTGAATGCTGATTCTGGATATTATTCTGAATGTTCTTTACAGGATCAAAACTTTTCCATACTTTATTCTAGAGAAAGCAAGCAAAGCAGCTCTAGATGACAGTCAGTACACTCTCTATATCTCTTTTCAGTCTTAGCTAGATGCCGTAGTGGGATTTGTAAATAACAATTCCTGGAGATATTAACCAAATTTTGACCTTCAAATTCTTTTTAAAGAAGATCTTTAGACATAGGAATATGTGAACCACCTTGTCATGTAAAGCAGGCTGTTTTCACAGTTGTCTTCTATAAATGGTCAGGCAGTTGTTAACCATTAGATTGTTGTTGGTCCTTTCCAAACAAACTATTCTATTTTAAACTGTTGATTCCTGCTAGTGTGAGCATAAAACGTTTTCAATAGTAAACACAACTTGCTGTTTAACACACTGCATTATCTAATCTTGCTCAGATTAACAGTTATGTATTTAAAGTCTCCAGCTACAATAAATTTAACTTTGTTAGTACTCACAATGTAATTTTTCATTCATGAGATTTTACTATCTGGAAGTTAACTACAGCACAGACAGAGCACGAGAGTTTAATTTTTAGATTGTTTTGTCTGTACTCACTGTAGTCCTTTAGTCTGGCATGTTTAGAAACACAGAACTTAAACGGCAGATGAGTAGCCCTGGTGTTTGTTATTGATGATATCTGCTGAACCAACGAAAGGTCACAATTAAAAATTATTCAAAAATAAAGATTTCATTTGCACATTTAAATTTGGAGACTGAATTTTCCATTAATGTTGTTTCTTTCAAGCTGTTTTTTACTGATATGGCAGTTGAGTTCTTAAAAAAATTAAATTAAGCTAGTTACTCACAGTTTTTCCTAATGCAGATTAGAATCTTGATTTCTTTTCCTGAAAGCTGAAAATACAAATTTTTCAGAAATATTCCCAGATGTAAAAATAAATTCTTTTCTTTGCATGTAGATATATGAAAAATGATTTAAACCGTCTTCAGCTACATTGCAGAAACAGAGAGTATGGCTGTGAAATGGTTTGTTCTCTGGAGTCTATAGACAGGCATGAAAGGGAGTGTGAGTACAGTCAGATACCTTGCTCCAATGCTGGTGAGTAACATTCAAAGAAGTTGAATCCTTTCTGTTTAAAAAATGTGTTTGTCATCTTCTCATCTACAGAACTGCAATAATGGCCATTGTTTTCTAACAGAAGTTCAAAACTTTGGCATGATCTGCTCTTCACAGCAATGTTTTTGAACAAATTATAGTATCAGTTTATGGCAGTCATGATGATTAGCAACTGTTTCTTATCCAAAAACTAACCAAAATGAATATGTTGAACTTTAAATGTATGAAAATGTAGTAGTGCATTAGTTTTGCTTTCTGACAAGTTCTGAGCTTGTTTTCCAGTTCTGACTGTGTGTTCTGATGTTTGAACAAATGCAGTAGCCCCTGCAGAAGACTTAGGGGTCATAATTTATTTATAAAACACCTGGTTGGCTGGTGCATGCGCAGCTGCCAACTCTGTGACATGGTTTTAACAAGAACATATCTTGGAAATAAGATTTATTCTAAGCTAAATTCTGGTTAGAGTTGTTCATGTTGAGGTTTTTATTTAAAACAAGGCTACACCTCCTGAGAAAGAAAATGCCTCTTAATAGGAACATACTGTTAAAATTTCCCAGTTGATTTCATTCGAAATGTTGTATGTTCCTAGATAAACTTAATTTCTAATTAAGGATGTTAAGGGCATATTGAGTCTGCCATTGTAGTTAATTATGAGATTATTAAGGTACTAGAATTGCTCTGCTAGAAGTTATAATTTCTCTCAGAAGTGACTTCTGCAGATACTTGATTCACCTGTTCTACTTCCTACAGAAGCAGTAGTGTTTTACAGATTTATGTATTTTACAGTGTTTTACAGATTTATGTTTTTACACCACACTGGGTGTCTGGTGTTTGGAGTGTGCAGGCTCTTACATCTCTTGAACTGTTTGTCAAAAATACATAGAGTGTATTTTGAGTACCTCAATTACAAATCATTATATTTATTGATAGAGCTCTTCTAGAGAACTCGTTTGTCATTTTCTGGCATGGTTTGTTGGGAAGTTTCTATACTCCATTGTTTCAGTTTTCTTAAGTTGATACTATCTTCAAATTAAATGTAAGTGTGTATTTATAAGCCTCAAAGATTAAACTACAAACTTCCTAAGTTTCACTTCATAAGTTAAGACTGCAAACTTCAAGCTTAGAGTGTTAAACGTAGCAATAATTTAAATAGTGCTTATTTTTTATTCTTTGCATTTTACTTTTAATCACTACAGAACTTCGAAGTATGTATCTCAGAATTTCTTTGGAAATATTTCTGTCTTTGTATGAGTTATTAAATGTTCATAAATAGAAGTTCTAACTTATTTATATGGTCTAGTTCATTATGTACAAGACCAACAAATTATCTGGAAAACAAGTTTATATTCCATCTCACCCACATCTCTCTTTACTACATCTTTGGACTTTTCCCTATGTTTGATAGCATAATATTTTTTTACACATGTGTATTCTTTATCAATTCTGGTCATTGCAATCTATGATGGTAGCACAGGCAAGCTGCTAGTGTCTTAGCTTGGCATCAGGATTGTCATTACTGAAGCTGATTTAATGCCAGACCAGCAGTAGAGGACTTTACAGAAAATACCTCCTTCCAACCTTTCAGTATTTCCAGTTAACGGATAGGTGTCTTAATAAAACCTTTTAACAGCATTGTATTAGTAGCTACATATGTGTAACTTTCATATTTCATATCCTAAAGAAACCACTTTACCCAGCTTCCTTTCCAGAGTGTTTTTGTTTGGCATGACTCAGAATGCCTTTGTTGTAAATGGCTGTCTTGCCTCACTGTCCCGTGCTCAGGTTGTAGCGTGCAGATCGAGCGGCGTAACTTGGACGGGCACCTGGCGGTGTGCGAGTACCGGAGCCGGGAGTGCCCCAACGGCTGTGGCTACACCATCCTCAGCGCAGAGGACACGCAGCACAACTGTGTGGCAGAGCTGAGAACCGAGCTGGAGCTGCTTCGGTACAAATCTTCTCTTTCTCTTCTGCCTCTGTTGGGCTGGGCTTGGCTTAAAATCACTGCATGAAGCACTTTGAAATACTAGCACTGGATTCTGGTATGTGTTAAATGGTCCATTAATTACTTGATGCTAACTGGCCAGAATTTTACTGTGTGTCAGCACAGACTTTAAATTCTTGCTGGTTTAATTCTGTTGTTGGGGCTTTTTTTCCCCACTTACTATACATCTTAAAATACCATTACTTGCAGTTGAACAGAACTGCGAGCTTACTATTTAAAATGACAAAAAACCTAAGAAAACTGAAATTGGGAATTCAATTTTTCCACTGGCCTGTTACAGACACAAAGTCACATTATTTAATAATTGTATTTAGTTTTTGTTTTACAGATCGAGAAGATAAAAATCTGTAATTATTTTGGCAGGTACAGATAGATTAAACCACTGAGGGTCTAATTTTGATTTTTTTTTAAGTCCTGCTAGATTAACAGTCAGTGAATGTGACTCTTTTTACCAGCATCCTTGTTTTCCTCTTACGTATGTTTCTGTAGCTTTCCCTTTTCATTATATTCCAGTTGGATTTTTTTTCCCCCCTCATGCTCCTTCCCATTTCTATCTTTCAGCTCCTAAGTGTTGTGCTTTTGAACATTGCTGTGAAGTCGGGCTCAAATATGGTTCAAATGCAATGAGACACAAGGGATTCTGCTAGGTGGTTTCTGAACTCAAAAGGTTAATGTAGTGCCATCTGATTTTGGCTGTAGAGCTGTGTGAGTGACTAGGCTGTAACAGTTTACTGCATAGTAGCATATAGTGCCCACCATAAAAGTGAACAAGATTACACAGAGCCATGAAATCATTTAGATTGGAAAAGAGCTTTAAGATAACTGAGTCCAGCAGTTAATCCAGCACTGACAGGCCCAACACTAAACTGTGTCTGTAAGTGCCTACCATGTCCACACACTCAGGCTGTCTCACTTCCTTACATGTTTAGCAGTACTATAGGATTCAGACTTTTTATCTTGGCTGCCTCTATTTCATGACACTTAGCGAGCACATACTGTAGTCAAACAGCAGAAAATCACTTAAAGTCATAAATACACCTGCTTGAGCTCATGGAATTACCTGAGGAATATTATATGATTGTCCCTCTATAGGCTCCTCGTGGGCACTTTAGTGCCCCTGGGCACAATGCACTTCTTTATGCCAGTTTTTTTTTCCTCTCTAATTAATAAATCATGCCTCTAAAAGGGCATCCTGTAGAGCTTGATGGGAATCGGTTCAGTCTGTTTGGCTGCTAGAAGGCTTTCTGGATTTTGAAGATCATTCTTTTCTCTGCTTACAAGACTTAACAAGGAGAAATAAACTTTTTAGGTCAGAAATGATCTGCAGAGTGGAGGAGGCAAAACATGAGATGGAGTCAAGGTTAGATTCACAGAGAAGGCATATGGTCCAAAAAGAGAGTATTCTGCAAAATGAAATTGAAGAACTAAAGGTAAATACAATCCTTTTTTTTTCCCTCGTAACAGTCTAGCTTTTTGCTTTTCCTGGTAGCAGTTTCTTACTTTGTAAATGAAGTCTCATACAGAGGAAAATGATATTAAGTATGGGAAGCAAAACCATCAAAGCTTTGCCAGGTTAGCTCTGTGGAGAAGCAGGCTGGATGCTGTATTCCTGTGGTTTATCAGATTGACTGGAGCTCACCTGGGTACTCCATCCGTGTTCTGTGTGTGCGTAACATTGTCAACAGAAAAATGTGAAACTCATTTCAGTGTCTAAATGTAGAATATACATCACAAACTGGATGTAATTAAACATCCAGCTCCATTTTTAATTGCTATCTGAAGTGGCTTAGTCCAGAGCTGACACAGAGCCCTACTGCCAACAGCGGTATTTGCACTGTGGTCAGAAGGTTGGAAAGGTTCACAGTAAACTTCATCATGTAACAAACAAGGCAGTCCTATCCTTTTATTCATCCTGGTTTCGTAATATCACAGAACAATGATTTTTAAAGCAATAGTTTTTAAAAGCTTTATAAAGTTTTTTTAAACTTTTTAGTTTATGTTTTTATTTTACTGGATTTGATGTTAAATCCTTGAAGAATGTATCTGAACAAAACTACAGCCGTATTTTGTTTGGATTCTTGAAATAGAAAATAAAAGCAGCAAGTGGGTGATTTGGCTGTTTCTTATCGTACTTTGTAAGAAACAAAATATTTTTGAAAAAAATATTGGAATCTTTAGAACAAGACCATCCCAGAAGGTGAATGCTGGATTGTGTCTCAAATTGTTTACATTTGTTGTGCTATCAAAAAATTATTTTGGTGGGTTTATTCCTAAGACTCTATCGCCCTACATGCATGGCCAGTTCATCTTCATTGCACCATCATTAGAGGAGGGTTTGTTTCTTACAGTAAATTTGTATTTGCATTTCAGAGTCAGATGTCACGAATGATGTCAGATGTGCGGTCTCTGATGGCAGCAGAGAGACAGCACCGTCAAGAGCTGGAGCAGGCAGAGCTGGAAAAACGGGAGTTAATGGAGCTGCTGAAGGGGCTGCAGAAGGACTGTAGATTAACTACTGCAGAGGGAAGCAGGAAGTCAAATTTCCGTCCTTTGACACGACTAGAGAGTGTAAAAAGAAAACCTAGGGAAGTTACAGTTATCTAAATACTGCTAAGCTCAAAAAGCATTTTCTTCAAATATTGGCTTCTGGCAAACTACTTTCTTTGAATGATTGGTAAACTTTATATAATTTCTGATTTACTTGTTTTCTTTTAAGGTCTAAATTACAACTGTATTTCCCTTGTGGCTATGAAAACAAATAGAAGATTTTTTTCCTGAGGGAATACTGGTCATTAAAACCAGTAATTGGAAGACATATTTTCAGTTAATGTTTTTATAAAAAACATTTATAAAAACATTGATTTATTCTCTCTTTACTGCATCAGTTACAGGAATCTTTCAAGACTGAAAGCTACAGCCTTTTAAAGTCAAAGATACGGACTATTATGGACCAGGAAGAAAAAACATTTAAGTATCTCTTGTTTCAAACAAAAAAGCAAATGTGACCATTTGGGATGTACTTAATTTGGGGAAAAGTGAATAGTAGAATTAGTAAGTCAGTAATAGAAATTAATAAGATGTTGTTTGTAGTCTGTAGAAGGTCTTCTTTCAAAGGTGGAAAGCAAGCACTTTAATTCTTCTGCTATGTAACAGCTTCGGGTGAGGTTGACTGTTACTTTAGAGCTTCTTCTCATTTCCCAGGCTGATACACACTTACAAGACTAATACTAAAGCCTGAGGTAGTAGAATAATCTAAAACCCTTTAAACACATGTGTGAGTGTGGGACTGGATCTGCTTCTTATTTAAAAATTTGAAGCTTTTATATGTGAAAGTATTAGGTATTTCTGCAGGATCTTTTAAGCATAAGACCAGTCTGTTTGGTACTCAATGTCTTTAAAGAATATATAAATACCTAGAGTATCCTTAATTTTCTTGTGGCAGGTTTAAGGCTACTTGATATGCACAAGACATTTGCACAGTCACTTGGCTTCAGACATCTGTGTTAGTGCTCAAGCAGGCTGCAGGAAGTGCCAGAGCCTGGCACTGGCATCAGAAGGTAACAGAACACGTGTGTGAGTGTGAGTAGGTCAGTGACCTGCTCTGCTTAGCAGTACAACTCAAAGGGCAGGTGGAAGGGTTGAGGGACATTAGAGCATCTGAGGAAGAGATTGACTGGTAGAGTCATTCTCTACCTCCCCTGAGGCAAATGTACCAGTCAAATGCACCTCAGAAAGTGGAGGATCACTAGAGATGAACCTAGGGTGGCAGGTCTGTGATGGGGACAAACCGTTGGCCCAGCTAAAATGCATCTACACCAACGCACAGTGTGGGCAGCAAGCAGGAGGAGATTGAACCTTCCTTCAGCTGGAAGGTTTTGATGTTGTCACCATCACAGAAACGTGGAAGGATGACTCTCATCGTGGGAATGCTGCAATGGCTGGATATAAACTCTTTAGAAGAGACAGGCAGAGCAGGAGAGGTGGTTGGATAGCACTGTACAATAGGGAGTGTTTTGATTGTATTGAAATCGGTGATGAAGATAACAAGGTTGAATGCATCTGGGTGAGGATCACAGGGAATGTCAGCAGGGCAGATGTCATGGTGGGAGTCTGCTGGAGACCACCCAGCCAGGAACAGGCTAATGAGGTGTTCCACAAACAGCTGGCAGAGGCAGCACAGTCAGCAGCCTTTTTACTCGTGGGTGACTTCAACTTGCCAGATGTCTGCTGGAAATATAGCAGAGGAAGTGGCCTAGGGGGTTCCTGGAATGTGTGGAAGACAGCTTTCTAACTAACACAATGGTAAATGAGCCTAACAGAGGAGAGGCCCTGTTGTTTTGTGGGCAAAGAAAGACTGGTGGTTGATGTGATGGTCAGTGGCCGTCTTGGGCAGAGTGACCATGAACTGTTAGTGTTTTCTATACTGGCTGAAGTAAGGAGGGGCAAATTTCTGCCTTGGACTTTGGTGAGCAGACTTTGGCCAGTTTAGGACATGGATTGACTAAGTACCTTGGAAGTCAGTCCTGAAGGGCAAAGAAGTCCAGGAAGACTGGATGAGCTTTAAAAAGGAATTGTTAAATATTCAGGAACAGAGTGTCCCCACGTGTAGAAAGACAATACCAGCATGATTAAACAGAGAACTTAAGCTGGAACTTAGGGGGAAAAAAGAGAATATATCACCTCTGGAAGGAGGGTCAGGTAACTTGGGAGGACTATAGATGTCACAAGGTCATGTAGGAAGAAGATTAAAAGGAACAAAACCCAGCTAGAACTTGCTTTGGCCATTACAGTTAAAGACAACAAGAAAAGTTTCTATAAACACATTGGCAGCAAAAGGAGGATCAAGAAGTGTCTCTATCATTTGTTGAAGCCAGAGTGTTGTGTAGTGACAAGGGTTGAGGAAAAGGCAGAGGTACGTAATATCAGGATCAGTTGTCCTCTGGATACCCAGCTCCCTGAGATGTAAGTCATTGATGGGCAGATGGGTGAAGCCCACAAAGTCCAGGACGAGATGATTAGTGACCTGCTATGCTAGTTAGACACACAGATCTGTGGACCCTGATGGGATTCACCCCAGAGGAATAAGGGAACTGGCAAAAGTATTTGCCAAAACACTTTCAATAATCTATCAGCAGTCCTGCTTAACTGGAGAAGTTCCACAACACCCATCTACAAGAATGGTTGGAAGGATAATCTGGGGAACTACAAGCCTGTCAGCCTGACCTCAGCTCTGGGCAAGGCTCTGGAAGAGATCATCCTGAGTGCCATTACATGGCACATGCAGGACAACCAAGGGATCAAGCCCAGACAACAGATTTAAGAAAGGCAGGTCCTGCTTGACTGGTCTGGTCTCCTATGACTAAGTGACCTTAGTCATAGGAGAAGATGAGGGAAGGGCTGTGGATGTTGTCTATTTAGAATTCAGTAAAGCATTTCTCACCATCTTTCACAGCATCCTCCTAGAAAAACTGTCTGCTTGGGACTTGGATGGATGGATGGACTGTCCAATAGATAAAAAGTTGGCTGGTTATCAGGCCCAGAGAGTGGTGGGGAATGGAGCTAAGTCCAGTTGACAGCTGGTCACTTGTAGTATTCCCCAGGGCTCAGTATTTGGGCCAGTCCTGTTGAACATCATTATTAATGATCTGCCCATGGAGATTGAGTGCATCCTGAGTAAATTTTCAGACAACACCGAGTTAGATGGGAATGTTGATCTGCTCAAGGGTAGGAAGGCTCTGCAGACAGACATGGACAGACTCGATCAATGTGCCAAGGACAGCTGCACGAGGTTCAGTAAGGTGAAGTGCTTGTGCTGCAGCAACCCCATGCAGTGCTACAGGCTGAAGGCAGAGTGGCTCGGGAGCTGTTCAGCAGAAAGGGACTTGGGTGTGCTGGTTGACAACAGGCTTAATATGAGCCAACATGTGCCTAGGTGGCCAAGAAGGCCAGTGGCATCCTGGCCTGTATCAGAAATAGTGTGGCAGTGATTGTCCCTCTGTATTTGCCTGTGGTGAGGCCACAACTTGAGTGCTGTGTCCAGTTTTGGCCCTTCATTGTAAAAAGGAAATTGAAATGCTGAAGCATATCCAGCAAAGGGCAGCAAAGCTCATGAAAGGTCTAGAAAGTTTGTCCTGTGAGGAGCAGCTGAAAGAGCTGGGTTTGTTTAGTCTAGAGAAGAGGAGGCTGAGGGGGGACCTCTTCACTCTCTACAACTCCCTGAAAGGAGGGTGTAGCCAGGTGTGGACTAGTCTCTACTACTGTGTCTATAGTGAAAGGACAAGAGGAAATGGCCTTAAGCTCAGGCATGGGAGATTCAGATTACATGTTTGAAAAAAAATTTTTCACTGTAAGGGTGGTCAGGCATTGGAATAGCATGCCCAGGGAGCTGGTGAAGTCACCATCCCTGGAGGTGTTGAAGAGTTGTCAGGATCTGGGGCTGAGCAATGGTTTAGGGGTTGCAGGGGTAGTTCTGGGTTGACAGTTGAACTTGGTCTCTTCCACCCTTGATGATTCTATGATTCAAAGTTTGCAATAGGATTTTTTAACAGACTCACAAATCAAGGAGGCATTTATTGGTAAGTACTGCATGAGAAATCTGTTCAAAGACTTCCTCCAAAATTTTTACACAGCTTGTTCATGTTGTTTATAGTGGTATAACTAAGCCATATTCTCAGCTCATCAGTGGACTAACTATAGAGATATCTGGCCTTCTGTTTACTGAATGTGTTAAACCAGTTTTGAAGGCTCAGGAATATATGTGCAGGTTCAACAACCCGAATATGTTAATTTTATAGTTCAGAAAGCAACTGCATTACTGTGCATGCCTTGCTGTCACTCAGAGCAATGCTTTTATAGCTAATATCATAACCAAAGAGAGAGGCAACAATCTTCTTTAGCACATAGTTTATGTTATGAAGATTTGTGGTCAAAGCTGTCTGAATTTCAGGTATTAATAAATCCTTCTAACTTGCTGTTTCTTTAGTACCACTGAGGCAGATGTGCACATATTCAGGTCTTACATATTTAAAAACTGGTCTTGTGTATTTAAAAACTGACATAAATAGCTCTTCTGTAAAAGCAGAGTTTTTTTGGGGAAAAAACCCACATTCAACTAACTGAGAGTATTTGGGATGCCAGCAAACTCACCAATTCATGCCATAGCACATCTCTTAAGCAGCCATATTTACTAATGCATAACAGTAAACAGTAGCTATAATTTGGGGAGACCTTCATTGACACTAAATGTTCAGTGGTCAATTCACTTACATCAGTGTGTGTATTAAAGCAATAGGTAGAAAGTAAGAATGCTGTTACTCTCGTGTTCTAAACAAGCAAGCTGTGAGTGTCTGTGCTCTGCGTGACATTATTGCAGCATTCATGCTAATTTTCAAGCTTTTTGGCAACACTAGATTTCATGCTATTAGATTTAATTACTGCTTTTCTGTGTTCTGTAACTGTGTGGTTGTGATGTGACTTTATCTACTTTGCCTAATGTAAAGAAGAAAATTACTTCAAAATCCTTTAGAACTCGATGGATCATGTTTCCTGAGTCAGAGGGCAGTAACCCAATCTTTTCTGTTCTGACCACAGAAGAAAGCAAGTTATTAGCTCCGTGTGTTCCTCATAATGGGATCTCTGCATTTGTTTGCTTTAGAACCTTCACCCACACATTTATGAGTAAATTCCTACTAGTATGGGAAATAGGGTTTATTTAATGTTTACCTAGTATTTGGTCTGCTATCTTTTCCCTAAGTGACGGACATGAAACAGGGTGAGAAAACATGTTCTAGGTGGTAAGGAAAGACTTTCTGCTGTGCAATGAAACTCTGACAGTCCAAAATTCCAGTGTGGAAATGTGGCAATGCTTTTGGCCCACCAACTGCTGGAATGGGCTGTCAGTTTGAGTTTCCTTTAGCAGCAAAGAAGCACTTTCAGAGATGTTTTAAATAGGCACACAGTAGCTAATGGCATCAGGTCCCTCGGGTGACTTTAAGCTTTATGCCATTTCTCTGGGTTAATAACAGTTCTGCACTTCAGATTTTCCTCTGTTAATGAACCTCTTACAGGGTGGCATTGCTGAAGTATCATCATCATTTGACCTGTCTTACAATTACATTAAATAGCCCATTATGTTAATATTTCATCCACTTCTTGCTTTTCCAGTCTCATGTATTATGCAGCTCTTAATAGCAGTTGGCAGCAGCAAGGGATGTTTTTTTCTTTCTTTCAAATAGTCTGTTAATCCTGTTCACAAAAACTAAGACTCCAGATATTGTACTAGACTTATGTTAAAGACATTCACTTTGAAATGCTACTTCCCTAGTCATGATCATACTTTAGCATTATATGAGACACTGCTAAAAGTGCATTAGAGGAGGATTCTAGCATGGAATTACTGGTATTACTATTCTCATACTAAATTACACTTTAATTAGTTCTGTTTCCTCACAAGTGGAACTGCTGCTCCAAGTAGACCAGTAAGTGCAAATTGTTGTATTTTGAGTTGCTGCTTCTGGCTCTTTGCAGCTGGAAGAAGAAGAGCAAAGAGAGAGAACAAGTGTGGTGTGACTGTTCCTTCAGCCCAAAAGCAGAGATGTGGCTACACCAGCTTGTGCCACCAGCCAGCTTATCAGTGTGAGCTTCCACCTGTGTGGCAGGGAGTTAACATGGCATTAGAATTAGACAGAGATCAAGTCTTTATCCACAGTTAGGGGGGTACAATGTCACAGTATGAAGCCTGGGAGATTCAGAAACAAAACTTAGAACAAGTGGTTAAGTAAGGTATGTGGAACTTGCATATACAAGAGTTTCTTGTCAGCGTAGAAGGGAAGGGAATTGCACAGTCTTGCAAAATACCTGCGATAGTGATGTATTTTGACTGGCCAAATATGGTTTTATCTGAAATGTTCTTAGGTGTTTGTATGAAGTAATGTATTAATAGACCCCAGTTGCAAACAGTTCCTACAATTTATAGAAATTGGTAGCCTTGCAAATGAAATTTCCCATGTGCTGTCCTCTTGGATATTTTTGGCATGGTGCTTCTCTACAGCCACTTTCCTTGGAAGTGCTGGGTAGTATTGACAAGGAGCAGTACTAGCCTTGCCTTTCTCCCGTACTGTTGTCAGATGGAGTACGGTAGGTCAGGGAGATTTTACCACATAGAAGATGCCTTTATATAAAGACCTACAATTCTATGCAACTTTCTATTAACTGAGTAAACATTGAACTGTCTTCCAGCATTATGGGTCGCTGCCAGTCTACTTACATTTTCTACCTTTATATGCACAAGGATAAACCAGCACTTAACAGATCTCAATCTCTAGTGTGTATAAGAAATGGTAACACTTTGTATCACTTTGAAGTACAGTTTGTATAAAAGTTGAACTAATAAAGGGTCTACACCATAATTAACACACTTTGGTTCACTTCATTCTGTACAGAAGTTTGAGTACTGTCTTTATCAGATGGAATAGCAACATTTAGGTACACTGGCTTGCAGGGCATAGGAGTCACAAATGCACTGCAATTACAGGCTTGGTGCCCTGGAGTAGGTAAGGCTGCATTTTCCCTCCTACAGGGAGCAATAAACAAAGCAGCGGTTCAGTCAAACTATCCCTTCTCCAGATTTCCCTCCCACCTCACAGATAGGAGATTCTGAATGGAATTAGCAGCTGCTTGGAACGCAGAGCACTAGCAAAAATTGAGAATTCCTGGAGTACAGCACTCCAGTGCTTGACAGACATCAGGATAATAAAGAGGCAAGAAGGGAAAAATTCATTCTCTGTCCATCAACAGCAGGGATCTCACCCCTAATGCAAGTTTTTTTTTACAGCCACCACAAAAACCCACGTGGGAATATGTAAGAAGAGCAAAACAACAGAGCTGTTGTAGTTGCTTAAACATGAGCAGTCTGGACATGGGGCACTCAAGCAGCCGTTTGCTGCATGCAGTCCTCTGCCTTCACTGTCTAGTGAAGAACACTTGTTCTCTTACCTGATGGAGGAGTTACTCAGCAGAAATAAAAAGGCTGAAAGCCAACATGGCACAACCAGAGACCAGCCTGCTTGTCTCCTACACCTCTCCATGTGCGCCTGACCCTCAGCCACATTACAGACTGCACAGCAGCTAAAGATTATGGAAGCAAAAACAAAAGCACACAGCTTGTCTCACCCTTACGCCACACACAAACTGTGCCTTTGTCCGTGCTGCATTGGAGAGCTCTTCTGCCTCACTCACCCTCCTCCCACTGTTCTGCTCATCATGTAAGCATAGGAGTCTCTGAAGTTAGCTACTTCCTGGTGTTCCAGTCAGGAAACAAAACTTGAAAATGTCTTCTTTTAGCCAGCGTATCAAAAACAAAATTGAACAGTTTAACGTGTTATTTACTCATGGTAGTAATCCCATTTTAAAGAGCAAACCAAGTAACACCTGAGTTTTAAACAGCATTATTTCATGCTGAATTTATCCATGAAAAGAACTACTTTGCATTGAAGGGTCACAGAATTAAATTCATTAATAAAAAAAATAAAAAAACATGATATACACGCACTTTTTTTCAAGTTTAACTAAATTTACAGAGCTTTCGTACACCAATGTAACCAACTCTTTATTTCCTCCTAGTTTGAAAATTAGTAATGTGACATGCTGTGTATTTTAACCTCTGAAGAATCAGTACTGAATATTTACATATTTATTCCATGCTTGACACTACCTTTCATTTCAAATTCCCTGACAGAAGCCAAATGATTTATATCCCTGCTAGTTTTGAAAACAGTAAAATCTCTAAAAAAATAAAACCACCTTAAACACATGGTATAAAGGAGTCAGCTTTAAAAATATTTATGCAGTGCTCCTTAAAAAAATAGCATTAATAACAATAATGCCTGTGAAAGCTCCACCCATTTTTAGTCATTACTAGTAAAATCACATCTTTTTATTTTACCATTCAGAAAATTGTTTGGCTTCCAATCCAAATCTGTAAATGTTATTTTAAATAAGGTTAAACCCTTTATGAACTGATATTGTTTCCTGTAGGTGCACCCAGTCAATCCATGGACGTTTCCCACTTTCATAGGTTTTTCAATCACCTCCCAAGCAGTGGGACAGTCTCAGAGTCTCTATGCAGAAGAAATACAACTAATAGGGGCCTTCTGTGTATCAAATAAAAAAAACCTACTTAATTTAGTCAGACAGTATAAAGGTAAAATAATCTCAATTTAACATATTACCATACTTTAAAAATACTTAAAATAGGGTGTTAAAAGTCCATGAGTCTAGGCAGACAAGCTGTCCAAAGTTAGTCAAAATCACATAAAACAAGAACTGGGCCATATTTAAGTAGAGTAAGACCCCTCTATAGGACTTCTGTAATGTCAACAGACCAAGCATAAGTGAAAATCAAACTTAGTCTGACAGTGGAGCTCATTTGCAAAGACTGCACGTGGCCTTTAGGCTATCACACCCCACCCTGTCCAAAAATCTGGTAATTCTATGAAACCTGTGGAGCCCAAAGGAATGCAAACACCTAAGACCTTACTTCACTGAATTCAATATGAAAATAAATTCAGAATTTAATCTAGAAGTGATATTTCTTCACGAATACCTACCCCTCAAAGTTTTTCTTTTTGCACTGTATCTCGGTCTAATCACAGGAACAAAACTCCAACTCTTTACAGACAAGGTTCACCATCACTACTCACTACAGGTTTGCTCAGGTTATACCTGTGTCTCTGCCCTCTCCTCAACTATATTAGGCAGAGGAGAGGCAGGGAACAAATTATCTCCAGGTATTCTAAAGGATATGAGTATCTTGCTTTTCAACCGAAAGTATATGCTGCTTCATGAAATAACTCTTTTGCTCCTAATGCATGAGCTGAAGTTGCAAAGTAAGTGACGGAATGTTGACTTATTCTCCCTGAAGTTAGTGACAGATTTTATTCAAATTTTACCTGGTGTGGTACTTAGAAGTTTCTAATCTCATTACCCAAGATGTACAACAAAACCTACATAAATTACATTTACATTTGTATACTTATATTTTAACAGGTTCGTTCTTTTCAGTTATTCTTCTATCATCAGCTACTTTACCTGCTGGCAGATACACCTCATTCATTAATAACCCAGACTGGCTAACAAAAAGCAAAGGAAAGAAAGGGCAAATGGCTCTAAACCTGAGAAAAAAAACCAAAATTGCCTTACATACATATTTTTTTAATTTTCTTGCAGTAATAAGTCACACACAAAACACTTGCACCTTTCTTTTGGCACAATGAATATTTAAGAAGTCCTTCAAGTCTTAACTCAAAGAGGTGCTTTACTGAATATTGTCTACTGAAATCCACCAAAAAAAATTGAAACATTCTTTCAAAAGGAACAAAAAATTTACAATTGTACACAAAAAGTCTTGAATTTTATTGAAATTTTAAGTCTTGTATCAAACAAAAGCTTCTTCTTCAGACAAAAATATTCTCTTGGTGTCCTCCAGATACCAGAAACACTGAATTGGTCCGTTAGTGACGCTGCTTTCTTTGTCATCTTCACAGAAGTCCACAAGGTTGAGCTGTTGCACCACTGGGTCTTATTTTATCGTGTGAAGGAACGTACATGACGACCTCTTCCACTGCCTCCACTAACAAATTTCCCTCTTGAGCCACCACTGCTACTACTATTAGCACTTGTCCAAGACGGTCCAATTCCTCCGCGGCCTCTGGATGCACGATCGCGAGGACTCGGTCGGTAGCCTTAAAGCAAAGAAAAGTATACTCAGTTGGAAAAAAAAAAAAAAAAAAAGCCCTAGGCGGAGCAGCTGCTGCGAAAGCGTAAGAAACAAAACCAGGATGAGATACAAACAGCGTCTGTTTCCTCCTTTTAATTTTCACTTTTCTTTTAGGCAAGCATTGCTGCTTTAATTGCGCTATGATTACCATGGAGGTACGAAGACAATCGAATGACAAAAGTCTGAGTGCAGAATTAAGATTCTGCGATCAAGTGTTCAATTCAGCAAGTTTTACGGGTTACAGGGCAGTTCGTACGAAAACACGCATTTGACACAGTCTCAGTGACAACTGTTCATATATGCTTAAAACATTTGCTGAATTTCAAGGTGTCTGCAGCATCCTTGCATGGTTTCATTTGTAAAGCAAAAATGAAATTCAAGGAATTCTCTATAGTTCGATGCCCATATGAATACCAAGTACCTGCTGAACTTAATGGTCTCAGTGGTGGCAGTGGACCCCTGTTAAAATTGCTTTGACCACCTCTACTGTCATTGTAGGTTCCCCTGGGTGTACTCTGTGCACTCCAACTTGAGCCTCGAGCACCTTCACGACGACTGTAATTTCCTAGATAGGGAGAGAAAAACCAATACACTGTTGAGCAAACATCACTGGGCTTGGGTTATTTTTCCATTTCCATCTTCACAACCCTCAGAGTTGGTAACACAGTATTTATACAATTCAAATAGATAAAGATACTCTGTATCAACATACCCGCAGTATTCCAACTAGAAGTCTACAAGTTACTCTATTCTGCACAGAATCAGAGGAACAGATCTATTTATTGACAAGCGCTCAAGTTTAAAAGAATTCGTATTATCTAGCATATTAAGACAGATTCTTATACTTTCAGATTTTGTGGTGAAATAAATCCTAGTATTTATAACTTCTATAAATAGAAGTATTTTCTGTTTCTACTTTGCAAGGACTTGCCCTAATTATGGGATGGTAGGATAAAGAATGCAATCTTATCTACATATTAAAGAAATTTAACACTCTGTAGGCTACAGTCTCCAGGCTCACTGAAAATTGCATCTTATTCTTGTCAGGATCTTCCATCCTTTTATTCCAAAGCCTCATTTAAACCCAGAGATGTACTTGTGGTGCTTGATTTCAGGAACTACCATGTCACAAAAGGCAGAGAAGCATTCCAAGAGTTGCTGAAACAGCTGACTCCTTTTGTAGAAGAGAGGCAAAGGCAGCATGAGAATTCACAGCCTTGTTTCAATTTTGTACAGCTTTGGAGGTTCTCACCTTCAAGAGAATCTCTCTTTGTGCTAAACAACTCATTGCAACAACACTGCTTCAGGAAGATCTCACACTGGGGAGGATGAACTGCTAGGACATTGGGTTAGTATTACTGAAGCAATTTTAGCACACACTCCATTTCTAATACAGGAACCAACATACCTTTTGAAGCAGGTGGTGTAAAGAATCTGTTCTGACTGTGGAAAGCTCCTCGTCCTCCACGATTCCCTGAGAACCCACCACGTGAAGAGATCTTCTGTGACACTTTTGGTGGCCTTTTGGCTGGTGGTATCCCGTCTGGAGCAACCACTTCTTTGCTCTCTGCAGCAACAAAGTCATCCACGTGCATGGAGGGTGGCCTGCTTGTGTTCTGTTTCCTCTGACGGAAGATATCGTGTGGTCGAATTCCTTGTCCAAATCCTCCCCTTCCTCTTCCTCTGGGTGGTGGCACAACATGAGCTCTCTTTGCAGGCTCAATGTACTCAGATTTCCCACTGTCATAATAAACCATGATTTAGTTAGCTAATGTAACACTGTACTCCTGATGGTCAGGCATTCTCCATATTGCAGATGCAATTCAAAAGGTATTTGACATTTTAACAACACATGAAGCAATGCTGAAGACACTGTTAATTCATTAAACTCATTTTACCTTGAAGTTATGAAGGTCTCATGCTTGTGCTTGCCGAGCTTGAACCCTTTTGTGGTTTTTGTGCGTCCAGGAGATGATGGTTCTGACAAAAATGACCTCTCCAATTCAGCTTGCAAGTCAAAGTCACTGCAGCCCTTCTCTGACAGTTCAATTAAGTCAACTTTTACCTTCCAAGAGAGAGTTTAATCAAAATGGTCATTACTAGCACCACCAAAAAAAAAAAAAAAAAAAGCAGCAGTAACAAAACAAAAAATGCAGCAATCTGCAGCAAAATTATCTTGACAGATCTGAACACAAAATGAGTGAAGGGCATAGCTCTCAAATATGAACATCTGTCTTGTCACTTAATGACCTGCAGTGGGAAAATTCTCTTGCTTAAGCTACAGCCCTATAAATTTATTAATGTCACTTTTATACAGTTTTGGTTTTTTGTAAGAAATTAAAACAACTATCTTTGCATGTAAATTAAAAGAGTAAAACTAAAAATTTATTAAGGCAATGAAGTCAACGGAAACTGATCACCTCCCACACAAGAAATTAAGATACTGACAATTACTTAGTTCTAAAAAACCAGGAATGCCACTGCATTTTTCACTATTAGCTTTAAAGTTTAGATTACAAAAGTTTCAAAAATCGTGACAAGCTTTTGTGCACGTAGTTTCATTTACTACTGCTATATTTCCCACTTTTGTCACATCACAGCAAATATTGAAATAAAAAAAGTGACACTATCAGGCTCTTGTGGATATCACTGCAGTGACAGAAGACAAGCAAGGAAAAGAAACTAAATCACATTCTTTTCTATATTTAATACAAACTGATGAAAAGCCTCAACAGCAGTGCAAATGCAGTTTGGGACTGACACGACAACTGCTCCCCTAGGGTACTGCAAAAGATCCTAATTTTGTAGCAGCTTCCAAGTCAATCTGAAAGCATTTGATAACCCCTTTAACAAATGCCATCCTCTCTGTCTGGGTAGAGTTAGAAAGGTGGGCTCAGGAAAACAAACCATTTGGCCTTATGAATTTCTGATGCTACTAGTTCAGATTAACCCTTATTTTTAAATTCACTTCAGATACGTTAATGAAGCCTTTTACCATATCCAGGTCAGTGTCTATTTCTTCAGCCTGAAAGGGTGAGAACCACATGGACTTCAGCTGATCATCCATCACATCTGCCAACACATACGTAGTCCTACAACAAAACAATGCCAAAGGCCTGTTTGGTTATGGACCAAACTGCAAATGTACACAGCACCACAGAACCTGGGGTGAACATCGCTGCCTTACCCTTGATACTCACATGACATTAAATACATCGGGACTAATGGGTAGTAGTGACAACAGTGCTCTCTAGATCCTGTTTTTAATATACTTAATTTACGTATGCATAAATTACTCCATTTTCTCAAATAAATCCCAGGTGCTGCTGACATACTCAACCATTTTACCTGTTGTTAAACAAATTCTGAAGAGAGTCTGGTGCACAAAGAGTAGGCTCAACATCTTGGTCACTCAGTGGACAAGAATCACCCGCTGATTCCAACATCTGCCTAACTCCAACAATGTTGTCCAGTAAGGATTCGAGGCCATCATCTTCCTTAGAACGATCCTATGTCAACATGGAACAAGTCAGAATTTTTTCCCCTCCTCAGAGAAGGAATAATGTTTTGCTTATTTATTAAGAAAAGGGGGAGGTGCTATACAACAGTCTATCCAGCCACAGTGAAACTAAGACACCTGAGTACACAAACAACAGCAGAGAGCTCCTAGGTGGTGCATTAAACAAGCCATGTTTCATTCCCAGCTGATGCAATATCCTTTATAACAGTCCCAAGGAAGATACTGCCCCAGGTTTCATTTAAGAAGCTCTCTGTTAAAGCATTCCAATGTCCTGTGTCTCCTGTTCCTCATTCAGAACAATTGTGGCTTTTAATCTCTTACCTAATAGATTAGGCAGCCAGGGAAGGGACAGGAGGGAATATAACACTTGAAAGGCATTTGTGACCAATAGGCTGTGGAGCAGCTGTGTCATGAACTCTCTTAAATTAGCCATCTACTGCATGGCTGCCATCAGATACATAGAATCAGACTTAAATATCAGAGTTAAGTTTGCAATTACAATCACAGAAAAATTGGATGCATTGAATTCTGCATGTCCTCTAATCCAGTCCCCACCATCACTGCCTGAAGTAGGACTATCATCAAAGCCAGATCAGGTCATAACTTTAAAGCCATAACTTAATCCAGCCATGTCTAAAAAAAGTTCTAGTGACAGAGAGCCCACAGCCCTGCTGACCTGTTCAGTTCTCTCTCAGCAATTAATTTCTTTTTCCCTAATGTCAACCTGAACCTCTGAAGCCATAATCTCGGGGCATTGCCCCTTGATTTATCCTCTGGAATTACCAAAAGATTCCACCATCTTTGTCACCATCTCCCCAAACAGCTGTGGCAAACTCTAAATTAGCTCCTGAGCCCTCTTTACCAGGCTAAACAAGCCCAGCTTCTTCCTCCTCTCTAGCACATGTGCTGTAGATCCCTGACCACCTCGGTAGAACCCTCTCCAGTTACCCCAGGTCTCTCTAGAACTGGTGAAAGGACAAAGCTGGTCCAAGGTGAACTCAACACTCCACAGGAAAGCTCAGCAGCATTCCATGGAGGGAGACAACAGGCTCCTGGATGTGCTGACCATGTTCCTTCCATGATGGCTCAGAACACACTTACTCCCCTGTTTCTAGTGACCATGCACTGTGGGCCCACATTTATCAACCAACATAACCACCCAGCCCTTTTCAGCCCAGCCTGCAACAAGCCATGGGATTATGCTGCTTTCACTACAGACCTCTGCATTTTTCCTACTGAAACACACAAACTTTCTGCTAAATTAATCCCAAAGCATTTATTGAGGTCTGTGTGGATTGAGGCTTTGATGTATGCCAATTAGTCATCCCCCACCCTACTGGCATCCACAAATTTACCTCTGATGAAAACATTCAGCCCCCAGTATTAATTCCACTTGTTACGAGCCACCAGTAACATTGAGCCACTGCTACACTGGGGTTCCTGTTGTTTATTACATTAATAATATGCTTTGCCACTACCCTATACCCTCTGCTTGTAGGCAGGTGCTGCCTTCCACGAAACCTTTAACTGCCTGGGCTCTTAGGATGTGCTAATAGAAAACTGCAACATCAACTTGATTATTTGAATTATTTTACCATAACATGTTTCTCCAGATCAAGAAGCAGGTTTTCTGGGGTTTCTTCTTTGTTCTGCAGTAAATGTTTTAACTCTGCGGTGGTAAGACCCAGCGTTCTGCCTGAATGGGATCCATCTGTTTCCATAAGGCTCCCATCATCTCCACAACATCCCTGAAATACATGACAATTGGGGAAATAAGTACTCATAAATGCTCAGTACTTCTGGACTGCAAACCCCTTAGAATTCAAACATACATTAGAACAAATCTAGCAAAAGGAGTTCTCTTGATTTAAAAACATACGTTGTAAACTATTCTAACAAAGTACACTTCAAGAGGCAAGTTTATATAATGCATCAAGATGAATGCAACCCCTTCCTGTACAAGATGAGGTCTGCATCACAGAATTAACAAATATTTTATAGTTCTTTCTATACTACACATCAATACAGCAGCTCTCTAACAGGATGCTGTCAATCTAAAACTGGGAAGTCAGTATGAACCGATATGCCATTCTTCCTACTGAAAATCCCTCTTACTTACGAAACATACATCCTGCCCAGGTTTCACCAATTTCATTAAAAACTGAAGATGGCAATAACACTACTGATGGAAAAGCCTTACCCAGCAATCTGCAGGATCAACTGCTTTCTGAAATAATTGTTCCTAAACATGTCTCACACTGCAGATTTCAGAGAAATGCAGCTGAGTTTAAGCATTCAATACACATTCACTTACCAGCGTATCAGAGTTCAAAATCTGTCGCATAAAATCCAAAAATGAAGAGGCCAGTTCACCCGTGTCTTTGCTGAAACTAGTTATTACTCTCTTTAATACCGTGTACAGAGCATTGCTGTGTTTTCTTAGAGAGCTGTTTTAAAAACAGTAGAAAAGACTTTATTATACATGCATTGTGACCATTCCACCATAACTGGTTATAAGAAAATGACATATATGCAAAACAATGAATTTCACAATTGTCAAGTTCGGCCTTGATTACAAACTTGGAGCTTCACTATTTTCTCTGTACTAGACTCCTGTTTTCACCAGTACTGTCTGCAGATATTTCAGACTGCATATATACTACCTCCAAAACATTCTAGAAATTACGATTTCATCTTTGGCAGAAAAGGGACTGAAGTATAGAAATAAGTGCTTGCACAAGGACCTTATGTATGAAGTAGGATCATGCTTGCAGCTACAATTTCACTCCATCCCATGATGCCTAACTGCAGGAAACAAACTGTAAAGGCAACATGAACAGAAATAGCAAAGCTGTGCACTTAACCTGACAGCTGGACACATGAGACCATAGAAAGAACAGCATCTGTAACTTGATAATTTTTCATTGGTGGCTGTATGACTTCTTGCATCCAACAGCATGACTTAAAGTGTTTTGAACAACCTTGTATTGACACGGCTCCTTTTTCTCTCTGCAAACCTCACTTTTGTGCCTCCTCACTTCAGCAAACAGGACCATGTCCAAATATAGGACAAAGAATCAAGTGTCAAAACAACACAATATTGTCAATACATGTATATATTCTGTTCAGAGTGAGTGGAGTTAACAAAAATAGTTTGGAAACAAACAAATAATTTCTAAAGTCTTAATTGTCTGGAGGTCAGAACACTCAGAGAAGTGAAAACTGAATTCCCTAAAAATAGAGGAAATACAGACAGTTCTCCAGTCTTCCAGATGAGAGCTCTTTGAGCGCCTCAAAAGGGAAAGAACTGTATCTCATTCGAATCCTCCAGCCTTGGAGTGGGGAAAGAGAGTATACAAACCTGTTTTCAATGCTTTGTCTCCTTCTTGAAACTAAGTGCTTCTGCATGCATACTGCATAAATTATTCAGAGAGTGAAGGAAGACCAAAATACTGAGTAAAACACTGAAGCCCCAAAGAGAAGTAAAAGCTTAGGTGCATTATCTTCAACATTTTCTACTAAGCATGTAGGAAATTATTTCAGCTTTTAGGTTTTGAAACAATTTAAGCTGCCAGGGATATCATAAAATACCATACCTCTTCAAGTGGTAGAAGCCATAGTCATGCTCTGTAAGAAACATCATTGTTCGGATGCATGTCAGCAGACAGCTGTAACTGCTCTCAGAATTTGTTAATGTTTCCATCAGACAGTCACAAATTAAGGGCATCAGCTCTTTGCTTGGTAAGGAGTTGGAAAGCTGCTCTAATTCAGACACAGAGCCTTCTGATGAACTTGGTAAAATAAGTGCAATATCCTAAAAGAAAGATTATTATACATATAGTAAAAATGCATTCTGTATGCCTGCAGTAAATATAAACCATACATGAAGTCAGAAGCAGTGAGTTCTTTCACCATCCCTTTATCACCTTATTCCAGTATTTCAGTTTTTACTGACCAGCAAAATACTAATCTAGAGTATCCTTTTTGTTCAGTTCTGTTAAGGATTACAAACCATTATTTATTTCTAAAACATAAAAGCTTCAAATTCTGAAATACTGTAGCAGAGCTAAAACTAAAACCAAATAGTCACTGGGTAACACAGTTTCCCTCCTAGGTAGTCAATGTGTGCCTCTATCTCAAAACACTGGTCAAAGATCTCAAATCACTGGTTCACCCCGGAGAAGAGAAAGCTGAGGGATGACCTCACAGCAATCTACAAGTGCCTTAAGGAGAGCAGCAGAGAGGCAGGTGCTCTCCTCCTGGCCAGCAACAGGACACAGGGAAATGGAATGAAGCTGCATCCAGGGACACTCAGGCTGGACATCAGGAAAAGGTTCTTCACTGGCAGGTAGGTCAGTCTCTAGAACAGGGTCCTCAGGGAAGTGATTAGGCACCAAGTCTGTCAGAACTCAGAGAGGATCTGGATGACACTCTTAATTATGGTTTAGTTTTAGATATTCCTGTGAAAGGCAGAGAGTTGGACTTGATGATCCTTATGGGTCCCTTCCAATTTAAGATATTCTTTGATTCTGTGGTTCTATGAAAATTAGAGAGGCTGCAGACACCACCTAAGAAGTTTAGGATCTTCTGTTACTTCCATATTTTACATAAAATAAAACAAGATTGATTTTCCCAATGAGATTGTACGGACAGAGAGATCTTGTTTATATGCAATTGGCTGATTATCTCTACTGACCAACAACATCCAAATCTTTTGTGCAACTGGGCAAGCACTAAATCAAATAAATACGTGCATTAGTGAGACAAATAATGATATGCAAATCTGTGCACACGTTAATGAGAAACTATAGGGCCAGTCTATGAATCAATTTTCAACTAACATTTCTTACCTTGCTCTAGTAACTTCTGCTTTTTTCCAATGGAGGAGTTTTACACTACCAGCTTAGAATACATATCTTTATATTTGGAATACATTTTCAAGAGGTTTCAGCTAGACCATTATGAGATACATATTTATTTAACTAGGTAAGAAGTGAACAGTGGCAACTCAAGTTTTGTCAGTGGCCCACATGGAGATGCTGCATCCCTCTCTCAGCTGATGGGAGAGGAAATCTTTGTGCCATTCAGTTTCTGGTCTCTAATGAGCTACCAGAACAGTGTACATAATTGCAGAAGACACGTCATAAAATGGAAAGGGTTTAGATTCAAGACCAAGAAGGCAGCAAGTCTGCCAAAGCAGCCAACTATACAGACTTTTTGTGTTTTAACAATGTTGATTTTTTTTTAATTTTGGGGAAAAAACGGGTACTTAAGAAACAACCTGATTTAATCTGTCTCCTACAATAATCAACACACATTATGCACTAAATACAGCAAATACCTGATCACAGAGTGATTGCAAAAGGGAAGTTACACATTCAGCACACTGTTGATGAGTGACATTGTCCCCTGCTGATCGCATCAAAGCCAAGAGCTCCTGGAAAATCTCTGCATACTTTTCATCTCCTTTAGCAGTTCCATTGATAAGATGCAAAATAGCCAATTTACAAGCTTTATGTGAAGCCAGGGCATCCAATAAAGCAAGCAGTCGAGTGGTCTGTCCAGTGTACTGTTTCTCTTTATCTTCTGTGCTGCTGAAAGAGTACCAGTACACTGTGAAAAAGCTGTTTTAAAGTGATCTAAGGAACTACAAAAACAACCATCACAGGAGTCATATAATTCTGTATTTTAGAAAAAAATCCACCTAGTTTGCATACTTAAACTTATAGCTCCATTTACTTTTTGACAACTGCTCAACTTTCACTAAAGAACTTCTGGTCACATCATTAATTAATCTACTATGCATTTAACATACTGTAGGACATCTAACTGTATAAGATAAATGTCCTTTTATGTAAAATTATCCAAGTGGATAATTATGCTTTAAAGAAAGAGCACTGAGTTTCAAAAGCCTCTGAACCTCTATCGTTCAACTTCCTCCAGTTTACAAGCATCTACACACATATGTAATCCAAATACAGCAAACTTTACTGGCCTCTTCTTATTATTTAAGTCCAAGAGGTCCTTAAAAGCACTTCATAGGTGAGATGAGGTTTTGCAAGGACAGCCTAAATCTTCCTAAAATACTTACCATAAACATGCAACATGAAACTGCCTACTTCAAATTTTAAGAGGTATGAGCTGGTTTTCTGGCAACCTTAAGCATTATCAGGACACAGCATATAGCACGGGAATGAGAATTCATTCAGCCCATAATGAATAATATTTCCATATATATTTTCCTCCTGCCAAATCTACCGTGCAGAAGCAAGGTGAATTTAACAGTCCATTATTGAAATCTTTGCAAGACAAAATAAAAATACCTTTGCAGGTCTTCTACAATTAGATCCAATACCGTCCTCATGATGAGGAGAGCAGTAGGTGAAGCCAAGTCACACAGCTGAACACAAATCCGCCTCAACATATGCTGAATGGGCTGGCAGGATGAGCCTGAGAAAGAGCGAACGATCTCTTGTATCAGCTTGGCCTGCACGTGGAGGTGCATACTCCACAGCTTCCTGGTGTTGAGTGCCACTGCAATATCATGGGCTTCAATTACCTGCAGCAACAGAAGGGCACAAGGGTTTTTCCTGTTAATTTTTATGATATAACCTGATTTCTATCACAATGTATAAACAAAGACGATGTATGATTACTGTCCTCAAAATATGGAATACCATCTTCATTGCCACCAAATGACAGGGCATGAGCCAGCAAATGAGGTATTTCTTCAGAAGCGTGGATTTTCACACACCTTTTATGTTTACTTATTAAAGATCACAAATTCAAGATCCATGACAAAAGAAAGAGCCTTAATATAACAAGTTTAGCATTCAGAGTTGAATTAAAAGCTTCGGAGACTGTAATTTAAGAAACAGAACAGTAGTCTAGATAATCTCACAAAGGACAAAAGAACAATACACGACTGCTAACTTAAGAAAAATGCTCCAAGTAATACCAATTTTGTTTCTGCTGAAAAAGACTTATCTACAAAGAATCTGTATGAGCACAAATGCTTTACAGCACTTTAATTCATCTTGTCATGTATTCGTTCTTTCCACCACTACAAAAATGGTCAAAGGATTATATATAAATAATAAAAATTCTTTAAAAACTGAATTAATCTAAGTTATACCTGAGTAGTCTGCATGGGCAGTGGAAGAGGCAACAATTCTGAAAGCAGTATAAGTCCAGAGAAAAAGCCTTCAGGAATTCTCAAAATTGAAGAGAGAACTTCCTTCAGCATTAAAGACCAAGTATTGTTCGCCAAAGTTTCCTCAGAAATGGTAAGTTTTTCATTAACACCTTGTGTAAAAGTCAGTAAGATATCAACAATGTCATTCTGGATTTTTTGTTCATCGCTATCTAAGCGGCCTGAGAGAGGAATAGAGCAGAGGAGCATGTGTAAAGAAACAAGTGCTGCAGGAACACGCATGTCCTTGAATTCAAAGGATCCACCCCTCAGGAGTTCTGTTAGCATTGTTTTAAGGAGAGTAAGTGTGCAGCGGGCCATAGAAATAGTAGTAACTCTGTGCAGCGTGGTGCCCATGTTGACGTGGAGTCGCCAAGGCTGAATAAGGATGCTGTTCAGCTTCTGCAACACCCGGATGAAGGTGTCCATTCCCTCGGAGGAGAAGAGCTGAATAACTGCAAGATTCCATTTAAGGTCTTTCTGTTGACCTGTACAGAAAAGAAATAAGATTTCTGTATTTCTAATTCCTCCTGGGCAGTCACAGTTACACTTTAGCCAGGTTTAAGTAGAAGACTCAGAAAAGTAAGATTTGTACTTCAACCTGTACGAATGTATCAGCCATACCTTCTACCAGAGGTGGCGGACATGCAATATGACAAAGAACACGAAGTGCAGTGGGCAGACCAACTCCATCTGGGGTCATCAAACTGTCAATATTCTTTTAGGGGAAAAGAAAAAAGGAATGAGCCTGTATTCCAAGGAAGGGCTTTATCAGTATATTGCTCACTTAGTATTCAAATTCTGCATTTATTTACTGTAACTATGTCACAAAATTTAAGTTTAATTGTTTCACCTTTTGGTAAGCACTTATAAGTAAGGCAGAAACAAAAAAGAGAGTATCAACATTTGCATTGTGATTTACAGGAAAGCAAGAGATTTAAATAATTAGATCTTTGCATCATATATTTATTTACCTTCGATTTTGTTTCAGTAAATATAACAATGCAAGACCCAGCCTAGATCATAAGCTTTAAGAGAATCATCTCCTTTGGATAACAGTACATATTTTAAAATATCATGTTAGTACATATCCAAGACAAAATATCAAATTACAAGAAGTTTAAGCTTATAGAACATAAACAAAAGATAGCATCTACCTATATTTTACTGACCTGTTTGATATATTCAATAAGATTTGGAATACAATTTATTTCAAATCTAAGATTTTTCAAAGGTTCAAGCCACTTGCTGAGCTCTGGGGGAGGAAATAAAAGACTAAAGTCAGTGAATTTAAGATCATAAAACCTTTTTCAATCAAAATGTACTTAATTTACAAAATAGATACTAAAGCCAAGTGTGAAATTTGTGGAGCTCATAGTGCAGCTGTAGCCAGCTGAAAAGCATCAACAAACATAAAACTTCATGACAGACAATATATGCTATACACACTGACAAAATTTGGCTCAAGTCAATCTGAAGACAATTAATTTTCATCTCATTATCTGCATCATCTATAATAAAGTATTTTTTTACAGAAGACACTAAGGGGCACTGTCAGCTAAAGAAAAGAACCAAAACACATTCGCCTTAATGTACAGAATAGCTTATTACAAACTAAGTACAAAACTTCTACTAAGTGCCCAAATAGAATCAGTCTCTGCCTTGCCCTCCACTCATGCCAGAAGTCCTTACAGATTATCAGTCTCTCTCTTAGTCTAGAATAACCTGAAAGTCCCAGGTTCCTGGGATAAGAGATTTAAAAGCCATTGTTCCTTAAAATATTTATAAGAACATGAAGATCGAGTGGATAAGAATTTATGACTCAGAATGATTTCATGATTTGGTTTATGAAATTAGCCTTGCTTCTAATGAAGTGGTCTGATGTCAGGTGAAGAGTAAAATAAGAGCAAGACAGAGGAGAGATTTAAACTAAAACTTTGAAGAATTCTGATTTATTTTTAGTGCATGTAAGTTTTGGAAGAAATTATTGGTATGTCTACATGAGTTGGTTAACCAGTGCAGAGCACAGCTTTGGACATCAGTGTTCAGGTATCAAAATAGTCCCCAGCAGGATTTTGCTGAGTGTCCCAGGCCTGATCTGTATGTCAACACAAGCTGGGAAGATACCAAGACACAGCTTGGACATCCAAAAATGTAGTAACAGGTAATATGGACTATGCTGGCCTAGGTGCCTTAATACAGTCCCAGGATTATTTATTAGTAAAGATCCTGTCAGAAAACATCACTGTCCTGTTTCCAGCTGGGATAGATAGAGCTTGATTTCCTCCCAGCAGCTGGTTCAGTGCTGTGGTTTGGATTCAGCATGAGAACAACACTGATAACACAATGATGTTTTGGTTATTGCTAAGTAGTGGTTACTCTCAGTCAAGGACTTTCCAGTGTCTCATGCTCTGTGAATGGGGAGCTGCACAAGAAGCTGGGAGGGAGCACAGCCAAGAGAGCAGACCCAAACTGTCTAATGGGATATTCTGTACCACAGGATGTCATGTTCAGTATGAAAACTGTGAAAGTTGCCTGGAAGGGTCTGATCACTGCTTGGGGAGGGGCTGGGCATTCATCACCTGATGGGCAATTGCACTGTCCATCACTTCTTTTCTTGGGTTTTATCTGTTCCCTCGTTTTTATTACAATTATTATTGTTGTTATCATTAGTATTATTAGTATTGTTATCTGTTACTTTTTTTCAATTATTTAACTTCTTATCTCAATCCATGAGTTTTACTTGTTTTTCCCTGATTCCCTTCTTCATTCTACTGAGGGTGAGTGGGGAAGTGAGCAAAGGGGGTTAAACCACAATAGATAGTAAACAAAAATAAGACTCAGCTCACTGACTAGTAGTGAAGTTAGTCCACTTCTACAGAAGTGTGCTCTCCTATTATCAACACAGTTTGAATAATTTCAAACTTCCTGTAATTATCCAAAATTCATGGTAGATATTTTACTTGAAAAATAATTTCCTATTTAATTCTCACTAACAGAAAAAAATAATTGCATATTATCTCAGTGACTCAACTAATCAGATGCAACTGGAAAAGTAATTTCATTATCCAAGCCAGACAACTGTGAAGCATCAATTTTTCACATAAAAAGACTTCTTCTATACATTCAAACAATTCAGCTGATAATTGCACATACTGTACCTTGCAGCTTGGTGTTATTTTCGTCTGCTTTACAAAGCTTCAGCAAAGGTGCTGAGTGCTGTTCCAGCATTTGAACATCACTGGAGGATTGTACCACCAGCAAAACAAGGATGCAGGCATAATTATAAGCAACTGACTTCTTAGACTTTGAATCTCTGAAACAAGAATAAGGATTTTCTTTAGATCTCAGCTAATGCAATTGGATAGCTGCTAAATTTTCATTATTTGTCCCCTAAAAGTCTACCCACAGAACTTCACCTTCAACAAGGATCACCCCATATAATTACCAATTAAAGAAACCCAAACAATTTCCTCCTATGCTATTTGGTAAGTGAACACTTTCTGTCACATTATAAACATTCATATTTTCTCCAGCATCAACGAACCATGAGATCCACTCAAGTGGCATGCAAATATTTTTATGTAACTTCAACTGTTTCACAAATCATTTTAAAATCACTGCTACCTGTAGTACAACTGCCTGTCCAGAGAAAACAATGACTGTATTTAACATCTGCAAGAACTTGAAGAATTGAGAGATTCCCACCCCAGAGCAGTATGCAGTACTCTCTGTACCCAATCAAACCTTTTACTTGTTTCACAGCAACATTTTATGCCTGAATGAAAACTGCCTACTTGTTGATTTTTTTCACAAAACCAGAAGTTAGCTCTATATATACTACAAGAACTTTGTTGATGACCTACACAGACTTGGAGTATTAAGTACTTGATTACAAATGACATGCCTGATTTTGTATTACACGCTTCTACTTTAAAGTTGCTTTGGTTTTAAATAAGAACATCAGGATCTAAGAGAAAATTATTTTCTATTTACTAAATTATTTATAAAAGATATATACTTTTAAAATGAAAAAAACTAAAGAAAATAAATGCATACATTACCCTAAAGCCTCTTTGGAATAGTACTCCATTAAAGTAATAAGACTTTGGAGATTTTTTTCCAGACTGAATACATGAGCCACAGCAGATCTTCCTACAGGGTTAAAGGTGATCAAGTAAAGGTTGTGAAGTGTTCCCAGCAGATCTGAGTGGTCAGTCTCCTCGCTGGCTGTGCACCGCTGGAAGTGGCAGAACAATTCCGAAATGCACTGTAATGTCTGTGTTGAATGCAGGAGCCACAGGGCAAAGGCATCCTCGTTGGCACCATCTGACTGCAGACCTTCCTCTTGATCTGGATCAGAAAACTGACAAAGTGCTCTAACCAACAAGTTTGTTGCTTCGTGCTCGGAAATAAAGAAAAGAAGCCCCTTCTGTGATTGTGCCAGGAAACGCAATATATCTCGGATAGCCTGAAGCACACCTGGATGTGCACCTGTCACTGGAAGAGACAGTAGCAAAGTAATGCACTCCAAGAAATGGTGACTATGAAGATATCTGAAAAAAAACAAAACCAACAAACCAAAACCAGGAAAATCATCAGCAATGCTACAAGTATTTGTCAACACCACACAACAACATTATATAAAACGACATATCTCCTAGCCTCAGTACTTATTGCTCTATGGACTATGAGAAATAATAACTAATTATGAAGTAGTACAAAATTTAAACCTTACAAAATATAACTGCTATACTATTTACAAGAAATAAGTCCTAAAATTCTTATTTCCACAAAAAAACTCAAACAAAAAACCCTCAACTGCATCTACACACAAAACAAGGCACTATATTTTATTAAATTTGCTGCATCTGAATCATCATCAATGCCAGATTTAATGTTTTAAATGTGCTAGGAAATCAATCGTTATAGCATATCTAGCAGGCAATTTTCGAAGATTCTTTGCATGTAGATGCTTTTCTTCATCCATGACTCACATCATGCTACCAAAGAAATCTGTCAGCATTTGTAGACAGAAACTTGCTAACAGAGTAAGAACCCATGGGATGGTTTAACTGGCTGAAGGCAGGCAGGCCTCAGCTCCTCTGCCTGTGCTGTGAAACAGTGAGCTACACTGACATGACTGCATGACCTCTTCATGAATCTGAGGCTGGTTTGCATCTTGCAACCTCGACATGCAGGCTGAGGAATTCCAGACCTACTTTATCCATACACGTAGACATGTTCCAATATGTCAAATAAAATACTCTAGATTTACAACCATTTTCAAACTGGACAGCATCTAGCAAAACCAGTCAGCATTTATAAATGCAACTGAAGGGCGAGCACATTACCAGTAATAAGGAGATGTTAACTTCTGGCTAGGTGCATTCTGGGTTGATCAAAAGCCAACAAAATAACAGGTGCATTAACTTATCAAACTCTCTCAGACTTTATATGCACAATATAGAATCTTCCAATAAAGAATTAAGTGAAATATCTAGCGGAGTGTTATTCAAAAAGGTCACCCTTGAAATATATCTCTATCAAGCTGGAGGAAATACACTCTAGGAACTCAATTTGCAACTGCCGCACCTAAACAGGACAGGGTAAGGATCATCCCTTTCTGGAGGGCCTGTAATGCGTGCCATGGTTGGGAAAGATTTCACAGGTGGCTGAATCATTGTATGAGGAGCAGTTTCCATCAAATGAAAGATCTCTTCAAGAAGACTAACAAGTTTTTCCATCTCTCCTTCGCTTATATTAGAAGACTCCAAAAGATGATCCATGTCCATAGGAGCCTCCACGTCATTTTCATATTCTTGATTGGTTCTTTCAAGTCCTGCCAAGTCCTGGTCCTGTTCTGGCTCTGTGTGATTAGGAAGAGAAGGAGTGTTCTCTGCCAACTGATCAACCACCTTTTTAATGTCTGACAGAATCTCGTAGAAGTGACATTTCTGGAGAATTGCAGAACCAGCTGTAACAACTCGCACAGTCTGATCTAACAGTATGAGTTCCAGGAGTTTCTGATAACCACTTTTTTCATGTACATCTGTGCCACCTCTTAGAAACACTTCCATTCCCTCGGTCATACTAATGACACTATCCAAAGCTTTAAAAGCATTAAGTTTAAGGGAGGATGATACATGATCTGCAAACAACAGTTCAAATAACACATTAATAACTCCTGCCTGCAAGAGTGCTGTTATTCCTTGAGTCCCACATTCTGCTAACGAAGATACCAGTTTTGTCCCAGCTTTGAGCTGTCGAACATTCAAAGCAATGGGCTGCTTGAGAGCCACCTGAAGGTTTAAAGCTTGAAGGGTCCAGTCTACTAGCTGGGTAATATAGTCTTGCTTTGTGTCTTTCACCAGCAGGTAGCTCAATTCCTTTACTATTAAACTTGGAATTTCTTCTAATGCAGTGACCCACTTTGCACCCCTTTCCTCTTGATATAATTCCAGCAGTTCAGTTAATTTTACTGAGCCTTCCACTGCCCCTGAATTTTCTTTTTCTGAGTCTTGGTCCTTTATTTTAGAAACTTCATTTTCAAATACAGTCTTGTAAGGGCAGCTGAAGTATAAAAGTGGTCCAAGCTCCTTTTCAAAAGGTTCATATGTCACAGGAGGTACAGATGCCAGATCCTCAGGAGTATATTCAATATCAAAGCTAGGGTATTTAAATGTTTCACGTTCCAGATCAGCAATTACATCTTCATCACTTGAAATCTGCTCATAGCCATCATCTCCTAAAAAGAGAAAGATTAAGTTACCAGATCAGTTATGAATAAACCAGTTCATAACTGCAGAGAATATCTTCCAAACACAAAGTAGTGATTCATTTTACACAAATATTCCTAGCTAGAGGATAATCACACACTAACCCACAAAAAGCGTTCTTTCAAGACCTGAGTGAAAGCCTCATCTGACAGGGTTGTTTTTTTATGGAACAATGGAGTCATTTAAAATAACATACAAAGTAAAAAGTTTAACATTACTACAACTACATTGTCCAGTTTTCTTCCTGTGATTGCACCTATAATAAAATTTCTAGCCTGAAATTTTTGCAAAGACGTGGGTGGGATCTTTAAGTAATACAAGAAGATGACAACTAACTTTATTACATAAACAACTTCACTTGGTTTTTACTTAAGAAATACTCTTTCACCACTTAAATACATTTTTAAACAAAACTTAACAAGATTGAATGTTCATCGTCACCTATACAACCGTATCTATTTTCCTCTATTTATAGGAAGTTTTACTATAAAGGAATAAATATTCCACAGCAAGATACTGTTCTTGAGAGATGTCAGAACCAAAAGTAAGGCAGTGTTGTAATAACCAAGGGAAAATATTCCGTTTCCTTCGCACATGCTCATCATGAAGGTACTGCCATCAAAATTTCATTTGCCTCTGTTTTTTTCTAAACTCTACAACTTACCGTCACCTTCTTCCTCCTCTTCACCCTCTTCTTCATCTTCATCATCTTCCTCCTCCTCCTCTTCTTCCTCATCAGCAATACTCTCTACAGTATGACCATCATCATCATCCTCATCATCATCATCCTCATCCTCCTCCTCCTCAACATCCACATCATCATCATCTTCCCCTTCTTCTGGCTGATCTTCCTCCACTTCTCCATCATCAGAATATTGGCTTTCTTGATGAATGGACGTTCGATCAGGAGAAATCGGCTCAAAGTAATCCTCCCTATGGTCCACATCATCTTCTTTTTCCCCAACCACTAAAAACAGAATCAAAGTTTCAGAAATAAGAGCACTTTTCTGAAATCCAAAGATATTAAACAGGACTGGCCCTATTAGTGTATCCCATCTGGCCCCATACACTTGGGCTGACCATTCCCTCCTTGATTGCTGAGGGTTCATTCGGCTCCCTGTGTCTGTCTTCCAGCCCAGGAGAGTAACTGAACTTCCTACAAGAAAGTCGTTAACTATCTCAGCTTTTTCCACATCCTTTGTCACCATCCATCACCCTGCATTCAATAAAGGAGATTCTCCTCAGCCCTCCTTTTTTTTTTTTTTGCTAATGTACTTAGAAAGATTTTTGTCTTTAATGGCAATAATATTTTATCTTTAATGGCAGTATATATGCTTCAGGTTTCTGCATCACATATACTAGAGAAGAAAAAAAAGCATTTTGAAAATCTTCAGGTGATCACAATCACTTAGTTCAGCAAGACTATGATTATGTAGATCTCTTGGCACTTCTAACCAATATAGAGACTGGGTAACTTGGCAGATGGTGCAGAATAATGGAGAGGTACAATGGATACCAGACTCAACAGAACACTTATGAAAACCATGAGCAGCATATTCAACAGTGTACTGGTTAACAACCAATATTCACAATCTACTATCTTTAAAAATGATGCAAATGAACAAACCAAAAGTTTTTTTTTTCAAATCCCTTTCCTAAAACTGAATCTGTCCAACAGAAGTAACAGCAGACAAGCAACTTCACAATGAGCAGGAACACAGAATTCTGCCTCCTCTAAGCAGTGACGTGCAATGTAGAGCAAATAAAACACAGTCTCTTCTCATTCTACCTGACACTGGCATAGGTTCATCCTCATCATCATCAGGAGGAGGAGGGCCTGGAGGTGTCCTTGGTCCCCTGGGCTGTGGTCTTGGAGGACTGCCATTGAATTGGTCTTCTTTCTCTCCATCAACTATATTTATTAGGAAAATAAAAACTTGCATTTAATGAAACTGCAGGAATAAAAGCAGAAAAGTTTTGGGTTTCAGTGCTACTTCTGACTGGGGAACACCATTGCCCAGCTTTTATTTTATCTATATTTCTGCATTACATAAGGCAACTTTCTAAAGTCACTTTTGATGCAAACAAGAACTACATCAATAAACAAGCTAATTAACACTATTGGTTTTTTAATGTAATACTTGTTTAAAACTTAGGTGAGTAATTGCCAATTTCGGTTTTGACACTATTCATATTGTAACTCTATCAATAATATCCAAATTGTTTTTTTAAAAAAACAGTTTACATTTTATTCAGCTGGCTTCTATGGTTTACAACTGTTCTTTACTGCATATAGTATTCAAATTTTGCAGTCTTCTAGCCATACTTTGAACAATAATCTAAAACCAAAATTGAAGCAGAAACTTGACCATGGATTCTATTAATGGCTGTTCTAAAACTAGTGCCAAGCACTCTTTGTAATGTATTTTACACAAATCAGATAAGCAAAGTTAACTATGACTGTGAAATTTTCTTGTTATGATTTTAATACTGTTCTAATCACTTTTCTAATAGTCCAATCATCTACATTCTAATGAGTTCACAAGTTAAACTGCATTTTGACCATCCAAAGTAACTAGCAATAGATCAAATAAACCACTCTCATATAAGCACCACATGCGACCCTACTTAAAACCATTCAATATAAAGATAGAAGAAAATATGAAACTAAAGATATAATAAGGAAAAATGAAAGCCATTATAATCTAAAATGTGGAAGAACTGGTGATTTGTTTTTCAGATGGGATACTGTTACACTGATTTGTAAAAGAAAAATCTCTGTCTTCTCCCAAGACTTACCATGTTTTGGATTTCTTTTCAATCCAGGCTGCTGCTGGGGAGGTGGAGGTGGAGGGGGTGGTGGAGGAGGTGACTCTCTCTCATGAGTTATTACCCTGTCAACTGACCCATATATTGCCAAAGTCAGACAGTTGTACCACCCTCTAAGAACCAATCCATCTGTGTTGACCTGTTGGTTAAAAAAAAAAATAAGACAACTTCAAAACAATTACTCCAGTATCACTGTATCAGTATCTGCATAAAAGCCAAAAGAAAAGTCCAACATTAAAATTCTTCTTTATCCCACATTTTGAAAACTGAGAAAACATTAAACATGTCAATCATTGCAACAAATAATCTTTCTCTAAAATCATTAAATTGACTAGATAGATCCCTAGTCCACTACAGCCCATTAATGGAAAAAATCCCAACAAAAAAACAAATGACAGACAATACGAGAAACTACAGGAAGACTCTAAAGTAATGAGTATCTAAACTACAGGCAGGTTTCAGGATAAGTTTTGAAACAATAAACACTTTACACAGTGCTAACACACCACATTAAACCATATTTACACCTAAACGACAGCTATGCAAGGAAAGAAGAGGTTTAAATTGCACTGCATTACCTTTGCATTGGGCCTGAAAATAATCGAAGTGTTTTCATCATATTCAAGGCTGTTAAATGAAAGATACAAAGTCATTTTACATTTTAATATAAAGCATGTTTACAGAAATAAAACACAGCAATAACAATCACACAAGCCAACAATAAAACACTGAACAAATACATAAAAGAGTGAAAAAGCACTTCTTTCTACAGAATGATTTGCATTAATATATATGGACTCTGTAAATTTAAAAACATCACAAACTTTTCTTACTTTATGCATAAACCTCTGTCATTCCACACAGATCGGAGGAGAACAATAGGAACACAAACTAGCAAATTCCAAACCAAACATGAATATCATGGGAGATACAGGATTTTCTATTGTGCATTCTCTGCACTATAAAAATTTTCAGGAAGAAAAGGTAAATAATGAAGTCACACATTAATCTTGAAAGAACTTACCTTCCCAGCCGATCAAAAACAGGGGCACTTGGTTTGCTGACATTGTTGAAAAACAAGTCCAGTTGAAATGAATGGGGGGATGTCTCTCTAGGAACAGCATAAAAATAAAATTAAATTAGATGAATTCCTTATCAGAGTAAGTAGGACTACCAAGGCAAAAAAACCCACAAAATTATACTGTTTAAGTAGCACCTCAAAATAATTACAAGTTCAGCAAACACATAAATGCATTTTACATTTTTCTGTAGGAAGGTCTACTGAGATACAAATGTTCAACAAAAAAAATATGAGGAAGATTTTCCTGAATCTGATAGCTGGTATGTTTCACTTACCCATAAGCCCTGTTGTCAGGCAAACTTGTGTGAGCTCTCACTCCTGGAGGAATGACTCGGACTTCATTTATGTAAACCACGCATGGAAAACGAACCACATCAATATTGGTGCTTTGCTGCAAAACAAAGAAGAAGCAGAGTCTAGGAAATATAAAATGCAAACAACATTATGTACTTGTATTCTCTACTAAAGGAACATGTTGTAATCTTAATAATAAAATTCAATTCTGTAAAATGCTAAACACTGATAAACACTGTTACAAAGAAAAATGGGGGTTTTAATATAATCTCGGCACTTTTCATAAATTTAACACTATTTTTTCATAGAAAGTGTTACTGGTTTATTTATTTACTTAATTTACTACCTCTACTTGCAAGAATCTTTTAAACAGTAACAGGTTGTTTTTCCAGACAGAAGGTATGTGTAGTGTAATTCTAAACATTAGCAAATTTCATATTTCAAATGCAGTATTAAAAATTGTAAGTCCGTTTTACTAGATCTGTACAAAAAGTCCATACAATGTTTATTTTGCAACACCTGAAAACCTTTAGCAAATATAATTTCTGTTTACCATACAGAAACAGCAAGTATAAGGAATTCTTACACCCTCCAAAAAGACGTTTGAGCAGACTAGGAGGTTCTCAAACTTACAGTGATTTTCCATGTAGCAGCTACTAAATAATTAATGCTGGACGTCTTCTCTCACTAAATTCACTGCAGTAGATCTTATCACATTTATCCATAATTTTTACCATATATATGCTTATAGAACAGTACACATATATAACTTTAGGTTCAATTGTAAACATATAAAGACCTCCTTAACAGAAGCTCAGAATCACATTTCCAATTAACAACTTGAATTAGCAGACTGATAGGAAAAAACCCCAAACCACTGATCTATTAACACAACTAAAAAATGAAAATTAAAAAACAAGTTGATCTGCAGTTAAAATGTACCTCTTTCACTACAATCAGAAAGCAAATGAAACCAGCAGAAAGAAAGTACAAAAATTTTTAGAAAGCTAGTAAGCAATGAAACAGACAAACTGGAGTTTTAAGAACAGTTTTTAAGATATGTTTTTGGGCATGTGTTACTGTCTCCTAAAAAATCCATACAGACATTTTTTAGCACACAATATAACACCTTGGCATGTGGGCTGACATGTTAGAAGCTGGATGGTGGAACCAAAGGAATCCTGCTAGGACAGGGAGCACAGATGCACATACAGGAATAGGGTGAAGTGCAGCCTGCATGGAGTGAGGGCTGTGGGAGCTCATCTGTGCCTCTAGAAAAGATCTGAGTCATGCAGGAGACTCAGATTTTTGGAGGAAGGGCTGCTCTGGGGAGCTTCATCGCCAGGAATACTGCCCAAATAAAGACAAATTCCTCTTTAAATGATATAGGATTATGCCTTGACAGCCATGCATCAACATCACCAAAACAGCAAGTGAATTCAACCCACTTTTCCTACAAAACATTAAAAAAGACCCTACATCAGAACTGCTCAACAGCAGTCAAACTGCATAGCTAAGCCAAATTAATAATTTTATGCAAAAATACAGCAGTACTTTTGAAGAACTGAGAGTTCCAGTGCAACATTCATAATGCACAAAGCAGAAGAATTAGTATAACATAAAGGCTTTCAAGAAACGTGTAAAATTCCTAAGGTTCCGGTTCAGACAATGTCACTGGTAAGAATGAAAGTGACAGAAAATTATTTTAAAATAACACGATTTAAAATGCTCCACAAGAGGACATAGGGTCCTGAAGAGGAATAAGAGTGGCTACTGTTTCTACCCAGGGGAACAGTGCTGGGTAGCACTCCCAGCCTAACATTGTGTTAAACAGCAGAATTAAAAACACATTTGGGCCGAGCTGATCCGGACAGCTGGAAGACTCCTGAATAACTTTTCAATTGCATTTCATTGTAGCATGATTTCAAAATACTCCGTTCTTCCCCTAATGCTTATCCATGAAGACAGTCGAGTTATTCTATGAATCTGAAACGTCTTTCTCATGTTACAATCGCTTTTTCCCTAACAATCCCATTCTTCCTCCCTGAACAGCACATCGAGCTCAGTCCTGCACAAACCTGCTGCAAGACCAGCAGTTTCAAAGATGCTCAGGATCCCGACAGCCTCACGATGGAATATTTGCACGATCTACCACTGCCAAAAAATCTTGAAATACTCATTTTGTGTAAAGTGAATAAATCTAAGGGAATATCTCACAAACACACAAATATCCCTCCTTATCATTAGCTACACCAGAGCATCAGGAATCTCATAAGCGGCAGCGCACGGCCCCCTAGTCGACTTCTTCCACCATCGCCCTCTCGAAGCACGTTCATCCTCTTTGTTCTCTGCTCGCCTCTACTCCCCCAGTCACCTCGAAATGCCCGCTCCTTTTCCACCACCCTCCGCCCCCTGCCAGCAGCACCTCGGGCTGCCAGGACAGCGGCTCGAGAAAGGTTTCGTGTCAGATGAAGCGGGAAGGAGGAGACAGCCCCTCCTTGGCGGCACCTGCCCCGGGGCTGTTCCTGCCCGACCGCCGCCGGGGCCCGCCCCAGAGGGGGTTCCGCACGCCTGGGAAGCCCCGGCGCGAGCAAGGGGGCGCCGGCAGCAGCCCAGGAGAAGGGAGAGGAGAGGAAGGCAGCTGAGAGAAGAGGCAGACCCGAACCCCGTTTTACCTCCGCGCTCTGGTGCTTGAACGTGTCCAAGAAGAGCAGCTCGGTGGTGGCATCCGCCGCCATCTTGGCCGGGCCGCGGGGGACGCGCTTCCGGTGCGCGCGCGAGCGCTTCCGGTGCGCGCGGGGCGGGACCGCTGCTCTCAGCGCCGTCAGGGGACGCAGAGCTGGGCTTGGATCCGCGCTCGCGGCACCGCAGAATGAATTAGGTTGGTAAAAACCTCCGAGATCGTCGAGTCCAACCTGCTAAAACTCGGGCCGCAGTCGGGGTTGTGAGCAGCGGGGCAGTGCCTCCGTTCTCCACAGACCTAGTCCCCGCTGGGCGTCACCGCAGTCCGCGCCGAGCCTTTGCCTCCGCTCGGTTTCACAAGCCCGGTGCTGGTTAATTTCAGCCTCGCCTGAGAAATTTCCTTTGCAGCTTTTCCCGTGCTTCAAACGAACTCTTTTCAGGTGAAGAACTTGTCGCTTCTCTCGCGTAGCACAATTCCTTTCAGTTTTTCCGCAGCGCCAGATGTATCTGTTTGGCATCCATTGCCCTTCTGCAACAGCAATCAAGTTGTACAAGCACTGGGGACACCACGAAGCCAAAGCCAGCCCGTGGCCAGGAGAATGATGTGGAATTAATCTTACGCAATCGATGTTGCTTACACAAGTTTTCTGTACGAGTTCTGTGCCTGACAGCAAAGCTGCACCATGTGTCTTTGGAGGAAGCTGTAAAAAGATGTGTTACATCTCTAGATGGAAGTTTCAGCCAAATACCTGCACTTTCCCTCACGGTGATGATTATCACCTGCTATCTTCCTCTTGTGTCTGAAACAGCTGCTTATGAAATACAGTGGTTTATGTGTGTATCAGGACTTCACAAGCCCCTTTTTTGTTTCAGTAGCTGAGCTTGCTGCTCTCTCAGCACTCCAAACTTTCACTTACACCAGGAGCAGCAATCCTCTGGGTTGTACTCCACATGAAAATGTTGCATCACTTTAAACAAGGCTGTGGTTCGATATATCAATTTGCAGTGGTGAAACTATTTCAGGAAGTTCCTGTCCCCACAGCACATGTTGGGGTGCCAGACACAGCATGTAATTCCCCAACCAGTTCTACTGGCACAGCTGAAGAGGTGTTTTGTGGCAGAGCAGGGATACACATCAACTAGAATTTTTTCTCAGTTCACTGAAAACATGCCTCTGCCTCATGTTATTTGAACAGAAGTAGTTAAAGTACAAATTCCTTTAAAGAAATATTTCACAATTTGAAAACCAAGGGGCATCCTTGGTCACACTGGCAGATTGGCTACTGTCATTCTTGCCCCAACATGGATCCCTCTCTCATCCTGATGAATTACCAGATCTAAATTCCTGAAGTAAAATACAATATCTTCATGTAGAAAAGAAGAAAAAAACCTTTATATGTATTTTACTAAGGTAGCACAGTGCCTTTTGACACTTGGCATAGCTTGTTTTGATGATATTTAAGGGCTCCTCAGAGACCTCTATGGGGCAGTAGCTTTGCAACTACTCCAAATATGGGCATCACCGTGTGTGCCATTGTGCCAGAGGAGCTCAGTCCCTGTCAGGTGACAACTCTGCTGGGATAGCCTGCAACAGCACTGCAACCAGGTCAGCCAGTGAGAGTCATGTCAGTAACTGGCAGGGGAATTCCAGCCCTGCGTGTTTATCTGCAGTGACTCCCTTGCTGCTGCTAACAGCTGCAGCTTTGCATGTGAACAGAATCAGCTTTGAAGGATTAAATTCCAACGGCTCTGAATGCAGTGTCATTGGCTTCAGCACATGGCTGGGCTTACAGGTCAGGCATTTCCTTGCTGCAAGGTAAAACAGCAGTGCTTGAATGTCACACACAGTTGCTCAATATCAAGAAGCAATTTGGGTATTTTGGAGGGCATTTTCTCTACTGATGAAAGTGGAGATAACAGAATTTGGTTATGAACAGCAGTAAGAGACATTTAAAAAGCAGTGGTAAACAAAAAAGAATGATACAGTTGATTCTCCAGTTTCAATTGTAAGAAGTTGATATTCTGAAAGGAAACTGGGGAAAAGTAATACAGGTGGGATACTTGTCAGAGGCCAAAGGTCTCGGCGGGAAAGGATAAAAGTTGCAGGCGGTATTGAAGACACTCCTGTAGAAGAATAGAGCAGGGTGGGAGATGCAGAACTGTCAGAAAAGATCTGGACATATTGAGAAGTGCAAAGTCACAGGTTGTTTGTAAGGAAGGGGATCAATGGGTGAAAGAAGGAAGCTTCAGAAAAATGGAGGAAATAAAGAAGAGGACACATGAGTCTCTTGCAGTGTTGGGAGTGGGGGATGCGAGCTCCTTGGCAAGAAGAGTGGTGTGAGTTGTTTCAGAACTGTCCTGCTACAGTAAGTGGAACAAAAGGACACATGGTGGGAAATCACCAGAACTAATACCAAAATGACAGAAAAACAGTTACATTGAGATTAGCAAAAGGGCTGGGCAGACAGACAGCAGGCAGGAAACAAAGGATTTACAGAGAGGGGGTGAGTACAGCAATAGTGTGCTGGGAGGAGCCCTGAGAGGTCACCTTGCTTCAAAGCACCCCAGTACCTCCCTGTAGATAGCAATACTGGTGTTTTCTGGAAGGTGACACTTCATGCAAAGACTATGCTTAATCAGTCCCAGGTCAACGGAATGGCCAGGAACAAGCAACTGCAATGGGAGTACACAAATGCCAAGAGCCTGGGCAACACAACACAGGAACCTGAACAACTGGTGCATGTTGTCAGACCAGATGCTGCAAGCATGCAAGAAAGAGGGTGGAATGGGAACTGTGACTGGAAAACAGGTGTTTTAAGGAATGTATTAGCCAAGAAAGAGAAAAATAAAAGGTAATGGCTCTAGAGTAGCAATTAGTGACAAGCAGCTTCATAAACAGATGAATAAATAAAATGAAGGTTAGCCAGTAACCCAAAAGACATCATAGTAATTAAAAATACTTTTAGGATACAGTTCCACCTTTGAAACCCCCTTTGAAAGGGGTTACTATACATAATGCAGCCTGCTGTAGCAATAATTTGAGGAGTCTCATGCTCCTAGGTGGACAGAGACATGAGATAATAAGGCAGAAGAGAGAAAAATAAGTGTATAAACAACAAATCACAAGTAAAGGAGCAGGTGCCCATCCAAAAATCATTTTCAAAAAGACAAGGGCTGCATCTCAAAAGCCAAGCTGGCACTGAGAAAGAAACTGCCTAGGACAGATGATTAAGTTTCACTGAAAGACAAGCAGCTAGCCAAGAACTCTCTGTCTGGCATGCTCCACTGTGAAGTAATTTCAGAAACGTTCTGGATTTTTGTACTAAAGTATAAATGTTTTTCTAAGAAGTTGCAGTTCCTGAAAGGGAACTGCACAAAGAAATCCTATGCCATTGAATCTTTCTGCTTCAGGATAAGCAGGGTTCACAAAGCAAACTCCAGTCTCACTCCTCAGATGCTGATTACAGATCACCTGCAGCCACTACTGAGGACAAACACCCCAGACCTCCACAAATGTTTTACTCAATGCATCAGAAGTCAGAAGACAAATGCACAAAGAAAACCAGGTGCTCTAAACCTCCAACAAATAGGGCACAATTATATTAGTTGTTTCCTGATCCCTGATTCACTTGGCAAATTTCAGCTACTGCTTTTAAAAACTGGACGGATTAATTTTATATTTTAACTCCTTAAATTGCAGCTCCTGCTACCAGCGAATGTCAATTTCGAAATTCGGACCAGAGAGAGTGAAAATTACTCCAGCCGTCATATGTCATGCTGTAATTTGGTGGCAGTCGCTGCAAGGAGAACCAGGCTGCACCAAACCACGGTAGGAGGAGGATGCCAGGCACTATGGGGACAAGTCAGTGGCTGGCACAATCTCCAGCAGTGGTGGAGCACATCTGCTCCTTTTCTGTCAAACAAATGTGTATGTGTTAATGAAAGGTGGTGCACGCTGTGAACCTGCACCAGCATAAGGAATGGTGATGGAGAAACACACAAGGCACACCTTCATCAAAATGTCCAGCACACAGCTGATAAGCCAGGTGACATGATGGATGAGCAGCTGGCTCACAGGTCAGGTGCAAAGAGTTGTAGTGAATAGGGCAACATCAGGCTGGCAACCTGTCACTACTGGCGTTCCATCTTTGGAATTTCTTTTCAATATCTTCATTAAAGACTTGGATGTGGGACTCAAAGATATACTAAGTAAATTTGCTGACAACACCAAATTGGGAGGACCTGTCAACTCCTTTGAGGGCAAAGAGGCCCTGCAAAGGGATGTTGACAAATTAAGAGAGATGGGCAATCACCAAATGTATGAAGTTTAAGAAAGGTAAATGCCAGATTCTGCACCTGGGGTGGGGCAATCCTGGATGTACAGACAGCCTGGGGAACGAGAGGCTGGAGAGCAGAGCCACAGAAAGGGACCTGGAGGTCCTGGTCAGTGGAAAGTTGAATGTGAGTCAGGAATGCCCTGGCAGCCAGGAGGGCCAATCCTGTCCTGGGGTGCATCAGGCACAGCATCACCAGCTGGGCAAGGGAAGGGATTGTCCTGCTCTGCTCTGAGCTGGGGCAGCCTCACCTCGAGTATTGTGTGACATTTTGGTCACCGCTATATAAGAAAGATACAAACCTCTTAGTGTCCAGAGGAGGGCCATGAGAATGGTGAAAGGCCTTGGGGAAAAACTTTATTAGGAGCAGTTGGGAAGAAAGGAAGAGACTGAGGCAAGACCTCATGACTGTCCTCAGCATCCTCACAAGGAGCAAGTATAGATCTCTTCATTCTTGTGACCAGTGACAGAACTTGAGGAAATGGCATGAAGCTGAGTCAGGACAGGTTTCTGCTAGGTATCAAGAAAAGGTTTTTCACCCAGAAGGTTGCTGGGCACTGCAACAGGCTCCCCAGGGAAGTGATCACAGCACCAAGCCTTCATTAGTTCAAGAAGCATTTGGACAATGCTTTCAGGCACATGGTGTGATTCTTGGGATGTCCTGCTAGGGCCAGGAATTGTACTCAATGATCCTAATGGGTCCCTTTGTTGCCTTTTTCCCAACCTGGAAATGAAACTCGAGGTAATTTTAGTAAGGAGGTAATACAAAAGAGGATCTTTCATGAAGGCCTGCAGGGGCCTTTCCTTTCATGGAAAGAAGTCTACAAAAGCCCACCCCCTCCAGGGGTGAGTACATTTTTATAGGTTTTAGGAAATTAGCATAATTGATTAAAAGTACTAATTAGAAGGACAAGTGGTGATACAATTACCCCCCCACCCCCCCCAGGTCAAGCCCCTTCTCTGGAGCCCCCCTTTCAGCACTAGCTGTACTTTGTCCATGAGAATGTATCTCCAAGAGTTGTTCTCAGTCTTGGTTCCCAGGAAGAACTAAGAACCAGAACCACTGGGGCCTTATACCTCCCGGGCTTAGAGCTCTGCAATTTGTTTTGTCTTTCTGCCTAGCGAAAGGCCATGGAAAACTACTGGGACAACTAGCTACTAATACAATAGGTGACAGAGTTACAAATGTATGTGTGAACAATACAGAGAACATATAAAAGAAAAAAGGCAAAACCCAAACAGCATCAGTATAGTCCATGATTCTGTGATCTCAGTAAAAATTTCAAGAAGCAGCATCTCAATAAAGGCAGAAATGAACAGCTGAGGTCTTAAAGAATCAAGTGTATTGGATTTCCCTGCAGAAAGTTAGTAGTGTTTACTCTGCATTCTGTGACTTGTCATGAAAAAAAATTGCGTTGGAGAATTATGCATTTAAAACAGAGATTTTAAAAATAGAGGTTTCACCGTAAAACAAGAGAGATTGTCAAAAGGACCAAAAGCACCAGCTCACCGAGGGAAGGCTGCGACAGCCAAACCAGCCAGCTGTTATCACACGACTTGATCTGCCGTGCCAGAACCATACAGAAGCTGCGTTGCCGTTGCCTTGAGGACGACAGAGGAAAAGGCTTCACCGCCCTGAGCCTCTGGTATCCCTCGGCAGGAGCTGCTCCCGGGAGCAGCCAGCCCGCACGCCGCCACAGCGCTCCCTGGCACACACACCCGAGCAGAGCGGGGGACCTGCCGGGGCTGTTACGAGCGGCGTGGCCATCTGCCCTGCCCTTCCGTCCGGGGCCCAGGGCTGCCCGGAGCAGGGCAGCACTGCCCTGTGCGACATGTCCCGGCAGGACCGGCCGATCCCTCCCCGTCGCTGAGAAGTTGCACCATCCCGGTGCAGCGCACCTCGCCGGCGGAAGGCGCAGCCGGCTGGGTCCAGGCCGCCGTCGGGGTACGCTGAAACTCTTCAGGGGCCCGGGAATACTCCTCCTCCGCCGCCTCGCTCTCGTAACCCGTCCGCACTCCCGGCCCCGCGCTGTGCGTCCCACCCGCAATCCCGGCCCCGCACTCCGGCTGCCGCCCCCGCCGCGCTGCCACGTCCCCGCCCGGCGGGGCCAATGGGCGGCGGCGCCAGGTGTGTGTTACCTGCACCACGTGGGCCGGGGGTGGGCAGGTGGTGCCGCGGCCCCGCGCAGAAAAGCTCGCAGCCATTGCGCTTTTCCCAGGGGTGCAGTTGGTGTGGGAGCAGCTACCACCCACCTCGGGGAAAAGGGGGTGGGAAAGAGGGGGAGCCGTGTGCCTCCCCCACGCTAGGTCCTCGGGGAGTGAGGCTACAGCTGGGGGTTCTGCCGCTTGGGTCTCGCTTGGAAGCGCCTGGGGCAAGGAAAGTTTCCGGCTTCTTCTTTTTCCCCGCTTCTTCCTTTCCTCTTTTTTATCCTCTGCTGGCCCGGTGGCACCATGACGGCGTCTCCCGACTACCTGGTGATTCTCTTCGTGACTACGGCGGGCACCAATGGGGCAAGGTTGGGCTCAGACGAGCGAGAGCTGCTCCAGCTCCTGTGGAAAGTGGTCGACCTGAGGAGTAAGGAGGTATTTTCACCCGACGGGGGAGCACCCCGACCTGCTGCTCCCCTTGGCGCCTGCCATGCTGGATGAGGGCAGGGTGGTCTCAGCGCTGGGCTGGTAATGGGTGTCCCAGGCTGGAGCAAGCTGTGGTGGAGGGCAGGGGCTGGTGCTGCTGGTGGGGACCTCCGGTACGGAGAGCTGACTTACTCCTTCCTCTGCTTTCTCTGGAGCTGGGGCACCTGCATGACGTGCTGGTCCGGCCTGACCACACAGAACTGACGGCTGAGTGCCAAGAGATCACCCAAGTGGATGCAGAGAGCCTGGCACTGGCTCCACCGCTGGAGCAGGCATTGAGACAGGTGACACCCCATAACTGGCTGCTAAGTGCTGGTCTCCTTTGGGAGCTCCCCCATGGGGTAGAGACGTTATCATCTGCTTATTCCTGCTATCAGAGCAGTGGAGCCTGGTACAGGAGCACCGCAGATGTGTGTGTCAGGAAGCCTATATGTGTAGGGCTTTGTGGGCCTTTTTCTCTTGCCTTTTCTTTATTTGCCTTGGGAGGAACTGAACCCTAAGAGAGGAAGGTTAGAGTTAGCTATTTCCCTACCCTGCCGTGCTGGACCCTGAGTGAGTCTCAGCTGAGGGTGAGCCCTAATCAGTGTTGGAAGAAACCAGCTTTAGGTGTCCCCTGTTAAGGCTTGTGCTCATCGGTCCTGGGAAGGTGATGGTACTGAAGCCTCTAGATTAACAAGGAAGTATGTGTGATTCCCACTGAGGGGAGGGCTAAAAACCTGTCTCCTTTCTGACATGCTGGAGTGCCTGTCTGAAAAGCTCTCCTGCCCCAGTACTGCCTCAGCTCTTTGCAATCAACTTTGTCTCATTGCAATGCTCTTGCAAATCTTGAAAAGAATTTTCTTCTGTGATGTGTGCTGTCTGTGTAGCCATATCTCATTAGAAGGGGGAAAAGGGGTGGTTTCCTTGTGAGGAGATTTATGGTGGAAGTTAGCATGTGCTTAGCTAGTAAGAAACAAATCTACAGAAGTGAAGGAGTAGGCTTATATGAAAAGAAATTCTAGCTCTATGTTCCTGCTGCCCAGGAATAACATGTTACTAACTGATGACTGCTTAGTGGAGCCACTCTGATATCTGTAACATGTATGTCTTTTCTTGTTCCTGCCAACAGTTTAATCAGTCCGTGAGCAATGAGCTGAACATTGGTGTAGGTACTTCTTTCTGTTTCTGTACTGATGGACAGTTGCACATTAGGCAGGTTCTGCACCCTGAAGCTTCCAAAAAGGTATGTAGTTGTAGCTTAAGTTTGACTCTTAATGTGCTGTTTATGATTTCTTGCAAAACAAATCCACTTCTCTCCAGTATGAGGGTGCCTTCACACAATCATAGCACAAACATTGCTCATACGTAATGTGCTTACCAGGCTAGAGCCTGTCTCTGTGGAAGGCATATACAGTGCCTTCTCCTTATGCGTTTTTGAGATGCCTTTTTAAGTTAAATCAAAAGGAGGATGGTCTTAAATGTTTGAGAAAGGAGCAACGTATTGACAGTACTTGTAGCTTCTATAGGGCTAACAGGTAGGATTTGGGATTGTTGCTAAATAATTAACCATTTTAACTGTAAACTGTTTTTTGAAATTTTACATTCATGCCTAGTTATAGCAACTTTCAGTCTTTGGGTATTCAGTTGACACTCCAAGGGTACTGTTTGTATTTGTAAGGAGCCGAGCAGTAGTTTGAGGCAGGCTATGAGTGATGTAGTCTGGAGTTTTCCATAACTTCAGAGTTGCCAAATCACTAACAGTGTTATGAAGTCCTGCCTGCTTTTCGTTAGTGATAGGGTTGCAGCAATATGTGAGTCTCTCTGGTTCTGAAATAACTGCCTCAATATTAATAACACCTCATTTTGTGGTTTGGTATGAACATGCACTGCTCTGTAACTGAGCTGTTCTATTCCTCTCGTTGTACCTGACTTCTGTTTCCCCTCAATTTGCTGCCTCATCTTTGAAGGGACACTGCCGCAAGTCTGTGCTGTTACAAAAGTGTTACTGATTGAGCTTGGCTGTAATACTTGTTTGTGCTTTAAGTATTGATAGCTTTGAAGGCTTAGAAGAGAAACTGAGCATTATTCACAGTGAAGGGACAGTTCTTATATATGTAGCTTGTATTCTATGACATATAACATGAGAAAATGTGGAAACAGGTTTTTAAAATACTTTCTTCTTGGCTAATAAAGTAAAGCTTCTCATCCATTTAAATTATGTGGATAAAAGAAGGGACACATCCTAAAATTATTTAAGTTGGTTTGATGTCAGGGATCCTTTTTCTGTATAGTCACAGGAATCAAATCTTCATCAAAATCTTCTGTTGCTGTTTTGTTAAGAATTGTTCATTTGAAATTTGCTCTATGCTGCCTGATTAAGTAAACCAAGTGCTTATGAGACTTATAATAGTTTTTTGATGACTATCCTAATGCGGGGATTGGAGTGTGGGATCAATAAAATCCAGATAGGCAGAAATCTCTAGGCTCTTGAGAAGGTATTTATTTCTAAGATATCCATTCTGAAGCCATCTAGCAACTCCTGGTATTCAGAGAATTAACTGACATCAGCCATTCCAAAAGTATATAAATGAAGTACAGAACTTCATTTCACATCAAGGAAGAAAATTATGCTAAAACTAGAGCAGGAACTATTGGTAAGCCCATCTACATTTTCATAACGCTTTAAAGAATATCGTTTGCCTAATACACCTGTCCATATGCTAAGATAAGTTCTAATGTTCTCAAAGCAGAATTTGTTTTAGAGCCTAAACTGCTTTATTTGGGCTCCCTAAATGTGCTTTCACATAGGCTGTTATCTGTTATAATGCCAACATGCTAACTAGTTGTTAAATCCCAGAAAGCCTTTATGTGTAGTCTAGAAAGGCCTTGCAGACAACAAACAGCCAAAAGGAATATTTAGTATTCTGTCTGGGGTGAAGAGCTAACTGAAGGAGTAAGGGTTTGCATCAGTTTCAACAGCTTCCCCCAAGACTTCTCCATGTCTTCTTTCCACTCCCCCCAAAAATTGGAAGCATATGGTAGATATAGTGGTGGGGCAAGAAGGGTTTCATTGACTTCCAGTGGGCTGTGTAACTTGCTTCTGGCTTTGCCTGCTCCAGTTAAAGCAGGCTGACAACCTCTGCACCGTGTCAAACCCTCTTCTGCACAGTCAGATTTTTTACTTGTTGGAAATAAATATATTTGAAGTGTTACTATTCTCTGAAAACAGCCTTTCCTATAAACTAAAATATCTGCTAGTCTTGCAAAATTTGCTTAATTCTACAAACTGAACTGTCTACCCTCTGGCTTTATACAGTTAAAATTGCAATCAAGAATTGATGATAAATGTTGCAATAAGAGGCATTTGCTCTTCTACATATATTAGATTTGAAGCTCTAGTAATAAAGGCAAATGTTTTTCTGGCAGTGCAAAAGCACATTTCTCTTATTAAACAATATAAAGAGAAAGCTGTTTAAGCAAAAAAAGTTTATGAATGTACTTACCTGGCTAAGCAGAGCTAAGTGAGCTTTCTCTGTAGCAAAGACTGTTTGTGTTTCCTATCTATTCTAAAGATATTGTTAGAAAGTTTGGTGTCTAGACACAAAGTAGGTAAAACTTGCCCTAACTGACAGTAGTTACTTTGTTCCTTTTACAGAATATTTTACTGCCTGAATGCTTCTACTCATTTTTTGACTTGCGGAAAGAGTTCAAGAAGTGTTGCCCTGGTTCCCCTGAAGTTAGCAAACTCGATGTTGCAGCCATGACAGAATGTATCCTTTTGACAGTGATGGTTTCTCTGCTGCTGTTACAGTCTTGCCTGAATTTTAGGACAGAGGTGCATGAGTAATGCTTGCAACACGTTTATGGGTGGTATAACTTTAATGAGTGACTCGGAGCTGTACTGAGTTTTCTCACAAAGATAAAGATAAAAGCACATGAGGATGAATGCTTCCATGGAGAAAATCCTGTATTTCTTCTTGACTTTTGTTTTCTTTACCATCTTTATAGTTGTCTCTCTTTAAATTTCGCAGTTTAATGTAACTAGCACATTTTTTTGCAAATTGCTGTTGTGAATGTTAAAGTTTGGGGTTGAGTTTCATAGCATCAGTTAGATTTTTTTTTTTTTTTTTTAGGCAAGAGCAAATGGCAGAAGACCACCTTAATTTTCAGGAGCAGGGATGGTTATTCTTGATGTGACCTTGCAGTGAATCTCTAACACATGAATGAACTTAAGGCAGGGATGCTGTTGGAACATGTGGTATTTAGTCTCCTAGAAAGTGCATATGCTACACCTCACAGGGTGAGGCTTGGCTGGCACCAAGGTGCACAGTCAGTAGTATGTTTCCATTTTCAGTGATAGGGATATCTAAAGTTACTTTTTGGATAGTCTGAAGTGGTCTGTAACTCCATCCGGTCTGGCTCTTTCCTAGTCGGAGCTTGAGAGCTGAAGCTGTGATTTGGCTGTGCCTTCCTCCCTTGCTTCCCTGGCAGTCTCCCCTCTTGCTGCCAGCTTCAGTCCTTATCCCAAAAATGTTCTTGGACAGAGAGCTACTGAGCTATTGAAGTTGTGGTCACAAAAGTCAGATATCAAGGAGGAATAGAGGAATTTGAGATGCTTGTATTTGTTATTGGTGGTTGATGTTGCTGCTATTGTTTTTAATAACTTTTCCTCTGACTTCCTTATTGTGTCCATGGTTGCCATTAAGAGGTGATGTCTGTCATCAGAGATGTCTGTGGCTTCAGAGATTTTTGAGCTTTCACTGCAGGACTAGTATTGCTTGGGCTTTGTACTTGTTGGGGGCATAAAATACACATATGGGATGGATTTTTGTGTTTAACTATTCTGCTCTGCTTTGTTATCTGCAAATTAAGATTGATGTCTGCTAGTGAAGAGGGCAAAAGTTATTTCTTCCTATATTTTGAAGGAAAGCAGTACACTTAGAGTAGGATTCAGAATCTTTATGTAGAAAAGTGAAATAAATGCTGTGGTGCATAGAAATAGGGTGATGGAGACTTCTTAAAGTTATGGTCAAAAACGTAATACATTGCTTAGGGAATGCTTTGACATGATCTGGAGAAATTAAAGGCAATGAGCTACTTCAGCTGTTTCAGAGACTTGACCTTCTTTTCTCCTTATATGAATATCTGGGGTATGCCTTTCCACTGTGGAAGGAGTTGTATGACTGTAGCTATCTGGAGTGTCACTGGTCAGCTAAGGCATGGTGATGGACTGTGTATTCCCTGTGTGCTAGGAGAGGGGAGCAGATCACCCTGTGTTACCTGACTGTCAGGAAGTCCCTAAAAAGTCAGTGCTACCTGAGAGTAGTTTTGGCAGTTGCCAATAATATTTTCTCTAAGTTCCTAGAAGCTTAGTTTGTCTATCCAAATCCACTCAGCTTGAGTCCAAGTTCTGGACAAGATATGCGTCTTAAGGTGTATAAACTTAACTTCATTCTGGTCTTATATTTATTTTTGTGGCTTATCTTGTTTTGTAACTTCTGAGGCTCTGATTTGTAAGCTTGCTATGTTTATGCAACAAGGCTGAATTCAACTGTCTCTCCCCTATTATTGTGTGAGAATGTGGGAGCAGAGGATGCAGAGACAAAAAAGGGCAAAACAATTTTTTTTTCCTTTTATTGACCAATATGATAATTTTTTGTCCTCACCTTGCTGAAATGTATCCACTTAATCTCCTCAGTGTCAGAACATGTACAGGTAAATTGCACCTGTAGACCATGGACATGTATATGGTGTTTAGATTGTTTAAGCAGGTGCTGAGTCCAAAGACTAGTTCCATAAGTTGTGTGCAGAGTTGTTTAGCTTTTCTTCCTTCTTGTACGGATATGCTGGAGTGTGAGGCACAAAAACAAATCAGAAATAAGTGCAGTAGTTTGAAATGAAGCTGCAGCTTAGCGCATGGAATCAGATCAAGCTCTTTTTGTTCTTGTAGAAAGTGCAGCTTCTTGGCCTCACAGTAAAGAGGGTGTATGAATCTTCCATGATTTCCACAGAAACTATAGTGTGCCAGATACACTAGCATTTGGAGAGGATGGAAGGTTTTAGTATGGAGCTAAGATACTGACTTGATTTTCATTTCTGCATTTACAGACTGGTAGAAGCAGGAGTAGAATGATTTTTGGGCACATCCCTTCATATACTTACATCTCCATTTATCTGTGTGTAGCCTGGTTGTGATCAGTAAGAGGAAACTTTTATGATATTAAATAGTTAGGAGAAAGCTGGGTATTAATCTACAGTCATTTAAGTTATTAAAATCTTCAAAAGCTTTTGTTTTGATGGGTCACTTTTGTTTAAACAAAAAATAACAGGCAAATGGGGAATGTATACTACTATTCCCAGCTGTTATGGGAGATAACTTCCTACTGCACAGTGCAGATACAGATTCAGTGTACAGCACACTGGATTGCAGTGTATATATTTCTTGCAGACAAGGCAACACAATCTTGTAAAAGCACAGAGATAATAGACTGAATAACTGGCTGGGTTATTCTTTCTTTAGAAAGTACTTTGTGGACTTACTCTCTCAGGAGGCTACTTGAAATTTGTGTGCAGCAATGAAGCCATGCCAAATTCAAGAACTCGGGAGAAAGCTTTACAAATCTTTTCTCCCAACCCCTGCAACAAGTTATACATTTCACAATAAGCAGCCACTCATTTCTTTACAATAAAGCAATGTTTAAAATGCTATGAAATTCAAGAAGCTAAGGCAGAACTGAGACTAGTTGTAATGATCTTGGAGTGCTACTGCTGCCTAACTCATGGTGTCAAAACAGTTCTTCTGTATGAGACAGTTTTCTGGCAGACTTTGTCAGAATTGTGTAAGTGTAATGACAGAAGGACAATTATGAGAAATTTTGAGTAACAAACTTGAGAGAAGTGATCATGTTCCAGCAGAGAAAATAACTTGGGTCTGTCAGGTTTTTTTTTTTCTTGTTTTTTTTTTTTTTTATGTGTAAGCATACAAAAGGAGCAGGGCTGTTCTTGCACCCTCTGTACCTCCCATACTTGCTACACTTCTTGATTTGCAAAGCTTGCTAAGCCAGTTTTCACCCTGTGAGTGCCTTCAGGGTGGAGTGAATAATGCTTGCATGACTATTCCTATTAGGTTTGCAGAAGACTCATCCTTTGCCTCAAGATTGGGTGTGCAGAAGCCATTACATGGCAAATAGCTCTTGCTTCCTCCAGTACTTGGTTTGTTCCACTCACTTCTGAACTGGATGTGTGAGGATAACTCCTTACTATGAGTATCTGCCAATATTGTCAGTAGAAACTCAGGGGCGCTTCAGAACAGCTTGTTTAATGTGTTGGATATTTCAGTGCTGAAACTTGCTTTATTGGGGTTTTATTGTTTGGTTTGTTTTTGTTTTTAGCTGGGTGAATAATGTGGAGCACAATTATAACCAATAGTGCTTAACTCTGGCAATAAAAAGCCCGTAATTGGGTATTAGCTGAGAATCTTGGATATTGCTATTTGCATTTCCTGTGATAGTACTCAGGAACTGGGTAATATTATATTACTTTTATGCAAAGCATTATGTAGGAAGATGTAATCTTCTGTCTAAAGGGGCTTAAATAAAAAACAGAGCAAAAGGGAGGGGATCAGTGCAGGGTACAATTGCGATGCTGTTTCATGTCATCTCAGGTGAAGTTAGTTGTTCAGTGAGAAAGGAGTTCAGAGACATGGAAGAGACAGTGGGAAGGAGTAAGTCTTGAAGGACGCTGGCAGTGAGTGAAGCTGTGGTGATGCATCTGAGGAAATGATTTAGAAATTTCTTCCATGTTAGAGGGCCACCCTAATATAGAATATGCCTTTTCTTCCTGCTCCCTTTAAATTGCTGAGTGTTGCAGGAGGTAGTACCACAGCTGCACACCAAGATTAAGTAGTTCCTTGTTTCCCATCTTGCCTTATTTGGGACTGTCTTTTGCTTGTTGTTTCATTGGGAATATACATGTGGATGCTACTGCATATATTAACTCTGGACAGCCATGTCTAGTTTCTAACACTTCATTAAATGTGAGCTTGGATTATCCACTGTAATTGTCTTTTTCCAGTTGCCCAGGAGAGACATAATTTAAATACAAATGTACAGAGACATATGTGTGGTCTCCTACCCCTTCACAGAACAAGGGATGGGATTTACAGACTATTTCATTTATATTTTTTCCCAAGTACCATAATTTCTAGTGCATCTGTCCATAGGTGTCTACCTCTGTGTAGTCAATTATGTTCATTAGAATACAGATTTTTACTTAGCATGCTCTTTAAACGTGCAGAAAACTATCAGTTTTCTTCTCCAATCTTGCCTAAAAGCTGTGCTTCTAACTAATCAGAGGTGAAGGTGTGAGATTGTGCCTGCCTATGTTGATGACTTTCTTCCTCCCCTCCACCGTGTTTATATTCCTCTAGAGTTTGGCACAACTGACTCCCTGTGTCTGACAACTGGTATCAGCTTCTGTTGGCACTAGAGCGTTTTCATAAACTGCTTCTCCCATGGATCAGTGTCTTCAGAAAAGTTTCATCATAGAAAAAAGTTATTGTGGGGTGGGGTCCTTGTTTGTGTTCCTTTTCCCACCCCTTTCACACGGCTGCATTCCCCTCTCTGAATGCTGATCACTTGTAGTGATCTTTGGCTCAGCACAAAGGAAATATTGAAATGTCTTTTCAGTTCTGACAGCACAGTCTAACAGTCAAGCACATGTGCATGCATGTCCCCTGCTGGAATAGCTATTGAAACTCCTGCCCAATTTCTCTTGACTTTTGACAGAGGAAGTGCATTTCCAAAAATCTTCATAAAACCTGGTCAGGTAAGACCAGGAGTCCAACACCTGCACTATCAGCAGCTTCTGGTTCCCTTTATAAGTAGCTGAGGCTTTGCACAAGCTCAGTGTGGAGCTGTTAGGTGCTATGGGGGGGAACAGTGTCAGGAAAGGGAGGAGAAGCACTAATCTGCTCTGATACACAAGGTGCCCAGAAACAGCTGTGTGGTGCTGCTTAGGCACCCTCTCTGTCAGAGTCTGTGGGTTATTTTTCTTCCAAACTCCCTTTCTGGGGGGCAGAGGAGGAGGTGAGCTTGAGTTTAAAGCTTAGGAAGAGAGATTGTGATGAAGAATTTTTTTCTTGTCATAAATAGTTGTAATCTCTTAAACAACACTTTGCAGTTGCTTGGGATTTTTGACTTGTTTTTTAAAATATCTATTTAATGTTTGCAGTACTTTACCCCAAGAAGGTACTAGGAGCAGGACAGTAAAGGCAATGACTAGCAAACTATTTATAGTCAAGCAGTTGGAGGGGAGGAGTCACTGGTTTAAGTATTCTGGCTTTTAAATTAAGATAATTTACTTAAGCTTCAAATATTCTTCTAAGACTAAGCATCATCCTCTCACATTCCATACTCCAATGCACACTTAAAACCAGCAATGCTTCAAAATCAAATTACCCCAAAGTGTATTCTGTTGGCACAGTAGGTTTCCTTTCTGTGGTAGAGGAATGCATAAATTCAGTTAAAGTTATTTTTCATCTTGCAACAAGACAACTGCTAAACAATTTTTGAAAAAGCTGTTTTGTGGAACTGACTTGCAGTCACTCTACAAATAATAGGGAAGACTTTGTCACAAATTTGTGCTGGCTCACCTGTTGATGAGATGATAGAACAAAGCTGGTATGAGGTGTTGGCTTCTAAAAGAAACTGTTTGTTCCCTGCACTTCTTGTAGGCATCTGGCAACTCAAATGTTGCTCAGGTCTATGTGGAGAAAACTTTCCTCTTTTAAGAGGAAACCTGCTGTCTTGGACTATGAAGCAACCTTTTGAACATCATCATGCAGGCTCTGGAGCATTTGAAATGTGTCTAATGTAGTCTGGGGGGCATGTAGGCAAATAATTGGTTCACTTGGCTGTTTTCAATGTGTTCCATTAGTGTACCTTCATGTCAGGATGGGTCTTGTTTAAGAAATTCTCATTTTTGCTCTCAAGTCTTGATGCAAACTGGTAAGGCAAGTAAAAAGTGTGACACTTATTCCCAGCTTTCTTTATTTTTTTTCCTGTTCTTGGTTATATTTTTTTACCTTTCAGTCCTCAAAAAAAAGTGAGTGAAAAAGACCTTTTTAAAAATTTGCTTCATAAATAATGGAGTAGAATTTCAAGTAATCTTACAGTCCTGTGGCCTGGTGTTGGAGAGGGGCAAATATGATGGAAATCAGGAGATATCATAGTAAACTGTTTATGGTTGTCTGAAAAAAGATGGTATATCCCACTTAAATCAGCCTCCCTTTATGAATGTGAAGGGAGTTTTTGGTCTCTCTATGGCCTGCCTAGGACAGGATGCTTACTGCTCTCCACTGCAGTCATTTCCAAAATCCTTCAGACTGAAGCTATGGACTGTGGGGCTCTGTTTTGCCTCTTGGCAAAACATGACAGGTGGACTCTAACCAAATTCTCAAAATGCTTCTGTGCAACAGACAAAGCTTGGGTTAGAACTTCTAATAGGTAAGGCTTAGATGAGGTGTCATTTATGAATTTTGTTGAAGTGGTAAGATACTTATTTTGCTTTGGGATTTACTTGATCAAAAAGCATATGGTATATATCTCTCAGTTTCTGGAGCTTTTAGTTCCTTGTTTGCTTCTTCTCCTGCCCCAAGTCTTCATCTGAAGATTAAAGAGGATGTTAATTAAAGAGCCCAGGGCTCCTGTCTCTTCCACATGCAGAGGTGTATCTGTCAAACATACATATTTCATGGATATATTAAATACGTGTCCTTATTATGGGGTCTCATGTCCCCAGATGCTTTCTGGAGTGACCTTACAGCTCCCGCAGGTGGCAATAACTAGAGGCCAAGGCAGAGCAGCTAATGTATCTCAGCAGGAAGATGGATTAAATCTTCCCCTGAGAAGCAACATAAAAGGACAACATGAGTGTGTTGCTCTAGCAGGAAACCAATTAGAAATCTGTTTGGTGATGATTGACTTAACTCCAGCATAAAGATTTAAATCTTGACAAGAACAGTCCAGCATTTCCCTATGGAGCCTCTCAAGTTGAAGATATGGGGAATATTATTTTAACATTAATATCTGAACCATACAGTAAGTGGTTATGATGAATGAATGCTTTGTTCCTTCTTCAGTTTTGTTTCCTGTCCTGTACGTTGACAAAATAAGAAATAACTTGTGCTGTGTTTCATAGATCACCGATTTTCAGACCCAGAAAGGGTGAACTACAAATTTGAAAGTGGGCCTTGGTAAGTGCTTTCTCCGTCTTCTTGTTGCACATTTCCACTCCCATCACTTTTTGTTTAAGGTTGCTGTTTAGATCAGCTGTACTTCTCTCTATTCCTAATTTGCCAATAGCTGTTACCATTACATTTATTTACCTTCCCACTTCTACAGGAATCGATTTGATCCTTTAAGTGAGAAAGGGAACAGACAGTCTACGATCAGATGCAAGCCTATTTTCTTGTTAGGCTTCAGTGTTGCCTGTTTGCTGAGAGTTCTGTGTTCTGCTAATAAGAGCTTATAATGGGTGCTAAGTGTGCTGTGCTATTAACAAAGAATGTAAGCAATGTTTCAGAAATAACCCTATTAGTTACTAATTCTTGCACTCTACCTGTGTAGTAAATTGCAGGAACTGCATATACATTATTTTTTTTTTAACAGGGAAGAAATACTTTCATAAAGATATTGTACCAGAAATACTGTGCTACCTCTCAGTTGTTTAAACTAGGGTGGTTCTTATTCCCAAATATGTTTTAAGCATAAAGCTTTACATAAAGCTCCATCTGTTTTGATGCTTTGTTGCTTAGGTGTTTTTCTGGTGGGTTGGTTTTTTTTTGTTTTGGTGTTTTTTTTATGTAACACTGTTTTGGGTTTTTTTATGTGTAAATACAGATTTTTCTCAGTGGTTTTTCTCCATTATTTCTCTGCAGTATCACAAGATACTGACCTTTAGCACTGACCTTATTTTTATTCCCATCTTGAGCAAACACTTCCCCCTTTCAGATTTAGGATCTGTCATAACGGTAGATGATGCTTTTACTTTTGAGTCAAAAAAAGTAAGAAAAAATGCAACATTGGCAGAAAGTGTCCAGGAAGATTAGCTCAGGGGCTATGTTCAGCCTTGTTCTAAGCTTTTTCCTTTCACTAACAAAATTCTGGGATGAAATGGAAGATTCACATTTTGAGATAATGAGAAGTACAGAACTAGGAGGCAAGGGGGAACAGTTTGAGACAGATAGCTACAGAAAGGCCACCTGAGAGATTAAAATGTGAGTGAGAAACATGACCTTCCAGGCATACCACAGCCCTTTTGTATGAGGGAGTCCTCTACTACTGAACAACACTTCATCTACTTAATCAATCACTTAAGCTCTTCGTGCAAAAAAGCTATTCCTGTGATAGCCAGAAAGGCCGGCTTGGGTAGCTGTGAGCGCTTTGTTGTACTTGACACTTTCAAGAAGTAAGAGAACAAAAGAAACTGCAGTAATGACCAATTAAACCTGGCTTTCTGTGGCGAAGCTATTCCCACACTAAGCAGCCAATGTAGCCTTTAGCTATATTAGTCTCTAGTAGCACAGAGATGGCCTGAACCAGCAATGTTAAGGCTTGACTCCTCAGGCCAAAGTCCTGTGTGTGCTGAGTGCAGCCCTGAACAGATTTGGTCTTGGCTTGTGACTGGTTCTTATACACTGTCACAGTAGAAATAATAAGCACTAATCTCTGTTACATCTAATTGTTCTGCTTCAGTTTCTACCTAGCTTGATTAGAACAGCAAGTACTTGATTTTCATACCAGTAACCTTCTTCAGATAACAGAGAAGCACAAATGATGTTAGGAGAGGGAAGTAAATTAGGAATATGATGAAAGAGATGACAGCTCAAAGAGAAATGTGGTCAAGCTGGAAAGGGGAAACTTAGCAAGGCAAACTTTCCCTTGGAGAGACTTGTATAATGGCTTTCAATTGGTGGCACTTGGGCCTCACTGTCTTGGCATTGCCATCCAGCAGACATGGAGCAGGGACAGAAGTCTGTTCTTGGAGTACAAATGGCAAGCAGGCAGATTGGTTTGTGGCAGGTACTGGAGGCAGATGTCTCTGCATTTGCTACTTCTTTCTGTGCCTGCAGCAGCAAGATGGAACTTGTGGATGACAATGCTGTTATCCGAGCAAGAGGATTGCCATGGCAGTCATCTGACCAGGACATAGCAAGATTCTTCAAAGGTCTAAATATTGCCAAGTTAGTAGCTATGAATTTACTTGTACATTTGTAGCCCTTCTACTGTGTTAGTCATGGAGTTTCATCTCTTGATTTAAATCTCGCAGAGGAGGTGCTGCACTTTGTCTCAATGCCCAAGGTAGAAGGAATGGAGAGGCTCTTGTGAGGTTTGTAAGTGAAGAGCATAGAGACCTAGCACTACAAAGGCACAAGCATCACATGGGAAACCGATACATAGAGGTGGGTGATGTGATGGCCTTTGAAATCCTCTTCTCAAAGGGAATGCAAATTACATACCAATCACGTGTTCTTATTTTTTTTCCATTAGGTATACAAGGCAACAGGTGAAGAATTCCTTAAAATTGCAGGAGGTAATTTTTAGGGGATGAAAAAGGGATGGTTTGATCTATCATTATATCTAACTTCTGACTGCAAACTGCTCCTGATGAATGTGTCCCTTTTTTTCTGTCTTTGAACAAGTAGTTGGCTGGTGTATTGATTACTATTTATTCTCCTAGCAGCAGTCCAAGATGTTCCATGATTTATCTGTCTGCCTCTCTTTTCCACATTCTTGACGTTTTCAAGTGGACTGTCAGTCAGGATTTGATTGGGCAAAGTGATCTTGTATATGAACTTAATTTGTTAGGTCATCTTCATGATACTGGGAATCGAAATGTTATTGATTGCTGAAAAAATGAAACCAGTAGTTTTTCAAAACAATGTAACTGCTGGTGCTCTGGAGGCTTGCACATAAAAACAGATATCACAGTGTAAATACAAGGGATTTATGAAACTGATTTTCTTCAAATCAAATATTTGCCTCAGACCTAATGGGGAGGATTTAGGGGAAATGCATATTTAAAGAGTCTTGAAATATTTGCTGATAATTGAAAGGCAGCAAATTTTTTTCTTCAAACTTTCTTGATCTCTCTTCTTCCCCTTTGTCTGCAAGCATACAAAAATTGAATTAAGAACAAATAAGCTGTTTTATCTGCAATACTACTTTAAAATACTGCTTTAAGGTCCTCATTACTTCCTGACAGAGATTTGGGCTGAGGTTTGTAAGTGATTAACTGGATATCTGAAGTTGAGGCTTCAGAGTGGGAGAGGCTGTTAAACAAATTTGGTTAGCAGCTACCTTGGAATAAGGTAGTGTTACTCCATCACTGGTCTCCTAAAGATACTAAAAGTAGAATTGGCAGACTTTGACAGTTCTGTTGGGATAGGATGAAATCCCCGAGCCGTTTTCAATATGCTCTTCTAACTTTCTTTCCCAGCTCAGTGATCTGGGTACTTGGTTGCCGTATGTTATGGCTCCAGAGCATGCCAGGGGTATTCCAAACTTAGACAAGGGGCACAGTAGCACAGGTCCTGCTTACACAAGAGATTGACAGATTGTGCTTTTCTTGGGCTATGAATGTTGCAAGTACTTCCTATTTTTCCTTTGAATAAAGATTAGTCTCCTCTAAATGGAGTAACATTATTATACTTTAACAAGAGGTGTCCTATACAATATATCTAGTTTATCAGAGGGTTATCTTTCCGATCTTTAGAGGCAAATATTGTTCTACCTGCTCAAAAACTGCCTGTGGAGAGGATGTAGCTATGCTCATGATTTTACATGGTTGCCTAGACTGAAGTGCTTCTGTACTTTTTCTTGTTAAAGGTACTTCCAATGAGGTTGCACAGTTCTTGTCAAAAGAAAACCAAGTGATTGTCAGGATGCGAGGTCTTCCTTTCAATGTAACAACAGAAGAAGTGCTGACTTTCTTTGGCCAGCACTGCCCTGTAACAGGAGGAAAAGAGGGAGTCCTGTTTGTCACTTATCCTGACAGCAGGCCAACAGGGGATGCCTTTGTCTTGTTTGCTTGTGAGGAATATGCACAAAATGCACTGAAAAAGCACAAGGATTTGCTGGGGAAAAGATACATTGAACTCTTCCGGAGCACTGCAGCAGAAGTTCAGCAGGTAGGTACAATCCTTTCAAACATTGGCTTTTTGTGGCCCAAACTTCTATGCTGGCAGTAGAGGAAGTAAATAATGCTTGGCCTTGACTTGAAAGCTTCTTTTATCTTTTCTCACTCTTGACTCTTGCTGGAATGAGTATTGTCTGAATTTCTGTGAGTCTTTGCTCCCTTGAAATGTAAGCTCTTATGGTATAGGGATGTTCTCAGTCATACACAAACCTTAGGGGTTTTGGCTTCCAATAGCTTTGTAAAATGTCGATGTGTGTCTAGTGCTTTACACTACATATTCCAAATTTGATTAAGTCCAATGGCGATCTATTCAGAAGGAGTGTTTAGCAACAAGTTCTTGAGTAAAATATTTATCTTTAGTCATTGGCACAAAAAAAAGCAAAGCCTTTTGATGTAGTTGTCCTCTCCAGTGTAATGTATCTGAAGAATTCTACCAACTGCCTTTAAGGGCAGATCTCTGCTGTCTTCTGCAAGCTCAGGCTACCTAGCAGAGTGTGGCAGGACTTTGAAACTGAAGAGTCTGGCTTACCAGAGCATGGGGGCCCATTAATTGCAGCTAAGCTGTCAGGGAAAGGAAAGAACGTTGAGTGGACTGTTTAAGTCTCCAAAAAGATTTGCAGAGCTTCAGTTGAGGTAAATAACTTCTAGACATGATCCTAAAAGGCATCATCTATGATGCAAATCATAGTCATGTTGTATCCAAGAAATTATGCACCTCTGTTCTCCCCAGTATGTAGAGATTTCAGTGCCTTGTTTAAGGTGATATTAGCGGTGAGAAAGCAGAGCCTCAGTGCTCACTTGTCATTGCATTTTTCTCAAGTAATCTCATGTTTATTTGTTTAGTAAAGCCTTCTGATAGCTGTATAAATGCAAATGAATCTTAATCTTGCTCAGAGACAGTTCAGGAGTAGTGATTGAACATTCAGGGAACTTTTCACCCGACAGGGTTTTTGCTGTTAAAATTATTTACAAGAAATCTCAAAATGTAAGTGTACAGGTACTGTGATTCAGTATGAACTACGGCAGGCACGATTAGGGATGTGAAATGTGAGGTAGTGAAATGTGCTTCTAGTTCCCAAACTCTCCTGAAGTTTTGCAGAGGGGATATTTTTGGGTAGAAGTGTCATTATGACTCTTAGATGTAGATGGTAGAATGCTTTAGGGCAATTTCACAGTAAAAATACTGTAGATATACAGGTTTCATGTTCTAAGAGCTCTATTGAGACTTCCATAAACTGTTCAAGTAAATTTCCCAAAACAAAACTGTTTTTCAAGAAAAAAAGACCCAATTTTTTATTAAAACAATAGCATGACTATTTGTTGTGGAATTACTGTAGAAGTGTCCTAGATGCTGAGCTTAAACCACAACACAGTGCTTAGAATTCAGATGTTTTACAGTTAATATTTGTATCTAGCTCTTTTGTTCCTTAAAATACTGCTCAGAGTGAAAACAGGTGGCATTAGGGTTACATTTACTCCTTCTAAGTTGAAGAATGAGTAAGGAGCCTTCTGTAATCTGATTTTTGTCTTGCACAGGTGCTGAACAGGTATTCTTCCACACCTCTCATTCCTCTCCCAACACCTCCAATTCTTCCAGTATTACCTCAACAATTTGTGCCTCCCACTAACATCAGAGACTGCATACGTTTGCGTGGTCTTCCCTATGCTGCTACTATAGAGGACATTCTGGAGTTCCTGGGAGAGTTTTCTACAGATATTCGGACCCATGGAGTTCACATGGTACTAAATCACCAGGTTGGTAGGCGACATGTTTCTAGCCACTCTGCCAAATGCTTGTATATGTGAGTACAGTCTTGATGATATCTCTAGGGAAGCAGCTTTGGGATTAGCACTAATGATATTAATGGGTCTCCAGTTCTCTTCTAAAAGTGTACTGGCAATAGATGACTGGAACTCTGTTGTGCCAGCTGCTGCATTTGCTGTTGACTGGTTTCTTTCACTGAGACTCACATGCTGAAAGCTAAGCTGTAGTCTTGGAGGGGTTGGTGCTCCCAGAACAGTAGATATGATCCTGACCTGTAGGAGGCTTGAACTGAAGAGTCTTGCTCAACAGCATGCATGATTCCTCTTGTACCTCCTGAGGAGTGCCATCAAAGCACAAGTGTGAGCAATGTTAGCTCTCAAAGGAGTGGTTTGTCCCTGCCTTGCTAAACAATGTGCTGCAAGTATATTTGAGGACAAATGAGACTGCAGCCTTCTAGAGACAGGAATTCCTATGTCAGAAATCAGAAACAGAAGCTTTGAGTTTCTTGTATTGTTGCTTTCTTTAGACAGTCACAGCTAAGCACTAAGATTAACAGCTCATTGATGTGTATAAGGTGTCATATCTTTGCCATTGTTTTCTGGAAACAGTTTCTACCAAAACAGTTTTAGACAAAGGATTGTGCATTCTTGTGATCTTTAAATTCTTATTCTTGTAACTTCAAGGGGTGGAGTCCTTTAACTCTAAGCAGATGCTCTGAGTGGTTCAACAGAACAAACTTATTGCTGCTTATGGCTGTACAGAAATGATGATTCTAAAATTCTTTTAGCTTCAGCTTAATGTCAACCAAAACTAGAAAATACTTCCTGGTCCTGAAGTAGGACTTCTGTGTTTCAGGAATATGGGGATGGAGAACTATAGTTATTTCAGTACCTGTCTATCTAAAGACATTCCTGTGTCTGCAGGGACTTGACTTAGACAAGGCTAAAATCTGTAATGAATGTGCAGTGCTGGGAGAGACTAAGAAGTGCAGGTATTCAAGTGCAAGTAATGATTTACAGTAGTATCAGCTCTTGACAGCGCTAATGAAAGAACCTGGATGAAGAAACGGGTGTGTGCATATAACCCCAAGGGCTGTCTGCCACCCTTGCCCTACCCAAAGCTATCAGACCATTTCCCCCCAATACAGCTTTTGCCTAACTACTAGATTTTTCTTTCTCCATGTTCCTAGGTTTCAACCCTCTAATCATAAATGACTGTGTAAAGGATGCTGATAAAATTGTTGTCCCCTCCAAAACGAGAATAACTGGCCTAGAATTGGAGTTAGAGCTGCCTTCAGATTTTTCTCTCTAGTTTTGGCTACTTCAAATCAGCAGCTGCATGTGGCTAAAATAACTCCTCCCAGTGGTGCATCCCACTTGTTTACAGATATAAAGATTTTTTTTTTTATTGTCTGCAAGCTCATACCAAATGTTAGGCTAGCTAGTTCTCTATTAAAATATCACAGCCCATGTTGGTCTTCAGAAAATAAAATTTAAAACAAATTGTTTAGCAATGAGCATTTGACTGTATTTATCCTTGAATTTTAAAAATCACAGGTAATAAATAGGGAGTAGATCTTCCAATTCTGCATTCATAGTAAATTTGCAAGAGCAGGTCTCAAAGCACCAAAGTATTCCTGAATTAAAGCCTCTCCCATAGGTGTCATTTTTTGGTGTTTTTTTTTTTTTAATAGGAGTAACAATATCCAATGTAGCTTAATCAGAACAGGTGAATAAATGCAATCAAACTTTGGAAAAACCGTTGGAGAAGAGAGCTTAAACATGCTGATGAGTACTCAGGATGACTGACTGTACTTGACCTTAGAGATTAATGTACTTATGGCTGGAGAGACTGCTTATAACAGCACAAATTATTGCTATGCTGCTCCTTCATAGAACCTACAGAAACACTTCTTTTGTCTGACTTTTTTGTAGGGACGCCCATCAGGAGATGCTTTCATTCAGATGAAATCTGCAGATCGAGCTTTCATGGCCGCACAGAAGTGTCATAAGAAGACTATGAAGGACAGATATGTTGAAGTCTTTCAATGTTCTGCTGAAGAGATGAACTTTGTATTAATGGGGGGCACTTTAAATCGAAATGGCTTGTCCCCACCACCATGTAAGTTACCATGTAAGTTTTGCTTGGGTCTTGCCGCTTTGCTCTACACTGTGGGTAGGTATTGGAGCTGCTTTGCTGACTCTGATCCTGGTTTCTGGAAAGCATTGTCACATGGGGAGTGTTAAAATAAGGTCTTTTGTCTTAAACCATCATGAGCTTGCAATCATTATTTTTCTTTGTTGTGAATTATTATGACTGAAGAACTACTTTTGCTTTTTACAGTGGCAAATTTTGCCTGCGCTCCCTGAAACTTTACTTGGTTGGGATGAGTGATTCTGAAAAGTAATTTCTAAGCCCTGCCTAGACCTTTAAGAACTGTTTTGCATTTCAACTTACTTGTACTTAGATTTTGTCATGGTGAACATGTCAAGTTAAAGACCTTCCCTTTTCACTTCCAAAACTTGAGAAACTGTAGGTAATGCTCCTCTTTGAGACTTAATCATGTGTTCTGCCTTTTGAACCACAACTGACTGAACTCTTCCTTTGCTTTTTGTTGTTCATATGGAATGGAGGTTGGCTTTGTGGGAGTGAAATATGCATGGCTTCTGCCTCAGAGAATTGCAGGATCTGTGTTTCCTTTTAAATTTTGATTCTCAGAGCTACTAGATTGAACACTGACTTCTATGTAAACTTTTTGGGGAAATGCTTTAAGAGCTTAAAGGTTAACTTATTAAGCATCTGTGCCACATAAATCTGAGCCTATGGGAAAAATAACACTTTGCTTCCAAAATCATAAGTGGCAAGGTAGTCAAGTAATAGCTTTCTCTGTGTCTCTCTATGCAAGTGTATTTTTTTGGTAGTGGACTTTTTTAAGAAATGTCCTCTGCATGCTAGTCAGAGCAGCCAATACAGCAGCAAACTTCCTTTGGAGTGGTTTCTTTTGGGTGCAAGAAGACCTTCAGCTAATCCTTGGGAGGGCTTTTTTCTTTTACTTAAAGAATTTTGAGTGGGGTCAGCAGTGCATAGTCTTACGTGTGATGGCTGTTCCAGACGGGTTGGAACCTTCTGAGAGCTTCTAGGGCAGAGTTACAAACTTTGGAAACACACAGGTGTCAGTGTTCCTGTTTCCAACTACAAATGCCTGTGCTATATTCCTCAGATAAGGCCTTTTGGCCCTTTGTTCCACATTTTACGACACAGTGAGATGCTGGCTGTAACTCTGAATAGCAAAATTAAAGGCTTACTTTATCTAAAGATTTATGTTCACTTCTCTGACAATGGGGAGGAGAAGAGGAAAGCAAAGGAAGAGAATGACAAAGGAGGAGGGTAAACTCTCTTCAGTGAGAAGTCAATTAGGGGCTAACATCTTGTCAAAACAGCACAGTGCACTTTCATGGTTGTTTTTTTATTTATTTAACACTTCAAGCTGCAAAGCCATGACTTTTCTCACTCTGCTGTTGATTAATGAAGGGATAAGTAATACCAGGATGAAAGTCTTCTCTTTTGTTGAATGCTAAAAAGATCTTTATCAAGGAAGTTTTCTTCTTACTGTGGAAAAGTCTCATAGTTCTTGAATGCGGACTTCATTAAAATCTGAGCCTAGACAAGCAAAACTGACCTACATATTAGAAAGAGGCCCTATTCTCAGAGCAAGAGGTGGCTTTTTGTGTATTTTTAAGTTTACTGTTGACTGGAGGCTGGGTGCAACACTATGTTAGCCACACTCATGTTAGTGGCTCACATTTGTGTGCTGTGGTGAACAAGGATGAGAAGATTGTAAAGGTTCTTGATGTACTGTGGAGTTGTGTATGTATGGTCTTAATTAGCTGTGGAATTTCAGAGGTCCAAATCTATTTTCCATTTGCTCCCTGCAGGCCTTTCACCCCCTGCCTACTCCTTTCCGGCTCCTGCTGCAGTTGTGCCAACAGAAGCTGCTCTGTATCAGCCATCCATGCTTCTGAACCCACGAACACTCCAGCCCTCCACAGCCTACTACCCTGCTGGGGCTCAGCTCTTCATGAACTACACAGCATATTACCCCAGGTAAAGCAGAGGAGAACCCAAGCAGCAACGAAGAAGTCTTTTTTTGTTGGCTTTTTTTTTTTTTTTTTTTGTAATTGTCTCCAGCAAATGCACAAAGCTCACAAAAGGAAATTGTCTGCTCTGCTAAGGACTTGTGATACCAAGAACAGCTTGTTCGGTATCTTGTTCAGGGAAACAATTTCAGGATAACTAGGGATTTTTCAAGTTTGAGTATTGCAGGTAGCAATGTTTGGTGGGCAGGGGGCTTGGTCAGCGTGTTGTTTTTTGGTTGGTTTTTTTTTTTTATAACTTAGGATACACCTTTAATTTTATATTATTTTGGTTTCAGCTAATATTCCTCTTAAGCTTATTAGTTGGCTTTATTATGCCCTCAGTGGGAATTGATGTGTGCAGTACTCCTTCCCACGCCCATAAAGAAGCCCTTGGCCCCTCTTTAGAATGAGTGGGCTGGGGTCTGCCTTAAGAACTTCTGAAATACTGCCTCTTTGCTTCTGTAAAAAAGTAACTTTTGACCTTTATGATGAAAACTGTTTACTTCTATGAATATGTATTGTATTGAATGTATATGTAAGGAATATAGAGGCATATATTCTTCCTCTCTTCATAAATACCTCTCACAAAGGGCTTTTAGTTCTTCTGGATATATTAGCTATCTGCTACAGAACAAAATCGTTGGATACCTGTTGCCCTCTGCAGTCAGGAGGCCTTGGAAGGAGCTATGTTCCCTTTAAGCCATAAACCATTTTTCATCTATTAGGAAATCTGCTAAACAATTAAAATTTTTTATCTCTGCAGCAGGACTAAGTAACTACTTAGGAAGTTGTTAAGCAATATTAGCTCTTCAATACCTTTAATATAACAAAGGTTTTCTTATTACTTTACCTATATGTCTGTGAACTGACTGTGGTTTTTTATTAAAATGTTTCCTTCACTCATGAGTTTACTATAATGCCTTCAATATCTGTTTTATGTTATGATAATATTACCAAACTCAGCCTTGTTAATGTAAGATTAAGAAAAATAAAATTCCAAACTTGCACTGGCAATATAAAACAAGGTTCTCAATAACAGTTCTATATTTCATGAAAACAGCGTAGCAGTAATAGTCTGTGGTTACTGATGTGCTTTACTTCTTAAGGTAAGAATAGACTGGCCACTGCAGGCTAAATGTCAGGCCCTAGTGATTTCTCACTGAATGAAATTCCACAAGTCCCATCAAGGGCTGCTTGGGCTGTGGGCATGTATGTTGGTCATAGACTGATCAATCACAGGTCCCAAAACATCTTTTTATATTCTTGTCTAACTGGCAGTTGTTCACTGTTTTTACAAAACCATTATTGGATAACTTCTCTGCCAATTGCAAATACTGCCCTTTTAAAGAAAATAAGGAAAAATTTCTGGAGTCGAGTTGGCTTCTTTCTTTCCTGTAAGATTTTGTATTGCTTTCTCATCCAGAGTAGGTGTTTGTTCTCCAGACAATTTCCATATACTTGCAATAGATGCAGTGATTCTTTGTAGCTGATGTTTTTGGCTTGTTGGGTTTTTTTTGTTTGGTTTGAGGGTTTTTTTTGTTTAATTTGTTTTGTTGTTTTGTATTATTTTGAGGGGGGTTTTGGGGGGGGGGGGAGGAGTTTTTTTTGGAATTTGGTTGGTTGGTTTCTTGGGTTTTTTTTTTTTTTTATTCTTACTGCTTTTCAGGCAAGTTCCTGTGCTTTGTCCAGGATGCAAAAAATAATTGGGTCCATTTGAAGTTGCAATCAGAACACTCTTAACTTTTGAATTAAATTTCAGAACTGGAAAACTACATTTAAGTATGTGCAGCAGGAAACAATGGGATATCCTCTGTACTAAGTGTTCCATTTAAAAGCACGTCCAGGAAAAGCAATATAGAGCTGGTAGGTAATAATCAGACAATGGTCCATAAATCTAACTGGTGAATATTTATGGAAATAAGGAAAATTTATTTGACCTGCTGCCAAAAGCTTCTACAACTTGTGTTTTGCAAGGTCAAGTTGGTTTATAATAGTCTAACTCCATTTTCCACACAGAAATCAAATGGTGGAAAGGAGGGAGATATTGGCTTGGTCTGCAGTACCTATCAGAAATGCTATAACGCTCAGACTTGTCTTAATGCTCTTACAGCTTTGGTGATGAAACCAGTGGTGTAAAGAAATGGATGCCTTCTGAGCCATTAAAATAGCTTTAGTGAACTCCTAATGAAAAGGAGGGAGAGCAAGTTATTCAGGATCTGTCAGTCTTTGATATCACTGTTCAGCTTATAATTATATCTGGCAACGTGTTCTGACAGCAAATCAGTGGTCTCTCTCTCTGTCTAGTCCCAAGCTTTTAAGAAAGAACAATAGGATTCATGGGAGGGAGGAGTTTTCATTTACCTAATCCTAGGTGTACTACGTGCTGTATGTACACTGGAAATAACTGCACTACTTGGCAATTGCTAACACATCCTATAGAAACTTTTACCATATACAAACTTGAGAGCAATTGCTACAGGGTAAACAGTTTTAAAACAAAGTTGAATCTTATTGTATTTATTGAGTTCTGTAGTGGGTTTAGTGTTGGTTAAATATCAGTGCATCCACTAGAATTATTTATTCATTTTCTGTTGTAAGATAAGGATTAGGAGGAGAGCAAAGTAGGATCAAAACTTAAGAGTATAAAGAAAATTTTATTAAGACAACTAAAATAAAAATAAGAAATAAGAATAAACCTTTAGAACACTCTTCTTCCCCCTAGGTTGTTTTTTTCTCTCCCCCCCACTGATAACGTAGAGACAAAATTTTGTATTTTCAGTCAGTTTACTACTTACAAAATAACTTTTTTTCTGTTTACTTAGGGAGAGGAGTCTCTTGTCATGCTATACAGACTTTTCCACAACGAACAGTTTTCTTGTGGTTTTAATTTTCATGAATAGCAGCTGCCTGGAAATCTACAATCATGATGTCCTTCTCATGGTTTGGTAGATTTTCCACAACTACTACCATGGGTCTTCTCAGCTTTTTGAGGTGCAGTTTTAAGGATGAATTTTTCTACTGTAGAAAAAAAGTTCTTTTCTTTTATCTTTGGGAGCAGATGTTTTCTACTCTTTTTCTCTAACTTGAGAGGATTAATGCTATTTTTATCACTTTTAAACAGTGCCTTGAAAGCCTCAAAAGTGTCTGTCAAAATCCATATATGTAGTAATACCTTTATGCTTTTTACTTTTTTAAAAAGTATTTTATATAGCATAGTGGAAAGAGGAGCTTCTTAATTGTAAGACTGTTAGCCACAACATATGGAAACTGAAACGTGGTGTGGGTTCTAACAAACTGGATAAATTCTATGGCAGGAAATTCATTGTGAGTTAGTGAATACACAGAAACCACACCTGGCTCAGGAAGTCCTTGAACCCAAAATAACTAGAAGAGTGTTCTTGTGTTCTATGTCCTATGGTAAATTCTTGTGCTGTAGAACCAAGGTGGGTAGGTAAACTTGTTTGTTTGCACCTTTGTGTCACTTGTCTTGAGAGATACAAGTACTGCTTGAGAATGTGGGTCTGTTCCAATGTGTTTGTCTAATAGTGGCTAAGTTGGAGTTCTCACTGTTGTGCCAGTGTGTACAGTCTTCTCCATTGGTGTGGTTTGAGTTAAAAGGTCTTTTTATGTGATAAAGGTATGATTCTGACACTTGCTGCACAAGGAAATATGGGGTAATGTCTTCATATTCTCATCTGTCTGCTTATGTCTCTTCTTGCTCTGGGTAAGGTATGAGTTTTCTCATTATACACTAATAACCTTGTAGAAGTATATACATGAGCAACATACATATAGCATTAATATTTATGTATGCATACTTGCAGAAGTATGTATGTATGGAAGTAAAATGACCAATTTGAGCAATAATGAAGGTTAGAAAAAAGTCTCACTTTTTCTGTGATGAATCACATTCTCCATAATGATCATCATGGGAAGCAAGTGAGTCTTTTCTAACCTTGATTATTGCTCAGATTCTTATTGAAGCACAAATAAGTTGCAGGGAGTTTAAAACTGGCAAACCTAGGAACAAGTGGGCGATACCATTCAAAGCTGCTGCCAGCAGCTTTGTTTACATATCTGTCTGGCTAACCAGCATCACTTGACAGAACTGGGTTAGGAAACAACCATATGTGTATTTAGCCTGGGAGCTCTGTCACAGATGGAGAACAGCAGCAGCCAGAAACAAAACCTCTTTTAGTTGTATTCACAGCATCACATCAACACTCTGGACCACAGCTCTTAAATCTTGTGATTTTCTTTTTATTATTATTTTTATGTTAAGTATGTCAGCTTGGATTGCATGAAATCGCATCTGCAGTGATGGGCTCACTGGATATAAAAGCCTGTTGGTGGCTTTTAGCTGCTGTCCAGCAAATGGAGTTCAAATGTTTTAAATCAAGTGCCTGAACCTGAAACTCTTCATTACTTGTTCTTGTTCCATTGAGCTGCTCTCCATCATGAATTTGTCAAAGTAACTCTTTAGTTAATGTCACAAATTTGTCACCAGAATGATTGTTTGGGGGGACACTTCATGATTATAAATGTAGCTTGCAAAGGATTAGAACAGCAGGGATGCCTTTAACTACTACCATATTTCATTGGAAGAGGAGTGCATTAGCAGGGAAGACTAATTGTTGCATGCCTCCATAGGCTGTCATTATGCCTTCATTTGTAGGTTTTAATTAGTAAAACTGCCATGGTGTGTGAAAGCAGCAGAACAGTAATGCTCTGATCAACAGCTATCTGGATATTGGGACAGGAAAATTATTTAAATTAAAAAACCAAACCAAACCCTCACCTTTCTTCAAAGCTGGTAAGCCTTATAAAATGTTGTTGCTGGTAGCAGTGTCCAAATTTTTACTCAGCCCACCATACAAAATGCTGCCATGGAGACTGGTGGGAACTTCTTCCTTTTGTTTCCTTAATATACTCAATGACTTGATTTTCAGGTAGCAGCTCTTACTGTCATCTTCTGACTGTTCCTCTGCTAACTAGGTAAAACATTTGGATTTGTATGAGGGATTGTTACAGCAACATTGTGCAAGCTTGCTGCAGAGATCAGTTTGAGTATAGTTTTTCCTTTTGCCTATTTACATCACAGTTCAGTGGTGGGAGAGATCTGCCTGTTGTGCCTGAAGGCATATGTGTCATCCATGCAGATGGCTTTTTAAAACACTTGCAATGATCTCGGGTTATTCATGGCACTAAGGTACATTGCTGGATGTTTCACTGTACTCAGAAGCAGCCTTCCACAGGGCTGTGTTGAAAGCCCCAGCAGTACCCAGGGCAGACTATTGCAGTCTTTGTGGCAGAGCTTCTGGATCCATTCCCCCTGATTGTTGTTGTGCTACCATGACCTTATCCAGCTGGGAAGTTGGTTTCAGTAGGCAGAGTGGGCAGCAGGTTATCTGGTTAAGTGTGGGGAAGACATCTGTATTGAAGGAGCTTTGGGTGTTTCCAGGGATAGAGCTGGATTGGTCTTGGAATAAGACTTCTTAGAGCTGAAAGCTTTTTTTTTTTTTTTTTTAAAAACTGTTCCTTGTTGAGAATACCATCTATGATATTCCTCCATGATTATATAGTCATAGGGATCTAAATGTTTCTGTTTGATTAACAGGTGACCTGATGGTTTTGTGCTCTTACTTCTGCTATTTGTCAAGTTATGCAGTCTTTCTTTCTTTAAATGTGGATAAACATTCCAGTCATGAAACAGGAAAATTATTCTGGCTGTGTAAATACTTTTGCTAATAACATGTCTTGTTAGTTTTTGTGAAAAAAGTATCATGTTAAAACTTTCAACTTTGGTGGTTATACCACAAAATTTACTATTAACTTTTGTATGCACCACTTCTAAAAAAGCTTTATATTGAAGCTGTGTTTCCTCATGGCCCACTTTCCAGTAGTGAACTTTTTAGGCATTATGCTGTAAGCTTGTGTATACATATACATTATAGTCATGTCCCATACCAGCCCCAGGTGTATTTGAAAATCCCTACCAGTTTCTTAAAAGATCTGCTGTTCACTGATATCTGGGATGATCTGTCAAAACACTGAGTTTTTCTGAAGGCTACTTGTTAATGTGCACTCTTTACTGGCTTCAGTCAGAGGATCTAACTTTAGGGTGCTGCAGAGATGCTCTGGGTCTGCTGAGCTTCTTAGACCTAGAAAAGAGAGGCCATAATTTAATCTTAAAACACTAATGGACAAGTTTGACAAGTTCTCTTTCACTGCTAGTGCTCCTCTAAGTATTAGAGTAAGGGATATGAAGTAAGACTAACAATGCACTCAAGACTTGTCTTAGTCCTGAAATTAATAGAAGCTGCTAATCAGTAGCTTGATGAAAAGATATTGTCAGTATCTGTCACACAGCAGAAAATAGTTAATATACTTCTCAAACAAAAAAAACTTTCAGGACTACAGATAAAAAAAGTCAAAGGAAAAATAGGGATAGAAAAATCTGCAGGGAGAGAAACTGGAACCTCTAGATGGTGTCTATGCACATATTTGTTCCTCCATGCAAATAGTGCTGGGTATGGTTGTGGTTCACTTGATGGACCTGCAGATACTTGGCAGAGATCTGAAAACCTGCTTGGTTATGTATGCTGACTGCTCCCAACTCACACCCACTTGTAGTATAAACCACAGCTTCCTTCTGGATATTGGCATCTGTTAAGCAAATGTATAATGTAAAAAATTGTTAGGAAATCAGACAGACAGTGAACCTCAATGTTTCCACATAGTATTTTAGTGATGAATATTTGGGATCCCTTGAGGTGTATAAGTGCTGCTTGAATGCCAACATCAACCTTTAGAATGTGTGAAAACTTGTTCTTGAATCCAAAACTGATTTCTGAAATTTAACTGTGTTTTATTTTGAGATTCTTTGGAGAATACAACAATCTCAGAAATATTGATTGGAAAAAATCTAATCTGCCTGTTGATGAGATCTAAGAAGAAAGATCAATTCATAAGGAAAAAAGATTTGCATTGGGAAATGCTTCATATCATGTTTGATATCAAGAACTAGATGGATATGAAAAGAGTTTAAGCTCTTGCACTGCATCATTGTATAGTGGTATAGACCTACTAAGAGCAACTGTAGAAATTCTGTCTGATGTAAAACATGCAAGTACTTGTTTCTGAGGCTTGTTTGATTAGAGAATATAGGCTGGAATACTTGTCTTGTATGCCTGCCTGGACACTTTTCACTACGTTTTCATGTGTCTTCTATTGGCTTCTTTTCCATAGAGACCTGACCACTCTAAGTCACTTTCTGCTATTCCTCTAGGAGGTTGTCAGCCCTCAGACTGGGTGAACATAAAATTGACTGTGAAGACCCCATATATTCTCTTAGGGAATTGGAGCAGGTGGCACCCTTAGCCTTTGAGAAAAGCTATGAAAAACCTGAAAAAGAATATCAAAGTTTCTAACATCTACAGATTTGAAGATTTTTGACCATAAGAAAATATTTTATCACTCCTGAATAAATTATATTGTGACATTAATATTGCTTTAAAACAAGACAAGCCTGTCCCTTTATGGCACTAACCTTTAATATCTGGCAGTTATCATTGACCACAAAAGATGCTGTGTCTAAGCAGTCCATGAAATATAAGTAAATGGAAGCCTGCCTTGGAGTGGAAATACTGGTTTTGCCGGCGGCTGTGGGTAGTTCCATCCCCAGATGTGTTTGGCAGATACTGACCTGGAGCTTGCATCCAAACTGTGGATGGGCATATCTGCCATGGATTCATATTCTTATTCTATGGCTACATTAAAAAAAAAGTTGGAGACAGCATGTGATGGCTGTAAGTTCTAAGCTGAATGGTGCACTGGTGGGGGAAGACTTATTTTCAACTTCATTAGTGTCATAAACTGACCCTTGGATCTTATGTTTGAGAATCTGAGTAGTACGAAGGTGTACTGACTGTGGTAGTAGCTTTTTAGGGATTAGTAAGACTACAAGTGTAACACAAAAGGCATGCAGGAAATGATTAGTGAGAAGTGTTGTGATAAGTTTGTATGAAGATGCTACTCTAAAAGTAAAGTCTTGCCTTCCTACAGCTGTCTTTTCTGACAGTAGACTCAAAATTGGCAAAAATGATTACAAGTGGCACCAGACTACCTCTGCTATCTAGTGGAACCACCAATGAAGATGTCACAAAGGTACCTGGGAACAGAGTTGTGGGGATGAACAAGCATTATAAGCAGTCCCTATGGAAAAAGGAAAAGCAGCTCTTTCTAGACATTGACAGCTGTTCCCTGTAGAAGTAGTGTTAATCCTCAGTTGATGTTATTTACTTCCTGAAACAGCTTGAAGAGGTTTCTCTGAAGGGATGCTATAAATATCTATGTATTGTCTAGGAATGGCTTGTCTGATGGATTTACTTGTTACCTGCTGTGATGCAACTATTCCATTCTGTACTCTGCTGCATAAAGATGACTCAGGGTTTTGCAAATAATAGGAATTTGGCGAGAGCAAGACTGAAAACTGGTGACAACATATGCTTGGGGGCAAATGTGCCCACTGGACTTAGAAGCTACAGAGACACTCAAAGATGACCTTTAATTTAGGCTAACACTGCAGAACTCATGTGGAGAGAGGGCTCCTCCATAAGGCATCTTGGGATAGTAGCCTTTGGGCTAAACTTAGTCTTTGTGAATACCAGCTTAGCTAAGGATTGAAACTCCAATGTAGGGACACAAAGGGAAGACTAATAGAGCCCAGTAGAAATTTTCTCATTATATTTTCATGGCCTTGAACTAGGAGAACAGAAGTGCAGGTTGCCTGGGAGCTACCTCCTAGTGTGGTTCGGAGAGGTTATCTCAGGTCTAAGGAAGATCATTGAAATAGTGATGAATATGGGTAGGTTCTTGATGCCATGCTCAGGAGATAAAGCAAAACTGAAGTAACTTTGAGCAAGAAGTAGGAGTTCTTGGAGAAGTGAGTTCTTTGCTTTTTTGTTGTTGTTTCATAAAATTATAGTATAAGTAGGAAAAGCCAGTGACATCCTTCAGTATTAGGACAACTTTAGGGGTAAGTGGTCTATGCAAATCTATTTAGTAGTGAACTTGTTAACTTTTCCTCTAGACACTTTGGGCATGTGTGGCTGTGCAGGAGGTGTTTGTCTCCAGGGACACTCTTGAAATCAGTCAGTTGGGACTACCAGAGTCTGGAGACAATGGTCTTCAATGAGATCCTGTGTACCCATGTGTTGTGCTGTTAGGGAAAGTTGATTATCCCAGTGTTGTTTCTGTTGTTGAATTGCTCCTAATACCACGGTGATGGGAGCATTATGAATGTCTATTTCTGCAGCCTGAACTTTGATATCTACCCAGCACCTTAAGAAAGGTCAAGGTTGCATAGCCAGTTGCTGCCTCTCTCCTGCACTAGTTTGGCTTCTGATTGCTTCTGTCTTAACTTGTGTTTGTAGTATGCAACAGAGGATGGACTTGTACACACAAATGATGCGGCCAGGACAGTGTCCAAAGAATGGATTTGCATTTAAAAGCCCCAGCAGTTAGACTTCCTTAGTGAAGGTAAGGTTAACAAACCCCAGGAGATAGGGTTTGTGGGTATCATAGTGTTTTATTCAGATAACCACCATACTCAACATAATTTGTCATTTGCTTCCCTGAGAAGGTGGCAACACTTTTCTGTGTCAGAATGTCACACTGCAATATGTAAAACCCTATGAAAGCCATAATTTAAAGGATTTTTAACTATTCCAATCATCTTAAGGACTGCTGCTTTGCATGTTTCCCAGGGCTTCGAATGCATGCTACTTCAAGCTTTAATACCAGTTACTGAGAGCTTGTCAAAAGCTTTCCAGAGCCAGCTTTCTCCGTGGAGCAAAATGTGGAGATGATGTTACTCTCTAGCAATGCACTAGGACAGGGTGTTGGTTAGACAGAATGAGCCACTTTCCTAGGTAACCACAGAATTCGGTGTCTAAGCTTCACACTGATGTAAAATTGCAGCAATGAAGTAGTTTGTATAATGGCAGCTACTCTCTTGCTTTTGTGAGCTTTCTGATCAGGCCACTTCAACCTTTGAAGTTTGGTTTACTTGATCTTCTCTACAGAAACAGTCAAAAGGTAAAGTCACCCAGAAAGCATTTGTGCAGAAAAATGCAAGTTGAACTGTAAAGCAGTGTATTGATGGACCATGTGACTTAACATGTTGTAGTCTCAGAGGAAGATATAGAAATGTATTTGCAAAAAAATGCTTCAAAGACCTCTAGTCTTTGAAAAACTATATAGTCAAAGAAGTGATTAGATTTTTTTTTTTGCCCCTTTCTTTCCTCTATTCCTTTTTTCAGCTTCACCTCTGAAAAATGGCAACAAAACTGTTTGGTTTCTCTAATTCTTCTGCTTTTGACACAGACAACTTAGCCCAGGGTGTAATCTACTTCTGGTCAAAATCTTTACCTGCAGCATCACCTCACTGTCATCTGTTCCAAGTGTGCTACTTTTTGCATGTGTAAAAGTGACTATCTTAGCTCATTTTCTAACAAGCTGGCCTTTGGCTGGATTGATAAAGGTAAATCCTATCCCTGCTCTGACAGTCAGAGCCATAATTAGCTGCTTAGTAGACTCCTGGCCTAAACTATCACTTCCCATCCATTTATTGTGTTGCCATCCAGTGACTAGGTCAGGAAGTTGATCCAGCTGGAAAAATTCATGGGGTTTGTCTTTGTCTGTTTTCAGCCAGTTTACAGCTTAGCAGTGCTGGTACCTGAGTTGAGCCAGAGAAGGTAGAAGTGGCCAAAGCAGGCACTGAGAAATAGTAATGGCATTGCCATGTTGGATTTGATTGTAAAGCTTTACCTCCAAAGGTAAAAGGTCATGTAACAGTGAATTCTGGTATACTCTTAGTGAGGCACTCAACACTTGAGTAAAAAATGTCATTTAAACAGTGTGTGTAGGTGAAGACTAAAGCTTTTGGTTCTTGTATAAAAATTTTGTATTTAAGAAATCAATAAATTAATATTTGATTTTATCATGGTGTTCAGTGACCTGCACAACTCTTTCATGCAGATTCCTCTACCCTTTCTGATGTTTTGAACAAACAAAGGAGCCTAGATGGAGATTTTTATTATGTTTCCAGCTTTACCACTTCTCAAGCCAATTGTGCTCGAGAGAAACCACCAGAACTCTGGAAGTGACCAGATGGATCTGTTACTGTTTTCAAGTTCATGCACAATTTTCAGACATGTGCACACAGACCACTAAACCCTTCACTTAGAGCACAGGTGCTGAAATCATGCAAGTTCTTGAGGGCTTTTTCTTGATAAAGAAAGTATTAAGCTGCTCTTAACACAAAAGTAGTTCAACCTGAACCTACAAAGTCTGATCTTTCATTCTTTGAAATAGCAAAAACGTATTTTTTATATAATTTTGCACACAGTTTAAAATTGTTCTTTTTAATTAAAGTGTTTTACAACCTCTAATTTTGCATTTGACATTTTAATAAAAAAATCTTGTATACATTTGTCTAATCTCAGCAAAAGAAGCCACTAAACTCTATATGCAGGCATATTTTGCACAGTGCAGAAATAATTAGGAATGTAAAATGGATTATCCAAGGGAAAAAAATGGTGTAACTTTGAAAAATATATGTGGGATGTTAAATGCTTTGTCTCTGATTCTTATCTTGTATGCTTTTCCTATGCACTCACTATTTATATTTTTAAGGGCTTACAGGAGTAGGCATTTTTAAGCTTTGATCACACAACATTCTCAGAAAATGAGAAATGCTGGTAACCTTTCTCTTTCTGGTCCTACTTTTATATTTCCACTTCATGTTCTCCCCACCTTTCTTGGTTTTTGACTGTCTTCTATGCAAGAAAAGTAATGTGACCTGTAGTTAAGATCCAGTGCCAGGTCTGCTTTGAGAGGGTCAGTCAGAGCTGGTAGTTTGAGCTTGGTCTCTCTGGACTATTGCAAGTAATTCAGCACCACAATTGTCACTCTTACCAAAGAAATCAGGTGCTGTACATGCTCTGAAATAACTGCTGTCTTTTACCAGCCCTGGGTCTCCCTGCCTACCCTGGGACTGAACTTCAGGCATGGGATTAGATCACTGCACCTTTCCGTGGCATTTATAGTCCTCATTTGTGCTGATGAAAGGGAGAGGGAAACTCTGAACTAAAGACATGTATAAGGCTAAAAGTGGCAAATTCAATAGGTTCTTTGGCACATTCAAAATAAGTATTGCAGAACTGAGGAATACAAGCACTTTAGGTAGGTGGTGCTATAGGAGTTTTTAGTTAACATGAACCTAAATCCACACCAGTGCCTTGGTATCCCTGAAAATAAGTACAAGGGATGAAAGACTAAAAGAGAGTGATGAGGTGACAAAATAGAAAAAGTCTTCCAGAAAAGGCAAGTGAATCTCATTTCTAATATCTAATTTAAAAAACTCAACCTTCCCCCCCCTTTAATTCTTCCATGTTTTCACCCTTCTCTTTCCTCACTGCAACCTTCCCCTGCTCACTACAGCTACACTAATCTAGATTTACATTTTATCTTGAAAAACTTCATACTGTTACAGTCTAAAGTATTTGACAAGGTGTTTTTTTTTTTTAAATTACTGTTCTGTAAACATGAGTACATTGAATGTGGTTAATTGAGGCAAAATACTTTTAAATTATATTTCCAACTTTTCCTTCTGAGAAAATGGTTCTGCCTTTAATTATGTAGCACAATTACAAATTAGTAGTTATGTATAAAGAAAATTAGCCTATATAAGCCACTAGGGAAGTGCTGGGGGAATAGAATTTTTGCCTATTAACTGTGCAGGAATATCTCAAGTGTGCAAATAAAGACAGACAATGAGGGGATGGGAAGCAGTAGGCCAGAAAAGGTTTGGAAATATAAATCATAAACTCAATAAAAAAATCACTAAATGGTTTTACAAAAACAAACTTTGTGTTGGGTTGCACAAATGGGTTTTTTGTTTGGGATGCCTTTGTATTTTTTCAAGTTTTCTCTACAGTGTAACTGTAAAACTTCAGCAAAAACTTATAACCAACAATATGCTCAAAAACTGCAGAGTGACGGGAGGCAATGAGAAAACAGCTCCCCTAGGCCTGCTGAAGGCACTAGCATTGCTTAGTTTGGTGAAAGGAGCCTGGGGAGAGCTAGGGGAATAGAGTATTAAAAATGTGGCTATGAAAAGAGAAGGAATAAGTACTTGCCATTGTACAAGGGACCAGGAGTGAGGATGGAGTTAGAGGAAAGGTTTAAGGGTTCAGAACAAACCTTCTCCTACCAGCAGTAGTTAAATACTGATCTGAACTGCCTGGAGAGGCTGCAGTCTCCACCCTGGTAATCTTTTGGGACTGGTGGGCCAAGTACTTATCAGAAATGGTACTGGTGTAACTGGTCCCACTGTCAGGCACAGAGGTGGGCAACATGTCCTCCTCAGATGTTCATCTTTGTGATGATGCTGCTTTTCTTCTTAGGACCCTGACCTCAGATATTATAGTTAGTTGTACATTTTAGTCCCCAATTCACATCATATATATTTTATTTTTCACAAGCTCTCTCATGTTTTAGGAATTTTTTTTATTCTGTGTTTTCAGAACTGAATCCTTTATATTCCTTTTCAATATGTCTCTGTTTAAATTCATTACAACATTAAATATCATTTAACCTGAACCTGAATAGAATATTATTTCCCAGTTATAATGTGTATATGGTTTAAAAGAAAACCGGAACTGTTTCCTTCAAAAGGGGGAAATGTGTATGCTTTCTTTTTGCAAAATTAATTGGCAAATCTCACAGCTTTACTATCCCTTAATACCTCCATTATCTCAGTTAGGCAGGTTCTCAGCTGGAGGCAATTTTATTTGTTTAAGCAGGAAAGCTTGAGACTCCATCGGTAAAGATGAAAGTCCAATTCCACAATGTAACTTTCTTGATGTTAAGAGTATTGATTGAACTTGAGATGTGAATCTATTGCCATGTGTTTGAATGTGTAAAGAACTTAGAATATGAAGGTAACTGGAATTAACCTAAAAAAAGGTGAAAATATATATTGTACTTCTATAAAGACTATATTTAAATTTATTGTGTTACATGGAGAAAGTTTTTCATTTTTTCTCTTTTTCTGTGCTCCCACCTCTGCCCTCTTCTGCTTTTCCCAGAGTCACCTCCTTTGCCTCTCTGGGGCTAGGATTAGAGTTGGGCTGTGCCCCTTACTGGGAGGGAAGTGGATGGAAGGGGACACAAAGCACCAGCCATCCTCTGCAAATGTCAAAGTGCTGCCCCAGGAGAGAGGATGATGAAGGGCAGGCATGGTCCACTCCCCAGCATTTTCCATCCAGACTATGTCCCTTTCTGGTGCTGTACTCAGGGAAGGAGCCTGTGTTTGCTGGGCTTATCACCCCCTTCAAACAACTGCTTATTTCAGCTTGTGCTCAGACAGGAATGGGTCAGCTTGTGGAGCCATACAACCTCCTTGTTTTGTTGTTTAATCGTTAATCCCTTGAATGGAGATGTAAACAACTGTGCTCACTTGTATCCTCACCCAGAAAGGAGCCAAGTGATCCTTTTACACACCCCGGGTCACAGATGGGCTACCTGGCAAACAAGTCTGGGCAGTCAGAGCTAGGGTAAGCAAGATGGGTTTGCCTTCACCCACTATTGCCACCTGCTTGGTTTGTGGAGCTGATGGAAGGTCACGCTGTACTAAAGAAAACAAAGGAAAAAATTTGTTTTCATGGTGTAAATGGAGAATGGTGATAAAAACTGTTCTCGCATATCATGTGGCAGTTCCTTGGTTTACTACCTGCATCTCCCCCGGGAATGTAGTTCTGGTCTGCTCTGGGAGCTCCTGCACCGAGACACTGCAGTAACAGTCACAGCAAAACCTGCTGAAAGGACATGCAGCCAAAGCATGCCTACAGAACCAAGCTGAAAAAACCAACAGTGACTGCACTGAGAAAAGTTATTAAATACCAATCCCCTTTCTTCAGTTACTTCTGCAAGAAATGTGGCTGCACACGTCAGCCTGGCTGGGCTCAAGGGCGATGATGAACTCCAGTAAGCCCTACCCTGACTGGCTCTCATTGCCTGTGAGAAACTGAAACAGAAATATCATACCATCTCACACCCAAACTTTGGGGTTTTTTTCAACTTTATCTCCTCAGTTAATGAAAGTTATCACTTCTGCCTACAAGATATACTCCTAATCATATCCTGGGGCCATGATTTCATAGTATGAGAGCATGTCCCTTTGAAAATCCCTTCTTCCTTACCAGCCATGTTTGCACCGAGCCCTGTGCCACCACACCTTGGGTCCTGGGCATAGCTCTGAGGCTTCATGGCATTCTTGGGCATAGAGAAGCAATGGAGATCTTTAACTACTCTATACCTGTCTATTACTGAACCCAGTTTGGAGCTGGATAAAAAGTTGTGGCTGCACGCACAAGAAGAGACAGGAATGAGCAGTGCAGAACCAAGGATCACCATCAACAACACAGGTCTGTCACTGGAGCATCACAGGCAATGAAACAGCCTGAGAAGGCCCAGGGGGAATTTGGGGCAGGCCAGCTGATGATAGCATTAGCACATCAAATCATCCCACATAGTCAAGACTTCCCACGATGGGCAAATGGGATGAAGAAGTCTTGTTGTTCCTCAGAGGAGAACTAAAATGCAGGAGTAGTTTGGACCTCAAAAGCTACAAGCTCTGTCTGCCCAAGCAATTAATGACTAATCTCATGCTGATTTGTAGGCCTGACTGGTAAAAAAAGAATGGACCTGGGCTCACCACACTCAGGGAGCCTGGAGGGGGAGTGCTGAGGCCCTGCTGTGAATTGCTGCTGGTGTTTGGGAGGTTTGGGCAGGAGCTCAGGCTGTATGAACTCAGCTGCAGTGAGATCCTTCATGGGGAGGGACAGAGGGAGAAAAGGACAGACGAGAGTCCTCTCTCACATGGCTTAAAGTCACGTTTAAATGCACTTAGCAGTGAGAGCCTACCACAATAGCACAGGAATGAAATGAGAATGTACAGAAATGAGTGCAGAGAAAATTAAAAATGGCCTACATTAATCAGCAAGCCTGGTTTGCTTTTTAGAGAGTTGCTACACATTGGTGCCTGCAGAGAGAATCTATCCATCATTGTATAAAGAAGCATCAGCAGCAGAATAGGATTTTGTGAGTGTTTGCTCTGAGATCTCTAACACCAGTTCCCAGGTCGTGTCCTTCCATGCACACGGGCAGCTGCATGGGCTGCTGCAATCCAGAGGCTGCTGGCTCTGTCTGTGCTGTCCGTGTGTCACTCCACCTGCTCCTCTGGCTTCCAGGAAACCATGGCTTTGCTCAGCTTCCAGTCTCAGCCCCTACATCAAAGCTGGCAGCAGGTTACAGAGGAAGGTGTCTGTGCAGCAAGCTCTCCAGCAGTCCCATCTTCCCGCAGGCAGCAGCAGCGTCACACATGAAAAGGTGCACAGCAGCACTTCACCTGCATTTTTAGGAGATTGATGTGTAACTTGGAGTGCAAGATTCAGGCCAAATACAGAACAAAACAGCCTGTGTATTAAAAAGTTTCAGCCCATGCAAGTATGCCTTCAGGTGAAGTGGGAAGGGATATAACATGGAAAAAATGTCACTTAAAAGCTATCACATAGCAAGCAGAAAGTGACAGAGTGACATTACTAAAGCACCCCACTGCTTGTGAGCCATCCCTGAAATACAGCTACAACCAGATGGGAAAAACTAGTGAGGTAGAGCTGAGACATGAGCTTTAACACTTGATTCTTTTTCTGACAGCGACTGCAAAAATAGTATGGAAAGGCATGACATGTTCATTATTTCTTTCTGACTTCAGGTTAAAAAGCAGCCTATGTTCAAGGAGACTGTACCCGAAGTTTCAAACCCAACCTGATCTTGAACTCTCAGGCAGGCTGGGTCTCCTTTCCATGCATGCAGCTGCTCTGCAGGTTCAATAACACCCTTGCTTCTGACTGTGCCTGATGAAGGCTTCTGACTGTGCAGGTCCCCTGGGCTACAACCACCCAGAATGCTCACGGGCTGTGGGAGCCCTTGGTCTGCAATGCCACTGGAGCATCACACAACATCACTGTGCATGTTCTTTCCCCTGCTGCTCTCCAAGCAGGATCAAAAAGGTATAACGAATTAAAAATAAATAGTGACAATGTAAAACTGGATGATGTGCATAGCTGTACACCTCAGGGCAGTAACAGCATATTTGAGGTCATTACTCAGATCTTCATCCTTTGTCAGGAGAAAAGAGGAAAACAATGCTTGGGAAAAAGCTGGGAGCCTCTGGCCTGTACAGCCACCCTATCTTCATGGGCAGCACCCTGCTGGGCAGAATCAAGCCACCCACCCAGCACTGTGTGGCAAGTGGGAAAAACTGCTTGAAACCAAGCTCTTGGCCACAAAGGGTTTGAGAATGAACTCCACTTCTGGCCTATTGTGCAGGTGATTCTCTTCACCTCCCAACTTACTAAAGACCTATGGGCTGTGACCAGATTTTTTGTTGATACAAGTAAGTAATTCTGCTATTGACATGTCTGTCTGTGGCACAGTGAGACCTGGCATTGCCTCCACCAGCTGAGGCTGTGGCCACAGAGAGCCCTTCCCAGATGGAGCCTGGTAGGTAGAAATACAAAAAAGCAGTGTCTTCCAAATCTCTCTCTGTATGTGCTCTGGGCTAAATGTACAGCAGCTGAACCAACTGGAAGGAAGGACATTTCTGGAATAATTAGATGAGCAGACTGAGGAACTAGATGCAAGAATAAAGAATAAAGAATAAAGAATAAAGAATAAAGAATAAAGAATAAAGAATAAAGAATAAAGAATAAAGAATAAATTCTCTCCAGAAGAGAGAATTTCAGAGCTGGGGGCTGTTTTGTGGATGGGCCACTTTCTCCTGCTCCTGTCTTGTGAGAAAACCACTATATTGTCTCTTGGCATGTAGGTGACTTGAGCTGACATCAGTGGTGATCATACCCTTGCACTGGAGGGGAAACTGAGCTTTCCTTGATGGCAGATGCTGGCTCTCCCCGCAGTGCACACCAGGATCACCTGACAAATCCCACCAGGGTGATGCACAACACACTTTGGGTACTGACAAATTTACAGAAAGCTGCTTAAGGTAGAAGGCAGCTGCACAGCAGCTGTAAAAGGTGCCTGCACATTCTTATTTTGTTATGTTCAACTCAGCTGAACTAGTAAGACGAAAGGCAATTTCAAAGCACCTTGCAGATTACCTTGTCCAAGAGCTTCTTAAAAGCTCACACAATTAAAGTGCATTTGATCTAAAAATACGGCATCAGTCGTGACAGTGTGTAATAGCTACAATGTTTAACCCAGGAGAATCAGCTCTGTTAAGTGTATCACCTTACAACTGCTGGCACCTGGGAATAGCGCCTGTGTTTCTGGGTCAGTCTTTCAGATCTCAGTTTGTCAGACTTAAAGGGACTGAACCTCTTTTACCTAAAACGTAGCAGCTCTCTCTGTACTGTGCACACCAGTAAATCTAATGGCCAGGAACAGTGCAACAAAAGTCACACGTGCAGATGGTGAGAGAGCCAGTGTCTGTTATTTAGACCATCCTGAAATCAGTCTCTGGCACCTCATTTCACTGCAATCTGTGTACTATGGAAGTGTTTCTGTTGCTGAGTGGTTTCTGTTTCAAACCTGACGGTGCTCACTCTGTACCTCCTGCCTCACCCTGCAGAGCTTACCCTGGTCCCAGGCTCTGGAGACTCTGAGACAGATCTGAGTCTGAGCAACCCCTGGTCTTAGGGAATCTGAGGTTCACTTTACTCTTTGCTAGCCTAGTGGCCTGACTCTTCTTAAGTTTAACACAAGATGGCTATGAGCATTATCTGTAAGCTCATATTAGAGAGAAAGTGCAAACAGCTTTTATCTTCACAAAGCCAGGCAGTGTGTCCCCCCACCGGCTTGAGGTCAACACAGTCTATCTGAGAGGTTAAAAACTAACAGTCTCTTATCTACAAAACCTCTTGCAATACAGAGACCTGAGGTATCTTGTTTTCTGGTTCTCAAGACAAAGACCGAGGCTTAGGTTGACACTTTAAAGTTTCATTTTGCCTGCTGGGAGTTTGCAGGGCTTCGTGTGTACCATCCGTGGCCAAACAGCCACATCACGGGCTGCTGTTATCGCAAAAGTGAAACCTGTTTAAACTGTCACCCTGCTATCGGGTATCCCAGCCCTGCTATATCCAAGGAGAAGCAGGTAGTCAGTTCAAGGGCTACAGCTGTTTGCTTGACAAATATTGATGATGTGGAGCAAGGAGTATTGAAACACTGCAAAAGGTCCTTAAAAATGTTCAGAGGATGAAAATTGCCGGCACTGTTGTGATTTTGAAGCTCAAATAATAAATGATTCAACAACTGTACAGTTACCATGGGGATGAATTCTCATTGAGCCTAAAATTACCAAGCTGCTGACACGGAGCTATTTTTAGTATCAGCAGATGTGTATCTTTAAGAACATCAGCACAGACCTACTACTGTGTGTTTGTGTATGCATGCCTGCTGTAATTGAGTTTTCTCATGCTAATAATAAAAGCAAAAATAAGTAAATGTCTGACCTCTGCAACAGACAATGCAGTGATTTAGGCTGGGGGTGGCAAGTGGAAGTTGCAATTAATACCTGATAAATAAAGCATGCAAAGAGGCCAGATTGCCGGTATGTAACCGAAGTAGTAAGCAGAGCCCGATCATTACTGTCAGCTAGCATGCTGCAGTAATGGAGCGTGGTTTTGGTGTCTGTGAGTGTCTAATGGGGAGCGCTCATCTGCCCTGTCAGAGCCCCACGACACAAGAACACGGAGGCTCGAAGCTGACACGAGCTGCTGGCATAGATCCTCAATCCCCATACTCAAAGACGGAGTTTGTGAGGGCTCTCCCTCTACTTCGCACTTGAGGGAGGTGCAAGGATAACCGTGCGAGGAGTCCCCAGCCGAGGCGGGGTGTGAATCGCTGCCGAGCCGCGACACAGCGCAGCCAGCGCGGAGCGGAGCGGAGAGGAGCGGTGCCGTGCGGAGCGGTGCCGTGCGGAGCGGAGCGGTGCGGAGAGGAGCGGTGCGGAGCGGAGAGGTGTGGTGCTGTGCTGTGCCGTGCCGTGCGGAGCGGTGCGAAGCGGAGCGGTGCGGAGAGGAGAGGAGCGGTGCGGAGAGGAGCGGAGCGGTGCGGAGCAGTGCGGAGAGGAGAGGAGCGGTGCGGAGCAGTGCGGAGAGGCGAGGAGTGGTGCGGTGCGGTGCGGAGAGGAGAGGAGCGGTGCGGAGAGGAGCGGAGCGGTGCGGAGCAGTGCGGAGAGGAGAGGAGCGGAGCGGTGCCGTGCGGTGCGGTGCAGTGCGGAGCGGTGCGGTGCGGTGCGGAGCCGCGGAGCGCTCACTCACCCCGTGCTGACTCACCGCCAGCTGAGGAGCGGAAAGGCTCCTGCACCGCTGACTTCCATCGAGTTTTCCTCATTAACTCTAATAGGACGGCCTTTTTTTTTTTTTTTTTTTTTTTTTTATAGCCTCATTTTGCTGAGGGAGAGGCCGGAGGGTGGCTATAATGACATCTCGTTTGGTGATAAAAGGATTAGTTTGGTTTTGCCAAACATGTAGCAGGATAAATGTATCTCTGCTCGCCTCTTGGCACGCCAGTGCAGTACATAGACATGCAAAAGGAGTTTGCTAGCAAACCAGCCAAGCAAAAATCAAAAGTAGTTCGTTGCAGCAGGATAGGATAACGGGTATTACAGGAGACAGTTCAGCAGTTTTGTTAAAAAAACCAAACAAGCTCCTCTCGTTTCTGGAAGGCAGGGATGGAGACAAAGGAGAAGAGGGCTGTGGTGGTTCAGAGCAGGCAGCAGTGCTTCTGCCTGCACTGCCATGTGAGGGCCTGGTCACGACTCCCACTGAGAGCAACAGAGAATAATGGCATTTTAGATAAGAGAGAGGAGAAGAATTATGGATCAAGAAAAGCCCTTGTGCCGAGACACATTTGGAAAAAAAAAGTGAAATGTCTACCCCAGAGCAAATTATGCAATGGGCCTGATTAAACCATCCATCATTCCCCATTTTGATACTTAATTGGGAAAGAATGGTTAGCTCCTCAGAGCTGGCTCTTGGAGATGTGTTGGCCATATACACTCCACTCTGGGAGCGTATGTGCATCTGTTACAAACGTCTGACTCTGCTAAGAAATACCACAGTGTTCTGCCACCGTACAAAACTCCACACATACACTCTCTTTTTTTTACTAAATATTTGAACTTATATAACTGAAACCTTGGAGGAGTTTGGTTTGACTTCGAAGAAGCCATCCCTATGGAAGCTAGCCAACTAATATTGCAGGTGAGATTTAGAAATGCTGTCATTCAGAAAAGCTGAACAACTTGCCTGTGCTGTTGGAGATTACAGTGAGAGCTTCAGGACATCTGAACAGCTGAACTGCCTGGGTTGGCCATGCCCTGTTAAGATCATACATGTGGGCTTTCTTATGAGTTTCCTAATGCCCTTGCCAAAAGAAGATGGTATGTGCTGGGGAGCAGAGATGTACAGGGCACACTGATATGTCTGAAAGGTGGTCTCAGGCTCATGGCTTATCTGAAGCAAAGGATGTGAATTTAATTATGTACCAAACAGAAATTTGACTTCACATTCAATTTTCATCTTGAACAACCAAAATTGCAGCGATTTTGTTGTCCAGGCACAGTGATCAGAAACACCCACACAGGCACCAGCGTAGAACAATTTCTGAGAAACCACTGGTACACAGGAAACTGCTTCCTGATACAGAAGATGGTGTCAGTTCTTGCCAAGTCCCAAGGCACTGGGTTTACTGAGACAAGAGCTGCCACTATGAACACAATCCTAAGAACACAGGGGACTGGAGATCCAGGAAAAGGCTTTTGTCTTGGCCTCTTAGGAATAACCCTTGCCCTTGGGCACACACGAACATCGCACTGGTTTGTTTCCTCTAAAGTCCAAAGGTATGATCCAAATGATCCAGATGTGAGCCATGGAGGAAAGTAAGAATGCCCAAACCACAAAGATGACATCTGCTATCCTTTCTGTCTTTTTTGTCTGTCCTTCCTACTGCTAGAGGAGAAAGTGCATGTGTCTTCCTGAGCAGTATCAGCTGAACAGTGGACGTTCTCCCTAGCTGAGCAATTGGTGCCGGGGGGAAGGATGCTATTGCTTTTGAAACCTCATAGATTTCAGTGAGAAATACCAGAATCTAGACATAGAAGAAACTGAGGAGAATTGTCTTTTCAATCATAGAACCCTAAATGAGAGTAGTAGTCAGAGTGAATGAACCTATGGCAGGAAAGAGCCTTGAAATTACATGTTTGCTAAGGACTACATTCACATAGCCTGGATTCCTTATTCCTAGTTGAGATTTAGGGAAACGCTGGGTGAATTCCAATGTACTGCATTAGAAAGAAATATTTTCTGCAAGCAAATGTGCTAACTTTGTGGGATCATAGGATAATTCAAGTCAGAAGAATATCTCAAGAGATCTCAAGTCCAGAAACCTGTCCAAAGCAGGGACAGCTCTGAAGTCAGACTATGCTACTCTGTGTTTTCTCCACTCTAATCAAACCCACCAAGGAGAGAGAGACTACAAGCTCTGGGCAACCTGTTCCAATATCTGTCTCTCTTAATGGGAAAGAGGTTTATCCTTATATCCAGGTCATAAGGATGTGGTAAATTATATAATCAGCTTTAATGTGTCCCAGAGACATTACCAAATACAGTGTGAGTGTTAACAACTGAGTAACAGCAGCTATTCAAGGGAAGCTGTTGATGCCGGGAACACCCAGGGCCATGAATTTCAGCTGTGAGCTATAAATGACAACGTAAGTGCTGAAGTCTTTGGTACCAACAAAATTTTGTTATCTTTGCTGAATGCGCAGTCAAAAGAGCAGCAAGCCAATAGATATCACTTATACTTAATTTTGTTCACTGTGATAAGGGTCAAAGTTCAGTAGCAACTAACTTAAACAAAGAAAAAAGAAAAAGGCAAGTTGAAGAGGAAGGTGTAGCTGCTACAACTCCAGTGCTTTCAAAATCACTTTGCAACAACCAAGGAGTCAATAACCACACAGGCTGTTTTATAGCCACAACTGTAGAAATCAGACTGGGCAGTGCTGTACTTCTCCCACTTCCCCACAGAGGCTGAGACTTCTAAGTGGAGCATTACACAAAAGGTTCAGATCTCAAGTGCTGGGATGTTGAGGAGTACTGATGCAGGGCAAGCCCCCAAAATATGTCTGTCCTGCCACCTGTCCTGCAAACCAGCAATCCCAGAGTCAATCAGTGACAGGAAAAGGTAAAATCCCAGCAAGACCCAGGCCAACCTCACAACAGACCAGAAGGAACAGTCAGTGCTGCCCACAGTCAGTGCCCACATTTCCACCCTTTTGTATGTAGTCAGGGATAGCTATTCAAGCCTGTCTTAGTTTTCTCTGCCATATAACTGCTTTTTGCCATCAGGAAGTTTGTTTCTACCTACAGTTCTCCAAATGGGTCTCTAACAGTCTTTCCTTTCATGATGGGGCTCCACCATCTGCTGTCAAAGTTTCAGTAACCTCCTTCTCTAGGAGTTAGTAAGGGGACCTGAAGCTTATTTACCTTTTTGGGTTTCAGTGTAGATCTTTTGATCTAGAGTGTCAAAAAGAGTTTTTCCCTAGAGTTGTTCCCACCTTTGTGCTGGTTCAAATCTCACCTCTGTGCAGTGTTTTCTCATCTTCTGTTTCTCTTCCTGGTCAGCTCCAATGTGTTCTGAGGAGTCTTTCATGCAGAGCCTGACTTGCAGTCCCACATCCATCTCCGGAGGCGGCTTCCACAGGAAACTTCCATTCCTACTCTTTGATTGTCAGCCCTCAGCACTAAATGCAGAAGCCAAAGCAGTCAGGTTTGATGGGCTGGCCAGCCTGTCTGCTTTTCAGAGGGAGAACCTTGCTCCCTGACCATGTTGATCACTCTCCCACCACCATGCACAGAAGGCAGCTTTGAATCTGAGCAGACACAGGCCATACAGCAGGGCAGCTCTCCTGGCTCAGAAAGCACTGGACCACCCATAACTCATGCAGAGCTATCAGGAAAATCAGCTGCAACCATGGCTAAAGCTCCAAAATCCAATAGCATGGATGGGACTCTAACCAAGAAGGAGCCAAACTGCCAGACACCAGGACAAGAGTTGCTGGGGGCGATTCCACCACACAGCAGGGGATATGAAGCAGCTGACTGGCATCCAAGATATTGAGATACCCAGAGCTCAGGTCTTACCTGGTATGACAGTCCCTACAGTTTTAAAGGTTTACTTATGTGGGAGGGGGCTTTGCTCTGCTCTGCTCTCCTCTCCTGATACCTGGAGTACTAAAGAGGGCCTACAAGAAGGCTGGAGAGGGACTTTTGACCAGGGTGTGGGTGTGTAATAATAGGACAAGAGGGAATGGCTTTTTCTTTGTTGTGAGGGTAGTGAGACACCGGAACAGGTTCCCCAGGAAAAATGTGGATGCCCCATCCCCAAAAGTATTCAAGTCTAGGTTGGATGGGGCTTTGAGCAGTCTGATCTAGTGGAAAGTGTCCCTGCCCATGGCAGGTTGATCTTAAAGGCCCCTTCCAAACCATTCTGTGATTCTGTGACTATCACTTACAAAAGATCACATTTAGTGTCAATTTATTAATCTCCTCTGTTGATTCACAAGAGCTTAAATAAACTGAATGACTTGTGAGGTTGAAATTACTCATGGAAAATCAGTACTCTATTTAGTTTTACCATTCAAGTTAACTTCCCCTCTCCAATTTAAAACTTTCTAAAGTTTATGAACTTAAAAGTAGTGCCTCCTGGATAACACAATTTCAACTTCTATGTGTCTGCAACCAGATTTTAAATTACTGAAGCCAAAATAATTGAGATTTTAATAACAGATAAGCTAAATCCATTGCAATAATAAGACAGATCTGTATTATGCTGGCTGCAAACAAGTCACTCCTGCACGAAGACATTCTTCAAAGAGTTATTCAGCATTGATATATACCTTACAATAAGGATTTTTATTTTGTTTAGGAAGAAGAAGGTAAACCAAAATCCATTTGAAATTCTTTTTCTTACAATAATTTGGTAGTTCTGGTAGGGTTTGATCTGCTTTTTCTAAGATAGGGCCTGTTCAGGAGCAGCAAGCCAAAACACATGCAGACATAGGCAGTATTACACTAAAACACCTTTGCCTTAACTTTTACAAGACAAAAAGCAGAACCATATTCTTCCATAGATTTTACTATATTTTTTTCTTGAAAATTTAGTTTTAAATCAAATTAATAGCACATGTCCTTTTTATAAGTCTATATTTATTCTTAGTGTCAATAAAACATCTGCACATTTGACCCTGAACACAAGTACTATTTCAGCAAGTCACATTTGATCCATGCTTGTGTGTGCACATGCACAGCACCCAGGCTGAGCATTTTTGCACTTTAGCCCCAAAGCATCTTTGTTTCACTGCAGATTGGAGAACAGGATTGGCACAAACCAAACATGCTGTGAAAGGCTCCCCAGGAAAACAAGGGGAAAAATTAACACAGGGGCCCGGGATCACTTCTAAATGCCTACTGAGGGAGGCAGTTTGATTTCCAGAGATTCTTGACATCTGTGGCCTCTCTTAAAAAAAATAAAAGCCAAGTAGGAGAAAAACCAGAAGGAGAGATCTATACAAGTACAGATCTGGAAATTTATGTTTATTATTTCCATCCTGCTACCAGTCTGGTATGCTTCAGGCTGACTTACACCTTTTTAATGGGAATAAGTTTTCTGTGTCCTGTGATCCAGAATCCAGCCATAGCTCAGGTCAGAGCTGACAGCAGCTGAGGAAGTTTGCATTGGAGGCATTGGAGGAAAGCAGCTGTCAAAGCAGCCTGGTGAAAACTAACAACAGAGCAGAACAGCAAGATGGAAAACATAACTGTCTGGTTTTTTACCTTCCAAAACAATGCAGAGATGAGATATCACACCAGTGGGGCATACCCGTGCACTGGCAGATAGATATTGCCAGAACAGCAACTGCTAATGCTGCCTGCTGACAACAGGAGAGGATTAGGGATCCCCCCATCTCCATTCCGCAGAGAAGCTGGGGATGTACATACATGCATTCAGGCACCTGCTTCAACCCTGTGTAGTTTTCTCTGGAACACTAAGTTAGTCTTGTAAACAAGAAAAGGCATTGCAATGTGGATTTAAGAACACTAATAACCAAAATTTGCACTTTAACTGTGAGCCCATGCTTCTGTAGCTTTAAGCCTTGAAACTAGGACAATTGTCGTGATGCGGATAGAATAAGCCCCAATCTCTTATGGTAAAATGCTTAGAGCAGTAAATATTTACTATTAAGCCAGCCAGGATCCATTTCCTCTAATTAAAACGTTTTTATCCTGGTGCTGTTTCATCCCTTACCACCAAACGAAAAATGTTTTAAGTCAGCACTGCAACTGAAAGTAATCCCATTGAACTGGAAGACTACAACTTCCCTGGACTGCAAAATAATCAGAGATCATCTCCTGAGGGGCAGCTGATGATACAAGCCCCCTACTGTGCCAGGGAGTGTGAAGTTCCTTGGATAAGGACTGAAGTACCTACATGGGAGAAAAATGAAAGCAGGTCCATTTATTCTCAAATTTACCACTTGGCTTCCAAGCTCAAAGTTCCAGCAGGATTTTTTTTTCCCCTAGCTTTAAAATTGTTGCTGCTATAAGATATGAAGTTGGGGTTGGAATTTAATATATTAAACTTCTTCATATATCTCGGGAACTTACAGCCTATCCTTAGCACCTCTTCATGAATGGCGTCCTGCCAAGTCAGTAATTACAAGGAGGACACGACAGAGAGACAAGGTGTTTTTTACAATTTCTTTTGATTGCTCATGTCCTACCTGATGCCTGCAGTGATGAAGAGCACCCTTAGCTGGCTGTATTACTCCACCAGACACCACTATATTATATAATGGGGAGCAAAAATAATACAATTTAAATACAGGATATTGCATAAGGAACAGCTAATGCTGCACGCCTCTGAATTTATGGTGCCTGATTTCCTGTAGCTTCCTCTGCTGTGGAGTTTAGTGTTTACTAATGTGGCTTGGGCACACTGCAGCCTTCCTCTCTCTATGGGCACCAATTCTTTCCCAGCAGCTGCCTTTTGCCAAGGAAATTGCATAATGGCAGTTCTGCAGCTTTGACAAAGGTGACTGAGGTTAGTCACACAGCTAAAACATAATTTTTGGAAGAGAAAAAGTGAACCAAACTCATTGACTCAGGAAATTAGTTTGCTGATGTAATTTTTGTGTCTCCTCAAAGGCATTTATGTAGTCATTGTATCACTTAAAGTGGTATTTCCCAGCTACTTCCAAAAAAACTACCAGTAACAAGAAACCAAACCAAACAACAATAACAAAAAAAAAAAACCAAACCAGGAGGAAATTCAATAGAAGTTGAAAACAATTTTTCTGTTAACTTCATCTATTCATTTCACTGCAGCTAGGATTTCTCTGATTTCTGCCCTATGCTGTACAAACTGAAGATGAAGGACACTTGTAACTTGACCTCCAACTCACACTGCAAGGTTTGTAAGGAGTTAACCAGATCATGGCCACCAAGTGACTGAGCTACAATATTTGAAAGTCAAGTGAAAAAGCACATCAAAAGCATCCACCAAAAAGTAACTGAAGAGAATAAAGCTACTTAATATTAGGAAGAGTAATATGACATGGACAAAAGATGTAAAGGTGAAATTCTTCAACCACAAGCTGAAAAAAATTAGCCAGCTGCCTGGCTAAGGCAGGGAATGCAGGATGAAGAGATGAAAATTTTGGGGCCAGGGACTAGGAGGGAATGAAAAATCTTTTTTTATATGGAAATGGAGGAGAATTCGCCAACACTGGGACTGGCTTCATCTGACCAGAACTAAATTGTGCATTAACCAGCATACATACCTCTTCTCCCTTATGCCTTCCATGAGATGTGCTTACTATTTGCTTGAAAGGCTTTTCAACCTCATTTTAAGGACTTAGGGTGAAGTCCCTACTTTCCCACCATGTTTATCATACCAAGTACCATGCCAACATAATTTTACAGTAGATTCTAAGTGCTGGTACAATACACAGTAGTGAGCTACAAGGGAGATGGGTCACACGAGGGAAATAGCAGACAAAAATCATTATACCTGCCAGACTTCTGGCTAAATTGAGTTACTTTTAAGAGCTCAGGGAACATGGGACTACAAAGAACAAGATACAACTAGGATGCAAAGCTGAGTTTTGGGCAGTCAGGAATACAGTTGTCATATAGAGAAAATTCAGGAGGAGTTAAGCAGCAATGTAGACTACTAATGAAAAATCTGTGGTAGCCCAGTGCCATGCTAGTCCAACACTACAGAGGCACATTGAAAGATGAGGTTGTGAGCCTTCAGTGCATTTGTTTACAATATTATTTAAAATCAAGTTGAACTTCAAAACATAGTCATTATATAATATTAATGAAATTAGATTTCTTCCCTTGTGCATTGAAATGTTACTTATTACAAAAATCTAAATGATTTACTTTCAGTTATACAGCTCATGTCATCCACTGTAAAATCTGTGTGTTTTGAACAATTTTTCTTCTTCACAGTATGGGGGGAAAAAAAAGAGCTAAAACCTAGCTAAATGCCTATCAAGAAAACATGATTTTATCCCAAATTTAAATCTGTAAGTAAACTTGTATTTTCACTCATGAATGAAGAAAGCTTAAGCATACTGTGAAGGCCATATGTATTTCCATTTTGCTTCTCTAGAAACCAACAATTGGTATTTGAGGACTGGCACAGACAAAATACTAAAGAAACTTCACCTCCGAAACACAGATACATAAAACTTAGAAAAATTATTATTTCCCAGGTCAACACTTTTTATCTTGTTTGGGAAACAAAGCAGATGATGACTTTTATATCACAGTTTGTATGCTTGCATAGTGTAGCACAAGGCAAAGAAAAGGAGAATTTGCAACTAATCAACGGAAACCTTCTGGCAATACTTCAATTGGCCCAACATCTTTTAAAATGTGTCTTCCAAAACCAAAATGAGCCAAGTTTGATCCTTATGAAGGAGCGACACGTTCTGAGTGACATTTTGAAGACAAAGACTTATATGGAAGATGTAATTGACGAAGACGTGTCAGTGAGTTATGCAAGTTATCTGAAACAAGGGCCAAAATCCCTTTTACTGAATCATCACACAGTCTGCATAACGCTTAGCTTACTATAACCCTGTCCATATATACATCTCCCAGCCTTGCACAAAGGAGAAAGCAAAAGCTATTTTAGAAGCAATTTAGGAAGCTTAAAAACCAGCTAGTCACAGTGAAATTTATTAGCATCTTTTCTACGCCTCACTTCAACTGCCACTTTATTGAAAAGTGTTATTCTAGTAAAATCCTTAAAAGGAATGTCTCGAGGCTTTCAATGACTACAAAGAACACTTGTAAAGTTAGCTGTTCTCATTAGTATACAGGGGCTAGGGTTTGGTGAGGAGGGGGGAGGGAAAGGAGATGTAAAATCGATGCATAATTATCAGTGGCAAAAAGTTCAAGTCAAACTCGCCAGCTTTCAGAATTCCAGCTGACCCCCACCCATATACTTTTAACCTTAGTTAACTATTCAGACTCCGCCAGCTATGCCCAGCTTTTAGCTTGTTTCCTCCAGCTTTTTTAGTAATTAAACTACTTATGCCAGGGTTCAAATTCAGCATCTGCACAGCAAATACCTATCTCCCTGAGCACCTAAAGGACAAATACAGGAGTAACTAGTTCTTCATTTGTGGCTAGTGGTTATATTCTTTGTATCTACTATTGAACTATTTTTTCCTGGAGAAAGAAAGAAAAAAACAGGAAAATTGCAAATAAAAATTCATTTGAAGGATAACCTACACAGTACATCATTGTAGTAGAGAGCAAGAACTAATGGCAGATCCAAATCTTTTCCAAGTTGTGCAAAATGCCACGAAAGCAGCCCAAGTTATGAGAAAAAGGACTTCAGATGTTAGTAATTAAGGAGGTTCTAAAATGCATTGAACTTCTTTCTTTGCATTTTACATGCTTTGATATGGAAAAATTGCATTCAACTTATAAATTAGTCAAGATAAAAAGCTAATAATAACATCACATACTGGTCCTAATGCAGGAGGAATTCAGTGAGACATCATAAAAACCTTCAGCATCAGTTTCTAGTAGCAGCTGTGGCAGAGAAAGAAATCTAAAATATTTTGTGGATTTAATGTATTCATGAAAGAACTAATCACACAAGTAAACGTAGCTGCTCAAATTGCTCTCTTGGACAAAGGCAAACATCTTCCATTTTCTTTCATGTGGGATTGCTACCTTCTTCAAAGGAGAAGCTTTTACCTCAAATTGAGTGGGGGTTGGGAGATTGTTAAGCTCCAGTCTGTCTGATGTGTTCAGTTCTGATCTTGAAGCTCAATGACTCCTAAAAACCCAACATAGGATTTTACAAAGGAAGATATTCAAAATAGGTATTGGAACTTAATGATCACCATCGAATTATCAAATTCTGGTTTACATATTTTAATTTTTTTTATTACTGTCTAGACCTCTTTCCTAGAGTCTTTTTTCACCCTCTATCCTCAGATAAAGAAAAAAAAAAAAAAAAATCAAAACAACCCAAACAAGTGACCAAACAAGCCATGTTCCTACCCCAGTCCAAAATACCTTATTTTTGTTTCAGTATGATTTGACTTGTAAATTCCAACAGCCACATTCTCGGCTGCTCGAAGGGGCGTCTCACAGCTTACAAATGAACGCTGCTGGCAAACAAAGGGGCTCAGTTGCATCTCCGTGCATTAATAACCGGTGTCCCACTGCATCAGACTATGCGGATTGTTGTGGGGATTTTTTTTTTTCCTCGCAAAATGGAGATCTTACAACTGAAAGAAGATCAAGGGGAAACGTGCCTACACAGTTTTGTTCTCATGAACCAGAATTCATTTCCTCTTAACAATGAGACACAGACCCAAAAATAAAAACAAGACCACGTTTATTCAATACAGACAGGTTAATTAAGACAGTAAGTCCTGTAAATCAGGAACACATTTCAAACGCTCCGGTACGAAGTGCATATATTTAAAATCAACAGCTGCATCTTGTACTTGAGCCATTGAGTTTGTCGGGGAAGGGTGGATTCAGGGTTTTTCTTTTTGGTAGAAAAAACTTGTTTCGGCTACCTTATGTGAACAATGCATCTCAGGCTCCATTCACTCATTTGTTGTAAGTCCAGCTGCCTTCCAGCTTTGATATTCACATTTTTTAAAACTGTTTCATACAGTCACAACGAGAAATAATAACAATAAACGTTAAAATAACAACAAATAAACCCCCAACGAAAAACCAAACCAGTCCGGGAGGGGAAAGGAAACACCTCCCGCCGGGGTCAGCGAGGATTATTGCAAATGGCTCCTGGGAGACGGAGGAGCTCGGCGGCAGCGGGGGACCGGCGGCGGGGGGGCCCGCGGCCCCGGCCGGGCTGCCCCGGCGGGGGGAGGAGAAGGAGGAGCTCCCGGGGAAGGCAGAGCAGGGAGGGGGGACAACAACAGCCCGGGGCGGGCGGCGAGCGCGGCCTCGCCGGCTGCGGCTGCACGGGGTCCGCGCCGCGGGTGACCTTGGGGCGGGGGGGTTCGGGCACCTTTCCCGCCGGAACCGGCCCCGGCCCGGGGGGCCCCGCCGCCGGGACACACTTACATCGTGGCGGAGCCCGCACCGCGCTCCCGCAGCACGCCCGGCGGGGGCTCCGCCGCCGCCAGCGGCCGCGCTCCTTCGCCCCGGTCACCGCCGCCGCTCGTCCCCGCCGGCTACTGCAGGGGCTGCACCGCCGCCGCCGCCGCCTCGCCGTCCGCGCCGCCGCTCCCCGCCGAGGCGCTGCCGCTGGAGGCCGCGGATGCCGCTGCTGCCGCCGCCGCCGCCGCCAGCTGCAGCCGCCGGACGGCTTCTTTGATGAGGTTGCCGGAAAGGATGAGCTGCTGCAGAAGCCGGTGCGGGTCCTCCTCCTCCGCCGGCCCGTCGCCCGGCCCCGGTGGAGGCTGCTTCCTCCGGCGGGCGGCGCTCCGCAGCCAGCCCCGTCCGCACAGCTGCTTGGTCACCCGCTGCTGGCCGCTCCGGTCCGGCCGCGGAGCCTCAACGTGTTGCGAGTGAGCTTGCGACGGCGCCGGTCCCCGGGGCGCCAGCAGCCCGGCCCCGGCCGCGCCGCCGCTGCAGCACCGCGGTGAGTAGGGGGCGGCGCGGTCGCGGGCGCTGCCCGGCCCCAGGTGCTTGGGGGCGCGGGCCGGCGGCGGCGGCGCCCGCTGGGCGCTCAGCTGCAGCACCTCGCCCAGCTTGGCCACTAGCGCGTCCACCTCCTTGGAGCTCGCCTGTCCCACGGCGACCGGGCGCTCCAGCAGCAGGAAGCGCTCGCCCGGGCGGCACGGCATCTCTGCCGGGTCCCCGCCGTGCCGCAGCCGCCGCAGCGGGACCGGGGCCGCCGCCCGCCCGCCGCCCCGCGCGCGCGCGAGCACACGCGGCTCCGGCGCTGCGGTCGCGGCTGGAGCTCGGCCCGCTGGCGTTGGTTTGTAAACAATGGGTGACGCGCGCGCCCGGGCGCCTCCCACTGCGCCGGCCGGGGGGGGGAGGGGGACGGCTCTCCGGACCAACCGCTCGCCGGCCGCTCTCGGGGCCGGCGCTCCGCGCGAGGAGGGCTCGGATAACAGCGCGGGGGCGGCTTCCGCCGCTGGGCGACGCCGGCCGGGCGAGGCCGCCCCGCGACCACCGAGCCCGACGCTCCCTGTTCTGTCCCCTTTCCCCCCCGTCTGCGCGCCGCGTGGACCGGCCCGCTTTCAAACCCCGCACCTCGGGTCTCGGGGGCGGGGCCGAGGTGATTGGCAGGAGGGGGCGGGGCGGGCGGCGCGGCGCGGCGGAGGGTCCCGCACCGCCCCGTCGCCTCGGGACGATCGCTTGGAGGGGGCACGGGGACAGCAGGGAGGGCGAGCGGCGGCCGGTGGCCGCCCCGTGACCGCCCGGTGACCGCTCGGTGACCGCCCGGTGACCGCCCGGCCGGTGCCGCTCCCGCCCTGCCGTTAACGGCCCGCGGGGCGCCGGTGCGGGCGCGCGCCGGAGCCCGAGAGCGCCCGGCGGTTGCGCGCGTGCGGCTCTCCCGCAGCACCGGGCACCCGGGAGCGGGAGCTGGCGCTTCCCGGCGGAGCGCCCGGCCCGCACCGGCCTCTCCGGGATTGCGATTGCGTTGCGATCCCCGTCAGCCAGCGCCGTCTCCCGCAGGGCTCCGTGCTGGGATCGCGGTGCGTTCGTACCGCAGCGCCCGGCTCCGACCGCCCGGTTCGCACTCGGCGGTCGGCTTTGCTGCGCCCGCACCCGGCAGCGCATTAGTTTGGGGTTTAATTCCTTGACATGGAAATGCCTTAGGAGCCTCATTTTGCATCACTAGAATTAGCAGACGTGAAGTAACTCAGTGCAGGTGCTCTGTCGGGATTTCTCTCAGCCTGCGGTTTATTTCACCTCCTGCATCAAGGCTCTGCCCTGTCACTTCATGGCTCAGTCCCATTCCTTCCCTTGTTTCTGTCACTTCACCATTCAAGTAGGTGCTGAAATTTCTATGGTGAGCCTTAAATAAGGTTTTCTGGGTGTTGGTACTCTGGGGCCATAGTCCAGAACACGCTTATTTCACGTGACAGGGCTCCGCTGGGAACAGCTTGTAAAGTGTAAGTTGCTCATACACATAACTGCTCTCACCACTGTACCCTTGATTAATCAGTAAGCGATTGGTAAAGGAGAGGGCATGTCCTTCAGTCCTTCGGTTTGTCCTCATGTTCTCCTGAGCTACTTCCACTTGCTGTACAGAGCAAGAGAGCCTGTGCATAAGTGCACGTGTTTCTGAACATGCCTGCTGTATACACATGGTACTAGTGTGCACACCAGCCTAGGTGTCCAAACCCATTACTACATCCCCTGTCTGGATTTATATGAACTGGGCATAAATCATGCTACCTAATTGCATATTATTTATTCATGTGCATACTTAACGTACCAATACTTTTTTATTTTCAGCACCTTTTTAACTTGTCAATTAAAACTCAGATCACATTTTTCTACAGAGGATGAAAAAGTGAGATTTTGTTGCCCCTTGCCTGCTCCCAAATATTTTTAAGAAAACACTTTCACCCTTATTCCTTATTTATACGATATCTATTCAAAGGCAATAGAAGCAGGCCTACATAGATGCAGTGGATGGATCTACTTCAAGGGAGATCTATATTCAGATCACTTTGGAGTAGGTAATCTGCTGTTCTATACAAGCAAAACTGCAATAAACCAGTACAGTTTATTCCAGTCTTTTCTTCTCCCACAAAAGCAAAATAAGCTCTACCAGCAAAAGCTCAGTGCTGCTTGTGATTACATCTACACCTGGGGCTTTCATGAGCCCGGGAATGATAATCACAAATCGTGCTTCACTGCATCCCTAACCAACTGCAATGCTGGGAAAAGCTTGAAGGATCATGCAGATCAGTGCCACAGATAGGGAGCTCAGAGCACAGTCATTAGCAGAATCCTGATGTCCTCAGATCTTTTTAAATGCAAAATTTCAGTGATGACTGGTTCACAATGGACTGGTATTTGCTGAGGGTTTTAGGACTAAACATACTGCAAATGTTTACACTGAATGCTACTGATCAGGATTAATAGATTTACCAGCTGAATGAGATTTGTGGACCTTCAGGAGAAGGGTGTCCCAGATTATGTCCTCCTCGAGGAATTGGGAGCCTCAGCCATTGCTTAGGTACTATCTGCTCTTTTCAGTGGATGATGAGAGAAAAGCTAAAATGCTGGAGAAGACTGTGTATCCTATATCTGCGGTTCTCCCTCAAAGATTTGTTTATGTGGGAAAACTGTACCGAAGAGGGCTCAATATGAATTTACATCATAATCGTATCTGTGGAATGGATCTCAGTCTGTCAGCACCCAGAGACCTTTCTGGGATTAAACCCCAATCCATGCTAGGGGCAGATCTGAAGTGTCTGCAGCCATTACTGGATGTTCCTGGCAGAAATATTACAGCAGGTCATGAACAGGTAGCTGTTTGCTAGTGCCTCTCCATAGAAATGAGAACAACTTCAACAGTGGGTTTTGCAACAAAGGGGCTGTCATACACCTATGTCCTGATGCAGAGTTTGTAAGTGTAAGTGACAGGGTTGGCTGCTAGGTCAGCCTCAAAGAAGCTGAGGCCTCAACAGTTGTAACTATCAGGTAATTTGGCCAAGTCCTGAGTAAGATGTAGCTTACTCACTGTATTCTCTTTAAAATTAGGAGAATTGCAGCCTGGTCATCATACTTGGTCTTCTACCACTGGGGATGAGCTCTGCAGCACCACTTTTACTTTAGCAGTTTACCACGGTAATTGCAATGAAAAAAACCCCAAAACCCCAAATCATAGAACACTAAGGATAGGGGGAGGTTCTTCTAAAAATAAAAGTATAAAAGGAGTTGCAAAACTGTTGACAATTTTTTTCTGACCTCTGGCAATATTTTTCTGAGCAGAAATTTGATAATGACTTTTGCTACTATTCTTTTTCTTTTTCAGATGCATTTCTGTGTATGGTCTGCTTCTCTTCTGGAATTGCCAAAATTCTCATGGAATCTTGTCGTCTAAGTCATTCTATTAGCAACTGAGAACAGTGATTGGTCCCTTTTTATGATTATTGTTCACTTGCACTGTCACTTTATTTGTTCAAATGTTTAGAAAACAGTCTTTAAGATACTTTTAGTAATATTTGTCTTTTAGATATTCTTAGCAGAGGACAAAATTTGAGTTTCATAAACTAGTAATAATTCTATTAAATATGTGTCCATCTATAAAAATTTGACATAATTTTATAGTGTTTCCTGAGGATACATTTTAATTTCAGAATATAAAGGTCAATTTACATATTTTACCTTTTGTACTGATCCTGACAACATGGACAACTGGATGTGAATTCTGAGCTTTCAACCTATTAAAGAAAAAACTCTTAAATCCTTTGAAGTCTGCAATCCAGTTTAATCTCAGTCCTTTGACTACATGTGTGTGTTCAGGATCATGCACATGTTCTAATCTGTTATGGAGACCCTGTAACCCAGTCAATGTGAAAATTAAAAATAATACTTCATTTATGCAGGTGTTTACATTTCCAACCCTTTTGCTGGAGCTGCATGATCTGTGATCTCAGACTTTGGCGTGTGTAGGAATGAATCAGGTTGATAAATTCATGATAGAGACTATGTAGTGTTGCATCACAGTGTTAAAGTATTTATACTGTTGTTTACAAAACAGTAAGACAGCTTTGAACTGGGTGAACCCAGTGACTAGGAGGTTCTTTCCAGTCCTTTCTTTCTCTAGGCATTTCTCACATCCTTTATTTTCTACAGAAACTTCTGTCATGTTTTCTAAATATGCAGAGCTTCTCTTCATAACAGTAGTGTCAATGAAGGATGTTTGTGCAAAGTAAATTAATTTCCTGTGCACACTTCAAATGCAGAATGGAGAGAGGCCAGAACACCATCCAAATAAGACAAGTCTAGATTCCCCAATAATTGTTTTGTAATCTGCATTTATAATAGATTTCCAAGAACAAAAAACATTCCTTTAGAAACAACTGAGGTTGCTAAGTGACACAAATGTATTTACTGTGCCATAACTTGCAAAAGCTAAGTATATTAAAACAAGAGCTTTCATAAGCAGCAGTGCTATGAATCTCACCTTGACTCCCAGGGTAAATATAAACCTGTCGGACAACAGCCTTACATGGTTTGGGATGCCCAGTCTGAGACCTTAATAGAAACAGGAAACGTTAGTTGTTTTGGAAAATACAGACTTTCACTCTTAAGGAATTTAAATATGCATACTTTGTCACAATGGATGTTTGGGATTTGTTTCTTTCATATATTGTTTCTGTTTATCCTAAGAATTTGCATGTAGGGATACTGCTTCCAACAAGGCTGGGAACTACACTGTCTGTTGTAAGGCTGAATTACTTCTTTTTACTGAAGTTATCACTATTTCTTGTATCTTTTAGACACAAAAACCGTTCTCCAGTCTTTTGGGGAAAGCAAAAAGCTGGCACCTTCTTCTGTCTTCTCACCTTCTAGTGCCTGACACGCCAAACTGTTGTATTTCAGCTTGTCCAAGCAAGCAGAGCACAGGCCCCCTTTGGAGGGACCACAGTAACATTCCTTTGGCCTGATAAGCTGATCTTTCTCTTTCCCTAAGCTGCAAAACCTCTTCTTCCTCTTCTGATACACCCAAGAGGCAGTCAATGCCCTGTGCCTGCCACAAATGTGCAGAAGTGGACAGTGTGCAGGAATTGCTTCCAAGCTACCTGTTCATTAGGAGCTGCCGGGCTGCCTTGCACAACAGCCTCTGCTAGTTTAGGAATGAGACAGGAGGCGTGGGAATGGAGCCTACAGACATCTCAGGGATGCACTAAACTATGGGGCAGCCAAGTCTTTGTTTATTCAAATAATTGACTCACTTCCAGCTTTCCTAATAGCTGGAATACATTTTAATGGTAACCTGTATTGTAGGTAATGAGCCAGTGTAATCCATTGTGTGGGCTCTCATAGGTGATTCCTGAGAATAATTTCCATTTGTTCAATCTTTTCAAATATTGAAATATAGGCAGCAGAGATGAAAACAATGTATTGAACCACTCCTAAAATGTCATGAAATGGACATTAGGAACGTCTTTTTAAAAATACCAGATTCAAGAGAAAAGCCCTTTCACCTTTTGTCAAAATACCCTCTGCATTTCTGGATGTCCTGACAAAATCCCTGTGCTTCTTTCTATACCTTCAATTAGTAATTCCTTGTTAACCAGCCATGTCTCTTGACAGTTCTGTTAAAACAAGCCTATCTACAGTGAATACTGAAAAGCCACGATCAATAAACTAGTATATAATGATTACAAGTAATGCATCTCACTCAGCATGTAGGGCAAAAAAGAAAAAAAATAAAAGCCTCCTGTCTAATTATATTTGAAGTAGACTTGTCTAAAATTAAGGGAGCACTTGTCCCACAAGGACTGCAGCCAATTCCACTGAATCAATGGAACCTGGGCAGGACTGCCAGCTTTCCTCATTGAAATTCCTCCTTCAAGCATACTTTTGGCATTAAGCCATTAGAAAAAGATGACTGTTCCTTAAAAAGAAAAATGAAGACCAGGCACCACCTGAGATCTGACAGCTCCTTCTTCTTTTGAGTCTGAACTGTGCTGTTAGCACAACTTAGGCCCTGGATTTTGCTCCTCACAGAAGCATGATCAACCTTCATGTAAGAAACTTCTCAGGGCAGCTACGGTGGTTATAGATGTAGTCACATTTCCTTCTTTTGCTCCCTGACCACAGCTCACCTATTTTTTTTTTCTTTTTCTTTTTTTTTTCTCTCTTTTTTTTGGCAGTATTGCTCATCTCATTGTGAATTCTGCACTTTTCCTTCTTAATCTAATCCTGCAGAGCACTGTGATGTTCACTTGTGGTACTCAGTATGATATTTAATCTCTGCCATTTTTCCCTGTGAGAGAGATTAGTAAAAGATTTTAAAACCAACAATCTTCATATCCATTTTTCTCAAGACTTATTAGCCCTTTAGAACAAGACACATAGATCTAGCTTCGTGAAACACCTTTCCTTCTTCTCTTTAAAAATATTATGTCTATGACAGCCTGATTCCACTGTACATGCTCCTTTCTATTTTAACTAAAATAGTCCTTTTGATCTGCTTACAGTCCCTTTTTTCTTTTTTTTTTTTTTTCTCTCCTGTTACTTCTAGATATCCAAACACGTTTCATAGAATCATGTAATGGTTTGGGTTGGAATGGACCTTAAAGATCACCTAGTTCCAACCCCCTTATTGTGGGCAGGGACACCTTCCACTAGACCTGGTTACTCAGAGTTCCATGCAACCTGGCCTTGAACACTTCCAGGGATGGGGCATCCACAGCTTCTCTGGGCAACCTGTGCCAGTGCCTCACCACCCTCACAGTAATGAATTTCTTCCTAGTATCCAATCTAAACCTACCCTCTTTTAATTTAAAGCCATTCTCCCTTGTCCTGTCACTACATACCCTGGTCAAAAGTGCCTCTCCACCTTCTTTTAGGCCCCTTTGAGGTACTGGAAGGCAACTCTCAGCCTGTCCTCACAGGAGAGGTACTCCAGCCCTCCAGTTATGTTTATGACCTGCCTCTGCACTCGCTTCAACAGGTCTGCATCTTTCTTGTGTTGTGGGGACCCAGAGCTGGATGCTGTACTCTAGTTGGGATCTCACAAGAGTGGAGTAGGGGGGCAGAATTACCTTCCTCGACCTGCTGGTCAGAGTGTGAAGAAGTGGCTTATTTTGAGGTGTTTGGGGGTTTTTGTTCGTCTGTCTGAGCATTTTATTTTCCAACCATCTATTAGGTTAGCCTGATTTTCCCTTTCTAAAATCAAGCCTATATAGACAGTGAATTTCCCAATGGCAAAATCAACAAACAGCACCCATAAATTATTGCACAGTAATAATTCCCATCACATTAACAACCGTGTTTTCCTATATATTTTGTTTAGGGCTAAATTTACCCTCAATAGATAATGAAAAACAGCCCTTTATGTTGCAAACCTTTCAGCATATAGTGTTCATCATATTAGATTTCATTATATTCTTAGGTGCTATTATACATGCATAATTTAGAGTAAGTGTCACAGGTCATGTCATTTACTTCCTTCTGGTGTAGAGCTCTCAAAACTTGTATAAAAAAAGTATTTGGATCATAGTAAGAGATGGAGCTGGAGAATGTTCCTGCCACATTCAATTTTCCTCTCTCCAGGGTCCTGCTGAACCACCACAGTTCACAGCCAGGGGCACACACATAAACTGGCCAGGAATTTAAATTATAGAATCATAGAATACAGACTGGAAAGAACTGACCTCAAGGAACATTTAATCCAACCTTTCTTGGTAAAAGCACAGTCTAGACAAGATGACCCAGCACACTGGCAGCCAAATCTCAGGAGTGTATGGTATTGGGGAATCCACCACTTCCCTGGGGAGTTTATTCCAATGGCTGATTGTTCTCATTGTGAAAAATTTTCCTTGTGTGAGTAGTTGTAACTTCCCCAGGAGTAACTGGTACCCAATATTCCCTGTCTTTTTGGTGTGACTCTTGGTAAAAAGGGAGTCTCCATCTTCTCTTTAAATAGTGGAACGTGGTGATAAGGTCTCCCCTAAGCCTGCTTTTCTCAAGGCTGAACAAACCCAGTTCTCTCAGCCTTTTCCCCATCACAGTCTTCCCAGTCTGTGGCTCTTCTCTGGATCTCCTCCATCCTGTCCACATCTTCTCTGCACAGCAGGAATCAAACTGACCACAGCACTCCAGTGTGGCACTGAGCAGAGTGGGATAATGACTTCTGGATCTCTGCTGGTGATGCCCTTGTGGATGCATCAGCCTGGATTTTTTGTCCCCATGGCTGAGGGCCCAGCAGTGCTGGTGCAGACAGAGGTGAAGGAAGTGTTGAGAACCTCTGTCTTTTCAGCATTGTTAGTGACAAATTCACCTCTCTTATCAGTGGGACAGTATTTTCTTTCTGCTTGTTGCTTATGTATCTGAAGAACCATTTCTTTTAGTTTTGAGCAGACTCAGAAGCATGCAGTTAACCTGAATTTTAATTTTCCTTTATAGCAAGACTTGGATTTGTGGCAGTTCTGTAGCTGCAGAGGAGCAGACTGAGTTGCTCCTGAAGCAGGAAAACTGGGCAGTGTGGAAGTGGTGGGGAGAAGCTCTTTCAACCATCTCAGTAAGAGCTTTGCCTTCTCCCTTGGGATTGAAGGGCTGTGCTCAGACTGAGTGGAGACCTCTGAAATGAAGATTTACAGGTAAATCCTTAGGGGAACCGCTGCTTTTTTGCATGATCTGAATTGTACTTATTGGACTCCCACTGTTGTTTTGGATAAATGTGCTCTTCTGCCTTTGAAAATATTCAACGCTTTGGAATAATTCCCCCTCTTTTTTCTGTATAACATCTCTTAAACTAATTGCAGCAAACTAAAATTTCTGCCAATTATAAAGAAAGCTTTTCTACACTTTAGAGCCAAGTAACAATAACTTTCCTGTCTCGCTCTGTGTTTCCTCTTCCCCACACTGTCTACTACAAGACAACAATGATTGCCACTGGACATTTTGATTCCCGCATTACATCCTTTTTGCTGGGAGATGTGACTATATTTCAAAGGAGTGAGTCATAGGGATTCAAGTGGGGTTTTTGGTCAGGAAAATTACAGCTAGTCCTCCTCAATACTCCCTGAGCACTGGCTGCATTTTTGGAGGATTTAGAAGTGTTCTATGCACTCTTGCACAGCTGCCTCAAGCCTCTTGCTGGTTTATGAAGGGGCATTTGCAGCCTCTGCCCCTGGAGTGTCCCTTCATACCTTCCCTTGTGTCTCCTGCAGTTGTCACAGCTTCACAATGCCACATATTTTGTAAAAATATTGTTTTAAGCTTCCTGACCCTGCCATGTATGCCTGCTACCATGCCCATGTTGCAGCCCTCATGTGTTGTGCCACACTTGGAGCCGCTGAACTGTTCTTTGGAAATGTTTCTTTCAGGACTCTAAAAATACTGGATCAGCAGAAATGAGCAATGAAAGGGCAGAGGAGGGCACGACTGAGGAACCATGTTGAAATGGGAACACTAGAAGTAGGTTCTACCCTTAAAAAGACTTCACACCATAAAACCATGCCCCAGGATTTCTGCAAACCTTAAAGGTTCTTAGCAGAACCACAAGATTCATTCTGTTGCAGGCATGAGCAGGAGGCCTCTGGCAATAAGGAAGGATTATTTCTATTGCATTGGAAAGGCATTGGAAGAGTAATATCATTCAAGTGGTGGGAAAATATCCTCATAGTACAGAGTAGCTGACAAGACAGACACTTCAGTATCAGCCTTTATCCTCCTGTTAAACTGGCTGCCTCAAATCAAAAGCATCCACAGGCTTGGGTTCCATATTTTTTGTGTAGAAAGGATTCCAGTTATACCTGGAACAACTTCTAGGTCAGGTTAACTTCCTAGTGAAATTGAATTCAAAGAGCTTATAAACAGAATTCTTGATTGCAAAATTGATTTTAAACGGTATAAAGTTCTGTTGGCATTATGCTATTTTAGCAAGGACGACAGGACCCCTAAGGCCAACATTTCTAAGGCAATTTGTCCAAGAAAAAAACCTCTTTTCAGTTAATGAACCACTTTATAAAGAACTTAATATTGCTAGCTTTCACTATGACTTTCCTATAAAATACATCTTCAGCTAGGAAGACATCACTTAGATTATGTACTATTAGCATCATGAGTTCGTATATTTTAGAAGTTGTCTCCTTCACTGTTTTCACAAATGTCCCTTCAAGATCCATTTCCAAATGGTCCCTACTTAAAGTTTATGTCTCTTACTGAATGTCAAGCTGCAATAAGAAAACTCTCCACCGCATTTACCAAAATTCGTTGGTGTTGCAGCCTGGTGGCTTTTATTACTTTCCTTTAACGTTCATTTGAATAAGATAGTAAATTGGGCAAAACAGTACGAAAACCAGAAGTTGCAACATGGTTTGTGAGAACACAAACTTAAAAATGAGCAACAAAGCCAGGAACCAGAGAAACTAGATATGATCTGTCTACATGCTTGAGTCTACCTTTCTTGAATTTCAGAATCATACCTGACTTGAAAGACACTTGCATAGTAATAAAAAAATTTTAAAATATCAAAACAATAAACAACAATGGCAGTTCCAGCTTAGTGATTACTTTCTTCCTCATGGCTCTCATACTCGTCAACACTGGGCATTGCAATCTGCTACAGCAAATTGTGATACACTGGAGTAGGAATTGCACTGCAGAAAATAAAATGTTAATGATGATGATTAAAGTTTTCCTGGAATTCCCATATGCATTCATTATCACTGCTGCCATCATTCACTCTTTGTGCTGTGCTCGTTGAAGACTCTGCAACTGAAATAATTTCTTGAGAATAATGTGAATCTAAATTAATCTTCCTTCACAAAATAATTCTGAAAAAAATGATGCAGTCCCAAAATCCCAAAAGAAAACCTCTTCTAAGATACCAAAAGAGGAAGTGGGTTGCATTGCTCAATAAGAAACCCCTTGAAAATGACAAGCAGAAGGGAGTGACCACATGAATATTTCCTGCACTGAGGTATCCCAGCTTTGACAGGGGTGTTGTAAAGTGACTTGTGTAATTTGTGGATAGTCTGGATGGCACCTCATTGTGGAGATGGCTTTTGATAATGACCAAACCTGACTAAGCTAACATAATGCCAAGCTGCATTTGAAAGCCCTTCCCCACCTGCTCTCCTTTCTGTGTTTCTATCACATCCCTTGTGCTGGCTCTGGCATTCTTTGAAGCCACAGTCAGAGCAGTCAGATCAGAGGGTCCAGACAGCAGAAAACTAGTAAAGAAGCATTATGTTATAAATCAGTTTAGCTTTCTGCTCTGGCTTTTTAATGGTTTGATATATATCCCTAGCAAAGAACTTGCAGAAAGCATGGCTGGCAGGCAGGAGAGGGAGTGGGACTTCTTTCAGCTATTAAGTCTGGTTTAACTGAATCATAAAGCTGCAGGAGGAGTCTCCTCAATACACTGACTTTGGTAGTGCAGCTCTTTCAGACAGTGCCTGCCATGCTCCAGGCCCAGCTGTTTGCCTCTGCCTTTGTGCCGAAATTCATCACCTCTTCAGGTGGGAATGTGAAATCAGTCTCTCTAGAGCCAGACTATAAACTGGGCTGTGGCTCAAGGTTCATAACTTGTGACACAACAGCAGAGCTGGTGAGTGTAACACCAGGAGTGAGTAGCTGGAGGTCGTAAGGCAGGAACTTTACCCACATGGTTGCTGGAGCCAGTCTCATGAAACTACATTTGGAGTGATTTTAATGGCTCATGTTCCTTGAACTTAGCAGCACCTGCAATTCCTCTGTGCTTTTTAATTAAAGAAGATGCTCTGTGTGGCAGCTACACTGGTGGACTCAGTGTTTTTCCCAGAAAACAATCTGCTGAGGGAACAAATTAACACATAGGAATTGTAGCATGGTATTGTGGGCTTTTGTAGGACATGATGGCCATCCATAATTCAGTCTTGCAGCATCGACAGGCATGGCAGAGAGGACACTACTACAACAGCAGTGTAGTTACTAGGGCTTACTGGTGTCACAGATCTCCTTTGCAGAATGGAGCCATGCAGATCTGCTCAATATACACTCACTAGCTGATCTTACAGACCTTCAAAATCCATTACTTTTGCCATGATTTAGGAATAAAACAATCAAATTTCTTCCATGCTGGCAACAAACCACAGGTTATGTTGGGGATAAAAAGATAAAAAATACCTTAAGAGTGCCTACATTTAGACTTGGACCAAAGCACCTGAAGGCATGGCCTTCGTGGGTCATCTCAGTGTTCCACTGAGAGTTTGCATGCAGTCAAGTTTACAAAATAAGTGTGATTCTATATGCAACCATATGACTTGCAGAAGTGGTGTCAGAGGCAAGGACCAGTCACCATAAAGATATATCTCTGTTGTGGCTGGTGTAAGGGATGAGTAAACTTTTTGGACTTCTCTGAGAAAACATTGTAAAATATTTTACTCATAATACATTTTCTGCTTGGAAAGTGTGTCAAAGTTCAAGCGATTGTCCACTATGAGTGAACTCTTTCTTTCATCCTTGGCTCTTTGAATTGCCCAGCACCCAATGGATGCCTTCTCTTATTGCAGCCAAGACAAAATGTGTAATGGATTTTAGCAGATCCCCTCCCATCCCTGCCAATATGTAAAGGAGGCGAATACTGCTTGTAAAAAAAAAAAATCATGCACATAGCTTCTCATTCTGATCACAAGGCAAAGCCAAGTATGATGGAAAGCATTTTCCCTCTGAACTGATTTGTTGTATATATATTACTGTTTGCAGCAACAAAGATGCCGTTGTAATGTAAAAATGTCAGTCCTCAGGTTGAATTTGTAGTTGCAGTTATCCGATTACATAAAAAGAAATGTTGAAGAACTGTAAAACTTTCAAATATTTATTCAGCAAAAAAGCTGGATTTTGTAGACTCTTCCTTCACTGTGCACATATACATGTTTCTTGTATACTATTTAGTGTGTACTGCTTTTTATAGCATAGTTTGTGTAATTTGTTACTTTGATTTACTGTATTATTTCCTGAGTATGGAACAATCCTGAAGTAAGTGCCATTTTGTGGGTAGCAAAGTATTTGAGTGCAGCTCACCACCTCCAATGTGTCAGCTAGATCTATTGCACAACTATTAATGGCATGTTCAGAAGAACTTTTACACTAATATTGAAATTCTTTTAAGACCATATTTAGCTTTGGCAAATGTTTCCCACATGTCTTTGAGTGGCAGTCCATCTTTTGATGTTTATATTTGCCATCTGGATATGTCAGCTTTGTGCAACAGAAGTATGAAATGGTGTAAGTAAATCTCAAGAAGTGGAAAGAACATTTTAAAAGGTTTACAAACAAATGTACCCATAAATAGTATAGAGAAATGAATGTGTAATGGTGTGGACATACTTTTTTGGCAAGTCACTCTACAGTCTGAATTTTTTTAGATCTTATTACTACAGATATCCCAAAAGGAATTTTAAGGAAGTTATATAAGAGGAAGAATATACATTGTAGTTTTTAGTTTGTTAATTTTATGCATGTGATTATATGTTCAGTATAATCAAGCTCACATTTCTTCCAGTACTTCTTATAATGAGGCAGATTTCCTGATTTTCACGGATTTTCCCACACAACTTTTGTGGAAAATATTTAAACAAAGGATAAACTACATGTAAAACATTACAAAAATCCTTGGTTCCTTGGACGGCAGATGCAAGAGTTATGCATTATGCTTATGGCTGTTGCCATTACTGTTTGTACTTACAGGAATTTGAATGCAGAATCTGTTTTTCCTTGTACTCGGCTACAACTCAGATAAGCATCAGGAGAGATTAAATATAACCGTGTAAAGGACATAACCTCCTGTTACACTGCAGTAGGTTTGTTTTGCCACCAGCTACTGCAGGATAACATGAAATTCAGAACTTGGCAGGTAAAATACTTCCAGTTGAACTTCATAATTCCAGTAATGTGGAATATTTGAAGCCATAGCCATGTTAAATATAATTAAATGCAACCAATGGTTGTGTGCCACAGAACAATTAGAACTCAATCCCTAGAAACGTGTTAAACTTCTTTCCAGTTATTTATGCTGTTGAGATAGGCAGAACCATATACAGTACTCAGAAGCGATATGCATTCATCTGTGTTTATATCACCAGGAAAGGCACTGCCATCTGCCCTTAGCAATTCTCTCTACTCTTTGCTCTTTGTAAGATGAGCCCAGCTTCAATGTCATGTTACAATTTATTGCTAGTGATCTGCTTCGAGTTGTTTTCTGGTCACCAGTAGTTTGTTTGTATTCCCTTTTTTCTTGCCTGTTGTCTAGTGTTACTGTGGGACTTGGACTTGTTGGACTTATTTTATACATCATTAGCTCAGCAGTGCAGGGGATGATTACTTTCTCATAAAAAAGTAATTCTTTCTCAGAAGACATGTGTAAATCTTGGCTGTGGAGACAGTGTTTTTTGCAAATTTCCTTGAAAGCTGAATACTCAGGATTTTATTCTTCATTGCCTCACACCTCTTGCTGTCATTTAAACTCCTGCCAGAGAACATCACTGAAGCAGCAGCTCTGCACTCTGCGTCTTCCAACCTTTGAGACTGCTGCTTTGTAATCTTAATGTCCTTGTACACAAGTCTTATTTACCTTTTTTTATGTCATCCCAAGTTCATTTCCTTTAATGATCAAAAGTCCAAGGCGCAGTTTAGCCCTGAAAAGGACTGATACTACAGCCCTCACTGCATTACTGAGTGTAACTAGGGTAGAGGCCAGCTGGGCAGCAGCCAGTGCCTGGCTCCAGCATTTGAGAGCTGGGAAGTTCTAAGGTGAAACATTATTGGGCACACTTGAGAACTAGAGGCTGTAAATAGAATAAAGCAAATAAAAACATTCAGAAAAACGAGAGCTGAAAGAACTAGGCTCTTTCCAAACACTCTTCCTATTTTTTTTTTTTACAGTCTTCCTTTCATTTGTAGGATAATACAAGTTCTAAATCTTGGCGCTGCCCTTTCCACAGCACAACATGTGCTCAATTCTCTGTCCTATTTCTTCTTGTGATGTAGTTTGCTGAAAGGCTCTGGTACATAGTTGTTAAAGTTCATGATAAAGTGTCTGGTGGGGTCAGGACACAGCAATTTTTCAAGTGTATTTGGTGTGCCTCAGAGGTCATCTGCCATTTGTGCACCAGGGGATTCATTATCATAACCTGAGAGCTGCTCTGTCATTGAAACTTGTAAGAATTTGGAGCATTCACCACTGCTCCATGTTTCTCCAAAGAGAAACAATCAAAGTTTATTGTAGAATCATTTCTCCAAAGTCCTGTTCTGTTCCTGTTTTGCTGGTGTTCTAATACTACAGCAGTGTCTGCTGTTAATAGTGAACCCAGGCTCACAGAGAAACAGGTACATTGTGGCAGCAGCAGAGTTGTCAACCATCGCTCCACAATCCAAACTCTTCAACACCCAGCTGGGCCCACATATGTGCTAATATTTGTCAGCACATAACTTTATTAACCAAGCTGTCAGCCTGACTCAAAGCCTTTTCCATTGTGTCCTCTGAATTGCCCAACTTCATTTTTCCACAATGAGCTCTGCCCATCATTATCAAGAGCAGCACTTTCTGGAGTAATCTGGAATAAACTTTGTGATTCCTTTGCCTTCCATTTATAACATTTTATTTTAATTAAAACTTGATGTTTTTCAGTCTCTCTGCACTATCACAATATCATTGAAGGAATGTGTGTTCCACTCAGGTAAGGGAGAATTGTTTCTCCTATTTTTCATTTGTGAAATTCCAATAGTGTTTGCTTTATTTAATGGCTGCACAAATTCCCTCCCAGGAGAGGCTGCAGATTTAATAAAACTTATGTCCTTGGCCTAATTCTCTTCTATCTTGGTTTCTTGTTAGCCATTCTTCCTTGTTCAAGGTGTATATCCACTATTAGGAGGGAGTATATATTTGGGATTCAGTAGCATTTTACCTTCATCCAGAAAAATCTACAGTGACCCAGAAGTCATGCCAGCAATACTGTGCTTCTGCCCAAAGCTGTGTTTTGGTGTGTCCTACTTGCAGGAGTGACTGGCATCCCTGTAGTGTAAAACTACACAACCCTTCCAGATGTACACCAGCCCTGCAGGAATAGGCAAGTCATGATGGAGAATCAAAATCCTTACTGGTGGAGACAAGCTGTTAAGACCTAGAGCAGCACTTCCACAAGCACTTCAGAGAAGTTTACACACTTAGGTCCCCATAAAGGACTTTTGTGGTTGAGATTTTGAAGGGGACAGAGAGTTCCTTGGTGGAATTGTGTGGGACTAAGCATACATCATAGGCAGTGGGTTCCTACTGTGATCTTTCTGTGATGGAAACAGGTCTCAGACCATGACTCCACTAAAGGAATCATCAAGGCACTGATAACTGCAGGTATTTGCTTCTCTGACATTTGTCTCTGCCCCTGCCAGTGCTGCTGCAGGATGACCCTCAAGTCTATCAGTTTAAAAATGTGATCCTGGGGGTAAATAATGTGCTGACTTTTCAAAGCTGGACCAGTATTTTAATCACTCGCACAAAGAGCTGGGTTGGCTTCCCTGATGGAGTGTTGCATTGTGATTTGGGGACTGGAGACTTGTGATCAAGGTGGACAGAGAAGGATAGAGAGGGGCTCTGTGGTTTTGTGACCCATCTTCTTGGTGGTTATGTTCCAGATATGGAAACATATTCTGACTGAAGCAGATTTACTGGGGTGCTCAGGAGAGAGTGACTGTTTTGCAGTCAGTCTGTAAGAGTGAGTTACCATATAACATGCACAGGAACTACAAAATGTATGACTGCCTCTGTTCATCCTTAAAAACACACTCTTAAAATATTACTTCATGAGAGGCTGCAAAAAAGAAGCCAGAGCAAAAGGAAAAACTGGAATAATTCACAACTGTCAGTTAGAAAGTGATGCAATATGTCAAAAAAGTAAAGACTTTATGAAAGCCAACTACATACTGCAGTCATTTGTGCTTAGTAAAGCTTGTAACTACTGCTATACGTAGAACGATAGCAAATAATTAACATAAAACTGGTTAGTTATTACTTGGGCGTGGAGCCAAACCATGTTATGGCTGGTTTACCGTAAAGGCTTATCTGCACTCAAGCTGCTCCCACCCTTGCTCTGGTACCAGCATGGTTTCACTTGTGGTAACAATTGCAGGAGCTCTTGTTGGACCAGGCAGGGGCACTTTTACTGCTGTGTGGCCTAATCTGGTTGTGCAGTCATGTGTGCAGAGAGCAGCGTACGGGTGTGTTTTACAGCTTTTCCTTAGAAATGGCTTTAATATGCACACCAACAGTCAGCACATAAAAATCATTTCCATCAAGAGATTTGGGGATATAGGAAAGACAGATTTCAAGGCTTGTTATTATGCTACTGTGATGGGCTTTAAAAAGGAAACATTTTTCCTAGCATGTTATAAATATCTCATCATGCCATTATGATCATAGGCTAGGAAACCATCACGGCTATGCACGAGAAAGGCAACACTACAGTAACATAAAATCTCTCACTCTCTTTTGTTTTCCTGGTGGATTGTTGCAAGAAGGAAAACTTGCTAATGTCCAGACATTTTCTTGCCCTTTTTTAAAAGTCTGAATTTTTTTTTGTTTACCTTAGAAACTGAGGCTTTGTTTATGGTGTTTTATGTCCTGTGAAGCACATGAAAATACAGGCAGCCCCTGCTGGAGAAGGCTCCTTACTCACTGATCTACTCCAATGTACTCACAGAGGAACCCAGACTTGGGTTTGGTGATTAACTCAACACATGTACGTGTCTCAGAGGACTCAGGCATTTGAGAACATAAGCTTAAGTTTCTAAAAGTAAGCAAGGAGTTAAACAATAAACCATATCAGGTAGCCTGTTTATTACCACATGGCCATTTCCACTGCTGTTCTCCATAAAGTTGTGCCAGCACTTTAATTTTAAACACTGTTTTTCATTAGTTTATATAATACAGCTGTAAATATTTTTTCAGGCTCAAACATGGAATTTAAGGGGAGAAACTAGGAAAAACACACCCTCAACTACTCTGCTTTTGAATGATATAAAAGTGAAACTGCTGGGAGTATTGCATGGAATGGGTATGTCCATCTCAATAAAAGCTTTGGATTAAGTGGAGCATGTACAAAGCCATCTCTGCAGATGTCCTTCATGAGGCAGATGTCCTGGAAAAGGCCAGGGAATGAGCCCGTGTGTTGAATCTTGAACTAGAATGGAAGAGCTCAATAAACAAAATACCAGTATAGTAACACTGAAGGAATATAATTAGTCACCACATTCTTGACTTGTGCTCTCTGGTATTTCCATTGTAAACATGGATTGTTTTCATCAAGCATAAGGACAACCATGGATACAGCTGTGTGTCCTTGTGTAAGTGACAAGCATCAAGGATCTGATCATTGAGGTTGACATCATACAAGACAACTAAACCATCTAACAGCCCAGTAGAAAACCAGCCTCTTTTTTACCCAGCCTGTCTAGTTTCTGCCAGGTTAGTGAGCTTGGTTACTCTGGTGAACCCTCCAAATGCTAAAGCCAACACAAGTGAAATGGCTCAAGCAAAGACCCTCATAACAGCACCTGCTGATGTAGCTCAGTCCCTTTGCATCACCAACCTGGGAGCATCTTCCAAGGGGGACATTTTTTTGGTAGCATTATTGAGCAGTTGTTTCTCCTTGCTTGCCCTGGACCCCGTGCCACCTGTCTGTGGGGCTGGCACAGCTGTTAGTGCAGCCAGGCAGTGAGTTGTGCCAGGGAACATCCCTGCACTGGGCTATTTCCTAAGGCAGTTTACTGCATGGTTACACAAACAGTCGGGCTGGTGCAACTCAGGAGGCTGCAGGGAGGCACGACTGATCAGCTGATGGGGACAGGGTAAACAACAACTGCTACAGCCAGTTCCAAAGCACTAGTGAGACCACAAGCCAAACCACGGGCTTAAGTTATTTACAGTCCTTTCCATTGGCTTCAGTGAACAGCAGTTAGTCACCTTATTGCAACCCCAGATCCTGGTAAGACTGAAATCAGTGAACAATTCTTTTCCCCATGATTTCAATTGATTTGTGTTTCGAGTAAAAATCTTACCTAACTTTTGCTGTTATCTATGAAGGTCCCATCTGAAGGTATTTGGAATGCATACTAAAAGATCATTTGGGTAGCAACCCATAGATTTTTATCCCACTTCCTGGCTCATTCACCATGGTCTCTGTTGTGACTAGGGATGATATAATATAATATGACAACAAGTTCCTTCAATCTGAACCACAGGGGAAATAGAAAACCGTGGCTGACAGAGGCTCCTATGCATCCAGCTCAGCTGAAAACACAGGCTGGGAAAAAAAAAAGCACCTGATGCCTGGGACATGTCCACTAAAACAGAGCATCCATTCCTCTTCTTCCTTATACTAGGCCACATACTCTCTTATTGTGTTATTTTAGCAGCTGTGCAGAGAAAGTCACATGCTGGGTCCCTAAAAGCCATCATGGAGTTGGCCATCTGGGTAGGTCAGTACATCCATAAAAAGCCTCTTTCATGAAACCAAAATGAAGAACAGCTCTCCAAATCCATCAAGGGAAATCCAACATGTAGGTGTTAATACAATGGGCCCTTTAGGTGTGTAGCTCTTGTCTACAGCAGGACTACTAAAACCTCATTTATTTTTAACTTGTTTTGAATCTAGCTGCCCACTATCCAGTGCAAATATCCAAGTTTTGGCCAGGAACGCCCTAGGTGTGGAGATACCAAATGATAATTCCTGCATGAACCTGTGAGGGCTTGGTTCTCTGGAAGGTTTCAAGCACTACTAGAAAAAAAATCTGAGGAAACAGCTTGATATCTCTGGCAGGAAGATTTGTTTTGCAGTCTCTATATCTGAAAAATTCCTACAATTACACCTAACATAACAGAAAAGCTCTGAGGCTTGATTAGTGTGTGCAAAGCCCATCAATGTGTACATGGTGAAGTCTATAGCCCTGAGAAAGGAAGGAATGAGGTGGCCCAATAACTCTGCAGTGAGTCAGTAACATTACCTAATCTATAGTACAGTTGCAGCACACAGGATACTCACTATAAACACACTGTCTTATCACCTGTTCCTTGGGAAGGGTGAACTGGTTTGGCTAAAATAAGAACAGGAATAAACCTGTGTCCAACAGCCCTTCTACCTTACCTCCAGTTATGCTCCAGGGCTCCCTGTCCTGAGTGAACTCCCAGAGCTTGTTTTTTTTCCCCTTGAAGTATTAATTATTTCACTGAACAAAAAGAGGGAGAATGAATTATTTCATTGAACAAAAAGAGGGAGAATGAAAATAACCCAGAGAAATGGGGCAGTGTGTCAGCCAAGGTTTCCTAGCTGATGTACAGCAATAAATATCAGGGACCAGTTCCTTCCTTTCTTACATGAGTCCGTGTGAAGATGGCGATTCCCTCCAGATCTCCCCTGGGAAACACTGGATCAGAGCATTATTTAAAAAAGAAATAAAGGATGTCAGCAAACAGAGGTGGACTTTGCATTATTCCCATCTCATTTTCCCCTTTACATTCCAAGTTCCATGGCTGTGTTCATGGGGACTCATGAAACCATCTGGCCCATGGAGGCTTTGCTTCCACTGGAGTTACATCCTGCTTCCCACCACCGTGTGGAAAGAAAGGGGCCAAACATCCAAGCACAGCACAAGGGTTCAGCAGATGTTGGTCCTCATGTCTGTAGGGACATGTTATATGTCACATCACTATTGCTCATGTGTGCTGTGAGGGTAAGAGCACCTTGTCACCTCTGGAGGATGCTCCAAGCTCCTTAGAGCTAGGTAGGTGGACAGTGGCAGAGAGAGATTCTTAGGAAGTGCACATCTCCAGACATCTTAAGACGTCTGCAGGCAATGAGTGCTTTATGTATTATTTGGATGATTATATGGCATTTATATTGAGAGTGATCAGATGTGCTACAAATGGTACAAATTTATAGGGTAATATAGTCTCTGTCACTAGGGAACATTTTTAAAAGATAAAAGAGATGAGTCTGGGGGAAGGTAATACTCTGTCTTACAAATATGTGCCAAGGTAATGATGAGAGTTCATGCACATGCTCATAGATCTCACCCAGAAAAATACACTTGTAGCAGAATTGTTAATCTTCGCTTTCCTGTTTGGTTGTGTTTTGTTTAGAAATCCAGTTTTTGAATCAGAAACAGCTCATCAGAACAGAAATGATAAGGAGGGGAAGGACTAATCAGTAAGAGGATAAGGAAATAAGAAGATGGGAATAAGGAAGGAACAGAAAGAAAGAAGATGAGTGCAAGAGAAATAGAAAAGTTTATCATTTGAGAACATTAGCATGGGGAGATTACATAGTATGGAGATAGAAGTGCAGTGTATAGTAGGGACAATTGCCACTGGTAGTTTAGGAAAAGAATGAAAAATAGCCAGAATTTTAAACATGTGTAAATGTTGGCTTCATGAGCTCTAGAGGCATCAAAAAGAAACTGATGACCACTGGGACTAAGACAAGGACACTACCTTAACAAGGACAGAAGAGGATGCTGCCACCTCTTCCCACACTGCTTCCCATCAGCAGCCCCCTTTTTAAAGTCTGTTCTTGGAGTAGTTGCTCCTAAGACCACTTGTCTTGAACCAAGCAGTCCTGCACCCCAGTGCTGAGAAATGTGCAAAATACGGAGTAAATCTGTAAATCCATTTGCATTTGTCCTTTATTTAATCTTAGTTTCTTCCTTACTTCCACTAGAAATGACACACCATCAGTTCTCTGATTTTTCTCCTTTCTTTCCATTTCCTATGCACATGAACCCTTTGGTCTGTAATCAGTCCTAAGGAAGCTTTTGGTATTCAGTGATGTCTCCTACCTGGAACACTCTGCATCCCCATTATCCCCTGGAGCAAGGGCAATGACCTGGTGGGGGGGGAACCTGTGCTGCTGAACATTCCTTGCCCAAAAGACGAGGGTGGCACATGCATGTGCTCTGGCCTGCTCAGCCCATGCCGTGCTGGACCGTGGCTTCTGCTGCACTTCTCCAAAATGAACCCTTCCTTCCTCCCCCTGCATGGGGAGTTCACGGCAGCTGGAGTTGAAAGTTTTTAATTCCCACAGAAAACCAGGGGTGTATAAGGTCCAGGTGACATGGTTTTAGCTGAGTTATGTTGGCCCATCACACAGATGAAGGTGTATTTGACTGTGCTGACTGCTCTTACAGCATTATCTTAAGTTTTGTGATATCAGGTGATGTTGGTAGGGGCCAGCTGTTGAAATCAGACGATCATATGTTAATCCCAGCTTTCCTTTCCCTTTCTTAAAGCAAGCTTGTGGCAACAAAGTAAGGGAAGCCTGACAGCATGGCACAAAGTCTGAAACATTTGAAGGCCCATAAAACACACTTCAAATGAATGCATTTTGTAAAATCTCATTAGTTTTTGAGGCTTGATTCATGAGAGCTGAATCCTCAGGACTGGCAATATTCATATAATGTAAAAGAGCTATAAACATTAAAGAAGTAAAAATGCACAAAGCTTCTACATCAGTCACCAGCTGCAGCCAAGTTATGGCTCATTGGAATTTATTGCAGCGTCTTCAAGCAGAGCAAGTGGTGAAATGGTGCTATTACTTCTGATTACAAATGGACTAGGTAAGAGCATTTGTGCTATAAACACCCCATTATAGAATGGGCTGCACACTACAACACCTACTATATTAATAACATTCAATTCTTCAGATTTAAAAATAGTGCTCTTAGGAAGAAAAGCAATTGCATTCTAGTCTGACACCTAAAAGGAAATGTGGGAAGGAAATAACTGTAACTGGCACAGCTAATAATGGATTATGATGTTACCCTCCTGGGAACTGGAGGGAATTGTCCTGCACTTTAGATTGGAACTAGCCTGCTTTCTCAAACATAAATCTATGCTAATCCTTCTAAAAGCTAAAAAAAAAAAAAATGCCCAGGTGAGCTTTTGGTTCTCATGGAGCTCCTCTGTGCCATTTTGATGAAAGAAAAGGATCAGAAAGCTGCCTCTATGGTTCCTCTGAAAAGGGAACCAGAGGCATCCCTGCTACCTACCCCCCCCCCACACACACAGTGTCTCCACACCTGCTGACAACAAGAAGAGGCTGGAGCAACCTGCCCTTTGGTAGGCTTTACCTAACATAATGATCCCTCAAGGCCTTTGGCAATTCAAAGATGAGAGAGCTCAGCTGAACACAGAAGCTGCAACAATTTAACTTATATCATGGCTTTGATTTGCACTCCCAGAACCAGTTCAAGGTGTGGTTTCACAGGTTCCTTGGTCTCTGTTCCCATCCCCTTGCCAGAGGTCTGTCTCTCCCAGCAGAGCTGGTGGCCCTGGGTGCTCATCTCAGCTGGTTTTGTGCAAAAAACCCCACACACCTTCCTACACACCTGCCTTCATCAGCCACTAGTGGGAGGACACTGGACTTTTGCCCTGGAGGAACTGGGGCACAGGGAGGCTGGTTTCTGCCAGCTCACAGCAGGATGATGATGACAGCACAGGTGCTGAGTAAACACCTGAGGAGGGGACTCCTCCAGCATAGCAGCAAGGGTTGTCAGACTTCATCAGTCAGCACAGCTGCTCCACAACCCCAGGGAGTTCAAACCCTTCCTCTCCCACACCCCAGCATTATGCCCAAGCCACATGACTGTGGGAGAGCTGGAGAGGAAGGCAACACTCTCTGCCTCATCCCATGATTTTTTAACTACTGAAAAGAAAGAAATCAAGATTCAGGCAGGAGGAGCAAAGTGAGGTTTTAGGTATCACTACCCACTGGTGGATCTCAAAGAGTTTTGGAGGTAGACAGTTTGAAACCCTTTGCACAGACACTGCACCAATAGCATTGAGTAGGTGGTTGAATTGATGAAGCTCATCTAGCAAGCAAATGGCAGAACTGGGAAAAATGTTTCCAGTAACCCACTTACTTCACAGTGCCTCCAACTATGAACTCCTCTGTCAGAGACAGACCATAGTTAAATGCTTGCATCTCCCTCCTATCCAGGTATCAGATTTTAACCAAACCTGTCCTATCCCTGCCTAGGCCCCCTTCCACCACCCAGATCATGCACAAAGGGCCTTCCATGACTGCATTTGCCCTCATACACCCTGGAGGAGTGGGATGGGACATATTCATGCTTGGAGACACACCAGTTTATTCATCCCAGACCAACCTTGCATCTTTGGTTAAATTGATGAGACATTACAAATGGGCTACAACAAAAAACCCCATGACCTCTGGGAAATAAAATGATTGAAGAAGGGCCTAAAGGTTTGTTTAAACCTTTGTCCTGTCACTTTTTCCAACTAAGTAGTGCATGAGCACAGCTGAAGATCCAGCCTATTTTGTAGCAAGTGTAGATTTAATAAATCTGTCTCAACTCCAGTTGTACAATGAGAAGTTGTTATAATGGGAGGAAGTCAGCTGAGCTCATATTCTTCCCTGAGACAAAAGTTCTGGGCACAGCTAGATGAGAAAATAGCTACAGCTTTTTCTAAAGAGCCAGTGAAATAAAATCATCAGAGGAAGCACTCCAAAACCTTTCAAAACAGCAAACTATGTAGGCAAGCAATACAAGCAAAGATTACATCATTGCCAGAAACAACAAATAGCCCCATCAAGGTAATTACCAAGTACGAGGGAAACAACTGTATCAGGGTACAGGTAAATACTGCTAAACCAGAATACTGAGCATATTATCCTAGAGAACAGAATGGGAGCATTTCAAGGCATATGTTAATTCATTAGCTCTCACCATTATTCTTGATCAGAAGTGCTTGTGTTTCAGTGCTGTCTTGGGAAGCTGTGAACATCAAAGCCCAGACATACACACACAGATCCAGGTCCACCAGCTCTACCAGGCACGTATGAATCTCCAGCAAGCAGATGATAACTAATAGCAGGAAGCCCATGAAAATACATCTTAAGCCAGCTCTGGGAACAGGAATCAAAGCCACAGTTTAAGTTACTTTGATTCAGCCCCTGTGTAGAGACTAGAAACTGAAAATCAAAGTAGGGCTTGGTACCTTTTTAAAAGAGCCAATTCACCACAGCCTAAATGAAAAGAGTTAGTAGCTCCCACAGAAGTGCAGGTACAATTCTCAGCTGAGAAGTGAGAAGCTCTTTTCTCTTTTCAGGGCTGGTTACACAAAGAAGTTTACTTTGAAATGTGTGGTGCCACAATGTAATTGCTTCGTATAAACTGGTACGCAGAAGCAGTCTCCAAATGAACACAGGGCTTCTTCCCCAGTCACTGTTTCTGCCTGGAGAAAAAGAGCAAGGATGCTTCAGCTGGACACCAGGGTACCTGATGGAGGTGCAAGGCTGTGGGACAGCTCCAGTGGCACCTAGTGGGGCAGGTGACAAAGCATAGCCAGCAGTCATAAATTCCCACCCAGATGTTCACACCATCAAATCTCTGTGATTCACCCTTTGGGTATTATCATTGTTCAAGTTACCAACAAATCACTGTGAAGAGACCAGCTCTCCCCAAAGTACCTGGGTGTAGGTGGCCATCACTGTGGGGATACTTGGCATACCAGTGTCAGACAGCTGCAAGTTTTCCAGACAGGCACAACTCTTCCATGCAATTTTAGCTGCCATTTTCCCAGGTTCAACTTCCTCACCCAGCAGCAGTGCCACAAGTACAAGGATGCAGAGGAGGAGCAGAAGGAGTTCAATATGGTGCTCTTCTGGTAGAACTGCATTTCATATGTTTTCCCTCCTTGTCATGAGCTTGGGAGAGGGGAGAGGAGGATGCTGAGGGTCACCACTGGCCCACAGAACACACTTCAAGGTGTGAAAAGGCACTTTTTGACATGCAGTTACCTGAGAGATATTGCATCACACTGCCTACTCCAAAGGACACAGTCATCAGCATCCAGAAAGGTGTTGTCAGGGCAGCATGTAGAAATCCCCAGGTCTTGGAGTGTTGTTAGTGTCATCTATGAGGGTCCCTAATTTCACTGGCTTGGCACAGCCCTTGCTGTTGTTATCCCTGAGCCAAAGGGATGTGTTTGTACTTAACAAATACAACCAGGTACAGGTAACTGAGTGCAGCCCTGGCCTTGGTTGGTCGCCCAGACCACCCAAGAACAGGATCACTCTTGCTTGCCTGGACCAGTCCCGTGTCCCATCTTGGGCTGTGCCACTGATGGTACCTCAAGCCCCACAGTTTTCCAGTACAACTTCATCTAGGAGTTGTCTGCTCTACCTCAGGCGGCCTGAAAACCTCACAGAGGTCTTAACTTTACAGTGTATGGAATTCACCAGATTGTCACCTGACTCCACTGCTGAGAAAAAAAGGATTGCCATCCCACTCGAGAGTGTCATTAGCACTGCCAGGGTTTATTCTTTAGTTTCTAGAAGGTTCTGTGAGCACCCTCTCTTATGTTGCTCAGTAATGTATTGGTGGGACATCTGGACCATAGAAAAATCTATTTAATGACTGCAGGAGCAGTGACAGGCCAGCAGTGCAGTGCTGTTCCCCATCATCACAAGCTGTGTGGAGACACCAGCCAGGCTTCATGAGCTAAGGGTGATCAGCCCCTTCACTGCACCAGAGAGAGAGGGATTAGCCTCAGCTGGAGACCAGGCTTTAGGTGTTTTAAGGCTGGCTTAGCAGCATGTGTTCATCCATCAGAGTGGCAATTTCCAGAGCATGTGTCAGACAGCCCTCCTACACTGATGCTGAGAGCAACACCTTGGATACAGGCCTGACATAATACTAGGAATATTTGTCATGATTTATGGTATGCAGTCTCACTGATGCAGTGACATGGCCTGATGAGCTGTGTGAGACACCTCCTTTGCTATGATGTGCAAGTTCTGCATGCTTGGCAAGCTTTTATTAATTTTAAATAAAATGAGGGATGTCAATTAACTGTGGGAAATATGTCAGCCTTTGTTAATGCACTTTGTACTCCTTTATTAATTTTTCATACTGCCATGGATGCAAGTCTGCTTGGGGGAAATACCAGTTGTACACAGTGTGTTTCCCTGCAGGGTCCTGTGTTGGGAGGCAGGGAGTGCAGAAGAGGGGGAGGCTCTCTGTTATTGCTCAGTAAGATTTTCAAAGTGCCTGAGTACAGACACAAGTGTATAAAACTGTGCAACTTGTGCATAATCAGTTTGAGTGCCTGAGTGCTGGCCTGTGGGGCCTCTCTCCCTGCCTGCAGCATCATTCCAAAAGCTTAGGTTGTTTTCTAGGTCATGATCATGTTGGATAATGGTGGTGCATTACAAAAAAAGTAAAATTCAGCTTTAAAATTACAAACATGAGACAAAAGTTTTTCCTCCCTGGAAAGTGCAGGGAGATGCTTTAATGCTGTGCAAACAGAGGGCTTAATAAAGGACAAGGGAGATTCTGGTATACAGAGCTGAGTGCTCATGGCATGCTGTGGAGAATCTTCCAGTGTGTGTGACCAGCTTTCTTTTCCAGGAATCTTGGGAACTGGTGTGACACGGCTCTGTAATCTGCTCACAACATCAAAGGTGGATCCACCACCATGAACAATTTTTGCACTGGTTCTTTGATGCGGGAGAGATCTGTCTTGCAGTCCCTGGACTCTGCTCCTCCCAGAGCATCTCGCTCCTGTTCTGCACATTTCCACATTTCTCAGAGCTCAGATAAAGTCACCAAATGTTTCTTTCTTTGTTTTTCCCTTTCTTCGCTCTCAGGTCCTCTCAGGCCAAGATCCTGAAATCTGTGATCTTAAGGAGTGTGACCCTGGAAAGGAGCAAAGTCAAACCTCTGAATTTTGCAAGAGTGAACTTTCAGCTCTTTGAGGAGTTGGTGAATAAGATTCACTGTCCTTAAGGACAGAGGTGATAACCAGAGCTGGCAGCTCTTTAAAGCCCCTTTTCTTACAGTGCAAGAGTGCTCTTCCAATGTGTAGGAAATCAAGCAAGGTAGGCCAGAAACTGACATGGATTTGCTCGTCAGATTGAGGAGTAAGAAAGAGATGCACTGCCAGTGGAAGCAGAGACAGGTGACCTGGAGAGAGTGCAGGGACACAGTTCATATGTCTAGGAATGGGGTCAGGAAAGCCAAGGCAAAGCTGCAACACGACTTGGCAAGAGATGTAAGGAATTACAAGAAGGGATTCCATAAGGACAGAGGTCAGAAAAGGCCAAGGAGAGTGTGGCCCCTGTGATAGGCAAAAAGGGTGGCACTGATGTGGAGAAGGCAGAGGTAGTCAATGAGTCTTTGTTTCAGCCTTCACTGACAGTCAGGCTTCCCACTTCTCTCAAGTCCCTGATCCTCTGGGTTGGTGTGGGGGGAGTGAAACCCCTCTCTTTATAAGTGAAGAGCAGGTTCAGGATCACTTTATGAAGCTGAATAGCCACAAGTCTATGGGACCTGAGGAGATGCATCCCAGAGTCCTCTGGGAACTGGTCAATGTAGTTGTTAAGCCACTCTCCATCATATTTGAAAAGTCATGGTGGTCAGGTGAAGTCCTTGGTGACCGGAAAACTGGAGACATCACTCCCATTTTCAAAAATGGGAAAATGGAAGATCCAGGGAGCTACAGACCAGCTGAGCTCGGGCTCACAATGGTGCAGAACCTATTAGAAGATCTGCTAAAACACATAAAAGGCAAGGATGTGTCAGCCAGCACATCTCTACAGAGAGCAAATCATGCCTGACCAATCTGGTGGCCTTTGTTGGAGAGATGGCAAGAGCTGCTAAGAGAAGACCAAAAGACATCAGTTATCCAATCTGCTCTTAGGCCTTCAGTATGGTCCTACATAATTTCCTTATTTCCAATTTGAAAAGACATGGATTCAATGGGTGGACCACTCAGTGAATAAGAAATTGGCAGCCAGATAAGGAAAGTTTTATGTCTAGGTGGAAGCCAGGAATGAGTTGTGTCCCTCAGGGCCCTGTCTTGGGACCAGTGCTCTTCAGCATCTCCATCAGTGGCACAGAGAGTAAGATTGAGTGCACCTTCATCGTGTTTGCAGATGACCTGAAGCTGAGCAGTACAGCTGACACAAAAGAAGGACAGGATCACTTCCATGGGGACCTGGACAGACTCAAGAAGTGGCCCATGAGAAATTCCTGAAATTCAGCAAGTCCAAGTGCAAAGTTCAGAGCAATCCCAGATATCAGGACAGATTGGAAGAAGTCATTGAGATCAGTCCTGCAGCAAAGGACTTGGATATTCTCAGGGATGAAAAGCTGGGCATGAGCCAAGAGTGTTGTGCTCACAGCCCAGAAAGCTGAACACATCCTGGGCTACATCAAAAGAGATGTGGCCAGCACACCAAGGGAGGCAGTTCTCCCCCTCTACCCTGCCTCCAGGTCACCACCTGGAGTACTGTATCCAGCTCTGGAAGCTTTAGTACAAGAAAGATATCAACCTGTTAGAGTGGGCCCAGAGAAGGGCCATGAATAGGGTCAGAGGAACGGAGTACCTCTACTGCAAAGACAGGCTGATGTTCTGCCTCAGCAGGTAAGAGATAGTCAAACATTTGAGATGCCAGAGAAGTCACTGTGCTTTGGGCACCTGAAACGCTGCTTACCTCCCTTGCAGTCCTGCTCTGAGTCCAAATGGCCCTTAATGCTGCTTTTCAATGGCTCTGAAGTGTTGTAGAAGTAATCTCATCAAAGCCTCACTAACAGGACACTGCAGTGTATGTCCTGCTTGGACTCCCTGCACTTCTTCTGAGAGAGAAATGTCACTTCAAAATTTTTAGCAATAGGAAATGCTTGTGTGAGTATTATAGGGTTTTGCACTGGCCAAGGTGTGCTGGGGAGACAGGAAAATGGGCTGGATGAGGATTGTGCATGAGATGAGGTGCTGGGAAAGAGGCAGGGAAGAGGATGAAGGGCCGGCTGTGAGGCATGCAGGCTCCCTCTTGCATTTCACGTTTGGAGGAAAGGAGACTGTAAAGTGGAGTTGTTCCTCAGTGCCATAAACCAGCTCAGATGGAGCTGCCATGGGGTGCATCCTCCTCTACAGCCACAGCTGTGCTGGCCTTGTACCCTGGGATTGCAGGGAGCTGAGCTGGCTGAAAGTTAACACTAATTGTCTACAGAAAAACAAGCTCCCCTACCCAGCCCTTGTGTCATTGCACTGGTGCCAGTGTTAGTGCTGGGGTGGGAGACAGCAAGGGTGGCTGGAGCCCCAAATTATACCAGCAGGGTTGTGTCCCAGCTTGGAAGGCTCCTTGAAAAACATCTGGCTCCTTCCTTCCTTCCTTCCTTCCTTCCTTCCTTCCTTCCTTCCTTCCTTCCTTCCTTCCTTCCTTCCTTCCTTCCTTCCTTCCTTCCTTCCTTCCTTCCTTCCTTCCTTCCTTCCTTCCTTCCTTCCTTCCTTCCTTCCTTCCTTCCTTCCTTCCTTCCTTCCTTCCTTCCTTCCTTCCTTCCTGCCTTCCTGCCTTCCTGCCTTCCTCCCTCCCTGGAATGCTTCTCCATCCAATGTCAGTGCAGTCCCAAAGGGGTGCTCAATTCTCAAGGGCCACAGGCTTGTTAATAAATCAAATGTCTGGGGGCTTCTTCCTTGTCCCTGAAGGCAGGTGGCTGAAGTCTCCTCATCCATCCTGCCTCTTGGGGAATGGTGCCTGGGTTTTTCATATCCCCCAAACTGGACTGGAACCAAAATCATGCTGAAGAGTGATCTAGTAGCAGGTAAAGAGCATGACAGGGTGAATGTCAGAGCACAGGATTCAGCTGCAACACAACATGGAAGTGTGGGAGGAGGCCCACAGGGAACCACCAGCTGCCACAGGGCAACTTATCCTGGAGGGTGATTCGGGGGTTTCTCTGAGATGCAGTGTGCTCTGTAAGTACAGATACCATCCTGGCCCCAAAGTACATATGAATCTGTAAAAATGCTGTGCATATCATAGGTGACATTGCTGTAAGGAACCGTGCCTTTCAGTCTTGTGCAGTGTTTGGATAGCCCAGAGACCTGAGAGATGCTGCCAAGCCTGCTCTGTGAGGGCCTTTGTGGCAAGATCTTCAAATGTCCTGGCCTATCCATGCCGATATTTAAAGGTCTGTTGTATTCTGAAAAGTTACCTTGATAGGCATGGTGAAAATTCATCTTTTCAATCAGCAAATTTGCCCAGCTAACAACAGAAAATGGTAATTTCCAGATGTGCCATTTCAGGGTAAGTTCAGCTGAGAAAGCCAGAACTGCTTTTTCTGTATCTCACCCTCAGTAGTAAGAGCTGTGCAAAAAAAAGGCTTCAAATTCTGCAAACGTAACTGGAGCTGGAATGGAAATGTGCTATCTTGGGTGAGGAAGTTCTTCAGCCTTAGCTGGCATAAAATGTAACAAATCCTTATTTTAGTGAGTGAATTCCCCAGATGTTCCTGGGAATAAGTCAACTGACTACAAAATATCTATTTATCCACCATCACTATTTAGAGTAAAACTGCACTTTGAAGTCTGGAAGGCACTTTCGCAATAGAGGGGCTTGCCCTGGTGTCCTTGGCCAAAAATAGTGGCTTATTTTTGTCCTGCTAACACATGCCAGCTGGCTGCCACCCTCCATTCCTGACACAGCTGCATTTCAGTTCTGCTGTTTATGTAAAGTTTGTGCAGTGTGATTTTGGGTCCTTGGGGATGAAATGTACTATGTAAATACAAACTCTTATTTCCAATGTCTTTCTGTAGCCATTAAGGGCCTGATTCATCCCACCATGCAGGGGCTTGCACCAAGATTTGAACAAACAGATGCAGATCCCAGCATCATCTGGTACCTAGTGGGTTCAGTCTCTGAGGCAGTTTCCATGAGCAGCTTCTGGAAACACCTCAGTGCTGCTCAGTGTCCCAGCACTCAGCCCCAGCCTGGCCCAGGATTCAGAACATCCATGTGGCAGAGGGTTTTGAAGACAAGGGTTTCGTTTGGCATTTTATACATAAACTTGTTGTGTGCTAACAGATGGGAATCTGGATTTGGAGTTTGGCATATTCCTTCACACTAGGCTGTAGGATAGTTTGGATCCATCTGGTTAATTTACCAATAGAGCTGAACAAGTGATAAGAAATAGGGTGTGCTACAGCCATCTAAGTGTTTCTCTTGCAAGGTCAGATATCTCCATATTTGGGAATAATGTGCAAATATAATGCTTTCACAAAGAAATAAGCCCTGCTGAGGAACTGGGAGAACTGTGAATCTGGTCCAGTTTGATTATATCTTGCCATCTATTGACAAGTGTGGGCCTATCCCAGACTATATGCAACACATATCAATAATTCACGCTACACAATAGTAAATGCTACATTTGCAACATAGGAAAGCAGATGATCTGCAAGATATAGCTGCCTATTTAAATAGTGTCCTGAATATTTATCCATAAGAATTTCCATGTCACTTCAGCTGTAGAGAGAATAGAAAAATGTGGGCAAAAACAAAGGTAAAGGCAAAGTTTGAAAATCCAGGGCAAAGTTTGAAAATCCAGGGTGAAAAACTCAGGGGTCTAGGACCACATGCCTACAATAGCCTCCCAGCCGTTTAGTCAGGGATGTTCAGCCTCCCTTGACTGCAGCGGAAATGACATTGATTAACAAGACATTTCCTTTCGATTTTAGAAGCTACAAAACATGGAGCAGACTATATGTGCTTTAACAGCAGGTGAAGTTGAAAATTCACCTGTGCCCACCCAGCACCAACTTCTGCCAGCCCAGGCAGAGCCTGTGACATGGAATCACATCCCCATATTTGTGAGTTGATAAGCAGAATAGTTTGCAGACTTCCAGACCTCCTGCAGATGATTGAACTCAGGTGAATGTCTCTGCTTCCAACAGCAGCAGTGTGGGGCAAACCTGAAAGTGGGTCTCTTTCCCCGTAAGTCTCTCTCCTTTGCAGTGAATTCAGTTTTCACGTGTGCAATAGCAGCAGCACATATTCTCAGGCTAAGCCTTTCATGCACACGTTGAGTTGGCACTGTGGCCACACAAGAGGCAGGAAAGGGGATCTGCCTCACACAGAGGCTGCTGAGGATCTCCCTGTCAAAACTCAAACACGAAAGGACATTGGTGGACTTCTGTCCCAGGCAAGAAAAATTACCATCAGAAGGAACTTGCTCTGCCTGGTACAAAATGCTGATAATTGACCATTAGAGCAGGGAGGTCTGCTCTAGCAGTCCTCCTTCCTTCTGAGAACACCTTGGTCACCAGCAAAGCTCCTTGGAAGCATTGGGACACCATTTTGAAGATGACTAGATGCCTTTCTCAAGACAGGCTACTGGGACTTCACAAAGCAGGTGGGAATACTGCACCAAGAATTAAAACCTGGAGCTGCTGAACTTACAAAACCCAGCAAGACTAACCTGAACATTGAAAAGGCAGAGTAAATATAATCCAGATCTCCAGGTCTCCAGATGCCATCCTGCTGCATTTATGGGATGATGCAGCCCACTCCAGCTGAACCTGTCCCCCTCCTGGAGAACAGACTCACTTTTCTGAAGGCAGAGGAGACCATGCCCATCAAACCTGGATCAACTCCATCCCCAACTCCACCTGCTGTCAACTCCCACCAAAGCCCATGTAATCACCTTTTGCAGTGTCCTTGAGCCTGACTGGATTCCCACTGGGCTCCTGCAGTGTGTGCTGGAAGGTGAGATCTGCTCCCTGTGCTGTTCTCAGCCAGCAGCACATAGTGTCTTTTGTTTTCCCCTTGCAAATTCAGAGAAAGAGGGAAATTATTTGATTTCTTCAAAGATGCCCAGGACTGGTGGAGGCTACCTGATCCCAGGGAAGAAGATGAAAGTGCTCTGTATCTTTTGCCATTTTCCTCTGTATCTCCATGCCCATTACTGCTGCACCAAACTTAGAGCATATTAGCTAAAAAGGAATTGCAGAGGAATTTGCAGAGGAGCTTAGGGGACTATTTTTGGGTCCAAATGAGCTCAGAACCAGTGAGGAGCAGAGACTGACTGCAATGGTGTTGCTCACAGCCCTCCAGGACTGGGGCGACTGTGCCCCCCATGCTCTAATCTGGCACTGTGAAATGTCAACCTGTCCTTAAACAAAAAAAAAATTTAAGTATTGCCAGAACCCTGTCATATCCAGAGAGAGATGAAAGACTGTACTGCATATTACTTGTGCCTTGCTGCTACAGAGGTTGCTGCTTCACTCATGGTGAGCACATCACCACCACTGAAATATGGGACTGATGCCAACATGACACATTTTTAGCAGAAGTGCACAAAAGGGAATTATCTCTTTTTAAAAATCCCCTCTTCCTCTCCCAGGAGCAATCCTAGCTCATTTTTCTCTCTGGGATTCCCTCTCCTCTTCACACTCACGATGTTTCTACCTTTTTTCCCCGTATTTGGCAAAGAAAAGTTGTTAATCCTCATGGGGGTTACAGGGCAGCAGAAGGTGTACCAGAGGCTGCTGAAGGTGCAGTGGTGTGTTGTTTGCTTATCTCTGGTGTCAGCTGGGTTTGGGATGAGTCAGGAAGATAAGTTAGGTAACAAACAAGTGGGAGAGCTAATAGACCAGTTGGTAGCATGGCAAGGGTGCGTCCGCTGCTGACTCAGACCTAATCAATGTCTTATCATTTCTCACGCCTTCCAGCTCCAGCATCAAACCTCTAAGGACTCTCATCATGGGATTAATTCCTCCTTCTCATCTTCATCAGGAGCATGGACTTGAGCCCTCTGTGTGGGAAACAGACACATCTTCTCCATGTGGCAGAAACACCCAGCCAACGATCACACCCAGCAGCTAATGGATGGACATGTATCCCAGACAGTTGTACCTAGGTACAGAATGCAGATATATTATCCCCGGTTGCAAGCACTATCAGGAGCCCAATGAATTATTAGATATATTTTATAATGGAATAAAGAGATAGTAAGGGAAATAGAATCTCAAAGGAAGAAAATCAGACATCCTGAAGACAACAAGCAGAAATACTCAGGAGGATGCATATTATGCTTAAACACAAGTTCATCAGAGGCAGCTGAGTCCCATGTCACAGAATAATATCATGTCTCAATGTCATTCTATAAGAGCTATGAAAATTCACCTGAAGACCCATTGTGAAGGCTGGAAGTCGTGTTGTAAAAGGATTTGTACTGAGAAAAGAGACACAGGGTAAATGCTAGCCCAGTGCTGTGCCTGTGAACCTTGTCATCTGGAAGGGAGGGAGCCATGCTGCAAGACTCTCCAGCACCAGGCTCAAGAAGGGCCCTCTTTGGCTCCTTGGTGCCACACATGAGCACCTCCTAAGGCTCTTTGTCTTGTCCTTGTGTTTTTCCTCACCTGCTCTCTATGGCCCTTCCCTCTGGAAAGGGTTATGGTGATTGCTGATTGCTGCTGATCATTTCAGACAGACTTTTTAGCTCCTTCAATATTTCTGACCCTGCCCCATCCTGGACATAGCTATAAATGATGTTCCTTCTTCACGTCTTGCCCCAGCTTTTGTTCTGTTTTTCTCTCCCTCTCTCTCAGTCTCCAAAGCGCTTGGCACATGTCTTTCATCTACCTGGCATGGGCTCCATGGGTATGCAATGGGCACAGAAGCTAATTAGTGACTGATGCAACAGGGTTTTAAATTTAACCTCAGGGGGCAGCCATGCCTTGAATGTAAATAAGGCACATGCTTTTTGGTGAACATGTGGGGTCCTTTGAGAGGACTTCAGAGGAGACCAACCTGCTGCTCAGGCCAGGTATGACCTCTGCAAAAAACCTCTGAAATACTCAGAAGACTTACTGTGTGCTACTCACACACTGCTTTGAAAATTTCCCTCAGTGCTCAACTGCTTGCAGCAGCAGAAGTGCATGAAAATGTGAAAAGTGAAAAATTCACTATGAATCTTTTGAAAGAGATCTATAGGCAAATTTGGAGGAGTTGGTCAATCTTTTAGATGGCATCCATTTCTGACCCCCCCTCTGGCTTTATTTACTAAAAGAAATTAGAACAAATTGAGTTTGAACAAAGGGAGTAAAATCAAGGAAAAGATGCTTTTAAAATGAAGTTATTAACAGTAAATAAAATGAGAAAACAAATTAGAATAAAACAAGTGCATCAAGATGATCTCAATAATCTCAACACAAAACCAGTTAATCCTTATAAGCATTAAGAGAGGCTCTTCAGGAAGCAGCTGTCCCTGTGGTTACAAACACACGAGAGTCAATTTAGCATAGAAACTGGAGCTGCTTAAATAGTTTACTTTTGAGACATTACTATCTAATGTTCACATCACAGAGCCAGTTATACAGCTCCCATCTTAGATTTCCGTTCTCACATAGTAGGTAACCCTTTCCTCCCCTCTGCCGGCAGATTCCAACAGATGACAGATTTCAACAGAACAACTCTAATAAACAGGATTTTGACAGGTCTTATTAGCCAGAAACTAACTGGGGCAACAGCAAGGGCTCTTTTAGCACAAAATAATTTTTCTTTATGAGCCAACATTAAAATATTTTCTTCAGAGTACAGATTTTCAGGACAGACACATGCATGCATGCGCACAGCAATGCTTTCATGGTATAGAGTGAAGTCTAAGAAAGTCCAGACATTTCCTAGACATCAAACACAAATAGTAAACATCGATAAAGAAGCCACTTCCCAGAGGACTGGGCCTGGAGCTGCAGTTGCAGACGCAGCAGATGTGCTCTTGGCTCAATGCTTCTCCTGCACAGACCTTGTTTGGGAGCTGCCTGGGAAGCAGAAGACAGGGACAACATAACCAGCAGAGTTTTGACAATGTCTCCTTAAAACAACTGTACTTGGGGGAACTGGAGAGCCAGTTTTCTCTCAACAGGCCCATTGACCTAAAGGTGAGATATCCCAGACTGGTCTTCAGGGTTCATGAACTTTGCTTATTCAGCCTGTGACATCTCCATTCCCAAGCTGCAAGGAAATCTTCTGCAAGGATTGATTTGGAGTTACCCCAGATTTGAACTTAGCAAGTGGCAGGATTGGGAAAAGTCCACAGAATAAAAAGTATTTGGTGCCTTATAGAGCAGACACTGTACATCTGCAAACATTTCCCTAAGCCTTCATTTCCCCCCCTCTCCCCTGTTTTGTAAGTAAAAAAAAATTAACGTTCAAGATGTTTCCTGAAGATTTTGGCATAGTCTTATCTGGATAAAAGGTCTCATAATGACTCTGTTGCCAATTTATAGAAATTTCAACACAAAACTATTCTATAAAAATAGCTGCTTGCCAGGGTTTGTTTATTTTCTTCCCAACCACTGGCTGACATTCCCTCATCTGCAAACTCAAAAATAAATGTGTACAATTTATTATTTCTGTCATCATTCTTCTCCTAAAGAAGGCAACTTACAGTCAGCGTTCTATTTTGGAAATAAGCTAGAAGTCAAGCAGTTTGTCTCTTGTACACTTTTAGAATAGCAAAACTTGTTAGTTATTTCTTTGCTGACTTAGCCTCTGAGCAGTGCTGGGCATGCTGCCTGAAACTTCCACAGCTGATTCTAAAACCTTCTGTACCCCACCAAGAGCAGTACTTGGAGTAGCCCTTTGCAGAAGGAGTGACCTTGGGGTTCCCAAGGGGCTGGGATTTTACCACCATCCCCTGAGGAGACTGGGCTGGCTGAAGGGTGAGGGATAGGGAGCAGGGGCTGAGCCCTGAGAGCTTTGCTCAAGGGTGATGCTTCCTATTCCTGTGCACAGCCCTGCTGATGGGCACTGAGCAGCAGTGAGGCAGTGTCACCCTGTGCCCTATTTTGAGGGAAAAGCAGAGAGAGTGAATGGACCCATCATATTTCCCCCTCCACAGCTGGCTGCCCTTCTTTCCCACATTTTGGAGAAGCAGTGATGATAGTACCACTCCAATACTGTCATTATACTACATAAAAAGAAAAATGTATATTCTTTGCTCTGGAATCCTATGTTCTTGGCCTTGCCTGGCAGGGTAGAATCCTTGTCTCTCATCCAGACAGTTTGGAATCTGAGGGTGAACAATTCAGTGGGTGTGGGAAGACCCACTTTTCTATCCTCCATCACAGACTCATTTGTGACAAGGAAAAGATGTCCAGAGCTACAGAGAAGTGCCTAGTTAGTTCCTCCTTTGAAAACCAGACCCTAAACCTCCTGTGCCTAACCTCTCCATCTCCATTTAATGAAAGAAGCACTTCCCTGTGTCCTGTTGAGAAATGTATTCAAAACTGAGGAGCACTTAGTGATGGGGACAGATGCTCCCTGTAAACTGGGGATTACTGTCTTGGCATGTTTGATTGCTCTTGATGGGTCAAGACCACCCACACTGATGGAAACTGAGCCCCTGCTGCCACACTGGCTTTAGGGGGAGGCATGGGGAGCCGAGGGCTTTGGATGGGTGAAGCAAGGGGCTGGAAGTGAGCATCACCCAGGGCTCATGGCAAGGGCAGCCCCAGCAAGAGGAGGCAGGCCCATGGCTTCCTCACTCCAAAGAGGAGGGAAAGAGAGGATTGGGACCCAGTCGCCTGGTATAAACATTAAAGGGATTTTGCATGCTTATATTTCTTTCCTCAGAGAAAAATTATGCTGCTTTGGGTTGCCATGGTTCCTGGTTTCCTTGGTTACCTCTCAGTATAGAGTAGGGGATGAGAGGGGAGGGGAGGGGAGGGGAGGGGAGGGAAGGAGGAGCCAAAAAAGACAGGGGCCAATTACAAAGATCCTGAGCAAGGCAGACGACGTCAGCAGGCCTTTTTTTCCCGGGAAAAAGAACAAAAAGACAGAATGGATGTTTCTCGGCAAGGATGGTGGCCTGTTTTGTACCCTTTGATGTTTTATAATGTAAAAGGGGGAGAAGATTATACAACGAAATTAATCACCAGTGAAAACCTACAGCCCAGTAATACTTCCTTAAACTTAGAAGCAAGAGGATCATTGGTGATAGAACCATGATGCAAAAGAAACCACAACGGGAGTATCTGGGATCATGTGCAGACTGGCCAGCAAGGCCAGGCTGCTGGTAATGGCTTTTGCAATGGACCATTGCAGCCAGGCAGGAGAAAAGTGCTGCTGCAACTCCAGCTACAGAGAGCTCCAGCACAGCACTCCTGGCCAGCCCCATCCTGCAGAGCCTCGTGCAGATCATCCCCTTCCAAAAATCAACGGGACAATGTGTGCAAGAAAGGCTTCTTTACATAGGCAAGTCCCCAGTCCTTAGTGAAAATCCCATGCAGTTTTCAAGTGGTCAAGCTTTGAGTAATGACTAAAGCAAGCCTATGTAAACCCTCTTTATACAACCACATGTTTCAGTGGTTGGACAAGAAATCCAATCTGACCCCAGTGGCAGGGCGCCAATAATCCTCTCACCTTTCTCTTAATATCCTGTGACTCAGTGATATATGTCAGGCCATTTAAACCCCAGCAGCAGAGTTCAGGTGCTGTGCCAATTATATTGAGTGGATGGGGAGATGCTAGTTGAACAAGAAATAGGTCAGAGGAACGATTCAGCTAATAAATTATATTAATGAAAAGTTCTTTGGGGAGCTGTTGGGTTTGTAGTTCTGCAGAGGAGAAGAGGGTCAGCAGGAGCAGAGAGATAAATGGGAGGACCTGGCAGTAGACATCAGCAGAACAATCAATGGGCAACCAAGAAGATGGGAAATAGGATGAACTGAGTGTGTCTGGCCTTTGTGGCACAGACCCTGCTATAGTGGCACTGAACAGTCTCCATAGGGCATAGAGCTGCTTGGGCTAGCTTGTGTTAGGGGCAAAACTGCTGCCCTAACTGAGCTTCTCTGCCCAGGTCAAAACAGACAGTTTCTCATCAAGGCTACTTAGCTGGGATATAGTGTCTAACCAGCACAGCAATCAGCCTCCAGCCTTGTGGTTCACTCAGCACTGGGCATCTTTGTACAGTGTTTCATTCACCCCATAGAAATATCTACATCCCTTCCAAAATCTGCTGATGTCAAGTCTTTACAGTGTTGGGCTTTGAATCAAGTCCAGATGTGTCTAGATATAGAATTAGCAAAACTGAAATATTTTCCAGGAGCACATAGAATCCTTAGGTTGCCTTCTTTACCAGCTCACTTTGAAATGATTCCTAAGGGCTATTTTGTTGTGTTTGATGGGGTTGGAAGTGCAGGGGAGACTTTCTCCTATGGCTGCATGTGTTCTACCTGTAGATAAACCAAGACAAAACACACCTTCCAAAGGCATTAATGGCAGTCTATGGAATGTCCTACAGGGAGAGCAGGACATTACTGCAAGTTGAGCAAAAATTACAAAAACGTGTAAACAAGGTATCTTTGGCATTTTGTTTCTGTTGGTAATAACAGAGATAGCTTCAAACCACTGCAAACAAAGACACAGAGATAAGTGACATCCAATTTTAGGTGTTTTGAAGTTAGATGACTGTTGCCAGCCAGAGGTGTAGAGAGGAGGGAAGCTGGGACTGCACACCTTGGAGCTATCTCTCTCTCTTATAGGATGGGATAAAGCTTCTCCTGGTGGTGCCTGTTTCTCTCCACCATTTTCAGACTAAGCCCAGCAAACTGATTTTTGTTATCTGACTGCTGAGTGCACTATGTCAGATGTACAAGGTCCACCTGTAATTTCTGTGATGGCTGTTGACAAAGGAGCGTCCCCTGTCCGCAGAGCTCCTGCTGAAGGTGCTCAGGCCTGAAACTCTCCTGGCTGCTAAGGACAAAACTGATGTTGTCAGGAGATGGGCAGGGGAAGGAACACCTCCCTGCAGAGAAGACGTTTTGGATTTCTGGTTTCTCATTTCTCTCTGCCATACAGCATCCAGTCCACAAAGCTTAGTGCATATGTTAGTGAATTTAATTTAGGGCTGATGCTGAGCAAACCACAGAATCAGGGCCTCCATCAGAGCACTTATTTTTGTAGTGAGATTTGAAGAAGTAGTTTGAAAAATAATCTCCAGCATTCATGCAATGTTATAAATTGATTCTTTTATGTATTAGAGACAGGGCAATAAATGCCAAAGAGGATTTATTGGTTATTGCTGCTCTGATAAAAGGGTCATTAAGAGTTGTAAAAGTCTAAACGATAATGGGGAGATGTTGTAAATGCTGTAAGTGAATAGAATGAAAGAACATGATATACCCGTCAGCTGAGGTCACTTCCTAATAGTTTATAACCCTCTTCTAAACACTGAAGAGAAATCTGGGTTTGTCCAGCCAGGCAACTGAAAATTCCCATCAGTCACCCCAAGCTGAGCTCCTGGATCTTTCTAAGCAATGCCTGACAGAGAAGCGTCCTGAAAGAGCCCAAGCCTGCAGAATAAGTCTCTATACCATGTGGGGACTGGTGTCTGAAAGGGCAAGTATGGGGCACAGGGGTGTGTCATATGTGGTACAGCACCAGAGGCTGTTCCGAGAAAGGCACTAAAACAGTTGCAGTTGTGAGGAAGAACAGACCTACATGCCCCAAATCTGCACCTCTGAGGTTGACAAGCCTCATCCTCCTCTTAAATGCAAAGCGAGTTTTTTTTTAAATACCCCAGCAGGCCTGCCAGCTATTTGCTTTATCTGCCCTGCACACAGCATCTAACCAATAAGCCCCATCAAAATTTAAATGTGAAAATCATTTTAAAATGAACACCATCAATTCCCACAGCTTATTATTAGCAGAGCTGCTGAAAGCATCTGTTATTAAGGTCTTCAGCATGTCCCTTAGGAGCCTTGTTTTCTGTTGTTTATGATTTTGTCAAACTTGAACTGAAATTTTTCATTCTGAATCTCTGTCTCCTGCTGAATTAGTGGGCAACACTTCAGGCAGAACAGTACAGCTGTGAGGCTAGAGGAAAAGACATCATTTTGTCTGCATTAAAGTAAAACACTAGCGACTTTTTCTTTGAGGAAGGCTAATTTCTCTGTACTCAGAAGTCTGCCATAACAGCGTGATTTCAGTGATCTGCTTTTTTGCAATTTCACGGGTAAATTAGGGAAATCTGGTAAGTTATGCTCTTCAGCAGTTAAAAAAATCAATATAACCAGTCAAGATGCAGCATATGACATCCAATTTCCTGGGTGTGCTCCAGCCCAAGGAGCCATGACCTTACCTGCAGTTACAGGAGAGAATGTCAGACCAGCAAGGGCTAGATGTCAGACCTAAGGGGAGATTGTAATTTTAGGTCCCTAATAGGAGCTGTGAATGTAGCCATAAAGAAGAAGTTGCCCAGTATGAATGCAGAGCTGTGAGAGATGTAGGGCCTGATTTATAGAATATAGGTGGGATTAGTTGTGGGAAGAGAGAGAGGTTTATATCAGGGCAAGAAATGGTGGATGGAGATGGAGATGGAGACGCAGTCTCTGTGCAGGAGGCTTTGAATTTGCTGGTGAGTTGGGTGGGCTTCTCTGCAGTAGCACCTGGGGGAACTGCCCTTGGTTTGTCCTCCCCACTCCCTTGTGTGGGTAAAACATCCCCTCTCCTACCCCTTGGGAGTGTTATTGCAATTGTCAGGTCAAATATCTGCAGATGGGAGATGTTGAGGACTCTGCACATCTTCTATTTTGCTGAGCTACTCCAGCAATATGAAAAATCCTGAGTAAGAATACATAGCTGCCTCCAAAGCAGGGTTTGAAGAGTGTACAGTAACCAAGGGCTTGTACACTCTGGGCACACTCAGCACAGAGTAAACAAACTGCTCATCCTGAGCACCAGGGCAGGAGAAAACATCAGTGGGTGATCATGTGGCTAGAGATAAACGTATCATATATCTTTTGCCACCAGGAAACAAATGTCAGTTGAGTAAGCATCCTAATTCTGGCATTTCTTAGATTTTCAGTGTTTGCCTTTGCAACCTAATCATGCTTTTGGCTTCTGTGATACATTTGATATCGTGGCACACTGCATATTGAGACACTGCAGACTGTCTCTGACCTAGTAAGTGAGGCACGTCGGATTTATTCCCGTAACAGGACTTGAGCAGGCACACTGCAGACCTGTTCTCTGCAGCAGATGAGCTAAGGAGCTTGGCATTTCACCTGGCCTCAATTCCCCCAGACCAGGCACAGGCCAGCCGAAGCTCCTTGTGACACCTGATGGAATGCAGAAACTCCATGGAGCCCAGCTTGGTTAGTGACTTGTGTGCTCTGGGAGGTACTGTAAGTACCTTGAAATATCGATTTCACACACGTAAACTAATCTGAAGAGGATTAAAAGATTGGTTGGCATTTGAGCAAACAAGAAGGATAGTTTTTTTCCTAGGGGTCTATGAGTCATCTTTTATTTGACACGTCAGACAACCTTCAGCTATTAAAATACATCTTGAAAATACTTCTAAACCCTTGACTTATTATAATCCAAAGAGAACTGTTGTTAACTATACCTGGTTTTAAAAGCTTTTCATGTTTTGGTCAGGAGCAAGTACAGTGATGCATTTTACAGCTTCACTATAAAATACAAGGAATAAATAATTTCTCAATGTCACATGAAATGAGAAGTTATTCTTTGAATTATTTACAGAATACTCACAAATAAGGAATTTGTGTAGAGAAAATGGGGATAACTATGCATACACACAAGGGAAGAAGTTTGTCAATAAAATAGTATGAACTATGAATTGTAAACAACATTTTAAAAACAAGTAACAGTATCAGAGGTTTCTCAGACATATATCTTCAAGCAATTGACTAATTATGACATCAGCCAGAAAAAATCGGACCAGTCCCAGTCCAACAAATTATCAGCGTCCTTTGAGAGGATAACCTCATTTCCAGGGGCACCACTGAGAAGAGACAAACAAGTTGGTTCTGTTTTACATTTAATTTTTGTTTTCTTGTTGTTGTAAACTGTATGCTGTTGTTTTGGTTTTCAGTGCCTATGGTTAAGTTACTTACAAGCAGCATGACTGTAACTTCATCCAAGAAAATTATTGTGGATTTATTTACAAGATATTAATTTACACTTGTGTAACTGAGTAGAGAATTCTCCTCCAACCTGTATGTTCTCACCTGGCATTCTTCCTGTTTGCTTGCTTTTAATTACTTCTAATATGCATACTAATGCTCTTAATAACTTTGCTCATGCAATCTACATCTGCAGTGGGCTTTTAATTTACAGCTTGAATGATATTGTTTTAATTTTCTCTTTCCAATAACAAAGCAGCTACTGATGCTTCAGATGTGATCAGAGGATTTAAACATTCCTTTGGTGTGCAATGGGATGCTCGTTGCTACACCAGTACCTTTCCCGGAGTGAGGCTTGAACACACACAGGACAACCCTGCACGGGTACTGGTCAGTTCTTCATCCACTGACAAGCCCTGAGCATCCTTCTGCACAAAGGAACCCTGTTCCAGCCCCTGTTCTCTTCATCACTTCTGCTTCTTGGCTCCTGCATACCTTTCCTTTCCTTTTCCACAGTTAAAACAATCTCACAACCTTCATAGAAAGCCATGAGCCACCTCTACCCCAAACCCTGGCTGTGATTGCTGTTTCTTCACGTGGCAGTCTGGCTGGCACAGCTTACAGCACAGCAGGAGCCTCCCAGGCACTAAGGAACCTCCCATCCGGGGATTGGTTTAGAAGTCAGAAGTAAAATAATGGGGATACATTTGCTTTCGTGGTTTCAAGTCTTTCCAAGTTTCTATCTAATCATGAAGTTTGGGAATTTGCTTGCTATTTTTTTTTTAAAACAAAAGGCAAATCAGAAATATAACTGAGATTACTCAGCAAGCACGTGGCTTCTGGAATGTGAGTTAAAAGCAAAACATAAAATAAATATAATGCTTTAGAAGTCAAGAGAGGCAGAACCACTGCAAAGAATAATTTGTGGATTACTTTTATTGTGTTATACAATAAATAATTAATAAAAGTAAATAAATTCTGAGGTCACATAGCAAATAATGATTGTGTTAAATAATCTACACTAAAAGTTGTGAGTTTGGTCCAGATTTTTAAACATAAACTAGTTTTCTGAGAAACTATGTTTTATATATGTGCACTTTAAAACTCTTTAACTCTGCTGTACTACGTGGAGTAAATAAAAACCAAACTCTGTATTTACATACACTGAATGTGCACAGTAATGTGTTTTGAGAGTTAATAATGCATGAAGGGTGCTCAGGGTAGAGCTTGGCCTCTGGTTGCTGAAAACTTCTGAGATGCAAAGGGGGTCATGCACGCTTAACTGTTACCTGAGAGGTTTTTCTGGGGTTTGTTGGTTTGTTGTTTGAAAATAAAAATTTTTAAAAAGTTTTATACAAAGCAATGCAAGAGAAAGGTTTCAAGTGAAACAAATACCAGCTTAAAGAAAAATTATACTACAATTATACAAATGTATAGTTATTTACATTCTATATGAAATAAAATATATTCTAATAAAATAAAATAAATCTCTTAAAAATAAACTACTGAGAGGATGCTCATAGAAGCTTTGTGAACTTCTTCATCAATAGCATACCTAACAATCCATGCTGTGTAATCTCCTTTGTCGTCCCCTGTGTTCACCCTGTGTATCCTTGACCTGATATCAATCTGTGCTTCCTGGTGTTAAGTCTTTTTCTAAGCCCCGCAGTTGTGCTCCTCAGGCACAGTTCATGTGGTTCCTCACACCTTTCCCAGGATGGCCCCCAGGAGATTCCTCTCTCTCTCTCCATTTGCTCAGCTGGAGCCAGGATGATGAGCTGGAGCAGCACACAGGCACTCATCCCAGGACAGGCAAGAGGAATCCTACCCCTCTTCCCACTAACTCTCATTTCCTGGTTTTCCCAGGATTAAACAGTGCTGAACTGTTTGGCCCCAGAGGAAAAGGGAGGAAACAGAAGAACAAAGGAGAAATCAGATTCCAATGGGAGCTGTTGATGAAAAGCATTTAGGCAGAGCTTTAAAAGGGAGGCAGAAATAGTCACTTGTGTCTCACTTCAAGTGACACACATCAATAAAGCAATGTAAAAGCAAAGGGATCTGCTGACCTTCAAAGCAGAGCTTCCATGGGAAACACATTTTGTGATTTGGCTCAGGTATGTCAGGAGTCATTAAATCAGGAAATTACAAAACTGAAGGCTGGTGCTATTGGGAATCAGAAGGGAGCACAAAAATGGATGAATTCTGTACTGATCAATTTAAAATAAATGAAATAGATAATAAAAAGTAGTGGCAGTTTGAAAGCTGACAAGCAATCAAATAAGATCAAAGTTCTCCCACAATGGCTGGCATCAGGTGGGGCATGGTGTTTGCTAGGTGGGAAAGGCTGCCCTACCCTTCTCCACCATGAACCTGTTTGTGGACAAATATATTAATTCAAGGTCCCAAATGACTTCAGTATTTCAGATCCTCAACTCCCATTGAAGCTTTGTTTATCAGTGCTAACAACCTATTTCGCAAGGCAAGCCTTTATTTTGGCTGACGTACTGTATTCCGAAAGGCTGATGTAACACAGGTCACAAATGTCTGGTGACAAATCTCTTCCATCCTCTCTAATTTCCATGTGAAATCTACTTGCATGTATCCCAGATTATATACAGCCAAGCAAGGAGACGGTGTCTTGGCACAAGCACGTTTAAATCCCCCAGGTGCAAGGAAGGAGAAACAAAGATTCATTACAGTAGTAAAGTTTCAGCCTTCTAGGGATGAGGTCAAATGAGAGCAGCAAAGCACTGGCTAACACGAGAGCAGATCTTGTGTACATGGGAGCTATCAATAAGCCTTCCAACATGTCTCTGTCGAATAGGATCCATTGAGGGAAAATATCTACTTATCACTGAACATTTCACAGGACAGTGTTGCACAACTAGGATTTTTTTTTCCTGTCTAAATTTGCTTTCTTAGCTTATTTACCTTTGAATGTGGTCAGCAAGTAGTGAGTTCTGTCAATCGGTATGTTTAGTTCAACAGAAAAATGCTGTATTATTTTGTCACTTAGCAATTTTGTATTTCCTGAGAATCTTTTCTTTGTAATCATGGAAATTCAGTGTTTAGGGTAGGAACTGTTCACTGGAATCAAGTCTGGAAACTGCAAGGATGCACACCAGAATGCTGCCCACTTCTTTAGAGTTGATGAAAATGTGTATTCCCCTTAATACACTACCACATATTAGTATAGTTTTTACAGACTAAAAGCTGCTGCTGAAAATGACAAAGCAAACTGAAAAGTACAACTAATATCTAGGTTGCAACATGTTGCCAGAACATTCCTGAGAAACAGGAGCCTCCTGGGAGCAGTGTAGGTGGCATTCACTCACTTTGGAGCCCCAATGTTTATTCCAAATTGTATTTCCTTGCCACTGTGCATGCCAGAGCCTGCCTTAATTTAGACTCTGCCCTCATAAGACCCTGAACTCCCTCCACTGCTCCCTATTGCAGGCACGAGCAGCAGCCAGAATCTCCCAGGACAGGTCTCCAAAGCTTCTTGACCCTCCACTCAGTTCAGCAGAATTTCATGATGTATACATTAACTTGGATTTGATTTGGTGCTTCTCCAAATGCCAACTGCAAAAACAGGGCTGAGGAGGAGGGAAGAAAACTCCACAAGCAAGTGTGCTACCTGCAGGCCAATAGTTCTATTAACCTTTCCAGGAAAAGGCAGGCACTCTTTTGTTTTCTAGCAGTCTATCAGTTTTCTCCCCATATATATATGTACTCTTTTCCTAGGTCATAAAGTGTCTAAATGAAAATGTATTGCAGGGACTGGCTATTGATTTGCAATCCTGCACATCTGGAAGACATGACCCTAAAAGAATGTCTGTTCTTTGAACTATGAAAATTTAAACTCTAGCAAAAAAGAAATGGTTTCAGGAGAAAATTAACTGACATTTTGAATTAACACCATCAATGCCTGGGTTTATTTTGTAGGTAAATCCTGTTTACAAAATACACCAGAGAAGTTTCAGTGTTATTTGTGGAAGCCACACTGGAGATTTACAGCAATTAATTACACCCTGCTAAGTATATTGCAGAGAATGGTTACATGACAGCGGCTTCTCAGGGTCCCTGATGTCAGTGGGATGGATACCACAGTAGTCTCTCTTAAGATCCAGATTTTTTTCTGTGAATGAAACAAGCTAGTCCATGACCAAGCAATTCAAGTAAACTCCCTCTCTGGGAGGGAATCCAGGTTTCTCCCTCTGTCACTTTGTGTTTCATTCAGTCATATCTCTGCCAAAACCACGGAGTTCAAGGACTAAGCGTAAATTTCCTGTCAATTCCTGTCCAAGTCGTTGCTGCTGATATCCTGACTCACTGAAGAGGAAGATATTATCTACCTCTGTCAACAAACATCATTCTTCTTGCAATTCCTAGGGCAGGACTAACTCTTCACCTGTAAGGTCAGAGTTACATAAAGTTGGGAAGAATATTTAACAAATTACTCTAACATGATGTACACAGGAAAAAAACAGTGCAGCCAGCTAAGGCCAGCCACAAAGCCTGGTTTCCTCAGATTCTCCCATCACAAAACCCATATAAACATTTGGCACTTTCACTAGCACTGTACACCAATATGTTGACTCTTTGCTCATCTGAACTGTATATAAATTAATTTCTCCATAAATTTCTTAATGATAGATCTCGTATCTACCTACCATCTTGTCTGTGTGTTTTATATGTGCAAATTGCACTTGCATTAACTCAAAAAAACGCAGATTTGCAAGGAAGCAAAGAATCAGCTTTTGTTTTGAGAGTCATGGAATACTCTGAGGTGGAATGGACTTAAGAGTCCAACTCTTGAGTAAATGACCCATCAGGGGGATTGAACCCACAACCTTGATGTTATTATTGATATTATTGTTATTATTGATGTACCATGCTCTAACCAACTGAACTAACGTCAGAAAGATGACTGTATTACAATCAAATGTCAAATTTAGCCACCTTTTCTAGAGCAAAGCCATCACTTTCCTTCTCTCCCTCCACCTGCCAATGCATATTTCTTCTTGGGTAAGTATTGCAATAAGGTATTACAGTAACAGTCACTATAACACTGGTAATTATATCACTAATAATAATTAGCTTGAACTAATATAGTGCCTTTCTTCTGGGGATCACACTGTGCTTTAAAATCATCAATGTGTGCCTCTCCTCTGGAGCTTCCACCTGAGTGGAAGGAGCTCAGATGTCTGCCTAGCCAGCTCCTCTCTCAGGGCATTGCTCCTCTTGTGGATTGATCTCCATCTAAGCAATAAGGTTTCATCCAGAGCTGAATGAAATAGCAAGCTAGAGGGGGTACCAGAAATAGTACAAAGACCTGCTAAGAGCTGAGCACAAATTTGCTGCTTTCTGCACCCAAGGTTTAACCAACTTGATGCATAACAGATGGTGAGACAGCTCAAGAAGAAATATGCAACTTCAAAAATGAGCCCAAGGTGAGTGGCATAACGGGAAGGAGGAGGATACTTCACATGGAGGAAGAACAAAAGAGTCAAATCATGGTTTGTATGCTTAGATTTGTTACACCAGCTGATAAAAATGCATCTGTCAAGAAGAGGAAGAATCAGTCTGCAAACAAGCTAGTGATATTCTAGTAACACTCTGAAACTTGACAAGTGGAGTAAATTATTCCACTTCTTCAGACATTCCAGTTTTATCACTGGATCTATCACTCATCTTCATTAATTACTATTGAAATTGCAGGCAGTAATTCATTTACCATAGAACAAGCAGGAAACAGAGTATTCAAAGTATGATGAATCAGTGTTTTAACTAGCCAAAACATGACAGGCAAAGCTTGCTGCCGTCAGTGGTGATTCCCCAAGAAAAGCATTTATGCAACTGTACAGTTATACATAATTACACAGTGATAGATGTCCTGCTTATACACTAGATTCGTTTGTTCTCTGCAATTTTCATAGTGCCCAGTGTCTCATAAAAGCCCCAGACTGATACAGGTACAGACTGATACAGGTGCCAGTAAAATTAATTTCAAATGAGGTCGTTCAACTCAGACAACTCCAGGCTTGGAGAGCATCAGTTCTGGAAATGCAGTTAAAGCCTGGCAATGCTGGCTGGGATTAAAGAAAAGCTCAGGAAACAGGACTGCCCTTCTTAGAGGAATCACACTTCCCTGTAACAAACTGCCTGGCTTATATTTCCTCCTCGGAAAATTACAGCTGGGATTATCAGAGCTGCTTCAGACTCAAGAATCTGCATTCCAGATGGAAGTTGCACCCTACTTCCAAGTATAGTGCCATTCTCTTATTTTCCTGCTGCCCAGGAAATCCTAGCAGACAAGCAGTAGCTTGGCAATAACTAATCTGCCTGGTTGGAGTGCGTTTTGCCTGTGCTGGAGTCTGTTTCTACTCACTCCAGTGAAAAGCAGCACCATCTGCAGAGGGCTGCTTCAGCCCAAGATGTTTCAATAACACTAGAGAAGGGATCTTGTGTCTGCTTAGTGTTTGGGCTATGACTTGTATTACTGATTTATAATCTTCAAGTATCAGGCCAAATTGCTTCCTGCTTAAAGTTGGAAACCCATCAAAAGCAGTGATATCGCCCTTTCTTCTGCCAGCTGTAACATGGTCAGACAAGAATGTGGGGCTAAGACTGCTGGTTGCTATGTTGGGATGGGAGATGTGCCTGACTAGTGTATTCATCAGTAAGACATTAAGACACATTAAAGATCACATTGCTCCACTTCTCTGAAAAATTCTTATATAAAAAAGGCCAGCACAATATTCCAAGAGCAATTTCCTAGATGTAATCAGTCATTCCTGCTGATGTCAGTGCCTGGGATGGGGTTTCAGTGACTCCAGTCATGCTAGGCCTGCCCTTCAGGGACAACACAGTGCCTGAAAAGAGACCTGAATTCTGCTGCTTGTTTTCCACCAGCTGAAGTGTTGCTAAGTGTTATCATTAGCACTGTGTGATGACACCAACTCTCTGTCATCACTCAAGGTGTATTACCAGGGACGCCACTGGAAGCTGGGGAATGCCCTGCTCCTGGTCACGCAGCTGATGGTGAGGATGCTGCATGGGAGGCAAGGGATGAGGCTGTCTTTCCATGTTGGCAGGGCAGCTGTGTGGGGACCAGCACTTTCACCCTCAGAAATGCAGCCCAAACAGCTGGGCACCAGAGACAAAAGAGCCTCCAGACTCTGAAATCTGCAGGGGATGTTTGAAAAACCACAAAGTATCAAACCCAGGAAGAGGGAGAAAGGGGAAATACAGCTTTGACCAACCGTGGAGAAAACAATCATAGCTCTGACCCAGCAGAAATGACAGTGAAGTCAAAGATGTGGGCTGCAAGGGTTGTCGTCATTAGCAATAAAAAAACCAAATTGCAGTTTAGTAAGAGCTGACCAATATACTAGGTGGCAAAGTGTGAGTCAAAGCAAGTGCAGAGCTGTGAGTCATCCACCTCAAAAGGCTTTATCCTTGGATAAAAGTCAAAGAGACAGCTCAGGAAGAAAAAAAGAGTGTAGGAAAGGACAGACAATAGCAGAGCAGTGGGCCTCCTCACAGAGCAGAGGCCACATGGAGGGCAAGGCAGCTATCAGCCAGTTATGCTCCCTTACTGTTCTTTCTGGCCAGGTACACAATACTCTGCATGTTTCACAAATATACAGGTCAGCCTCCTGCTCTGGGGAACTTCACCTGCAGCACAAACAAGAACTAGATCAAGAGCAGAAAGAGGGAAGTCACATCACTAAGGGTGTGTGTTTGTGTATGTGTATGTTTAAATGAACAAACATTTATCAAGATTTTTCTCCTGCAGTCCATTTACCATGACTTTATTACTGATACAGTGGTCTGCAGGCACTTGGGCTGAAGGAGCAATACAGCAATTAGCTGATACGGCTTGGTCTTATGAAGCAAGATGAAAAGAAAAAAACTAACAGAGAAAAGTACAGGTCAGATAAAGGCAACTGTGATAAGGATCAATGCTATTTAAGAGGGTGAAAACACAAAGAAGAAATTCTTTCAGGTAGGATGGAGAGAAAAAAAGGATGGTGGAGACGATGAGCTGGTTAGAAGGACACAAGAGAAAGTACAGGATGAAACAGCATCACACGCATCTAAACATGGTGACATGAGTCAGTTCTAGATTATAGGGAAGCACAAGGAGTGACAGGAAGAAGCAAGAAAATTAATATGCAGGATCTCATACTACTTCAAGGACAGTAAACACAGGAGGCAGTGTAGAAAGATCAGGAAGATGGTCATGTCAATCACATCTGTAGTGTCTTCCAGGACACTGTTTAAAGAAATTCCAAAGGCCTCAGGAGAAATCAAAACATAGATTTAACACCAGAGGATTGAAGCTAAGAGAGAACAGAGCCAAAGCATGTTTCCATGTCCCCAGCTCAGCTTCAGAGTGCAAATCTAAATCAGCTCCCTTGATTTAATGTGTATTTTCCATGTTTTACAATACAGCAGATGACAATCTGCTCACTTATAAGTGAGCCAGAACCTGGCTCACTTATATCCTAGGCAAGGCAGGCAGGAGCTGAAGCAATCAAAGCCACTGGAAGCTGTGCTGAAATAAGAAAGGAAAATAATTAAATAGATGGGAAAAATTCCCAAAGGTTCTATATATTTTGTATAACTTAATCTTAGGACTTCTTAGGTCCAGTTTTAAGTAGTGCTTCTATATTATCATTATCCCTCATACCCCTCCCACTTATTTCCTTGCAGTCCCCATATCAGGTGGGAGAGTACACCTTTCCAACTTTAAGCAAAATTTTGGTCCCACAAACACTTTTGTAGGCACTACTTTTTTACACTTTGGTGGAAGATATACGGCTTTAGGGAGGGAAAAATCTGGAATAATTAAAATAAGTGAAACTTCTGGAAACTGACAATCCAGAACCGTAAGTTAGCAGCGTGAAAAGTAACCCTACAAAAGGCTGAAATCAGGAGAACAAGTGAAATATCCACACCTGATTACTGAAACATTATAGATACTTTTAGGCATGGGATCTTTAACATACAAAAATATAACCTGGTTTGTTTACAAAATAAACAACTACATATTTTTTTAAATTTTGTGTAATTACAAACATGCCCAGTATTAATGAATTATACTAATGTCTGTGTCTGTCTCCTGACAACAATCTCTAAAGGAAAGAATGATCGTTAAACTGGAAAGCATCAGTATAATGAACTTGTAAATAAAACCGAAAGTTATGTCTGCAGGGCTTAGAAATAATATGTAAACAGAAAACAAATGCCACTATGCAGATACAAGATGCATGTTTGTACAGAGAAAGTTTGGAAAAATAATACAGCATCCCTGTATTTATTCATTGTAATGTATTACAGCACAACGTTTAGGGCACTTAATAAGCTGTCAAATGAAATAACTTTCATATAATATCAGTTACAGAAAGCATTTTGGAAGGTTGAAGTGCAACAGTAATAACATTTTCAATATTACCTTAACAATTATTTCAGCATATTCATTCTGGGAGAAAGAAACTTGCATGAAAAATGATTTTTGGTTCTCCCACCTTCAAACGTGTAATTTTTTTCCTTAGCAAAAATTAAAATCGAGTGAGCAGACTGGATTTTTCACTTCTCTGCTAACTATGCAGTTATACATGTAAATAACTTGATGTACATTTATAATTTTACTGAAATCAAGGTGTGGTATGATCTATGTTGGAGGATCAGTAGAAAACTGAAGTTGCATAGTAAATGCAACTATAAAACACTAAAATACACTATAAAACAGCAGGTACAAAAAGGCTTAAGAAAAAAGAACATCTAGAGCACAATTGAGTAATTGTTTATGTCTGTCCATGCACTGATGGTCTGAGTGCAAATATTTAAAACAATTACTGTTCTTTTCATTGTAATGATTATTGTTGCTTATCCTAGTAAGTTTAAAAACCTAAACTAACAAACAAACAAACAAAAAACCCCAGATCAAACACAATGCATTAGAAATGCAATGGATAATTTGTGGATCATTAAAAACATATGCAACTCCTTTTACTATCCAATAAATCAACAACTGCAGAAGTATTTTAGATTTTATTTAAAAATCCAGGAAACATATAAGTCTCATTTTACACTCCAACAGGACCCACATATTGGTTTAGTTTTTCCGTGCAGCCGCTGGACAAGCAATCAATTTTCCAGCAGCTGATCGGCCACTGGCCTGACTGCAGGTCAGGAGACATGCAGCCTCTAAGGGGCAATTCCCATAAATCTCTCCTATAGAAGTGTTGCCAGTTCTGTAATCACAGAATCAATTAAAACTGAAAAGGCCACTAAGCTCATCGAGACCAATGTCTGACCGAACACCACCAAGTCAACTAGACCCTGGCACAAAGTGCCACGTCTGGTATTTCCTTAAACACCTCCGGGGACAGTGACTCCATCACTTCCCTGGGCAGCCCATTCTAATGTCTAATCACTCTTTCTGTGAAAAAATTCCTCCTGATGTCCAACCTAAACCTTCCCTGGCACGGCTTGAGGCCATGTCCTCTCATCCTCTCTCTGGCTGCCTGGGAAAAGAGACCGACGCTCCCCTGGCTACAGCCTCCCTTCAGGTCATCTCAGAGAGCGATAAGGTCACCCCTGAGCCTCGTCTTGTTCAAGCTGATCTGGGGCCCCGCGGCCTCTCCGAAGGTCCCTGCGGAGCGAGGCGGGCAGGCGGCAGCGGCACGGACGGGCCGCGCTGCCCGGGAGGTGCCGCCTTCGGGGCGGGCGGCGGCGGCGCGGAGCCCCCGCCGGGGAGGGAGCCCTGGCGCCGCCCGGCAGCGCCCCGGTACTCCCGCTGTGTCCCGGTACTCCCGCTGTGTCCCGGTACTCCCGCTGTGCCCTGTGCGTTCGCGGTGCCTCGGTACGCCCGCTATGCCCCCGTACATTCGTTGTGCCTCAGTACTCCCGCTGTATACCGGCAAGTTCCCAGTGCCCCTCTACATTCCCTGTGCCCCGGTACGTTCGCTGTAACCCCGTACATTCGCTGTGTCCCGGTACTCCCGCTGGGTACCGGCACGTTCCCTGTGCCCCAGTACGTTCGCTGTATCCCCGTACATTCGCTATGTCCCGGTACGCCCACCGTGCCCCGTACGCCGCCGCTCGGCTCCGGCCGCCCCCCGCGCTCCGCAGCCGCAGTTCCGGCGGTGGGAGGAAGCGCGGGGCCGCTCCGCTCCGCTCCGCTCGCCGGGGGATGCGGGAGCACTCCCGCCCCCGCGGCCGGCGGGAGGCGGGCGGCGGCGCGGGCGGGGCGGACGCGTCGCCCCGCGGAGAGCGGCGGGGGGACCCAGCGGCGGGCGGCGGGCACAGGCCGGCGATGGAGGAAGGTGAGGGGCGGCTCCTCAGGCCGCGGAGCCGGGGCCGGGCGGAGGCGGTCGGGGCCAGGCCGCTGGCTCAGGCCGGCGGTGTGGCCGCCCCTCGCGGTTTGTGCCAGGGCCGTGCCGGGGCCACCGCGCACGGACGGAGGTGAAACACCGGGCTCAGGACACGGGCGGGCTCCCGGGCCCAGCCCGCCCCGGCGGCCCCTCAGGCCCCAGCGCAGCCCAAGGCAGCCCCGTGCTTTGCAGCCCCAAGCGGGAGGCCGGGCCCGTCTTTAGGGGACATGGGGTCTTTTTCTCTTCCCTCGCCTGACACTGTGTCTGGGCAGAGCGCCCGGGGCAGCATCTGTGGGCTCCGTGGATGCCTCTGTGAGTGTACTTTCTCTTTGGCATCCTTCCGTGTGTTTTTGTCAGTCTTCTCTCCCGTTTCGTTAAGTATTAGAGAACATCCAAAAGAGGGTTACGAAGGTGGTCAAGGGCCTTAAGGGGAAACTATGAGGAGCGGCTGAAGGAATTTGGTTTGTTCAGCCTGGACAAGACTGACGGAAACCTCATCGGACTCTGCAGCTTGCTCAGGCGGGAAAGAGGAGGGACTGATGCTGATCTGTTCTCTGTGGTTACCAGTGACAGGACCCGAGGAAATGGCCTGAAGCTGCGTATGGGGGGTGTTTGGGTTGGTATTAGGATGAGGTTCCTTACCCAGAGGGTATTTAGACACTGGAACAGGCTCCCAAGGGAAGTGGACACAGCACTAAGCCTGACAGAGTTCAAGAAGTGCTTTGACAGTGCTGTCAGGCACATGGTGTGATTATTGAGGAGGCCTGTGCAGGGTCAAGAACTGGACTTGGATCATCCTTACGGGTCCCTTCCAACTCAGGGTATTCTGTGTACACAAGCATTTTTCTCCATGTCTTTTCAGTGCAAACCCTGTCTGTAGTGGGTAGGAAATGGCGTTTAGAAATCAGCAGAAACACAACTGTTAATAAGCACCCAGAAAAATGCAGGAGCAAAGCAAGCATATGCAAATCTGTCTCATGGCGTATTCCAGCCTCCCAGCTGTTCTCAGCAGGAGTACTTTCTGAGTTGCACATGCTTTCTGTATGTTTAGGAGTCTCCAGTTGCTTGTCCTTCACAGCTGTGTCCGTTTTATAAATCTGTGCAAACTCTTGGTTTACAGAACATTCTTTGGGTAGGAGTGTTCTGCATGAAGGTGATGTGCAATGAGCTGGTTCTTTGTAGCCTGACTCACTAGGTTTGTTTGAGAACTTCTCATATTAGAAAAGGTGAATCACTGCTCATTTTTCAGTGTGTTCGTGCACTTCACTAACTAGTAGACGTCTGGCATGTTTCTGTTGGTCATCCTCTTTTCTAGACAGGCATCTTCAATTTGCTTCCCCGTTCCTTGTGTGGGAGTCATTACACAACTGAAATCACCCTCATGGCCCTTCTCTGAATGTTTCCCACCTCTATCTTATCCTTCTTTAGATGAAAAGACTACAGACAGTGCTCAATTAGTAGGTAGATTAGAAAAGTAGATGAGTATAGTGGCACAAAGTAGGAACGAGTTATGTTTTTCTGCACTAGAAATACAAAAATAAGTGGACTGCCTGTTTTCTGAAAAAGAACTTGTTTGAACTGGGGACTTACAGGGAACTGAAAACCAGATGAAAAATTATGTGCTGAAGGGAGAGTTACCAGAGGCTGTGTCATCAGTTCAAAATTCTAGATAATTCTTAGTTGTTAGCTTGTTTGACTTTCATTTCACTCTCTGGGAAGGATTCATTGAAGTGAAAACAGCATTTTCCTTGTTTGTGGCAGCAGCAAGAAACGGAAGTAATACACATCTTTGTGTTACAGCTTTGGGGGGGGAGTGTGTTGAGCAGTCTTCAAAACCGAGGTGAAGATCATTTGCTGATTGAGATGTTGTTTCAGAAGTAGAATTTTAAATTGTTACATCTTTGGGAGCTTTCTATTACGGCTGTTAGTGCTATACTTGCTAAGTTTGTTACACTTCTGCTATGGTTCACTTCTCTGCCGGAGAAGCGAAGGCCTTTTCCCCCAGTGTTCTCAGTGCTGTTACTTTGGTCATAACTAGAATGACAGGGGCACTCAGTTGTCCTTCCAAGCACGTATCTGCCCACTTTTGTGATCTAGGGTTTTCTCCCACCGTGTTTTGTTTTGCATGGTACAGGTGATTTTTAACTGCAGTGCACTTGGTGTTTGCATTTCTGATAAACTTCTCATATACATGTCATGAAGAGATGCTGGTATACATTTCATTCTGGATTGACATGATGATAAATGTGATACTGAACACCCTAAACCTTGTGTTGTTTAGAATCTTTCCAGGTCTTGTCTTGTTTAAGAAGGTAGTAATTTTCTGTTCATTCCATGAAAAATTTTACCATTGAGATTTTGGTTTGTTCAGAATGATTTATAAATTGCTCTGTTAACACACTGGTGTCCTGGTCCAGGTAGACATCACTTTAACCATTTATATTTCTATCTCTAGTTTCTAACTTTAAGATCTAATAGCTGGGAATTAAAATTAGCCTGAATTAGAATTGAAGTAATATACAACCAGAGTACTTAAAAGCTTTGTTGTGGGGTGTGAAGATTGACACTTCAAGTTTGAAGCTGGATGGATTTGGATGGTTGGATGGTTATGAAAGAGCTGTTTTAAGTCCAGAGGAAAATTGGTGGCTGCAAAATTTCAAGCAATGTTGGACAGTACATCAAACAGGAGAGGTAAAAATTCTGGAGTGTTAATTACAGTTAAAACTTTTCATTACACTACTGAATGACATAAATATTGTGGGGTATCTTTAATATAGGAATTATAAAATACTTTTTGCAATGAATCTTTTTATATGTAGACTTGCAGTCTGTGAATTAGCCTTGTTGTCTTTCACACTGTAAAATAAGTGGACCAGGACTTCAAACTGCTGCTGCTCACAAAAAAAAGTTAGCAGAAGCCCTTGGTTTTGTGATGTGATCTATGTGGCTGAGCAGACTGGGCTTTTTAATTATATGTTAGACTAAATATTTGTAAACCTGCTTAGTTCCAGGAGATCCAAAAGCAGGAAAAAAGTGATATTACATTTACTTTATAAAAGCCTTTGCCATATAAATAATAGGCATCTCAATTTAAAAGTAATAGACTAGCCCAATTTATGTACTACGCTGCTGTAGCAGCATAAAACCAGGATGAGAGCTGGCACCAGTTTCACCCAGTGTCTGTGTCAATTTATCTAAACTACTGATTTCCTTAATTTGTGTTCACCAAATGGAATAAACCAGTTAGCTTTCAGTTTGGATTCTGATTTATCCCAGAGTATGGCCTCAAGAGAATACTGTTATTTTTTCGAAGGACTAACATAATAATTGATTCTTGTAGTGTTATATTGTTATTTTAGTTGAGCATATGACATACTTCAGTTGAGACTTTGTCAAATACATCTTACATGGGATTGAATCAGTAGCAGTAACTGGCTGCTACCTGCTGCTGTGTGGATTTCCCAGCGTGATTTTAGATATTGTGTTGCATTAACTTTAAAAAAAAAATGTCTTCAGGGGCAGCAGACCTGCGACAGCGAAAGAAACAAAACTGCACAGAATCTGACAAAATGGCTCCAGGGGAGAGAAACAAAGAAAATTCAAAGCTGGGAAGGTCGCCAAAATGTAAGCTACAGAATTTTTAGCTGACTTTTGATTGTTTTTTTCATTATTCTCTTACATTTTATGGGAAGATATTTGTAGCACAGTAATTCATAACAGACTTACTGTGAATTAGGTTTTTTAATATTTCAAGAGAAAACAGGCATGCACATTAGAGTTCTTTAATAATAACATTTTATGTATTGGAGAGTGAAATGGTAGTCTTGGGCTGTTTCAGGCTTGGGGAGGGGAGGTAGAGGCAGGAGAGTTAAGAAATTCACTGTTACTATTTGCATACAAATAAATATTTTTATTGCTCCTGGAATGATCTGGTTGGAAGCTGATATGCATGAGGTAATGGTACTGAAACAAGAACAGACAAAAAGTCCTTACAGCTTTTCAAGAAACAGAACTAAAACTAGGTATAATATTCGGCAAGTGCTCACCAAGCTACCAAAAGCTTTTATATTAAAAGTACATACTAACTCGAAGGAGCTATAGATGAAGTAGACATCCTTTGAATGAGTTTGGTGCAATTCAAATTCGTCTGTTCTTATATTCAAAAACAGAATGGAAAATAGAATGTCTCAGAAATTATGTCAGAAGTTTGTGGTGTTTTGGGTAGAATGTAGAGTTTGCTCTATTTATCTGGAAGAGGCTTTTCTGAAACTTCTTGGAATTCGTTCGAAAACAAAGCTTGCTGGAGAAAATTTGCAGTGTAGCGTGTTAGTATTTTGTCTCAAGGTCCTGTGAAGCAATGATAACAACTGAGAAAGAAAACTACAGGACAGGAGTAACAAACCAGTTTTCAGTGTATCTGTGCTGCTGATGGTGTGATAATTTTCATGCCATTAAGTTTGCTTGTTGTTCACAAATAAGAGTCGTGTAGGAGGTACTGTTTGTTTTTCAGTCTTCTGGACTATTTTAGTTTTTCCACTGTTCATTTTCAGATATGTTAATCCAGCGTTTTGCAAAGCTTTTCTTTGGCTGTCTCGCGGCAGTCACCAGTGGAATGATGTATGCTGTGTACCTCTCAACATATCATGAACGGAAATTCTGGTTTTCCAGCAGGCAGGTAAAGATAAACTACTGCAACAAAAGCCAGATTGTGTCCTTGAAATCAAATCTGATCCATGTCATGTTGAAACTACTTGCAGAATCATGTGTTCTTCTACTGAGGCCTCTGTCTTTGAAACAGCTTCTCTTTTTTTGTCTTATTTTCCTTTTTTTCCCCCTCTTGCTAACAGTCGTCATGGCTTGTCTTGCTTTTCTGTGTTTTACCATGCCACCCTTTATTCTTAAAATACCTTTCTAAAATATGGAAAAATAACTGAAGCATACTGGGATTGCAGAAACTAATCAGCAGGAATATGTGTTGGGCTTTTTGGAGTGGGTTTTTTTGTGTTTGTTTTGGGATTGGGGGGGTGTGTTTTTTTGTTGATTGGTTTGGTTTTGTTTTCTTAAGAACTCTATTATTAAGTGAAGTATAGAAAGTTGAATGAAATTCAGATTTGTGAATATGAAAAGATCCTGTGGATTTTGTGCTGACTTACAACGTGGATTTGAATTACTCTGCTACTGAGCATGTTTGCTAAGTTACAGAGAGCCTTATGTACCTGATAGAAATGCTGTGAAGATTAATGTTTTGTGGAATATTTTGAAGATGTACAGTGAACCATGTACCATGTTACAAAACCGGTCTATCTGAAAATATATTGTCTTCTCTGGAAAGAGATTGCAGAAGATTAATTTTTCTCTTTTTTTCTAGGAACTTGAACGAGAAATTACATTTCAGGGTGACAGTGCCATTTATTACTCATTTTATAAAGAACTGCTAAAGGCTCCTTCCTTTGAAAGAGGTACAAAACTCATTTATTTTATTAACTTTGGAAAGTCCTGTTCTCTTTGGAGACAGTAAAAATCTGCAGACTGGGAGACTAATTTTATTCTCTTATGTAGGTATATTGGTCAGATTAATCAAAAAACACATGCTGTCCTAACTTTTCAGTGCCTTTTCGAAAACACTATTTAACTATCCTGTGTTCCAGCAGATTGCCTTTAATCAATACTCTGGGATAGGGTAATCTTACTCTTATGATGTCCTGTATCAAACTTATCATTGGGTTTGCATGTGTCACAATAGTGGATTTTCTGCCATATAAATATAATTTAAGTTGAATTTGGGAATGAGGGGTGAAAATTACTGTTTTCCATCCTCTGTCAGAAGAGAGAACAGTTTCTGTCACAAGCTGATCTGCTCTGTCCTGTCCCTGCCAGAAGTTTTTACTCTTGTCAGCTGTGATGAATAGATCCTGATGAGCACTGAGTGGTGGGGACAGAAAGCAACAGGGAGGAGAACAGACTGAGTGACAATGATCTCCTTCCTTTGTGCTCCTGCTCTTTATCTGGCACTGGCTCTGGGGGTTACTGACCCTGGGTCCCTAAACCAAAAGGAAACTAAAGCAGTGAAAAGAAGGAGCACTTCCATGCTTGTTCAGGGAGTTCAGAAGTGCACTGCACTAGCATGGGGCTAGAACTTGGGAGAGAAGAGGATGAACTGTCCTATCTTGCAGTGGTCAGCCACTGAATTAGTTCAGTCCCTTTGTGAAAGCTCACTGAAGCTAGTAGAACTAAACTTTGTGGTTAGCATTTTATTGGTTGAACAGTTTCCCAGCTGAAATGTAGCACATCAGCAATATCTGAGGTCTTTGGTACACTCAGTGCCTCATGACCTTTGGGGATATTGCCATGCTGCCAGTGGATGGACTGCATGCCTCGAACAGGGACACTGTCTCTGCAAACAGGTAGACTCATGTCTGCGAGGTATTACAAAGCATCCAGTCTTCAAGAGTGCATTACAGCTGTGCTGAACCCAGTTAAAATCCTGAAAGACTTGGTTTGGCCTACAGATAACTAACTGCAGACCATACACCCAAGATATGCTCAGAGCTGGAAACAGTTGTTTGGTTTGACTGTTGCATTGTTTTTGAGCCTTTTGTTCTCCTTCTTGTCTTGATTTGGATTGTTTTTGCTCTTCCCCCTATTGTCCTAAGTATTAACAAGTCTTTATAACATTTTGGAATGCTCTTGGATTGATCCTTCAGTTCCATTTTAACCCTATAAAAAGGCACACTGTTTGGTGAATGATTCTTAGAAATCAGAAATTCAGAGCTGAAAGGGATGATGAGGGCCATCATACCTGACATCCTTCTGGAGATGATATATCCTGCTCATCCCTGTTAGATCTGTCTCACTCCTTAAGATCTTTCTGTGAAGGTGATCTATAGACAAATAGTTCCAGGACTGCATCAGTGTGTTACTGTGTTTCAGATGATTAGTTTTGGGCCTTCTATTTAAAGACTGGATGAAAAAAGGGTAATAACTTTCTATCTAGATCAGTAGGTGGAATGACATGTAACATGGAAATTTCTCCTTCCTTTAAAACTAGGTATGGTGAACCAGTCAGTAGCTTTAATGATCAAATCTGTTTCCCCTTACCTTTGAATATACTTCGGCCTCTTTTAGGAACAGGAGTAGTAAGTGATTCCAAGAATAATATTTTTTTTCTGTCTGTAGGTGTTTATGAGTTGACACACAACAATAAGACAATATCACTGAAGACTATAAATGCTGTCCAGCAAATGACTTTGTACCCAGAGCTGATTGCCAGTGTTTTATATCAAGCATCTGGTAGCGAAGTATGTGCATTTCTCCTACTTTCTGTACTTTCATTGTGGTTGTTATGTGTGTGTGTGCGTGTGTGTATGAGACTTTCTGTGCTGTATCCAATGAACACTTACATTTTTTGTTGAATGAGTTGAGCTAAGACTCTCACCAGGTCCAGGTTTTCCTCAATTCTGATCAGTCTCTGGCATAGCATTTTGGGGTTTAATGCTAACCAGTAACCTTTTCTGTTATTCTTTACTTCTGCAGACTGCTTAGAAATGTCAGGAGTATCTGTGCTATCCATTAAAAACAGGAAAGTTAACTCCTTTGGAGTACAGAAGTCTGTTATAGTGGTACCTGTCTGCCCATTCTTATAGGGAAAAACACTTCTGTAGATTAACCTTTTGTCATTTTCCACTCTACTCAGGCTTTATTCTGCTTATGCTGCATACTTGTGTCCTCTCTCATTATCTTTCCTTTTTGATTATTTACTTATTTTGGAACTATTTTGCCACATCTTTACTTCTTCAAGTTCTTCCATTTTATAACTTCTTCTAGTAGTCCTTTGAACTTTATATCCCACTGCAGCATAGATTTATTAAATCTGACACATAGAGTGTTCAAGCTAAAGCAAATTCAAAAATCATGGCACTGGCAAGCTGAGTGGTGAAGTGTATACTTAATTCACACTGCTTTGTTCTTCCTGAGCCCCAAATAAAAGCATGCCTAGTACTTTCCTAGAATAGGAGGCGTCTCTTACCTGTTTGTAAAGCACCTAGCACATTGTTAGCAGTAACAAATTGTAAATAGTAATAATTTCCAGCTTCAGCTCAGTTGCCACTATGTCTCTTCATTTTTATTTGTAATTTCAGGAAGTTATTGAACCAGTGTATTTCTACATTGGTATAGTTTTTGGACTGCAGGGAATTTATGTGACTGCATTGTTTGTAACCAGTTGGGTTATGAGTGGGACTTGGCTGGCAGGAATGCTGACTGTAGCATGGTTCATTATTAACAGGTAAGAAAAACATCTTTATACAATCTAGTTTGTCAATAAGGCATTTTAAAATATTAGTGAAGTGATTTTAATTAGTGGATTGAAATGATTTTATTGAGCTTTGTGTTCTCACTGTGAGAGCAAAATCTTATGGTGAATAGAAAACATTTCCAAGAGATTCACTGATTCTCATGATGATTTTTTTAATGGAAAGGCCTCCTGTTGTCCAAACAATCCGTGTTACCAGTTGAACAGACTTTATGTATGTGCCTGAATACAGCAGTATTCACACACAATTTCATTTTTCAAAAATATTCCTTAGAAGGTTTGGTTTGGTTTGGTTTAGTGCTATTGAAGAATGAAGACTAATGTCCAAAACAGAACTGCACTCTCTGGCCAGCTCTAAATATTGTGGCAGTTGTCTGGTGGCATAGAAAGAAATGATCAAGTGCATTTTTTTTTGTAAAGAATATTTAATTTTTTAATCTTCTTTTTGTAATGGGTTTTTCTGCAAAGTGGAATTTTCTTAGATGATCTTAATACCAAGTTTTTTTATTTTAAAACAATTCACTTGGAATTCCCCTTAGGAAGCACCACAATAATAGGGAGCCTCATTTGGGCAATGAAAACCTATGTTCATGCTCTTGGTTTTGTCACCATGGAGCTCTTGGGGCTTTCTGTGAACTTGACAGCACTTGAAATAAAAGAACTATGGATCAAACTGTTAGAGATATACCTTTAAAGTTGAACTGTTGGGAAGCACCTTCTAGGAATATGAAGTCATCATGATAAAATCTGTAATTAGTAGTTGAAAATACTGTTCATCAAGCTGGTGTGAACAGTGGAAAGTAGGAAAAATGGTGAATAAATCTGTAATTTTTTTTCAACAGTGAATAATATTAAACAGTGTCAACAAAATGAAAAATTTAGTAGTTAAAAAAGCTCCGAATATGCTTCTGTAAGAAGCTTCAGAGGGAAAAATGAAAGGTGATGCTTTTAAATACCTAAATGATAAAGGAGCTTGAGGCTCCTTTTTAAAGGCATAGTAGACACAAAGAAGACTATGTACCTCTGAGACTGATGCCTTTGATCACATTTGAAAGTGTGGCTTGTACTTCTGAGTCACTTTAGTGCTTTTAAAAACTTTCACCTACACCTCTAATTGTGTGGATACTGTCAAGTCATTCCATGAGAAAACCCTGCATGCTCCCCATCCGTCTTTAATCTCTTGTTTTGCTGGGCAGAATTTTTCCCTGTAGATGAAATATTTGCTGCTGCTGCTGTGAGAAAGCACCAGTTTGTATCCTAAGTGTGTTGTGCTCAACTACCTGAATCACTTGTTTTAAAACATATTGTATGAGAACTGAAAGGACTCTTTTCTCTCAGCTGTAAGCTGATTTTCATTACAGGTCAGAAAAGGCTCAAGGCAGATGCTTTTTAGCTTCAGTCCTATAAATGCCAGCTAACATGGAAATGTGCTAAATAGATGAGTAAAGATTGGGCCTTCCATGCTGTTAATAAATTTGTGAACTGTATCAGGAGCAAAATTGAGTCAGTGTTACTTTGCACCAAAATCAGGAAAAGTTTGCTTGCAAGGCCACATTTACAACTAGAAGTGGCGTTTAGGCTTTCCTTGATATTTTTGTTCCATACATATTTTAATGTTTTTGTTTCTTTGTACTTTATTCTAGGACAGATACAACAAGAATTGATTACTCCATACCATCTAGAGAAAATTGGGCTTTGCCATATTTTGCATGTCAAGTAGCAGCTCTCACAGGCTATTTAAAAAAGAACCTAAACTGTTCTGCTGAGGTAAAGCAAAATTAGTTTCTTTATAAAAAGCTGCTGGTAAAACTGTACTCTAGGGTAGTTACTTCTGCTATTGTTGCCCTTCTGGGCAGAAAACAGTAGATGTTTTGTTTCTTCTTTTCAAAAGATCCAGTTGGATTTCACCTAGGCATGTGCAGTTTTTGCTAAGCAACTTGTGCCTACCTTGTTATGCCCCCAGGAGGGTTCAGAGAGAACAGTGTGATAATAGACCTTTTTTTTAATGAGGCAGAATTTTTCTTATGTAAACTGTTTTTCTTGAGAAGATGGTTTTTACTTTCTTACCTTGACTCTCAAAAATGTTTCTTCTGATTGGCTTGAAATGTTCTTGAATATTTCAGTAATTGCTTTCTTCCATCTGAAAGTTAAGCACATCTGAAGTCAGTAATTTAATTATTTCCCAGAATAATAATTAATTTCCATAGTTTATGTTTTAATGACCTCTCAGTTACATGGTGACAGACATGCATGGGTACAAAATTAATGCTTTTTCTTTTCTTTTTTCTTCTAGAAGTTTTGTTATCTTTTGGTGAATGCCTCAACATATACCTTCGTGATGATGTGGGAATACAGTCATTATCTCCTGTTTGTCCAGGCTGTTTCTCTTTTCCTGCTAGACAGCTTTGCCCTAGCACAGACAGAGAAGGTATTGGAACTTCTCAGTCTAGTGATACATACAGGCAGCCTCTGAGGTGCCTGCCATTCATACTGCCCAGGAGCTCCAGACGGCACCAGAGACTGAGTAATGAGTGTTTTGCAGCATGGGCTCAGCTGAAGTGCATATGATATCCATCAGAAGAATAAAATAACTTTAAACTGAGTCTCTTTTGACCTGCTGTCTTTGGGATAGAAGCTAAATAAAGCTGCTGAGACCTGAAACATCCTTGGAGAGCTAAAAGACTGATGAATGATAGTCCTCCGTTTTGGCCTAGCTGCCTCTTCTTTTCTTTTTCCTATTCACAGCAGAGTGGGCAGACCAAAGAAGTGCTCTGTTGGCTCTGTGCACTTAAAGGGCTCACTTTCACCCTCATTGGCCTGACCTGCACTAATTTGCCAATAAATAGACTAGACAGATGTTGAAGGCCAATTGATTTTTCAATGCAAGAAAGTATTTAAATTTATTCTGCAAAATGGTTCCTAGAAATGTTGCAACAATAAGGCATTTTTGTTCTGCCTGTTGCAGTTGTATATATGCTCCTTTGTACATGCATGCCTTCTGGTTTTATTAAATATCAAACTGCATGTGATTCTAATTCTTCATCTCTTCTCTCAGTTTCTTTTTATTCTGTTCCTCAGCAGTTGGAAATGTTTGATCTGTTGTAGTTGAAAGCAGAGTGTATAAGGGAGAAAATGGGTGTTTTGGTAAAAGTCTGAAGAATCAAGCATCAAGGTTTATAGGATCTGCTTGTCAAATAGTAAATAACAGCAAGTATAGATAACAGTCTGAGTATTTGTTCATGAGGCAGGTTAATGAACAGGTTATTCTGAGGGCAAGGAAAGCACCTGTGTGCAGGTGACCTCTGTCACAAATTGTGTGTTCTTACTGGTGCCTTGTAGTTATTGCTTTGTGCTGCATCACAGGGAGGTGTTACTGAATGGGGAGACCTGGTAAAATGCTCCTGCTTCGGCATTTTTACAGAATTCATGTGAAGTAATTGCCCATTAGTTGCTGAGGCTGATCAGGATCATTTTCATGTGCAATGCTTTCCAGAGCCAAAGGGAACCCTGCTAGACATATGAGTTGAAGGATTGAGATCTGTTAATGCCCTGATGAACAGAGGAAGTGAGCTATCTACTGCTCTAAAAAGCAGGATTTATATCCACTGTAGTTTTATTTTATTGTTTATTTTTTTCTTCAACAGGTGCATGAGGTATACAGAATCTACCTGTTTTCTCTCATTGTGGGGTACCTTCTGCAGTTTGAAAATTCAGCCTTACTAGTGTCACCATTACTGAGTCTTGTGGTAGCTTTAATGCTCTCCAAATCCCTTCAGGTAACTAGACTTTCTTCTAACCCTGAGTGTAGTTTTAAAATTTAAACTGAACTCCAGAATGATACAGCATTCTTTAAATATTTTTGCAGATGAATATGAAAAAAAGTACATTTGTGTCAAGATTGCTGAAAATAATGTATATTTATTTGGTACTTACAGTAGCAGTGACACTAAACTTCTTATTAAAGGTAAGATTCCTCTGAAAATGTGATTTTAATTTCAGAATCTAAATGGAAAGTTGCAGATATATCTTGAAAAAATCTTTTGAAGTGTTGCTTATCTTATGACAGTTCATGGCTTAATTCACAGTCAGTATGAGCACTAAAAATTGAGTCATTTTGCAGCAACTCAAACAGCTTGGTCTTGTTGGGGTTTTGGTCTTCTGGGTTGAAACAGTATAGAAATACTCTTTAAAAGACATTTTATCTATTTTATAAATATGGAATTTGTTATAACTTGAATGGCCTCTACAGACTAGTCTGAATATTAAAACAGTATTCTTGTGCATGGCAACACAATACCCAGGAACAAGTATGAGTAGCCCTAGGGTAGGTACTAATTTTCAATTACAATTCAAGTAGAACATAGGAACAGAGGCTTTCACTTTCTGTAGGGGTCAGTTTAGATTACACAGTGGGATTTTAGCCTGGTCTTGTATTTTGACTAGCAATTCCCTCTTGCTGGCCTTTTACACATATTGTTGTGCTTTTCTTCTCTGTCTCAATTCGCCATGGTTGTGTTAATTAGCAGTATTAACTTAAAAGTAAAGAAACTGCTGAATCCTAGAAGGCTTGAAGGAATGTTCACACACACATGTAATTATTTTCTTGTGCCTGATTAGCCTTGCTGTATCTCTAGGAAAATAAAATCTAATCTTGAAAAATATGAGTTAGATTACAGTTATGAGTAAGTTACAGAACTTCAGGCAGCTCAGACAATCTGTGTGAAGATTACAAATGCTCATGACTTTTGCTCAGCTGCAGTCCTATTTTCTGGTGGAGCCAAGCACAGCACTCTTAGGCTTGCTTGAAAGTAAGTCTGTTTTTCATGATCCTTTTTACCCTGCTTAGTAGTCTTTTGACAACTTATTGGCAGCTTTTTATTCGTCCTCCTGTTGTGGGATGGGAGTGGCATGAAAGGAATAACATTCTCAAGAAAACCCTAAATATAGATTTATTGAAGTGAAGGTTTACAATACTATACTAGTACCTTAATTGGCACACTTAATCAATTTTGTTAGTTTTAACTAAATCTTAAACAGTTGATTATTACCTGACATTTTGTAATCTGAATGACTGTGTGAAAACTGCTTCCAGCATTTCCTATGATTTTTCTCTGCTAAATTAATTTTCAGATGTTCATTCCTCATAAAGAAAATGAGCATTTGCTGAAGTTCATTGAAGTAAAACTTGGCTTAAACACAACTAAGTAAGTTTATTTAAACTCTTTACACCTCCCAAGATATCCAAACTTTTGAAACTGCTCTGAGAAGTGTAACATTTCAGTTGCTTGTGAGAGTTTTGTAGAGGAGATAGGGAAATAATTATTTGTTGTCTAGTTTTAAGGTTGAAGTAAAAAAAAAAATGCACATACAGAATTTACTTAGGGTATTGAGGTTTCCGAAGCACTTCAATATTTTTCATGCCTTGGGGTGAAAGCATTTCATGAATTTTCGTTCTCTTGTGATGTTGGAGAGTGAAAACTTTCTGTATCCTGTCTAGTGTTTCTAATAAGACTTGAAAGCAAAGATAATAGGCTAAAGGTGGCAGTACCAGATTTTTATAGCCTGGAAAAGAAGGCACTGGAAAGTCATGAACTATTGATACTATCTCAAAAGGGGCTTGGGTTGTGGCTACCCTCAATACTCCCTGTATGTTTTGGACGAAATTAACACAAGGGACATCTTAAAAATCACAGGGAATTGTGATTCTAAGAAAAAACATTAATATCTGTAAAAGAGTTGGATGTTGGACTGCAAGAAGATGTCATGGCAACAGATCTTCTGGAAGACTTCCAATGGAGTGTTAGTAAGGACTGACACACTCCTGGACCCAAGCCAAGGCTTGCAGTTCTGTGCAGGATTTGGAATTCTCTCCAAAGAGCTGTATGTCTCTTACAAAAAAGCTACTTCACAGCCTTTCAGGGGAATAAGTTGAAAATGACATCACACCAAACTGAAACTGTTGGGGAACTTTTGGAAGACAGGATGTAGTGATGTTGACTATGATGCATTGTTTAACACATACACACATACCCATTCTTAAGCGTTTTGCAAGAAAAGAAAGGACTCCTGGTCAGGATTTCAGTTTATTCAGCTCCCAGGTATTAATGGATTTCCCTTTTTCCTCCTGGGGCCTTGCTAAATGTCACTTTTCAGGCTGTCAGACTGCAATGAAGCCAGAGATTGAGACAAACTGGGTCCCTTTACGCCTGGAACACTGTGTAACTGTGTATTGGAATTATGATTTGCAGCACAAGAGCTTCAAGATCTGTCTTATAAGGCCAGTTTGGACATGCCCAGCTGTTAATCTTTAAACTCATTCTGTCTAGTTGAAAGTGGTTCTGTCCTCTAGTCTTCCTTTAGGAGAAAATGAGAAGAAAGAGGAAAGCAAAACAAAGACAAGAATGCATTCACAGCACCACATGCTGCACCAGTTCCAGTTGAAAATACACACTTACAGTGCTTCTTGGCAGAGTGTATTATCTTCCTGCTGCTAACTGAGAAAGAAGAATGATCAAGTGGCTTCAGCTACAAAACTAGAATTTCAACATTAAGGATTTTATTCCTGGCAGAGCCTCAGGCTTCTTTGTGATCTCAGATGACCACTTTCCCTTCTTCTCCTTATTTGGAATGAGGACAAGCATACCTTCTTTCATCAATATCTCTAAAATCTTAATCCACTGTGACAAGATCCTTTTAGTCCCCATAACGGAGTTATATGGGAGGTTGGGCTTTTGTGATATAAAGGACTTCTAAGTCTGGTCTCTTCAGATCACAGATACTTTTTTGGGAAGATAAACATTTGACAGTTAATCTAAGAGTATTTTCAAAGCAGTTTCAAATGATGAAAAGGTAACTTTTCAAAGATGAATTTCAAGTAGTTTCCTATGACATGAATAGGTTAAACTTCTATTGTTTTGTCCTGGGTTGTTGGTTTCTTTTATAATCTATGGGCTATTGTTATTGTTTTTAATGGAATGTTTTTGCCTTACTAGGAATTTTACAATGAATTGGCTCCTTTGTCAAGAATCTCTTCAGGCACCCTCCCAAGACTTTTTTTTGCGACTAACACAGTCATCACTGTTGCCTTTTTATATTTTAGTATTAATTATCTGCCTTTTTTCTGTAACTCAGGTCGTTTATAGGAGAATTTGGTAAGTAACTTGTTTATATGAAAAATGATTAAAAATAAGAGGCTTCTGGTTGCCTCAGGGAATGCTCATCATGTTTGTTGCTCCAAAGTTTGTTGTACCATTGACCTTGTCAGAGTGTGAGCACTGGTGGGAAGGCCCACCAGAGGATCATAAAGAAAAGTCCCTTAAGGAGGTTCTTGAGCACCCCTCCTGTCAGAACAGAGAATTCTCATTGGTTTATTTCCCTGCAGGTGCAGTTCCTGCAGAGCTCTGGCTAATGTTTACTTTTTGTGTATGACGCAAGAGAAAGATGTTATATCTGTAATTCTCCTTCCAACAACAAAGTTACCTAATTGTTGCTAGAATTAGTTTTGGATTTGGGATTTTTGGTTTTTTTTTCAAGTTTACATGTTGAGAAAGATGAGATGGGTGGAGCAGAGAGGACTTTGGATTTCTAATGCTCCACTGTTGGTTTTTTAAAACACTTGTTTACTGTGATAAGGTCCACTAGCCTTTGCTGCTTGGAACAGAACTGAAGTAAAACTGACTCAATTAGTTTTAGTTTCAGTGATTCACAGTTCCCTTGAGAGAAGGGATAGTGGAACTGTCTTTATAAAAAGACTAAGAATACCAAGATATACTAAGATACTGTAGATCCTAGCATAAGTTGTCTTGGAAACTCAGTGGTTAGGAAATTGTCTCTTCCTGGTAGAAGATGAATGGTGTAACTGCTCAGATACGGGAAAAAAAATCTCACTTGTCTGCAGCAAAAATCAGTAGATTTATTTCAAGGATGAAGACTTTTAACAGATAAAGATTATGCTGCTATAAATTAAAATGTTTGTCAGGTTGGGTGTGTGATAGGATATCCAGAACAATTGAACAAACTTCTTATTGTTTGATAGTGATTGAAATAATTATTTATTACTTTGTAATGAGCAGTGACTGCACTATGTTCAACACCTTTTTAAAGAAAAGAATAAAATAAACCTTCTCCTCTCTCTTTTTTTAACATTTTTGAATCAGTTAATAATCTCTTTTTTTTAAATTTTCATAAAGAAGCTTATTATAAAAATATAACCTGAAATCACATAATGGTAGAAAGAATTGTTATCTATTCTGTGCCTTGCTATCTTGTTAGTAGAAAACCTTCCATTGCAAGATTTTGACTATGATTTTTATTTATAATATATTACTAGAATTTATAATAATGTGACTAAAAGCTACTTTTGTCATCTTTGTTGTACACACATTCCATACACAACTATCATCCTACAGATTCCATAATTCTTTACCAAGATAATGCTATAAAGGAACTTAAAATGCATGTTCAGCATGATTCGTCTAAATGTTTGTAGATTGTCTATGCTCTTAAATTAGACTGTGTCTTGGTGCTGAATTACCATAAAGTAAGATTTATGGTCATAGACAGTGTGATCCCATTGTATTAATTTGCTCCAGAGAGGTTGCAATCTAAAACAAGGGACAGTGGATACTGATAGGTCATTAATCAAGTACAAAAAGCAAGTAAACAGTGCAACAATATTATATGCTATAATGTGGAATGATCTCAGTGCACTACTGACTTAAAAATATTTTTATTGGCACCTTTTCCTGGGATAATATCTGAATTAAGTGATGTCTCATTTTCTCCAACTGCAGTGGTGAACCACTGAAAGAGACAGTTAAACTTGAGGATGGTCGAATTGGAGAGAGGCCAGAAATAGTTTATCATGTAATTCACACAATTTTGCTTGGTTGTCTAGCGATGTGTTTGGAAGGGTAAGTCTGATTTTGATGCATCTCTTTTGAAAGCAACAGAGTTCTGTACTGGACCTGATATGCTGTTTACCCCTTTGAAATTCACTCCTTTTTGGAAATAATTTTGGCATATAGTAATACTACTTGGGAGTAGTCAAAGGTAATTTTGATTATAAATTGGATATGATTATATGAACACTTGTGCTTGGTCTCTTTAACACGTTTTCCAATCTTTAATGCAGCAAGATCCAAGACATTAATTGAATCACATTTTAATGACATTCTTTATGGTATTTAAGTGTAGAACTGTGCTGCAATTATTTTTAATAAGAGTTTATGTAGTGTTTTGATGAACAGAATACTGCTGGAATATTGGGACATGGAAGATTTCTTATCTGTCTTCTTGTGTGTAGGCTACCATGAAATGTACCTTTGCTTGACATGTTAAAGCAGTAGCAGAACTAATTTCAAAAGTATTGTGTTAGTCCTTAAAGCTAGAGAAGCTGATGTTTGGAAGACATTATTGTTCTAATCTTGTTTCTCAGCTTAATCAGCTTGAAGATGTCAGGCTTGTGTGTTTATTAGGCTCCTCATCCTAAAATCTAAATATTCACAAATATTGCTTAAAGTGAGCAGACAGTTGTGTTATCCTGTAGTTGTTCTAAGTTGCCTAGTCTACCCTTAAGAGGTGGACAGCACCAGCAAATCATAAATTGTTAATTAAATATTTTCCTTTCCTTTCTTCAAGAGCTCCCTTACAGTAGTACATTGTCTGTACAGCTTTTCCAAATAGCTGCTTCTTATCCCTTCTTGGCTGGAAAACCACAACAGCCAAGTGACTTTACTATTCTCTGTTTTTCTTTCATCCTCCCCTGAACTCTCTGAAGGATTTTGTAATCTTTTACCTTGGATCTTGCTCTTCCATCTCAAGCACTCTGAGGTGCCAGCTGTTCTGCTAGAGATTTCCTTGGTGTTTACCCTCCAGTACATCAGAGTTGACCTCTGATTGTTTGAACATCCAGAGTGTGTTTGACACAAGAAAAAAAATCTGAATTCTTTTATAATAGTTTGAGTACAGAGGCATACACAGGGTCCCAACTAAGTTATTGCAGTGTTTTTCAGAATGAAATATCTATGGACACCTTATGTTTGCATGCTTGCTGCATTTGGTGTGTGCTCTCCTGAACTTTGGATGACACTTTTCAAGTGGCTTCGACTGAAAGCTGTGCACCCAATACTGCTGGTGAGTTGCTATTGCCAAAGTCTTGGAAAATACAGCTAGCAAGCATATAGCTTTACAAACAACAGTTACCTAAGACCAATGAAAGAACTCATGAAAACAACAAGTTCTATGAGCAGTGGATCACAGATGGTCTGCTTTTTCTGTGTCTTTCATTCTTGGTATCACATGTTCCCTGGTACCTGGTGATAAAGTTGCATTCACACTACAACCTTTCCTCATAAAGAGCAGAGCTCTCTTCATCTCCCTTTTGCTCTTCTCAACTTCTTTTAACAAGTCTTTGAGACCTCGATCTCTCTGTCATATCTAATTGGGTTTGGTCAAGGTCACATACTTTTTAGAAGGAATGCAGGGGAAAAAGTACTGGTGCACAGGAAAGACATAAGCTTTGTTTCACTGGGAAATGGGTCTTTAAATGGTATAGTAAGGTGTATTTAACTGCTGAGAGTAAAACTGTTTCATAAGAAATGGCAAGTTGAATTACTTTGTATAAGATTTGTTCATGTTTGGCCATTATAGAGAAGTGTTGTGACTGAATATAAACTTGTTTTATAGAGCAAACAACTCCCCTGCTTCCAACCCTGCCTTTATTCTCAACATGACAAGAGTTACTTTGTGTGATTTTTAGCAGCTTTGTGCATGATTATTAATAAAGTAGGGATAGGATATTGCTTACCCTAAATTCAAGAGGCTTATAGGAATAAATATATTTTACTCTAGAGGTTCATTATATCTCCTGTGAAAATATCATACACTGCTCTATCAGAAACATTGACTGTGTTCTTTCAGTCAAGGAGTAACAATATGTTCAGGTACATGGTAAGCACATTCTTTTATATACTTCATGTTTTGTGTGATGTAGAGCTGCTTTTTTACTATTAACACAGTAAATGTGTTAGTAGATTATTATCAAAGGAATGCCTTGTGTGTATGCCTTACCAAACTTATTCTGTACCATAAAACTATTTTCTTCTTCTTGCAAACCAAAAATTGTATGATCTAGAGTGATGGTATGCTGAGAGATGGGTTTCTGGGTCTTGAACATCAATAATGCTAATCTGAACAGAAGCATCAACAAGATCAGAGATTTGAAATGCTTGTTTTTCCTTTCTCATAGCATTTGAATGTGAGGTGTTTATGTTCTTCTGTTCCCTATGTCATGAGTACAAGGAATCATTGTTACTTGAATAGTAATTAAATGTCCCTAAAATTGATGGTAAAGTTTTTGTAAGTCAAATGAAGCCTTCCATGCTAAATTAGGCAAATTCTTGTTTGACAAAAGTTTTTTGCCTGGTAGAATGCCACCAAGTTTCACCTACTGTCACTCTAAGGTTCCAGGCATAAATACTGCTCATTGTATGTGCAGAATCAACAGACACCTCAGTGTTGGAGAACAGTGCATAATCCATTTTCTCTAACATGTACTTTTCTAGGCTCTTATTCTGAGTATGGCAGTTCCCACTATAATTGGATTCAGCCTGTGGAAAGAGGTAAGAAAAGTACCTTTGTGGAGTTTTCTTTGTATATAGGCATAATATGAGTCAAAATGATGAGCAAATATAATGGAATGTACTCGGTGAAATTAATATATATGACGAAATTGAAGCTGTCATCCATTGAAAATATGTTTAGTTTTTAAAAGAAATTTCACTTTTTTCAATGTAAGGTATTTGACAATTTAATTTTTTAAAGATCACTTACTGCAATTAAATTTAAATGAAGACTTTATTGTATTCAGCTGTTAAGCTTTGGATGTATAAACTGACTCAACAAAGAAAATACTGCCAAATGAAAACTCAGGATGTTGAAAACTATGTTGCCTCAAACTTAGTTTTAGTGAAAAGGAATAAAGTTAGATGAAGTAAAATTACAGGAGGCCATATGCAAATAAGGTGTTGGAAAAGCTCCCATCAAATTATAACGGAGTGAAATTCTTTGTGCAGACCATTGTGTTGAGGTGTGTACCTACTACAATACAGGGAAGAAAAGACACAAATCTTCCATGTTTAAAGTGAATACTTAATTCTTTATTTCAAGTCACAGACAGACTGGGGGTAGAGTATTTGGAAATTGTTTTTTAAGCTCCTGTCAGTGCAAAAAAATTGTGAAATGTCTCATAAAGTGTAATCTTCTTCTATACTGGCACAGCTTTAAAATAGTTTGGGTAGTCTAACAATTCATATATAGAAGCTGGTCTTGCCCAGCAGTATTTCAGCAGGTTTTTTTAACATTTATCTTAGATTGCAACCAAATTTTCTATTGTAGCCTGACTTTCTACATGTTTTTGATGGAGCAATAGATACTGTCTGTAAAAAAAGCTGGAGTTGCTCAAAAGAGTTATGAAATCTATTACAATAGAGAAAACTGATTTAATTAACCAAGTAATTATTTCTCAGATTGTTTTAATGAAAGCAGTGTGGGGGTTTGGACTCTAGAGGGCTTCATCCGTTGCAGATCCAGCTTCTACTTTTAAGCAGTGGTGAACAGTTTGCTCTCCAGGTTCATAATTCATCCCTGAGGGTGGGAATGTTGATTAGAAGTAACAGAGCAGCAAAAATGCCTTGAGACTCCTAATCTGTTAGCGTGGCTATAAAAGGCTGAGTTGTATAGCTCAGCATCTTTTTGCTTGGCTGCCTTCTGACTGTGTCTGGCATAGTCCCTCCTCTTACTAGGTTTTTTCCAGGTGCTGTGTTCTCCTTGGGGTGGCAGTAGCAGTTCCTCTTTCCATCCCTCTGTTCTGGGAATAGTTCCAATGTATGTGTAACAGCAGTGCTGTTTGTCCCTGACACAAACATATGGCAGCTGCTCTTGTGCTGGTTGTAGACTGCTGTCACTTGACAGCTGAGTTGTCCAGGTAATGGGTGTGGAAACTCCTCAGTTAAAAGCAGGCTCCCACTTCTAACTGTCTGTCCACCGTGGCTGTCCCAAATAAGCTGTCTCTTTAATCTGGCATAACCTGTAAACTTTATTCTTTTCCAAAAGAGCTGACATCCAGGAACTTTCACTTAGCATTTATAAAAGCATGTACATGTACCTGCTGTAGCCCCACAAGGCTGGCCAGTTTCCAGCCATGCCTTTTTCAGATAAGTGCTCCAAATGGCTCAAGGACTGACAAAACCTCATGTCTTAATAAAGAAGGACCTCAAACCTGACAGGGTGGGGAAGCCATGATACAGGGTTGCAATCTGGGCCTGGTTTGAAAGAGGTGGCACTCTGTCTCACTTTACAGAATCCCTCCTTTTCCCAAAATGTTTTTTCAAGAGCATAAACTGGGATATCCCACTTCACACAATGTAATGTGCTTTCCTTCACTGCAGTGATTGAACTCAGAAACAAGTCCAGGCCACATTACCAGGGGCTCTGCTAGGAAATTTCTTCTCTCCTCTCTTGCTTCCATAACACTTTTCCATCAAGTCACAATAGTCCAATTCCTCCTGTTCAAGTAGGTTTATGATGAGGGATTTGTCATCTTCTTGGTTCAGTGCCTATATTTGTAGACATTTGCATATGGCCACCTGAAGTATGGTTTTGATGAATTTAAGGTCACTTGATGTTGATGAATGTTGTTGCTGCTATTTGTTTATTTATTCTTAAGTATTCTAATAAAATAGAGATGAGAACTTCTGTTTAACATACTTATTTTGGAGAGGGTCTCCTGCTGTCAGGTAAGTAAATGTGAGCTGAGTTTTGGAAAATGTTCAAGCAAAATTAGTAGTCGGGGGGAAAATTGTTGAAACCCATTTCTGTTGTGTCACTTAAGGCCTTAATGTAATGAGATGCTCTATAGATACCTATTTAAACTGTAAGTAACCAGAAACATTTCCATCAGTTTTTTCCTAGAATAATGACAGAACTTACAGAACTGCAAGAATTCTATGATCCTGATACAGTAGAACTTATGACATGGATAAAGTAAGCATGAAGTCAAACATTTCTATTTTACTGCTTTTTGTAAGGGTATTTTTATCTCAGCAGTTTGGGGAGCTACCTCTATCAAGCTGGGTTTTCCCTTGCTAAGTCGTTCAGTGATGCATGGGGGAAGAAGCTTTATATTTTAAATTTGGTATTGTTCCCATGAAAAGGAGCAGGAGTTTATAATGGATTACAAGAGAAGATCCTGAAACACACAAGCAAATCATATTTAATGCTATTGCAGACCTAGTTTCCAGCTAGAGGTGGAGATCTTAGCAAGATCTTAGATCCTGCTTCTTTGCATGCTAACTTTTCATCAAATTACAGGATTCATGTTGATTGTAATGCCAGAGGTGGACAAAACCACTGAAATGTTGTCTGTCTGAGCCAATAAAATGAAATGCCTGAATGTGAGAATTTAGAGACTTTTGTCAGGATACTTAGAGAGGAGCATATGTAATTCAGACTTCCCCTTTGACCACAGAAAGTATGGAGCTATATTTTACAGTTCTTACTGAGCATATACACAGCTACTACCAAGTCAAGTTATTTTCACAGATACATTTTTCTTACCACCAAAAGTTTCAGAATTGCATTCTGCCTCATTCAGTTTAACTTCAAACTATGTCATTAGGAACAGCACTTTTCTGAAAATTAGATCCCTTGTGTTCAGATAACTTAGCTTTAACTGTATTTTTTAGAATATTACTTTCTGTATTTATGTAGTCTTTAATGTCAACCTGTTCATCTTCACAAAAGGCAAGACCGGTAATTAGTGTTCCAGCCAATTTATTCTTGTTGTTGTAGTAGTGTATGTTGTTTGTCAGTGCTGTAGCTCTTCAAGGCAGCAAGTGGAATAATGCCAAGTACCTAATGGCTTTTATGTTAGTCTGCATATACTTCAAGTACATAATTAATCCTGGTGAATTTCATTGAGATTCACTCATCTACAAAGCAATTTGGCTACCCTTATTTGTAGCAGCTGTTCTTATTTTTAAAGAATAATTCTTATGGATATACTTAGCAATCTACATTGAAATTTTAATTCAATGTCATTATTACAATATATTTTCTCAAAGTCATCTCTCTGATAATACAAATTTAATTTAAATTTTCTCTACAGAAGTCGCCAAAGTCTTTAATAAAATGTGACAATGATTGTTTTCTTTCACTAGTACAGAAATACAAATAGTCAAAAAATTATACCAGACTCAGAAACATAATTACTGTAGGCATTATTCTGTATGCTGACATTATTTTCTCATAGATTATGAAATACATAATCATAGATTACATATTAAATACATAATAGAGATCAAGTTACGACAATCACAAATCTTACAAGACAACATCATGTTTCTCCTTCTACCTACAGTCTCTCCTGAGCTTCTTTTGTCACGAGTTGGCAACCATTCAGAAAAGCAATATTGGATCCATTCCAGGACCACTCTGAATGGTGCTTGGTGGGTTGCAAGGAGGGGAGAACAACCATCAGCCCTTGCCCCAGCAGGAACCCTTCCTTTCAAACTCCATATTGCTGCAGGTCTGTGCTTTCCCTGGCAAGGAAAGTACTGCCACAGCAGCACCATCACCAATTGTAATGAGACCCCCGATGACACGGTCACATAGGCCAGTTCATTCTGCAGCACCTAACAGATCCCACAGTATATAAATTTGTTTCAATGAGTGCATGCAGTGCTCAGATGTGTGTGTCGGTGTTGTTTTGCAGGCGACAGGCTCCTGTGGCTGCAGTGTTTGCAGGCAGCCCACAGCTCATGGGTGTGATTAAGCTCTGTACAGGATGGATGGTGTCGAGCTTGCCTTTGTATAATGATGATGATCTTCTGAAAAGAAATGAGAATGTGAGTATCCAACTCCATAAATGTGGCATCTCACAGGAACTGTTCTCCTCTTCACCCAAATGTAATGCAAAGAAATGAAGTGTATTAGAAGGGAGGAGGACATAGGAGTCCAGCAGACATGGTAGAGATTGTCAAGTAGATTATCAGTGTTTCACTCTGCACAGAAAGAAATATCAAAATATGATCACTTTTCAGGCCACTTGAAATATGTAAGATGAGAACTTGCTATCATCAGATACAAATACTTCCCATTCAGCAGGCCCTTGCCTCACTGTTTTGGAGATTTCAAAACCAAACGTTTTATATCTTGATGTGTACATATAGTTTGTCATTGCAGATAGGTCATCGTTGGGGAGTGTGTGTGTTCCAGTATTGCAGGTATCACTGATTCTTGCATTGCATGAACCTTTTTTCTTAATTTATAGATTTATCAAATCTATTCAAAGAGGTCAGCAGAGGATATTTATAAGATACTCACATCTTACAAGGCCAACTTTCTGGTTATTGAAGATTCAATTTGCAATGAAGTGGGACCTGTAAGAGGATGCAGAGTTAAAGATCTGTTGGATGTTGCTAATGGTCATGTAAGTATTGGTGAGAAAATATGAATGTTTGAATGTATGACAAATTAAAAATAAATCTTATAATGCTGGTCTTATTTTTCTTAGTGTAATTGACATGTAGGCAAAGACTCAAATTTTAAAAGTGATCGGTTAAGTTTTGGATTGTCTGTTTCTTAAACGTAAAATTTTACCTAATACTATTAACTGTCCTAATCCCTCCTAACACATCCAGCTGTGCTGCTTTTCTGCCAATCATTAAATACCATTTAACTATATATAAATGTTCAAGACTGACACTTGAAGAGATTATTACAAAAGTAGTGAAGTCCTGCCTCAGAAGGCATTCTTTACTAGCTTTGAAGATGAAATTCTGAAATGGATAAACTCAGTTCTTCTAAAACTCTGGCTGAGATGAGGACCAGCCTGTCATTTAGTTCAGTACAGACTTTGGTTCTGATGAGGGCGTGAGTGTATTTCGCTCAGCCTTGCAGATAGGTTAGCACATCAGCAAATAGTTTAAACCACATCTGCTAGAAAGATTGGTTGAATAAACTGCACCATGAATGCTGCTTCAGTCATTGACATGTTCTATCTCTTTGGATGTTAGTAGTGCTGCTCTTGCTGCTAAAGTAGGCAATAAGATGAGATTTATAAGGTGATCTCACTGCCACTTGTTCATTGGCTTCCTGGAAATCCAGCAAAAATGTTGATTTTAGAAAGGCAGGAGATTGCCTTAAATTCACTTAGAGTTTCATTGCTTATTCTCAGGTCAACAGTCAAGAGGGAGTCACCAGTTACCTCTAAGAAATATAGGAGAGGTGTTAACTGTTATTAGAGGATTACTCCATATTGCCCCAGGAATCTACAGCTGGTGTCAGTTTCACTTCTAGGTTTCCTAACTAATTTATCCGTGAAGGATATTGTCTACATTTTTCTATTAACTTCCTTACCATTGCTGAAATCTGTCATTTCCTTTCTTGTCTTGCTGCTAAAATCATGTATGCTGTGATTATTCCAGGATATATTCAATATACTGTACCATACCTAGAGTGTGTGTGTATGAATAACCTCCATCATTGTAAATCTGCACGTTACCTCTCAGTTTCTTCTTGTTTGCATGACTAAGTTCTGTTTCCTCTTCACACTTAGGATCTCCACGGGAGCAATTAACCACAATTTTAGAATTCCATGCCCTCATATCCCTGCATCTCTCATCTCCATACTTCCTGCATGTTTGATAATCCTTCTTGTGTTTTTTTGTTTGTTTTTGTTTGTTTGTTTGTTTGTTGTTTTGGTTTGTTTGTTTGTTTTGTTATGGTTTTTGTTGTTATTTTGGGGGGAGTGGTTGGTTTGGGTATATTGGTTTTTTTTTCAGAAAACTGACATAGTTTGTTCTGGAAAGTTGATAAAGTATATTGTCTCAGGAAGCTTTAAACAAATCTCTTAGTTTGTTTGCTAATAAAAATTAAATCATACTGGAAGATTATCAAGACATTCCAAAGTACTGGAAGGTAGTGCATACGTATTTGGAGACTGCAACTGCAGCATTTACTTATTCCCAAAGTAAGTGAGACAGTGGACAGTGTGTTGACAGGTCTGTGGATGTGTTTTGAATTGCTGTGTTTAAGAAGATAAGTCCTACTTTGTAGCTTATGCTACATCCTATAGTCCTAGTCCAATATCTTGTTTCTGACGCTGGCTGAGAGCACAGGTTTACTGATAGGGGAAGACAAATGTTTCCCAGCAGTCTGTTGCTGAAGGTCTGTAGCTCAGGGTAGTTATCTTTGTGTTTGGCAGCCACTGGTGGATTTTTCTTCATGAGTTTGTCCTACCGCCTTTTTTTAAAGCTGTGTAAATCTGTGCCATCAGAAGGAATAATGAGGGGATTTCTTCAGGAATATTGGACAGTAGATGCTAAAACACAAGTTTGCTTCCAAGTCAATTGGTTAGAATTTGTAGGACTATGTGTGTGTATCTTTGATCTTCATTGGGTGTGTCAAACTTACTTGGCCTGGAAAAGGTAATTGAGATTTTCCTTTCCTTCATACTGGTATGCCCTGTGCAGGTCAGGTTTGAGCTACTGGGTAAATGGGGCATGTGCATAATTTCCACTGCTGTTGTTCTTTATATTATGAATGGTTTTAATGTCTGCTACCTTGTAAAAGGGATTAATTCACAAAGGCTATTTTAGGTGGTTAAACAAATTACAGGGGAATGTTTTCAGTTTATTGGAACTGTACAATGTGGAAATTAAATGTCTATCATAAATAAAATTTACAGAATACAAAAGTTAATTAAATATACAGAATTACATTCTGTAACCACTTATCTTCAGTAGTGTAATTAGGTTTTTTTCTTTCTGACAGGTGGTTTGTGAGGAAGGTGACAACTATGCCTACTCAAAATATGGACGATTTTGTCATGAAATCAAAATGAACTATTCTCCATATGTGAATTACTTCACTCGAGTATACTGGAATAGGTCCTACTTTGTATATAGAATCAACACTGTGATATCCTTCCAGTCATGAAAAAGCATACAAGTTTCTTTCTGAGGATTGATTGTGAATGAATTTCAGTTGGAAAAGTTCCTTTTGAGCAAGGAAGTATATTTTTGCAGAGAGATGTGCACACATGCAGTGTACTGACAACTTTATTCTACCAAACTGAAATTTTTTGATCTACAGATCAGCAGACACATATACCATCCTTGAAGGAAATGGGAACATTTATCAGTTTTACAGTCTCTACAATGTGTTACAGTCTTCCATGTTTTTACATTTTTCTTCCCATTATAAATCATCTTAATCTTCATGTAAATGAGATTTCTAACTTTAGTGTTAGAGACTTCAGTAAATATAGAAATATGCATAGACTTCAGTAAATACAGAAAAATTATTTTAAGAGCTCATTTAAGTCATGTAGCTTTTAATTTTTAGCAAGAAAGCAATCACTATCCCAAGTCTTTTCAAGTAAGTGTTTGGAATTTTAGTTTGGGGTTTCTTTTTGTTTTGTTTTAATTCTTCTCTCTTCCATGGTAAACATTTCTGTATTTATCAAACACACATCTATACATCTTATGTGTAGCTATATAGTTTGTATAAATCAAATAAGGAAGATTTTACTTAAACAACACTTCCATAGATTAAGGCACTGATCTCTACATTGTTGTCTCTGTTGTCTACAGAGGTATGTTGGTGGAAATGCTAGGAACTAGATCTAGCTCAGATCTTCAGTTTATAAAGAATTTGTCTTCAGCATTTCTCCACACTTAAGTGTGTATGTGTGTATGCTTAAGTGTGTCTTTCTTAGCAGCCACCAGAATGGGCCAGTATACCACAGTATGCCATACTTGTTTTCAGGCAAGTGTAGCAGGACAGCCAGGTTTGCTACTGAGATTTCTGCACTTCAGTTTCACCTCCTGTGTGTGTGCTGGTACATGTGTGTGTGTGTGTGTGTGGAGGGATGGGTGATACTCATTTCATTCAACTTATTATGCAATAGCTATATTAAGATAGTGCCATAACTGTCATTTAAAACACTATAATCACCACCATTAATAAATAATGGTACAGATGTTCATAGCTATTTTTATATCAATTATGCAAATACACAGATCTTTGAAAATTTGAGGAAGTACTCTGCAGTTTTGCTTCCCTCTAAAATTTTTCTTTGTTATATGACCCTCTTTGCCTCTACAACTCCTTTTCTTAAAAAATTATCTGTTCATCCTGTTTGTTGCTGGCTGATAGACTTTCAAGAAAATGAATGATGTTTTAATTCCAGTTCTGGGTTTAAACCTAGTGTTGAGAATGGAAACTCCAATAAAAGGTAACAGTAGCTTTAGATATAGATGTAACTGGACAGAAAACCAGGACTAAGTTTTGGAAGAAGTTTCTCACCCCTTAGGAGTTACCTGCAGTTACAAATTGATGTAACACCTGGCCCATAGACCAGTCTATCAGGAATGTGGGAATGATTCTTTGGAGCCCAGATGCCTTTAATGTAGGATCTGGCAAAATAGGATGAACCCTCAGCTGAAAAGTCTGCAAACCATTCTGCAAGTGGAAGCTGTAAAACAGTCCGTACTGCAAATCGGAGATTTTTAACTCTGAAATTATTAGGAACTGCAGCATGTTGTTGTATGTGCATGATTCTTCTCTGCTCTGTGCAGATACACTTGCTTACTTTACACTGACACATAGTGCTGAGATTTTTTAAAACTTGTTATCACTTTTGGAGTGATTTAAAAGAAAAAAAGCTTTATTGTTTTAAAAGCCAACATGTCGGTAATCTGTTTTTTACTTTCAGTTATATTTTTAGGCCCATGAGTCTTGACAAAATGTTAAATTATGCATTTTACTTGAAACCAGTGTTCAGATAAATCCATCAAATATATGGGATGCTGTCATTGAGAGAAACATCCATATAACTGAGTTACAAGTTATAAGTAAATATCCTTTCTGGGCATACAGGCATTGTGTTGGGGGTGATGTGTACCTGTGTGTCTGATGGAGTGCAGGCTGCATTTATCTGCTTGTGCACAAGTGCATGTTTTACTGCACTGGGCTGTTTATGACTACTCAGTTACTGTATACCAGCAGAAGCTTGTGTATTAACTTGAGCTATGGCAGGCCTACAGGAACCCCCTCTGTATGTGTGGATATAGATGTAATACTTGGAAGTAAGTGTAGAATTCCTTTTTCAATTTAAGTTTGTTGGAATCACTGTCGAGGAATTACATGTCAGTGTGTTGGTCATTTAATCTCTTGAAGTTAGTAATTCATGAATATCACTTCATATCAGCAATAAGGCATCCCAGGTGCAAACTTCAGGGTTACAACTGTACTTGGGTAGGTGAAATTGCAGAGCTTACGGTTTCATGCCTTAGACTGCCATGCTGAGATGCAGCATTCAGCTGTCCTTGACTGCCTGTTGTGTTTTCCTGCAATGTTGTGTGTGCTACCATGTAGAATGTAGTTTGAGCACCTACATGTAGAGCACACATATTAAGAAAACCACAAATGAGGCCACCCACATATCTAAAAAACTGTCTTGTAGCACGTTGGCCTTTATACATGTTTAAATGAACGAGTTGAACTTTATTTGAACTGTGACATTGTTATTGTTATTAGTTTTGTCATAGTTTTTAAGATGTATTCTTGATACTTCAATTGATTCTGCTTTAGGAGAGTCATTTAAGATTTTTACCTTGCTTTTTATATTAGAGAAAATTATATTGCAGCACCATTGGCACAGCAGCCTTAAGTAACAGAAGTAGCCTTTTATTTGGGAGAACATTAAGGTTGTTCCTGTAAAAAGGCATAATTAAAACAAGTGACTGAAAGAATCATATCTTAGAAAGAGAATTAATTTCTTATCTAGCTATGGACTAGCTAAATACTGTCTAATCTTCAGTTTCTGTGAAAAATAGTTCCAGTGATACCCCTCAGTGGGACAACAACGGGGGCATAATTACACCAGACTTGTGCAGACAACCCTGGCTTGGTTTTCAACCAGATCACAGGTTTAACTCCGAAAGGGTTGTCGGAAAGTTTTACAAATTTTGATCTGCTTTGCTGTAGATGTTGCAATTCAGTTGAAACATGTGCCTTGCAAGCTTTTATTAAACAAACAAAAACCTCAATTCATGTAATTCATGTTTCTTTTTGTGAAGATTTTTTTTTTAATTCCTGTCCCTCTGATTTCTAGAGTTTCTGTTGTGTCTTAATATGCCAGCCTCTGAGGATGCCCAAGTGGTGCAGCTGGGATGCATGCCAGCCATCTAACAGCTGTTCACTAGGAAGAATGAGAATTTGCATAGCAATTTCTGTGACTATTCTGCTGGCTTATTTCCTCCTTCACATTTCCACTTTCTGATATACTTGATCTTAGTAAATGAAAAAAAAAACTACCTTGAAAGAATAAATTAGTATAGTATTTTCAGGCACCCACCTGTTATCTTTAGACTTGTGAATCAAAGTTTGACCAACCCACAGCTAAACTTAACGTACGCAGTTTTGTCTTAATGTTAAAAAATGCTCTTTCACTTCCTGAATTACCACATACTTGAACTCAGATTTGACAGGAGATGCTTGAGACTAAGGAAAGGTATTTCTGAGCATAAACGTCTATTCATATTATTTAAAAGATATTATTTCATTTCTTCCAAAGTAAATGGAAATACAATTTCATACAACACAATCTTAAATACATTTTCCATGGGGATGGGGAATAAGGAGAAGATACACAGGTGTTGAAGAAAGAAGGCCGAAAGGTTTCACAGGCATTGAAAATTCTTCCAACTATTTGCTCTGGTGGCATTACTATTTACTAAAAGGTAGAGGCTAGGGACCAACTCTTGTTCTTATCACCTTATTTTCACTAAGTCATCTTCAAGTGTCCAGACCTTGTATCATTCCATCAGCTTTTCCATGCAATTCACATGAAAAGGAGCTGCAAGATCCGGTTGTAGGGATTGTAAGGTATCCCTGAAATACTTGTTAAAATGTCATATAAGCTGTCCTTCAACCAAAACTCCAACAGGAGAAAGCATAGGCTGTGCTTGTGAATGTGTGGGCGTGTGCACATACGATGTGTTTGCATTTACAAGTGTCTGTTTTACTATTGTGTTTTGGAGATGGAATGAGGAACTTCTCTTATCACTGATGGTGGTTGAATCTTAAGTCTGGTAAATACTGATGGGCAGGTGGGCTTTGGAATACTGTGGTACTGGAGATGAAAGAGAAGCAGAACTTTATTGCAACACAAGCAATATTTCATGTGAAATAATACCTCAACATAAATCTGCATAATCATGCTTTAATACTTTTTTAAAAACTTAATTTTAGAGGGGGGAAAGTGGGAATTCTAAGACATGCATTGTGTGTTATCTTAATCTTTCCTACTTCATCAGTACAGCTGAAACAACAAACACCATTATGTTGCTGCACTCTAACTATGCCAAATGCAGAGCTAGTGATGCCTAAAGGTCTTCTGAATTGTTTTGTACCTCAACAATGTGTTTAAATGTAATTAATCTGGCAATGGTTTTAGTTTCAGCACAGTTAAATATATGTATTGCTGCCTTTCAAGTGATGTTTGAGGTTACCTATTTATTTGATGGGACAGAGGGTTTAATGCCTTTCAAAATTTCAAACTTGTTTACTTCAATAATGCAGAAGAATTATTGGTGGTGCTTTACTTGTTAACAGTGACATTTAGCAGTAGCATGTATGTTAAACTATTTAATAACAAGCCTAAGGAATACAATGCATTTTATCCTGTTTGTTGTCTTGGACAGTTTTTTATCAAAGTAATGTATACATAGTAAATATTTTTCTCTTGTAACTAATTTTTTTTCTGTGGAAAAAAAAATTAATAAAAGCCAAGTCCAGAAAATATGGATTGTTTGGGACACAAACCATTTTATCGAGAAGTCAAGGGAGGACTGTGCAACATAGCTCAAATGTCTGTCTTGACGGGCAGCATAAACAGTCCTGCAACTCTTGAGGACAAGCAGCCTGCTCAGACTGGATCCATATGTTGTGCTGACTGTGACTGCCTGTTGAGACATACTTGTGTGAGGATGAACAGCAAAATGTGAGCTGCTTCATATGGAATTCCTGAACTCTGTGACTTTCTCCCTGAAGATCTTCCTACATACAGCAAGCATGTCACCTGGAAATAAAGTGCTATGCAACATCAAATGCTTACCGATTTAATTTTTTTTCTAATCTACTAATGTATTATCTGCCTTGAATTTTTACAGATCATGATTACGTATTTTGGAGCCCTCTACTGTTTTATACAATATTATTAGTAGAAATCTTTAAATGCAGATTACTTTGTAATAATTTAGCATGTACTGATACAAAAATCTTGATTTTTTTTTTTTTGTTAAATTCCAAAGATAGTAGAAATACCCTACAGAGCACTTGTCCAAAAACAGATCACTTAGTACCTGAAAAAAAAATACGTATTTACATATTTGATTTATAATGATTCTGAGTTTGAGCGTTTATCAGACTGCTTTGTTTTAGGCTAGTCAGGAAATGAGCTGATGTTGAAGTATCCAGGTTTGGCCATTCAAGCAACCAGGCTTTGTGGTTTCTTAGCTCAAAGGGGAGTGTAGCTTCCTGGCAGCAAAAAGTCCATGTTGGTATCTTTGTACTCTTCTATGCCTTTATGCAAAACTGAGACTATGGTTACTAACTGTGAAACAGAGAACATTCTATTATGTATAATAGAATTTGTATTGATATATGTCTATAAGTAGGTGCATATGTATTTTATGTGAGTCTGTCTGTCTCTACAAAATATATATTCTGTTTATAATCAATGATTCAGAGGTGTTAGGTTAAAATTACTGTTGGTTTGGATTATTTTCCACCTAAATAGTGGTTCTGGAATCTGTTTGTAGGACCTAGTTTCCCAAATTTTCCCATTTTTGCAGTGACCCAGCCTATCATACTTCCACCCCTGTATGCTTTCAGGTTGTTGAGGTAATAAATGTCATGGGTGTTTTTTAATAGTGATGAGATGCATCTTGTTATGAATTAAACTGCATATATAGAAAATACAAACATTAAGCAATCCTGAGTATTACAGAGCTATTCACTAGGTTTTAACACACCATCAGTACATACATTTACTTTCAGAACTTTAAGCAGCTTTACAATGCCTTGGAATTCCTTCCTTTTCAGTTTCACTTTACTCTCTGCTGTGAAGCCGTGACTCCTGCTGGTACTGTACTGACTGGTAAGGGAAAGACCCAAAACATGTTACGACTGACTTTATTTTTAAACTGCAATAAATACCAGAATATTCTGTAAGGTGAGGGTGAATGTAAAGCAATGCCTTAAGCTGTTCTCCCCTCTAAAGTAAGTTGAAAAAGGATGGGTAAGAATGCAGCTGCATTCTTCACTGCCTCATGTTACACTCTCCATGAGACTCCAAGCCCAGAAGCTGTGATCTCCCCGGAGTACCTGCTGGGTGCACCTGTGGTTTCCACGGCTGATCTGACTTCAATTCTGGGCAGTAAGACAAAATCACTTCAGCAGAAGTGTCTAATCCATTTATGCAATTTTAGAAAGGTACATTAAAATCAAGCCTGTTTTTAATTTCATCATGAAAAGCTCTTTCTGAAACTGTCATTTTCATCTGTTTCAGCATTGTTAGCACATGGATAAATGCTGCTCCTTTATTTTTTTCTTTCAGTTTTTTTTCTTTTTCTCTCCTTCCAAAGTTGGCCCATTTTATGACAATCTGAGCTGTAGTCCGAACTGCTGGCTGCATTCCAGGGGCTTGTTAATGCCAGTTAAAGCCAGATGAAGGCTGTTGGGCTTGCTGATGTTTCAGCCTCAACATGGCAGTTCTTAGATTTAGTGGTTGCAGTTCACAGTCCTCAGTTCACTAGATGAGCTTTGCTTAAGAAGAGCCCTAAAACTAAATTTCACTGTGATTCTTTGGCAATGGAAGCTGACAGTGTCCTGAATATATCTGTGTTGGTTTAGACAATATCTAAGGAGCTTATTTTTTTATATTTATTTCTTGTTTCCTATTGAAGCCAAGAGCCATCTCCACTGTCTTTACTGAGATGTCCTCTTGGATTAACACTGGATCAGTCTCTGTGGATTCTGCTTCAGTTTTGCAGGAACAGACAAGTTCCTTTGGAAAACATGACTACACTCAAGTGTGTTTGCATCTCTTTAAATGGTAGGGTAGGATCTGTGACTACAAATACCTGTACATTTGTTTTGTCATCACACAGGTTTTGTGTAATTGGATGTTGAAAATAACACAGTTGTGCTAGTGAGTATCCACAAGGCGAGCTTGGCTCTGGTTCTGCTCTCTAATGTGTGCCCTAAATTCTGGCAATGGGAGTGGCATGCAGGAGGAGCCTGAATTTCCATCACCAAAATGCTGTTAAAGTATTAGAAAATACATGGGTTCATAGGTGGGAGGGAATACTGTGAATAAAATCTAGTTTATATCTTCACAGGCTGTAGGGGAAACTGCATGTTCCTAAGTGCTTGAATAGGAGAGAATAGAAAGGGTAGTGTGTCCTGTAATGTAGGCTAAAAATGGGAACTTGATTTTGAGAGGATTTAATTTGCTTGTTGAAAGTTGTACAAGGATGCGACACACTTCAGAAGAGTTGTGCTGTGTCTCCATGCAGAACTAAGCTTGTCCTAAACTAAACACTTGTTTGCACAGTCTGGCTAGCTCCTTAAGTGATTTAAATTAATGAGCCTTCTACTGCCTTTATGAAGGAAGGAATTAGGGCACAAAGAGCAACCACAGCATACTCAAAGCTTGCTACAACACATTAACCAGGCATGGATCTGGATGGTTACTTTCGTGTTGTTACTGGTAAAACATTCTGTAAAACTATTTGGTTTTACTTTTTGCCTACCCAGTCTGAAATCTTGCATTGTGCTACATTTTATAAGCTATCATCCCTTCACCCTGAGGGGGTAAAAAATAAATGTAATTTTAATATTGGAATGTGATCTCCCAACAATTACCTCTCCTTAAAACTGGTAATTCCCTGGGTGGCAGATGTGCAGGTCTAGCAGCTGGTTGTCACCTTTGACTGTTGCCCGTAATATTTTACTAAAGACAGTGAAATGAGTTCTGGCTTTCTTGAGCAGAGCTTCACTTCCAGCCTAGATGTGTCATCACTGAAGTTACAGCACAGCTGTCAACAAACACCCCTGCCTTCCTAACAACCTTCTGGTAAAACTAGCAAGCCTGTTAAAAGCAGGAAGAGGGAGCATTTCTGATGGAACAACACCTAACACAGTTTGACCAACTGGATGTGGGGACTCTGCAAAAGGCAGTTCCGGAGCTGTTACCAACACTATGTGAAGGGACATACTTTTGTTCTTGTTTATTAACAGGCAGGTGCTGGTGGGAAATCGTGCTTTAAGCAATGAGAAAATGAGTACTGTTTTGTTTGATGGGTAGGGATTGACTCTGGAGCGGTCTGGCTTGTATTCCACATTTCCACTGGTCACAGACTAACCAGAGTGATGAGTTCTGTGCCCAGATTATTTTATGGATGTTTAGTGGGACTGATGTATTTGCTCCGTATGTTCAGAAGGACCATTTCAGTATTGCTGTCAACAACAGCACACACTACTCTTGTCCTAAAAATATTGCATCTTTCCTGAAGGAGCATCAACCTCAATGTGCACTTCTGAGAGGCTGTGGTTCCAAGATAAACACAGTTTACAACAGAAGTTGTCTGCTGGGTGACAACTACTCTTATGATTCAAGTGTCCCAAGGTCCACTCTCCTTCATGCAATAGTGCTTTTTTCCTAGATTCTTTTATGGTTGTTCTTGTAGCTTGGCTGGGTGGGCTCAGGAGAGAGGGGGAGATTTCCCATTTTCCCCCAGGTCACCACCCCAGGAAGTTTAGTTCAACCAGTGTCCACTCAGCTTGCAGAAGACCCAGAGGGAGCAGCTGGATGCCTGTGGTGGTTTGACCCCGGCTGAATTCCAGGCACCCACCAAAGCTGCTCTAAAGCTCAAAGCTACTCCCCTCTGCAACGGGACAGAGGAGCGAAAACACAACAAAAAGTTCGCGAGTTGAAACAGTGGCAGGGAGAGATCACTCACAGACGATCCTCATGGGCAATGTGAAATGGGGGAAAATGAGGAATTTGCCAAGCAACATTGTGCGCTTTGCCACGGAATAGGGGAAGATGAGGAATTTGCATCTCAGCGTTGTGCGCTTTGCCACGGGCTGGCTCTCCGCTCGACCACGCGGGGCGGGCTCGCTCCGTCCCCGCCCAGGGCCGTGCGTGGCCGCGGGACGGGCCGGGGCCGCCGGTGCCGCGTGTGCCCGCGGCGGGAGCGGCGCAGAGCCGGGCTGCGCTGCGCTCGGCGGGATGGGCCGGGCGCGGCGGAGCGGCTGCGGGCTGCTCCCGCTCCTGCTGCTGCTGCCGCTGCTCGGCGGGGCGGCGGGGCCGGGCAGCGGCGGCTCTCCCCGCCTGCTGCGCTTCTCCGGGCAGGTGCCCGAGAACAGCCCGGCGGGTACGCGGGTGCGGGGCTTGCGGGTGCCGCTGCGGAGGCTGCTGGGCCCCGGGGAGCCTGCCGAGGAGTGGGCGCTGGAAGGCGACGGCGCCTCCCGCTTCTCCCTCCAGCGGCTGCCGGGAGGCGGCGGGGGGCTGCTGCTTCTCCGCACCGCCGAGCCCCTGGACCGGGAGACTCAGGCCGAGTACGGGCTCCGGTTACGGCGGCGGGCGGGACGGTCCCCCCGGGAGGCGCTGCTGCGGGTCCGGGTCCTGGACCGCAACGACCACCGGCCGCGGCTGCCGCCGGCGCGGCCGCTGGAGGTGGACGAGCTGGTCCCGCTGGGCACGGAGGTGGCGCGGCTCCGCGCCTCGGACGGCGACGAGGGCGCCAACGCGCGCCTCACCTACCGCCCCTGGCCGCCGGGCGCCGGCAGCCGCCTGCTCTTCGTGGTGCCCCGCAGCGGGCAGGTGCTGACCGTGGGCTCGCTGCTGGGGCTGCGCCGGCTCCGCCTCTGCGTGGCGGCTCTGGACCACGGGCGGCCGCGGCCGCTGCGCAGCCCCGCGCGGTGCCTGCGCCTGGCCGTGCGCGGGCGGGGGGCGGCGGGCGGCTCGGCCAGGCGAAGGGAGCCGCGCTCGCTGCAGCCGCCGGGGCCCGGGGCCCTGCGCTACACGGCCCGCCTGCCCCCCGGGGCTCGGGTGGGAGACACCGTCTTCGCCGTCCCGAGGAGCCGAGACACGGCGGCGAGCGCCTGGTTCGAGCTGGCGTCTCCCGGCGCCTCCCCCGTGGGGGTCGACAGGACGTCGGGGCGGCTCTACCTGCGGCGGGAGCTGCGAGCGGGCGGCCGGGCGGAGGTGCTGGTCAAGGTGCACCGCGGCGGCGGAGCAGGAGGTAGCGGTCCGGGACGGGACGGGATGGGAAGGGGAGGCTGGGATGGGGTCGGTTCTCCCTGCGGCCCTGCCCCGAGCGAGTCGGGATGGCCGCAGAAGGAACGGATGGACATGAAGGGTTGCCCCGAAGGAGGGGATGCTGACCAGGCACGGCCGTGCCGGGTATTTGCCGTTCGAGCAGATGTGGCCGCAGTGATGCTGCCCTCCGTGGGGCGCGGAGAGGCGCAGGCGGCTGCGGGAGCTGCCCCCGGCTGTGGGGGCTCGGTGGGTGGCGTGGGAATGTGTCGGCTCTTCCTCGGTACCGTCCGCAGAGCTTCTGCCTCTTGCCTTTGAAGAAGCAGCTGGAAACGTAGGGAATGGTGTTTTGGTTATATTGTCTTGTAAGGAATTCTTGTTGCATTAGGTTCACTTTTGTGGGACCACAGGTGACAGCTCAGGGTTTAACAAGCAGTTAGGGCCAGGTAAAGTAGGGGCCACGACACAAAAGACAGCTTGTCTCACAGTGGGGGCAATGGGAGCCTCTCCTGTGGCTCTGGGCCTGCTGGAAGGACATGAGAAGGAAGAGACACACACGCTGTCCTGGGTGTGGGCACTCAGAGACCTGCGGCTGCAGCCCCTGCGCTGCGGGTCCCGCTCCCCGCACCGCGCCGGGTGATGCTGGGAGTCAGCGACAGCACTGGCAGAGCAGCGCACGGGAAGGGAAAGGAGTCGATACAAAGTAGATGTCAAAGAGCCTAGGACGAGAAAAAGAAAAAAAATCTGAATCAGGAATCCTAGGAGTTGATGTAGAGAGCTAAATGGAGATATTGTAGTTATACCTATATGTCAAGAGTTGTGAATGTTTTTCCTAATACAATGGCAAAGAGAATGGCTAGACTTGATAAATTTCTTAAACCACATTAAGCTTAAATGTGTTATGGTTGCAAGAGCCATCGTCTCCATGTGTTACTTTCATCTTAGACTGCGTTTGTAAATGCAACTCAGGTCACTAATAACAAAACTGGTTATCATTTGTTTGGGTTTGTATTGTTTGCTTGTCTTTTTTCTTAGATGTTTGCAACTTTACTAAAGAGAGAATATATACCAATTTATATCAATGAATTTTACAGCCTAGTGCTCAGGAAAAGTGAAACATAGAGCTGAGAGGAAAATAAATGTGTTGAAGTATGCTGGGGCTGTGATCTTTACCAGACTGCTTTGTGCAGTCTACGAGTCCAGAGCTGCCTGCCTGAGAAACCTGTTCTCGCTGGAATGGGATGCGTTGTGCAAGTGACAAACATTTAACATTAGAAAGACTCTGCACAGTATTTCCAGCTACGAACTTTAAACAAATCACCTGATGATGTTTAAAGTAGAACTTCTCATTCAAGCTAAAGATGGAATTGGAAAGGGGACACACAGCTTGACTGTCTTGCTTATTTATAATTAAAGCAAATAACCTTGTGAACAGTGTTCAGCATATGATTGTGTTGTCCTCTCCAATCTGGTGGTGGACAGCATGTTTTTACCACTGTCTGTGTGCTAATAATGTATTGACAAGAGATGAGCCTCAGGGAGAAAGGAATTCAATGATCAAGTGGGACAAGGTCATTTAGATACTCCTTTAAGCTACTTTGAAAATCAAAGCTGTCTCATAACTTTGCACAGCAACAAACTTGGGATCTTTTCCTGTCTGCTTATTTTACAAAAATATGGTGAAATGGTGAGAGGATTTGAGCATCCATTTTTTTTATCTGAAGAGACCGGGTGAGCTGTCAAAAGTCAAACAGAATTAACTTTGGTCTGCTCCTCATTTCTCCTCATGTCTCTTACTAAATGTAATTAACAATCATTCACAAACCAATCAATATTATGGAACATATGCCAGACTTTTAATCACCTCTTTAAATGAAAAACAAAGCTACCAGACCTTTATTAATTGCCATCTCTTATGTAAAAGACATGAATGGACTTAGGCATTTCACAGGTGCTGATTCTCCAGGGAAGCATGTGTCTTGGGGTTTTAATGCATTTGCCTTTTTTTTTTTTTCCAAGAAAATAAAAGCTTTTTTAAAAAATAAAACAGTAGGTAAGATAGTAACTTAGAGCACTGTTTCCTGCAACAGTAGTCCTAAGAAGACAAGGTATTCCTGTGCACAGTTGAAATACTGAAATAAACTGAGTGCAGAGTACAACAAATAACCTTCTGAATCTTCCTGGTTGCTCAGTAGCACACAGAGCAGTGATGGGGAGGTTGCTGCCATCTGTTTTGTGGGGACCCCATAGCAGGCACTGTGAAAACACAGCTGTTCTCCCCTTGAGTGTACATTTGGTACATGGACTGTGCATCATAAAGATGTTTGCACAACTTCTGGGGCTGGTCTTATCTACCTACACCAAGAAGTTCACATCTTCTTTAGGAATCTGGCAGCCTTTATCTGTCTGTCAAAGCCTTGTTGTTCTGAGCTCTGTGCATGGATAGTTATGGAGTGGACTTGGAGTTTAGATAAGACTCTCATACAAAGGTATGAACTGCAGACCCAACATTTCTCATCCAGATTTTATTTTGGGACATTTCACATCCTGGAAACACTGACTGCACCATCAGAACAATGTGGGGCCCAAGTATGGAAAGGCTGGGGGTGGTGAGGAAGGATTGAATCTCTCTTTTTCTTCCATGTCTGCCTCTGTATCTACATAGGTTCTTATAGTTGTTACCTACTTACACAGGGTGGGATGTGCAGTTGCTGTTTCACCTTTTGCCTCCTCAGCTACCCTCTCTGATGCTGACAATAGTACTGGTTCACAGTGTGTAAAAGTTTGACATTTAGGACTTTGTCTATCCTGCTTCAAAAAACAATTTCTTATCCTTGTTCTTCAACTCTGGAAGACTTTTAGCTCTCTTGGAGGTTTTGGTTTGGTTTGGGGGGAGTTGGTGGGTTTTGATGATTTTGTTTATTTGTTTTTGTTTGTTTGTTTATTTATTTGTTTTGGTTGGCTAGTTGGTTTTCTTTTTGTGGTTGTTTGGTTTGGTTTTTTGTTTCTTTAAACTTAAGAGTCTCTCACAAAGGGCTTACAGAGTGCACACTGCCTAGTTTTGGAACAGTGAGACACAGTGGGACATGTCGATGTTCCTGCACCCACTCCACATGCTATCTATCTAACTGAAAACAACTGTGTAAGAAGTCACTCCATAATCTACAGAGGGTAATTTTGTTTGGCAACAGGAGGAACTAAAAAAAATCATGACAAGACAAATCTCTTCCCCTTTCATGCGTCTGCAGTGCACTGAAGGGTTAAAGCAACCCTGTAACTCTGGGATGCCTCAAGACATCAAAGGCGGGTGAACACAACCAGGTAGTTCGAGACTGAAGTGAGTAAAATGGTTGTAAGGCTTTTGGAGGTGAGATGGATATCTCATTCCCTGCTCTCTTTCAAGTAGGATAACGACTGTTTACTACTGTAAGTGAATTCCAAGGAGAGAGATCTTAAATCTGACCAAGGAAGCTGTAGCATAATGCAGTTCCTTCAGTGCAGTATCTCATGGCAGAACATGATCAGTGTTCACCCTTATGACTCAATGGAAGCAAACTGCATTTTACAAAGACATCTGTCAGACATAATTTCCTGTAATTCAACCTAGACTGCACATGGAAAGAATATGTGGTTTGAGTCTTCTACTTTCTTAAGAAACTTCCATCAGGATGCCTACTGGGAAGGGAAACCTTTCAATCCACGAAATACAGCTTTTGTGAAAAACAACAAGTAATTCATATATGTTACTGGCCATGATTTCAAATCAAGATATAGATTAGGTTTGGGGTTGTTGGTTTTTTTTTCTTTTTTAACAGAGCCAGAAATTGCCCACTGCTTCCTGGCATCCCCTGACATTTTTAGAAAATAAATCTCACTCCAGAAGCAGAAATTTTACCTTATCAGGTATTGAGGTCATATTATATGCTGCCTTTTTTTATTTTTTTTTCTGGGAGTGGGGGAGGGTATTTCCTCCTGGTATCAGACTGATTAAAACCATCTGTGGATGCCATTAGTGTGCCTCCAAATTCAGGTACTGACAGAAGAAGTTTGCTTCACTTAACCCGTGAAACCACTTTAATAGCCAGGGATCATTGGAGGAAAGAGCAAGCTCCAGGATGAAGGTTATTATGTTACCCTGTCTGTAGGTATCTTTGGAAAAACCTTGCTGTAAAAAAACAAAATTAATGTAAACATATATAATGATCGAGAGGCTATAAATAAGTCTTAAGAATGTCTGATAAAGTCAGACTATTGTAAAAAGTTTCAGAGAAAAGCAGTGGGAGACCTTAAAAATAGAACATTAAATCCTTTATTCTTAAGAGTAGCATCTTGAATCCTTTTATACAAACTGTGATTCAGTATTTCTGAGTTTTCATTACATTTCAACAGCAGGAAGGCATTTAAAAATCTGATTTTAGACCCAGATCAAAGCTGTACCATGCCAGAAACACCCCTGCATGCTCCTGGTGTCGTCTCTCACACTCCAGGAGCACTGTGCAGTGAGCAGCAGTGTTTGATTTTTGTGTGCTGGTAGGAGCCAGCTGACCTGGGGCTGCCTTTACACACCTGCATTACACAGGGGAGCCCCAAAATTCACAAGTACCACGTTTGCAGAGGCAGTCTTTTCATATTAGCCCCCCATGGCAGGTGTGCACAAACCCTTCTCTTTTGGGACTATGACAGAAATGGAATTGAACTTGCTCCTGCTCCTGCATCTCCAATGGGCTTGGAAAGCTGTGTCCTCCCCGGAGAGTGGTGGGCTCACAGCTGGTGTTTTGGTGTTTGGGGCAGGTATTAGAGGTTCCTTGCCACAGCAGCCAGACCTTGGCCAGTGCAGAACTCAACAGTGCTGCAGTTTGAGCACTGAGGTTGGCTCGCTGGTGGAAACTGCCCAAAAATTAAGAAAAAACAAAGCAGAAAGTTTAAGAAAAGCCTTTAAAAACCTGACCTGAGGGAACAGGCTGACAGAAAGAAGTTGGAGTTCTGCTCCTGCCATGAATGTTACTGCTGGAATGCCCTGAAAGCAGTGCTTGATGGCAACAAAGTAAGGAGCCCTTAGTTCCTATGGGGAACTGAGCTTTTGCCTGAGTAAGCAAACCCCATGTGTGACATAGACACTGATTTGTGAGAGAGAAATAGCAAAGTGTCAAGGGCCATGTCTGTGGAAGAGGATCTGTTTAGAGATTTGTATATAAGGAGAACTGGAAGGTGATGGAGCAACTTTTAATTTCTTAGGACACAGCAGAGTAGCCAGCACACGGCTCCTTTGGAGGCTGCTGCTCCAAACACCTGCCAGTGCTGCTGCCCTGCTTCACCAAAGGGTCTGAGCTGCTTCTCACAGCTGTGTCCAGTGATGTTAAAGTGTTAAAGTTAATATTGCTGCAAGGTTTTTGGGCATCTTTTCGTACACGTCAAACACATTTGCTGTTCTAAAATGATTGTGTTTTGTTGGTGACATGAACTTTGTAAGCATTTGGAAAGAAGTTATTACACTCTAAGTATGGTCATAGAAACAGCTCTTACTGCTTGAAGCCTCAGCAAGCAACTTTTTATTTTAAAAATGTTTGAACAGCCTTCAGGGAGAAGAGACTTAATTATGTTAAAGGACAACAGATAAACGCCTGTAGTTTTTCCAGGCAGGAAGACTGGACATCAAAGCAAAGTGATTCCTAAGCATTGAAGCAATCAGAATCTGCTACAGCCTCTCAGGAACAACATTTTTTTTTATGTCCTACATAAACTACTTTAAACTTAATAAGTACCACTTTAATGAGGAAGAGCAGGTGCTGTGCTGGGTAGGATGACAAGAGGACATGATTGTAACTGTGTCTTACTGCACTTTCCTTTTTTAAAAGCCGTAAAAATCCCCCAAATGCCCTCTGTGCCGTTGACTCCTCAACTGTTCTTACTACATTGGTGTGATCTGACTTCCTCTTCAACTGATGTGCCTGCAAATAATTATTTTTTGTATAGTATTTAATAACATTTTTACTGAGGATTAGTCAGCTATTAACATAGCAAACTAATAAAAAACCTGTTTTATGTAGAATCCTGTTATATGGAAGCTTCTGAGATCCTGTAAATAGTTGTACCTCCTACCTTCTCTGAGGTGCTGTGTTTCTAATTCTCCTGACTGTGTGGTAAGAGCAGCTGTTGGCAGATAGAGTAGATTTAAGGGTTGAGGCAGATATGCTACTTCTGTAATCTTAAGTCTGAGAGTGCTTTAGAGCTTTCCTCTGGAAACAGACAACAAAATTGAAACAGATTTTAAAAACTAAAGGACGCCACAGGCAAGATGATGTGATAGCAGTAAAAATAAAATGGATTTTGAAGTCCTGTTCCTATAAGTGTCTGAAGCTTTTCCTGTGATGTACAGTCATTCCTGTGGAAATTATCTTTGTTGCCTAACCAATGCTGTGGTTCTCCGACACCCTGTGTGATGGAGGTACCCACTGTAGCTGTGCATTCACACAAAGTGAATTTTCACAAAGTGAAAAATTGGCTGAAGATTTTTCTTGACTTTCCATGTGTGCAGTGGCACCTGCAGTTGCCTTTTGGCTCGATGGTAGTATTGAGAAAAGCAAGACTTTGCCTCTTGAAGTGGGCGAGGGTGTGTATAAACGGAAAATGTGTCCAAGTGCTGCTGTATATTAAGAAAAATGTGATGGATATAATGCAAAGTGATCTCTGCAGGCTGCTCTTTCAAGCTTGCTGGTTGTGGTTAACTGAGGAGGCAAAATTGAAATTAGCATAGCTTTAGCTGAGGCAGTTGGTGCACTCCCATTGCCCAGGTGTGCTGTGCTGTGGGCTCTTTATCCCCAGGCTGCTGCAGTGGTTTGTGCACTGCCAGGGGAGTAAAGTATTGCCATGAGTGATGGTTGGGGTATTACCTCGCCTTCAGGACACACTGCTTGGTCCAGCATGAGTCCAGTCAGTGCCCTGGTGTGTTGCAAAGGAATATGATACTCCTGGGCATTGTATCCAAACCTTAGGAGTATTTGTGAGACACCAAATCTGTTAAATAATAAAAGCATCATGCTCAGGAATCTCTCATCAGTGTTTGAGGTGGAGCTGACCCATCATGTTCATGACAGCAGACTAGCTGGACTAAAGGTGCTCTCATACAACTTTTTTTAAGGGAGTAGGGAAAAAGAAATACATAAAATTAAGCCTTCATTTTTGAAGGGGAGATCTGTGTTGTGAAGGCTGTCCCCATTGTAGGAGCTTCTCGATGCCCCTGCACTTTTCCCAGTGGGGGTGGCAGCACATGCTGGAGCTGGAGCAGGGGCATGAGCACCACAGGCATTGCTGACTGGACTAGTCCTCAAGACCAAGTTAAAGCTGCTCTCTCTTCTCCTTTAGCTCAGTGAATACCTTTATTTGGGGTGCTCATCTTCTGGCCACCTGCTGATGATCAAGCCTGTAGGAATAATTTACCACCAGATTCAAAAGCCACTTGGGCAGGAGAGAGTGGCACCGTGGACAGCATGACTGCGCTAACTTGACACTGTATCACTAATAGTGTCATTAAAATGCAAAAAAAAAAAAAAAAAAAAAGCATTTCTAAAAGTGATGATGAACTCTGGTTAAAAATCAATTACTGCCACAAGAAATTTTGGTTTAAATTTAAATATCCCTAAGTAGATTATGTCTATGATCCTGAAGATGACAAAGGGGTTTTAGCATGATAGTAACCATTTCTCAGTGCAGATTTCCTGGCTATGGTTCAATAATGAGGCAAAGCTCCTGCCCTCCTACCACCGAGGACAAGTGGTGTGGCATGACAGCACAGTGAGGGGCTTTCTGGGCATCCCACCTCGGTGTCCTGTTTCAGGCTGGGTACTTCAGAAACTTCTTCACATAACACACTCTCTCTTCAATTCAAATGATTCTTTTTTTATTGAGGGGATAGAAACAAAACATAAACTACCATTTTTAATGCACATTTTTTAGTTCTTAATTTTCCAGCATTAGTCCCCTCAAAGCCACATCAGCTCTAATTCTAATCTTAGGAAAAGAGATTCTCTTCTCTTACATTTCTTCTTCTGGTAAGGGAGGAAACTAAATGATCAAAGGATTGAAATTAATTCAGGCTTGCAAGAATACTCACTTGCAGTTTCAAAACCCTTTCCAGCTCTTTCTTTGCTTTCACATTCTTGTCAAGGAAGGTGTGGGTGTATCTGCTCTGATTTGCTGAAGAGTGTTTAGCCCTCCAGGACACAAACTTAGCATCTCTTCATTCCCCCCCATTCTTGCACTTGCTACATCCTAACATTTTTACTTGGGATGCTCTTAACTGGTGATTGATTGACATCCCTTTTGTTTACATGTCTTTTCTAGATGTAAGCAAGAGGTAAAGCTGAAGCTTTGGGGATACATCAGCATCTCCAGGAAAATCAGAACTCCTTAATATTCTCTTCCAGACTAATCTTATCAAGACTCTTTCCAATGTGTGGTGGCCAGATTAATCTGTTGATAGTCTGGTTTCACAGGGTATAGAGCCTGGTTTCCTGATTATTTTCTTCCTTGTAGTGGATGATTCATATTGACAAAATGGGTGAACTGTAACATCACTGGGTGATGTTGCATTTTGATTTAATAGGCCCCTGTGGTTGTGTCAGGAACAAAATAAAACACTATTGATTTCAGAGGCTTGATCTGTTAATGCCTTTGCAGCTATGACAGTTGAAAACCCAGTGCATTCCTGGGGAAAAAACTCTACTTTGTCAAGGCGGTTTTGTTTTATAACTTGTTTCAGGGCAATGTGGTAATGTTACACAGTATCTGATTGCCATGTGTCTGTAACACCTTAAAATCCTTGAGTTTCTCACACCTGGTGTGTATGTGAAGGGGAGCAACCAGAACAAAAATGTCTGTACTCATAGTGCTACTTCTGATCAGCTCCTTCTGGATGACAGGGGAAATCAGTGCTCTTTGACTGACCTCCTGTTAGTCTCCAGACCATATTCAAAGCTGCTTTTTTAGGGTTTTGGTCCTGAATTGATAAAATCTGCTCTTTGTAACTATCCTTCCATTTATGCCTCTCTAGAATTAGAGCTCTGATCTATGTAGATATAACCTGGACTGTTTTTTCAGCATGATTGCAGGTTGCTTCAGTTTTAGTTTTGTTTACTTGCATGGAGCAAACAGCTTCAAGTCTGAAAATCTGAAATAAATGCTGAGGGCCTGAAGTCGTGAGCCAGGTCTCAGCTGCAGAAAGATATTCCACCCTATAGCTGAAGTTTATTATCCCTGCTGCTGTACTACAGCCCTCCAGGTTTGGCTTCATCCCATGTTTTTCCTTTCATGTGCGGTGCTGGATATTTCTAGACTGTCATTCACTCCTTTTCTCACTTGTCACCCTTAAGCAAACAGCAAAGATAAAACACAAAGTCTAAAGAATGTTTATGTTAGAAGTTCCTTGAAGCTGCAGGGGAATGAATGACATGTGGACATCTATATCTCAAAAATCGATGAGATGCAAAAGCTGAAGGGCAGGGAGATTAATGTGTGATGGAAAGGATTTAATAGTCTTGCTGGTTCCATGCCCCTGCCTAGGGGCAGGTTTTGTCACAACAAAGCAATTGCCAGCAGATATTTGTCTAGTCAGGTCTTAAAGATCTCAGTGATGGATGTTGTCTCACCTCTCTGGCCACTGTCAAGGGCTCCATTGTCCTTACGAGTAACAAACATGCTGAGAGATCCCACACCAAACATCTAATGCCAGTCTTTTCCTTCGGAATGAGACTTAGTTATTTTTTGGTTTGCAGGTTATGGAAAGCTGACTGACTTCATACCTCAGTCCTCCAACCTCTTATATCATTATTTGCATGTCTCTTGCAGTCTCCTGAAAATCTCCAGGTCTTTTCACGTTTTTTGAAGGGCATTCTTTCTGGTTATGCTCTTGGCTTTTGTCTGAACACTTGCCAGCTGGTCCATGTCTTTCTTGAAATCCAGCCTCTAGAACTTCAGTTCACTGGATTGCCCAGGGAGGTTTTGGAGTCTCCCTCCTTGTAGATATTCAAAAGTCTTGTGGGTATTTTTCTGAGCAGCCAGCTCTAGGTAGCTCGGTTTCAGCAGAGAGGTTGGACCAGATGATCTCCAGAGGTCCTGCCCTGCTCACCCATCCCATGAGCCTGTGATCTGAGGCTTTGCTGAGTGTCACAATTTTACCAAGGTTCAGTGAGGGCTGAGCATGAACCAATGCATGCCCAGGTGGCCAAAGAGGCATCCTGGCCTGGATCAGCAATAGTGTGGCCAGCAGGACCAGGGCAGGGATTGTCCCCCTGTACTGGGCCCTGGTGAGGTGACACCTTGAGTGATGTGTCCAGTTCTGGGCCCCTCAATTCAGGAAGGACATCGAGGGGTTCTGGAGCGTGTCCAGAGCAGGGCAATGGAGCTGGGGAAGGGTCTGGAGTCGCTGTGAGGAGCGGCTGAGGGAGCCAGGAGTGTTTAGACTGGAGAAAAGGAAGCTCAGGGGTCACTTTATTGCTCTCTGCACCTGCCTGAGAGGAGGTTGTAGCCAGGAGTGGTCTCCTCTTGGAGTAACAAGTAATAGCACAAGAGGAAATGCCCCAAGTTGTGCCAGGGGAGGGTTAGATTCGATATTAGGGAAAAAAATTCTTCACAAAGGGTTGCCAAGCATTAGAACAGGCTGTCTGGTAAAGTGATTGAGTCACCATCCCTGGAGGTATGTAAAGGACCTGTGGCTGTGGCATTTAGGGACATGGTTTAACGGAATTGTAGAATTCTTAAGGTTCGAAAAGACCTTTAAAATGATCAAGTACAACTGTCAACCTAACACCAGCACCATGTTCACCATTAAATCATGTCCTCAAGTGCTATGTCCACACGCTTCTTCAACATTTCCAAGGATGGTGAATCTCAGTTGTGAAGTTGGCAGTACCAGGTTAATGGTTGGACTTGGTGATCTTAGAGCCTTTTCCAACCTAAACTCTTCAATGTTTCTATTTAAATACACCTTCTATAGAGAGGGAAGGTGAAGTGTTTGTAAAAGTCCAGGAAATTATGGTTAATTTAAACAACCAAATGTTTTCCCTGTCATGCTGTCCTCAACTCAGTGAAATTTGTTCCCTTGTCTGTCTTTTTAAAAATGTAATTCTCTGTTTTATTGCTGGCTTTCGGTGGATTTCACAATACTTACAGCAGGATTAGGACCTCATTATTGATTGATACTTAACAATTGGATCGCCTACATGGAGCAATATTAAGAATAATCTGTAGAATTATAATTTTTAAAATCATTCTTCAGGTTTCACTAAATGGGAAAAATACTTGACTAGATATTCAATCTCTGCAGAAATTAGAACTGCCTGAATTAGACCAATAAATGAACAAAAATATCTTTAAGTGCTCATGCCTACAAGTTTTCATCCCTTTACTAGCAAAGTAACACTGTCTGTAACTGGCTGAATTAGGACATGTATTTCTCAATCCTCTTTCTTGGCTATAGATAAAATAGTGACTGCTCCAGCTGCTCTTATGAGCTACTACCACATGCTATGGGTTGTGCCTTGTCCTACACAGTAATACAGAGGAAAAAAAAAATTTAAAAGTGAACCAATGTTCTCCTGTATGCAGTGCTGGTACATGAGTAAACCAGAAACCATGTAATCTAAGGAAAACTAAAGAAACCATGTCTTAAATTTGATTTTAAATACTTTAAAACCCCACAAAACTTCAGTTAAGTTTTTTCCTTCCTGGGAATGATTATCTCTGGGAAATTTGTCGAGCATGTATTTTTACTGTGGGGTAAAGCAGCTTGTAAGCACAGGTCTGGTGTGCCAGGGAATGTCTGTCTGTGGGCAGCCTTTTATTTAGTATCATATCCCTGAGACATACACTTAAAATAGTTTGGAATTTCCAGCTTATTTCTTGCCTTTGGTGCTGGTTTTGTCCACATGCTCCTGTCTTCTTCCATTCTGTGTGAAATGGCCTTCTTGAAGGCAGAGATGAAGATTTTCCTCTATGAGACACACATACACCTGGGTGGGTGTTTGATTTTCTACTGGTGTAGCCCTTAACAGACCTGCAACCTCAGTGCAGTTTGTTGAAGTATGTGATCATATTTTAACAGGCAGAAGACGTGCATTTCTCATATGTACCTTTCTACATACCCCCCTTTTCTATATTTAGTTTCTCTTTTTATTCAAATTTATTCTCTACATTTAATAATACATTCATTTTAATTTGAAGTCAAATCTTAAAGCCACTATTAGAACACAAATGTGTTTAGGAAAATTTCTTCAAGAAGCCCATATATACCTTTAGCATCTGTTAGTGACTTGCTGTGAATTAAAAAGGCTTGAATATGGGTCTCCCTAGAGGTAAAAATACTGTGATGAAATCTCTGCATGTCCTTTGCAGTGGAAGCTTCCTTCTCAATTTGTTTAAGATATTAATGGATGTTAACATTCCTGACTAAAGTCTGTGACCCAGCTGTCTAGAATCCATGTGCCTTTTTCAGATGATGAGTGGTACCTCTGCCAGGTGACACTCCTGGCCCCAGAAGAGGAGCTTCTGTCCTGGGGCATGTACCCGTACCCGTACCTGGCACGCGTCGATCCCGATGCGCGCAAGGGCGCTCTCATCTACCAGCTCGTGGCCCGCTACAGCAGCCATGGAAACACCACCTCTGGCATCACTTACACACTCGTTGCAGGTAGGGCTGGTCTGAACAAAAAGGTACAATTCTCTTTACTTACAGATGTTTCTTACAAGTTCCCATTTTATAATTTCATTGGTAGATTTTTTCCTTGGGGAATCCTTAAAGACCCAGCAAGTAGGAGCTGGAAGTGCTGGTAGTAAAAGCAATGTGGATGGGAATCTTTCTTGTTGCTATTTTCTTTGCATATTTTGAAATGGATGGCAGCTTTACTATTAACTTAAGGCTCTATTTCTTACTCATTCTTATTTCTTTTACACTGTACTGGTCAGCAAAAGAGTGTGAGTGAAAGATAAGGTGAGCAACTGGAAAGCTAAAAAGAAGTGCATACAAGGACATAGGTGGATGAGTTGGGGATAGCTTACCTTGAAATAGTGAAGCCACAAATGTTCCTGCTGTGGGGCTTGTCTCAGAGCAGTTTGTGCTTGTATTGTAGGTGGTGAGGAGCGATTCCGAGTGGATAAGGACACTGGCATTATCATGACGACTGGCTTGCCTTTGACATGGAACAAGGAGTATGTGGTTACTGTGGAAGCCTCTGATGAACATGGCAACAAGAGCCCCTACGCCTCCGTTTCCATCCTGGCAGGCTCCCGACCTCCACAGTTCACCAACATGTCCTACAGTGTATTTGTCCCTGAAAACACTCCAGCAGGAGAAAAGTGAGTTGTGTTTGGTTAGGTGACTCCCTCCATGCAGTCTGAGAGGAGCTTCACAGAGCACAGCAGAGTGAAACTTCTGTGGTTTTACTTCTCGAGGCTAATCATATGCATTTGCCTATTACACTTTAAAAATAATGTTGTGTTTTCTAAAAGAAATTGCACCTCTTCTGATATTTGAGTCTCCAATGTGACATGAGTTTCCATGTATCAGATGTAGTCTGGGTGCTGGAATTATTTTAGTGCTTTTGGGATCTTAGTGCATTCTTATCATGAATTAGAACAGCTAAACTACAGGCTATGCATCTCCTGATGATTTAAACAAATACTTGAAAAATAGTATTTTAACTAACCAGATCTGGAGTTGTTTGTGTCCTGTTTGACTTGTATTTCAATTTCTAGAAAGACAAGTCATTGCCAGACTCTTGAGATAACAGCACCAGTGTGAAGTACAATTAGATAAAGCTTCATCTCCAAGGGGCTCTGCTGTTGCATGAAGAGCAGCTAAGCCAAGAGATGCTGGGGAGATGCTCTCAAGCTGGCTCTGAGTTTATTGTCACTGTTCAGCTACTTGAGAGCAGAATGGGCTTTAAGGGCTCTAAAGAGCAGGTGGAACAGTGCCATAAGGCCTCTAAGGAGCAGGAAACCTCAAAATAAACTGATGACCTAGGAAAAATTGCTGGAGATGTGCCACTAATCCTTAAGAGAGACTGAATGAGAAGGAGGAGGGAAATTTCTCTACTTCCCAAGAGCTTTTAGTGAGATGAGCTAAAAGTGTATTATGCTGGTGAAAGACTGGTGTGAGGGGTGGAGCTTCAAAACATAAGTCACAGTGGGGAGGCAAATATTCCTTTGATGTCCTGCCAAGGTGGACAGCAGGATCTGGAAAGCCCTGTGCTCCATGGGTTTCCCATCCATGTCTAAACCTGTTTTTCTGAATATACAACTACAGAGAAACTCAGAAGTTTAGTAGGTCACTTACTTGTGAATAACTGAGAAACTGGGGGTGAACCAGTAACTGCTGTCATGCGTTTAAAAGGCTAAAATAGGGTAGAAAAATATGTTTTAGTGTTAGTGGGGGTTGAAATGTGTTGTTATTTCAGCACTGCTACGTCACTGAATGAGTTTGGTGAGAGAAGAGGAGGTAGATGGGCTCCCTGTAGCAAAAGGGTTTTCCAGTTTGAATACAAAGCTGAGCCAAGCATTGACAGAGAGTGAGCAAGACATCTTTCCTCACCCTACCCTTCTTCTCTAGCTGCTGAGGAGACAGCTTTTGTTGTTATTGTTTCGAAGCAAAGGTTGTTCTCTGGTTCTTTGCAGAGTAGCAGTTGTTGAGGCAGTTTCTTTCCAGAGCCAGCCTCTTTCCTACACTCTGCTGACAAATCCCTCTGGGCTCTTCCGAGTGAGGCAAGAGAGTGGAGAGCTCAGCCTGACCCACCCCGTGGACTACGAGAGTGAGCACCACCTCTACCACCTCCTCCTGAAAGCCATGGAAGTTGAGAGCACTCTCAGCAGTGTGACTGAGGTACATGGATCTCTTCACGTCCTGCCCATTGTCTGCAATCCTTGGTAGGATTGCTCTGGGAACAGTTACACAGATGGATAACCCAGGAGACTGTGAGGATGCTGTGGAGGGAGGAGGCCTTGGAGAACAGGCAGAAACCTGGGCTGTGATCTGAGTTCACATCTAGGCTCTACAAATACCCCTTGTTGTTACTTTTTGGCTTTGCCTCCCATCTCGGGAGTAGAGGAGAAAACACTTCTCTGTTACAGGAGTAGTGTGAGAAGAATAGCAATAGAAATAGAAAGAGGTGCAAAGATGGGGCAGCAGCAAAAGCACTGACTGTCACTGCAGTGTCCTGAAAGAAGTGCTCTTTTAGCAGTGCAGAAGCTAAAATCCATTCTCAATGTGTCCTTTTTCCTCAGGTCATGGTCCATATCACAGATGAAAACGACTGTTCCCCTGAATTCCAGCGCTCCATCTACAGCAGAGACAACGTTCCCGAAACCATTCCTGTTGGGACGTCTCTTCTGCAAGGTGGGGACCATCCTTTCATTTCAGCCCTGCCACAGACCTGTTAGTTTGTTACCTTTCCCTGTTCTGGCCATGAGGAAGTGCTCTCATCCACAGGCACTGCCTTTGTAAGATGTGGATGGCAGCTTTCCTGGCCGTCTGTGCATGACTTTTAGGTATCCTGGAAGTAGAGTTGTGAGTGTCTTTACATGAGGATCGCTGTATTGTGCCCAAGGAGAGATCCAAGGACAGTTAAAGCAGCTGATAGGAAGTGGCTTAGTGTCCTTTAAATGTTGTAGCTGTCTTTTAACTCATCTGGGTAATCTTTTTGTGTCCCAGAAGCTGCTGCAATTAGTTTTTCTCTTCTTAAGGTGTTAAGAAAAAAACAGGGCTTTTTAAAATGGTCAGCTAGTTTTGTCAAATAGGCATTAATGTTGTATAATTGACTTTCAAAGTGTTAAAGGAAAAATGTTTTGAAAGCCTGTGAACTTATATTTATGGTTGTGGCTTACCAGTCATCATCCCAAGCTTGTTGTTTTTAACATGGCCATGTGTCCCTTCTGTATAAACCCTGAGTGCACAGATGACATTTTTAGAGGCTAAAATAGTATCCTGATAAAAGACTTCAGGGGGTCTGATAAGCCCTGAGAAGTGAATATGTGCCAAAGCAAGACTTAGCAAAAAGACAAAAATGTAAATTTCCCAAAGCTGGAGCTGAGCTCTGCAGGTTGCAGAGGTGATAAGAGGCTTAGCTTCCCTTGTGTAAGGGGGCTGCTTTCTCTAAATATTTTCTAAGAGAGTTCAGAACTTGTAATAATTTTTAGATTTAATTGCTCTTGGGAGGAAAGAAATTGGTCAGAATAACCAAATCTTAAAATTTTCCTTAAAGAGATCCATGTTCTTCTGTCCAGAGGACTTGCAAAATTCCACTTGTGGGAGAAAAATAATGCCCCATGTCTAAAGCAAGCAGAATGTCAAAGCTGTGCAATTGCATTCCATGTTGTTGTCTGGCCATGTGGGGTACATTTCAAGAGAAAGAGCCATCTTAGAAAAGAAAGTGTGAGATGGACGTATAGTGACAGTCAGTGGGAATGGGTGTGTGAAGGCTGGCCTGCTGTAGAAGGGCTGAGCAGGGCTGTTGGTGGCTGCAAGGAAGCTGTACTTTGTGCAGCATGAGACCTGTGCCACTAACTCCGACTGCCAAAGCAAGTATCTCAGGAAAAAAAAAGACAAACAGCTCTTACCCTTGCTGTAGTTCCTTGAGGTGTGGGATGTTGCAGCCTCAGAATGACCCACAAACAAAAATAAATGCAAATATGAGACAGCTTTTTCCATTCTGGGTATGCCTGTAGCTGTTGGTGTCAGTGAAAAAGGTAGTGTGATACATGCTTTTGTTAAAGATGTGGATGATATGAATGCAGGTTTTAGTTATTAGCCACTTTTATTTTAGGACACTTGGAATCTGAAGCACTGAGGGTGCTCTCAGAAGGGTCCTCAGCCTTCAGCTGCATTGCTGTGCCAGCAGAGCATGGCTTGGAACTTTGACTGGCATCTCAGTCAGCTTTTAAACCAGAGTTAGCTTGCACTAATCTAGTTCAGAACATGTGCACAGACAGCACTGAGCTGCTTGTGGCTGGCATATGATCCTTAAAATATCCTTTGCAATGCACACTGGTTTCCAAGATGGAATGAAATGGAGGGGAATAGAATTCCCAGTTGCTATTGGGAAGTAAGGCATGTTTCTGTCTTGTACAAGTAAGCACCACATTCCTTATTTGCCAAAAAACATTTGGGGGAAAAGAAGCATATCATTTAGCACACAGAATGTGTTTTTGTGAGTGGTTACAATGGTTCACTAATAACTGTAGATTAAATCAGAATTTTTCAAATCGAATAAGTTTTTGACGTTCTGCAAGCCTTTCTAAAAACAATGCTTAACCACTGTATTTGACAGATTTAAATCACTGTCATTTTAGTCTTTCTTGAGTTTTTAATTTATTTTGTCTGTCAGTGCAGCAAGAGAGTGATTAACTCTAAAGCCCTTGATTTTGTAGTCTGTTACACACACAAACATTTATTCACAGCAGGATTTGGAGAGATTTTAAACAAAATGTTGCAACCACTCTAAACATCCTTGTAAACAAAGATGAGTAACTTTCCACAGACAGATGTAGTTGACATTTTTTGCAACTAAGTAGAACAGCTCTTCAGTGTACGTTTGAAATCATTATCTGCTCCTTTCCTGTTGTGAGTTATGATTCTGATAGAGATGTGTTATTTCTGCCATCCCTCTGTGGATGATGCTGCAGCAGTTTGCTGGGATGCCCACGCACTGCAATCACTGTTCTGCTTCTAGAAGGCTGTGAGCTACCACAGTGACTGGATCCCATTGGTAGAATAAGGAGTCTATTTATTATCAGTATGGGTACGATGTGAAGCCTCATTGTTAGGCTAGAAAAATTGCAAGGTAGTTGGAGAGGTGAGCTTCTGCTCTTAAAAATCACTTTTGATGCTATGCTGTGAGCTCTAGGTCTTTGTTGTGCCAATTTGCCGCTTCTGAGCAGATGGGACACTCAGCATACTGAATAAACACTTACTAGGGAGGAATGTTTAATCACTCTTGGTACCTTGAAGCACCAGGTAATTAAAAAGGATATAACTAGCTGGCAGCTAATTAAATTTGAACATGGCATTCCTGCAAAGAGCAGGAATCAGTTTATGACTGATACTGTTCAACCAATGTGCATACTGATTGTGTGCTAATTACCAGTGTTGACTGCTATTTGTACAAAGTGTTTTGTGCAGTGCTGGGATCACAGCTCTCTTGCAAATTCACCTGGCTGCGATCAGGTTGGAGCAGAGGGAAGCCTTGTTTTGATTTCTCACTCCCAGCATCCTGCTAAGTTCCCAGACTCTAACCACAAAAAAAAAAAAAGAAACAAACAAAAAACAAAAAACAAAAAACCAAAAAGCTTTTATGGATGAAACAGCCAGTTCTCAAAAACTAGCAAAAAATTAGAGTTGTCTTGGTGGGAAACAGCATAACCACACCTCCTTTGCAGTATGACTGTTCTGTTAAATGTGTTCTCTAATAGTGCTTGCAACAGACTGCGACTCTGGCTCCAACTCTGAGATCTCTTACTTCATCCAGAGCACTGATTTTTCCATCTCACGTCACGGGGTCATCAATTCTAACCAGAGGCTGAACTTTGAGCGAGCAAACCACATGTACGAGTTTGTGGTGATAGCTGTGGATAAAGGACACCCCCCCCGGACGGGGACGGCGTCGGTGCGCATCCGAATGGCCAACGTCAACGACGAGGCTCCTGTCTTCTCCCAGTCCGTGTAAGGCACCTTGAACACCTGCCTTGGCTTTAAAATAGGCTGCTCATACATGTAACCTTAATAGCACTTGGCTAAATGGTCACTTGTTTTGTGCAACTGTAAGCACCAGGGAAATTGAGGGGTGATTTCTATACAGAAAGGCTTTAGGAGTTGGACTTTCATTTCTAGATCGTATATTAAAAAAAAAATACATCATTTGTGATACCAGTATATTGACTTTATATAGAGAGAACAGAATGCATCAAAGACCTATCTATACGGGGAATGATTTTGACTGTGTTGGCTCCTTGGTCTCACAGTGATTTTCCATGCATAAGTAGGTGACAAATAAATATGGTACTTAGCAAACACTAAAACATAATTTTAGCATCAAGAGATTGTAAGTTAATTTCATGAGCCCCTGCTTGTTTAAGACTCCTTTTTCTTTCCTGTCCCTAATCAATACAATTTCTATTCTTTGCACAATTTTGAAGTATGAGCATGTTTTAAATACAAAACATTCATATATTTATTTACAAAATTAGGTACTTTTTTACATTCATCTCTCTAGTATCTGACGCTTTCCATTAATATATAGGAACATAAGAAACACTGCCTGGCAAATACTAGTCCTTTTTCCCAATTTTAGGAGATATATGATCCTATTTTACAGTACAATGTATTATGGTGCATACTGTTATCCTCTGAAGGATCCTTCAAAATTATGTATACCGAAAGTACAGGATTACAATCCTAAAATAAGTACCCTATGTTGAACAAAGAAGACCTAAGTCATATCTTAAACCAGTTTAAGATTCCATGGTTGGATGCCCAAAGCTTTAAAAAACTATTCATAATGAATGCATAGTCTTTCTGATGGTTTAGCATGGTGATGGTTATTCTGATACTCTGTGTGCTGCCATTGCTCCCTTATGTCCATCAGTTACAGGACTTTCCTTTCGGAGGATGCTGGTCCTGGCACCTTGGTGGCTACTGTTCGGGCAGAGGACCCTGATGGAGATGGGCTGCTTTATTTGATTACAGGAGGCAATGAGGAGGGCAACTTCGAGCTGGATAGACAGAAAGGTAAGGAAAGAGGTTTAAGAAAACAGTTAGTTACTGTCTATTCTGTATTGACTTTGCTCCATCTGTATGTCAAAAACCACAAGAAAACACCAAATTTATATAATCCACAAATGGGGGTGTTTTATATTGGTGAGGATTAGATCTTTGATATGATGGTTGTTCTTCAACTATCAGCCAAAACTTGGGACCCTGGTCCAAGGCTGTGCAGACTAAGATGACAGGTTCTTGTGCTTTGCAACCAAAATACAAACTGAGCCAGCAATACAGTGACAGAGAAATGTCATGCTCACTTGATTTTGTGTATTTACGCAGTAAATTAAGATGACACTTTATGTTTCCAAATTCAGGTATCATTAAACTCCGCAGAAACCCAGCACCCAGTCTGAAAGGCCCACAGTACACCCTGAATGTCACTGCCATAGATGACAATGCCTCGGGGGGACCCACTCCTCTCAGCAGTTTTGCTGAGGTTATTGTAGGAGTTAACGACATAAATAACAACAAGCCTGTCTTTAGAGAGGTAAGATGCCTTTCTGCAGATACTCTTCTCCCATCTAAGCTATGACTGGAGTAATAGAGTCTCCATAGCTACTGGTGATTGCTGGTGGGCTGAAGGATCTGTGTGTGCAGAGCAGAATGAACTTGTAAGTGAACAGCAGTCAGCTTTCTTCATAGAGGAAGTGTAAAGTCTTCATTCTCCTTTTTCCTTCCCCCTCCCTTAAAGATTGATTTCTTTGTGTGTATAAGTAATAGCAGTGACTTTCTTCCAAGTTTTTCTCACACCTGCTGGAAAAAAAAATATTGACACTGTGCAGCAAATTCATGTGCCTCTGTGTAATATTTAGGGTCGGATGTTTGGGTGTATTTTTAGTGCGCTTACTACAGTGGCAGCACCTGGGTTCTGGAGAATCAGCCTCCAGGCACGCATGTGCTACAGGTAGAAGCCTATGATGCAGACCTCGGCATCAATGGAGAGGTGAAGTATGGGCTCATGCACCGAGACGGAGCTTCCCTAGGCTTCAGCATTGACCCAGACACAGGTCAGTAGCTTCAGGTTACTGAGAAAAAGTGAAAATGGCATTGTGTTGTAATGAAAATGCTGCTCTAACAGTATGTCCATGTGGGTCCTGCTTAACAATGTAACTGCAGGGTTAGCTGTGGCAGTTTATAGGGTAAACTCTGGAAAATGCTCAGGGTATGTAAATAGCCATGCACTTTAGATTAGATTAGATTAGATTAGATTAGATTAGATTAGATTAGATTAGATTGGATTAAGGTTGTAGTGATTCAAATCCAACCTGGCCTTGAACACTTCTAGGGATGGGGCTTCCACTGCTTCTCTGGGCAACCTGTGTTGGGCAGTGTCTCACCACCCTCACAGTAAAGAATTTCTTCCTCATCTAAACCTGTTCTTCCTCAGTTTAAAGCCATTACCCCTTGTCCTATCACTACATGCCCACAGACCCTCTCCAGCTCTTGTGTAGGCCACCTTTAGGTACTGGAAGGTGATGTAAGTTCTTCCTGGAACCTTCTCTTCTCCAGGCTGAAAAATTCCAATTCAGTTTGTCTTCACAGGAGAGATATTCCAACCCTCTGATCATCTTTATGTCTCTCCTCTGGATTCATTCCAACAGATCCACATCCTTCTTATATTGGGGGCCCCAAATACAAATTAAATAGGGAAACAAGCCACAGTTCAATAAGAAGATAGAAATGTGTTCTGTATCACTTACCTTCCTATTTGGATCATGGGTAGCTATAAAAGTGCAGAGCAGAAAGTGTGATTTTTACAGGTTAAGTTTATTCTTCCCTATAATGTGGCCACAATTTATTTCTCATCTCATGCACAAATAGGAGATCCAGTGCACTGCAGGCAAAACCCTCATACCAGAACAGGGCAATGATGTCTTAATATGTGATTTATTTCAAATGAAGATGTTCTATACTTGTTGATGTTTCTATAGTCAAAATAGGAAAATGGGATATTGTTATGTCCAGGACTGTGTAGGAGACTGGAAGCGACTACAACAGAGCTGAAGAGCTGAGCGTAGCAGAGCAATAGGTCTAGAAGTAGCCTCAAAAAGGCCAGTTTGAAATCTGCTAACCAGAAGAAAATAGCTGAGGTAGGGAGAGACTTGATTAGTAGGGAGGAAAACTTGAAGATTTAGAGAAAATTGTTTGATTTATCCACTATATGATTTTACCCAATTTTAATCTGTTCAATGAGGCAGCCTCCAACTCCTGTAGCAGAGGTCGCTTTGGTCACATCATTTGTGTTCTCTGTGGTGTGACTCTTCCTCGAAGTAATAATGAGCTGGTTCAGTTACTTGGACGACCACTGGAGTAAACCTTAGGAGGCCCTTCTGTGAAAAGGAGAAATTCCTGTGCTCCTGAGCCATGAGATAACAAGATATTCAGACTGAGCTTCTTACCAGGGCAGCAGGAGAAAGGTGACATGTGACATGTGAGGAGAGACAGGAGAACTGGAGATGGTCTGGTCCAAGACATGCCTTGCAGGGTCAGTGAGGATCAAGCTCCAGGGTTGTACTGGGTGCCGTCAGAGCTTCCTTTTGCACAGGAGATGTGCAGATTCCTCTCTGCAAATTCAGTCCTGAGGCTGCGACAGGAGGTGACAGGCAGGCAGCACAGGAGGTGTCTGTGTTTGCAGGAGCCATCACCACCACGCAGAGTTTTGACCGGGAGGAGCAGCGGGAGTACACTCTGTGTGTCACTGCCACGGACCAGGCGCAGGAGCCGCTGATCGGTGTGTGCCAGGTCACCGTCCTCATCGCGGACGTCAACGACAACGACCCCAAGTTCGAGAACAGTCGCTATCAGTGTGAGTGCTACCTTGTCCCACTACTGCCACATGAATCTTGTCAGAAGGTTATTCCTCGTAACAGCAGTCAGCTGGTTAGGTGACCAGTCTTCCTTTGTTGCCCACTAAGCCAGTTACTGTTTAACCCATCATCAGTGGAAATGTGCAGAATTAACCAGTCCTCTTTAGTCATTCCAGTTATCTTAAAACATTGACATAATTCACTCCTACAGATGAGGCAGATCTGATCCCTTCTCTTTGCAGCTTTTCTCTGCTCAGCTCTTTTCCACACTGAATTTTTATTTGATGTCCCAAAACAAAACATGACATCCTAGCTGGAAAATCATCAACCCTGACTAGAATACAATTGTCATCTGTGTCTCTGTAGCACATCACCTCTGTTTGAATAGACTGAAGTGGCATTTATGTTATGTCAAGCAGCACAAAATCCTTGGTTTCTAGGCTGCCTTTGGCTGGGAGCCAGTGCCTGTTGTATCTGTCCTGCTGAGCTAGATTTTCCCATTTGCCCCGGTGCCATTCCCTTTTTCATCCCCACATGACATGCTTTACATCAGTCTTTTGTTTAATTTGACTTGAGGCTTCTCCAGTAGAATCCTGCATTTCATTACCCTTGGACTCTCTACATTTAATGTCATCCCCAAGTCATGAGCATTATCTCTAGTTGTTGGATTAGAACAGGTCCTTCCTTGAAAAATTGCTTGAAAGTGAAAAAAAAAAGTGTTGCTGATATATCTGCCAACAACTTCATTTTGGAAATTTTTTGCCACTTGTGTGGAAAGGTCATGGAGGGCAAAGCAGTGACCAATGCCTTATTAAAATGAAGATGGCTTATAAGAAAATTGTCTTTAACATCACAGATGCCAGCATTTCAGAAGGATAAATTGGGTGTTTATATTTTAGGACTTTAACATGCTGGGAAATGAGCTAAATATACATCCACACTTCAGAGTTATGTACAAGGACAGAAGGAAAATTGTGTTGCACCTTTTAAAGAACCTTGTATTGACTAATTCTAAGCACCACATACATTAAAATGTGTAGATTTGGAATGGTCATTTCTACATTCTTACCAGCGTCTTCTGCAAGTCTGGCCAAAGCAACACTGAGAAGTTGAATAGCAATGATCTTTCTGGAGAGAAATATTTTTGAGCACAGCAGGCAGCTGAGGTAAAGGTAGTGTTTGTGCAAAGATTAACCTTTCTATTCTATACCATGATACATGTCCTTCAGGTGAAACTGCCCATGATTTTTCTTTTTCAAAAGCTGTGAAGTTGAGAGGTTGCATTTATAATTATGGTGGCTTCAGCACTTCTGAGGAACAGGCAGATATTTTTTCTTTTTCGTGAACAGAGTACCAGCAAAGGTTCTGAAGCAAAGGCAGCTTTTTGAGATGACAAAACTGCAGATAATGAGGGCACGTTATGCCCAGCACTTTCCCAGCATCTCTACATAAGTAATCAATGCTTGAACGTCACAGAATTAAAAATAGCTTCTTTCCTAACAAGATCAAATGCCATTAGTCATAGGTTTCTATTCGTCCTGGAAACTGCTGGTTCTTTACTCTCAGAACTAGGATGTTGGTCAAATTCCTGATTTAGCCATGCATCTTATCATCTGTCTGCAAAACAGACATTAAAGAAATGCTTAACTGTAGTAGGGATGGCACAGTAAATGTTAAAGTTGTATCAGCAGCAAGCAAAGCACATGAAATGAGAGTACCACCCTTCCAAGTAACTTTGTCTATTTTCTTACAATGCAATTTAACAGATTTTGAATGCTAAAGACAGCATAAACACACACACATAAAAGCATAAACACAAAAAAAGAGTATTTTACAGTGTTTTTTTGGCAGTTAATTCAATTTTCATTAATCTATCTTAGTGCTGGTAAATCTCTTGTGAGATTAGCTTTGTCTGTTACTGACATGCCAGAGACAATTAAATGACACAGGGATGAGTGAAGCCAATTAAATCTCAAATTATTGTTCATGGAGCAAGTGGTTGCTGTTGTTTAAACTTGTACTGCTCCACTACTACAGACTGTAGACGTTTAAGAAGACCAAAACACAAAATATGACCACTCCATAAGTAGCATGCAGTTCTGATTATCCCACCTCAAAAATGCTAAAGGAGACACATGTAAGGGAGATCAAAGGTATCAAAATTTCTGAACAAGACATGAATTAACAGTCTGACTGAGTTGCCTAAACCCAACTGCAACAGCCTTCCCACTGTCAGTTTTAATACACTGAGCTGATGGAGTCTTAGTATAAGGAAACAGCTCAAAAATATAATCAGGCAAGTACACATAGCTAGGAGGAAATGGGACTGGATGGCTGAGGACAGAGGGAAGAACTGGACCAAAAATCAATGTAATGTAAAGACTACTGTGAAAGAAAGACAGCTGGCAGGGACGTGATAGCTTCATATAAAACTGTGCCTCACAGAAGTGGAGGGAAGCAGGAAATGTCTGCTTATGATTTCCCATCATTTGGTTGGTGTCTCTTCTAGAAATCAGGTTTTAGGAAGACAAAATTAATTACTCTTCTGTGCAGTGGGCTCTTCAAATGTGTGACTTTGCTATCAGATTTTTAGATGACAATTATCTGAGCAGGTTCAAAGAAGGATTGGTGTCTCTAGAACTATGGGGAGAAAGACAGGTGGATTTCTGGGAACAGGGAGTGAAACCTAAGGAAAGGGCATAAAATGAGCTTGTCCTGAGCAGCTTCTCCAAAGCACTGGTGGGGTTGGAGACATCTTTGCTGTGACCTGAGTCTTTATGCTTTGCAATTACCTAGTGCCTCCCACTGGCAGCGCTGCCAGCACCACTCATAGTCAAGATTAATTCAATTCACACAGAATTCCCTTTGGTGCCAGCCTGTTTTTATCATCAGCTGAGCCCAGCAGGCTGGGCTGTGACCTGAAGCAGGGGGCATGGAGCCACTGTGGGGCTTGCCAGTGGATGGGCACAAGTGCTGGCAGCAGCAGTGTCAGTAAATCTGCATCACCTGCAGCTCACTTAACAACTCAGCATGGCACGGGAGAGGGAAGGGGAAGCTAAAAGAGGACTACAGACACTGTTGGTGACAACACTTTATAACCTGCCTCACTGCAGAAATCTTTAATCTCTCATGAAGGCAACAATGATATTTTACAGGGGTATTTCTTTACAAATACAGCCTGATAAACCAGAGCAGACCTGCTGACAATACTTCTGTCTTTTCACAGACTTCCTTAGTGAAGACACTCCAGTGGGGATGAGTTTCCTCCGAGTTGCAGCTCACGACAGTGACCAGGGTGTGAATGCTGCTGTCACATACTCAGTGTTAGAGCATCAGCTGGAATACTTCCAGATCAACCCCAGCACAGGCTGGGTGTATGTGAATTGCCCACTACCCCAGGTAATGTGAGACTCCAAACCCTCAAATCCATTGCAGAGGGTTAACTGCAATCCCTTGGTTTGTACAAAATGGTTTTCAAGCGTCCTCTGTGTTTGTTTGGCAGGCAATGCGCATTAGCCGCTACATTGTAGCGACAGATGGAGGGAACAGGAGCAGCACGGTGGAGCTGACGGTGACTGTCACCAGTGCACTGAGCCAGCCACCCCGCTGGGAGCAGAGCACATACTGGGTAACCATCCCCGAAAACACCATTCGTGACACCAAGATTGTGGTATGTTCAAAGCATGATTTCTTACCTCCCTCTTAATTTCCACTTCCTTCCTCTCTTGTGCTCCAAGTCAGGAGTACGTGGATGCCCGCTCTGCAGCCTCACTGCGTTGCACTGTCCCTTAGGAGCCTTTACTACTGTGTACTCATTAAATTTGTCAGGTGCACCTGCCACAGAATAGGCTGCCATTTCAGCTGGCAGCAGTTTTCCCAGTGAATTCTTGCACAAATGGCCCTCAAGGTGTGCTTGTACAGGAGCAAGGCTTGTGTGCTGCCAGAGAAGGAAATTCTTCAATGTTCCCACCAAGAGCCAGCTCCTCACTCCTCCATCCTCAGTGGGCTGTGCTACCTGCTTGTGTCTTTCCTAAAGCTTTTCTCAGTTCAGCACGAGAGCATGCAGTGACATAGTTTGCTTCAGACTCTTCTAACTCAAAAAAATTCCTTTTTAACTCATAGAGACTTAGTCTTTAAGGACGGTGCCTTCTGTATATTGCTGCATCATTCTTGCTTTCCTCCTCCTGTATGTAATATTCAAGCACTTGCAAAAAATTTAGGGTTAGGAGTTTTTTCTTCTGTAACTTGCTGGGTAAAATGTACAACTCACTGAAGAAAGGATCTCCTTATGGGCCAGCTTTGCTTTGGAAGGACAAGAGAGGAGAGATTTCTTTTAGCTATGCTGGAGCTCTGGCTTGGCACATTTACAGGCAGATAAATTTCCTGTTGATTTAACACTTGCATCAAATCTAGATCTTGTAAAATAAGACTCAGCTCTGTAAATGTTTCTGTTTTATCTGTTACCCAAGTCATACAGGCATGTGTGTTCTTGGAGAACATACACGTATGTATGCTTCTGCCATATAACTGAACACGTAACACTTGCAGCCCTGTGCTTCATGAATGTATGTGGTGGCTCTTTTCTTCTTCAGACCATCAAAGCCACATCCCCTCTTGGTGATCCCAGGGTTACGTATAATCTGGAGGAGGGTCAAGTTCCAGAGACTAACATGCCAGTTCGTTTCTATCTGAAGCCAAACAGAGCTGATGGATCTGCTTCTCTTCTAGTCGCTGAACCACTTGACTTTGAGACAACTAAGTTTTTCACCCTGACAGTCCGGGCACAAAATGTAGCAATGACTCCTTTAGCTTCCTTTGCCACTGTTTATGTGAATATAACAGGTAAGCTTTGCTGCTGTTCAAAACAATATTCTTATTATTTTTAGTATAATGCCACGAATTAAGGTAACATCCGTGAAATGCCAAGCCACCTCAGAATGCTTTGTACATTTCTATACTGTAAAAAGTTCTGCAGTCATTAATAAAGGTCTGCCTGAGACAATTCCTAAGTACAACTATCAAATGTGGAGATGTGATAGTGCAAAAATGGGCTGTCTGAATGTTTAGGCAGCACTCGTGCCTGGTTCTGTAAAGGTAATTAGAAAGATTTTCTTTCAAAAGGAGGAGAAATCTAGTACTTGTTCCCGAGCTATTGAAAGGAGATGAGTATTACTGGAAATAGTCTGTGCTATAGAAAGAGAAATAGCCCATATAGGCTGGGTTTATTTTGGATATCTGTTTAGGGGGTTTTGTTACGTTCAGAGTTTTCCATTGCATACTGAGATTACAGCTACAGAAACAAAATTGCAAGGATCCTTATGACAAGTGAAATTTTCAAAAATTTGATCCAAACCTCCTTATAGTAGGATCTTTTCATAAGGCTCTGTTCCAGTAGATTCACATAAAACTATAACTCTGATATTAATCGCTGCTTTTTGCAGGATTAATGGAGTTACTTTATTTAGGCAAACATTCAGATGAAAATATGAATAAATGGAGTCTCCAGCAAAAATATTTGTCTTGTCCACTACCCTGGAAATGAGAATGGGGTAGTAATTTGAAAGGGAATCCAACTTTACTGCTTCACTTTATAACGGCATTGTCCTGTCTTTCACAATCCACCAATGCAAAACCCCTTCAGGCTGTAGAGCAGAGTCTGAGCCTCATGGTAGGTTATGGACTCTATCCCAAAATGTTTTTCCTGTAGTGCAGTTATTGGTACCAGAATTTGGCAGAAACTTCATTGTGGTCGCAAGAAAAAATCCTTTTTCAGTAACTTTGCTGTGAATGAAAACCCTCCTGGTCCTCGCATTTATGGACTTAGTATATCTCTGGTCAAATCATTAGCCAGTACCTCAGCTGGGATTAGGCCACTGTCTCCCAAAAACTGCCCAATGTCTATAAAATGTCTCCTGACTGCTACCATGAGAATGGGAAAACCCAGAGCAGGATTGCTTATTACTATGAACAATGTACATTCTTCCTCCAAGCAAAATACAACTGCAGGGGAGAAAAACCAAAGCACAGTAAACAAAAATGTCTTCAAATATTTTCTTACCATGATCCTCATCACCTCCTTTTTCAGATGTCAATGATAATGTTCCATTCTTCATGTCTTCTAACTACGAGGTGTCTGTGCCAGAAGGAGCTGATGTTGGCACATCTGTGGTTCAGGTCTTAGCTATGGACTTGGATTCTGGCCTGCATGGAGAGGTTTGACCTTAATCCAGTTCTTTTCCTCACAATACTCAAGTGGTAGTATTGTAATTAGTGAGAATGTGCAGTCAGCAGATGGCAGGGTAATGAGCCACCAGCACTTCTTACAGCACTTGTCAAACACTTGTCTATCTTTTGGATGATGTTTTATCACATGGGATGCAGGCAGAGAAGATGCTGTTCGTGATCTCAGGGTCCTGCAGCGTGGCAGCTCATCCTGATCCAGCAATTATGACAAAGCACTGCTGCAGGATTCTCAGGGCTGCTCTCAAGACAAGTGCATGTGGCTGCAGGACATGTTTCCAAACTCTTGCCTCTTTAGCTCATTTTTAAATTGACCATTAGTGATTATTGTCAGTTATTCACAGCCATTTAAATATAGTCGATTAAATACCATCATTGGCCATCATAGTAATAATGACCCAGCCCTAGGAAAAAGCAGAATTAGGAAGGGAATTGCTCATTTTCTTTACATTTTCCTGAGTGATTTCTAAAAATCCTACTAGCTCTTCTGTGAAGAAACTCTAGCTAGTGGAGATCTGCTCTTCTGGAACTGTCATTTTTCAGCTTCTGAAGAGTAACCTGTGTGTAAAACAGTGGTGGTGCTCTAGGCATGACTTGGGGGTGGGGATGGAAATGGTGTTTTTTCAGAGAATGACCTTTATTAAACAGAAAAACGTGAATATCTTTCATTGGTGGAAGTTTTCATTTATGCAGTCTTGTTGAACAGGATCCAAATTATTAGGGTTTTTTTGGTGTTGTGGTTGTTTGGGTTGGTTTTGGTTTTGGTTTTTTATTGTTGGGTTGTTGGTTTTTTTTGAGATCAGAAGTACAGTGGATTACTAGAAGCTGAGGAGACACCAGGGAAAATGCCAGTCCATACATTATCTCTCTTTCTGTTATTCATGATCTTTCTTAACTGCTCCCACTGGCCACTGTTGGAGATTAGATATTGGGTTTGATGGGCCTTGATATCACTAGTACAGATGTTCTTCCGTTTGAGAATTCTGCACTTTTTACATCCAAATGAGCAAACGACTTAGAAAAATTGTGTTCAGATGATCTGCCTTTCCTCAGAGTGTTGCTACTTTGGATACAGAACCAGGTGGCTACTGAGGAAGGGGGAGGTCACAGCACTTGGACATACAAATGAAAATTGAAAATGTTTTAACTATTTCCTTTTTAGGAAACTAAAAACTTATGTTTTAAACGTTTTAACTATTTCCTTTTTAGGTTCACTACTTAATATTGAAAGATGCTAATGAGGATTATCAGTTCTTCACCATTGAACCTGAGACAGGAATTATTTCCACCCAGGCATCTTTTGACAGAGAGAAAAGAGCCTCTTACTTGATTGAAGTTCAATCTCAGGACTTATCAGAATCTGCTAGACCTGGTGTTCATGGGCAGCCCAACACAGGTAAGTAAGAAGGAATTCTATATTGGGCTTTTTAACTTTCATAGGCTTGCCAGGTATGTCCACCTCTGCCATTTCTGCTCCGTGTGTTCCTCTTGCCTCTCCTTCTTAGACACAGCCTACGTGAGGATTTTTGTCAGCGATGTGAATGACAACGCTCCAGCATTTCCTCAGTCAGTGTATGAGGTCAGCATAGATGAGGACAAGGACGTTGGAACTCCTGTTGTGACAGCAACAGCAAATGATGAAGATGAGGGTGAGTGGACCCTGCATGTTTTTAAATGTCCATTTAGCGTTAACATGTGTTTGTGTCTTCATGGACAAGCAGTTGTCTGCATTCAGGAGACAATTCCACAATTCAAACATTTGTAAAAGTGGGGAGAGAAGTTCTGTGCTCATGTGAATATTTTCTTTAATTAGGTGCTCAGGCTTGGAGTGCAAAGGTAAGTGAGCTGGCAATGTCTTTGGGGCAGAATGGAATCACCTGGAATCACAACACTGCTGTAACTTTATACTCACTCTTTCTGGAGCACATTTTGCTGACTCCTGTGATTTCCAGATCTCCCTAGGACTCAGTTCTATTTACCACTATTGTAAGAATATCAAATGTGTGCTTTTTGGTGTTTGTGGGTTAAATACACTTGTGGAAGAATCTGACAAACAGTGGAAAATGTGGGATGACATGGCCAGAAATTAAGTCAGGAAGAAAGGGAAAGTCAGACCTTCCATTTGGGCTCATACTGACACCAGCTGTGATGGTGTGAAGCTGCCCCTACAGTCTGGTGAGACTAGATGGGCAGAGCCAGTCCAACAGCCTGTGCCACTAGTCAGTCCTTGTCTTTGCATTTTGTTTACTTTTGTGAGCTGATCCAGCTCAACTTGCCCAAATCTATTGATTAAAAGAAGGCCAGCTGGTGACAGAGCCCAGATGAGAACCAGAGGAATGTGCTGCTGGGAGCAGGTGAGAGCTGGCTGTTCCTTTCTGTGGCAGTGCTGCATTGCCTGTGCCTCTTAGTGCCCATAAGGGAGGTGTAAAGAGGCCATTTGAAACCAGCTGCTGCACTTGGGAGAATTTGACTATAGCTGCTAGCAAGTGATGCTCAAACTCTTGCTGCAAATGTAGCCGAGTCCTTCCAATCACTAATGTGGAGCCCAGCCTTTTCCCTAGCCATCCCTACTCCTCTTGTCTTCTCATCCACAGCTGACTCACAACTTAAAAAGCTGAATATTCTTTGCCCCTAGCAGTTCACTTATTTAATTTAGGAAATGACTTTTTATAGTGGAATGCAATGTTTTTTTACCTTTCCAAATAAGTAAGCAGGAAGCACTAAACTTGTTGTTGTTTCTAAAAGTTTTGTTGTTGTTCCTAAAAGTTTTGCAGCAATCAAACAACTGCTGTTGCAGGCGGAATTTTCTAAGATTAATTCTTGCTCGAAATGGAGGACTTATGTTATATTTTAGCACCACCCAGTGGTTTAAAAAAAATAAAGGAATAGTAGCATTTGAAATGAAAGGCTTAGGAAACATTAAGTAAAAATAACTTCTTATATTTTCATTGTATGTTACTTTATTATTGGCAAATGAATGCACAATAATTTGGAGGCACACAATTTCTCCATTATCAATCAACAAGTGCTTGTCTGTGTCTGTAAATTATATTTGTAAATATAAATGCAAACCTAGCCTCCCATCTACCACACAGAAAACCTTCAAATTACATACAGAGGTCGTTCTGTGTATGTTCTTATGTTTTATCTCACACACATACACACACACACCACAACAGTCTGGGCAAATAAGGTTTCTCTTGGATACAGGTCCATTGTGCATAGCTGGATTGAGCATTCATAGAGTGAACAGGGGGCAATTGTTTCTTTCTCTTATAGGTGCAAATGCCAAACTAAGGTATCAGATCACTTCAGGAAATGTGAAGGGGGTTTTTGATGTGGAACCTGAGATTGGAACTGTCTTCATTGCTCAGCCTCTGGATTATGAACAAGAACAGCATTATGAGCTGCAGCTTGTAGCTTCTGATGGAAAATGGGAAAACCACACTCTTATCATCATCAATGTTGTCAATAAGAATGATGAAGCACCAGTCTTCACTCAGAATGAATACCAGGGCAGTGTCTTGGAGGAGCTCACAGATCTGCCCATACTTGTCCTAAAGGTAAAGCAGTTTCCACAGAGCAGGGCAAAACCTGCTTTGTTCAGCTCAATCCCATCCATGCACACAAATCCAAAAAGATAGTTATTTAGGGTGAGTGAGGCCTGGTGTTAAGAATTAGCTAGCAACTTTCTGTAAAGAATAGAATAAAGTAAGCCTGGTAATTTTGCATGTTGGACTTGCTCTCTTGACCAACATAAATAACACTTGGTTTTCATCTTAAGGGTCATTTCCAAACTGATTCTGAATTTATGTGATTCAAAGTATTGAAAAATGTGATAACTTCCCTTTACAAAGAAGATTTGGCACATTTTGAGTAACTGTATAAGCACAGAATAGTTGGCATGTGTACATCATGCATGTAACAGTTAAATTTATGGTACCAAATAAACATTACCAGAGATTGTTCTTTGACTTCAGCTGAATCATCTTCATGATTTTGTTGTTAGAGCAGTTCTTGGTAGGCCCAACCAGCAATCTCCCAAACAATCCCTGGATGCAAATCAGGAGCTGGGAGTACTCTCTGGCCTGGGCTGAATATCAGCTTGGAGATATGGGCTGTTTTCACAGCAGTCTCTTCACTCAGACAGAATCAGCCTCTGCTTGCCTTTGTATTCCAGTGCCAAAGAATTTCACAAGAAATATTTGCTCAGCAGAACAGTTATTATTTTCACTTGATTCTTCCTACAGTTTTTTTCTCTTTCCAAAATATACTGGGGAGGAAAATGTATTAGTCTGTCAAAATGTCCTCTTTTTGTTTCTCTAGGCTGTGTGTGATGTTTATTGAAAGAGTACTTGAATGACTCAAACCAATAGATGCTGGCTGTTAAAATGCACGCTATTCATTTAGCCTGCACTGCAGTAGCTGCCGTCAGTAAGAGACCTGTGATTTCCCCTTTTCTTTAAACATAAACACTTGCCTGCTGTGGCTTGTTCCAGGTTTCTGCAAAGGATCCCGACCAGGCAGCAGATCAAAATGCCATTAACTATTCCCTGCACGGACAGGGAGCCAGCAGCGAGTTCAGCATCGATGAGAGCACAGGTGAGATCAGCGCACACAAAAGGCTGGACCGAGAGAAGCGATCGATGTGGCGCTTCCTCGTTCTTGCGACGGATGAGGGCGGAGAGGGACTGACCGGCTTTGCAGATGTCATCATAGAGGTGAGGGACGTGAACGACAATGCACCCCTTTTCCTCTGTGTGTCGGACGGCTGTTTCACAGGCCACATCCCTGAGGACTCTCCGGCTGACACTCCTATCATGGAAATGACAGCAGTGGACCTCGATGACCCCAAGGCTGGCATAAATGCTGTGCTGACATACAGGATCATTCAGAACGTCAAAAACGAAATTAATTTGAACTTGTTCTCCATTGATTCAGTTAGTGGCACCATCTCTACAGTGCTCGGGTCTCTGGACCGTGAGAAGGAAGACAAGTACCTAGTGGTGGTTGAGGCCAGAGATGGAGGAGGGCTCACTGGGACAGGCACAGCCACGATTGTGGTGACTGACGTAAATGATCATGCTCCAGTCTTCCTGCAAAGCATTTACACAGCATTCGTCTCTGAGAATGCAAGTATAAACTCTGAGGTGGTGGTGGTGTCTGCTGTGGACAGAGATGAGGGAGAAAACGCCATGGTGACGTTCAGCATCATTGATGGGGACAATGACCACAAGTTCTCCATAGAGACAGATGAAGTCAACAACTGTGGGTTTATCCGACTACGCAAACAGATTGACTTTGAGAAACCTCATGAGAGGGTGTTCAATTTGACTGTGAAAGCAGAGGACATGGATTTTTTCAGCATCACTCACTGTGTGATCTATGTGGAGGACTCGAATGATCATGCTCCTGTCTTCTATCCCCAGTTCTATGAAGTGGCTGCACTTGGGGAAGATGTACCAGTTGGTACCAAAGTTATTCAGGTTTCTGCTGTGGACTTGGATTCTGGCCTGAATGGGAGGGTTTTTTTCCACCTGTTAAATAAGTCTGATCCAGGTGGCCAGTTCTCTTTGGATAGTGATGGATGGCTGATGGTTGCAGGATTGCTGGATCATGAGACAGTGGCTCAGTACCAACTAATTGTGATTGCCACTGATATGGGACAGCCCCCTCTGACTGGCAGTGCCACTGTTTTGGTGACTCTGCAGGATGTAAATGACAATGGGCCAGAGTTCGAGGCACACTACAACCCGGTGGTCTGGGAAAACACAGCTTCTCCACAGGTTGTCCAAATGAATGAGAGCTCCACACTGCTGTATGCCAAGGATCGAGACACTGCTGTGAATGGAGCACCTTTCTCCTTTCGCCTTCTCAGTGACCTCGATAGCCTGACCAGCTTCAGCTTGCAGGACTTCCACAATGGAAGTGCCATGCTCACTGCACTGCGTACCTTTGACAGGGAGGTGCACAAGGCCTTCTACCTGCCCATCCTGATCACAGACAGCGGGATGCCACCCATGAGCTCCACCAACACACTGACCGTGAACATCGGGGACCAAAATGACCACCCTCATTCTGCTGGCTACATGGAATGTCTCATTTACAGCTATGATGGTAAATCACTCCCTGATCTTTGCTTCCAAGCGTGACATAAGGCCAAAAGAGGCAGCATTAAGTTTTACAGGAGGACTCTGTCCTGTTCCACATAAGCTGATAGTGGAGTTACTACTGAAGTTTGCTTAAACCCCAACAGAGAGCAGTAGGTATGTGGGGCACAGGACTCTGTGCTACTTATTTGTGGAAGAAAGTGAGCCAGCCTTGAAGAAGGAGCATAACTGGCTACTTTACTTGGCACCTTTCTGTCAAACTTGAGTAATGGTGTCTTGGTTTCAGATAAAATTTTTCAGCAGCATTAACATATCAGGGGAGGAAAAAATTACTAAAGTTCATAATGTTGTTGAGAAATGATGAGTCTGAATGCTGAGAACCTTCTGTCCCTCCTTAAACTTTTTTCCTTCTCCAGACTGAATTGAATTTTAGTGAATACACCTAAACTGAACTTATATGTAAACTGCTGAAACATTCATCTAGGTCTTCAGGTGAAAAATACTGTTAGGGAGGAATTTTCTGTGAATGCCACCTGCACGCAGTGTGGGAGAAGTTATCTGTCCCTTCTTGCTTTGGCAATTAGGCAGCAGTATTCTTGTGATCTGGTGCCCCCCATATAAGCCCATCAGGAAAATAAACCACACAGGCAAAAATATTTTCGGATGTTTGCATCCATGTTGGCTCAGGGCATTCCTTCATCTTCTACTCTGCTCTGTGTCCTGTGGTTTGATAGCACATTAAATAGATTGTCTGTTGTGACACACTAGGAACTACTTCTGAGTAGATGCTGAGTAGATTCACGTTTATTTGTACTGAAACGTTGTACTGCCTGTTGCATGATTACTCAAGTTTAGGTTATTGTTAAATGGAAACCAAGCCTATTTCTATTTGCTGAGAAACTCCACCTGTCGCTTAAATACCAAACATTTTCATTAAGCCTGAATTCCATTTTAGCTGTTTCTTTAAAATCATCAGTACATCGGTTGATTTCTGGGAGGGAAAATTTAAGACCTCAGATCTTTTACTAATTAAAATATAAAGGAGAGACAGAATCAAAAGGATCAAAAAGAGACAGAATCATTGTATGTTACATTCATGTCCTGTGGGAATCAAATACCATGGCATCCTGTGTACTGTCTCCTGCAAAATATCCAGTGAATGTCGCCACAGTTGCCATAGATGTACAATTTTCTCTCCTCGCATTCAGTTCCTTGGTTGTCGGGGTTTGTGCTGTTCCTTGTCACAAGGTGAAGTCCTGTATTTATCCTCTGTATATCCTTGATTCCTTACTCAGTAGGTTTGTGAATTCAGATAACTATGGACCTTTGCTTCAGAACTAAGTTTTGCAAATCCAGAAAACAGTAATTTGTCTGTTTTACTGAGAGGATGCAAAACCAGGAGAATATCTGCTGCTTTCCATCTCACCCCAGTCTCATCGTTTACTCAAAACAAGCCTGGCCTCTGTATTTTGGACATCTTCTCTATCTTGCTGTAATTTCTATCTTGCTGTAATTGCCATTGTTTTTTGCCCTTTATAACCCAGTCAGCATTTTGTTTGTTTATGCTGCCAAACACCAGTCCCTGTCTGAACCACTTTGTAAGTTGGTTGGATAATGCAGATAAAATAATGAAAGTTCTCAGAGGTGGCTTTTCATTTTTCCTTTCCATTGCTTTTCATTGCAGTCACCTGTAGAAGTAAATCTATGTAGTCATACAGCAAATATGTGATAAGCAGGGCACCATGTGGCATTTGAAAACTGGTGCACATCTCTCAAGAACTTCCACAAGTATTTTTGTAGAGGTCTTAGGCTTACAACACATGTGCTTAGACCAGTACGTGTGAGAGGTCTGACTGTGCCACTTGTGTGCTGTGTTGTTCTAGGTATTCTGCCCACGACTGTACTGGGCCAGGTCAGTGCCCCTGATGCTGATGACTGGGATCACAAAATCTACCAATTTGAAGGGAAAACATCAAGGTATTTGGAGAGAAAAATAGGAGTTGTGTAAATTTGATGGGGAAATTGAGCACGCACTAAATCATAGCAAATATTTACACTGACTTTTCTTTTGAAAACAAGAGTACTAAAGCATTTTGTTGATTAGCCACTTCTGTGTGTAGGTCTCCAAAAGCCCTTCTGAGTGTGAGTAAATAACAGTGCATGCTGAACCAGTCTGTGTCGCTCATTGCCTCATGGGCCAGAATTCTAAATTCCTCTTCACAGTCATATCCACAATCTGTATCAGTGAGCCACTACAGGAAATATACCTACTAACTTCTAAATTCCTCCATCCAAGCTCCTGGTGTTTCCACATCACCACTGGTTTTAAGACCTTATTTATACTAGATAGATAGACTTGGAAGTGTCTGGATTGTGACTGGGGCTGAGATGTACGTGTGCCACTCAGAGGTTTTGACAGAAGTGTCACTCTCAGTGAATGTATCTGCACTAGGAGTTTGCACTGTTTCCAAAGTTATGACTATTGCATCTTTAGTCTTCCTGTACAGTTAACACAGCATAGCAGAAGGAAGAAACCTTCATGATACACTGGTGAAGAGTCATTAGGAGCCAACAGGAGACAATGTAAAAAAATTCTGTTCTGCTCTATCCCTTCATGAGGGAACACATCTGCTTTCTTTGATAAATAGGAAGTGGTTTAGAAAAACCATCAGTGATGATAATTAGTACTTAGCTTTTGAACTTCTCATAGCTTGTTCCTTGGCTTAACTCTTATTACAGGTACTTTATCCTTAATGATAACTCAGGTTTGCTGACTATTAAAGAAGGAACCCCACCGGGAACATACAACATAAGAGTTAGAGTCATTGATGGAGTCTGGCCAGATGTTATCTCGACTGTAAAGATTATAGTGAAGGAAATCAAAGATGATGCCCTCCAAAATGCTGGTTCTGTACGAATAAAAGGTAAGCAGTATGCTCAAGTACAGTCTATGTATTTAATGTTACTGCTGTGATACTTAGAATTCTGCTTAGAAAGCTCTTAGACATGGGATGAGAATTAATAGTTTCCTAGGTAAGGGTTTGAAAATGCATCTTTGCATGGTCGTCTGATGCTGCATTTCTACGGAGGAAAAAGACAGCAAGGGCATGTCCTGATTTCTATACCAACTTTTCAAAACCCCAGCAACTTATATTTCATAAGAAATACTTCATTAGAACAAGTGAAATTCATCAAATTCTTTCAACCTCTGTGGAAAAGTAAAATCTTCTTAAACATGTTTCTGATTTAAAGAAATAATTTTTAAAAATTGGAAATTAATAAAAGTCAAAAAAAGTTTTAGAACATATAGATTTAGCAGAAGCAAGCACCAAAAATGTCAGAGTCTAAAAATGAAAATACTCCTGAATTGGCAGTTGAGTCCATTTTCTACAACCTTATGATTTATTCTGCGATGCTCCTCTCTTCTATCGCTGCAACAGTTGCAAGAAACCTGTGTGTCAAGTTTTCAACTTCTGTTACAGGTATCACACCAGAGGAGTTCATATCCCAGTCCCCTGAAAAACAAAGTAAATACTACCAGATGAAGAAGCTGCTTTCAGAAATTCTCTCAGTTCAACTGGAAAATGTTCACATTTTCAGTGTACTGAATAGCCCAAGTCCAATCCAAGGGGTTGATGTTTGGTTTGCAGTTTATGGTCCACCTTACTATAAAGCAGAAAAACTTAATGGCAATGTAGCAGCTTCCAGAGCCTGGGTAAGTACCCATCTTGTGTGTGAAGCCACAGCATCTTCTCATTGTGTCTATTCAGGTAATGCCCATTGCCTAGTGAATGTGAACAATTAGAATGTTGAGGGAGTAATGTGTGAGAAGAATAGATAGTTTTGATCACTGAAATCAAACAATCCTTTTGCACTTATACTAGAAGTTTCAAATACAGATGTTTTGAAAGTCAGACTCTAAATTCTTATGAAGTCACCTAAACACAAGACACTTTTAAGACTCTAAACATGTTTTTTCCTATTGAAAGGACTGTGAAACACTGTATAAAGAATGTGTTTGGCTTTTGCCTTTCTACATGATGCCTTAATGTTACAATTTTTAGTTCTCTAGTTGCAACTCCCAAACCAACTCCAAACGTTTCAAGTTTCTAGACTTAAGAGTAAAGCAAAGTAGTAAAAGCACCACTCTCCAGTACAAAACCGGGTCGGAAAACTGTTTAAAATTTTGTTAAGTTCCTTTCCCCCTAGCAAAAAAAACCAAAACAAACAAACCCAAAAACAACAACAACAAAAAAGAATCCCAGAAACGTTGAAAAGAGTTGAATTATTTGCCCTCTTGGAAACATGTTGGTGGAGAGCTGTACCAACTCATTCTTGCCAGAAAAGATTTCTTAGCTATCCAGTGCCAATTCCCAGTATCTTTAAGTTAGAAGTTCAGATTAAAAATATAGTTCAGATGCCGTGTAAATAATGCCTCAGAACCATTAGTGATAAAAATTTTTCCACTCAGTCTCTAATAAATATTGACAGTATTTTTGCCCTCGAAATGCTTATTTGCTCTGTATCTGACTTACACCAAGACTTTGGCCTTAACAGATGCCAGACTGAACTGCCTTTGGCTGTATATGGTGAGGTAGACATTGGAAGGAAATGGCACAGCAACCAGTTTTGAAAATAAATCAGACTTGGGCTTTTCTTTGCTGTCATTGGTGAACTTAGTGGAAAAGTCAGATGAATGCAACTAATTGTTATTGTTCTTCTTCAGCTGGAAAGCATTCTGGACATAAATATCACCCAGACTGGCATTGATGAATGTGTGACTGCAGACTGCACTCATAGCAGTGGATGCATCAGTAAGCATGAACAGAATCATGTACCAACCATAACCACAGCTGGAAGCATTTCACTGGTGTCTGTGACAGTCCTGAGTCGTGCTGTGTGTGGCTGTGCTGCTCGGGAGAATCCTCATCTTTCCTGCTCCTCATACCAGACAAACCCCTGTCTCAATGGTGGCACATGTGTGGATACTGTTTTGGGCTACAGGTTGGTAAAGCTTCATAAGGTGTGCAAACAAAATCCATGTAGTGCAGACTGTAAGGAGGATGAGTTGAAGCTTCAGGAATCATCATTGCATGTCTTCCCACTGTGGCAGATCTAAGTTTTGTTACACTTCACACACAGGTCTTGCAAAAGAACATCTATTTTCAGGTTCATATATTTTATGTTCAACGTAGTCTCCAGGAAAACCTTGGGCATATTCCAGGCTGCACCAGTTCCATTAATGCCATCCTGCAAAATGCTCTTAGTTTGTGCAGCTTGCCTTAAACATTTTAATGCTGTCAAAGGTTTTAATTATATCTCTTACATCACTTCATAACCTTTTTCCCCCACTTCTTGCTTCACTTGTTTCTCCAAAAAATGAGATCTCATAGATAATACAGTATAAAGATGAGGAAAATTATAGGACTGTACGAGCTCAGTATTAGCCTGATCCTCTTCCAGAATGTGGTCTCCAACAAATTTGCTTAAAAATAATCATCCCAATATGGGAAAGCAGGAACACTGGCCAGTCTTTGTAGCACCCTTGGTAGGGGTGACAGGACCCAGACTGAAGCTGCAGAAGCTCTTGTCATGCTAAAGTTCTCAGTTGCTGCTCAGGTATAATCAGAGAGGGAAATTTTGCTGCCCAGAAACTCCAGGTAGGCTCTGTCACCCATCATTTGTTCAGCTCTGAGGTTTCTTTGCTTCTGCTCCATTTTCAGTAGTTTTGTGTGCCATCTTTTCCTGCATCCTACCCCCATCACTCTGCTCTCAAAGGTACTAGCAATCTATGGGAAACAGAAACTAGGGAACAGGAGCACAGCTGATCTCCCTTCCTGTCCTTCTGCCCATTTCTGTTGTTCCTTTTGTTTCCCACGTACAGGTTCTGTTACTGTCATACTGTAGCTACTTTTTTTCTACAGAGTATTAAGGAAAGAACTCCAAGCCTCTCATTTGATAGTGTAAAAGAAATAAACTAGCAAGTATCTTGCAATAAGAGTGAAGACACCAAGATCTATGACTGCCACACCCCACTTTTTCTGGGTGATATTACCCTTCCTGTGGAGACTGATTGGACGCAAGCAGATTTTTTTCCCAGTGGAAATAATCAACCACTGCATTAATCTCTCCAGGGAGGTGGTGGTTTACCCAACAGTGGACACTTCTGAGCTTCGACTACCAGGATGCTAGACCATCTCGTCTAGATCATTCTTTTGCCAAGAAAAGTTGGACCAAATTATACTTGAGTCCCTTTCAACCTGGCATTCTGTGATTCTGTGATTCTATGATTCCTTTGCTTTTCCTGTCAGCATTATAAATTCTTCAGACAAGCTGATAAGTAAGCTTAGTGAAAAGTGTGTTTTTCTTTTTTTATGCTGAAGAGGTAAGAGGTTTTCATGGGCTTTATATATTACAATAAGTCCATAATTTACTCATAGAATATCATTGCAGAGACATATTATTATAATTTAGACTAAATTTATATTGTATTTGTACAAGCAAGTAAAAAAATATTGTAACAGAAATTTTGCTCGTACTTTACCTGTACTATGGAGTCCTGTGTTTAAAGTGGAGAACCTTGTTGTCGGAAGAGACCTTTGCAACTTCTGTTTGAATGATGGATATTTGCTTTTATTTTTTTAATTAAATAGATGCAAATGTGCTGCAAATTTTCATGGACCAGACTGCCAGCAGACAAAACACAGCTTCACAGGCCACGGTTATGCCTGGTTCCCTCCTCTTCAGCCTTGCTTTGAGAGCCGCATCTCCCTAGAGTTTATCACTGAAGTTGTTGATGGCCTTCTGTTGTACCATGGACCAGCAACACAAGGGCAGCCTGGAGAACGGGAAAATTTCCTTGCTTTAGGTTAGCACCTTATAAAGTGTTTGTGGTTGTGTGAAGGTGAGATTCCACTTAGTCCATAGGTTTGGGGCTTTTATTTTTTTTAAGGCTCAGAAAGTTACTGTTGGAGAATGAGGAGAATGCACAATAGTTTGCCAGTATGCCTAATTCATATCTTTGTGTCACTGTTAGAAGCTGGACTTTTTTAAGCTGTCTGAAGATCTTCTCCAACTAAAACCTAACTGCAACAGTCATTTTGACTTCATTTAAATGAGAACATGGTTACTGCATATCCAATAAGAGTCTTTCCCTTGCAGAACTCTCTGGTGGTGTCCCATCGTTGACTGTGAGCCACAGCTCTGGTGAGCTTTTCCTGAAGCTGTCACAAAAAGTTAATGTTGCAGATCGCCGCTGGCACAATATTAAAATTATAAATGATGGAAAGGCAAGTGTAAATATGGGCAGTCCTGTATAAGCATTAATTCATGTACCTAGATATTCCTTCCAAATCCTTCCTCCCTTCTGTAGACTCTTATCAATCAATCAATCAATCAATCAATCAATTTTCCATCATGTCTGAAACAGCAGGGGCAGAAGTTTGTTAGTTTGGACATCCTCTTAGTCTTGAAGCAGCGAAGCAGAACAAGGCCTGGAGAAGTCAGTTATGAAACTGGCCATGCTATTTCCTTTGTTTAGTTATCCTGCCTGCTGCTTAGGCAACAGAGTTGTGATAATCCAGGGGCTTAATGCTTCCTGATGTGATTGAGTGAAATATTTATGCTTTATCTGAGTGAGAAGCCCTGCCCCACCAAGAGACTTTATATGTATAGCACAAATGAGGTAGATGCACTTTTGTGTACAGGGAATATCTTGCTGATATAACACTGCTGAAGGCATCTGCTCAGCTCCCCCTTCTCTCCCACACAAGACAAGCTGAAGGGCAGGTCAGGATCTGGGATGCAGTCTGATGGACCTTCTGCTCTGCTAGGTTATCTCTCTGTGTTCTGATCTTGCAGAAAACTCCAAGAATGTCCCACACTCCCTCTACTATGTCAATGACTTGGCATGGTCATGGCAGAGTCAGATCTTTCTTCTGTGTGGCTCTTTAGTTATATGCCATGTGCAATAACTTTCAGATTAGTATGTGGAGTATTTTATTATTTTAACAAAGTTTCCTGCACTGTAACTGCTAGTTACTATTCTACCTTCTGCTAACTGAAAGAAAATATGTAAAAAATATATGCACATGAAAATATATGCACATGAAAATATGCAAAATATATGCACATCTCTGGATATAATTGTTTTAAATAATACCTTTTTCTAGGAAGTGAAGTTGATTCTTGACAACTGCATGAATGTCTCGTTTAGAGACGACAGCAGTGTCACTAAGAGGATTTCCCAAATGGATCAGTCTGCCTGTGAAGCCTCTGGAGAGATTGTGGGATCTCAAAGGTAAAAAAACCGCCAAAACAAACAAAAAAAAAGCAAACAAAAACCCCAAACAAACAAAAAACAAACAAAAGAGCTCAAAAGAGCTGCAGAAAAAGGCAGGGGTGGGGTGGTGAAATCTTCCAAGCTGTTGTATTTTGTGTTCCACTGATTCTTTCTTTCCCTCCCTCCTGTTCAGCATGGGTAAGCTCTTCAGTGGCCATCAGCCCCTGCAGCTGGGTGGAGTTAAGAAGACCTTGCTTTACCACAACTCACAGAGGCACTTCAGGGGGTTTGTGGGCTGCATACGCAATGTCATCGTTGATAGTAAGGTAGGGCCACAAAGATCAGTTCTGGATTGACTGCTGATAATTGTAGGCACCTGCTGTGATGGTTTTCTTTGACCTTTTCCAGGTCTATGATTTACAGCACCCTGCAGAGTCCCTGAACAGTGCTCCTGGCTGTGTCCTTATGGATGAAATGTGTCAGAGTGGTGGGATGGCCTCCTGCGGTACCCATGGCAAGTGTGTTGGTGGCTGGGATTTCTTTCACTGTGACTGCTCCCCAGGATATGCTGGAGTAGCATGTGAAAAAGGTACTGCAAGTTCTAGGGAGAAATTTGTGGTGGGGATCTGTGGGAACAGCATCAGACACACTGCTCCAATGTTCAAAGTTATACTGCCATGACTTTGAACTGAATAGAATAATAATACCGTGCTCTACTCTGGGAATGATTTAGATCTTCAAAGATGTCAAGATCCTACAACTCTTGCTAAATAAAGATAGTGCCACAGATGAGGGTTATGTTAAGAACTGCTTTATTTTGCAGGGCAGGGAAGTGGTCAGACAGGTTGTTTTGTCCTTTTTATCACCATCTTATTTGTCAGTGGTGAAAGGGGAAATATTCTGCATTGTGCCTTTCTCCTCTGTTCATGCTGATCACAAAATGAAATTTAATGAACATGTGGGCATAACCCTCTTGTTATCTTCAGGCCCCATTTCCCATTTATAAAATGGTGATAATTGCATTTGCATCTGTCATTGGAATGAATTGCAAGTTCAGCAACACCCTTAGACCACAGCAGTGGGTGTATGTGGGGGCATGATATCAGGCTGCCTGTAACAAATGTGTTATCTTGTACAAAATCAGCATGAAATATGTATCAGAGAACAAAAGCTTCCCATGGTGGATAATGAAAACCTCAGAGTTGTAAGAAAGTGGAAAATTTTAGCACAATTCAAAAACTTAGGAAATAAATTATTTAACTCCTAGTAGCCCACACCTGTGTTCAGGTGTGGGATATGCACTTGAAGTTGGTTCTGTTTCCTCTATCTTAAAACCTTCATCAGCCAAGCAAGAATCAGAAGGGAGTGACAGGTGTTTATTGGGACTTTACCTGCCTGCCTGCAAGGTACAAATGATGTGCTTGATCATAACAGTCTGTAAAGAGCACCAGTGGCCCATAAAACTCTGGGGGCTTTTGTTGGAAGAGAATTATCCCCTCAGTCCTGTAGTTTGAGTGAGCTACAGGTGAGGATGAGCAGCAGTGAACAGCTGGAAAGGAGTCCTTGCAAGCTAGTGTTGGATTAATATGTTGGAATTTATGAATAGGACAATGGTGCATTACACATATCCTTTCAGCTCAATGCACTTAATTTTCCTTCTTGTATACAGAAAAATAATACCCTGTACAGGCAGCCAGACCCTCTCTTCTTTCTCCATCTGCCACACAAGACTTAAAAAGTGTGACAGTAAATTACTCAGTGGAAGCTCTGTTCAAGGAGGGAGAGGACTGGAATTGTAACTGGCATGGTCCAGGCCTGGAGCATTCACTGTGTAGGATGTTCATAATGACCACAAAATTGGTTAATATAGTTAAGCTTTTTCTATTACAGACAGATGATACTGGTTTATAAACATCTGCCTGGATTCAAATCCTACTCTGTTTTGCATTATTTTGCTTCACAAGCCCAGCTGCTGTATTGGTTCTACCCTTCATTACTGTGGGACAAACCAAGGGCTCAGAAAGTAATTGTTCAAAATCTGTAAGTCATATCCTGATGTAACAGAAGAACTTTGATTGGCGCCAGCTTCTTCTAATATATTGGGCTGCAAAATGCTGGTATGCAGCTGGTGCTTTATGAATGACTGTGACATGATCACAGCAAGGAGCAGACAGCTGAGGACAGGAGTCACTGGAGCACCCCAGGAAAACCCATCCCTGCTCATCAGCTAGAGCCTGTAGCTACAGAGACAGTGAACAAGAGAGAACTGGGCTAGGAACAATAATGTTGAGGGGAAAACCTAGCGGAGAAGAGAAAACATGCTTCAGGAAAGGAAAGAGAGAAGGCAAACAGTGAAAGAAAAAGAGAGTGCAGAAATTAAGTCTCTTGATCATTTAATATTTCATGTCCTGGGAACCAAACTAAATGCCCCAGGATGAGCTGGGTACTCTTTGGATGTCTACTTGCATGACACTGATGTCTGATGAGCCATTGGTGACCCAGCATCTGTTCTGTATATTAACTAACTTGAACTAACTCTTTATTTGGTGAAAAGAAATTCCTTTTTTTCAACTAAGCTTAACCCAAAAGCAGAATTGCTGTCAGCTAATGAGATTGAAATACGTGCCTTCTCTGCAAGAGCATCAGGACTTGGGTAGTTTAGTGATGTTTGATTTCCACAGAAGTGTGCAGTGCAACTTCATCAAACTCTGTGCTGGACCCTGGGTTCCTCAGAGGGATAGGGAAACAAATAATTTCAGTGCATTTTCCCTAGTTAAAATAGCAAGCACTAACTTAATCTCTCTTTATAGTTAAAAAATCTTGTGCCTTCCCTGAGGCTTTCTCTTGTACCAATTGAAATAGGAAGTAAAGTGTGTATTTTCTAACAGTGGGGGTTTTAACCACAGGACTAAACTACTGAAAGAAACATTTGATTCTTTTCTTTAGTTGTTTTTCTGGGGGGTTGTTTGGTTTTTCTTTTTTTTCAGAACAACATGAGCTACTTTACTGGAAGATATGATTCAGATTTTTAAAAAAAGTGTTTGGGCACAGTGTAGGAGTGATTGGGTAGAACATACAGCTTGTAACAGGCAGATTGCAAGAGATAGTATCTAATTGTCCTTTTCCTGCCCAAGTTCTGAATCCTGAATTTGTCTATTTTCTCTTAATTGCCTTTGAAGTGGGACAGAGGTTGCTTTCCATGGTGCTTCATTGTATTGCCAAAATTCCTTAAGAACTTAAACTCTGGCATTCGGAGCTAGTAAATTCTCAAAGAGCAGAAATCTGAGGCAGCAGCCATTTCTGAGGTTTTCCCTTTGATTTGGTGTGCTGTGCTCAGTTCTTCCAGAATGGGCTTTTGGACGGGACAGCTGGATCCATTACGAGCCAAGGAGCATCCTGAGCACTCGAAGCACGCGGATCCAGCTGATGGTGCGCACCCGGCTCTCACACAGCACCCTGCTCAGCCTGGCCTCTGCACATGGGAGAGGACACATCCGACTGGAGGTGAGCAGAGCTGCTCTGCTGCAGTGCTCTTAATTTGTCATGGATACCACAGTGAGGGGAAAAAGATGCAGTTTCTTATTAAAGACACCTGTTCCGTAATGTAATAAAGAGTAAGAATTTTCCTTATGAGGGTAACTACTATCATTTGTGTTGTCCTTTTCAGTATTACTCTTTCGTGGCATAAATTCCAGTTTGCACTGCCTGTAAAATGTCCATGTGAACGAAGAAGATTCTTCTGCTTGTCCTACTTGCTTTTTCCCTTGGCTTCTATTTCTCCCTACCTGTAAAACTTGCCTCTAAATTTTTGTTGCTGTTGAAAAAAGCTCTCTCTGGACTATATAAGCTAGAGAGAGGCTAATTATTCTAATTGGAACAGGAGTGTCAGCTGGGAAGATTTAGAGGTAGATATCATGTGAGTTGAAGAGTGGCATGTAAAAAAAAGAGTTGATAATTCCTGCACCTGCTTGTGGTAACTTTTATCTGGGAATAAAGTACTTAAAAACAAGAGTGCCATTTCTATTTTAAAAACTCACATCCATTTTTTGAGGCATGACTGTAATAACATTTAGAAGTGCATTTCTGTTATTAAAGGTCTTTATCATCTTCTTTTAGGTCGTTGAGGGTTTCTTTAGTGTTAACTTCAGTTTGGGGGACAAAAATCACTCTTTGAAAATGAGAACATTACGTATAAACAATGGCCAGTGGGTTCTTCTGACCATGGAGCGCTACAACAATGAATTTACCCTGCGTGTTAACAGTGGTGGAGGTGATCAAGAAGTCACCTCTGTCTTGGGTGTGAATAGATGGTTTGAAATGGATTGGGCAAGCATTGTGCTAGGAAACCACCTTCCAAGTCATTCAGAGAGTGATTTCCAAGGTAAGTGATATGATGGATTCCTAATAGGGGGGAATTAAAACCTGAAAGTGGTATCTTTGAGTGTATTGGATAGTCTGAAACCCAGGTAACAATTCCCACATGGACTACTATGCCCCTCCCTTACTGGGGAATTCAGTGTTCAACCCTATGTGCCATTTTATCTGGTTCTAGTGAAGATGTGAGATTTCCTGTAAATATTAAAAAATAGCACTTCAGTTTTTTGTTTCATAGAATCATAGAATGGATTGGAAGAGGTCTTAAAGATCATCTCGTTCCAAACCCTCTGTCAGGGGCAGGGACACTTCCACTAGATCAGGGTTTCCCATTCCTCAAGCAGTGTACTCATGGTGTCATCTTCACTCCTGTTTTTGCCTCAGAAGTATTTAAGGAACAGGCAAAACAACTCTTGGCAGGAGGAGAAAGAATTGCAAGGCAATTTGTGGTGCTCTCTCCATTTCCTGGGGTTGAGCGCTGAGACTTTGCGATTGTGGTTCAACAAGAAGACAGCTTTTTCCATTCTGTTGCTTTTTATTCAGCCTCACTTTTAAGATTGTCTTAAATCTAGATTAATTTAGTGCAGCTGTTCTGATTCATAGCAGAGTTCTGCTGAACTCTTGTATTGGTACAGTGCAGCTCTCCTGGAAAAGTATTGTTGATCTGTAGATTGACCAGAGCAAAACAGACACATGCTCTGTAGCTCTCCTAAAATAAAACTGAGGAGTATAAGGATGTTTTTACGCAATGTTTGGAGTCTTCTGCACAGCTCTAAGTTTGGCTTATTTGCTGGGGGCAAGGCTTGAGGTGCAGAAGTAGCTAACAATGTACTTTTGTGCATACTCCTGTGCTTTGTTGCAGGTTGTATGCGTGATGTCCAGCTGGACGGTCATCCACTCTTGGTGGAAGGCAGAAGCACAGAGTTTGGATTAATTTTGAGGCGACAAGGGGTCACCATGGGATGCCATTCCAGTGCCTGCAGCAGCCAGCCCTGTTACAGCCCCTTCCTTTGTGTAGACCTTTGGAGAAAATATGAATGCCGGTACATGAAGCTTCTGTTTTCATCCAGGGATGGCTGGGAAGCTTTCTTTCCACCTTTGACCAGGCAACTTGCTTCTAATGGTGAAATTCCCTGTGGCTGCTGGCCAGAAGGGCCATTCTGAGAATAAATCCTTCACTCCATCTTATATCCTATCACGGACTAGACTTGCCTTTGTCTGCAAGTCTGGTATGGAGCTTAATTACTCCACCTTTTTTTTCGTGGTGAGATCACCAGAAAGCCAGTGAGAAAAAGAAATGTCCTTTGATAAAAGGTGGATGAAAAAGCTTTGGTCTGTCCTCTGTATGAAAATAGTAATATAGTGTATATATACACTTATAGTGTATATGGACAGTGTGTGTGTGTGTGTGTCTACACATTGATATATATGTATATATATGACATATATAAAAATATATAAATATATTGTAAATACAATACATATTTATATATATTTTCTGTAAAGAAGTTGAAATTAATCATAATTTGTGTGAAGCAATGAGACTTTCAAAATTAGATTGTCACAAAAAACTCAATTCTAAAATTGGCATCCCAGAGCCAGAGCCAAAGCCCAACAGCTGTTATCCTACACTGTGTGTTTCTTCGAGAAGATTCACTATTTATACAAAAATTTCAAAATATTTATTAAAATATACAAATCAAAATACATGCATTTCTGTTTTAAAAACCCAAACATAAAATACACACAGGACTGAGAGAGTCACTTGAATTCCTGGAATTCAGACAAAATTTGGCACTTATGAAATCTGGTGATTCTTTGCTAGAAGAGGCTGTGAGTTGGTTTTAACTGTACCAGGGGACACTCCATTCTCGGGACTGCTTCCGAAAGAACAATATGAAGTTTTTGCCATTTTTTCAGTATAATTTCTTCTTTGGATTGCAGAAAGGAAGTGACCTCACACTGTACCTCCAGGGCCTCTCTAATTACACACAAGAAGAAATCAATCATAAAAGACGAGACTAGTCATTTTGAGGAGGTCAATGACATTTCTCCCCAGGGTCCAAATGAACATTACTAAACTTATACCACATGCTTGCCAGCTCTTTTCCTATTGACCTCAGCTGTCCATTTTCTTTTAGGAGCTTTGATTAGAAAATAGGTGTAAAAAAAAGGGTTAGCCAGGAAGTGATGGCTCCCTCTTTTAAGGAAAGAGTGAAGCTCTTCTGCATATCTTCTGGATCAGGAAACCAGAACATATGTTCATATTTTCATAAGTCTACTAACTCACTAAGTTAGATTTTCTATATATTTCAAACTGTCAGTGTGTATTTGTGGGTTGCTTGAAAATAATTGAGCTTTAAAGAAACAGTAACAAACATTCAGCTCCAGATGCTTTGCTTGCCTATAAGATATCATCTGCTTTGGTTGTTCAGGTGCCCAGCTGGGAAAGTAGAAGTGACTGACACCCTTACAGGGCTTAGACACTGTACTTCATCCCCTTGTGGACACTGGACCTGTAGGAATGGGGGTACCTGTGTGGCTCAATCCCAAGACAAGACTATCTGCCAGTGCCCTGAAGGTTACAAGGGAAGATGGTGTGAAATTAGCCAGGTGAAGGCTGGAAGACCTGTTGGACTAAGCTCTGGCTCTATTCTGGCAATCAGCATGTGCCTCCTTGTCTTCCTAGGTAGGAGATCATGTACCCTTTTTCCTTATTTTTAATCTTGTACCTGTTCCAGTGAATTAAGTCTGATTTACCTTTAAGTGTTGTGATCAGCGTTTCGCCTTTTCTGGACATCACTATTTGAGAATGCTAAGAGACAGACAACAGCACATAGTTAGAGTTTACTTGTTTTTTCAATTAAAGTTAGGATTTCTCTCTTCCAGAGTCACTTATTTTCAATCCTTCTTAAGTAAGAGCTTTCCATCTTTATGTGCAACTCTGTGTGCAGCCACATCCATTTGAAACTCCCACCTACCCTGAGCCCTTACATTTGTAGTAGGTAGGACCTACAGCTACATATGCTCTTCACATATTAGGAAGGAAGAGATCTTCTAGAAAGTTCACGGTCTTAAAAGGCAAGCCTCATTAAAAGTGTGGGCAGAGAGAGATGTTCATAGTGTGTCCTTTTTCAGCTGCACTTTGGCTGAAAGATTAATGACACCATAAAATCGTGTTCATGTGGCTAAACTGCACAAACATCTTGTAATAGCAAAAACTCCATGATTATATTACACTTGTAACCTTCATTAAAACAGTGGTTTACTTACTTTGGGTATCTTATTTACTCAGGATTGGTGAAAGGCCAGAGATTGGCCAAAATGCCTTCTATTTAAATGGATCCCTTTAGGTAAGTAAAATACCCTTTTAATGAAGTTTATGATGTAATATACATAGATTATTCTTTACATTCATGAATTTAAGTTGTTTATATATTAACAATACTCTTTTCTTACCTGAAAATTTAGTTGTCAAATTAAGAGTTGATTTAATATCTGAGGAATCATATAACTACATGTTTATCATGCAACATACTTTGTCATACATCATATAACAAATATGTGTCTTTATTTCTTCCAGCACTCTTGGTTTCCTACACAGTGTGGAGTCAGTGGGGAAGTTCAGGGTTTCGGAAAGGAGGAATTTACCACATTCCTGAAGAGCGTGAAAGCTGGGAGGATGTTAGAGAAAATGTCTTCAATTATAATGAAGAAGGGGGTGGAGAGCGTGACCAGGTATGATGCAGCTTCAATCCAGCTTTGCAAATCCAACCTCTCCTCACTTTCCTTTCCCAGACCTTTTAATTAACTTATTATCAAATTGGCTTTTTTTCTTCTCCTTTTTTTTTTTTTTTTTTTTTAATGTGAAGTCCTCTTAAGTGGGAGGCTTCTATTTCAACCCAGTCTGTACTTTTAACGATTCTAGTCATGTGTGCCCACTTTCAAGGGAGCTGCTCTAGACACATCATGTTGCTTTAGCTGAAAATTGTCATTGCCTGGAGGGATTTGGTATGATCTGAAATTAGTCCTCCAAACTAGGCACTCTCCTCTTCAGATTGTAGAAAACTCAGAGAATTCAGTCTTGTGTCGCCTTGTGTTGTAAAACATTTTTTTGAATCAGTTTACTTTTGAGTTATTTCTCTCTGATATTTGCATTCTCTTTGTTTCCAGAATGCTTATGATATAGATGAACTGAAGAAACCTCTCCAAAAAATTCCCCACTCCTCCTTACGAGAAGCTGCTCCACACTCCAGGACACCAACTGGCCCAAAAAGAGACTCACTCCCAAAACATGCACATCAAAAGCAATCAATATCAGCTGTTACCAGCATCCCAGACTTCAAGGAATATGTTTCTCAAATCATACGGGATGCAGACAGTGATCTAAAGAGCCTGCCAGCTGACACTATTCATTTTTACTGCTTGGAAGGGCAATGCTCTCTAGCAGGGAGCCTTAGCTCATTAGATTCCATTAGTGGGGATGAAGATCTAAATTATGATTGCCTCCAAGAGTGGGGGTCAAAGTTTGAGAAGCTTAAAGAACTCTACGTGGTCTCAAATGAAAATTTGTAACCGGAGTTAAAGGAACTTGACACATTGTCATGACATATGGAGACTACTTTTAAAAATGCCCTTTTTTATATATAAGTTACATCAAGTAACTTACATGATGCAAGTTTTTAGTTACAATAGCATGACATACTCACTTTTCACAGGAGTGATAATCTGAATGATCTTTTTATATGCACTGTACAAAGTTATTTCATTACATAAGCGCAAAGACTTTTAAAGCATGAATTTTCTTGAAAACCTTGGAAAGTAGGATATCTATAGAATAGTATTATAATATCCTTTTTTATTTGTGTAGACCACAGTGACTTACTAGAATTATCCTGGATGCAAGAACTTGAATTATTTTCTCCCTAGTGTTAATATGAAACCTATCAGGTGGGTAACAATGTATAGAGCACTCTTTTTTAAAATTGAATTAATTTTAGAATGTGAAATAATTATTACCAATGTTAAATATAAAACATTTACAATTTCTGGTTTCTTGTCAGCTTTTGTTGTATCCTCCTAAACTCTGCTCTTCCGCGACATGACACACACCACCTCACTCACAGGCTGCCCAACTCTGTGGGACTTTTTCTGTCTGACCATTTCTCCAATTACCTGTACAAAGGGGAAAAGAGTAGCGAGATCCCACCTGTGAACATGACTTTGTGACAATTTTACACTCTTAAAGGCAGTTGTGGGACCTGGAAAAAGTTTCTCTTCAGTAAACTTTTATGTCCAGCTTTGCTTTTCACATGGAACCCTTCTTCAAAGAGTGCAGCTGGAAAACAGGAGAGCTGATAGCAGGTGTGAGGACAAGCTAGAAGGGCATCCAGGCAAAAGCTGGAACTGAATTTTTTCAATCAGGACAATCATTGTAAAAATTGGGATCCTCCAAACAGAAAGCATGGGAAACCTGGCCTCTACTCCTTTGCCTCCTCTCGCTCTCCAAAATATGACTGGTTTTAGTATGGAAAAAAGGGAATCAGAAGCTTCTGAAATCTGACATTGACTTAAACACTGAGTTCTGTGACTGTGGGTAAATCACCTTGTTCTTTCCCTTTCTCTCTTAACCTCTCTGAAGTGGGCAGCTCCCACTGCACAGGGTGGTGTGTGAATGTTAATAGTTGCTTACAGAGTGCTTGTAACCTCTGAAGCGCCGAGGGTTGTTTAATTGTTTTCAGCTCAGGGGGATTTTTTAATTACCATGATATTCGCCATTTGTTTTTTATCAAAGTCTTGACATTTGATTTGATTTATAATTAAGGTTTTAAAATTTGATCTTTCATCACGCTTCATCATTTTACTTGGAGTAAAGAATGCAAATGTAAATTAGTTTTGTACCTAGAAGGAAGATTTTACTCTTAGTGGAACAAATAGTTTACATCAAAAATTGATTGAACAAAAGTACCATGTGAACTGAATAAAACAATTTCCATTCATTTCATAAAATTATTTATATTAATGATACTAAATTAGTAACATTTATTAGAAAGATTTGGAGAATGAGTCACCATGAGTCACTCCTTCATGCCAAAACCTCACATGGCTGGGCACTGATTGCTCTTACGAAGTTATAAAAAACAAATATGGTGGATATATTAACGTACAGCCACATCTTGTTTAATGTAAATTATTCCTCCTTTCTAAAGATATATGTGTAGTGTAGTAAATACAACATTTACAAGGGATATTATGTATGTTGTTGCTGAAAATGAAAACTGCTGAGCCAGAGAACTTCAGTAAGGTGACTCTTCCAAGTGTTGAATTCTTACAATATTTTCGTGAAGTGGATACACACTTTTATTGCTCTTTATTAAGTTGGCTCTTCTGAACTCGGTATCAAGTAAAGCTTAGCATAATTATTGGTAAACTGCCTCTTCCAAAAGAGACTAATTTGAACAATGTGCTACAAATCATGCTAACAGACTGTGATGTCCCTGAGAGTTAATTTGTAATTCATATTCTGAAACTGAACATTTTACATATGGATGCATTAAACAATAACTCAGGAAAGCTGAAGCAGTAGTTAATTTTTTCTCTCAAATAACTGAACACACAAAGTAACATGCACAACAGAAGATAAATTGAATTGAGCTCAGAACATGTAATGGACTTCTGTCCCCATGGAAGATGAGAAAGAACTTTCCTCTATCTCTTTGTATTACTTAGAGAAAAATGCAGAATGCTTACAGCTGAGAGCTGCATGTGACAGCCCCAAGAGTCACACCATTTGCCTGAAAGCATGGTCCAAACATTTCTTGAACTGTCAGGCTTGGTGCTGCAATCACTTCCCTGGGTAGCCTGTACCACTGCCCAACCACCCTCTGGGTGAAATACTTCTCTGGTACTGTAATATTATTGTACTTAATCATAAATCTACGTTGTAAACCTCCTGTTCAGCCTTTGTGAACTCTTCTCTTGGTAAAATATTAGAGAAACTCAGCCAAATTACTGAAATAGATAAAAGCTTCTGCTAGTCATCCTGCTTGTCCCCAGGACACATATGTTCTAAGAACAGGGATACCCAAAAAGCTTCAGAACCAGATCCTGGCTAGTTGCAGTTGAGAGAGTGGTGCAGTCGAACATAGACTATGCAAATACTGACACCTTAATAACATTGGAAGTTGTTACTGCTGAAAGAGTAGCTCTTCTGCCACCTTCATTCGTAAGATGGACATGGACCTGATGGAGCAAGTCCAGAGGAGGGCCATGAAGTTGATAAAAGGACAGGAGCATCTCCACTATGAAGAGAGGCTGAGAAAGTTGGAGCTGTTCAGCCTGGAGAAGAGAAGGTTGTGTGGAAACCTCCTAGCAGCCTCTCAGTAACTGAAGAGAGCCTACAGGAAAGCTGGAGAGGGATTTTTTGTCAGGAACTGTAGTGATAGTGATGCCTTGGGTTTTAGCTTTTATATTTTTCAGAATCTCTGCTGCTTAGTGTGTAACTCTGAAACTTCATGTTGGGTGTTGGTTGTTGGTAAGTTCTCTTTGCAGGGTAGTTAGACAAAACAGTCCCTCTCTAGCTAGAGAATCAATGACAACCAGTACTCAAAAAGCATAAACAACAGCGAGGGCAGGGGGCAAGCCAGAGGGCTGACACTTCATAGCCTGGGGCTGTGAAATATCCCATCCTATTGTTCATCCCAATATGTGAATGAACCAAAACTTATAAAAGTGTAAAGGCTGGTGACTGGGAGCCGTCTTGGATTTGATTTGGGTGTATCTCTGGCAGGCCTCTTGCACTCCCCAAAGTGTATCCTTTCAATAAATACCTATTTTATCCCTTTTGCTCTGTCTAGTCTCTGTTCCAGGTCAGCCTTTCCAGGCATCAGTTCTGGCATCCCAGAACGGACCTCAGGGCATCTGGAACACCCATCTCCTGACCACCCCCCCCGCCCCCCACCCCAACCCTGCACAGGAGGAGTGGATACAAACGGAAAGAGGGGAAATGTAGGTTAAATATTAGGAAAAATTCCTAACTATGTACATAAAAGCCACACTATGAAAAGCCAGTGTCCATAAAGGAGGCAGAGAAGTCCTGCAATTTTATTCTAATAAAGGGAGAGTCCACTGGGCCAATCCCCTGCAGAGTCTCTCTTGAGGTTTTGGAGGATGCAGCCTCGTTTTATCCTAAATTCCTGACCACATGTTGCCCTCTTCCTTTCCACACTGAAGAGGTACTCAGAAAGTACAGCCTTCCCAAACCGCATACCACATATTCCCCCAAAAACATGTATTGTCATTTTCCCCTAAAGTTTGGAAGTTCAGACTGTGGTTTCTGTGGATCCACCAAATGTTCAGAACATTTGGGCTCTGCAATAGACTTTGCACAGATCCATTTCTCCTGATATCCTAAAGTCCAGGAATTCAAAATGCCTGGTCAAAACGCCTGGGTTCTGTCACAAAACTGTACAGTTTGATGTTCCTAGAGACCCATTTCAAAGACAGTAACACTCATTTCTCCAAAATCTCCCAAATCATCTCCTCAGGGAATCATTTGTAAAGACATAAGCACCCATCTTTCCTATCAGGAAAGGGTGGTGAAACACTGGAACAGGTTGCCCAGGGAGGTGGTGGATGTCCCACCCTGAAGTGTCCATCCTGGAAGGCTGGATGGGGCTCTGAGCAACCTGGTCTGGTGGGAGCTGTCTGTCCATGGCAGGAGTGGTTGATCCTTGAGGTCCGTTCCAACCTCTTAGCATTATATGACTCCATGATTTAAATCTGCCTCCACGGATCAAGGTTTTCTCTACCCTTTCATGAGGCATTGGGGTGCATGGGCAGGAGCACGGAGGGTGAGCCATTTATCGGCCTGAATGCCTACAGGAGACGCCCTGGAGGGACAGGACCGCCGTGGACGCAAAGGGAAAGGGACGGCTGCGGGGCGTGGCAGGGGATACCATCGAACTAGTGATTTCGGGAAGAAAATCACCGATTCCACAAGGGAGCCAGGCTGCTCTGCCGACAGGCCCGGCCAGCCGTGCGGACCGCGGCCAGCCTCGAACCCGCGGCCCTCACGCAGGGCTGCGCCGCCGGCGGGCGGGGCCGTGCGCGGGCCGCCTGCGAAGGGCGGGCCCGGCGGCCATCTTGTGCAGCGGCCGTGGTGGTGGGTGCCGAGGGGCCGTGCGGGGCCCCTGCGGAGCGGCCGGCATGAGCGCCGAGGCGGCGGACCGGGAAGCCGCCACCTCCAGCCGGCCATGCACGCCGCCGCAGACGTCGTGGTTCGAGTTCGTGCTGGAGGAGGCGCTGCTGGAGCAGCATCTGCAGAAGCCCTCTCCCGGTGCGTGCCCTGCTGGCCGCCGCCTCCCCGCGGCCTCGGGTTCGGCCCGGCCTCGCTGCCCGGCCCCTCCTGGGGCAGGATAGTTCCGAGGGCTCGGAGCTCTCGGTGCGGGGTCTCTGCTGGGGAGCGGCGGCAGAGGGAGCCAGGCGCTGCCCGCGGCCGTGCGGCGGCATTTACCGCCGGCAATAATGCTGTTTTTCTTATTTCGCATTACCTTTTTTTTTTAATAACTTCATTTCTATGTCTCTCTTGTCTGGTAGATCACTTTTCCTTTCGCATATGTGACTGTTGTGTGCGGAAGTGCTGTAGTTTGTTGGGTGGGAAGTGCTGCTCATGAACATCATTGCGGTTCGCATCTGGTTTTCTCCCATTGAGTCTTGTTAGTGGCAGGAGCTGAAGTCCTCCAAAAGGTTAAGTGCTGAAATTGCTCTCTGGACCTGGAATAAATAGAAGTCTCGTCGGATGTATATTATAGGAAAGTGACCATATTTAAGAGCAGCTGATCTTTTGACAGTCATGAATATTAGTCATCTGTTTCAGTACCCGAATTCTGCGAGGAGGTGGAGGAAACAGGAACACCTGGGCCAGTGTTGCCGCTACAAAAAGTCAATTTAAGCATAATCTGTCTTAGATCTTATGCTTAGATCTACGCTTAGAGTTTATACTCTCTTTTGTAATTGATTAAGTAAATTGGTAATACACATTTTATGTTTCACAAAGTTCACTGAGAGTGTAATAGTTACGGTTTGGCCTCTTTTCAAAAGAGCTCAAAGGTATTGGCTACCTTATTGTAAGGGAGACATTTCGGTGCTTTTTTGATGCTGTTGTTTAACCAATCTGAAAGTATTTTCTAAATGTATTCAGAAGTAGCAGCAATTGCTTGTAAATATACTTTATGTGCAGAGGAGAATTACAAGGAGATATATAGTTTTTACAACAGTTCACTTGTGACTTCATTAGGCAGCATTTATTTTCAGTAGATTCAAAGTATTGAAACATAATTAATACAAAAGAGTGAAAATAAATAAAAGTGTGAGAGTGTAGCTACCATGGTCAAGTGAACTTTAATGTTAAGCAAAGATATTTTAATAGTCTGATTTGAGTCAGCACATGCAGGACAGCATTTGGGATTAGAATCTACCAGGTAACAATGTCAGCACTATAAACACCGAGGGTAAAAGAACTGTGTTCATAGCTAGGGAAAATAAATATTTTTGGGCTTATGAAGAATTTGAGGAGTGGCTGTGTTTTTTTGCAGATCCACCACCTGTGCAGCTGATTGTTCAGTTCTTGGAACAAGCTTCAAAACCATCAGTGAATGAACAGAACCAAGTCCAGCCACCACCTGATAACAAAAGAAACCGCATTCTAAAACTTCTTGCTCTCAAAGTTGCTGCTCATCTGAAGTGGGATTTGGATGTATTAGAGAAAAGGTACAGTCTGTACATCTTCATGCTAAGTTTGCTAAATTGAAGTGGCTTGAGATATTTTCTTTAAAAAAAGGAACTCTGTCTCGCTCCCTTTTGGGTGTGACAGTTGAAATCAAGTTTTATTTTAACTGAAAGTTAGGAAACGGTTTTAATAAAGGCAGTGTATCTAAACAAATCAACTGTATTAGAGAGGAAAAATAGCATGTCTTAGACATTAAGATACATACATGTGAGCTTCATAAAGATGAACTGGAGGTTATGTTTTCTTCAGTGACAAAAGTAGTGTAAGTTTCCTCGTTCTGACATGGTCAAGATTGGGAGGTCTTGCTCCAGTTTTGTTGATGTGAAGAATTCCATGTATCTGTGAACTAGGTTACTGAAATGATTGTGGTTGAAATAGACAAACCCCAGCTTTGGATCTTTCCTTTAGAAATTTCAGCTGAAGAATGGTCTGATGAGCTAGAACAGTTGAGAACTACTTCACTTTGTGCAAATTAGGGAGCTGCACTTCACAGAATCACAGGATGGGTATGGTTGGAAAGAACCACAGTGGGTCATCTGGTCCAACCTCCCTGCTCAAGCAGAGTCATCCCAGAACACATGGCACAGGATTCTGTCCAGGTCATTCTTGTTTACACTTGGCTTCCTGTTTACACCTAGGTAATGGCAAGAGTTCCTTATTCATTCACACAGGTCTCTTTCCACCTTTATCTGTAATTTAATGTGAAATCTTAAGGGGATAGTAATTGCCCTGGTTCTGACTTGCATGGAATTGTAGAATCATTTAGGCTGGAAAGGAGCTTTAAGATCATTGAGACCCTTGCCAAGTCCACCACTAAACTATGTCCCTAAGTGCCACATCTGCATATAATTTAAATGCCTTCAGGGTATGATGGTGATTCAACCCCTTCCCTGGGCAGTCTGTTCCAATGCCTGAGCACCCATTTGGTGAAAAACTTTTCCAAAAATTCAATATAAACCTCCCTTAGCACAACTTGAGGCCATTTCCTCTCCTGCTGTGACTTGCCTGGGAGAAGAGACTGACCACTCACTTGCTACAGCCTCCTTTTGGGGAGTTGCAGAGAGTGATAAGGGCCCCTTGGAGTCTTCTTTTCTTCTAGCTAAACACTCCCAACTCCTTCAGCTGCTCCTTGTAGAATGCTTCTGATAGAGCACAAGACCTAAAATTTGTTAAACAGAAATCCTGGCTTTAGCTGCTACAAGTGTAGTTTCACTGCTTGTTTTCAATACTACTTGCAAAGAATGCAAATTTTTCACAATGTCAAAGTAGTTTGGCAGTATTTGATCTAATTTCAAATAATGTCTAAATTAGTAGTAGTATTTTAGTTGTGTTAAATTATACCACAAAAGCTTGGAGCAGTGCAGTCCAGCCTGCCTGTCTTATTTTATTAAATAGTTCTGTCCCAGCTAAGGTATATTTTACTTCTCTCTATTAAAAAAGTTCCTGGCCTTAACTTCGCTATTCACCTTATGTGAGTGAAATTTCATTTGTGATGGAAATGGTAGTTTGCCTTCAGGGAGTGTGATCTGGGGCTGCTTTGAAAGAACTTATTATTAGCTGGGTCGTGCTGTTATAGGTAACTGGATTATTCTGGTAAGGTGCCTGTGTGGGCTAATGCAGTAATGCAGAGTAGTAGTTCAGTTGTCAGGGCAGCTAAAATACTACTTGGGCCCGTCCACTTGGGCTTAATTTATGCATCTAATACTGGTAGCTACTTTACATACTGAATCTCAAATGCTGAACAAACATCCATGTGATATTAAGTAATAATCCAGTACTAAATAGTAGTGTATATTGTTTAATATTCCATAAGCAGATTTACTCTGTGGCATATCTCATACTCTCTCTTTTATTTTTTCATAGCTTGTCTGTTCCTGTATTGAACATGCTACTGAATGAACTTCTGTGTATCAGCAAAGTTCCCCCAGGGACTAAACATGTGGATGTAGATCTGTCCAGCTTACCCCCAACCACTGCAATGGCAATACTACTTTACAACAGATGGTAAACTACTGCAAGGCAATAAGATAGAATCATTACAGAACAAAGCAGTGTTTTCTTTTATCTGTATAAATTCTATGTAGAAGGGGAAAGAATCCTAAAGTACTAATAAATATTGTGATCTGTTGCTTGGTTATAGTGAAGGAGCTGAGTCTGAAAAGCTATTCTAGAGTTGGTATTATTCCCTAAAAAATAGTCAAGATAGTGATTTGAAATCTGTCCTTACAAATACAAAAATCTTCGTCTTTCAGCTTTTTATGGGCATAAGAGCATTTCTTTGCTGGTAGATGTGCTCTTGAGTAAAGGATGTATTCTAATGGTGTAATGTTTCTGAAATGGTAAACTCTTGTTATCAAGAGGCCTGTAATCTGCTTATTACACTTCTGAAGCTAATACCATTCTTTGTTTAATTTTTTCCCCTGTGTAGGGCCATAAGGACCATCGTTCAAAGTAGCTTTCCTGTAAAGCAAGTAAAACCTGGTCCACCTCAGTTAAATGTGTAAGTTACAGATATAATTCACTTGGATGTTATGGGTATTTTGTAGTCAAGAATGTAATTTCTGAGTGGATTAAATCATGTTAATAACATACAGTTGCTTAAAATGTCTAGTTGTGACGTGGAAAACTTGGATTTAGTTCAAGTATATTCTCACTTTGCTATGAGACACACTTGATACATATACTTGTCTGTTGTTCCACTCTGTCAATGTTATAATCTCTGTGACTTTGTCATGGCATGAAAAATCATGGGAGGAATGGAGATGGCAATTTGCCTTAGCAGAATGTTTATGCTCTAGTTTAGGTAGGGTACATTTCTTGCATTCTTTTGCATTCCTAACTTAGAGTATCTTGCATAATATGGTTGGTTTGAAGCATTGTGTATGATAATTTAAGAAATAATAAAGTATTTTCATTTGCTTTATTAGGCAATAATTTGTAATTTAAAATCGGTTTTGCATTTTGTCTTCTAGAAGCTGTGAGGCTTTAGTAACAACTTGTCCATGACTTTTATGTTACAGATTTCTCCAAAAGTTGGAAGTATTTATATCTAAGTGGTGCTTTTCATATGTTTTACGTTAATTTTATACTTAATCATTAGACCATACTTGTTTGACAGAGTCTGTTAAATATGTTGATTAAGCACACTCCTCTTCCTCCTCCTTATTTTCCTATAAATCTTATATTGTCCTCTATGTAAGGGTCTGATCCTGAATTTAAAAAAAAAAAAAAATCTGTGTGGGAAAATAATTTTAAAATACTTCTAATTTTTTATGTAAACATGTGAACACACTTCTGGCCCTGACATGTTTGAGAAGATTTAAATGTCGAAGCTTCATGAGGCTTGAAGCTGTGGAAGCTTCCTTCATTATTGTTTTGCTATTGAATTGGTATTAGCAATCTGGTCTTTAAAAAGGCATTGATAACTTTGCAACTTTTTCTTTCATTGAACCACATTCTCATACAAAGCTATATTTTCATTATATAGTTCTGTATTTCAGGTATAAATAGATAAGAGCAGTCAGTGGTCCTGCATAATGATGTTCAAAATGTAGTTAAGCAAAACCAAGCTATTGAATGAATGAATTATTGTGATCTAGAACATGAAATAAAATAACGTGCCTAATAACTGAATTCTTTACTTCTTGTGTCTAACTTGCAGTATGAATCATATTCAGCAAGAAAAGGAACTAACTGAAAATATTTTGAAAGTGGTGAGACTCTTTTTCCTTATTTTTGCTCGAATTTCCATGTAAATATGAATTTCTCTGTTGTACAAGAAATACAAAAGCCAATTCTACGTGGCATAGAACAGTAGTGTAATAACTTATTTAAAATCCTTTTACTGAACTGTTAAAATTGTAGCATTAACTTAAACCCAGAGTTAAACTCAAAACCAAGAGGTTAATTCTTTTAATGTATTTAAATGTATTACAGTTGAAGGAGCAGGCTGCTGATTCCATCCTGGTCCTAGAAGGAGCACTTAAATTAAACAAAGATCTTTATGTTCATACTATAAGAACTCTGGATTTATTGGCCATGGAACCTGGTATGGTGAATGGAGAAACAGAGAGTTCCACAGCTGGACTGAAAATCAGTGCAGAGGAGATACAGTGCCAGGTAGCTCACATTTTGTACTAAAGCTTAGAGTTTATATCTGTTTCTTTAGAAAAAGTGTTAAGTAATGATTTCGAGGTAAATTGCAGTATTTTTCTACCAGTGTTCCCTGTGTTGTTTTGAGGATTGTCTTTTTTGGTTTTTTGTGGGTTTTGTTTGTGGTTTTTTGTTTTTTTTTTTTTTTTTTTGGTAGTCATGAAATAATACTGGCTTCATTTTTGCATTAGTAGAACTTTTTAAAATCATTGTAGATATTGTGGCTTCCCAGCAACCTCACTTTTGTCCCCTCAATCCCCTGAAATAATCTATTATATGACAAGGACAACTTACTGCGTTGTTTTCAATGATTATGGGAAAATCGTTCTTTAATTTTGTAATGTTTGTACAGAATTACTCAGACTGAGATTGCAGTTAAAGAGGAAGCAGTTGAAGTATGTGGGGTAAGGTGTGCAGTGTATGTTGGTAAATTAGATAAAAATAGGAATAGCTTAAAGTATATACAACATTTGAGCTGAAATACTTAATCTTAACTCAAAACATGATGTCCAAGATGGTGTGTTTGATATCAGTGCTGTTTGCAGGTTTGCTATGATTTGGGTGCCATCTATTTCCAACAAGGATCTACAAATGCAGCTGTTCATGAAAAAGCTAAGGAAAAGTTTTTCAAAACAAAGGAGTTGATTGCAAAGGTAACAAGCGTTCTTTTAACATGTGTATTCAACTCTTCTGTAAAAAAACCCTTGTCTAAATTATTGTTTCCTTCTTTAGCAGTTTAATAACTCTTAATGGTACACAGAGTTTTGAAAGAAATTTCCTGAAGTTTTGACAGTAATTTTTTTTTCATGTTGTGTCTGTTTTGAAATTATATTAATTGATTGCAGTATATTGCTGCTTTGTTCTACATTTAGTAATGAGTAGTCTTTTACACAAATTGTATTGATGCAAAAATTGCAGAAATAACATCTCCAGTGCTAATAGTAACTCAACTGAACAGTACATCGTGTGTCCATGGTGATGATGTGTTTTTTGAGGAAGGTAACCATACAGCACTTCCTATTTTTTTAATCTAACTTTTCCTTGGAAATCAGATTGCCTATGTTTTGAAAAAGTACATCTTAATTTATAAGTAAGGTATGCATCCTTTTTTTATTTTGCTTCATATTCATATTTCCAAAAGTGCAGAACTCCAGTTTTTATTTAAATAAAGTGTGTACCTGCACATTCTTTTGTTCTTTTACTGTTACTTGGGGAAATTGTGAGTCTCTGTTTCTGAATTAAACATGTTTCATAATACTTCAGCTGCTAAGATCTGATGTAACTCTTACTTTTCAGAATGGTTCATCATCACTTCATTTTACCATAGATGAAGAACGGTTAGCTGGGTATTGTCAAGCCTGTGAAGTTCTTACCTCATCTTCTGATGATGCATCTCAACAGGCGACTCCATATAGTCAAATCCACAGCTGTATGAAATCTGGCAAATATCAGGTAGGATGCCTAAATAAACCCACATATGTTTGAGGGGTTTTCTTATCGTTCTGTGTGGATGTTTCTGTTTGAACTGGTACAGATTTTAAGAAATTTTAAATGGTAATTTAACCATTAACATACTGTCTTAAATCCTATATGTTTAGGAATATAACATAATCTAGTGCATATTAGATTAAAATATCTTGGATTCCATACAATGGTAATTAATTCCTGCCAGCTAAGGGGTTTTCAGTTAGATTCTAATTCTTTGGGTTTCAGGGAATGTTGCTACTTAGATGTGCAAGTTTGTTTTGGTTTTTTGTGGGTTGTTCTTTGTTTTTCTGATGATAGAGATATTTTTTGGTTACTTGATTCCTTTTTAGTTGTTCTGTGAATTTTAATATTAAATATGGATGTGAGCTGCTTCTCTTAGTTTGATCATTTTTATCAGATAAAATAATTTTCTGTCTGTTTCTTTTGGATTATGCATTGACTATTCCAACTGTGGTTTTGTTACAGGACTTAGTGAAGATATTCCTTGAAGATAACCTAACCCTCAGTTTACCTGAACAGTTTAGACAATCAGTGCTGAGAGAACTCTTCCAAAAAGCTCAACAAGGGTGAGACATTAAATAATGATCAATGTTCCCTGATGATGAAGGGTAATTTTCATTAGTTATATCTTTTGTGGAAAGTATGTAAAATCTCGTAACAACTAAATACTTACATCCAAGAAACTTCAGCTTTCATTTCTGTTAGCAATAGTCTGAACTACATTTTACATCACACCACAGCTCCTTGGTTGGATATCAGTGTGGCCATGTATGGAAAAAACATAATGAACATTAATAGTTAGTTTTATCACTTTACTGATTTAAAAAAAAAATATTCCACTCTTTGTTTGTCAGAGCTATCCTGTGATGTTCAGTTTTGTGTTCATGCAGGAATGATGCTCTGGATGAAGTTTGTTTCAAAGTCTGTGTGTGCAACACAGTCTGCGATGTATTACAAGGTCGAATAATTGATATTCAGTTTTGTCAACTGTTCCTGAAACCCAGCAAAGAGAAAATAGACTTCCTTCTTGAGGTAAAACATTAATCTAAAATTACAAAATGGTATTTAGTGAGAGATTTCTTTCCCTGCATAAGTATTATTATTGCAAATTTCTGAAGGAGAAAAATGTAACTTCTCAAACATTATTCAGCTTGTTTGCAGTTAGTATAATTCACTCAGTGATCAGTTCTGCTTCTGTTGTTCATAGCTGTTTCCATTTGTTGGGGAGGACCCAGTGGTGAGCTATTGCTTCAGCTTGTATTTGAAATTGCTGCTATTCCTGACATTGTTAAATTATATGGAGATATTGCTGAATATTTGTTTTCGTGGAACAAAGAATCAAATTCTCTAAGACTGAGAGAATGAGTAGAAAAAGTACCCATGGAAGAGGCCCACTTTTCCCTTACCAGCTTTGTTGTAGAAGTTAGCGTGTGGTAAAGTGCTCCTGAGTTACTGTTACATATGAGACCTCCACTGTTACAATGAGTGAAGCTTTTTAGGAAACTGTTATTGCTTAAATGAAACTTAATCCTTTTGTTGCTTTGCTGTTATTTTAATGTCTGTTATTAATTTGAGCCTAGTTCTTTTGCTTGTCTCTTCAAGTATGTGGCAAAAATTAATTGACAGTACTCTCTACTGTACAGCAAGTAAAAGCTTACATCAAATACTCATATTGGGACTGAAACATACTTATAAAAAAATTCTTGCAAGCTGACAAATACAACTATCTATTTATTTACTGGCTTAAAAAATACCCAAGTCCTAGTGAGTCTTACAATTTTGCACTTAGAAATATTTCATTTTTAAACTCATGTGCTAAATGATCTTGTGATGCTGACTGATAGTGTGGCATTCAGCATTGGTGCTTCTGTACACCAGAAGAATAGGAAAAAGGAATGTGGATTATGTCTGATAATCAGTTGTCTGAAACATCCTATCTTGTGTACATGTTGAAGGAAACCAATCCATATGTGATGGCAATAGCTTTTATCAGGTTTACTTCAGGGACAGTCTTACTTCACACAGTTGTACTGAGATTTCTTTATCAATCTTTGTCAGTCAAATCTTATCTTACTTTCTTTGGCTTACAAGAAACTCTTGAGAGCTGGTCTCATCTCTACAATTAGAGTAACAGAGTTACACAGAGCAAAACAGAAATACTGTTTTGATTCTAGATTGATTAGGGGAGCCAGCAATGCTGCACTTGCTTTCCACCCAAGAGCACCTGAACAGATTCAAAAATTACAAAGCAAAAACGACAGGCCAAAAGAGTTGGGGTTGTTCAGCCTGGAGAAGCAAAGGCTCCAAGGGGATTTTGGAGCACCTTCAGGTACCTAGAGATAACTGTAAGAAAGCTGGAGAGGGATTTTTTGCATTTTGCTGTGGAACAGGATAAGGGTAATAGGCTCAAACTGAAGGTGGCAGGTTTAGATTAAATATTAGGAAGAAATCCTTTACAGTGAGGGTGGTGAGGCAATGGAGCAGGTTGCCCAGAGAAGCTGTGGATGCCCTGTGCCTAGAAGTGTTCAAGGCCAGGCTGCATGGGGCTTTGAGCAATCTGGTATAGTGAAAGGTGTCCCTGCCCATGATCCATGGAAGTCCATAGGGACTTTTAGGTCCATGATCTTTAAGGTCTCTTCCAACCCAAACCATTCCATGATTCTATAACTTTGTTGTCTCACTTGAGATAGAGGTTTACTGGTTGTTACTACTTGTGAGACAGAAACCTGGTCAGTAGGACTGGCTGTAACTAAATATTGTAAATGTTCCAGGTTTGTTCAGGGTCAATAAACTTGGAAAATGCTTCTGAAGAATTGAAGAGAAGAATGGCAGCATTTCTCAAGTACGTAACTGTATTAAAATGACATGAATTTGCACTTTGTAAGCAACGTAATACAGCACAATAAATATTTTGAGAACTTATAACTGGAAAAATAAGCCCTTTTTTCCTGCTTATGTACTAACATTTTTATTTGTTTAGAAACTTGTGTTTGGGCATGGAAGATCTTCAGTTTGTCTTCATGATTTCATCTCATGAGCTTTTCATAAAACTGCTGAAAGATGATGAACGGAAGCTGCTCATTGACCAAATGCGGAAGAGATCTCCTCGAATCAATCTGTGCACAAAACCTGTCACTTCTTTTTATGATATCCCAGGTAATTTTCACAGCATTTTCATTAACTTATGAGCAGACAGTGTCCTGTTTCCATGATGAAAACCTTCAGCTTATGAAGTTCAGGTCTGTTCTCAAAAAAGTTTAGAATGTTTTTAGAGAAAATACTTCCTGTTGTTAGTCAGTGCATGTCCTACTTGTTCAAGAAGGTGGCTGTTGCTTGCTTGTATCTCAGGTGGGTGTAATAGATAAGCTCAAATGAATGTATCCTAGGTGACAGAGTGAGAGAGTATAGCATTGGTTTGAACAAAATGTGGCTGTGGCATCTGTTCCCAGAAAGGGAACCCTGCCTCTGGACTTGCATAAACTAATGATGGATGTGACTCTGTGGTAAGCTGGACCAGGAGTGCCATCTAAACGAAATTCTAAACCTACCAAAGTAAAACAGATCTTTTCAACCAGTAATTTCCCCTATACAGCTGGCTGGCTGTGCTGCTGCACAAGTCAAAGCTAACAGGAGGTGCCAGATGAAGCTGGAAAGGCCTTACCTTTTCAGCTCTGATGCAGTCTTGCAGTAACTTAAGCCAGTTAAGACAATCTGTATTTTCACTAGAGCAATATACGAACACACTTTTAATGCAGATCTTGAATGTATTTCTTTGCAATAGCAAGAGTACTCAGAGCTGTTGGAGTGAGGAAGGGGACTTGCAAGCAGCCCTTTAGGTCAGGGTGAAGGTAGCACAAGGTATTTGTGGAAGGGCATAAAAGGATGGCTGGACCTATGGAAGCATGATGTATCTGCTTTTCTTACTATGTTCTGATTGATGTGTTATATACTGAAGAATTGTAAGTATCTACATTGAGAAGAAATGTGCTGGAGACCTTTTTCTTGTAGCTTCAGCAAGTGTCAATATTGGCCAGCTTGAACATCAGCTCATACTGTCAGTGGATCCTTGGAGAATTCGCCAGATCTTAATCGAGTTGCATGGTATGACCTCAGAACGCCAATTCTGGACAATTTCTAGTAAGGTAACTTAGTTCTTGTGGTCAGGAGAGACTGTAATTCAAGGACTGGTTAAATATCATGTTGCATAAAATAAACATTTTCTCATAGATGCTCAGGGTGACTTACCTTTTCCCTCTCTGCATAGTGGTGGTTTAATAAGGGCGATGATACATATCTAAACTCACATTCAGTGTGGAAGAGTATTGCAACAAAACCTATAACCTTTGTTTTAAGAAATTACTAGCTGCATCACAAGCTTTCCTTGTGGGAAAAGATGTTTTCATAGCTTTTGCTTTTAGTGTTCTGACTAGATAGCAATATTGTTTTAGTTTAAATTTCTGTCATTAGAAGGTGGGAGCAGGAGAGAAGGAAGACTTTGCTTAAGTAAAGATTTCTTGTCTTTTTTTTTGTTTCTCCTCTAAATTATTGCATATTCAGGATGTGAACAAAAGGTAGTTGGGTGTTTTTATTGTATTTCTAAATGAGCCATGCATTACTTGTTGCATTACTTGCATGATTAGATGTAAAGACAAGAGTTGGCAGTCGTTTTCAATATTTGGGGTTTGTTTCTGGTGTTTTAAGCAGTGATGTGTGAATTCTAAAACTTGTTTCTGTGCAAATGTCCTATGCATTTCTCTCCCAGTGGGAAGTACCAAATGTTTACGGAAATGTTATTTTAGGAATCAAAGACAGTCTGACTAGGGATTTGGTCTACATCCTGATGGCAAAGGGATTACACTGCTCTGCCATTAAGGTGAGCAAGGCATCTGAACTTACTGGTTGGTTTGGACAATTGAATCTTAATGAAATGGAAAATTGGGAAGGCATTTTTTTAGAAAAAGAACTGAAAAATTGGGAGGTGAGGGAGGTGGTGTGACAAGCTCCATGTGTTGTACAATGGTTAAGTATTTCTGTCTGTCGAAGTTCCATCAGCAGAGCAAAGATATTGGCTTTCCAGTGAGTTGGGCCTGGAGATAATCAAAACTTTATATGAATGAAATTATGTTGTCTAAATCATGTGGCATCTAAATCCTCTGGTGATTTGATTTACTGATATGAAGTGCTGTGCTTTTGAATAAGTCTACATAAGGAATATATTGGAATGCTATTCTATTTTCCTTGTAATTAACAAAATTGCTCAACTGCAGCTAAAACAGAATTGCACCAAACATACCAGTAGTTGTGTGTTTTTGCTTAAACTCCTTGTTTTGTTTTCAAAAGATCTGGAACTCTTAAGCTTAATAGCAAGTCCAAAGGACTCATAAGTAGACACTGTGAGATGCTTGAGCAGTTCTGATGCTAATGGATGCCAAGGCTGGTTCAGCCAGGGCAGAGCTGAATGTACTTTAGCTTGTAGTGTTTTCCCTTATGAATTCATTAGGAATCATTAATGCATATAATTTTTATTGCAGGATTTTGTGCATGCAAAACAGCTTTTTGCTGCTTGCTTGGAGCTTGTGACAGAGTTTTCTCCAAAGCTCCGTCAGGTCATGCTGAATGAAATGCTGCTTTTGGACATTTACACTCACGAAGCTGGAGCTGGTGTTTCTGGAGAACGCCCTCCTTCTGATCTTATAAGCAGAGTCCGAGGATATTTGGAAATGAGAGTACCTGGTAAGTACATTCCTGTCTTTCCTAGGATACAGTAAAACACAAACCTTGAGAGAAGAGGTAAATCCACAGCAAAATAAAACAACTTTGTGTTGCAGATTAACCACTTAGGTATATAAGTGGAAAAACAACAGTGACTTTGCTGCTGGTTTTAGTAAGTCTTTAGAACATTGGTTTTTAGAAGCTGGAAATGAGCATGATGCCTAACAATGCTAAACATTGACAGTTTCTGTTCAGTGCTACTTAAAGGACTTGAACATGATAAACATGTCTGCACTTCTGCCTGTAAGGTTTTGCTAGTTGTTAAAGCTTTCTCCTGGTTTCACAATGAGAGCGTTATATTGTACTGTTGTGGTTGGATGAAACTCTTGTTGCTCCTGATTTCCAGAGGTGAGGTGTCTTGTAGGGCTAAGCATCATATTTTCCTGTGAGAGCTGTGGAGCAAAAATAGCTGGTTAGAGGGTATGGGATTTACTTTTCATACAACACCATTTTACAGCACTGTTTTCTCAAAAATAAAAAAGTTAAACAAAGAATCCCTTTCCTTTCAGATATTCCTCTTCGACAAGTTATAGCTGAAGAATGTGTTGCCTTCCTGTTAAACTGGTGTGAGAATGAGTATTTGACCATGCAAGTTCCACTACCTCTGGTTCAGACTAATCCTTATGTGAAGGTATTGAGTGCTCAGTCTCAAAGCTTTCTCGAGCTGTAATTTACTTTTTTCTGTTGAAGTATTTTGTATTTTTCAAAACAAGTAGTCTTCTGCTCAAGAGTGTGGGGTTTTGTGGCTGTAATGAATTAAGTATGGGGTAGAACATAGTAGTGCTAAGCAACAAACATGTTTAGCACTTGACAAAAAACATGGCAACTGTGCTGCAGGAACATGTGAAATCTTGGCCCTTGTTGGCTGCCAGGTAAAGTTGGTTCCATCAGGTGTGTGTGGTTATGATTCATGATTGAAATGCTGTAGCACTTCCCTAAAGGATTCTCCTCAGCTGGAATTCACCCTAGATTTATGTAGGAGGTATGACAAGTGTGCAAATTTCTGGTTTAATGCCTGGCTTCTCTGTTCCTAAGGTACTTGGGCACTGTAGGAGTTCCATTCTTTTACCCAACAGCAGTTGAATTTTTGGAGACGTTCAAGCCCTGCCTTATTTGAAACTATGTTTTCAAAATTGTTTCACAGCAATGTTTTAACTTCTCAGGCCATGGAGCAGAAGGCAGGCATATTTCAGGACAGGTTCATTTGCTCTGCTTACCTATGATACTTTCTAATTTCTGTTTCGAGGTTCAGGTTTTTTATATAACATTGTGCCAGTTTCAGTTAAGAGTAATAACTATATTGAAGTTAAGTGAGTTCTAAAAAACCTGTCTTTGTAAAACAATATTCTATGTGGTTTAGGTTTTATGCAGTGTGTAAGTTTGTTTTCTGGAGCTTGTAATAATGAAATACACACCAAGGAAGCTAATAAATGGAAAAATACTCTGTTTAATTCCTGTTTTCTAGCTTCTTCATCACTGTTCTCTGCTGCAAAATTTAGTTACATTGCTTTGTAGCTCATAATTTGAAATCACTTCCCTAGCCATTTTAAATGCCAGTAATTCCTTTGCTGTAGCTGATACACAAAGAAGCCTTAGTTCCTGTGTCTTTTCTGTTGCATTGCATAGTTGGGCCAGTTGCTGGCTGCTACGTGCAAGGAGCTGCCAGGTCCCAAAGAAAGCAGACGCACAGCTAAAGATCTCTGGGAAGTGGTTGTACAAATCTGCAGTGTATCCAACCAGCACAAACGCGGCAATGATGGAAGAGTGAGTTTGATAAAACATAGGGAGTCTACACTGGGTATTATGTACAGGTATGTTTTCTAGATGGCATGAATGGTTTGTTTGATCCCATGTTGTCAAAAATTGTCTGGATTCCACTATCAGAGTGATGGCAGCAGCTTAAGATCTGAGTAAAAATCCTGTCCACAGTGGGAGCTGGCCATTAGCAGGGATGTATATGCTGACTTCCATTTTCAGAGATGGAAAAGGAGTGTGTGGGAGGCAGTTGTCCAAGCTGAAACTTATATGGCTGTGCTCCCATTATAACCAGTGCAGATCTTCCAGTAAAGTCAATGGCATCTAGAAGGCAGTTTAGCTGATGGGCTGGAGGTGTCTGCTTTGCAGCAAATAGAATTACTCTGTATCAGTTTTATACTTTTATAACTGTATTAAGCACATAGCTCACTGCATGGATATCTATACTTAGCTTTGTTTCTGTGTCTAAAGCTAAATGTTACTCAGTCTTGGAATGAAATTCTAGTTCAGCTAAGCTCTGCAAAGAGTAAGAAAATCAAATTACTCAGGTCAAGAGTTTACTTTGTCAGACTTCTTGTCAGCCTTAGCCTCAAATGACTGATTCGGGACTCTGATTTGTCCAGTGATCTGGTCTGTTCTGAAGTCTAAGCTTAAATACAAATTATCTAATGTGGTACAGTTTGGCATGTGTGATTATATTGAACAGTTTCCACATAGGAGCCTTGGGCAAGGTGCCTCTGTCAAACCTCCTGTCTGTGTCTTTGCCTTCCTTGAGCTAATCAGGTTAACATGTGCTAAAGGCCAGCTGCGTTTGCTTACGCTGCTGTGGGGCAGCTGTAGGAGGGTACGGACGTGCTGTAGCTTCCACTTGTGTACTCTGGCAAGGGAAAGGAGTACAGGTGTACTCCAGGTTACTGAACCTTTCCTGACCCCTCTGATTCAAACAGTAAAGGGCAGTGACCCTGTTGTTATTATGGAGAAGAAGTAGTGAAACCTTTTCTAAAGGCTGTCCTTGCCTGGATTGTCTTATGGTGACAATTTTTGATGTTCATTACAAGGAAATTGAAGTACATTATAAATGATCACTCTGTACCCTCTTCTGCAAGTGTGTAGGTCATTGTGGCAAACCTAACTTGGGGAATTGCAGAACAGTTCAGTTAGTTTCCCTTTCAGAGTCAGTGATTGACTTCTGTGATTTTTCATGCCTTTTATTGCCTGATACAAGAACATACCTCTTTCTTAACCTGCTTTTAGTGTAAAATTTGCTAGTTATTGTATTAAAAATGAATGGGCTGCCTGAACATTTTCGTTTACATGCCCTGCATTTGTAAACTTAGAGATAAAGGGCTATTTTAGCAGGTGAAGAAGTTGCTCTACTGACTCTTGTTTTAAATGTGCATATATTCTTTATTGTGGATGATTACTTACATGGGTATTTGTGTCCCTAATTTAGGAGTGAACTGTTGTCCTTCATCAAAAAGCTTCGGGTAAGTCACAGTGGTGTTGAAAATGTGTTTGCAACCAAAAGTTCCTTTTGGTGTAGTATTTTTCTGGACTTGTGTTAAATTCCAGAAAATCTAACAGTTACATGGGTGTTTTGTATGGGTATTATGTCTGAATTTGCTATTCCTGGCATACAGCAGTATGGAATAGCTTGTAAAAAAAATTACCCTGAATTCTGATGGAGATCTGTTTACATTGGGAGTGTATTTTATTGCAGCTGTCATGAAGCAAAGCATTCCTTTTGGAGGGAGACAGAAGCTGCTACATGCATCATACTAAGCAGCAGAAGTAAGAAGGAGGGAAATTTGTTTATAGTTTCTGGGTTTATAAATGCATAGAAAGTTGTAGTAAACCTAGCTTGAGGTTAGGTAGTAATCACAGGAAAAGCATAAAGATGTGTAAAACAAAAGTAAAGTTTATATCCAAGCAGTTATTCAGAAAAATCTGAAGTAATTAAAAACTTTCTACAGAACATTATTGCAGTATCTTTGTGTTGCAGGTCTCTTAACAAAATATTGTCCTATTTCAATAGGAAATTATAGTGATGGCAGAACTTCTTACATAATTTTAAAGCTTAGGGAAGAAAGTGGAGTTTTGTGAGTTCATGGGAATACTTTTTTTTTTCCCCTACAGGAGCCATTGGTTCTAACTACAATATTGTCCCTGTTTGTCAAACTTCATAATGTTCGGGTTAGTATGTATCATCAAAGTCTTCCTTGGTTTTCTTGAAATGTTTCTTGTGATTTCTTATACCATCTTTCTCCTCTTAGGAAGACATTGTGAATGATATTGCAGCAGAACACATTTCTATCTGGCCCTCATCCATCCCCAAGTAAGACAATGATGAAAAACACTTCTCAAAATACTGTATGTGGTGGGTTTGGTCCCAGTTACTGTAATTCTCTGTGTAAATGCATCACTGCCCCCATTCTGTCTCTGGGAAGGTTGGTTTGAGGGCATGGAAAGTTTTGTTCAGTTTGATGGTCCTAATGGAGATATAGGGAAGAAGAAAGAGAAGAAAAGTTTTGGTTTTTTTTAAACTGTGTGCTTTATTGAACTGTATGTAAGTGAACTATATAATACTTATATATGAAATCGTTAATATTTTTTGAGATGTGTTTGAATAATAGTCAACATAGGAAGTGGCAAATGGTATGTATTGATTTATTCTGGCTGAGTGGAAGTATATTTCTCCACTGAAATTTAGAGGCTCTGTGGGGTTGGATCTCAGAATCTGGTTTAGTTCTGGCTTTTTGTTCAAGCCTGTGAAGGCTGTCTTTGTTCAGTCAGATTTACTGTATTGTAGCAACAGTAGTCTTAGTCAACACAAAGTCTATTCTGGAGATATTTATGCTTCATACTTAATGCAAGGTGCCTTGGACTTGAACTAGAGAGAAACAAATTAGTGGTTAAAAAATAAAGCAATAAGGTAGGAATTATTTTTCTTTCTTTTTTCCTTTAGTCTTCAATCAGTGGACTTTGAAGCTGTAGCTATTACAGTGAAAGAGCTGGTCAGCTATGCCTTGACTATCAATGCAAACAACCACTTCTGGTTAATTATTCAGGCAGATATTTATTTTGGTAAGTGAAACCAATCTCTGTGTTTACATGTGTAGAGGTACCTTGCTGCTCTGAGATTTGTTTGACATAACTCTCCTTTTATTTTCTTTCATGAAAAGAAGTGATACATGAGGTTATAATCTTTAGAGGCAGTGGTGTAGGTGGATTTGTCTGGGAAGGTGTCTAAGCCCACAGATAGACTGAGCTGCTGACAGGTCATGCAGCCTTGCTTTTAGGATAAGAGAAACTTTAACAGTTACCCTTAACTTCACTTTTCTAGTGCAGTTGGTCTTTGAGTGGTGTAATTGTGCAAACCCATGGCACTTGAGTGTTTTATAAGTGAATGGAAAGTTATGAATAGTGGTTGCTTTTAAATGTAGAGATCAGCTTCAGTGGAGCACAAGATGAGCAGGGTGGAGAGGATCTGTATTTTATATAGGGAAGTATCAAGGGTTTGTAAATGAGGAAGGGTTTGTAAACGAGGAATAGCTACAGCTTTATGACCCTTAGGGTGAGAGGAGGGGCCTTAATCCGGTGTTCAGTGCTGTCATGTTACACGTGGGAGAGTGACTCAGGGTTATTTCAGTGTTTATTGCCTGTACAAAGTGCAGCAGCATCCCGGAAGGAGGACATTTATGTAGGGAAGCTGGTACTTGAAACAACAGTGGTTGGAGCAGTGGCCATGGTCTGTATTTCAGCAGCCATGGGTGAGCAGGTTGCCCCTGCCACAGAGCCCCGGGAGGCTGTTCCCTTCTCCACAGCTCAGGAAGGGCTTGCTGGGAGCAGAGGTAGTGCTGAGCCATAAGAGTGCTGTTCTCACTCACACCCACTAAACTCCTTCACTGCCCCTTGTGTGCTAAGCTCACTGAAGACAGACTTCCACTCTAAGGTTGATAGATTCAAGATCAACTACCTGAAAAAATAAAAAGTAATCCCAAAAAGGCAGAAATCTGCTGTGGTGCTAGTTTCCCTGATTGTGTAGTTTTTCCATCTACCACTGTGTAACCACTTTCTGTGTGTCCATGCTTTTGAAACAATGAAACGCAAGTTGTTTTCCCAGTGGAATTGAGCTGTGAGATATGCATCTGAGTAATTCCATAAACAATTGATCTGAGTATTAAATAACTGCTGTATTTACTTTTGAGACCTCATTTTGCTTTTTTCCCTTGGCAGCAACTAATCAGTATTCAGCCGCCCTTCACTATTACCTACAGGCAGGAGCTGTGTGCTCAGACTTCTTCAATAAGATGGTGCCACCAGATGTGTACACAGACCAGGTGAGCTAAAGTGGGATTTACAAAAGCCCCTCTTAAGATTCAGCATCCTGATTCTATATAGAGACAAAACTGCCCAGCACACACACATTCCTGTAGCATGTGAGGTGTTATATCTTGATGCATTTAGGAATACATGTCATTGGTCCTTTCTCTTTTTTGGCTTGTTGCTTGAAAGCTGTAGATAATCTGAGAATTGTCCTTTGCTGAATCACAGAAGGCTTTTCCATTAGTTCACAGAGCCTGCAGAGCTGTATGCTGGGAAAGCACTGTGGGACACCAGTGGCATAGAGAGCAAATGGAAAAGCCCAGAGCACAGTCAGTGTGTGGTCTGACTGTCCCTGGCTCCTCCCTGCAGAGCCACAACATGCTGGGCAGGGCTGGGGCCAGGCCCACTAAGGACAGTGCAGCAGCCCTGCCTCACCAGCAGTGCTCACCTGAGCTCCAGCTGCTGAAACCATCTGGCTCCTACTGTGCTGGAAGTCTCTGTAGTGATGAAGGCTCAGTTCACCAGTGGATGTGCTAAAGCCTGGGAGTTTTTAGGGGGTAGAAGAATGTGATAGCTATTTAGCTGGTCCCTTCAATTAAAGAAGAAAACAATAACAAAAATTGCAGTTTGTATTCCAAAACAGGCATTTCAGAACATGTTTTGTTTTTAACGTTTCTGTAGGTGATAAAAAGAATGATCAAGTGTTGCTCTTTACTCAATTGTCATACCCAGGTAAGAGGTGAAACCACGGCATTAACTAAAACATTTGTTTAGGAATACTTATGTAGGGTATAACTTAAAAAAGACTGAATTCAACTTCCCTTGGAAATGCAATCTGCAGTGGAGGAGGTTTTGTTACCTTTGCTTCTAGGACAGTTATAGGAGCAAAATTAATAAGTAAATAAGCATATAACTGGAAATGTAAAAAGTAGTAGTCTGGGTGTTTTGTCCTACTTTTCTCTGATATTGAAGTTTTTTTTTTTTTCTTTTTTTTCAAAGAGAAGGTATCTGTGGGGTAATGGGGACCTGGTCATGTTTTTCCTAACTGCAGGTGCTCTTGCTGTTCTTTGGGGTCAGTCTTTCTGGAAGTAAGACAGGTTGTATTAGGCTCTGCTTTAAAAGCTCTTAAATGCATTTGGAAACCTGGAAGCCAAGTCAGTGCCTTCTGATCTGACTAAATCCCTTTTTGTTTTAGCTGTTGCTACTGTTGATGTCAGAAGGATCTGTGTTCAGGTGCTCAGAACTTGCTTGCTCTGGAATTAATGTCTAGATTAGGTCTAGAAAAGGAGTGGAATGAACAAGGCATGGTGTGGAAGGTTTGTTTGAGGGGAATTAAGGCTGTCAGAATCATTGTGAGCCTTTCCTTACAGGTAGCTATTTTGTGCCAGTTCCTCAGAGAAGTAGACTATAAAACTGCTTTTAAGGCACTGCAGGAGCAGAACAGGTAAATGTTACAACACAGTTTATAGATGCTGAAACACAGTATGTGACTGTGTCAGTTAACCTGCCTTGTCTTTCAGTCACGATGCCATGGATTCTTACTATGAATACATCTGGGATGTCACCATCTTGGAGTACTTGACATGTATCCTTTTGCTGGAATACCCCACATACTGGATGTTTACAGCTGGGAAAAGTCCATTATCTACCTAAATGACTTTTCTTGACTCATCCTCAGATCTCCACCACAAAAGAGGCGAGACAGACAAGCGGCAGATAGCAGTAAGTTAACCCAGTGTGTTGGGCTTTCTTTAAAGTCTTTTTTTCCCCCTGAAATCACACTTCTGAAAAGGTGGTTTTCAATTCCAGTTTTAGTTTTGTCAATTGTTTTAGAATCTGAGTGCTTACATAAAATTGCAGCTGTAGGGGTGGGGTGGTAGGGCATGTTACAGAAATAAATTGCTTCTGGAACTAGTGCTGAAAATGCCTTGAAATGAAACAGCTCTAGTGGAAGGCCTCATGCTGGTTGTGTCTCCTCTTTTGTTTCAAGATAAAAGCCATTGGCCAGACAGAGCTGAATGCCAGCAATCCTGAGGAAGTCCTACAGCTTGCTGCACAGAGAAGGAAAAAGAAGTTTCTTCAAGCAATGGCAAAACTTTACTTTTAGGCTAATGCTGGACATTACAAAATGTGCAAAAGTGAAAAAATCTTTCAAGACTTTATTATTTTTAAAAATTCATTTAAATTTTTATACAACATTTACAGTCTAGTATCTTTCTTCTTAGAAATAGATGAAATCTTATAATAAACCCCTTATTTTTACAAACTGTACAGAAGGCTGGAAGCAACTGCAGCTAGTTCCACAATGGCTTGTTTCAAAAAGACGTGAATTCAAGTTTGCCAAGTTGTTGTGAGTGTAATGTAGATGTGGGTGGCACTTGATGCTCTAGTGCAGCTCTGTGGGCTGCTCAGTGTCATGTAACACTTGTCCCTGGGTGTGCGGCACACACAGGAGCATCATAAAAGAGGGAGGAGGACTGATGCCCTTCTTTCCCAGTACTGCCCTTCATCACAAAAGTGACTCAGAGGTAGTGAATATTCCAAGGAAAACACAGTAGTTAATGCTGTTTATAAACACTGATAACATACAGCTCCATAGTTCAAAATACTGTTCCTATGCTGTGAGTGGTTGTAGAGTACCTGTGACTCTGTTTATTCCATACCTTCTCCAGTTCTCATGCTGTTCCTTTTGCAAGTAGGTGGCTGGGGACTGTACTTCTTCCAGTTAGGGTTACTGCAGCAGCAGAATTTTTTTGCTGGTAGTCTTACCTGAGGTCAGTGATAACACTAAAACTGAAGTTTGTGGCAGGCCTAAAGGGCTTTAAATTCATCAGCCTCCTGTGGAGCTGGGATTTGATGCAAGGCTGGCTGCACAGTCCTGCACACACAGAGTGGTTTCAGAGGTGGCAACTGCTTAACCACAGGTCTCTGTAATACTGCACCTGAGCTGGGGGGACTAACTGACAGGAGTGAGCTCTGACCTTAGCAGGAAAAGAAAAAGGGACAAGAAGAGGTAATAGGTACAAGCTGTCAATATTCTCCTGCTCATCTAACCCACATTAAAGCAAGTCTGCCATGTAAGCTGAGTGTACAAATCTCGCCACCCAGCCGTATTGAGAATGTACTTGAAAGTTATAAGTTAAGAATTCAGTTCTCACCATTAAGTCACATAAGAATGGACCAAAGGGGTCCAGGCTCTTGTGATAGCAGGGTGCAGTGCTCAGCTGAGCTCTTTTTGTCAAGTCTGTAGGAGGATGCTGCTCTCAGTTTCCATCTGCTGTGTCTTTTACTGCCCAAGTCTTGAATAGCAGTAAGGAGCATGGGTCACCTTTAGTGTGGTCTTGATCTGAAGCACCAAGTCTTGTTTCTGAATCTGTTCATGACAAGTGACTGTGTTTCATTTCTTCTCTGTGCTTTTGGGAGGGGTTATTATTCCTCCTGTTGACACAGGTGATAACTGCCCTGGGGCAGTAGACACTGCTCCACTGTTCACTTCTTCCTGTGTATTGGGGAAAAAAGACAACAGTTAATACCTGTGACAAGGTCTCCTTTTTGTGGCAGTAGGAGGCAGCAGTGCTTCCTCACACCACTCATACAACTCAAGTGCTCCAGAGTCAGGATACTGAGAAAACCACAATGACATTGCATAACTAAGTGAAGATTATTCTCTTATAAACACCTCTCCAATACTGGTAATGCAAATATTTGCTTATGGCCTGGGAGTGGTAGGGTAAATCACATGTTGTTTATAGCATCACTGGTGGTTGGATACTCACTGAGGTGAGCAGGGAGGTGCTTTGGCCACTCAGCTGCCTCAGGACAAGAGATGTGTAATGAACTCTCAGCTGCCCAAACTGCACAACCACTTACCAGCATGTCCAGATAATTTGTGTGGGTCTGGATATTGTGTCGATCTTCCGCTGCAACCTTCTTAAAGTTCTTCAGCTTCACAGGGACCTTTTTTGCCACATTCACAAAAGGAACCATCCATTGTACACACTCTGAAATGCTGTCCCAATCTAAGCCTAAAGGGTAGAAGAGAATATATTTAGAAATCATGGGGGAGTTGCACTGTGTTGCAATATGACCATGAGTTAAAAAACACAATAAATAATACTGTAGATAAAAATTCAGAAACATCCTCCCAGAAACAGCCGACATTTCTTTGTGCTTGTTACTTAAAAGGGTGGTGGCTGTGCAGGGTGAATGGAGGTCGCAAAGGTTGTTGTTGCTTTCCAGGAGAGGCTGAAGTGACTTGTGGTTTGAACACAAGATTGTGGGTCATGCTATAAAAACATACACTGGGTGCTGCTGACAGACATGCATTACTGCTTGAGAACTACACTTCAGGAGAAAAAGCAACCAAATATATAGCTAATGATCTCCCAGACACCTGAAGTCACAGAGCAAGTATTAGCCCAAAAGCAAGAAAAATAAATGTTTCAATTCCTTAGCAAAAGCTGCACTACTGAAGGTGTTTCCTTCTTTTGAGTCTTTGTAACATCTGAAATTAGAGGGGGAAAAAACCCCATGGAACAAATACTAATGTCCATGTACGTTTTGGTCTTTGGCAGCTTGGTAAACCAACACCCTCTTAAGCAGATTTGGGCCTGTGACATCTTCTGTAATTCCCTGCCTAACACAAGATTTACAGAGGCATCTTACCTGAAGCTTTTTTAACGATTTCAATTGAGGTATAGTGGCAGAGCGCTGCAGCAGCTAGTGTTCTGTACTGGAAGTCCAAAGAATTCACATCCAGAATACACAGGTCTAAAAGCTGAGGAAATAAGAGTAAAAAATTTTAACAAGCTGGTACTTTGCATGATCCTGTCTCAGAGAGGGGCATGCACACAGCAAGTCCTCCTACAGCCTCTGCCCCGGAAGAGGGATGAGCTCCAGGAAGATACTGTCTTAAATTTAAATACTACCTAGGGCAGTATTTACAGCACTGAGCTACCCAGCCTCAGTAAGACTCTCTGAGGCTGGGCTCAACAGATGCCCTTACAAATGGAACCACAGCACTTCCAGAATAGTCAAAACACTCCCCAGGCTGCCTTCTTGACAATTACACAGAAACACTGTTAAGGGCAACACAGGTACAAACAAGCTAGAGTCCAAAATTATCCACCTTCCTCTCAGAGCTGTCACTGCTGTTTATAGAATGCAGGAGTGCACAGTGATTAAAGAAGTAAAATGGATTTTTTTTTATTTTTCCACCATTCAGGAAAGTCCTAAAAGTATGTAAAAGCAGGGAGACATGAAATATAGGAGTACTTGTCCTCAAAACTGAATTTCTTTGGTAGAGTCAAACTTGCATGTTCTTTAACAAAGTAACAGGCAAGGGGAAACAAGGGAACACTTAGAACAAAGTGGATTTCAGGGTGTAGGGTTCAGTAATGCTTGTCATTGCCCCAAGAACCATTTTCCAGCAGTTTACTACCTACCTGGGCTATTTGAATGAATTTTTCCTGAGAATACTGAGGTAGCAGCACTTTTGGAACATCCTTCAGAGCATCCACTTGAAGATAGAGGTTCAGCCAAGAGACAATTGTCACTGGACAGAGTTCCCATTTTAAAGCCTGCAAATATTTAACAAATAGCTTAGTGCCTTAAACCACTCAAGGATAGTTTTGTGCTCTTCCTACATCTCTCCTGAGATTATTAAATTGCATGTATCCTTAAAAGACACTAAAAATTATTTACAGGTTCAAGTACAAATAGTCTTTTTAGGTTGCATTCTCACTGCTTTTTGAGAAGGTTGTGCTAGGATCAGCACAAATCTGTATCCTTTTACCTGTGCAGTTGGGTTTTATATGTCTTCCATTCAGAAGCTAGGGAATTAATATTATTTCCTGAAGCTTTTGGGCTAGCTGTGTGAACCTGAAGCTCATATCTATTAAAGTAGAATAAATGTATAGAGTTCTGTGCTGGTAAAGATGGATCCTTTCCAACATGAGGAGCACTGAGCAGTGTGGGGTCTTTGCCTGTCTCTCCAAAAGCCCCTGTTCCTGGACAGCAAGAGATGTTGGCAAGTGCAGTACATGACAGGGACAGCCTTCCAGCCTGCCTGTGGCTGGCTGCACTGCTAAGAGCTTTTACATTCACATAAGCATGAGAAACTTGCCCTTTTCTACCAGTCAGGGACTGCATCCCAGCCAGGGTGTCACAGGTCCACTGCACAAACAACAAAAGCTTCACTATTGTGCAGAAACAGGGACAGGTTCCTTTTTCTAAGCAAATAAATGGCATTAAAACACAAGGCTTAGCTGCAGAGTCTTTCATCCAGCACTTACAAACACAGCAAATTCTTACCTTTAACATAATAAGTTCCATTCTTACAATATCATCTTCACTGCAAGCACCATCAGTGACATAAGCGAATTCCTGTATTTTAGGAGCGTAGATTTCCTTCAAAGGGAGAGAAAATGAAGATGAGGGTCTTACAGTTCTAAGAAAGGGTGAGAAGATACTGGGAAATACTTTTCTGTCCATATGGACATCTTAACATTTGTTATGCTTCAACAGTGGTTTTTTTCATTATATGAACTGACATGAAACAGGATAAGGAGATAACATATAACCTATTTGGGTTTTAGTATCTGTTGTATAATGCAATGGATTTATTGCAACTCTTTGAGCTTCTGGGGAAATAAATGCTGACCAAGCAATCAGAACACCCTTTCATTTAAAGATCTTTCTCCTCAACCGTTCCAATGCTGTAAAAACATACATCATCCCAATTGTCCTACAGATGGCTGGCTGGTAGAGGTTACCTGCAATGCCAGTGCTGATGTAATTACATAAATTAAAAAAAAATAATAAAAGAGAAGAGAAAAGCTAAAATAATGAGAGAAAAACCCACAACCAGCCACTGTAACTGCCAAAATCCACGGTGAAGAGATGGCTAAGGAAATTTGCTAAGCCAGTCATACCAACTGGGGCCAAGTGTAGTTTGGTGTGTAAGTAGAAGAGAGCTTGCCAGCAGAACTGCTTCCCTACAGCTGGCTCTGCGACCACAACGGCCCCATGCACTTCCTTAGGACAGGGGACTGCTCATAGGGCACAACCTTGCTTTGGGAACCACAGTGAGATCTGGGGGTTCCAAGATAACAACTTAATCCCAAGTTTTCCTGTCAGTCTAGCCTACTATGCATTATCCAAAAGTATGCTCTTGGCCCATGGATGCAGCACATGTATATAAGGTATCACCATCACTGCATTTAAGACTCACACTCCACTAAATGGAGGATATCATAAGGGTATCAGTCTGATGTAGAGGCAGTTTGAGACGTAGGCTTGGTTTTGTTCAAGTCCCACACCCATTCCTGAGATTGTTTGCCAACTGCTGTATATTTGGAAAAAGACAAGACAAAACAAAACTACTTCTAGCACATTTGCATGCCTTTTAAGTTTTATGTGGTCTCCTTCCCTGCTGCTGGAGAAAGGGAGGACAAAAACTACTCTCCAAGAGACTGACAAATGCACAGTTGAAGGAAGAGAAAAAAAATTTCCCCTTCTGACCTTCAGTGTTACACATACACCATCAAGTTCAAAAGATTCAGACATGAAATAATTGTTATCACTATCTTTTTAGTTACTCCAAATTCAATATCCTCCTCCTGTAATAGAGGTTCTTACCTCAAGTTTGGAGGCAATAAATAATGAGGTAATTCCTATGAGCTGAAGCATGCTCTTATTAATGTTCTTCTGTGTCAACATGAACCTATCAAAGAAGTCTTGAGCTAGGTAGAAGGTTTCCCGGTGGAGTGCATACACCTCACACACCTACAGCAGGGGAAAAAAACAATTCAGTTTTCTGTCATAAAACTGTGTATACACATTGGAGTATTCAAGCTTTAACAACAAAATGCAGGTTCATCTTTTGCACACACGAAGGTTTGCATACCAAGGTATGGTAGAATGCAGTGGATAGCATGGGATTGGAAAAGGTATTTCCCATGCTCCCACCTAAATGTGAATTGCCTATGATGTACTAATAGATTTTCAAAAAATACTTTTTCCAAATCAAATAGCAACCATTTTTCCACTGAAAGAAAAAAGCCTGTTGAGGAAAAAAAACCAACAAAACATATACACCTACACATACATACACTAATTACTAAGAATACTCTAAAGCCTCAAGCTTAAGTCAAATCCCCACTGAATTCCCAGTAGGTCTGTCCCAGGGCAGAACCACTGCAAAATCAGTCTTTGGCTCTACAGCAGAGAAGCCTGGAAGCTCCTGCTGGAGGGGGCTCTGCTGGCAGGCCAAGAGCACTGCCTGCAGCCCCTCGGGCACACCGACAGCCTCACTAAGCAGGAACAAAACTGCAGGAGCCGCCATCTGCTCCAATCCCATTGCTGGTTTCCCTGGCAGGGAGAACTTTTAATACTCGCATTGTATCGAAGTGTTTCAAATGCCACTTCAACAAAAAAAAGAAAGGAGAGTGCCCAGACCTGGAGATCTTAGGGAGAGCCCTACTTTTTCATCTAATCTCTAATTGAACTGGGAGGGGCTGCCACATATCCAGGTCATCTGCAACTCCATACCCCTTCCACAACTAGAAAGCAATTAGATACCTACTAATTACTTACAATCTACGTTCAGTAAAGAACAAGAACAGAAAAGAATATCCAAGAAATAGATCCCAGCTGCTTCATTATTTTACTTGGATACAGAGTCAGAATAAAATCTCACGACTACAAGCTATTTCCCAAGACAACGTTGGAAGCTCATTTGCAAATTAAAGCCCTTCCTGACCACCAAAAATGCAACTGATTGGCAGAAATAGCACAGCCCCACTCTTTTAGACCTGATATATTTGCCTGATAATTGATGTGTTACTCTGATACTATTAACAACTGCTCCAAAGAAGATTCAGAACTAAAACTGTATAGACGAGGCCTGCTCATAAATAAATGGCAGTTTCTATAGAATTGTATTTCCCAATCATGATAACACTTAGTCATGTTCAGCAGTATCTGTTATAATGTTACAGAAGAGTGTTAGGAACTACTGAAGAGGTCTAGAAGTTGCTGGGATTTAAATTCACTGTAGCATATGGAACCACTGAGCTGGACAAAAGCAATGCCCTTGTTGATATTTTTGTCTGGAAATTGGATGATTTCCTAACTCAAGATTTTTTAAAAAGCAACAAATTAATTTTACGGCAATATGTAAATTCCACATAGGAGGAACTAGTAAAGTACACAATTTGAATAGGATTTTAAACAGAGTGTATTTAAAAAATACTTTCATTTTTCTTGAAATTCCTTGCTAATAAGATTTATTTGTAACCTATTCACATAAGAAGTTGTCTATATCAAGAACCTTTTACCTGTCAGCCACTGATAAATTCTGCACTCTTCATATGACAAAATTGAAAATTCACTATAAAATTAGAAAATAGCATCATGGGCTGACACTCAAGAGCTCTTGACATGGTCAGGGTCATAAATCCTCAATACAAATGCAGTTGTCTCATGGCTTAGATACAGTCTACCCCATAAGTTAGAGATCCATAACTGGTCTGTGTACAGCTATTGCAATACAAGCATCTCAAAACTAGATTTCTCTCGCTTGCAGGATGTAGGGTGTCATGAGCAAAAGTTAAACACTTTTGCTCACTGTCCTGGGGGAAAGTTCAGTGCCTTCTGCCTGGGAAGGCCCAGATGTAGCTCACCAAGAGGATCAAAAGCAGTCACTTGTTCTGTTGCAAAACCGTTTTGCCTTTTTTTATTACTGTACATGTTACTATTAGATCTTTCTGTAAAAGCTGTGTTTTTATCTGCCTACTTCACAGGCACATTATACAGTAAAGTAACTAAAAGTACACACCTCTAAGAGCCAGTCTAGCAGTATTGATCTCATGTGAGGTTGCAAACTAGAATGTAGTGATGTGAAGTGTTTGCAGTGAGCATATCTGTTCTCCTTCGTCAGAATGTTGAGCCAGACATCTTTGGAATTTCCCCAGCTATGGAATAAAGTTACAAAAGCATTATTAAGTGTACACACAATTCACAAATTAAAAAAAAGAAACAACCATTATTCATCGCTTACAAACATTCAGAAACAAAAATAAAAATTCCACATAGTATAAGATCCTTATGGTAATTGGAAAACTGCAGGAATACTTGGAACGTTTTACATTACCACAACAGCAGCTTGCCAAGATCACCAGCAGGTCCAGTTCTACAGAACAGGTAGTAAAACTGAACATGTGGCTCTCAAAGTTGCACGTGCAACCAGAGTTTCCTATTTTGCCTAGTTTGGTGGCTGTTCAGAGAGCAAGATAAAACCAAACCCTCCCCCCAAAAAAGGATAATATACTCCTCCTCAGGAAACACAAAGCATACATAAGTTGTCCAGTTAGCTTGAGAAAAACTGGAGAAGGTGTTTGAAAGTCACTCATCCATCCCTTTATTTCCTAGCTTACTTCAAGGCTCAGAAGCAAGTTATTTAGAGAAAAATGAGTTCTTTATTACTAACTTAAAATTTATTAGCACTCTAGTCTGTTTGGGAAGATGATGCCTATATCATCAATATAGCCTTATTTGTAATTGTTGTTATTAAATGATATGGGCTTTTTCTTAGACACACTTCTCATCCTGCAGGTACTAAGAGGAAAAGCATGTTAACCAATGAAATTATGATTTCCTACTGAAATTTTTGGAGTTATGCATTTACCTTCCCCCAAGCAGAAGCAGAGAGACAGAGCTGATCCCTGGTATTGCCTACAAATTTTAATCCAGATCAGTTCCATTCTGTTGCCCTCATAAGTTAAAAGCTAGGGAGATATTTGCTTGTTTAATGCACAACTCTCCCTTTAAGCAGACAGGCATTGAGAAATGAATTACGATCTTCTTACAGCAGGTTTGGGAAGGATAGAGAAGGCAGGAAAAATAAATTATCTTCTTATTCAGCTAATCAGAAAGGATGGAGTTCAGCTTTACTAGATGCCTATCAACAACAAGATTAAGAACCTTGCATGGAACTCTGTATCTGAACATGCCTTTGAGGCAAAGCATCACCTGGTGGTGTCTCAAAGTTCTGATCCAGTTTGGGCCAGAACAAAAAGAAGAAAAAAAAAAACCAAAAAAGGTGTATCTAGAAAGGTTCTCTTAAAGTAATGCTTCATGTTCTGCTTCTCATTCACCTTGGCAGAAATTTTCCTTAACACATTGCAGTACATTTACCATCTCTTTCATTAAACCCTAGGCTGATACAAACAGCAACTGGGTACTTATCTAACATACCCGAATGTCTAGGAAATGCTGAAACTGAAAACTACAATTTAGTCAGGTAAGCTCTCTCTCTGCAGAAGGGCAAATGTCTAGAACTGTGACTGCACCAAGCACATTGGATTGCATTAGCAAGCTACCTGCACAGTTTTATTTGACCATTTTTAAGTTCTTTAAGAAAATTTTGTTAAATATTTTTGGCCAGTCAGTTCCAATAGCACTGAAAGAAGTTTAGTTTAACCATTATGTGCCTCTTAACATCAAACACTCTAAATGGTTAAGTTATAAAAACACAGCTCTGAAAGGTGAAAACTATCTGTCTGGTGTGTTTATAAGATCATAGGGGGAAATATCCAAATAATCAACCCAAGAATTTCTGTCTTTTGCTTGTACATCAAATCTTTTGTGGGATAAGGAGACAGGTAGAGGTGCGTATCATATAAGCACAATACAGCAGATTTTATTAGAGGAGTTCAGATATTAACAATTACTGCATCTGTTAAACTTACTTGAGTTCTGGCAAAGGTGATGGATTTATGAAGAGGTTCCTGAATCTGTATTTTTTGAATCTTGAGAAGTCAGTGGTTACTGGTTCTTTGTGAGGTGTTTCAATAATTATGCAAGGTGAGATGCCTCCTGTTATCGTGGGGGGCCAACAACTCTGCAAAATAAACAAGGTATCTTTTAAATGCTGAGTTTACCATGAGAGCAAGAAAGACAAAGAGTAGATTACAGTAACAGAAACAATATATATAATGTACACCAGTCTTTTTGAATCTCAGCATTGATCCAAGTACTGAAACCAAGAGAGATGAAAATTAAATGCCAATAAAAACTTCCACAGTCAAGATAGAACATGTATAAATAAATTGGATGCATTTGGGAACTCAGCTTTCAGGAAGATGACCATCTTTAATTTATGGACACAGAAGTAGCCTGTCCATTAGTTGAAAAGCTCAGTTACAGTAAAAAAGGCGAAGATATTAATTGTTACTAAAACACAAGACATTAGGCTGCTAGTCCTATCTACTTATCTATTCAGAGGGAAAAGAAAAGAGGGGGTGGAGGTTCTACTGTGTCTCAGTGGAAACTGAGCCACTTGTTATCTTCCAGTTTAGTGCTCCAGAGAGGAGCCACCCACCTCGGCTCCAGAGCTAGATACCCACTGAGCAAGCAGCTGCTGTGAATTCTCTCTCATCTTGCCAATGCCAAATATGGGATGCAATGACTCAAAAGGAGAAGAGTGCAAAGGTATTCATGTAGAAAGCCTTAGAGAAGGAATTCTAGATTACTGTAGTTAACCATAACTCATTTCACTAATGAGTGTATGTATTGGTTGTATGTAACCAATACCCCTGGAGCACATAATGCTGTAATGGCTGACAGCCTTCAAAATGGTGACACACAACTTTAATTATTCTCTGAGGAGTTGAGAGGGAATCCCAGTCACAAAGAATGGCAATACCTGTCCCTGAACACAGAAGCTTTTCCTATACAGCTGACTTGCAAGGTAAGCTACACAGAACTCCTTAGTATATTTAAACTTATTTATAGCCAGACTGAAGTATCCCAAGAGTGAAGTTACATATTCCAGCAGAATTGACCTTAATGCATGCAGCCAAGCAAAAAGGGAGGTCCTAGTCCTCCTTCACTAAAGTTCCACCTCAATGCTTGTCAGACCCTCTGCTGGGTTGATTTAACTCATTAACCTGGCAAAACTTAAATTTATTTTGTAGTGCCAAATTAGTAAGATGAACCTGCATACTGCTTCATTCAAAGAATAGAGCAAGGCAGGGGATGGAGTGCACAGCCAGCTACCAAGGAAGAAGAGACAGGGAAGCAGGATTTCCCCCTTTCAGCAAAGATAAGTTGTAACACTTAAGTTTCACCTCAGGTAGATGTGATGTAATTATGCAGCATTTTTTCCAACTCAAGATTTACAAAGACAACTTCACAATTGCAAGAGTTTCACTTTACCATAGGTGTAAGTCTCATTTACTTTACAAACAGAATAACTACAAATAACATTGTTTCCAAGAGAAAGTTATAATGTTTTACTAATCTGCTTTAGGTAGAAAACAGGCCTGTCATGTTTAAGAATTTCCCGTGTTAGTGAAAACACACTCCTTAATTGATTTAAATAATCAAAAGAACTGTTAAATGAAAGATGGCCTGCATGGTTATGAATCTTAACTAAATGGCCATGCAACCACACCTAAAGTTAAAACAAGTGTAGTGTTCTTGTCTAGACTTGCCTCTAGGCCTTACCTGCTTGGTATATGGAATTGTTCTGAAATATCTGGGGTTATTCTCTTTTTTTCACCCTACAAACCTTACTCTGCAGTGGGTTTTACAGTGAAGGACCTTTTATCTGCAACCAAGTCGTGTAAAAAAACCAAAACAGATAAAAAGGTGCTAAGCTCCCATAGTTTTCAGTATCTGAAAATACAAACTTGCCCTATTCAGTACTTTCTGATGTAGAATGCATGATTTCACACCCACCAACAAACCAGACGACTCCCTTACCTAGTTTGAAATGGTATTCAGGACTGAATTACCTTAATTTCGTATTGATGTTTTTTAGCAATTTTCCCATCTTCTTTTTTCTTAATCTCCTGCTGAGAAGAGAGACACACATCAATGCATCTACAGTAGCCAGCGCACCCTCCTAAAGCTCAGGCAAACTCTTGCTACCCTTGCCCCACTTTATAAGTCGGTAAAGTAAAGACGGTCCCATCCAAATGCACTGGAAAGTTTTCAGTATCATTCAACTTTCCAAGTTGATCAAATTGCTCACCTCTGCTGTTCTCCTTTTTCTGGTCTGGAGATAATCTAGTGCTTGCAGTTCTTGTGAAGCCTCTTCTTGACAGGACAGTGGCTGCTGCTGTTTGGCTTGCAAACGGCTACTGCAAAGAGCAAAAAGACATTAGACATTAGGAGAGCAGCAGTTGTTAGATCAGTACAGATACTGTTAGTACAATGCCAAGAGCTTACCTGCGCCTTGACATCTTCTTCGGGCTATAAGATCTCTACCTGGAGCAAAGTAATAGGATAAGCTCAGTTAGTGCATCCTCGCAAAATCAGAAGCAAGTTCCCTACTTTGCCTTGTGAACTCATCACAAAGAGCAGCATGGTTCACACAGTTCAAACAGTATGGCACAAGTACTCCACTGGCCTGAGGAATGCCCAAGCAGAGTATGACTGAGGTATATAAGCACGCACAGCTCCATGTCCTGCTATAGGGTGCCCAGGTATGCCATCAGTTTAGCTCAGGCTGCCTGGGGGTGGGGGCAGGGAAGTTATAAAGGGACACTTCCCACACAAGAGGATGAGGGGAGTCCTTGGGGCTGTGACCCCTCTAGTCCCCCCACACCCTCCATTCCAGGCACCCACACAGACACACGTTTTGAGGCTGCCGCTCCCTCCGGGACGATGCCCCCCACACCTGCCGGGATGGCCGGGCCGCGATGGGCCGGGCCGGGCGCCGCCGCCCGCGCTCCCGCCGCGCCGGTTCCGCGCCAATTTCCAGCAAGCGGGGAGGCGGCGGCGGCCTGTGCCGGGGTCAGGCTGGGCTAGGGGCACCGCTGGCGCCCACCCTCCCCTCCCGAGGGGCCGATCAGACACCCACCCGCTCCCGAGGGTGCTGAGGGGACGCGGGAGGGGCACGACCGCCGCCCCGCCCCCCCTCGCGCTCCCGCCTGGCTGAGAGCGCGGCTCCCTCCAAAACCTGAGGGGGAAGGAAGGGGCTGCCGGGACGGCGCCTCACACGCGGGGACACCCACCCCCCGCCGGGACACCTCTCAGCGGGACCCCCCGGCGCAGGGACCGGGGCTGTGAGGGGGTGTCCCCACAGGCACCCCGCTCCAAAGGCCAGGGTGGGGGAGCCGGGTCCCGCCGGGGTGCGGCGCAGGCGGGCGGTCGGGGTCAGCCCGCCAAGCTGCTCGGCCGGCATCCCCGCCCCCAGCGCGCCGGGCTCCCTCCAAAACCGGGCAGCCCGCCCCCCAGGGGCTCTCTGCTCTGGGGCGGGGGGCAGCCGATGGCGGGATCCCGCCGGCACCCCGGCCCACGCGCTGCTCCCTCCGGAGTGCCAACCCGGGCCATCGCCACTCTCCGCTCCCTGCGGATGCGGCCGCCCGCGGGGACATCTCCCCCCAGCCTCTCCTCAGCCACTCTCCCTCCAAAACGCTGCCCTGGCGGGCGGGCAGCCCGCCTCACCGCTCCCGGTCACGGCTCCCGGTCACGACTCCCAGTCACAGCTCCCGCCGCACCGCTCCCAGCCACGGCTGCCAGTGGTGCCCTCACATCCCCCACCACCAGCACCATGTCTGCCGGTACCGGTGCCGCCGCCACCACCACTACTACTACTATCATCACTACCATCCTCAACACCGCCACCGCTACCATCATCATCGATACCACCAGTACTGCCGTCATCATCAATATTATTAGCAGTATTATTATTATCATCATCACCATCCCCCAGCCAGCCCCCGTGCTCACCGGCGGGACCCCCGCGCACCTCCGCCGCTGCCGCCCGGGCCGCGCTGCTCAGCTGGCGCCGGCGCCAACCCGCTATATAGCGCGGCCAGGCCCGCGCTGCGCATGTGCGAGGGCGGCAGGCGGCTCCCCCGCCCGTCCGCCGCCCGCGTCCCGCTCGCCCCAGCGCCGCCCCTGTGATGCGGGGCCGCACCGACCCCCGCACTCCCCGGGACACCCCGCGCCCCGGCTCGGCTGCCCCGGCTCCGCCGGCAGAGGTGTCCGGGAGAGCGGCAGGCAGCGCGGGGAGGAACGCTGCCATCCCTGCCGCCCTCCGCTGCCCCGGCACCTCTCCGCCGCCCGGCATCGCAGGCTGGAGGCACCCCCGGCACCATCACCCCGCTCCGGTCCGCTCCATGGAGCCCCGGGCCCCGCCGAGAACAGCGGCGGCTCCGCGCGCCCAGCGGGGCTCAGCCCGCCCGCCCCGGGGCGGGGCCGCCGGCGGAGCCGCCAATGGCAGCGCGCGGAGCCCCGGCAGCGTGCGGCGGCCCGGGATGTAAACACGGCCCCGCCCGCCCCGGCTGTCAGCCCCCGGCACCCGCCAGCGGCCCGGCATGTAAGCACGGCCCCGCTCGCCCCGGCCGTCAGCCCCCGGCACCTCGCCGGGCTGGTACCGACACCCCGCACCATGCACGGGGGTGGCCGCCGGCAGCCGCGGGCTGTCACACAGCCCACTGCACGGGGGCGGGGTGGAGAGCAGGCTCAGGAATGGCCTCATCGCTCTCTACAACCGCCTGGAAGGAGGCTGTAGCCAGGTAGGGCTCGTCCTCTTCTCCTGAGTAACAAGTGACAGGACAAGAGGACAGAGTCTTAGGCTGCACGAGGGGAGGCTGGGGATGGACATTACAGAGAATTTCTTCACAGAAGAGGTGATTAGACATTGGAATGGACTGTCCAGGGAGGTGATGGAGTCACCATCCCTGGAGGTGTTTAAGGAAAGACTGGATATGGCACTTAGTGCCATGGTCTCGTTGACAGGGTGGTGTTGGTTCAGAGATTGGACTCGATGATCCCAGAGGTCTTTTCCAACCTAATTATTTCTGTGATTCTGTGCCAGCTGAAGACAGGCCTCCTCCAAGCACAGCCTCCATGACATCCCATGGACAAGCCCTATGCCCTACAGAGCAGCTTTCCACACCTGCCAGGCAGGCCCACCACTGCTCCTCAGGGTGCCACCGTGTCCAAGGGCAGCAGGGCCCACTGCAGGGGCACCCACCCTGCAATCCTCTTCTCTGGCAGATGATGTTGAAGCTTATCTTCGGTGCCAGCACACCTCCTGTTAGCATAATTCAGTGGCTGCATGGAGTTTTATTAATACATATTCCAAAAACCCCAAAATAAAATCCACACTACTCTACAAGCAACCAAACCCCGCAGCACCACATACCTAGCAGTGCTGTAAGCAGACATTTTTCTGTGTCTGTGCAGCCTATACCCAGTGCAGGGCACCTACAGCCATTTTGCTGATGAGGAACTTTGCCATTTTAAAGGGCAAGAGAAAAAGCAGTGCAGCCCACCAAGGCAGAGATGTCACAGTAGGGACAGCAGTTTAACAGGTCTCAAGTTTTGGGCACCGAGGGCCATCATTCAGGTGTGTGTCCTTACAGCACCACATGAAGTGGGGACAACAATTCCTGCAAACTTCACGTAAAGCACTGACGTGCAGAATGGACATTGCAGCAAGCCAGCCAGCCACCTCAGCTCTGCAAAATGTCTGTTCCAGACCTTGCCATGAAGAAAATCTGCTAGTTGTGGCTCAAAAGAAATGCCAAAAAGCCCAAAACTCTCTGTCATTGAAACAATCTTTTGTCAACTGAATATGCTGCATTAGCTCATCACAAGAAATCTAACTCATGTCATAGTTCAGGATGCCTGCAGTAGACATGCAGGTATATCTCTTCTTGTTGACTTCCACTGAAATCCACCAGCAAGATTCATCTTGCTGTCTGGAAGTTCATCTCCTGCTCCACTGACTACAAAGAAAAGGTAGTCCCCTAAATTTGGCCAAACTTGACCTAACTGACCTCCTGCCTTTAGCTGACTTGCTGAAGTTGAAATACTACCATAGCTAATTTGTTAAAAACAACCGAAACTTCAGCTAGCAAGAGAAGAGTGACAAATTATCTTTTTTCCCTAAAAAAACCTCTACCCTTCAGAGATGCTGGATTAGGGCTTGTTGGCAACCAGGCTCTACGCAGAAAATTCGGTTTGGTACATCAGGAATAAGTTCCATGGCACATTGTGGAAGAAGAATACTGTAAAGGGAATGGTAGCTAAAAATTTAATGGGTCAGGTTGGCCATGAATAGGTCTCAGCACAAAGACTGTAATGATTACACTGCTCATTTTTCTGGACCTTTTGATGTGAACTGCTGCAGGTCACCTGCCACATTTTTGTGGTTTTGATTCAGTACTGGAAAATGAACCAGGTCCCATGAACATTCCCCATCCTGCCAGCAACTTTTCCCATATATTTTCACCAGTAAAAAAATCCCACAAAACAACCAACCATACCAAACCAAAACCCCAGAAGCTAATACGCAATCAAATCCTGCAGCAGACAATGAAATTAAAATTTTAATGCAAGCTAACACACTGACCTTTTGATGTGGCAATAAAACTGAAGAGAGTTAGTCCACTCCAGGACATTTCAAGTGGATTGACACACAGTATATCCTCTTTCACTGTGTGGATGCCTCCTTAGAGAAGATGAATGTCAAAGATTTTTTTAAGCTACTAGAAATATACCACTGCTGAGCAGTGTTTGTGCTGGGATCTGTCAAGTCCTTTTCGATTAGTCCAGTGATTTGGTTTATTTTGTTTGGTTTTTTTGTTTTTGTTTCCCCCCTCCCCCCCAATTACCACTTGTATGTATGTTCTAGAGAAGGTGTTAAGGCCTTCCTTACAAGTTTACACACCTGTGGTTGTTTTTCTTGGTTATCCTTTTATGGATCTATTTGAAGGAGCCTGGAGTCTACCAAGGATCTAAAATGCACAGATCTAAAACTATGAGGATCCAGTTACTGTGTGCTCAACATTGCTCTTCTCTCAGGGAGTTTCTGAATCCGTTTGGTTGATCCCAAGGAAAGAAGCAGGATTTCATCAGAACATTTTCACACAGCTCCATTGTGATCTGGGCACAAAAATAGCATGGAAGATCACGTTCCATATTCCTCCTGCCTTGCAGAAAGTATATTGCTATGGTCATCTGCTTGTGCTGTCAGACTTTGTCCTTTTCAGTCACAGCCATTTTGTCAAAGCTGTTTGTCTTGGTTTGAAAGACAGGTGCCTGCTAAGAAAGGCAGGAGCCTCTCTTGAAATGGAAAATGTAACCCCCCTCCCTCCAAATTACTATAATTTCGAAATTAAGGAGCTCTCAGGCAATGATATAGGGATAGGAATAACAGTTCTTTACTAGGAAAATTAAAATAAAAATAAAGTAATACACAAAACCAAAACACTGACAGAGTCAGTCACGGTGTTGGTAGCAGTCTGATTAGATGGTGGCTGCAGTCCTCTTGGATGACAGATGTGGTTCAGTTGAAGTAGCAGTCCTGTAGAAAGGTACAATTGGAAAGCTGTTTTTTCTTCTGGAATCCAGTGGAAGAAGACTGCTCTGATGTTCCAAATGCTTGACTCCTCCCCCTGGCTGGAGCATCTCACAATGGGATGATGTAATTTTATCAGTCATGCAGTGGGACTCAATGGCCAATGACCAATTAAGAGAAAATACCTCCCTGGAGGAAGGATGGGTCCTCGAAAAGATAAAGAGCACTGCCCCACCTCGTTTTCATAGATGGCCCATTTACAGAAGAGAGTTCCCTCAGAGATAAAGAACACTGCCCCACCTGGTTTTAAACAGATGGTGATAGAATATATACCTTTGGTTACATCCTGCATTGCCACCCAAGACAGTTAAGGGACAGGCCTGCTCTTGTGTGGATAAACTTCACCGTTTTTAAGAGGAGTTTTAATGTTATTTATGGCTCCAGCTACATAGCCTAAACAAAGGACCATTAAAGCTTTATACCTCCTAAAGAGAAATGCTTTAGCAGGAAGTTGCACACTTCCATAAATATATTTTTTCCTGTTGAAGAGCATGAGACAGCTTGAAACCCTGAGGTTAAAAAAACTCTTGTTTTCTATTAGAACCTACAATATTCTACTTTCCTGCTTGTTTCATTCAGAGACCTTTCCACAGAATCACAGAATGGACAAGGTTGGAAGGGAACACAGTGGGTCATCTGGTCCAACCTCCCTGCTCAAGCAGGGCCATCCCAGAGCACATGGACAGGATTTTATCCAGACAGTTCTTGAATATCTTCAGTAAGGGAGACTCCCCAACCTCTTTATTTTTAAATAAGGCATAATGCAGTTTAATATGCATTAAGGAGTATTTTTAAGACCTTAGAAGTTTGATTTGTTTTGTGGTTTGTTGGGTTTTTTTTTCCTTATTTCGTGGGGAGAGAGCTCATGTTACAGTTATTAAGAACCTGTTAGCTAAAAAATAGCAGAGTAAACCTTCAGTCATAAGCAAATGAATATATCTTTCTAAGGCAAATACCAGCAGAGAGCATAGGCAAAGACCAGCTATTGATAAGCATCTTGTATGACAATCAAATCAGCTTAAGACATCCAAACTAAGAGTTTTAACTAAAATATAATAACTGAGAATTATTTTAATAATAGAGGAAGAAAACTCAAGTAGAGATCAAGAATAAGTAACTAGTTCCCTTACAATTTACTGTGTCAAATCATGAACAGTATAGCATGATACAAGGATTTCCTCTTTGAATGAAGTTTTTGAAGGCGTACTTTGACAGGAGGTGGGGAGTCAGAGTTGCCAGCCTTTTAAACTCACATTCAGGAGTAGGTGCTGTCACTTCACAGCAGTTATAAAGCCAACCAATGGACTATGTCCTTCTGGCTCTTGCTAGTAGCCTCTTCCTTTCTTCTCGAGATCATGCACCTTTCCTTATCAGAATGAAGCTTGAAAAAAAACAACAAAAAAACATTCTCTTGTCCTGAAAGCCCTTTTATGTGGAAGGCACTTTATTTATGTTCATGAAAACTCATATTCATGTCAGAGACCAATAGCCTTTCCTGTATAAAGATTTAAACTCCTGCTGTGAACACACCAAAGGTGAAACACCTTTAAAGAACAATTCTTACACTTCATCTCCTGAGCAAAGCCCACAGTCACACCCCAATTGAGACAGCATCTCTCCAGTAAGGAGCACCTCTAATAGCCAAGCGTTGAGTTTGTCTTCACCTACCTCCTCTGTGTTGAATCTCTTATCTGAAGCACAAAGAAATAACAAGACACACTTCTCTCATATTTTCCAGTACTGCTTAACAACTGGTCTGCAAGTGTGACACCTGCAAGTGGGCCAGGAAGTAAGTGTAAGTAAGAGAAAATAAAGAATATGGAGTCACATAAAAGAGCCGTATAGAACACAAGTAGGACAATAATATAGTATTTTTAAAAACTGAAACAATTTATCCTAGGGCCATCTCCTAGGCATGTAAGGAGACACCTCTTTGCCCTGCTGCCAGGAGAAGCAGACAGCTGGCTACAGGGGAAGGTCTTCTTCTTCCTGGCTCTGCCTGTGACCTGGGAGTGTATGTGGTTCTTCATCCAGACAACTTCCATCACCTCAACAAACCTAAAGCTGCCAGGCCCTGAGCTCAGGACTTTTCATCCCAAGCCTGCAAGGTGAAGGGTGTTTACTGCTGATGCTCCTGCTTTCAAGCACCATAGCAAACACCTTTTCAACACTTAGTGACTAAAACTTCTGATTCCCCATAGCCTCAGGCTTAGCCATGTTTAGGGGACACCATGAATCTCTCCAGAGGTGAAGGTGATAGGCAGGAGATAACTCCACCCCAAATTGTCTACCATTAATAAAACATATGTACATACTCAGCTGTTTGGCAGTTTGTCACCAGCCATGGAAGTCATATTGTCCTCTCCATTTAAAATAAGACACATTTGTAGAGTTATAGAATATTAAGGTTGGAAAAGACCTCCAAGATCTTTAAGTCCAGCCTTTGACTGAACATCACTTTGTCAACCAAACCATAGCACTAAGTGACACATCCAGCCATTTTCTTGAACATGTCCTGGAATGGTGACTCAAGCAACTCCCTCGACTTCTGACACTAGGGAATTGCTGCTCCTGTGCCCCTAGGAAGTGATGTTTAAAAAGTGACCAGGACTGACAGCCCCTAGCACTACTAAAACCTTTCCCAGAAGACTTTTCTTACTAGTTCCCTGAACAGCCTGAAGTCTTCTCTCCTCATGTCCAGAGTAGAGGTTTTGCACTTGTCTTCCTGTCAACAAGGATTTTAAACTCATGGTTGCTGTGGCCAAGATGGCACCAGTCACCATGTCACTCACAAGGTCCACTCTGTTGACAAGCAGCAGATCAAGGAGGACATCTTTCTGAGTCATCTTCCTTAGTACCTGCTCCATAAAATTATTATCCAGGTCTTTTAGGAATTTTCTGGCCTAGGTTGTACCAGCTGTGTGATGCTCCTAGTTAATTTCCGGCAGGTTGAAGTTCCCCATAAGGACACGAGCAATTGATATGGAAGAACAATTTGTTGATGTCATCATCCTGTGTGGCAGGTCTATAATACACTTCCATGATGATATCCTCATTGTTTGTTTGCCCCTTGACTCTTACCTAAAGTCTCTCAACTGTGCCATTGCCAACCATGAGCTCCACACATTCCAGCCCTTCCATTACATACAGTGCCAACCCCTACCTCTTCTGCCATGTCTAACCCTCCCAAAGAGCCTGTAACCATCTAACCAGGTCAACCTGCACCCCCAGGTCCTTTTCTGACAGGCCACTTTCCAGCCACTCTTCCCTAAGCCTGTAGCACTACATGGGGTTATTGTGATCCAAGTGAAGGACCCAGCACTTGGTCTTACTGAATCTCAGACCACTGAATTTGGCTCATCAATCATTACTCAGTCTCACACTGTAGATAGAATGGCTAGAACTGAAATTCACTGCTGAGAGTAGACAAGGGGATACTTCTGCCCATGCCAGTCCCCCTTTTTTAATTAAGATCTCATCTTCTTTGTTTACCTTGCAAAAATAGACAGCTCTTGGCTGATAACCACATATCCCAAAAGCCTAAGGCCTCCTTTTGCTTTTCCAGCTTTCTCTGCTGCTGATTCCCTGTAGACCTCCATTTCAGGGAATCTACAATTCTTTTAGCCCTCTGATGGATTTATTTTTGTGCATAATGGTATTTTTATTATACTGTTTAACTTGCCTTGCTTGGACACAATTTGAAGTTTGTAGAGGAAAAAGTATAGACCTGTGGCACAGCCCATGTCTGCAAGCTGAGATCTGAAGCCTGCTCCTGGACACCAGCCTAGTTTTGTTACTCTTATCTATTTGGAGTTTTTTGTTGTTGTTATTCCTTTTCCTTAGCTTACTCGTGAAATTACAATAGTTATTTCCCTTATTAAAGTGTTTGAGTATTTTTCTATCAGTCTGCCCATAGAACTTTTGAACAAGTCAAGAGACTTCTGAAGTATTAGCTATATAGCAGTAACTCCAGAACAGTATGGCTGCAAAACATATCCTGTTAAGTGTCAGTTCAGTCTCATTTACTCTAAGACTGATAGATCATGACCACACCATGGGAACAACAGTGCCACAGCAGCATCAGTATATTCTTTTGATGAATCATTCCTACATATTTCAAAAAGCCTAAACCTTCCTTGCAAGTATCACTCAATAACAGTCACAATATTTTGTGGCTATAAACATGCACCAGAAGTCAATGAGACAAAGAAAGCAGATACTGAATGACTTGATGATGAAGCAGTATAGTAATTATGGTTCTCTCTGACAGTTAACACTGATGAAGGCACTCTATCAGAGACATTCAAGGATTTATACAGACAGAAAAACTAGATTGTAAAGTGAGAACTTAAGCCAATAGCTACATTGATGCAACACTTCATACAAACATTTTTGCTTCAGCACAGAGAAGTTTCAAAAAACACTAGGTCATGGTGTTTTGGAGACTGTCCAAGCCAAATTTTAAAAGTTGCATCAGGTCTGAAATAAGCATCCCCAAAAGGAACACTATCAGCTTAACTATGTTAGGTTATCTGTAGAGATAAAATGATACAAGCATAATTGATCAACCTTTCTCCCAAAGAATACTGTACAGCTTTCAGCATAGACTTGCTGCTTTGATAAACGTACAGGACAAAATCTACATTTCAAAGAGAAAGATTTTACTCAGTTCTTGCTCTGGGAAGATGGATGCTTTGTTGCACAAATACCTTTTCACTGCTGTCAGCAGATAATTTTGTCACCCTTATTTGGTGGGTGAGAATTAAATCAGAAGTTACTTGTAACACATCAGCCCATACAAATCTGTGGAAACCTATATCCAATCTCTCAGCTGAGAGAGCTGGCTGATGTAATTTCAAGGCCACTATCCATGATCTTTGGAAATCCACAGAGATCAAGGATCTCCAATGACTGGAGGCAAAAAGCCCCACTCATTCATACAGTTCCAGAAAAAGACAAAATAACAACATGGAGAAGATTACTGAGGCATTTCTTACATCCAAGGATTTCCTGTATTTCAGCTTGCACACACTGCCTTTTATCCTTTCATTAGGCAGCACCAGAGAAGAGTCTGGCTCTGTTGTCTTTATTGCCCACTTCAGCTGTTTATATACCTTGACAAGATTACCCAGACTTTTCTTCCCCAGCCTAAATAATCCCAGCTCTCATCCTCTCCTGGTTATTTCAGTCTCCAATCCTATTATTCCCTAGCCTCTTACTGGATACTCTCTAGTATATCCATGCCCTCTCCTACTGGGAGCTCAGCACTGGACATGCCATTCAGATGTGTCTCACTTGCCCCAGGTGAGGGGCAAGATCACCTCCCTCCCCTTGCCTGATGCAGCCCAGGAAGCTCTGGGTTTCTAAGGTCATGAGGATGCACTACTGGCTCATGCTCAACTTTGTGTCCACCAGGACCCCCAGGGCCCTTTCTGCCATGATG